>NC_058340.1:11378180-13878180 GCF_905475395.1 Chrysoperla carnea
AAAGATTTTTCAATCTATTTTGATTTAATTATTAAGCTTTTTTTATATAAAAAGTGGAGTAGTTTGCACCGATTTCAATACAGCGCACTTTATTTGCTGTTTTAAAATGTAAATATTTGTACTAATTGAAGAAAATTTTTTTAGATCCGTACTTGGCACAACTATTCGACGAAACGAATGGTATACTAGTGTATCCATTAAGAAATTACAGTGATGGAATGGTTTTAAAAACACATCTGGATACTTGCAGTAGAATAATTAAGCTATGTGAAATATTTATCAAGGATTATCAAGAATATATTTCACCTTATATTCAATTTATTATTAAATCTAGCTTAACATATTTTTCACAGTCAACTTCTTCAAAAATACGAGAAGCTGTTTTAAATTTAATTACTCAATTTTTTAGAGGAACCTCTTTTAATTCAAAACATCCAAAATTACCATCGATAACTTATAAACATTTAGTCCAAATGTATCGTAACTTCTACTCTAATGGAAATAGTGGAAGTATTCCTGAAAAAGGTTTGTGAAATTTATTAAGGAGTAATATCTAGTCGCGAGCGCCAAAAAACGTTTTTTTTTTTTGGGAAGACCATTTATTTTACATATAAATATAAAAAACATAAACATTAAGAACATTTCTTTAATTTTAAGATCCCGTTGACCGATTTCAAAAATTTGATATGGTACTGCTCCTGTAGGCGATCTCCTGGAGATCATCCAGAGATCATCCAAAAAAGGTGTCCGGCAGTGAGCACCATACCTCTGGTTTGGTTTATCTAAAATAAAAAAATCTAGAAAATTGATTTGGTCGATAATGGTATTTCAGTAATCAACTCAGCCAATTGTTTGTTTTCACTCTGCTGGGTTTTTGCGCAGGACATGCGACAGGTCAAACTGTGTATCATCACAGCTACGCCATTCGACTGTGCTCGTCTGATACTAACTAGAGCACAGTTGAGAAGGGTGATGGGACTCTTGACAGGACACTATCGATTGAACTATCACCTTCATAACATGGGGATCTCTAATGATCCCACTTGTAGAGCCTGTATGGAAGATGATGAAACCTCCATACATGTTATTTGCACCCGCAGAAATCTGCAGGGCGTTAGATTCAGAATGTTCAGATCCGAAACCTTGAATCCATCTATCCTGGGAAGGATCCCGACGGAGCTGTGGACTTTCTGCGTGGCGTCTACCCTCGACAAAATCCTTTAGCTTCATCCGATTTTAATAGCGCCTCTTACCGAAAGACGTCTCGTCTTCGGATGACAGGTCGTTGTCAAGGAGGGCACAGAGGACTCTTGGTCTAGGTGCTAGGGACCCACCTCTGGTACCCCTCTTTTGTTAGAATCAGTTCGAATATAATAATCTTAATTTCCTGTATTTTTACGGATCTATTATCTTTTTCATACTACATCAAGATTTCGTAATTTATTTTATTTTATTACAGTGGATAAAGCTTTTGGAGATTTTATTGGAACTGTTTATGTACATTACCCCGAAATCATAAACCAGGATGGAGATTTTATTAAAACATTGTTAATAAAAAAATTGGATTTAAAAACTTCAGCCGTTGGAGGTTATTTACATGGTTTGATGAACTTTTTAAAAAAATTTCCACCAGATTTTGTTGCTGATAAAACATTTTATGTTACAATATACTGCAAAATTAAAAAAATTGCAGAAAATAATTCCTTCAAGAAACCAGTTTACTTAGGTAAAATAGTTTCTTATTTCTTTTTTTTTTCACTTAAGAAGTCCGCCTTGGTTTTTGAAATATCGAAAGCTAAATAATTAAAAAAAAATTTCAATTTTTCAATATTTTGCAAATTAGTCTAGATAACGAAAATTTTTATTCTTACTTTTCGTCTTATATTGTCAAGTTATAACATAACTCACCATCAAAATTGAAAATATATTTTTTTTAATTTGTGTTACTACCGTGATCATACATCAGTAATTAGTCGGGCACAACGGTTTTTTTTTTTCAATAATTTATTTTGGTTTTAACTTTAATTTAAATATTCTTTTTTTAATTTTCACCGACTAGTTTTGGAGAACGCGATATATTTAAAAGAGAAAAAATATAGTTATCTAAATAGTAGTATATTACTTAAGTAAATCTGTCAACCTACAACAAATATATTGTCTATCTGTATATATTTGAAAAAAATATTTCAAAATGTTGATCTTCTTAATTAAAATTCACAAAAAAATATATTTCGGCAAAATAAACACGCTTTCTTGCTGTAACGTAAACCATTTTTATTCTCGCAAAAACGCTATTAGCCATTTTGGTGATGTAATATTGGTAAAAACAACAGTCGTATATGTAATTATTATATGTATAAAGTTGATGGTAACATAACATACAATTACTATGAAAGCCATCAACAAATTATTAATTAATGCATATTATTTTTGCCAATATGATGCTACTTCTTGGCGGCTCGTGTTTTAGGTCACATGGTATACAGATTTAAAATTACGACTTTTAATTTTAATATAATAAAACAATAATGTGTATATTTCTACATAAATTTTAATTTTTATATTTCATAATGTAGCGGAACTATACAATATTTATTTTACTGGATTACAGGTTTATTGGAATTAATTATAGAAACTGGACATTTATATTCAAAATTTCTCATACAAGATCATCGTTTTTGGAATACAAGATTACATAATTTCTTTTTAGAAAAAGATCCTAAACTTGGTTTTCTAACAATCGATACATTTTATAAATGCCTATCAAATCAAATAAATGATTCAGATACATACTTGGAAATATTTCAAGAATATCATAAGTCATTTAAAATGGATCTTTTAAAAGATTATCTCTCATCAACAAAATTACGTTTAGCAATACGCGGTGTTGGATATTTATCCAAAGCATGCCTGAAGTATGGCACTACAAATGAAGTACGTGAAATATTTCGTTTAATTATACAAAAATTTGAGTATTTTTCAATATGTGAAATGAAATATAATAATGAAAATTTAGAAATTTTACCGGAATATATTTTATCGTTATCAACAATTATAAGTAATTTCGATGAAATATTTGAAGAAGATTTAATAATACTTCAGCAGATGAATATACTTATGATAAAAATGTTTCCCGATGTACCTGTACTGTATCATAGTCGTGTTACTTACGCATTTAATCAGTCCTTAACTTTGATTCATGGGAATAAGATGATTCCGTTTAATAAATATCTTGAAAACGTTTTATATCAGGTAATGTAAAAAAATAGTTCTATTTAAAAACTCTTAAGTTAGTTTAGGTTATATTGGCTGTCCACGAAGGACACACTTAGGTTGTAGGCCCATTGTAATACCATATATGTGTTTTACCACCTTTTCCGCTGATAATTTCATTTATCAGCTACTCAATTATTTTCAGAGGCTGAGTGCACTTCATGAATATACCATGCACTACACCAGCCCATCACAACTATTAATTAAATTAATTTTGTTATGACGGTGGGAATCAAACCCGCTATCTAGGCATACCGCGAACGGAATTGATTACCCACTAGGGTTGACACTTAAAGATACTTACTCAGAAAATTTAATTGTGATGTTGCGTTGTATTGCTCCGAAAAGAAATATTTTAGCAGTAGAAAAATATACTGAAATGGTTTTTTTTTTTTTTTGGTAAATAAATTTGGTTGAATAATCCTTTATAACATCTTAACACAATAATGTTTACTCTAGGTAAGCATGTATTAGACCTAAATCTAAGGTTTTGTAAAAAAACCATTAAAAAAATGCGTTATTTTTGCCGCATTTCGTAAGTTTGCAACCATCTTTGACTTCTTAAAGTTCAGATTTCGGTTAAGTATCATAAAAAATTTGACCCATCACCCTGTATGCCTGGCCAAATTTCAAATCTATATTCCTATAAATAACGGAAATATGAAGATGTCTTCATCTTAAATGCGACACACTGTATATATGACTAAATATTAAAAAAGAAACATTTAAACCACTAAAAATGTAGAAACAAATACATCCTTAGTCACACCAACTATGATTTTATAACTTTTGGGTACATTCTGCTATTTTCCGTAGGGTTTCAACCTATGATTAATTTTTTCGATTGAAATAATATATATTTTTTTATTTTAGGGTATAATATGGACATGTTCACATAATTTGTTATACGAGGAAGAAATTCATTCTAATATTGTTACATATAAATCATTTTTACCATTTTGGGATAAAATATTCGATACAGAAATATTCCGATCGTGTATTTATCAACAAATTGTCATTACCTTATTCAATTTAATTGATAAACTTGATTTGAGTATTCAAGATGATGGTTATTTTAATTTACAAAATAATATCGCACAAAATCAAAATGATTTTCGTATATTTATCAACATTGTTGATTTTTATTGTTATATTTTAATATTAAATGATCATTTAATGTTTGAAAATTATGCAAATATGTATTTTGAAAAATTAATACATTATTCATTAAAGAATCCATTAATTAGTGGATTTTATAAATTAATTGGAACTGGATTAACACTTATATGTAAAATGGAGAATAAAAATTGTCTGGATAGTAGTTGTTCGATGCTATTGAATACATATTTATATCGAATTTTAATAAAATACCAAGAATATAAAGATGATTTACAATTATCAATGATACAATTAATTCTTGCATGTCCTATTTATTTATTAATGGATCATTTGCAATATTTACCGGATGTAATTAATACAGCATTAGATATCGGTCAAACATATTTAAATATTGCATTAAAAACAATCGATGTAATGGAAAATTGGTGTATAGATTTAACAAATGATCAAATGGAATTAATATTTAAGTCAATAATGCCAAATCTTGATAAATTTTTAAAAACACGATCGAATAATGAAGAATTTAGTGAACAATTGTCAAAGATAAGTACAGCGAAATCAAATAAATTAGCAAATAAAAGAATTACATTGAAAATTGATCCAGATTTAATGATATTACAACAGAAAATTTTAACACTATTAGGTTTGTTATTCTAGAATTAAAGACTTTACCACAATTCGTTTCTTGTATAAGCCAGTCTATGTAGAGAAGTAACTAAATACGGTGAAACTTAGTTAAATGGAACCTGGATAAGTGCGAAACCTTCTTAACTAGAACTCATGCTGAGGTCCCCTCACTTCGGCAATGAATTACCTTTGTTAGTGGGAAGAAGTAAATCTCTATATGATATTCATTCTTTCGATTTTATCGTCATAGTTACCTCTATACCTGAGACACCCAGTGAATTTTATATGCATTAACCTCTGTAACTGAGAACTGAGATAACATCGTTTTGTTTGTTTACTTACTTATTCTTATTCTACCCGCAAATTCCGTACTTAACCAATTTTAAGCCTCAATGACTTACATTTTTAGTTTTGCCTTACTATAATACGGGTGTTTATTTGAAAAATGTCGAAACGAAGTTAAGAAGAATTAAAATTTCAATGAGATGTTAAAACCTACCTACCATTAAGATAGATATACTTGACTTCGAATTAACGTAAACTGACCCCCTTTTTTGACTGTACTATTACTTCGATTACTGTACTATTGTAAAAATATTGTTATTTGAATTAAGTGTGAATTTAAAATCAAAGAAACTTTGTTCTATTTTTATTAGGTTCATTGAATTATAATCTTAGAAATATGATTATTCAAAATGATTCAACGCATACATCACCAATGAACACTGGTATTTTACAAAAGAAATTACGTTATCAATTTCCACTGGATAATAAAGAAGTTGTTATTTATTTAGATGAATTTTTACCACGTATTTTAGAATTGTCATTGAAAGCAAGTGATAGAAAAGTGAGAGTAAATGCCTGTGAAGTTTTACATACTATTGTTATTTATTTAATTGGACAACGTAAGTATTCTACGAGAAAATCATTAATAAAAAGTCTCGTAATTAAATCCCTACCTACCTAATGCTATCCCACTGTCCCACATAAAAAAGCTACCTTTTATAAGTTTAAAAAAAAAGACAAAGACTTATATCAAAGTCTTCGTTTGTCGCGTGATTATGGTGGAATTATAACTAAGTTTTCGCCAGCATACCTACTCAAATAAGTTTCAAGAATGAGTTAAGAATTCCAAGCTAAATACTTAGTCGATATGGGCATTAAAAACTGTTTGTACCTAATAATAGTATCTTCCTATGGAAATTGTTTTTAAATATTAGGAATATTCCTCTTTGCAGTATTTTTGCCGTGGAAATAATATAATTTATAAAATTAATGTGGATTGTTTTTTCATTTGTTTGTAGATTCTAAACAAAAATCTAATATTTATACACCAATTTTTGAAACACTTTTTCAACCGCTCTTAGAACTAGGATGTGAATCTGATACGATAATTCATCAAATGTTTCATCCATTAATAATGCAATTAATACATTGGATTACGAGTCGTAGCCAACTACAAAATTCTGAGAGTACATTATTTTTAAATACATTAATGAATCTTATAACACATCAAAAAAATAATCATTTACGTAATTTTGCTGGTGAATGTTTACAAGAATTTACAACATGGAGTTTAAAACAAGGCACTGAAGATTTAATCAATTTACAAGAGATTTTAACACATATTACATCATCTGCATTGAATCCTAGCCCGTATAAACGTTATGGTGCTGCTTTAGCTTTTAATAGTATATATACGATTGTTAAAAGTCATGAAATTATGGATGTATATTTATTAGAAATTTTATATAATTTTATTACAAGTCTTTCTTACAATAATTGTCATGAAAATGGTGAGTGCAAAATAATTTTTCTTTTGTTCACACGTTGAAATACCCTTTATAGCAGTGTTGAATATCAGTACTTGCATTTTTTTTTTATGGCGGCCTCTAGGCCCAGAGGCCGCTATTTGTGTGATTTTCGAAGATTTCGAAAGTATTTTCGAGATTTTTTTGTTCTTTGAGGATGTTTCGCAAGACCACTAATTGAAGCTATTTGAAAATTTTCAACTGTCTATCTTTTATAGTTACGAAGAAAATGGACACCAAAATTTTGTTCTAATTTGCGCTCTCACGTATAAACAGTGACGTTTGCGAAAAAATGTTTCAAACAAAATTTGTTAATTGTTTTATAAAGAATATTTTTTACATTTACACATTTGTTCTATCTCTAACGGTTTTCAAGTTGGGTCCGTAGGACCCATCAAGACTCAATTGACCTATGTTGAAAAACGAAATACCTTTTTTTTCATCTTTAATTGTTTATAACTTTTGCAATTTTTATGTGGTGAAAAATGCTTCTGGCACATTTTTCTAGACATCATTCCAAATGCAACAAGCTTTCACACGTATTTTAACGACCAGTATTTCTATATTTCACCAATTTGAACTTGTTGACTAGACTACATATTTAAATCATTAATAACATTAATAAATAAAGAATACTTAACTATGGAATGTAGAGATAAGGAAAACAACCTCTAAGCTAAAAAATGAGCCTAAAATTGCATTTAATTAAGATGACATTAGTGTAGCACTGGTACTATGCAATACATCATAGACACAGGAAAGGTAGGGACGGAGTATAAAGTTGTATAATACTCTCTCACTCTCCGGTACAATTACACTACGTCCCTTTTTTTCCTTTGTCCACGAATCCATGATATACATATCCTTTGCTACACTAGCGCCATTATAGCCCCTTTATTTAATGTTATTTTGTGGACACGATTCAAACAGCGATATAAGATTGTGTTCCTTATCTCTGCATTCCATAACTTAAACAATAGTGACTTAACTTTAAATCTTATACGTTCGGAAAATATATTCGCTCGTCCAACCCCCGATCCACAACAACACTTATAATTAATTTTTTGTTTACCTAGGTATTGATTGTACACATCAAGTGATAAAAGCATTGGATAATGTATTACAAATACTACAGTTAAAATATCGATTATTTCAACAAACTAATACTAAAAGACATAAACCATATCCATTTAAAAAGGCTATGTTCAATGAAACTGTGGAATGGTTGTTAACACAATGTGGTTCCAATAATTACAATTACAGTACACAATGTCAAAAATTATTTACAAAATTAGTACGTTATGTTGATACGACGAGTACCGGTGGAGGACATCCAGAACAATTTATATCAAAATATATTGAAGATATCGGTTTAATCAATTTTATTTTAATTATCGAATCTTCTAATCAATTTCAATTATCTACAGAGGATTGTGTTTTTCCAAACTTATTACAATGGTTAGAACAGTTATATGTATCGTTAAATTGTTATCATTGGCTGCTGAAAAATTCATTTGTGAGTGTTAACAAAATATTTATACATTCAGGTAAGTTTAAGAATTTTTTTATTGAATCAACTAGCATGATACCTACCCACTTCGCTAGGATTAAAAATAAGGACCACCGCGTTATAGCTTAGACCTTCCTTTGATCTCATTTATCCCCCTTCCATAACACTTGAAATAGCTGTAACCTGCCACACTTCGATGTGAGACATTATGATTGCATATAAATAGATGAGAAGTATTTAGTAAATATGAAATTAGATAAACACTCGATTAAAGAGTTAATAACTTTTAAACGGCTGAACTGACTTTCATGTAACTTACAGTTTTTAATGTACATATCATGACCCTTTATATGATATCTGCCCACTTTCACCTCCTCCTCTCATATCTCCTTGAGTCGGGGTTAGGGTTTGGTAATGTACACGTCATGCTATTTTATTTGACACCCCACTTGGGTATATTTGAAAAAATTCGATTGAAAAATAGATAAAAACAATCCTTGGAACTGGTTGTATAAGTTGAAGCACAACCATTTACAGGCCTTTTTCGCATTAAAAATTAACCTATGTCTTTTTCCAGGCTCTAGACTATCTCTGTACCAAATTTCATTTGAATTGGTTCAGTAGTTTAAGCGTGATTGTGTAACATACAAACAGACAGACAAGGTTACTTTAGAAAAAAACCAAACTACCCTATTTGGGGCAAGAGGTGCTTTAAATGAATGGTTTGCGTTGAAAATTTCAACTTTTACTCATATTTCAAATAAATACACAGAAGAAAAAATGATGGTTTTAAGTTTTTCTTTCCCCATTTTTGGGGGATTTAAGACGTATATCTTAAATTTTTCAAAGTTTTCTGTTAATTTGACTTTATTACGCGTAGAGTGGATAAAAATTTCATCATCTAACGCCAATAGAAGTGAAAACAGTAGTTTTAGGGGTTTTTTTTCCCTATTTTCACAGAATTACCATGGTCCATGTATCTCTAAAACGGAAATCATGAAAATTAGTTCTGCGGTTTAGGCGTAAGAGACACACAGGCAGTTTTAATTTCACATTTATAATATTTAATACGTAACAACTATTTCGTGGTAAATACGTAACAACTATAACAACTATTTTTTTTTTATTTTACAGAAAAAATCGAAAATAAAATTATTGATGGAATATTACATTTCTTAAATAATGTGGTATTCGAAACAACAAATAATTTAAATAAAACAAATGAAAATTATTCGAATTACATTGAAGATTTACATAAATTTAATGAAATAAAAATTTTAATTTTATTATCAACATTTGATTTTATAATTATAACGGATGAAAAACATTTTGAGTTAACAAAAATTTTACAAAATACAAATTTTCAAAAATTAATTAATATTTGTATATTTCAATCATATTCAATAGGATTTGTTACACAAACAAATTATGATCATTTAATAACAAGAATTAATCAATTATTATTAATTTTATTCAATAAATTAATGGATAAACTATTTTTCTTAAAAGAATTAACATTAAATGTACAAAAAATTAATATCATTGATGTAATATCTAAGACCAAACAATTAAATTTTATAAATATGGAACTGAATTATCATATAAAAGGGTTAGTATAGTAAAAATAATATTTTTATTTCGAAAAATTGACCAATGAAAAGTTGATGTCAAAACTCAATTAAAAAATTGTACTTTGAAAATAGAATGATTGTAAAAATACACATCAGGTGCAAATATTTAAAAGTAATAAACTGAATCTTGAATCAACGATACCATTCTAAGATAAACCAAAACTGTGTAATTCAAATTCGCCCAAAAATGGAAAAACGTGCAGACTTGCCTTTTTTAATAAGTTAGAATAAAATTTTATTAAGAACTTTTTTAATTTATGCGGTTATATCCAGTTGCGAGCGCAAAAAAGCACCATTTATTTTTTGGGGCCATTTATTTTCATAAATATAAAAAATGTATACATATGGGACACATCTTTAATTTTAATAACCCGTTGTCCGATTTCAAAAAGAAAAAACCTTATAATAAACTTTTTCTTGTTTTAGATTAATTATATTAAGAAAGAGTAAATTTTCAAATGAAATTGAACGCAACGATTCAATTAAATTAATAAATGAAATTTTTGAAAGTATTAAAAACGATACTACCATTATTGAAATGCCATTAGCTGTGATCGAATACTTCAATTTAATTTTAGAATATGCATTTTTATCGTCGAATAATACTGATGCGAAACTAAGATTACTTCAAATTATTAAGACTAGTGAGAATGCGTTACAACCATCTACTAATACCAAAATATTTATAGGAATTTATTTCTTATCAATATTTCATAAATCTATTATGAAAGTATTGATGTCAGTACCTGTAAATATGGTTATTGATTTTAATGATAATATTGATTTTGCGTTTACTTTAATCAAGGAAATCTTAAATTATGTAAATCAGGTAAATTAATACTCTAACATAATTTTTTTTACCATAATTTTAGTTAAAAGTAAGGTGTGCCATTGTGCTTAAATGTTCAATTGAATAGATATAAATTCGATCAACTTTCTGTAACAAGTTTTATCAATATTAATAGCGCAGGGTTTTACTTCTCTGATTTTCCTCCACAGGTTGTTAATTAAGGATTATTTATCCATTTAGCGAGGAAATGAGATTTACTTAATTTTAATTTCTTACTGGAATCCAAAAGAGAATTAATTATCTGTATCAAATATAGTATTTCTGTATTTTTCGGATAATTATGAGACTTCAAAAACATTTTTGTAATTTCCTGAAACCAATTCTATCGTCATTCTGAATAGGCTCCTTGGTACTTCAAATTAAAGAGTGATTCTGAAAAGCCTATTATTCAACTGTAAAAATTGCTTGAATTAACAAAAATAAATTATGCTTGAAGAAGTCTTGGTTGGGAAGCTTTAGTCGTTCTTTGTCATCTTTAGCTTCTACCGAATCTTGCAGTTTCATTTGCTTATAATAGAAACTATCACGGCGCAGATTAATGTACTCGCACAATTTAAAATGGGATAGTTATTATAAATTTTTGTTAATTCAATTTTTAACTTTCTTTATTTAACACTAAATAAATAAAAAGCTAAAATACCGTTTAAGATCTTTTAAAAAAGAAACGGATACAGAACTTTTATAAGAATACGGTTATTCGGCACTTCACTAGTTGAGACACGTCTAATATATTGCCTTCCCCGCAGCGCATCTCAAAACTGTAAGGAAACTGTATGCTTAGTGTTATTCTAAAAAAAAGTAATTAAAAAAAAAATTATTATTTCAAGAGATGCATTACGAGTACATCGTACTAATTAAAAGAACAATTATTATCGCCAGTTGGCGGGTTGCAACTCCCAGTTATCAATATTGCAATTATTCTATTTCAAATGTAAATAATGTATTCGTGCATTACAAGTAGTTCCAATTTAGACCACCAGGTACTTACCATTTATAAATACCTAAAGGAAAATCTTCTCAGCACCTGGTATTAACCACTCTAAGAGTAAATATTTTCGGAATTCTGGAATAAAATTAAAATCTTTAATTAAAAAAATACTATGTCTAATTCTTTTATTAACTGTTGTAGGGGGAAATAAAACAGTATAATAAACAATTAATTGAGAATATCGAAGAAAATTGGAATGTAATAAAATATCGAATTAAGGGTGCTCATTGTCGCAGAGAATTTATATTTATTTTGAAACAAATTATCTATCACGATAGTGATGGCTTTGTTAGTTTAAATGTAAATTTATCAACTGGTTTATACAATTATCTTTTGGAATTAATTCAAGGACATGTTGGTGAGAATATGGATCAATTTGATTATCAAATCAAAATTTTGGATATTTTATTTTTATCTTCTAATAGTAATGATGAAAATGTTGAATTAAGGTTAGTATTGTATATGTATACTCTGCATATGTAATGTATACAGGTTGGGTAATTTTAATCTATAATGGCTAATAGGTCGTTTTGTAATTAACCAATCAAAAAAAATAACTTAATAATAATATCCTAAACTAAACTTACTGAGTTTGATGCAGGACAACGTGTTCTGACGTCAGATTTGACCCAATTCTTCGTGTTTCTTTAACAGCCAATTTAGATCCTAAACGATAAGGAATAGAATAACACTTAGAAAGTTAATTCTCATAAAAAAACTAACAATAATCATCTAAACCTTTTTTTCGAAAATCGTCAGCTTTCGGAGAAAATGCGACTTAACTACAAAACGAACTATTAGCTATTAGAGATTAAAATGAACCACCTTGTATAATAATTATTAATTTATTAATTACGCCAGAGAAGTATAACTTTTCACGTGCGTACATAAATACACACACTTATTTTTGTTTTTAGAAACGCATTTAATACGTTCTTAAAAAGCGCTGTAAAAGAAGTTGAAAACAACAGTATGGATAAAAAAGATAAAATGATTTACATGAATATTTTTAATAAAATCATAGATTTATTTAAAATAACTTCATCATTAATGCTACTAGAATATGCTACAAATATGGCATTAAAATATGATGGATGTAAAAATATTTTAGAAGATTCATTAGAATGGAAATTAAAACATGTCAATAATGATGAACAAATCAAAATTATAAAATGGATACAAAATCAATGTCTCACAGATACATCAAATTTTATACCATTATTAAATTATTTTATTACAATTATCAATTTTGCACGAGAAACAACATTAAAAACATATTTTGAACAAAATATTCAAGCTATTTATTATGAATTGGAAGAATCTGTTTCGGAATATTCATTTGAAAATCTTTATCGAAAAGTAATTGCATTAATATCGATAAAGTATTTTTTTATTTTGAATGAAGATACAAGAATATCGATTATAAAGAACTCACTTTTAGAGTTATCTGAAACTGATTTTTCTAAAAATGTTACAAAATTCTGTTTTTTGATATCAAATATTAAAATTGAGCAAATTGAAAATGTCGAATTACAGAAGTTAGGTCGGTTATACATATGCATGTCTTATAATACTTTGGCCGCAGTTATACAAAATACAGAAACTAATAATCTTTACTTATACGAACCATTATTTAAATTTTATGGAATATGGTCTAAATTGATTGATTGTTCTGTTAATTATACCTTTCCACAAGATTTTGAAGAAATACCGTCTAGGAAAAATAAGGTGAGATTATTATTATAGAGTCACCAAAATTTTACCTCGTCTTTAAATCCTCATATACAGAGTGGCTCATTTTAATCTAAAATGGCTAATAGCTCGTTTTGAAGTTAACAATCAAAAAATAACTTAAACAAAAGTTACAGAGTTTGATGGGGGATATTATATTCTGACATCAGATTGGATTTAGTTCTTTAGGTTTCTTTAAAAGCCAATTCAGATCCTAAACGGTAAGAGGTAGCATAGTACTTTAAATTTTCTACGGTTGCAGAAAACTCGATAGTCTACCTAGCCTTAGATGAAACATCTTGGAGCACACTATATCAGATTTAGTAGTTGCCCGAGAGTAACAAATAAGAAATCCCATAAATTAAAGCATTTCTCATTCTAGACATTCTCATTTAGATCTCTTCTGTGCATAGTAGGACTGGCGTAGAGTCCACTTCATACTAGTGTCCCAGAAAGTGCTGCCGACAGATGGCGACATTATGACAATGCATGTAGGTTTTCGAAGCACAAGAAGGGCATACCGAAATGAAGTGCATCAGTCTCTCCGATTGAGATTTTCACAATCTGCATATAGTAGTAGAGACTGCTTCCTTACATACGTACTTTTGGTGTATTAAAGTAGCTTTCGCACTGTCTTGGTTAGCGATGAAAATGCCATCAGATTTGAGGCCAGCTGATCGAAATATCGAAAGAAAGATATAACAAGATTAACGTAGAAACCACAGGAGGCATGATGTCAGTAGAATATACTCTGTTGGTCACGATTACAATAATTATCAAAGAGAGCGTATTTCAGCTCTTTTCATAGCTGAACGGAATCGAGATTTAGAGAAAAGAACCAAATTATCATCGAGAACACGATTAGTCAGATCACAAATATCCAATTTTTACGCTGCACGTTGTGTTGCAGATAACAATAATACTGCCTTACCCTGCAATTCGTAATCCCTCACGAGTATTATAAGAAAGGTCAGAATTAGTAGTGACCTGTCAACTATATCCTGTAAAATTATCCTGTCATGTAGACAGTCGACGGACAGGAGACCTCTACCATATTGCTGACGACCTGACGTGGGAAGTAGTTTCGAGGCACAGAATCATTATTATTATTTATTCCATATATTTTACCCGTTGGCAAAATGTTTTCATGATATCAAAATTCAAAACTAAATCAATTTTCCGTGACATTGCAAATTACACGTAAACTTTTTTCATTTAGGCTACACTCTGTTGAAAATTGACAATGAAATTTGTAAATTTTTAGATAATATCTATTAGAAGAAAAATTCGTGAAGAAAGTTTTTCAACACATTCAGCAAACACCATGGACTACCAATTATCTACACAGAATGTAATGAGCAGTAGTCTAGTTACAGACATAGCCAAATATGATTTTTCAACAACACTTTTAAGAAGTTCAACACAACAGGAAATTAATAATGAAGTACCCGTAATTGATAACTTTTATCTAAACATTGAATTAGACTCGATTAATAGCCATGATTGTATGCCAACAATATGTGGTTTGATTATACATTTAAATCAACTTTCATCAAATCAAGAAGATAATTCAATACCAAAATGGATAGAAAATGGTCTTTTAAAAACGTTAAAATCACCTAATACACATAAAAATATCAAAATATTTGTTTTAAAAATTATTGAAAATAATTATAAATATTTTAAACTATATGCAAAATGGCTTATGGGTCCCATTATGAACGAAATTTCAAATGGAACAATTGGAGATGATTTAAATTATTTTGCATTGGATTTGGTAAATATTTAAATTTATATATTCATATAAACTCATTACGAGAAAGCTAATTTTTTTTATTTTGTCTTTGATAATAATGCACTATTTGAGATCCTCAAATTTTTTTTCGAACAATTCTTATTTATTCTATATATTCATTAAGCCCATACTATTCCATGGATCACTGGTATGGTGGACAGCACTAGAAAAAGGAATCCACCAAAAACTACTGGTTAAAATCCAGTGGTTAGCATCCGTACTAATCTCGGTATGTCTATGGACAACACCAGGCTAAATCTGGTCTCACCTTGGGCTTAGATGCATTACATACACGGATCTTACGAAGGTACTCAATTCCAAAATCGGTTGACTACGCTGTACCCTCTCCCTACTTCGGGAACAAGTTCTCTGTAAAGATTCCCTCCAAGCAGAATTGGGTTGAGAATTTGGTTAAGCCAAAGGGCGTGGATGGTATTTTATACCGACGGATCTAAATTGGAAGGGAGGGTAAGCTATGGGATTTTCTCTGAAAATCTAAATTTACGGTTATCATTCCGGCTGCCGGGTCAGTGTAGCGTGTATCAAGCCGAAGTGATGGCTATTTACTAGATATGTGAATGTATAAGACTGAATGACATGACATGAGAGGGTGCAGTGAAATTATTATCTTCACCGTTAACCAAGCAGCGTTAAAATCCTTCAGCTCAGTCTACCTAACCTCAAAGGTCGCACTGGACTGCGGAACAAATGAATGTAAACCTGGTATGGGTACCTGAACATAGGGACATTCTGGAAAATTGTGGAGCCGACGGGCTTGCTAGAAATGGCACAATGCTGCCGGACACAAGCATCAATAGACATCCGGGAGGATACCTTAAAAAAGGCCAATCTAAGATTGAGGGAGGAACGTACTTGTGGTACTACAACACAAATATGGTCTGAGTACAATCTTAGGCGTTCCGAAGATCTTATATCACTTCCAAAGGACTCTATTAGCAAAATTGTTGTTGGTTCATGGAGTAATGGCCTGAGATGGGCCAATCCTTTTTTCAATATCACGATGGACCCTATGGTCTAAGTGTGTCCCACCCCAGGACAGCCAATCTAACTTAAGCTAACCCATTTATTCCAGGAACAATCATTTCAAAATATTTTTCAAACATCTGAGTGGCTTAAGATATTTTAAAACCATTACTTTTATGGGCGGAAACAAAGTGGATAAATATCGGATTTAATATCCGGTTATTCATTTATCCATTTTTCTAAAACCCTTAATGATTTTAGCCAGAAAATGTAGGCGGAAATTTTCCCCATTGAATAGTTCATACTAATTATAATTGATTTTTAGATATTAATGTTATTGAAATGGAATTGTAAAGATTTAACAAGTGATGATCAATTTAGATTATTAAAATTATTCGATTACGTATTACCTCGAACTTACAACATCAAAAATAATTTATATAAACATAATTTAGAGATACTTAAAAGTATTATTGAATTGTGGAAAAATTACATTAGACCAACAGAATTCTTGGTTACATTTTTAAGTGAACACAATATGGATCAATTATCAATTGATTTACAAATTCAAGTATCTATGTATCTACTTAAAAATAATATTCCATTATGGATCAATGAAAACCAAAAAACAAAATATCTAAATAATATAATAAAATATATGTCGAATAGTAATGTGAATATTTATTTAAATTCAACGGAATTAATTGGTTAGTACAATATAAAATTTTGATTTGGGTATATTCCTATCTAAAAATTTTAAATAAAACAGGCTTTTTTTGTTATTAAAACATAATAAATGTCTTAAAGTTGCTGTGTCATTACGGGCATAGTGTCAGAAAATTCATATGCCGTCACTTACCCTCCTTTTGTTCACAATTTCGTTTAACCTCTAAAACTTCGGTGTTTCTCTACTATATTACGCATGTATTATACAAAACAATATTTTTATTTAAAATTGCCTTGGCGCTCGTACATCCTTACTAAGAGAAAAGGCACCAAAAACATTTCATATAGGACTAAAACCCAAAACTTAGAAGTCAGGATGAGACATATTGGACATTACTTAATAAGTTTTCCCTATTAATGACTTTTCTTTTTTGTTTTTAGGTAATTTAATCAAAATAATGGATGATACAAATGATAAAACTGAACAAATTCAACAAGTTAAAAATATTATTGAACGGTCAAAGGATAAAAATACATTTTATAATCAATTATATGCAATTCATAAACATTATCCACAAGTAATTGATGCACAAATCGTAGCACAATTAATCAATATTGAAATTGATCAATCATCGACTGCCACAACTCCATTTACAATAAAATTATTAAAAGTTATAGCAGCCTGCTGGCCACATTGTTATTCAAAAGTCAAACTTAAACAAAAAACCAATTTAATCAATTGTTTGAATCATTCGGATATCGATATACAATTAAATACACTACAAGTATTTGATGCAATCTCAACAGTTGCCGATCAACATCTTCTAAATGATTATTTTACAAGTATCGGTAGTTTTGTGAAACATCCAAATGTTCGATGTCGTCAAATAATGTTTTCTTTCATGAAAAATATTTACCAACGTGTTATCAACAACGAAATGTTATTAGAATGTAAGAAAATTTTATTATTAGGTTTGGGAGATCGTGATGAAAATGTACGAAAAACTTTATACCGTTTTTGGTATACGCAAAAGAATCATAATTCAATTTTTCTATTTATTTTAAATTTATATGATTTATTCACGATTGAAACCGAAACAGATTTTTTGATACAATATTTATGGTGTTTACTTGAATATTCAATCGATAGCGAGCAATGTAAAGAGAAAATGTTTAATACACCATTAGTTGATTGTAATTTTACTGACTATAAAATAATGGTGAAGAATTATGTTGAAAATGCATCGCTAACACCCCTGTTTATAAATAGTACATATTTCGATCGATCTATTTCGAATACGCATAACACGTTACAAATATTAGCTACAAATCAGGAAAATGATATAAAATCTGTTGAAAATGATGCTACGGTTACCAGTGACGACATATCACAAATTTCACAAACTATATACAGAGATTCTACGAATCGTAAGCGGTTTTTGATCAATCAAAATCGTACAAATCGAATGAATGTTTTAGAAATACATAATAGAAAATATATGATGGAAAAGCGTAGACAAGAACGTCAAAAACAAAAATATCTGAATGTTTCTGTGCAACGTAAATACAGAAAAGGTGATTTTCCAGATATTGAAATAACAAATGAAGATTTAATTAAACCTCTGCAAATATTAATACAGGTATGGTTAAATATTAAGGGGTTATATCCAGTAAGAATTTTCAAAGAATCAATTTTTTTGGCATTTCCGGAATGTACATATATTTCAGTTTATTCTCTCGAAATTTCAATTTGATCCGATAAATATTCAGGAAGAAAAACGCATAAAAATCATTTCATACTTGAAATGCGTTATTCTCGTTATCTTCTTAGATATTTTCCCCAGATATTAATCGAAGGAACAAGATTTCTGAAAATTATTTCGATATTTTTAGACCACTTTCAAGTTGGAAATTTTTTGCGGAAACTTGAATTTTTTTGGAAGCTACCTGCTATTTCATTTTCTATTTTATTTCTAGCAAGACACAATTATATCAAAACTTTTATTTGTATCACTCTTTAATGGTATAATAGAAAATTTATCACCTGAAGCAGTCGAATTTCTGGAAACTATGAATAATAAAGGTATTTTTAGTAATATTTTACAAAGTATGAACTTATATTTACCTTCAATGGTTGGTGCCTTCTTCGAATTAGCTTTAAAGCATAAAAATTATATAAATTTATCACCTGAATTGATTACAAATGCCAGTAAGCAAAGTGGTCTACTTTCTCTTGGATGTTTACTGTTAGAAGAAAGATTGATAACTGGCTTTGACGATGAAGAACCACCTGTAAAAAAATCTTCTAATTGCTCCACTTTAGAAACTGACTATTGGTTAAAATTATCTGAGTAAGTATTTTTGTTTTAAATAAAAAGTCTCATTTAAAAAAATACGAATTCCAATTTGTAGTTTTTTAAATATCATCACGTAGGGGTTATAAGCAGTATATATTAGGAGTTATAATAAATTCCAGTACATATTTTAAAACGTTTTTAATCTGCAATCATTATCATAAATTTGTTGTTACCATAAAGGTTCGCTTTTGTAAATTGCTAAAACGAATGCGAGAAATTTCGCAGAAAAATTTCGTTTTTAGTATTTAAATCGTTTAAATAAATAATTAAGTAGCACAGCCCTCGTTTTACGGAGGCTAAAACCATGCATAGGTTTCTTACGAAGGTTAATACAGTTTGTTCATTTAATTAATAGTACCTGAACTAAAATGTCTCCATACATCTACCAATTAGAATTTCCCGGTAATGTACTTTATTTTGTTATTTACGGTATACGTATATATCACAACAGCTATAATCAACCAAAACTGATAAAGCCACACGGACGCTATAGAATTGGATTTTATGCTCTATACCGACTTACTTCCTTTGCACACAAGGGAGTTCCCTCTTGACCCCCGTGCCCCCATCGGCCTTGGTTCCGCTTCAAAGGTAATAACATTTTATGAATTGTAATGTAAGGAAAAGATTTTCTCCAAATTTAGGGAGAGGGTTTAATTTTTCAAATAACCTCATTAGTTTGTAGAAATTTCTCACCAAATACAAAACAAAAACTGCATCTCTAGCATGTATAGAAGAAAAGGGGTAGTTTTGGGGGTGTTTTTCCCATTTTCGGGTGGGTTTTATTTCGGGTCGATTGATGAAAATACCACCTTCCTAGCATGTATAGAACTGAAAAACGTAAATTGGGGGTTTAATCTCCGTTCCTCAGACATACGTCTATAACAGAAATCACCTACATCATTACGCGATATAGTGTTTTTAGCTGGGCCTATCTGGGCATTACTATACTGTTATTTTCAAATTATAATTCCTATTTTTAATCCCCAAATAAAAAATATAAGTTTGACTGCTATGTGTGTGTGTGTGTGTCTATCTGTTTGTGGTATCTTAGCTCCTAAACGGTTGAACCGATTTGATTTTTTGTTTTTGATTGATTCTTGTTTTTGATTAAGGTAATTTAATGAAGTGTTCTTAGCTATGTTTCAAGTGCGAATTTAGGGTTCCGTACCCGAAACAACTAAAAAAAGAGGCGATGATCTTCAAAATCGGTTCAGTTTGGAGATACAATCAAAAAAACCATATTTGTCTAGGGTTTTTTAAATTTTGTAATTAAATTCATCGGAAAATATGACTTACAGTTTTCAATCCATTTACAAAACAATCAATGGAATGAATCGACTACAAACCACTAAACAAAGAATTTAATCGGAGTGTAAAACTGATAACATACAAGAAAATTAAAATTTGAAATTTTTAATCCAAAATTTATATCAATAATTTTCAGTTTATATAAAACCATGGCGGAAACGTATTATGTTTACGGAATTATGGGAGAAAAAATCAATAATAAAGATTTGTACGAAGCATTTAACTACGAATTAAATAATAAATGGTACAATGCTAGAGAAATATACAAAAACAAAATTGATAAATTAGTAAAAACAGACTCCATTATAATCAGAGATTTCTACTACGATTCATACTTCAATTGTTTTGCAAAATTATCTGAATGGAACTGTGAAAATGGATTAGATGAGAATTTAGGAAAAGTATTAGGGATAAAAGGTTTCGATGAAGTGTGGGAAGATGACTGGAATCAAGAGAAAGTATTGCCATGGATAATCAAAACACAAATGCATAATTTATGTCAAGATCAACAAAATAAAGAATTTTTGAAAAAATTATCTGAATGGCTAAAGGATCAAAATAAAGCACAATATTTAGAACGGAATTTTTATGAATATTTAATACTGTTTTCAATCTATGGTAAGTAAAAAACTATTTAATTCGTGCTCATACATCCTCAATTAGTCGCTGTGCCCGACTAATTGAGGATGTATGAGCACGATAGTTGGGACACAAACTAAAAAAAATCTATATTTTCAATTTTGATGTTGATTTAATTATGTTATAACTTGACAATATGTGACGAAAAGTAAGAATAAAATTTTTCGAAATCTGGATTATCAAAATATTGAAAATTTTGTTTAATTATTTGGCTTTCGATATTTCGTCTACATTCATGAAGTTATAACAAGTTGAAAATAAGGTACAAATAATTTCAACTCTAAATTGGAACTTACCTTGGTGCTCGTACTACCTTAAATAGAGTTTATAATTTTATTTCAGCTAATAATTATCAAAAAGCAAAATGTTATGTCACACTGTTTGAACAATTATTTGTAAATGAATGGATGGATATCAGCAATAAACACAGTTTACTAAAAGTTCTTAAATTAGGTCAGCTACAAGTATTTTACGATATCAAAACATTTTTACATACATATGAAAATATAAATGATGATAATCAAGAATCATTAATAAAAACATTAAATATTAAATGGAATAATATAGCAGAATTTCAATCACTAGATCATTGTGAGACTACATTATGGTATCGTCAAATGTTTACAAAAAAGATTTTCACTAAAATCAATAACAATCCAAACAATACTAATTTACTTGGATTATTAAATGAAACAATTTTAACAATGTATACGGATATTATGAATTATGCATTAAATAATATGAATTGTGCAGTATGTCGAAAATATAATAATTTTACTACAAAATTATTGAAACAACCAAGTATCCCTTTATCGGAATCGATTTTATTGAAATATGAACTTGCTAAAAGTCGATTGTATCAACTAAACAATATTGGAAAGGATCAATCAGTTCTTATAAAAAGTCTTAATTCATCATGGAACATTTTAAGTATGTATAATTTTTTTTTTTTATAAAATACAGGTTTTATACATATTAAAAGACAGACCAAATAAGAAATATTACATTACTCGAAATATGTAGGGGAAGGTGTCCTATAATGATCTCTCTGAGAAAAAGTGTGATTCTTATTCAAGTGTTGCAATATTGGCTTGCCAATTTTTTTTTTATTTGTTCAAATGTTTAGAACTATTCAATATTTCTCAAAAGGTATCGTTTTACTGACCTTGTAAGAATAGGTGGGTAAAATGAACCCATTTCATTTGTTACCAAAAAGTTTACATAAAATATGAATTGTTCTTTTACATTACATCAACGATTTGTATGAAAACAAAAATCACTGGTAAAATCATCTAAATCAACACATGATGGAGGGACCCGCCACATGATGGAGGGATCATTTTACCTATAATAATTTTCACATAAAATAGGGATCATTTTAACGTATATAAAGGTAAAGGAGATCGTTTTACCCGTAACCACACCTTTGAATATTATCATAAAAATTGGCCATAAAATTTATTATACGCATATCAAAATGTATTACATATAATATTAAAAATCAGCAGAAATCAAGAGTAAAACAATCAGCCGGCCAAAACTACCACAAAAAAAGAAATTTTACATAAGTTTGCTTTAGGACATTCGCCTGTGTCCATGACTTTGACCTACAATTATCGACAAGCTTAAAGGGAATTATCTTTCGATTAAATGCAATAATGACATATTTTTTAGTCCCATTTTCTGATAAAGCTAATGTTTTTCGAAAAAATGTTTTACACAAAAATTGTTAGCTTTTTTATGAGGATCAACTTTCTAATTTAAAGTGTTATTTTATCTCTTATCGTTTAAAATCTAAATTGGCTATTAAAGCAACTCATAGAACTAGGTCTAATTTGATGTCATAATATAATGTCCTTCGCCAAACTCTGCTCCTTTTTTTAAATTTATTTTTTGATTGGTTAACTACAAAACGAGCTATGAATCATTATAGATTAAAATTACCTACCCTATTATATTTATTTTTTTCAATTATTTATTATTTAAAAATTATTGAACATAATAATTATATTTGCGAAAATCATCAAATTTAATTCCTCTTAAATTCCTACTTCATGCGCCTTCTCTATCAATTCTTTATACTAATAATTTCTTTATTATTTTAATCTTAGCACTTATAAGCAGTTTAAAATTTGGTACTCAACTCAATATCGGCAGATTATTTAAACAATTAATATTATTATTTCAGATAAAACTACATTTAACGATTTTACTGAATTAAAAATAAAATCTTATGAACAAAAATATAATTTTCTTATACAATTATCATCGTTAAATTTTCCATTAGAAGTGAATCAAGAAATTTTAAAAGATAACAATGAAACAATCAATATACCTGAGATGGCTTTAAATTCATTGTTAAATGCAGAATCATTATGTATTGAACAATGTCAACAAAATAAAACGAACCAAAAATATAAATATACATTAATTAAAGTTTATTTAAAGATTGCTAATTATTGTCGTACTTTAGTTAATATAAATGATAAATTTATTGAACATTTAATAAAATCAATATTAAAATGTATGCAGTTAGGTTCAAATGAAGCTATACAATTATTTCCGTGTTTGTTATTAAACTGTGAAACTTATAATCCAAGGGCGCAACAATGTTTTATGGAAGAAGTGAGCATATTTTTATTTTATTTTTTGGTGGTGGCGAATAAAGTTTGCATTTATCTACTTGGAAAATTATTAATTTTGAATCATGTACACTTACTTTTGTCACAGTAGCGCGGGCATGGGATCCTACAGACCCCTCTACTTAGTTTGGACTCATTTCATTTCTAATTATTTCAAACAAACAATTAAAAATTAGATTAAAATGGATGCATGAATTGCAAATAATAACAATTTAAGGTAGTACGAGCACTAAGGCAATTTTAGATTTAAGGTTGAAATTATTTGTACCTTATTTTCAACTTTGATGATGAATTTTGTTACAAGTTTATGAATGTAGACGAAAAATAAGAATACAATTTTGCGATATCTACCTTGGTTTTCGAAATATGGAAAGCTCAATAATTAAACAAAATTTTCGATATTTTGAATATTACTCCAGATATCGAAAATTTTATTCTTACTTCTTTTTTCTAAATTTGTGTCCCTACTACCGTGATCATACATCCTTAATTAGTCGGGAATAACTTTTTTTTTTTTTCAATAACATATCATCCATCTACCGTTTTACCATAAAAGCAATGTTAAATATGCCTACTTTTGAATTCATTTAATAATTTAAATAATCGGGCAAACCCCCCCTCCCCAAATTTTCAGAATTGAATTAGGCTTAGTCCAACTTCATATAATAATAAATGAAGGTATTTATTTTAAAATTGCCTTGGTGCTCGTACATCCTTAATTAAATTATTTTATCATATTTAGCACAATTACAAAACTTTAAATTTTAGGCTTCGAATGTACCTACATGGATGTTCTTAAATTGGATTCCACAACTATTGTCAGCCATGAATAAAACTGGTACTGGCATGTTGAATAAAATATTATTAAGAATTTCTACTGCCTATCCGAAAGCTATGTGCTACATTTATCCAATAAGCAGGGAAAATTTTACGGATATATCCAAAAACGAAGAATTAATATCACGGTAATTTAACAGAAAGGGTGCTTTGTAAAATGATTAATACATACTTTAAATCTCGTGAGTTGCTTCTTTTTGGCAAGTCTACCAAACTTCTCTTATTTCGATAGCGCTGCGTTCTCAAATAAGCTCGATGACGTCTAATATTTAAGATACCGATCTGGAAAAACGCAGCAGGAAATTAATTTGTCGAACACTATGACCATTTGATAACATTAATAATTATTTAACAATTCAGCAAAAATGAACTACGTATGTATTGAAAGGCAAAAATACTTAAGTACGTCATGTACGAGGCCGTAGCTCATCTATGCAGTATTTTTGTTGCACAAAATATTTTATTGTTTAATAATTATTAATATTATCAAGTGGTCATAGTGTTCGAAAAATTCCTTGCTGCGTTTTTTAAGATCGATCGCTTAAATAGACGACATCTTGCTCATTTTAAAACGAAGCGCTTTCGAAAAAAGTCGTAAAGAGAAGTTTGGTAGACTCGCCAAAAGGAAGCCACTTTCAAAATTTCAAGTATGTATTAATCATTTTACAAAGCATCCTTTCTGCCCCATGGTCTACCTCAAATCCTAAGTCCTAAATTTTAAAAAAACTTTTGTTAACTTCTGTATACAATTCTTAATTAAAATTATTACATCACACGATGTTTTACGAAAAATTTGTGTTCGGACGTTCTCGTTTCTCTTTTGAAAAGCTTTTTTAAAACTATATGTAACTTTCAAATTATTATGAAACAATAAAAACAGTTTTGTTATAAAATAGATCACAAGCCCATGCTGAAATTTTTCAGGTGAAATGACCCACCAGAAAAATGATGTTGAAAAAGATGATACTATATGTAAAAGGCAGTTACTATGGCGTCAGTTTTGCGCGGTACAGGTGAGTACAGGTGAGAATATGAATGTCACACCCATTGGTGTCTCATCCCTTCACCACCAAATATGTACGGCGTTGATGGATACTAACTCTGCATAGGTATTCGAAGTGAATTACATAAATGCCGAACAAAAAAGATACAGCAAGGGTGTGACATTAATATTCTCACCTGTACCGCGCAAAAATGACGTCATGTTGCTTAAAGTTACTTTTACATATATTAGCATCTTTTTCCACATGATTCCTGATGGATTATTTCACCCGAAAAATTTCAGCATGGGCTGGTGGTGTAAAACTTATATACGATCTTTCCATTTTTGTCAAACAAAAATTTTGTTCAACAACTCAAGTATAGAATAACAAACAATATCATTTTGCAGGTTGGATAAATTATTTTTAAATAATGATGACATGAATACTTTTTTGCAAGCACTTTTAAACGTCAATATACCAGAAGTGATTCTATCATATCATTTAAAGAAAATTCTAACAGCATTGAGAAAGAAACAAAATCAAAATGAAGAATTATTGAAAGCTTATCAAAGGATGAAAAAGGATTGTTTTCCTGATAAATGTTATGCTAATGAAATTCCACTTTTCGGACCAGTTTTTCATGACATAGCAGAATATGAACCAAAAATTGAAAATCTTTTAAATGCAGGTATTTATGATTTTTTGGTAAACAATTTTTCTTCCATCTCTTATAATTTAAGGTCCTAGGGACCTAAGAAACAGTTAACAGTCTAAATTCAACAACTCCAGTAGAGAAACGAATCTCGTGCGGGAATCTAGTACTATTGTTAAATTTAGACCCCGGATCCGTGATCAGCGACCAAAAAATTCCTCTGAGAGAAATTATCACAACCAAATATTTATATTTTAAGTGTTTTTTGGCCAAAATGGCACGAATCCCCTACTAGAGTGTGCTGTTTTTGAATTTAGACCGCAGACTCGTGATCAGCGACCAAAAACATTCCTCGGGTAAAACTCTCCCACTAAAGACAGACAGTGATTGGTGGTGATAAATGTTCCTAAAGGTAAAAAAAAGAATTTTTGAAATCGGTGCTGCCCGACAGGTTTTCAACATTTTACTAGATTTTTCGGCTTACCATTTAATTTAATTATAATTTATTTTATTATTTTAGATAAAGAATCGGCAGTTGTTGATCAAGAATTAGTAGCGATGATAAATCAATTACAGCAAATAATACAATCGAAAAAAACTAATGAATTAAATAAAAAATTAAGTTACTATAGCCCTTGGCTATCAAAATTACAAAAGTTGCAATTAAATGCAAGAATAGAGATACCTGGTCAATATACAAGTGATCGACAGCCATTACCACAATACCATGTACATATAGTTTCAATTAAAAAGCATGTAAGTATCTTATATATTATTACGCTAGCAAGTTTTTTTTCACTCCTACCCTTACCTTCCTTATTCCTTTATCAAATTCTATAATTCACCCCTCACTTTGAAGCTTATTATGTCTAGGTTTGACGAAAAATATACTCACGGTCTAAAAATGTACCACTTAAGAAAAATACGCTAGACAAATAATTTGAACGAAAAAATATCATAAATTTAAATAATAAGTTTAGTAGGCAAACATGTTAGTTTTTACGGATGCTCTCCTAATACTCTAGACATTTAATAAGAACATTATTAGGGAAACATGTTAGTTTTTTTTTCTTTCACCACTTTTCTACGAAATTTGTTGTTTTTGTTTTTAGCCGTGGGTACAGGGTAGCCATGGGTTACGATACCAACGGGAGCAGAATTCTGCACGAGTCGATCTAGTCTAATAATATTAAATTAAAAATTAAAAGAACCCCCCCACATCAAATCAGATCTCCATCCATTCTTTTCTGATATCGTAATTTGATAGAGAGTATTTCAAGAAAATCTGCTCGGCCGTATGAAGATCATCGTCTCTTTTCTAGTTGTTTCGAGTACGGAATCCTAAACACGCACTTGAAACATTACTTATAAAATAACCTTGCAAAATCAAAGTACGATGCCACAAAGTACGAATGAATTGATTTTAATCGGATCGCCCGTTTAGGAGCCACGACACCAAGGACAAACACACAGAGACACAGACACGTTAAACTTATAAAACCCCTCTTTTGTCGCAGGTTAAAAAAGAGACTAGGTACTAGGATAAAATATCCCCGTATAAATATCTTGAACTAAAATATCCCCGTAAAAAAACTCGAGCCAAAATTTTTTGAACACACATGATGCAGTAACGCAACGAAATAAAATAAGGCAAACCGTATAAAAGGCAAAGAAAAATCTGCAAAGTGTGGTAACTTATGAATTGTCTTTTGGTTCGTACAGTAGGACCTTAATAACTCAAATTGCTTGATACCTCGAGTTATTTGAACCCCCTCCTTTTCTTTATAGTGTTTGCCTTCATTATTAGGTCTATATATCCGAAACCTATAAGTTTGAAACCTCTTAAGATCGAAGTTTTTGATACCTCTTCTTTTATAACTCGACGTTCTGTGTACGTGAGTAGAAGGCTTAATACAGATTAATTATTTATACCTCTATAACTTGAAGTCGATTATTTTAAACCTTGATAAGTCGAAAATTATTTCCTCGTGATTTTCAAATTACCATTTTCTACTATAATATAAATTTGTTACGTTTATTTGCTACGTACACGGTTTATCTTGGGTTTCAGAAGAAGAAGATGTACTCAGTCTTTTATAATAAATGAGTACAATGAGTAGTTGAAATAATCAGCCAAAGTGTACCCAACTCGGGCAACCTAACCTAACATAACCTAATAAGACTAGTTTTTACCCGCTGAATTAATTGTTTCAAGGTATCAATCATTCATTCATTAAGAAGACCGATTAAAATCACTATTATCGGTAGCGATGCAAAAGAATATTCATATTTAATAAAATTTGGTGAAGATGTAAGACAAGATCAACGAATTCAACAGTTATTTTCTTTAATAAATTCATTTTTACAAAAAGATAAAGATGTTACTAAATTAGCGATAAACACTTATAAGGTGAGTAAAATATTTTTTTCTTAAAATTGGGAAAAATGAAGAATAGTAAAACATGGAGCATATTAAACAACTGTAATATTTGTATCTTTGTCAAAGAAAAAATTTTTCCGGATGAATAATTTAGTGCATTTTTCAGTTAATTATTTAACAATATTGATTTATGAAAATAAATAAATGTTTTTCACATGCCATGAATGTTCATATTTTTCGAATAATTTGTAATAATTTTCGTTGAAATCTAGTCATTCCTTATTTGGCATAGAAAGATTCACTAAATTTAACTGATTGTTTAATAACGTTTCCCGTTTTATCCTCCATGAGCTAAAAGAAGTTGTAATATTTTTTCTAAGGTAGTATGAGCGCCAAGGCAATTTCAGATTAAGGGTTGAAATTATTTGTACCTTATTTTCAACTTTGATGATGAATTTTCTTCTAACTTCATGAATGTAGACGAAAAATAAGTTAAAAATTTTTCGATATCTGCCTTGGTTTTCAAAATATGGAAAGCTCAATAATTAAACAAAATTTTCAATTTTCCATATTTTGAAAATTACTCCAGATATCGAATAATTTTATTCTTACTTTTCGTTTTATTCCGTCAAGTTATAACATAATTCACCACCAAAATTGAAAAAATATTTTTTTTTTAATTTGTGTCCCCACTACCGTGCTTGTACGTCCTTAATTAGTCGGGCACAACGTTTTTTTTGTTTTCAATAATTACCGTTCCACCATAATTAATTAATTCTACCGTTTAACCATAAAACCAATGTTAAATATGCCTACTTTTGAAGTCATTGTTTAGACTTGGTCCAACTTCATACAAAAAAATCAAACTTTTTATTTAAAATTGTCTTTGTGCTCGTACATCCTTAATGTGACCATCTTTTATAATTCATCTGAAAGTTACTTGATATAAATTATGATCTTATTAATCGTTATTTTTCGAAGTAGATCGGAATGAAATTTGTCGAGCTAAGATAGAATTGAGTATCTTTTGGATCTTTTTAGAGCTTAATACGGGTCTGTACGATAACAAAACATGTATTTTTGGCATGAAAAACCCTAAAACATTAGTAAATACCTTAAAAATATCAGATCAGATTACAATACATCGATTTTAACATGTTGTAATCAAGGTAAAAAAATAATTTTTATATTTCAGATTGAACCCCTTAACGATCGTCTTGGAATTATAGAATGGTTAGATGAGACTGAATCTTTACAAGAATTTGGTTTTAAAACTAACGAACAGAGACGTATATTAAATGAAATGAGACTTAAATATAAAACATGGATTTTATCAGTTTCGAAAGATAAAATAAGTGAACCCGAAGCATATGCTGTGGCTAGCATGAATTATAACAAAAATAGTGTTTTGCAAAAATACAATGAAATAAAATATATGCTACCTTGGGATCTATTCAGGTATATTATTAATTTCGTTTAAAATATTTAAATTCTGTACAGAATGATATGCTTTGGTATAACATCCTCAACGTGATCAAAATTTATATTGTACAGCTACAAAACGCTACTGGTTTATACAAAATATTTGGAAAAGTTAAAATTATTAAGTCGTAGTTTGAAGAAAGATAATAAATAATAAATTTTTTATTTTTTGCTATTTCACTTTATAATAGTCTGTACAGGGTGGGTCATTTTGTAGTTAATCAATAAAAAAATAACATAAACAAAAATTGTAGAGTTCGATGGGGGATATCATGTTCTGACATCAGATTGAACCTAGTTCTTCGGCTAAACGGTAAGAGATAGAATAACACTTAGAAAGGTAATCCTCATAAAAAACTAACAATTATCGAAATGCGACTTCAAAATATGTCATTATTGCATTTAATCGAAAGAAAACACGCTTAAAGTTTATCGATAATTGTAGGTCAAAGTCATGGACACAGGCGAATGTCCTCTATTGCCCCTAATAATAAAAACATTGTGTTTTCTTTCGATTAAATGGAATAATGACATATTTTAAGTCGCATTTCCTCCGAAAGCTGACGATTTTCGAAAAAATGGTTTAGATGATAAATGTTAGTTTTTATGATGATCAATTTTCTAATTTAAAGTGTTCTTCTATCTCTTACCGTTTAGGATCTAAATTAGCTATTAAAGAAACCCGAATAACTAGGTCCAATCTCATGCCAAAACATAATACCCCCCATCAAATTCTGCAACTTTTAAGAACGAGAACAAAACGAGCTATTACCTACGATAGATTCAAAAGGGCCACTCTGTATATGAAATATATCAAGGTATATTAAATTTATCCCCAAGTTTGTAACGCTTCATCAATAACATTGATGGTACTAACAAAATTGTGGTATATGTGTTCGTAAAATCACCTAATTAGTCCATTTCCGTTTGTTCGCCTGTCTGTCCGTCAATACGATAACTCAAAAGTTAATAAAAGATCTCGATCTGAAAATTTTATATCGTACTCAGAGCGTAAAAAGTGTCTGAGTTCGTAAATGAGCAACATGTCAATTGGATCTTGTGAACCGTAATAGATAGAAACAAAAGTGTGCATGTAAAAGTTGTTTCTTATAAAAAAATAAATAACTTTAGATAAAAACATTTTTTTATACTGACATTGAAGTTTTTACATATTTTTTATATCACTACGAGTTCTTTCGAATTAAATTTGTTTACTGCCTAGTAAAAGTCTTTTACGTAGGCATAAACGAATCGTTTTAAACCTAAAAGAACGCAGTTCATAACATTTGAGTCAATTCCGAATTATTTCATAGATAAAATTGAAAACTCATGGGAAATTAACTAATCGATTTTTTTTAAATAATTTCAGGACAACATTTATAAATCTAACGTCTACATTTGAAGATTTTTTCTTTATACGACATGAATTTATTAAAAGCTATGCTACACAAGCCATTGCACAATGGATACTGGGTGTAGGCGATCGACATTTATCCAATACATTAATATCACGAAAATCCGGTCAAGTGATTGCCATTGATTTTGGATGTGCATTTGGTATTGGAACACAAATATTAAGTATTCCTGAATTAGTCCCATTTCGATTAACGTCACAAATACTAAATGTTATAAAACCATTTGAAGAGAGTGGCCTCTTGAAATTATGCATGATTAAAACACTACGTACAATTCGAGAAAATAAGGATGTTTTATTATCTCTTATGGATGTATTTATTCATGAACCAACCACCGAATGGTTAGAAATAGCAAATTCGAAATTTGATGAGAATAATAAAAATCCTATTGATTGGTATCCAACGAAAAAAATTAAATTAACTAAAGATAAATTAGAGGGAGCAAATCCTACTGCTATAACTCTTGATGAACTAAATGATAATTATAATATTGTTAACAAAATGGGGTATATCGATTGTTTAAAACTTGTGGGTGATTTTAATTTACAAAATCAAACAAATTTGACTGTGGAAAAACAAGTAGATTGTTTATTAAATCAAGCTATGGATCCTAATCTTTTAGGTCGTATGTATTGTTATTGGGATCCGTTTGTTTGAATATCATTTGTTAATCATTATTTTGAGGCAATATGAGGAGGTATATTCGTTGAAAACAATTTAAGGTGATTTTTTCGATGTGTTGGCTATGATCGTCTTTTTAAGATTAGTCATTTAACAGCGGGGATTGTATTTATAAAGCCAAAGATGCGATTAAAAAATAGCTCTGTTACGCGAGCAATGCAAAGTACGGAAATCACTTAGAAAAAATTCCAAAATTAGGTACTTTTTAGGTGCTAATGAGGTACCAAAGTCAGAAATTAGGTGCTCTGTAACAATGCCTCGAATTTTGCAAAACAACGGATCTAAAAATTATGTTTCTCTAAAACTAGGACGAACGCTTAATCAGGTATAAACTAAGCGTTTTAATTAAGTGCTAATTAGACGCTTACAAGAAATTAAGATGAAAAAAAATCATAAAGAAGAAGAAAAGAAAATTCGAGATTCCTGATTTGAGAGAAAAAATAAACAATATACAATAAAGTCTTAAAATGCTTGTAAACTTTTAATCATTTTTCTAAAAGGGACATAAAAGATTTATGCAATTATTATTATGTTAAATTCTTTTTAGATTCTTTATGGAAAAACATCTATTTGCTTGAATTCCATACTTGTTTGGAAAAGTCTTTTTACGGTCAGGGGTATAGGATGTTATTTGTATGCAAATTCACGTAACTTCAAAAATTATTTAACTTTATTTTTATTTTTATTGATTGATTGAATTTTTTTAATATCTTTTTATATTTTAAATTTTAAAAAATTGTATGTAGTTAAAAATGTTGAAAAACAAATATATTTTTATCAAAAAATGTTATTATTTTCCCATCCAAAAGTGGAGCACTTTGTAAAAAAGTGCATTGATTTTTTTAGGATTTTTATGTTCTTATTTAATCTTAAATATCTAAAATAAAATTATATTATGGAAAGAACTACTTAAAGAAAAACTTAACTGTAAAGCGTCGATTATCTGGACTAATCAATACTCTTAAAGTAGTCCGGCTGTTGTGTAGTCAACTAGACAATTTGTATGACGTAAATGAAATAAAATGCTCTAAAAATATTGTAAAAGCGTCAAAAATATTCATTAATTTAAGTTTAAAGTTTTGGCACTCTTAATATTTTTGTTAAGTCATAGCTGAATGACTTATCTATCTCTAAGTAAGAACGATGATAGTGTAGAATTTGCTCATTAACGATGATATTTATTTTTTTAATTGTGTAATTATAAGAGATAATTAAAAAAAACAAGTGGTTATATGTTAGTCCGGGAGGTAGCTTTATAAAAATAAAATTCATAGCAAGTCGGATGATTTTGAAATCGATATTTGATCTTGGTTTAATAACTAATAAATAAATCGACCGTCAGCTGCTCAAGCAGCGATTGGTGTGGGAGGTAAGGGGTAAAAAAAATTAATTAGTAGGGCACTGGCTGAAACTTTTCATAAATAATTTCATACTGAATTGAAAAAAAGTAATAAGTAAAATAAAGTAGTAGTCCAGCAACCTGTAAAGCATATAAAGAATAAATGGTTGACTACATTTATTTATTATACAATATATTAAATTTTTATTATAATAAGTACCATTTATTATTTATATTTTTTTTCATTATAATAAATGCCGTTGCATTAATTATTATAATACATAATCAGTAATAGTGCCTATATTAGTCACCTCAATTATTAGTCATAAAATTTAACGCTACCTCCCGGACTACGAAGGCTATCAATTTTAGATATTATTTTATAGTTCAATAAAAATTATGTTTAATCTTATTTTGCTAATAAGCTAAATCTGAATTTTGTAGCCGTTCAGGATTTGCCAACATCCTAAATAATTCAAAAAAATCTCATTTGCTTACAGCACAGGCCTTAATTCAAAATGATAATGAATTATATTAAAAATTATAGAAAATAATATTTTATAAAAAATTTCAATTTCGTAATTTTGTTCAAAAGACGAGATAAGAAACTGTAACTATGCAGGCAAGAGCAACGACTACAAAATCATCTAATTATAATAATTAGAATGCAAGATTTTTTGCCAAAACGCAAAAAAGTTATTTTCCAAGATGGCGGCCAAATGGTTAATTTTGCAAAATCAGATTTAAGATCTCTAAGCAACCCCCTATCGAATGAATGAATAAAAAAATCGACTGTCACAAACTTTTGGATCAATCTCAGTACTGAACTGGACTATTATGTCGGCAACAGAAATTATCTTTTCAAATTTTATAAAATTTTATATTTTATTCATAACGTTTTGTTCAATACCGAGGCAATTATTTGTTTATAATAAATAATTTAATAAATGGTAAAATCAGTGGCGGATTTAAATTAAAAATATTATTTAATAACACATTGGCGAGTGCGGATTCAGAAAACTTTTTGTAGGGGCATTATATGAAAGCATTTTCGTTTTTATATTAGTAAATATTTTAAATATTTTCATGCTGTTACTTTTTATTTATTTTTTTTTCGTTGTGCTTTCTTCGACCTTTTGTTTACTTGAATTCTATCTCTATTATTTATAATTTTAATTTAACGCTGTAAATAGTAGGTACGTCGCATTAAATAATTTTTTTAAGGTATTAAATATTAATTAAAAAATTTAATTGGCGTAAAATTTTTGGCTACACGAAGCCCAACTTTTGTTTAGTTTACAATGAAAACGAAAATGGTAAAGGTAATAAATTCTTGAAAGTATCTATTTAGAATACACCATAATTTTTTCAAATTTTTAATTAATATTTAATACCTTAAAAAACTTATTTAGTGTGACGTAGATACTTATTTATGTCACAAATAAAACAATCGAAAAATAACTCCTATTTTCAGAATGAAATTAAAATTGTAGTGGAGATAAAGTTCCGGGAGTGGAGATTTTTTATTGGAAATTTCCTCCTCTTTAACAATATTTTATTTTAAATTTCTTAAATTTTAATATTTTATGAAACATTGGCGAAAAATGAAATGCTTTTTTGTTTATAACTTTATAATCTTTAATTGTTTATAACTTTTGAAATTTGTTATGTGCTGAAAAAGCTTCTGTGACATTTTTTTAGACATCATTCCGAATACAACGAGTAGACGAATCATTTTAATAGAAAAAAGTATAAAATGAAGAATTTTTATGTACCTCAATCTATCGGGCCATTTTTTTTAATGTTCAGGAAGGTCCATATATCAAAATCTACATCTAACTTTTTGCCACTAGAAAGTTTGGCCATTGCTATGGGCCAAATAATCCAATTATTAGGATCCATTTCTGAGGTGATTTTTGAAAATTTTAAAACATTGAAAATATGAAAAAAAAACTTGCCAGAAACGCATACTCGGGGGTTTTTGGGATCACTGATCACTATTTCGAAGTCAGAATTTCAATATAAGTCAGAATCGATTATCGACATTATGGAGTAAAGTAACATAATGTTTTACTAATTAAAGTTTTTGTATTGCTAATATTGGGCTGCAACTGTGCCCATACGAGTCGATCCAGATACTGTTCATAGAATTATTCGTTGTCAATAATTAGACAAGCAATAATGTGTTCAAGGGAGCGGCGGAATATTTGAAACCCAATTTTTAATTTCATTTGTGTTAGCAATACAAAAATTTTTAATTAATAAAACTTTACTCAACAATGTATTTACTTACTTTATTGGTTAAATTTAATAGGGCACATAACTCAATTAACTATTGTGTTTTGGACAAAAGTATATAAGACACTTTCGAGTTAAAATTATCAAAAGAATACGCTTTTAAAGTATGTCCACCGAGTAACGAAACACTCTGTATATAAGCAATACGTACTATTTTTTCAGAACACTCTGTATTTGTTATTATTAGTATATACTATGCACGATGTTCGATTTACATCTATGCATATAAATATCACGAGTATGACAGAATACATGCGTTAAGCAATGCATCTAAGTGAGATGTATTATATAGATGTGTTGACCCAACCTCAGTGCAGGCACATAATAGAAGAACTGTTGTATAGCTTAAAAGACATCGAAGCCACGATACAAGTCACTTTTGCAATTTCATATAAAACATTTATTATACCTCTTACTTAGATGCATTGCTTAACGCGTGTAGGTACTTTGTCATACTCGTGATAGTTATATACCTAGATGTAAATCGAACTAGTGGTATACCAATACTGCACTTCAGAGACTATATCAGTAAAGATATATTCTCTGCTGCACTTATTTAGTATGTTCTAACATAAGTATGTCAATTAAGTTAATAATTTTTATTATTCGTGTTGTGTCTGTTGAGTAATACACATCTTTAATAGACAAGCTAATAGATTTTAAAATGGCCCCAAAAGTTTATGGTGTAGATTTAAGTTTTCCAGTTCGAGGTGTTTTATTAACAGCCAAAGCAATTGATCTGGATATAGAATTCGTTCCAGTAAATTTACTGGCTGGAGAACACTTGACACCAGAATTTAAAAAGGTATACAAAATGATTTTTATTGACATTATTTTTTTCTTAAGTAGTATTTGATAAATATATTTACGATCTATGTTGTAATTTCTTCTTTTAAAAAAGCGCAAATATAAAAAACTTTTAAGAGAGGACATATGAAATGTTTAATGAATTTTTTATGATTATATATTTAATATTTTTATACACTGTAAATTCCCACATAATCGAAAAATATTTGTTTTAGATGAATCCACAACATACGGTTCCAACCTTGGACGATGATGGATTTTACCTATGGGATAGTCATGCTATAGCAACATATCTTGTTAGTAAATACGCAAAAAATGATTCATTGTATCCAAAGGATTTGAAGAAAAGAGCAGTAGTCGATCGTTTACTTCATTTTGATTCTGGAATTGTATTTCCTAGAGCTCGAGGTGCATTTGTAAGTGTATTTTATTGATTTTTACATTCATATTTTTCTAATTTTTATATCCTGAAGGTATGTATATTTATTTGACTTACTATTAAGATAACTTTATTTTGAAAGACACGAAGTAGGTTGTTCATAATTACGCTAGTAATCACTTGACCACTTTCAATGTAAAAATTTTTCGAAGCTCATTCCTGCGCGGGTGAAAGTGGGGGATAACCGAGTTTATAACCAAATTCAATGTTAATATATCTGTATAAATATTAAATATCGAGAAGAGAAGGTAAGAAAATAATTAATTGTAGTGATTATTATTAAAATTTCAATTTTGATAATACTAATCGAAAAAAATAAAGGCACACTTTGCTAGAGACGGCTAAACGACATTCGTTCAACGATTTTAAGCATGTAAGCTACAATCATACAGTCGTTTGTAACAATTAATAATCGTAACAAAGCCTACTCTTAATTAAGCTTCATAAAATAATATGCAATTTTTTTTTATGGCCTTAAGGGCATAAGTACCGACATTTTTTAAACAATTTGTTTTCTATGTTGCCCTCAATAAAATGACCTGAAAATTCCCATGCATGTTCCAAATGATGTTATAATCTGCTAAAGATGACGAGAAAAAGCTAACCTGATTGTGATGTTGTCGCTAATGTAGGTAGCTTTATAGAAAGGTTCTTTATTTCTGTTGAATTTTTTTTCTCGCCGCCAGATGGTGGCACCATGAAAAAACATGGCTACGTCCATACAAATGATTTGTATCGCTTCCCCTTAAAGGTGACATAAAAATAGAAAAGGAAATAAATTGTTTATTTCATGTTTTATGAACTGTCAAATAATTACTCAGTTTTCAATTTTTTTAAATGTAAATAGTATGTCTGATAACCTTGATTGGCAGATTTCCATAAGTCTCCTTCACCCTGATTTATGAAATGTCAAAAAAAAAATTTAAATTTTTTGATTTAAAAAAAAATATATCTTTATAAATTATAGCTCATGTGTTATTCTGATTTATGAGCTATATTGTTGTACAGTTTCATTCAAATCCATTTTCTAGTTTTTGCGTAAAAGCGTAACAAACAAATATCCTTACTTTCACATTTATAATATATAGGGATAGGGATTTTTTAGGATGTTATATTTCATCTATTTTAAGCATAAAATCTGTTAATTAACTTACCTATTAACTTGGAGTTAATTTGTTTTCAGTTTCCTATTTTGTTTCTGAATGAAAAAACAATTCCAGAAGAAAAAAAGGCAGCAATTTATGAGGCATATGACTTCCTTGAATCATTTTTCGATGGAAATTCTTGGATTGCTGGAAATGAATTGACTGTTGCCGACTTATGTATCATCCCAGCCGTTACCACATTAGGAGGTATCTTTCCAATTGAAAAGTCAAAATATCCGAAATTATTAGCTTGGATTGAAAAATGTAAAACTTTACCGTATTTCGCAGAATGTAATAATCCTGGCAATGATGGCCTTGTTGCAAAACTTAAAGAGTTACTTTCATCTTAAGTAAATACTACTGGTAATAAAGAAGTCCATTAATCTTGTAAAAAAAAAAAATTAATGTGAAATATTTATAATCCAACAATTGCTAATAATAACAATCAATAACTCCTTAAAATACATTGAATAAAGAAGAAAAAGTGAAAATCAATATTTTTGAGGGCTAACTGAATAACAAATAATTTTTTAGTAAATATAAATAAACAACGATAGAATAAATCATTTTAATGTGCAAATGAAGAACAAACGACGAACAATAGGCTAAAAAAGATTATCCGAAATAAAAAATTCTAAAAGAAATTGTGGGTGACCAAATTACGTTAGCTTTATTTATATCAATGATTTTTTTTGTATATATATATTAGGAGAACATGTTCAACAAAATAAAAAAAAAAACATTAAAACTTTAGAAATGATAAAAAAAATTTAATGATAAATATGTTTATAATTTAGAACAAATAAAAACGTTATCCCGAAAAATGATTTTATACTGTATAAAATAACCACTATTCATACATATTTATTTTAGGTGAAATATGTACAAATATATTTAATAAAATATCGTTTTTATCAATTTTTCTGGTATAATTATTACTATTCAATATTATACCTACCTTTATTATTTATTAATTATTATTTATTTATTATTATTCAATATTATACCTACCTTATTAATGGGAGTGCAGAATTGATCACATTGTCGTCGCTTGGATAAGAACGTAGTAACCGACTCCACCCACATCAAAAAATGTAATTGTAAATATAATTTGAATTTCCTTTATTACTCTAGACTAGCTCCGCGATCTTAGCACCTCATGTGCGGAATTTCGATTGACCAATTATACCATCTGAAAGGTCAGAAATTGGTCATAAAAGGTCAGTTGGTCTCATTAATTGGTCAGCATCAGAAAATTTTTTATTAAAGATTGAAAAAACTCCACCTATGCGCGATCGGGAAGCATTCGCTGATAATTGGTCAGCTAATATAAATAATTGGTCAGTTTAATTTTATATTCAAAAAATAATATAATTTCGAAAAAATTTTCAATTTTTTCAACATTTGTACTAGGAGAACATAAGTGGGAATTAGTAGTTCCTGATAAGGAGAAAGGTGAGTAAGTGTTTTCACCCCGAAAGTCTAAAATTTTATTTTGGCAGAAAGTTATTGGTCTGCCCACTAGAGGTCACACTCACCAAACACGGGTGTGCAGACCACTAACTTTCTGACTTACGAGGTGACAACAATTACCTTGCTATCAGGTACTACTTATTCCGTCCGTCCTTGATGTTCTCCTAGTAGAAATGTGAAAAAAATTGAAGTTTTTGAACGAAAAAAAACTAATTTTTTCATCATTTACTAGGCAAACATGCTGTGGTGGAAATTTGAAAAAAAATGAAAATAAAAATCAGATTTTGCTTAAAAGATTTAATGAACTTTTTTTAATATATGTCCTCACCTAGTTTCGAACCAAGGGACTATTTATTCGAAGTCAGATACGCTAACCATTATACCATTAGGGCTCTGTTATTCGTATTAATAAATAATTATATTCATATTTTCGACTTTCTTAAATTATAACAAAAAGTAAAACTCATTTTCGGAAAATTTAGAGTAGTATTATTACCAAAAAACAATTACAATCCAACTTCTTTATCTCACCTATATTTTATAAGAATTTGTTTGTACCTTTACTAAAAAAAAATTAATTAGTTAATTAATAATTTTGTTCTGAAAGGAAAAATGGGATAGAATAAAATAAAACAAAATTTAAAATATATAACGATATTTATTTATTTATATTAATTTGAAAACGTTATCCCGAAAATTGATTTTTTACTATATAAAATAACCATTATTATTATTCATTCAAATTTTTTATAGGTGACATATGTACAAATAGGCATTAATACTTACCTTTACTAAATAATTAATAAATTGACAATTTTGTTCTGAAAGAAAAAATAGGATAGAAAATTTAAAATATATAACGATTTTTATTTATTTATAACCAAAAAAAAAAAAAAAAAAGTTTTAAATTTTCATGAAAAATCATATTGTACATTTTCATCCAACAAATTAACAGAAACCTATTCAGTTTTTATACAAAATAAGTAAAATTCTGTCTCTTATATAATAATAATAATAATAATAATAATAATAATAATAATAAAGGATGTCCCAAGATTAACGTCTGATTCGAACTTCTTGCGTTAATTTTGGAACACTTCTTTATATAACACAATATATACTTTCTTATAGAGATATGAAGATAGCGAACACTAGCCTATAAGTGGATGCGATATGCGAACCGAGAGAGAAGAGTGCCCGTAAGTTCCTCTGTGTGCTTGCCTAATACATATACTTATACTTATATTACTAATACAAATAATAAGTATATATGTACATATGATTATGACAAGGACACAGGGGAACTCACTGACAGTTTTCTCTCTCATTCTTCATATCGCATCCACTTACAGGCTGGAAGATCTCTCGCGATCTCTAATGTATAATTAATGTTCTATGAACTAAATAGGTTAGGCACAAGAGGTTAATTATTAATTATTACAATGTTACAAGTTATTTTTGGTTTTCTTTCTGTGGTATTATATTTTTAAAACATTTTTAATTATTTGTTATTAAGTTAGCACCCCATAATATTGATTTCCACTTTTTCCTCTTTATTCAATGTATTTTAAGGAGTTATTGATTGTTCGTTTATTACCTATTTGCAATTGTTGGATTATAAATATTTCACAATAATTAATTTTTTAATTAATTCAATTCCTTCTCAGGTATTTAACTTCTTAATATTATTATATTAAATGACATTCTTTCTTAGATATTATATTTTTAAAACAAAATTCCGTATGCATGATTTGATAGAGCAACATATATCATTTATTTTATGAAAATAAGTAATGCTCAAATGTTTTTGATCTGTTATAAAATCTGAAATTTTTATATATTTTTATTTTATTAAAAATATATATTTTAATAATTTTAAACCTTTTAAAGACTCGGAATTTGTAATTATCTTCGTCAAATTATCATAGTCACTTTTAGTGTTGAAACGGATTCCAATTATTACAAGTGAAAACAAACAATTGACTGAGTTAATTGTTGAAATACCATATAATACATACTATACAATTTGCGCTCTCACGGGTAAACAGTCAAGTTTACGAAAAAATATTTCAAACAAAAGATGTTTATTTTTTTATAAGAAACATTTTTTACAGTTAAACTTTTGTTCTATTTTTAGCGGCTTTTGACTTATGTTGCTCATTTACGAACTTGACATCACTTTTTACGTCCTAAGCACGCTATGTACTATATACTTTCAGTTTGATCTCTCTTTTCGTTTTTGAGTAATCGTGATGAAAGACGGGTAGACAGACGACAGATAGACAGACCGACAAACGGAAATGGACTAATTAGGTGATTTCATGAACACCTATACGAAAATTTTGTTCATAGTATCAATATTTTTAAGCGTTACAAACTTGGGACTAAACTTAGTATACCTTGTTATATTTTATTTACATGGTATAACAAAGTTGGGACTAAACTTAGTATACCTTGGTATATTCCATATACATGGTATAAAAATTGCTCATTCCCATATAGTAAAGCATAAGTAGAATAAGCGATACTTACCAAAAAAGTACCTTTCGTACACAATTTATTGAATCTATATTCATAACTTTCAATGCTTTTACACCCTTAGTTTTCTTTCCCCTTCGAAATATGGGGCCTTTGGAATCTCAATTTTAGTAAAATAGCTTTCCGCGTTTTCAAAATTTTATCTATAGAATCGTGTAGTTCCCATACGAAGCAATGTATGTATTCGCACCGTGTGTGAGTCTTATTGGAGGCGTTTCCATGGTAACGATACACTACTTTAATTATAGAATTGTATGGATGCATATATAATTGTATGGATTGCACTTATGGCTTACATTGAAAATTTAAAATTATTGGCTCACAAATTTAAATAAATAATTATAAGTTTAATTAATTAGTGTTTTTCAATAATTTTAATTTGATATTTTCTATAACATTAACATGTAAGGAATTGCAAATTAGTCATAACAGTTTATCGCCAAAATTTTTTACTGGAAGCGCTGGCATGGATTTTATTGTCCCATGACTACGCACACAACGAATACGATATCTGTTAAACCCTGTATATCCATTAATTTTTTGTCAGTTTTTTTTAAGCACTTATGCAATTAAATTTATTTTTTCATTTTCAAAAAAATGATCGAATATTAGCTATTGTAACCAAGCCAGGAGAAAAAATTGCACCGCCATTCGAATTTAGAAATCACATTTCAGATGTGACGTCTTTTTATTATTCTCCGGATACGAGTTATAGTTGAAAAATATCAAACAGCTTCATATCTAAGACCCAATTTCCTGCCCCCCCCCCAGATATGGTCATTTTATTTATCATATCTGTATGATGATTTTACGATGCGGAAAAATGATCCAATCGTAACGGTTTTGTGATAAATTTTACTGTCGTATACAAAATTTTTATATTAAAAAATGTAACCTCTTTTACGAATATGATGTTTATATGTAAAACTTTATTTTCACGTTAAAAATTTTGTAATTTACCATAACTCTACATATAACTACAAAATTTTCACGGTCATTTCTAGTAGATTCGGAAATTATAAGCTGTGACAGACAGGCAAACACAAAAGCAATCTTCAATAATCAGAAACTTCAAAAATATTTTTTCTGAAAAAAATGCTTTGAAACTAATTTTTAGGTACATATAAAATTTTTGATCGCATTTTTACATTAGCAATATTTGGTTGAAATCGAAATCAAAAGTTAAGATTTGAATCTAAAACTTGGCTATTACAAATGAAAAAAAATTCTGATGAATCATCATGCAAAATTAGAATAAGAGTTATTGTGGAATCATTTCCAAGTTTTTTTTTTAAGTAATTATATACCTACAAATTTCAATAGAAGATAAAATAACTCTTTATATGATTACAGAGATAATGACTATAGTCAATTATAAAATTTTATATGATTCATGTTGCATCTGTTGAATAAAAAAAAATTCACATCTTTACTGTAGATCAATTAGGACATATTAACCGTTTTTTTTAGGACATATTAAACAGTCTTTGTATTGCTAATATTGGGCTGCAACTGTGCCCATACGAGTCGACCCAGATACTGTTCATAGAACTATTCGTTTTCTATAATTAGACAAGCAATAATGTGTTCAAAGGAGCGGCGGAATATTTTAAACCAAAATTTTAATTACATTTGTGTTAGCAATACAAAAATTTTTAATTAATAAAACTTTACTCAACAATGTCTTTACTTACTTTATTGGTTAAATTTAATAGCGCACATAACTCAATTAACCATTGAGTTTTGGACAAAAGTATATAAGGCACTTTCGAGTTAAAATTATCAAAAGAATACGCTTTTAAAGTATGTCCACTCAGTAACGAGACACTCTGTATATAAGCAATACGTACTATTTTTTCAGACACTCTGTATTTGTTATTAGTATATACTGTAATTATTTAGTATGTTCTAACATAAGTATGACAATTAAGTATATAAAAATTAGTATTATTGGTATTATTCGTGTTGTGTCTGTTGAGTAATACACATCTCTAGTAGACAAGCTAAAAGACTTAAAAATGGCCCCAAAAGTTTATGGTATAGATTTTAGTCCTCCGGTTCGAGGTGTTTTATTAACAGCCAAAGCAATTGACTTGGATATAGAATACATTCAAGTGGATTTATTTTCTAGAGAACATATGAAACCAGAATTTACAAAGGTATTTGATTAATATATTTACGATCTATGTTATCAAATTTCTTCTTTTAAAAAACCGCAAATATAAAAAACTTATTAATTTATATTAAAAAATATTAAAAAAGAGCGGACATATGAAATGCTTAATGAATTTTTTTTTTATGATTATATATTTAATATTTGTATACACTGTAAATACAGTGTGTCCCACATAATCGAAAAAATTTGTTTTAGATGAATCCTCAACATACAGTTCCAACATTAGACGATGATGGATTTTATCTATGGGATAGTCATGCTATAGCAACATACCTTGTTAGTAAATACGCAAAAGATGATTCATTGTATCCAAAAGATTTGAAGAAAAGAGCAATAGTCGATCGTTTACTTCATTTTGATTCTGGAATTTTATTTCCTAGAGCCCGTGGTATATCCGTAAGTGTATTTTATTGATTTTTACATTCATATTTTTTTAGTTTTATGTTTTATGAAAGGTTGTTCAATTACGCTAAGTAATAAGTAATCACTTGATCGATTTGGATGTTTTCAATAACCAATACCTTATCTGATCCTATACAATATAAAAACTTTTCGATGCTTATTTCCAGACTTAAACAACTTATTAAATTATACCAGTTTTTCTCAAATGTGTGTTAACCCGATTTGTAACTAATCGGTTTCTGTAGTTATTTGTATTTTTTTGCAAATTGATGGTAAAAAACTGGTTCGGAACCAAAAGTTTTGTTAATGCGAGGTGGCCATTATGCATATTCGCTCCGTGCATGATTTTTATTTGAGGAAGTGATCATAGAAACGACAAAGCTACTTTATTAATATAATTGTATGGATGCACATATAAGCCTATATATTATTTACTCTACATTGAAAATTTAATACTATTTTCTAACAAATTTAAATAAGTAATTATGTTAATTTACATTTAAAAATATTATTTTTGCAATTTTGTCTCTTATTTTCATAATTTCTAATGCAACAAGTTTAATTAATTGTTATTTTTCAATAATTTTAGATATTTAACCGAAATTGGAACTATTTCGAGTCTATTTTTAGTTCAAAATCTGCTAATCAACTTACCTATTAACTTGAGGTCAATTTGTTTTCAGTTTCCTATTATGTTTCTCAATGAAAAAACAATTCCAGAAGAAAAGAAGGCAGGAATTTATGAGGCGTTTGACTTTCTTGAATCATTTTTCGATGGAAATTCTTGGATTGCTGGAAATCAAATGACTGTTGCCGATTTATGTATCATCCCAGTCGTATCCACATTAGTATGTCTCATTCCAATTGAAGAGTCAAAATATCCAAAATTATTAGCTTGGATTGAAAAATGTAAAGGTTTACCGTATTTCGCAGAATGTAATAATCCTGGTAATGATGGCCTTGTTGCACAACTGAAAGAGTTACTTTCATCTAAGGTATAATACTACTGGTAATAAAGAAGCCCATTTATCTTGTTCACAATGCTCTAAATATCTATTGTCTATTGCATTAAAAATATACACGCGTTTTGTATTAACGTATAAAGTTTTAAATACAAACAACACTCACATCTTCAAACTCTAGAGTTGAACGCAAATGTTTTTTTTTATTTCACTGGCAACAATTTTAATAATATTGTAATTTTAAAATAAATATAAATCATAATTACAAATATAAATGAGTTTGAATTCAAAAATATGTTTACCTAAATTTTTTTTTTTCATAATAAAAATAGAAAAAATTTAAAAGCGTCTAATCTAGAAAATTGAGTTGATATTTTATTTTTAAATAAATGCATGTATAATGTATATAGTATACGATAATATCTTCGTTTTCTGTATGAGTGTCCCATTTTTGAACGCAAGGGTTAAAAACTTCAGTACCCAATCTCTATAATCGACACAACAATATGGAGTTATCAAAATTAAAATAAAAAACTTTCAAGATAACAAAAAATGAAATATATCCAAAAAAATCCAATAGAGTTGATGATCTGTAAATGGTCTTTTATAATATGTATAAATAAAATACAGTGGACCCTTGGTAATCTGGCAAACGTTTTGTAGGACAAAAGAGTACCTTGTAATCCGACAAACCACAAATCCAAATGAATATAAGATTCTATATGTTATACTCTGAAGTCCAATTCATAGTTTCATTTTAAAATTGTAGCAAATTTACTCATATTGTAACAAATTTAGTCTATTTTAAAAACGTTCTGAAACGGATTTATCAAAAAACTAGTCCATTAAGGTTATAATCGCCAAAATCCTAAATTTTTACGGATTTTTTTTTTGACAAAGTTGCGTTTAGCGCTCGAGGTCAGAAACTTTGATTATTCATTAGACAAGTCATCATAAACAAGTCTACAAAAAATCGTAACTACCGGATTTGATGCAGATTACACCACACCATACTTTTAAACGACAAGGTTACTGTATTATTAATTTTTTGTTAGTTTTTTCAAACACTTATGTAATTGAAATTACTTTTTCATTTTCAAAAAAATGATAGAATATAAGCTGTTGTAATGAAGTTTCTTTCACTTTTATTCTCCGGGTACGAGTTATAGTTGAAAAATATCAAATACCTTCATATCTAGGACCCAATTTCCTGGTCCCCTTAATATGGTCATTTTTCAGATCCAATCGTAACGGTTATGTTAAAAATTCTGCTGTCGTATATAAAATTTTTATATTAAAAAATGTAATCTCTTTTACGAATATGTTTGTTTATATGTAAACTTTATTTTCACGTTAAAAATTTTCTAATTCACCCTAACTCTACATATAACTACAAAATTTTCATTTTTTAAGTAGATTTGGATGATTATAGGCTGTGGCAGTCCGACAGACAGGCAAACAAGAGAAATCTTTATTGTACCTACCACTTTTAATATTATTAGAAAGCTTCTAGGGTTCCGTCATCATCATTCTAGTAGAAACTTCAAAATATTTTTTCTGAGAAAAATAATTCATTTATTAGAGATAGTATGATTTTCGGAATAATGCTTTGAAACTAACTTTTACATACACAATTTTTGATCGCATTGAGACGAATTTTTACAATAACAATGTTTGCGTGAAATTCGAAATCAAAAGTTAAGATTTGAATCCAAAACTTTTGCCTATTACAAATGAAAAAAAAATTCTGATGAATCATCACGAAAATTAAAATAAAAGTTATTGTGGAATCATTTCCAAGTTTTTTTAAAGTAATTATATTTTATATACCTACAAATTTCAATAGAAGATAAAATAACTGTTTATGTTTACATGAGATAATAATAAATTATAGTCAATTATAAAATTTCATATGATTCATGTTGCATCTGTTGTCATCTATACTGTAGATCAATTAGGAGATATACCTAAAAATGGCCCCAAAAGTTTATGGTACAACTTTAAGTTTTCCGGTTCGAGCTGTTTTATTAACAGTCAAAGCAATTGACTTGGATATAGAATTCATAAAAGTAAATTTACTGGATGGAGATCACAAAAAACCTGAATTCACAAAGGTATACAACTCATTTTTGTTGGTTATTAATTCCATATTTAATTATATGGCTCAGGATTTATACACGATTTTATAATATAATGTCTCAGTATAGTTTAATTTTAATAGACTTTTGTAGGGTCGAATCCAAATACCTGTAAATTATTTACTTTAATCCTCCATTTTTTACAATAATCTAACGATCATTTTAACTTTTAAGCTATATAGTGCAACCAAATGATAATTCTCCCGCCCGGTTTTTCAACGGGATAATTATGATAAAAATAGTAGTTTCTAAAAAAACATACTTTGGAAGAAATCGGTGTAGGAACTTTTTCAAAAACTAGCTAAAATTAAATCCGATCGAAACCTTACGAAAAAACGGCTTTTCGGAAACTCATATTTTTGCAAATTGTGCGGAAACCTTATAATATTTTGCGAAGAAAATTTTTTTACAAAAAGATTAAAAGGAAGAGACCAGAACAGATTTCCGGCGATTCATATAAACCGAGAAATTAAATGGCGAAAAACAAGATATTTTCGTCCTTAAAACCTTATTTTCTCTTATAGTTTTGATCGGATTTAACTTTGGCTAGTCTCATTTTTCCGGTTTTTTTATTGAAAAAAACCTGATTTTCGCAACTTTCGATGGTTTTTGAACAAGTTCCTACACTTCGATTTTTTCCAAAGTATATTTTCTTAAAAACTACTATTTTTTATTTATTTACTGCACTAATATGAATGACAATACAAACGCAACAACTCTCAAGCATGTGTTTGTGTTATTCCTTAAATACTATAGGCAATATATATTACAGTGTTGTATGTAAATTACAATACTCTTTAAAACTACGCAAGTGATTCAAGAAGGTTGTTATGTATATAGAGTAAGGGGTTTAAAAGGGATGTGCTTCAAAAACTTGTGCAAAAAGTTGTGCATAGTTCCGATTTTTACGAACTTTTTATACCATGTATATATGAACTATATCAAGGTATACTATGTTTAATCCCAAGTTTGTAACGCTTAAAAATATTAATGCTACGAGCACAATTTTGGTATAGATGTTCATTAAATCCATTTCCGGTTGTCCGTTGAATGTCCGTCCGTCCGATAGCACAATAACTCAAAAACGAAAAAAGATATCAAAGTGAGGTTGAGATCGTAAATGAGCAACAAAGATCAATTGGATCCTGGGTCCGTGGTACCAATCTTGTAAACCGTTAGAGATATAGAACAAAAGTTTAAGTAAAACATATTCCTTATAAAAAAATATACATATTTTGTTTGAAACACTTTTTCGTAAAAATCACTGTGGACCCCCGGCAATCCGACAAACATTTTGCAGGAGTATCGAATAGATATAGTTCATAATTTTTTACAAAAGAGTACCTTGTAATCCGACAAATAACAAACTCAATGATAAGATTCTAAATGTTATATTCAATAATACCTATGTATATATTTACCAAAGATTTTGTATTCAGTCAATTGTTTTTTTTTCACTTGTTTTTTTGTTAAAAACAGTAAAAAAAATGAACCTGGAAGCAATTAATAGGAAATCTGTTTTAGATGAATCCACAACATACGGTTCCAACTTTAGACGATGATGGATTTTATCTATGGGATAGTCATGCTATAGTAACATATCTTGTTAGTAAATACGCAAAAGATGATTCATTGTATCCAAAAGATTTGAAGAAAAGAGCAATAGTCGATCGTCTACTTCATTTCGATTCGGGAATTATATTTCCCAGGTCACGAAGTATATTCGTAAGTGCATTTTATTAATTTTTATACCCTGTATAAAAATATATCAAGGTATAAGGAAATATATCAAGCTATACTAAGTTTAGTCCCAAGTTTGTAACCCTTAGAAATATTGATGCTCTGAACAAAATACTGCGGTTGTCTGTCCGTTTGCCGTTGGACGCGAGAAAACACAAAGGAATATCAAAAGCTGTATAAGTTTCAAGTAAATTCTCTGTACGGTTTACGATAAATTAATTATTAAAAACAACCCTTTTTACATGGTGGTTTAATGAAAAAGTCGTAATAATGTTGTTTTTTTAGACAAGAAATGCTTTAAAAATTTTTTACCATTTACATAAAAAAGCTTTTATGAATATTCGTCAAGTTTTAAGCTTTAAAATCATACCAAAATTAAGTACTGTGCATAAAAATGAAAAACCTTTTTCGGTATAAGCACGTACTTTGACAGTTAACTTCTCCTAAAGCGTACAAAGAATCGATGTGAATTTTTTTACGGTATCCAAAAATATCTTAATAAGTTATTTACCAATATCAACAATTCTTCTTAACTAATCATAATTTTATTTTTAGTATCCTATTTTCATGTGCAAAGAAAAAACAATTTCAGAAGAAAAAAAGAAAGCAATTTATGAAGCGTATGATTTTCTTGAATCATTTTTGTATGCAAATTCTTGGATTGCTGGAAATGAATTAACTGTTGCTGATTTATGCATCATACCTGCCATTACCTCATTGGAAGCTTTCATTCCAATTCAAGAATCGAAATATCCAAAATTATCAGCTTGGATTGAACAATGCAAGCGTTTACCATATTATGCAGAGTGGAATAAGCCTGGTTGTGATGCACTTATTGAAAATGTGAATGAATTACTTTCATCTTAATAATGCACACCTTTAACATAAAATTAAATCTACCTTAATAATAAACAAGTGAAAATAACAACTGAGTTGATTGTTTAAAAACCCTGTATATGATTTATACTTAAGATTGTCAAATTACACAAAATGCTTATCTAGAGATAATAAAAGTTAATAAAACTTTTTAATAATCTAGTAATAGATAAACGTAGATGGCATTTTTAGTATTTTTGAATCAGGCAGAGAAAATACAGAACATTTTTAGAGAATCTGATCAAAATATTATCATAAGTAGATTCTATAACAGAAATTGAAAAAGAATTCCTTATTTAAAAATTAGAAGAAACGGGTACACAAACAAATTAGCGATTTATATCTTTTACGGGTTTAAAGAAAATCCGGCGGACCCATGACCCCCGCCGTTGATTTAAAATTATATTCATAAAATATCACAATCATATAATAATATTAATAATAATAAACAGAAAGAAATATAATTTTCATCATTATTTTGATATTCCTAGATTATCATTATCTTCAGCTGAGCAATGAAGGCCACTGTTCCTGAAGCCTTTACTTTACTACCCTTTTGATCACAATTTAATGGATTTTAATTTTTTGGAGCGGAACATTAATTTTTTTGAAAATAAAATACAACTCACCCGTGTTACTTGCTGATAATGTAGCATTCTATTGGTGAAAGAATTTTTGAAATCGGTTAAGTAGTGGGCTCAAAAATGACGGTTTGCATATATTTTCATACAAACTTGCAACCCCTATTTCACCCCTTTAGAGAAAGAATTTCGAAAATCCTTTTCTTACACCTACAGTATAAAAAAATCAATATCGTCTCGTAATTTCAAACTTCTATCATTAGTGATTTAAGCTGGCCGTTGATTTATCAGTCGGGACATAGATTATTTTCCCGATCTGAAAGGTTTCTGCCTTTAAATAATATTTTTTTTTAAATCATTTAAATTGGAGCTGCTATTGAGAACTTGCAAGTAAAAACATTCTTTCATGCGACTAAAATGGATTGTAAATAATTTCACCTGCATAGTTATTTTGGGAAAAATAATTAAAACAGTTGTAATACTGTAATATTATATTTAATCATAACATAAATTAAAAAAAATTATTTAATAGAAGAGTAAATTCTTAATTCATTTTATAATTCATTTATGCAAATCGTATCCATTGTAATTATGTACAACCAAAATCGAACGAATATAATATCAAGAATGAATATTGTCAATTAAATCGGCAGCATAAAGTCCCTAACTTTGATAAAATTTAAGTAGTCGCTACATTTATTTATATTTTTCGGATTATTCAATATGAATTTGTTGAATACAAATTGTTTTTCTATTATGGATTTAATACCCCTCCCCGATAATTCGTGCAGGGCTATCAAAGCATCATTGTAATGGATAGTTTTTCGCTCTAATCAGAAAAACTATGGGCATTCCAATGCTTAAACGAATCTTTGGGGTGTTAAAGTAGGGATATTTTTGCCTTTGATTTTGTTTGTATCGCAAGTTTCCACCCGACGGACAATCAAACTATATAGTACTATATAGTAAATTTTGCTTATTTTAACTTTGTATATAATGATATTTTCGATAAAATATAAACTGAAAGCTCGGAATGAATTGGAAACTTCTGTTAGTAAGTTTCAGATTCAAAATCAGCACTCCAAAAAACAAAGAATCGACTACTTGAATATTTTCAACATGCAACTACCGATTTACTGGACAAAAGAAATTGAATATAAAATGTTAATGTTAATCATCATCAGAACTTGAAGAGAAAACACCAGCACGATTATAACAGCGATTATAATTTGGTTTCATAATAACACTACGTAAACGTGGATGACTACTTGATGAACTCGCACCACTCACAATTGAATCATCATACTTGAGGTAACTGTTTGGCGATGAATTGTTATTATTTCCAAATGAAGTACTTGGTAAATTATTATTGCTATTCTCATGATCAGATTCATCTTCGCTGCTTGTTAGGATAACGGTTTGTAAACGTCGCTTTTTACGGAATGTATATGATCGTCTACGATCAGCAGTCGAAGGTTGCTGATCACTTTTACCACTTGAATTTGATGTGATACTTTTTCTACGTTTTCGTTTCACTTTCTTCTTTTCTAATGATGTATTTGTTGATTTTGATGTGTTGCTGCTTTCTGTATCGGATGATGATGATGTATTATTATCGTTAGTCGATGAATCCGATGAATATTTTCTTAATTTAGGTCGTCTTGCTTTATGATTGTTTTTTAATTTTAATTTATAACTAAATTTAACATCCATTTTATAGCTACTTTCACTACCACTATGATTTTTTTTCACTTTGATGTCATTCGCTGAACTTGAAGTTGATGAATCACTACTGATTGTAGCTTCAGGATCAATTGATTCAATTTTTGTTGTTGATGCCACATTTATATCATTATTTCCAACTGTGGTTTTATCAACATTTGATGGAGTTGAATCAGTATCAGATAAATTCTCTTTCTTGTATTCGATTTCAGCTGAATTTGATGTTTCTATAATGGGTATGTTGTCATTAATTTGTGGAACACTTGGCTCATTATCATCGGGGCCTTCAGAATCAGTAATTGTAACTACTGGTGGTGGTGTAGGTTCTCGGTATATTACATCCGAATCATCACTGTCTGAATCAGATAAAACTATTACGTCATTAGAATCAAATGTTACTGGTGGTGGGGTTGAAATCGTAATGCTAACGGGTTGTGTATTAATCACTTGTACATCACTGTCACTATCCGATGAACTGCTACTCGAACCTAATTCAATATTTTGAATGCGTTGTGTATATTGTAAATTTCGATCATAACCAATCATGTCGTAGGGTGAACGTAAGAACCAATAAAATTCATGGATAAAATGATCTGTTTTATCACCAAAATAGGGTGCTATTCTCTGCTTGAATTCATGACTTGTTACGTGGTATTCTATAAGTAAACTGTTTATGATGGACATAACATATAAGCAATGTGGACCATTTTCATTTAAAAGTGCATTCAATTCGCGTGCCAACCATGGCCCAATTCGATTTCGTTGAGCTGGATTATCTCTGAAAAAAATTAATATTGTCTTTTAGTTATTATTAATTTTAAAAAACTAACTTAGCAAATCCTGTACTTTGAAGGCACGTTAATAAGTAGCCGTCAATAATTGAAAGAAAACGATGGTCATCGAAGAGTATTCGAAGAACATTTAAAGAATGTGTTACTGGCGTTATTTTAGTAATTAGTTAAGAAAAAATTAGTCTTTTGCAAATAAAATAACGCCTGTTACATGTTTTTTGATACCCTACTCGATAGGTTTGTTTGTTTGTTTTATTAAAGTATTACTATTTTGCGCCAAAATAGCCACCACTTTGCTTTTTTCTTTTAAATACCCAACTAAGGACACTCGCTTTTTAAGACAAATATAATGATACCTTAAATATCAATATCCATCGAGCCGTTTGGAAAATACGAGGTAATAAACAAATTTATAAACAAACAAACATACATACTTAGGCAGTCGGGTAAAAAAGATCTCTATGCTTAATCGCCTGTATTTAAGCCTCATCCAAAGATGGGGCGTAGTTCCACAGTCAAATCATAGTTTCTGATTCATCTCTGCTCATAAAATTGCTTTACCCGTGCTTGTCTTGCTCTACCAATACCCAGATAATAAATATATATTAAAAATTATTGAAAGAGTGATTCAAATTCATCCTAGCTACGGATAATAAAGTTTCTCAAGATCTAGCTTTTGTTGTAGATCATAAACTTTCTGAGCAATACTTTCAGTCAGTCAATTCAAATCATCAAGGATAATGACTTTATATATTTCTATTCATAGAAAAATATTCAATATTCCTTGTACTACTGAATTTATAGACTTTTGGTTTTAAAAATCGCATTATCAATTTTTGAAATTTAACATATTTATTCCTTATTCCACCTTTTAATGTAGCATGGCTTTAAGGTAGTTTCGTAACATTGATTAAAAATTTGTTGTGATTTTGTAATTTCTTTATATCAAATAAAAAATTAATACCTATAGAATTGAGGTGAACATTCACGATAACGTCCTGTGATATCTGCTGTTGATACAGGATTTACCCACCAATTATGCTGGTAAATAGCATGACGAAAATCTAAAGAATTAGCTGGTCTTGGACTTCCAATTAAACGTGTAAGTCTAAAAATAAAATATACAAATAATTTATTAGATTAGATTCCAGAAATTTTAATTAGGTTTATGAAGCAGTAATATATTTTTGCATTTGTTTATTTTCATATTAGGGTTTTTCTTTATTCTTTCTATGGTATAAGAATTATACTGCGAAAAGTTAATCGTAGTTCAAATTCGTTTCTCAAAGAGGTTGCAAATTCATTTTAACAAAATTTCGTAAATTTTATGAAAATTTTTCTACTTTTACTGTAGATTCATTTAAAATTATAATTTTGTTGATATTAAAAATAGAAATCTCATTGTTAGGTTGGAAGAATAAAAAACAACAGAGTAGCAGTTCCTTATTTCAAATGGAAGCCTAAAAATTTGTTTGATATAATTTAACGAACAATAGTATATCACAAGTCAAGATTTTGTTTCAAAATAGCAGAACTGGTGCCATTTTCAAATTTGAATGTGTGTAAATTTCGAAGTACATGGGTGTTGTTTTTATTTACTAATTCAGAAGTTTTTTAAAGAACATTTCCGCAAAATCTAAAATAGATATTGCATAATACAAGATAGACTTTGAATACTTTGTAATGTTAGATACACAAAAATGCTAAAAACGTAATCTCACAGAATTTTTAGAGATAAAATATTTTTAAAAAAACTATAAGGTCGGTCGTTTTTACTACAATAAAATGAGATTAACCTTTCTCCTGAGAGAGATACGGTCAATTAAAAACTAAATACACGCATATTTGAATGGTAAAATAGTTTATAACAAAATCAGGAGTGATGAAAATCGAGAATGTGGATTATAGTTATCTGTAATTTTTTATTCTATTCACTTCATTTAGAATCAAACAAAAACATTCGTTTTATTAACATAAGTAACAGAACATAACAGAACATAAGTATTATGTTCTCATGTATTAATCAATCCATAATACATAGAAGAATCGTAAATATTTGGAATAATTTATTTTCAAAAATAAATATTTAAAGCATTTAACTCAACATAATATGATCTATGAGAGTAGCAAAAAAGTAAAGTTTTATCGAATTTTTCGCGATATTTAATATAAAGATCCGACATAGTTTCGTTGAATGAATCTTTAAAAATGCAATAAGTAAAAGTTTCAAAAATTTTTATCTTTAGGTGTTTATTTCACGAGAAATAAGATTTCAAAATATTTAACTAAATGTAATTTTCGCAAGACAAATATGAGTACAATCGTAAGAGTTCCAACGATCTCATAACTTCCAAGGGCCTCTATTAGGTACGCTGATGAACGCCTGAGTCTGACAGTGTATCATGACTACTAAAGAAGCTGTCACAGTGAGGAGGAAGAAGAAATCATGTCTCATCTTCTCTTTCACTACCCAGCTCTTGGCACGAGGCATTGAGCTCACTTAAGCGTATCATCGAAGTAATATTAGTTGAAAGTATTTATTTAATACTAACCATTGACACATTTTTCAGATTTCTAAATCACATGACATAAAATTTAGAGGAAGGGGGAAGAGGAAGTTTTCATCAGTTCTTGAAATTGAATTTAAATTTGAATATCATCATTTATCAGAATTAAGATAGAATACACTCACCTGCGCCGTGGCATTAATAACGTATTGGTGAGTGGATGGGACATAAGCATTTGTTGAATAGCAATGTCTTCATGGGGATCCAAATAAAGAGTTGTTCTGAAATTAATTTAATTCAATTATAAAATATATCGGAGATTTAAATAGAGGCTAAAATTTAAATATGTTATAAATAAAATAAAATTATAAAGATAAATGAGATGAAAGAGCATACTATCTTCCATTTTAATTCATCAAGTTCTTGGGTGTTTATGTCTAAATACTGTTGATTTTGACAATTGATTAGCAGGTTGTAAGTAAATCTAAAGGAATAGAATTGACATGAATTTTAACACGCATATAAAAAATAATAAATAAATTTTCCAATTTCTGCCATCTAAGATCAAGGAATCATTAGGAAACAAACAAACATACAATATTTCCGTCTTATGCTAGTACCCTTTTTATAAATAAATGGTATTTCTCAAAAACAATTTAAACTCCAAAAGTAGAGATAAAATTGATTTTTGGTTACAACTGGTTAAACACTTGGGTAAAAAATGACGGTTGAGAACGAGAATAAAATTCCTCATACCAGCGACTTTCGATAAGGTATTAATTCATTTTAAAAAATCTCTCCCAAAACAGAGCCAAAAATTTCAGTTCATTCGCATACCCTGATAGAAGCAACAATAAAAAAATAAGTAGTATTGTTTTTCCAATCACTTTATTACGAAATGGGGGTTTCTCATCTCAAAATTTTAAATTAGGGTCATTTTTTCCTTATTTTTGGGAACTAGAGGACATTTAGAACAAAAGGACCCCATTATTCGAAATAGAACTGGCTTAAAGTAGAATTTGAAATTCAGCACCGATTTCAAAACTTTAAGGATGTAACTATTTTTAAACGCCGATGTGAAATATCTGTCCATTATCGAAAGTTTCAACAATAAGCAAAATTGTTTCTCTTTCAAAGTTTTAAAAAAAAATCTATTGAAATTAAATTTGCCTGAATTAAAAAAACAATCCTGAGCGTCAACCTTTAAAATGGAAAAAGCATTCATTCAGGCACAATTGTATTATCGTTACTAAAAATAACGCATATTTTATTTTACCTATATTGAAAACGTCTTTGCCTTGGTGGTTGTGAAACAGTTGGTAAATAATAATGCTGTTCAAAATCAACAGAAATGTCTTCATGATTATGATCTTCAGTTGGTGGCTGAGCTGATAAAATTGCTAACTCTTCATAATCACTGTTGGAACGCACTGTATGTATAATTGACTTGAATGGCTGCTTGCATAAAGGGCATTCTGCTTTCACCTGAATATTTAATAAATAAATGGTTAATTTTTTTTTTAATTATCAATGATTAAATATAGGGTGGTATTATTAAATAATCGAGAGACTATGACGGTAAATAAAAATTGTATGTAAGAGTTTAGTAAACAAAAATAAAAATTCGATTAGTTGAAAAAAAATTACACTCAGTATCTAGAACTCTTATGGACGAATAAGGCACTTGGTATGAATCAAAGAGGTCCGGGTTTGACTCCCAGTGCGAGTGTATTTTTTTCAATTCTTTTTAATTAACACAACGTGTCTTTGAGAATTACTTATAAGTTCTCAAAATGTTAACGAATTTTCTGGAATCGAATTTTCTCGAATATTCTACAACTAACTTCAATGCTAATTTAAAAGCAAAAAAAATTTATTTGTTGAATTTAACAAGGAAATAAATTTTCTTTTAAATTGATTTTTAGAACTTAAATTACTTTCTTAAGAATTTCTTATTACTTATTGTTTATTGTGTCGATATTTCAAATCGATATCTGCATAATTACCTAAGATACAACGGAATTAATAATTTTGTAAAAGAACTTGTGAAGAAAAAATGTTTTCAGTGTTTTTAAACATGTAGGCACGTTTCAATTTTGTTCAAAATCAATCGCAGATGTGAACGCCTGGACTTGACAGTGTATCATGACTACTGCAGGAGCTGTCACAGTGGTGAGGAAGAGGAGACAATGTCTCATTGTCTCTGTCACTGCCCATCTCTTGCCATGAGGAGAAGACCTTTTTGAGCCGGCCTCTCTTTGACGACCTCTCCGACCTAGAGTCCGTTGACGTCAAACAGCTCCAAATGGTTCATGGAGTAGTTGCCGGGGGTGGGCAAATCCTTTTCGGTATTACATTGGACCCTATGGTCTAAGTGTGTCCCAACCCACGACAGTCACTCTAACTTAGCGTAACTAAACACATCTAATCACAGATGAGTTTTTGGGTAAATTTTCAATTACTCACATGTCAGAAGACGTCATTATCTTAAAGTTACCGGACAAAATTATCAAAAGTTTTCTATTCATATCGGAAAACCCATTTTCATCCTGAAAAGCGAAATTTCTGGTGTGTCCATCACGTCATAATCTGAGGATACGTTATAAGCTATAAGGCAGCTTTGGAGGAAAATTCAACTTTGGCGGTGAAAGTGGAATTCTCAATTAAAAAATAGTTAAAATATTCAATTTTAAACACTTTAAAATACTTAATAAAAATTTAGCTATCTTTTTTAAATCTAAAAATGAATAAAAATTCATCGTTGGATTTTTTTACATTTACCCAGATACATAAATATTAAATGTAACATAAAACCAACAAAAAGTACACATTTTCTCATCAACGATCTCTTTATACAAGAGTAAATACGAGATGATAATTACCTTTGACCATCTCAATAGACAGGCGAAACAAAATTGATGCATACATCGATCAGTAAAACTTTTATTATCGCAATCTGAAAGGCATATTGCACAATTTGGTGGTGGACTTGATGACAATTGTAATTTGGCCCTTTCTGGTTTCGTAGATGCATCTGGAGCTGGAGAATGTGTCGAAGACGAACACACTTCTGCTTCCATGTTTTATTTTTTATTTTTTAAACACGCTAATTTAATCACTTTTTTTTTAATTATTTAAAATTATATTTGAATAAACAATTCTCAACACAATTCACTTTAACGTCATTACAAAATTCCTTAATTGGTAGAAATCTTGTAATAATTATATTGTTTTTAATAAATCGTAAACTTGTCCACCAACTATCAAAATGTACAAAGTGAAATAAATGTCACCATATTCTTAAAGGCACTACTATGTTACAATATATTATTATTGTATTTAAATAACTCATATTTAATATTTTATTTCAATTTTACACATATTATATTACAAATATTATCATTAAATATTTAATAGAATTACTATTTGAAAAAAAAAAATTACGATAGTTTCTATTTAAAATTAATTTTGATGCACCTCAGACATAAATTAACGTCATAGTATTGAGTTTAATATATCCGACATAGAAAATAGTCCGTACAAAATAAATGTATATTGATTTTATAATATTGGTTTTAAATCAATAATTGTTACAAGCAATATTTAAATTCATAATTACTTTTATTTGTATATATTATCACTGTTTTTATTTGATTATAATTAATTGTGAAATTATTATTTATTTTTAAATACTCACTTTTTAATATAAAATGTATTCACCGATCCGAATGAACTGAAACAACCATCTATTGTCATTTATATTATTTATGTATTTATGATGGAATAATTTCGACTATATTTATATCTAGAAGTTTACTCTTTTTGTCACAGAGTAATTCACAAGTGTAAATAGAAAAGGATGGCGTTATTAAAAAGTAATATAAACATCCTTTATTATCAATACTTAATATAGTACACCGTGGCAAAAAGAGCATACTCAGGTAAAAGGAATAAAGGACACCGCAATTTTATCTTATGAAGATTGAGTCTCGGATAAATTTGCGAAATTTTCTTGTAGGTCTTAGCCATAGAATATATAACGTCTTAGCATCCTGATCGGCTCTAGTATTGACAATAATATAATATTGTCAAAAATAGTATAATAAAGCGAAAATTAAGAGTACCAATTTTCGACTTTAAACATTGATTTTAGAGTAATTGAACTTAATAACGTTCCTATTTAATGTTATCAGCGAAAATCAATAGTTTTCCCAAAAACCACCTTTTTACAAAAAACCAACCAAAAAAGATCGTCCCGGGGCAACTTTTTTGGATTTTTGTTTTTGATAACATTTTGAACCCACCCCCCGCCCATCACCACGAAGTGTGTACCTCTAAAGTTTTTTTCCATTACATTGTATTGATTATATTGAGTCTATTTTTGTGAACAAAGTTCTTATAGTAAAATCAGTTAGAAAAACTCAGAAAAACTAGAAAGATAATGTGAAAAGTTAAACACTCAGCAAAGACTATATATATATTCTTATGTTTGGCGTCAAATGCTACACAAAATAACACGGATAATGTGTCCAAGGGAAGCAAATAGTAAATTGACAAAATATTTGTTAGATTCCCTGGCACAGAATTTTCTCCAGAAAAAGTTAACGTAATTTCAGATACTTTTGTATTTCCGTGAAAAATAATTCTGATTTGACCAAATGCAGCTCATGTATTCACTAGGATTTTCTCTCCAGATTTGATCGGGGAACTCCTGAAATGGTATAGTTTCTCCCGACTTTGCTATCAACATAAATTCTCCCGATCTTAGTAAAAAAATATATTTTTTGATTATTTGTTTTATATTCAGGTAAATTCAACATTATTGCAGAGACGCATTTATTTTACTTGAAGAATATTTATTTATGGAAAAATTGGGTACACAAATGATAAAAAAACATCTTATATTAAACTATCGAAAGTACACAGGCAGTCCCGAATATTTCCGAAGTTAATATTTTTTTGTTTACACTTTTGCTCTCGTGATGAGAGAAATTCTCACAATTTCTGAATGACTTGAAAAAAAAATTGTAGCTAGGTTGTAAATTACATACAATTCGAATAATAGATAAAATTATATGAAGTATAAAATAAAAAGAATAAAAGTTATTTATGTATTTTAAATCGATCGTGAGCAAAATGCTTATAACGCGAGTACTGACGGGTTAATTGTCTCGTAACTCGCTTCTATTTATAAATTTGTTGATGCAGAATATATTTACAGTTATATTATAATTATATTTATTTAGAGTGACAATTTTTTTTGAAGTCAAGTGTCTTAAGTTGTTCAACTACTTGGTGCATAGCATTTTCGACAACTTGGCGTATAGCATTTTCAGGAGACTCTGAAGAACTGGAAGATTCTGTATCATTTGCATTTTCATCGTCCTCATTGCTTGAATCATCATCATTATCTATATCAGATAGTTCTATAACATCTGGTTGTGCTAAACTTAAAATGGCCAATGCACGTTGTAACATTGCTCTGAAATAAGTAACATTTTTTTTATTAACTTGCATTATATTTAAAAAGAATTTCCTTCCTACCTGCCCTTTCGAAGAAGATACTGCGAATTATCTTCGATTTGGATATCTTCTTGAGGTCTTTCAGATTCGGTGAGATCAATAGTTTTTCTTTTATTAAATGATAAATTTTTAATTAATAATAGTATTATACTAAAGTAGATTACAAAGTAGAAACACAAACCTCCTTATTAGATCTATTCGTTGGCGAATGTCTTGTGTTACAATGTTATCATCATTTCTGGTATTATTATCTGGCAATCTTCTCCTAGAATCTAATTTAGATATTTAAGTTATTTTTTACAACATGTGGATTTTAACTATACTGGGTAATGGCATATAATAAGTACATACCAAAATCTCTATCAGTTTCAGGTCCTTTTGATTCGGTGAGATCAATTGGCTCACTAGTTTTTATTAATTAAATAATTAAAAATCAATTATAATAACAGATAAACTTAATACGTTAAACACAAACCTGCTCATTAGAAGTATTCGTTGGCAAACCTCTGGTGTGAAAACGGTAGTGAGATCAATCATTGGTGGTGCAGGAGGCTCTATGTATATAACATCTGAATCTTCACTTTCTGTATCAGATATTTCTGAATATTCACGTTGATTAATTCTTGGACTTGGTATATCATTGTCATTTGAATACCTGCCTCTCAAACTTGTCCCTGCATATATTTTAAAAGTATATTTTTTTAAGTATTAGCCTGAAGGTACTACCCTGGCCTTTCGAAATCAACAGTATTTTAACAAAAGGGGGTAGTTGTCCTACCCTAACCCCCACATGCCCATGGAAATTACTATTATAGTATCTACGCACATACATATTTATCTACACTCTGCACTCTGTCTTGGTGCAATATCATTTCGTTTTGAGCAACCTTTTAAAAAATTATAAGAATTTTGTGTAGATTTGTTTATAATGGTAGTGAATAGACTGGTTATTTAAACTACCTCTATGCTATCTATGTTCCCAATTATTTTGAATTATCTTACCCCTAAATGGACTCATTTTTTAATTATCACTGCTCAATTTGACGGTATAAAATCACAATTAAATTACTGTAAGTAAAGAATATGCATGAACTAAAGTAAAATATTATTAATCAATAAGTTAAGTATTGATAATTAAGATTACGATATGAATACCTTTTATAAAAATACTGGGTGTGCCGTAAAAATGTAAGAACTCCAGAAATATAAGAATAATAGAATTACGTCGCGGTTTTTCTGAGAAAATCTTGTAGAATTCAGTATCCCATTACAAACGTCCCAAGTGCCAGCACATAACCGCGATTTATGTTACAAAAAATAAATAATATCATTTTCATAGTTTTTTCTAAGAAATTAATGCTGTATTCACAACATATTTAGGTACTAGTATAAAAAAATTTGGTATATTTTTTTACCCCTCACACCGTGTTTTTTTATTTTTTCCGTTTATATTCCGAAATTATGCTTTATTAGTTGCACCCTTTCGAATGGTGTGTATAAACGAATTACTTAGAAGTATAGAGGAAGTAAATAATAATTTATTATAGTAACTCTTCTGAAAATTGTATATATTTTTTTTAAATTATTTCATTTTATATAAATTTAATCAATATTATAATGAATATATTTTATTAATAAAATTTTTTTAATTTTAATATAAAAGTCAAAAATTAATATAATTGTCAATGACAAAAATCTAGCAAAAATTTTTTTACAATAATCATAGTCATGTGATGATAATGTCTATTTAGAGATTTCGTTATCCTCGAAAATGACATTGTTTATCATAAAACTGTCTTTCTGTAAATTTTGCATACCTATATATATTTCTTTCCACAATAAAAATATATAGCGTGTGTAAAATTAACAGAATAAACGACCGCGTTTTATTTTTACCGAAGAGCCCCACTAGTGTCCCTTGGCCATATAGCGCCAAGAGAACACCGTATATATAGTTTGGCAACCATCCCTATTATCGAAAGCGGAAAGATAAGATAAAAAAATGTCAAGATTCAAAAAGTCTTTATAATTGTCCAAAATGGTGTCATTTTTGGCCAAAATCACAAAATAATTTTTATTTTCTTCAATTTTTCGACAAAAATTTTTACTTTAGTTTTTTTAAGCGCTTATATATTGAAAACGGTGAGGTTTGGTAAAAATTTTTACGTGTCAAAAAATACTTAAAACCCTCCAAAATAATATCTAATCGCTTTCAAATTAAATTTTTGATCGGAACCACAAAATAATCTTTATTTTCCACAATAACGAATTTTCGGCGAAAATCTGTATTTTATTTTTCCAAATGCTTATATTTCGAAAAGGGAGAGGCTAGATAAAACATGCTGGGAATTGTCCATAATATAAAATACAATAATTTTTTTTAATATAAAGAGAAGTGGTGTCTGGATATAGGTACCCTATTGGAGTAAATCGAAAAAACACAAGTTCCGGCAATCATTTTCCACCGGCTCCCGTAAAAATCTACTGACGAGGAGTCAATTCCTTAGTTAGACTGTTTTTTCGGTTTTATTTTCTCAATTATAATTAGGGTACATAATTTTCAAATATGAAGACTATAAAAAAATTTAATTTTATGTATTCATCATTGATATAACTTTTCATTTAAAACAAGACTTTTTTTTTCGGACAGATGTCAAAAAAAGTGTTCAAGTAAACACACATCACATATCGTCTATCTTGGTTTAAAAATGCTGATTGATAAAGGTAAAATATATTTATTTTCTTAACTTGAATAATTTTTTGACAACTGTCCGAAACAATAGCAAAGCGATGAAAAGGCCTATTAAGTAACGTATTAAAACTTCAGATTTAAAAAAAATTTACATTGCTCTCCTGACAGAAAACTGGCAACGCACACTACAAACTTTTTAGGCTCCCGATAGATATACGCTAGATTGAAAAATCTTGTGTTGTGATACTCTAATAAAGTTACATCCTTATTTAAGATAGTACGAGCACTAAGGCAATTTTAGATTTAGGGTTGAAATTATTTGTACCTTATTTTCAACTTTGATGATGAATTTTGTTATAGCTTCATGAATGTATACGAAAAATAAATAATTAAACAAAATTTTTGATATTTTGACAATTACTCCAGATATCGTAAAATTTTATTCTTACTTTTCATCTTATATTGGCAAGTTATAACATAATTCACCATCATAATTGAAAATATATAATTTTTTTTAATTCGTGCCCCCAATATTGTGCTAATAAATTCTTAATTAGTCGGGTATACGAGTTTTTTTTTTTCAATAATATATTAAGGTTTAAATTTTAATTTAAATAGTTTTTTTTTTTAATTTCCACCGCCTAGTTTTGGAGAAATTTATGAAAACATATCATCCATCTGCCGTTTTACCATAAAACCAATGTTAAATATGCCTACTTTTGAAGTCATTTATTTAAATAATCGGGCAGCCCCCCTCCCTAAGATTTTCAGAATTGATTTAGACTTAGTCCAAAATCATATAAAAAATTCAAACTTTTTATTTAAAATTGCCTTGGTGCTTGTACATCCTTAACTGTAAGTCGACTAAAAAGTGTGTAGTGTGCGATGGTAAATAGACTTAAATATTTATTACAAATTTGAAAAATTAATTTTTATGACAAATTGAATTTTCTTTGATATAAAATGTTATGGCCTTCGATTATGTTAATCACATTTTATTGTATTATAAGTTTAATCATATTTTTTTTATCAAAGAAAATTCATTCTACATAAAACAAACTTAATTCTTTTCCATCAATCTTTTTTCCGAATTTTAATAATAACTATATTTAAAACATAGGGGGCACATTCTGACTAGCTCAGTATTTAGAAACATAGTAACTTGTTCTCCTGAATACTATTAAATATGAATTTTTTATGGCATCAAGCACGAAATAATATAATTATTTATAAATCATGCAGAAGAAAATCACTAACCGCTACTGTAGTCTGAATGCGCCCCTTGGCAATATTAACTACATAATTAATTAAACAAAATTAATGAGAATTTTCAATTTTCTAGTCTATCACCACAAATTAGAAACAGATCTACTATCAATAAAAGTATCTTTATAGCCTTTCAGAAAATATTTCGCTTGAAACCATTGTGCTTGTTCTATACCATTATTTTCTAACACTTCTTGTTCAACATAACAACTGTTCACATTTTTATCACGATTTACACTTTTATCTTGAAATATTTCTAAATTCGAGCAACATTTATGTTCTTCTGTTAAAGTATATTTTAAATTGATATTAACTAATCGTGTATATGTGGGAATACGATATTGATCTTTTGGTAGAAAATAATCACTCTTTTCATGTTCCAGTAAACCGTTACTTGATTTTTTAATCAATACATGCATATTTGTTGGTGGTATCGAAGATTTTGTTACTTGTAACCATTCATCACTTAATATAATATTACGCATTATTTTATGTACTGTTTTATTCATTTCACTTAAATGGTTTGTATCCGTGTGACCACTTAACATATTAGGTAATACAATACTGTAAGTTTCCGTTGGGGTGGCAATGTTCACTCCAAAACACAGCAAAATTTCACATATAGTACAATTTTTAAATTCTTTATGTAATTGTGTAGATAAATTGTCTAAAAAATCTAAAGCCGTTAACGCTGACTTATAACAACGATCTATGTTTGCGATTTTTACATTGTTCTCATTATTTAATTGTTCTGATTTTTTCCTTCTATTTACAGTTGATTTTAACCAGGAGTATGGATATGGAATTTGTAATTTTTCATAAACTAATAGTTTTATTAATTCCATTATAAATGATGAACATGTTAGCGGTGTTATTATTAGATTAGTTATTGGACAATCGATATTAATTTTCTTTGTGTTTGGTTTATTTGTGAGAAATTTTACATTGCTTGATGCCATTATAAATCCCACGTTTAATTAAATTAAAATATTTAAATTTAAAAAAGTTATTTATTTAAGCAGTCTTAACCTCTCAACAGTCAACAAGGCATTATTTATTTGTTGTGTTGTCTTTGTCCATAGAGTTTACATAGAGTAATATAACCTCTTTGTTTGATGACTATCTATGGTGAAATTATCTAGGACTATGGAGGGTAGAAATAAAGAGGACCATCTAAGTGTATCAAAAAGTGTCTCAATAGAAAAGCAGCAAATATAAGGATAGCGCTGCTGAAGTAAAAGTGAAGGTTTTAAAAGAAGTGCTCAAAGTAATAAGAGCAAGATAAAGATCTAAACAAGTTGTTAGCGAAGGGTAGAGAAGTTCACAACAAACACCTTTTGCTATACAAGCGCCATTCTGGTCAATTTTAGGACTATTATTTGATGTTTTCAGTTGGATTGAGCTGGATAGATTTTTACTTTGACCTAAGTAGGCTAAGTAATACCATTTTCTCCTCTTTTTTGCGTTGCGTATTTCATATTATCTTTTATATTATATGCTAATTTGCTACATACAACAACTTGACAAGTTGATAATAGCTAAAGAAAGAGCGTTGCAGAACATATTTCCCTTCTAAATGTCAGATGTATAAGTATAATACGTTCTTTCATGATAATATGATTGGTTTAATTAGTTTCCGTCAGCCTTTTTTTATATCCAATGGCCATTACATATCAAAAAGTTTTTTCAAAACTATCTTACAATGTAACTGAATCAATGAATCTTACATGTAACTTTATATTATCTATCTTTGAGGTAAGAATCGCATTCTCAAAAAGTTTCCTTGAAATAGTATTAAATAAAAGGGCTAGAATGGCGTTCGTGTAGTGGAGAGTATAATCTGAATTGATCTGTATGTATTTAATTGTATGTATGGTCCTCTGAAACAGCAACCTCATTTTAAAAAATATTTGGAGGACACATTTCCTTATGTAGAGATTGCATTCCTTATCTTCTATCCTTCATACTTTATTTTAACAGACATAATTTTTCCGTCTATTTTCATAAATTTAATGTCTGTGTTGGGAGACTACCATATCATGTGAATGAATGATTTTAATAATAATTAATATTCAAAAACTTCGATGTTAAAAATTCAAATTTTTGATTAAAAGTAGAATCAAGGCGACAAAATAATTTTTTTAATAGAATACAAATATTTTATTTACTATGCAAAATTCAAGATAACAATTAACTTTAAATAAATGCATCAATAATTTTCCCGGAAAAATTTAAACAGATTAAAGACGTAACTGAGTCGGTAAAATCCGACAGATAATAAAGAGTTCTGTCGAGTTGAGTTAACGCATGACATTAAAAAATTAATAAATATTAACAATAACAAAAGTTGGAAAAAACAACAAATAATGGATGCCTGTGCAGCTGTGGAACGCGAAGTGGATCGAGTTTTATTAAAGTTTGGTGGGATAAGTGAACATGCTGATCGTGTGTTGCGTGAAATTATATTACACATTGAAAACTTAAAAAAGGAGCTCGAAGATGGTGGGTAAAATGATATGGACAAAAACAACAGGGTAAAAATTATCTATTGTTTATCAATTTCAGCTCCAAGTGACCATGAGTTGACACCTGAACAAATAAATATACTTAAAGAAGCAATGACAAAAGTAAAAGAAACTGTCCATCATCTAGCAACTGATCATCGTGATTTACATAGTACTGTATCGAAAGTTGGTAAAGCAATTGATCGAAATTTTATTGCCGACTTTGCTGCCACATGCAGAGAAGATGTTTTTGCAAATTCAGGGAAAATTCAACTACTTAATGAAGTTATTTGCCAACATTTTTATCGACAAGGTTTACAAGATGTTGCCGATGAATTAGCTTTAGTAAGCTTAATTTTTTTTTTATTCTCAAGTGAAAATTCGTACACAATCGTGTGTCCAACATGTCTCAAATGGAGTTAGTTGGGCAGAATTAATATGAGTTCGCGATTTTTCTATATAAATGCGACTCACACAAAAGATCCGATTGTGTACGAATATAATCGCCATTTTTTATATTCAATTAGTAGACTAAGTAGAGATTTCAATTCGGAAAATCGAACATACATTTTTTAAATTAATTTCTTCTAATCATTGACATAACCAACATTTTTGATACCACTATATAGGTAGGTATTAGCTATATGATAACAAGCAGACATAAAGCCATGATGATAGAGCAATCGTTGTTTTTAAATATAAAAGCTGTTTTGTAGACAAGAATTAGTCTCTTTCTAAAAAGTTCGTAAAAAGACCTTCAAAATAATATTGGTATTAAAAGAAAACTAACGGAGCTATGACAAAAACAAAATTTTACTCGACCTCAAAATTTTACAGTTCAAATATTATTGCAAACTAACTCCAATATTATTTATGTACAGACATAATATCAAATTTTGTACATAATAATATGCATAAAGTCATGCAAATTGTCGAGGATACGTAAATGGATATGCAGGGTATTTAAATAATTCATTCTGTTAATTATTATTTTCATTTGGTTACAGGAATCTGGTGTTAAAACAGATGCTGCATGTAGAGAACCATTTGTAGAATTAAACCACATTTTGGATTGTTTAAAAAAACGAAATTTAGATCCAGCTTTAGGCTGGGCTGAACAACATCGAAATAGTTTAGAGGCACAAAATTCATCATTAGAATTTAAATTACACAGACTTCGTTTCATTGGACTTTTACAAGAAGGACCAGCACGTCAAGAACAAGCTATTAATTATGCTCGAAGTTATTTTAATCAATTTGTAGGAAAACATGAAAAAGGTATATTGGAAATTTTTATTAATGTTAAACGTTGTGTCTTATTTATTGTTCGCTATCGTGTAAATAATTTTAAAAATTATTACACGAGAAGATTGTTCGTATTTTTAAGGCTGAACTGAAGCCATAATTAATAAAAGCAAATATTTTAATGTCTCAGATTTTAGGTTCATTGTCAGATCTTAGGTTCACCCTTGGCTTCACCTCGGGCGGCAAACATGAAATCTGAAGACATTCTTTACTTCCTCCCGTGATGTGAATAATATTTTTCTCCCCGGCGGAGGTGGAAAGCGGCAACTTCGTTTTACACAGTTGGCAGAAAGTAGACATTTTCTTTCTGGAGATGAGAAAAATAATTTTATGGAAGGATTCACTTTATTTTGTTTAATGTGTAAATAATTTTTGAAATAATTTGCTCTAATTTGTTAAGGTCCAAATTAACATATTATATTTTACGATGTAAAACGTACTATTTTTATTTTATTTTATTTCAGAAATTCAAATTTTAATGGGAATGTTCCTTTATTTACCAAAAGGTATTACTAGTTCACCATACAGTTATTTATTAGATCCTGAAATGTGGATAGAAATATATGAAGTCTTTACACGAGATGCTTGTGCGTTGTTAGGCTTGAGTGTTGACAGTCCATTAGCTGTTTGTGTAAACGCTGGTTGTACGGCCCTTCCTGCTTTATTAAATATTAAACAAGTTATGCTTCAGCGGCAAGTGACAGGAATATGGAATGGAAAAGATGAACTACCGGTAATATATATACCTTTTTTAAAACAATTATTATACATATCCAATTGCTAAAAATAAATTTTGTATCCTCGTCAAAACTAAGTAATATTTTTCTGAAATTTAAAATATGGTCTAGACCTGGATCAATAATTTTAATTTGGTTCTAGGTTTTAAAAATATTATTAAATACATCAAATAATTTATTAAGGAGGTATTCTGATCCACTAGCCTCAATTGTAGGCACTTTTCAAATTAAGATTATAAGAAAAACATTTATGCAGCCATTTTTTCATTTTTATTTATTGAAATTAAAAAAATATAAAATGAATATTGTAAAAAAAAATAATTAAAATTCTTCGAAATACAGGCCGTTGAAGTGGGGTGCTACAAAAAAACACGGCACCATGGTTGACACGATTCCATCCTGATTTGAATAAAAAAAATTGAAAAATTCTTAATTAATCAAAATGTCGTTATCGTCTGAACTTCGGTCAAAAAAATTCACAAAATGGCGTAGAAATAAAAATGAATTCATTTTCCCCCTTTTAGTGACCTTTTCGAATTTTTAAAAAAACTTTAATTTTTTTTAATCCGATCTTCAGACGATAGAGAGATTTATGAGGAAGACTCTCACCAAATTTCAAAGAAATCGGTCGAATAGAACTTGAGATATCATGTCAACCACCTCCAAAAATGTAGTTTCAAGAAAAACACATTTTAAGTTTGAGAGACAATTCCGGCAGAGTAACTCAGATAATAATATTACTCACTTGGGATTAATCGGCGCTACTTCATATGCAATGTCTCGCAAAGATATTTCTGCTAATCAAGCTGTTTTGCCTTTTTTGGAGCAGCAGAAGCTCGCAGTACAGAGCGATCAATTCAAACTTCGTTATCAAAAAAATCCACTGTTTAAGGACATATTCTTAAATATCTAAACTTGAAAACATGCAACAAAAAAAAAAAAACGATTTCTTCAAGTTCTAGACCAGAATACTGCCTTAACTAACAAAAGCTACTTTATGTTATTATAAATCAACTTTAAAAACTAAATTTTTAAGAAAATGATATATTTAGATGAAAAATTGAATAATTTCCATTCGGTTTTACAAGCCAAGATCATTATGGATCGAAATGTTTTTTTAATCAGACCGTGTTTATAATATTTTTAAGTATAATATTATAAAAGGCTTTTTCTTTACTTTTAGATTGAAATCGATTTGGGAAATGAAAGACGATACCATTCAGTATTTGCTTGTCCAATTCTGCGACAACAATCAACAGAAAGTAACCCACCTATGAAACTTATATGTGGACATGTGATATCCAGAGATGCTTTAAACAAATTATCAAATGGAAACAAGTAAGTGATTTAAATGAATATTTTTATTTTTTTTGTACTTTTCAATACTTAAGAAATATACAGGGTTTTAAGTATCGGAATAGGAAAAGAAATCGAAAAGTAACGATTTTACAAAACAAAGTTTTATATAACAGACTTTGACTATAAGATCAAAAGTGAACTATTTTTCATAACTGATAAGAGAAAGAGGAAAACTTAGTAGAAAGTTGTTCTTCATAAAAAACTCAATAACTTTTGTTCGTAACCTATTTAAAAAAAAAAATGAAAACTGAATACCTTCGTAACAAAAACGTTCCGGTAAGTGGCCCGATGACTAAAGAAAATGCACAAAATTTCGCGCGAAGGCTCAGTATGCATAATTTTATTTAATAATCGCACCTCTATACCTGAAATAACCTGTTTTCTGACTTCTATTAATAGAATCCTCTGTAAGTGAGACAGACATTTATTTATACCCGGATATCTGATACACTGGGTAAGTGGAATACCTCTATAAGTGAGACAAATTTGCAGGTCCCTTGATATCTCACTTAACCAGGCTTCACAGTATTAAATTTATTAAAAAAATTGATACTTATCTTTAATTTTCAGAATGAAATGTCCTTATTGTCCTGTGGAACAAACACCTGCCGATGCACGACTTATATATTTCTAGTAAAATAATTTGTTATATATTGTATTTTATTATAATTTATTAGTTCTATTATTTACTTTTGTGGGTGCTCAACCAATTGCATAATCGATTTTTTTTTTATGTTGTAATAATTGATTTATTTTCTTTTTCGCCACCTTTTATTAATATATTTTTTTAATTCATTTGATTTGTTTCCCCTCTTTATTAATATAATTTGATCTCTTCAATATAAAAATAATAATAAAAAAAAAAAAAAAAAACAAGTGAAATGTTTGTAATTATAGTTTTATCATAACGCAGATTTATTACATAATAGTTATTGTTTTTAAATGTAATGATTATTGATATAATTAAATGAAGACTGTATTTTTAAGATTTTGGGGTGTAATATAATTGGGAAAGAACATTGAAAATTTATTTTGTGTATTTTTATTTTAAAAGAAACTCAAGTTTTTTCTGGCTTTTGAAAATTTTTAATCAGCAAAAATTAAAAGAGATTTATTATCATCTCCAAAAGTGTAATAATAAGAAAATTTTCTAATCGCAACCTTCGGAAATGGGAAAAGTCCCTCAAAAATACACCATTTATTTTTAGGCAAGTAGTTAAACGTTATCGATCTAAGTCATTTGTCTAGCTGTTTGATCGAAAGACTGAGTATAGTCGTTTAGTAAAAAGACTAGGCTGTAATAAAGGAAGATTATGGCTAAATGGCTTGATTTTAACAAAATTTGTGGAATGTATACCGGTTCGATTTACAGTCTAGTCTTTACTAACGACTATATTCAGTCTTTCGATCAATCAGCTAGGCAAATGATTTAGATCGATAAGGTTTAACTACTAGCCTAGCCTAGCCATTTAAATTTAGTTCGACTTTCTGCTACCTGGGGCTGAAACCCACACACACAGTCAATGAGGATCAATTTTTAAGGGTGAAATGGCCGGAATAAAAGATCCGTCCATCTAATCACGGAGCTGAGTGGCCTTGGAACAATCTGAAAGAGAGCATAACGTATCATGAACATGATACTGAACTTAATTTTCGATGGTATTCGATATTAAATGAAAAATATTTACGTTTATTATTTGTTTACACAAAGACATTTTTAAATTAGGCTGAGATAACATACTTTATTGATATCATATAACATTAATATTTATAATGCATCACGTTAATGAACCTGTATATTAATTATTATTTATGGATATGCCGCCGATAAACAATATCAATATTTGTTGATAATGGGTATAAAATTTTTTACGAAAAATTTAAGTTTAATACTTGAACATAATAAATCATATCGATATCGATAAACAGTTTACCTACTGAGTACACACCAATCTCATTATTAAAACATGATTTATGAACACTCTTATCATATTACTATGTACTAACAAAGCATAGTAAAATTGTAAACATATAGAAAACACAAGTAAAAACAAACAACTGACTGAGTTAATTGTTGAAATACCTTGTATAGAAAGTGTTGTAAATTATAAGAGTTTAAAAAACCAACACTATTATGGCAGCCTTTCGGTCGCCATTAATTTGATTTTCGAAAATTTCGAAAAGTTTCAAAAGTATTTTCTAGAATTTTGTTTCATTTTTCGAATTTTTCAAATGTTTTCAAACCTTTTTCAAATGTTTCACAAGACCACTAATTGCAGCTACCTGGAAATTTCCAATTATCATTTATAATTGTAGAGAAAATGGACACCAAAGTTTTGTCCTAATTTGCGTCCTCACGGATAAACAGTGGCGTTTACGAAAACATGTTTCAAATAAAAGTTGTGAAATTTTTTATAAGAAATATTTTTACATTTAAATTTTTGTTCTATCTCTAACGGTTTACAAGAAGGGTCTTTCGGATCCAAGCCCAAATTGAACTATGTTGCTCATTTACCAACTTAGCCGCACTTTTTACGTCCTGAGCACGCTATAAGAATTGCAGCTTGATATCTCATTTCGTTTTTGAGTTATCGTGTCCACAGACGGACCGACAACCGTAAATGGGCTGGCTAATTAGGGGATTTTATGAACACCTATACCAAATTTTTTTTCGTAGCATCAATATTTTTAGACGTTACAAACTTGGGACTAACTTAGTATACCATGATATACATTACATATATACAAGGTATAATAATAAACAAATGAAAACAAACAATTAACTGAGTTAATTGTTTAAATACCATGTATAGACAATGTTGATTACGCTATGGTTTTTTTTTACGTCATGTAAGTAAAGAAATAGAGTCACTCTTACATACAAAGTTATAAGAGTATCTTTCCTCTCACTTCTTCAGTATACACGTTGGCTAAAAAGACAATTACATGTACGGAAATCGAAAGTGGATACGCTGAGGCAAAAACGAATTGCAGATAACTGTTTAGGAATGAATTGTTAACGATGTGAATGTTTTGGCCAGTCAATTTTCAATTAAATTTTGCTAATCTAGTTATAAAGCACGTTATCTGTTATCCTAATTAACCAGTCATCGTACTTAAAATGTTTATTTGCTAATTTGAAACATTTATAAAAAAATAATTAATACAGATAATTTATTTTTCATACTTTACGTAACAATTATTATTTTTGACGTAAGTAACAACAGTTATCTTCAGTTCATTTTTGCCTCAACGTATCCACCTTCGCGTTCGATACATGTAATTGTTCTTTTACAAAATTGTTCAAATACACTCCTACATATCTCGGAAGCGATTTCTTGAACCGTTTCCCTTATTATCTGTTCAAAATGATCTAAATTTCTAAACGACTATTAACATTCCTATCAAACTCTTTCAATCTGTGGACACCTTATACATTCTATGTCAAAAGTGAATAGCTGAATATATTAAAATTTTCGAAAGCTATAGAATATTTGATTCGAAAGCTAGATATTTGTATAAAGAATCACTTTTTCGAAAACCTTATAATACCAAAGTTTTCCCTATGTACCAACTTAAGTAGCACCCTATATAGGTATCTGTATACATACTATGTAATGTTTCTTAACTTAATTTGCGCCCTCACGGGTAAACAATTATGTTTACACCTATACTAAAATTTTCCTCATTGCATCCATATTTTTAAGAGTTACAAACCTGGGACTAAACTGTGGTATACCTTGATATATTCCATATATACTTGCTATGTTTGAAATATATAAAAAAATTACGATTAAAATCACACGGATAGTTTAAAAATTATTGGATGAATGAACTTTGTTTGATATTATTATTTTTATTTTGTTATAAGATTTGAAAGGGTTGTATATTTCGGGTACGATTTCGACTATACGATCGTACATCGCATCAGAGTCGAAAAGGTTGTATAAATTTGATTCAAATCGTCTAGGGTTGGCAATACTGGACTGTAGTATAAACACTTTAAGGTCAATTCGTAGACGTAAGTTTACTCAATTACGTGCTATTTTATTAAATTACTATCATATAGTCTGAAAGTGCCTTTAAGTTCACTAATTTTTGAACTTTTTATTGTTAGTTAATAACTTCCATCCGCATTCTCTATTATTTACATAACAACGTTTAACACAATCGTAATAATCTGGAATATGTCTAGGTAAGATAATTAGTGATTTAGTTCTACAAATTACAATTGAAACAATAATTATTTGAAGAAATGTTTTATCATCAAATTTTTAAAATATTAAAAATTCATTTAAAATTAACAAAACGATATCAAATTTTTATAAATAGAATAATTAAAGCGTTATTAATGAATAATTCTTTTCAAAACCGGTATTGTAAATGCAAATTATTCATTAACTTGTTTTAATAAAGCTATTTTGGTTCAACAAAATTTTTATAAATACTAGAATAGCTTAAAACTTTAATCCTTAAAAATTTTATAATCTATTTCAAAAAAAGAGTCTTGTAACGATTCGTATAGATTTTACAAACGAAGATCACATCAAACAAAATTCGATTAAAACAATAAGGAGCTGTTGAAAAAGCTGCGGAAGCAGATAATGATAAATTTTTATTAATTGCGATTTTTTCTAATTCTAATAAGATAAATTAAAAATAAATATAAAATATTTTGCCCAACACTCGACAAAACAGTGTGTTCGTAATCCGATACCCCAGAATGCATTTTTTTATTGCATCGTTCTTATTAAAGTAGTACGAGCGCCAAGACAATTTTAGACTTGGGATTGAAATTAATTGTACCTTATTTTCAACTTTGATGATGAATTTTTTTATAATTTCATGAATGTAGACAATTTTTCGATATCTGCCTTGGTTTTCGAAATACCGAAAGCTAATTAATTAAACAAAATTTTCAATTTTCGATATTTTGAAAAGTACTTCAGATTTCGAAAAATTTTACTCTTACTTTTCGTCTTACATTGTCAAGTTATGACATAATTAACAACCAAAATTGAAAAAAAAAATTTTTTTTATTTGTGTCCCTACTACCGTGCTCATATACCCTTAATTAGTTGGGCACAAAGATTTATTAAAGCAAGACACCGTCCTATGTCGCGTTCAATCGACAAAATCGCTAGACCGATGAACCTTTCTTGGTCAATCATCGAGCGCAAGTAAGTTTTTATTAAACCCACACCTAAGTTTTTAATATAGTATTTTATTACCCGCCCGCCGCTTAGTCTTCGACCGGCCGTGTAGTCGGCCGGCCGCTTGACCCCGATAAACACTAAACACTAATACTCTCGCGAAAATCGAAAAAATAATAGTTCCATTTACCGTTTTACCATAAAACCAATGTTAAATATATAATACTTTTGAAGTCATTTTTAAATAACTAAACAAACCACTTAGTAAAACTTTATATAAAAAAAATCAATCTTTTTATTTAAAATTGCCTTGGATGCTCGTACATCCTTAAATTCAAACATTTGCTTAAAAGTGCTTAAATTTTTATTTTCAAAATATTAGGATTCATCAATTAGTTTCAATTGATCATCAATTTTTGAATATGTTAATTTATCAAACTAGTTTGTAAAAAAGTTTATATAAAAGCATCTTTTCATAATAAACAAATTTCAGAGGCGCTAACAAGTGACCTTTTGGCTAATTAGTATAAAATAGTGGCAGATGAGTTTAAGCTAAAATATGAGTATGTATATACATAAAGTGTAGGTAGTATGAAACAGTAAAATCGATGGTTCTAGACGGAGAAGTTGGGCTTTAAAATTTATGGAACAAAGTTTCTTAACGCAGCTTGCCATGGTGAACAAACTGGTAGAATTTAGCACGTAACAGTGTGAGATATGCTTTGTGTGTGAGTGTGTGTAATATCCATGGCAACCATAATATGTTCACCTATACTTTTTCACCTACATTTTTTTTTCTTCTAGTACACGAATTTTGCATTTTTGTACTATTTACATCCAAAACTAGTTATGCATATGCATATGCATAACTAGTTTTGGATGTAAAGGAATATAGTTCCTAAAAGGGGTCCCACGACCGCAATCTTTTTTTATACAGCGCAACAACAAGCTAAGTCCAAGTCAGGTAGGCTAAAAATATGCTCGATCCTAAGTCCTTCGTTTTATACAATTAATATACACTACTAGAGATAATAGTAGGGAAATATACTACAGGATCACTTAACAATTTAAAATTAAGGGCTTACAATAAAATTATCTTTAATTACTCTTTAGGATGTTCAAAGATTATTCACAAATTTTGGAAAAATGACAAATTTCATATATCAAGGCCTTTTATTCAGCCTTGATGAAAATGACCATTCTTGAGTTTTTCAAACATTAAATACTTTATAATTCGAAAACGACCAGCTTTACGAATAGAGGACCTTCATATATAAAATTATACTAAACGCTTAAAGAATTTTCAATCGGCTTTAAAAAATTCCGAAAAATTTATATGTTCTAACTGGATATTATATATACCTACTCATGGTTTTTTGTGTGTAATTTTACCTATATATTTTATCTTTTTTTACCTCAAAAATTCAGAATTTTAAGAATAAAACTTTAATATAATTACTGAAAACATTCCTCTTTTGAGTAAAGGTTTATGGAATTTGATAAAGGAATAAGGGAGATAAGGTCAGGGCAGAAAAAACTTGCTAGAGTAATCTAGAGCTGCATATTTTCTACATTCTTTGCTTTGTTGCAAATGATTCATTTTAGCTATAAATATAAAAAAACTTAATGTCTAAGACTGTCACGAACTTGTGACTAATCACTTTTCATCACTTTTCGCTTTTATGTCTACATGTATTTTCAACGTAATGCTTTAAAATAAAATAAATAATCGATCAAATTTTGTCGAATCTACTACTTTTGGAACTTAATGATCTGGCAACCCTATTTACTTGTTCCAAATCAATTCATAGTATAAAACAATGTCGCTTCCGTCTGTCCCTAATCCCTATGTATGTTTAGAACTTTAAAACTACGCAGCGGATTTACGGTTTTTTTTTAATAAATAGAGTGATTTAAGAGGAAAATTTTTATGCAATTAAATACATGCATTATATAGTAGAGTAAGAGGTTGAAATAGATGCGCTTCAAAAACTTAAATAGTTGTGCATCGATTAAGCTCAAATATTGACAAGATATACAACCAGCTTCAAGAATTTTTTTAATCTATTTTTAACTTTCGGCGGGTGGAGAAAGTGGGGATGAATAATGGAATATTTTCAAATATGGGGTTTCAAATAAAAGAGCGTGTACATTACAAAACTGTAACTCCTACGCAAGGGAATATGGGGGAGGGGGTGAAAGTGGGGATGTTGCCCAGCAAAGCGGGTAGATCACTGCTTATATTTTTGTATAAACTATTTGGAAGCGTTATTAAATAAGTTTATTTCAGTCCATACAAAGAGTAGCAAGCGTTACGCAAAATGTGTAACGTCTACGTAATGCTTTTCGCGTTACGCAAATAAGTGTTAATTTTTAATAGTTTTTTAAACTCATAGTGTGGCTTCTAACTTGGCTATCAGGTCAGGACCGTTGGCTTGGTGAGATTCGTACGGTATACTTGTACCGTACGTACAAGTACTAACAGTACTTGTAACTTTGAATTGCTACCAATCGAGTTGATAGCAAGTAGAGTTTAGATGTAACTCACGCACCGCAGAAGTGAGCAGAGCTACAATGAGTTATAGCTACTCTTAGCTAATAAAGGAGTTGAACCCAAACGCGATGAGGCAAATCAGATTAAACTCCTCAGTCACCCTTGCCACCCCGCAAGCCCGCGATAATGGACTTGCCAATGCCACTATGAAGCCATCGCCAAACTTTGCCTGTAACATGGAAGGAATATCTGCATGAGGTTATCCAAGCATGCCGGCCTTGGGATTATCCAAGCAATCCGTAATCTGTCCTACACAAACGCACAGACACACGCGCGCACGCGTGCACACATGTGTACTGACTTTTCTCCTTACCGGGTCCCCGCTTTACGTACCTTTAAGTAGGTACGGGGATGATAGTTTAGACAGTTTTTTCGAACCGGGTATGATAGTTTAGAGAGATTACTGTGATGGACACCTCGTACCTCTATGAATCGATTCTCTTTGGTCGGCAGGATTACTCGATTTAACCTTGTTGATATATTTTAATGAGGCTATCTGAAAACCATTGTGTATCTGTATATACATCGATACAATGGTTTTGTATTCATACTCGATATTTCAGTCACTAAAATTTTCAAAAATGAGAACTTTAGTACATGGACAATGGAGAAAATTACTTGCGCGATGTGCGTTGAATTTGATGTGTAGTGATAATTTAAAAAAACGCATTATGCAATAATAAAATAGTGTAAATATTGAGTCATATTAAATTTACAATATACTCGAAATTAAATCGGGGTTATGCTTAACATTTTAAGCTTTTCCATTGAAATATTATAAAATAACGCCTATGTCTTTCATAATTAAATATTAAATTTACATCCATGATTGTTATATGATAAAGCTGGCCAGTTTTTTAATCCAAATTTTCTAATTTTAACTGTGCCCTGTCCACTTAAGCTCTAATTGCAATTTAAGAAAGAACTTGTTTAAGAATGTTTAGAAAAACGGACGCCCAACTTGAACAGATAGGAGTCTAAGAATTGGTAAAATGGAACCAGAAAGTAAAGGACAGAAATCAAACCAGAGTTTTAGAATTCAGAAAAACTAAAGGGAACTTTTTCGACGTTTATTTTTCGGTAATTTTCAACCGTTCGGTACCCGAATCATTTGTCGGAGTTTTTTTAAATTTTGTAAAGTTCACTTGTAATTGGCCTACTTGAATGGAATTATTGAGAACTTGAAAATAAGATTTAATAGTTTCCATAGTTTCGAGGTCTCTGTTCAACACATTTATAATTTTCATAATAATAATTGAAGTGGTGTGATGTGTTGTTGAGTATGTAAAAATTGTTAATTAAAACGTACCTATAACATATAGATACATTCATGTTAGTATGAAGACCTTGGATTTAACGTTTTATATAAAAAAATAATATGAAAAAGATAAGTTAAATGTTTAGATCGTATTTTTGACAGTAGACGTTCATGTATGACATTGCATAGACGTAATATTTTAAAAATTTGATTTTTATTGTTCGATCGTAAACTTTTATTGATAATTATAATTTTTACAACAATGAGTAAAGTACCAACAGTCAAATTAAACAATGGTGTTGAAATGCCTGTGTTAGGTTTGGGAACGTATAAGGTAAATTTATTTTTCATTCAATTTAATTTTAATATTTATAATTTTTATAACAATGCTTAGAATTTTTAATTTGTTTTAAACTTAATAATTGATAACCTACTTAAGTATAAGTTCAATAACAATACTTAATCAATTTATTGTAATACACATTTATTTTTTTTAATATCTATTATGTTACAAATTTATTAGTTATCTGTTTAGACACTTTTTTTTATAAAATTTAATTGTTAATTTATTTCAATTTGTTGTTATCTGAATGTTGACTTTTTTATGTTTATACATAAAATTACTTTTTATGCAATTTTTTATGTTTTATCATTTATGCGATAATCAATAATATTATAACCCAGTGTATTTAAGATTTATTTTGATAAACATTTTCGAAAAGAATTCTCTTATTTATTATTCAATGAATTTAATAAATTTTGAAATTGTCATAAAAATTGTTTTTTAAAGTTTATTGTAAACTTAATACACTATAATTATTATGAAAATCTTTATAATCTGAAAATCTTTATTAAGTTTGCGTAGTCAAATGATAGTTTTTGTTATTTTTACCCACGTTAAAGTCGTAATATAAGTATAGACGAAGCCAACTAGTTAGAACAATTTCGATCTAGTTTTTATGCCCACCGCTATGTTGCGGTTGCTAAAACATGAATGTAAATGAGACTTTACATGATAATAAGTATTGCAAGTTTACATACTGGTTTTCATGAAATTAACTTGCCTATATTTTACGTTATTCGTTAGAAATAAGTAAACGGAAATACATAAGGGGAGAGACACTTAGAAATAATGATGGTAAAAACAAAGTACAAGTTTTCATTAAGTATACTCATTAATCTAATTTAGTGAACAAAAATAATGACTTAAGGTTTTGAGGCGCTACAGAAAGAAACACCATTAACTTTAAATTTTGAGAAATTGTTTTTAAAAATGTTAAGAAGTTACAGTTAAAGATTTAAAATTGTTAAAAAAAGAAGTTGCTTTTTATTTATTTATTATATAAAGAATAATATATCCTATTAAAAATATTAATGTTTTCTGAAAATTACAATATTAAGTATTTAGGAAAAAAAATGCAAGAGAAAATCGTAATTTTATTAATTCCCATAGACCTAAGTTAATTTATGGTAACTTATTATCTGAAAAACTTGCATAATTTTCAGACAATCTTTTGAAAAAAATAAACATGTTAATAAGAAAACAAAAACATTCCATACACGTGTTTGGAATCAACACGCTATTAATAACAAGTTTTTCTCTCTTTCTTTTTTTTTTTTTTTTAATATTTATTTTAAATAAAAAAATTCATACAGCTTTTTGTTTTTGAAAATTTGCATAGATGGAAAACATAATAATAAATTTTAATCACCCTTTTATAAATGAGTTTCAATGATCCGATCATTATTTAGATGCATAAATCCATCCACTTGACCTACTGAACGGTATTAACGATTTCCTGAATCAAAATAAATTACCTAATTATTTTTGAGGTTCTTTAGCCAATTGGCAAAAATGAAACCCTTATATATTCTTTTCTTAAACTACTCATAATAAATCCGTCATATATCGTACATTTTTTATGAAATTAGTGTCTTTACAAGGTATAAGACCTAAAAGCCCCAATTATTCCTTCTCTACCCACGTGACTTAGAGAGTTTCACTTCGGAATCTAACGGAATAAGCCGAATTTTTGTGCAAACCTTTATTTTGATAGTACAAATGCTGTCTCAAAATTCATATATGTTCACGTGTGCACGTCCTTAGATATTCAAGGTCAAAGGTCGCAAAGGTCGCGCGTTTTTTTGATAATATCTCGTTTCCTTTTCTTTCCATCGTATTTACACTTATTATAAAAGTTATACATGATTCTCTATAAATTTTCTTTGAAACCTTTTTTTTATACGTTGAACCGTTTTCGGAATATAGGGCGCAAAAAATGGATCGCTCAGTTTAACGTTCTTTAGTGCTTGGTCAATATTTATAAATATAAGGTATTAAATAATTATTCAGTAAATATTCGGAATTGAACGAACTGTTACGAACGAATGCCTCAATAATAAATGCCAAGGTAATTTTTTTTAATCATCTTTAGATTGACTTCTAGATCAACTTCTGGATAACATAATCTCTAGATCCACTTCTAGAGATCATCTTTAATATTAAAGTTTTAAAATAATGTTTTAAATCTTCGGCTTCGGCTTCGGTCAAAGGTTGTGGCGATAGCCGATTAATCGGCTTCGACTTCTTCCTCGGCCAAAAGTCGACCTTTGGTCGGACACTGGCTATAAGTTTAAATTAGAAACATTAGACAACAAAAAAATTAAACTAATGCATCGAATTAGACCATATACGCAATTATGGTCTTACTATTTAGATAAGTATTGAGGTAAACTGCCATAAATTTATAAATAATTGGGAAATATTTTATAAACTTCAAACTGGCATAACTAGGCCAAGTATTAAATTCGATCATACGTGCATTGTTCGACATGTTGTTTTTTTTTTTATCTACTTATTTCACAATGCATGTTATCAGCGAAAAATAATATTGTTTAATTCATACTACAAATCACAATTTCATTCCAAAAAAACGCTATTTCTCAGTTGATTAAACCTTAAAGAAAATTGAGCACTGTTCCATTGTACTTTCTTTTTTTTTTTTTGCGTAAACGCAATCAAGAAAGTCGAACTAAATTTAAAAGAGTTGGCTATAGACAAGTAGATAATTAAACGTAATCGATCCAAATGACTTCCTTAGCTGTTTGATCGAATTGCTGAATATTGTTAAGGTCGCTAGTTTATTTAAAAGACTAGACTGTTAATAGATGGGCTAATTCAGCTAGTTGGCTGCGACAAATATATATTGATTATTTATCACTTTGACTGTAATAATATTTGTTCTAAAATTAGAAATATTATATGAAAATATAATTTTGGCTTTTATTCAAATATTTAGTCACAGCCGAATGCAGTTACCAAAGCAGTAGAAGATGCTATTGATGCAGGATATCGACATTTTGATTGTGCTTTCTTTTATGATAATGAAAAGGAAGTAGGTGATGGAATACAAACTAAAATAAAGGAAGGAGTTGTTCAACGAAAGGATCTGTTCATCTGTTCAAAGGTAAGTTTGTTTCTTCCACTGTATATGTTTTGTGAAATATTTTTGTAATTTTTAACTCTAGTCATGCAGTTGGGTTTTTGGGGTGCTCTTTTGAATGTCAAAGTGTGTTTTATGGAAAACTTTTCCTTAGCCCGGAATTTGGACATAAATATAAATTTTTAGCCAAAATTTAATTACATATTTGGTAGATTTTTATATTCAATTTCTGTTTTTATTAGAAACAACTTCCTAATTTAAAGTTTTCTTTTATCTCTTACCTGTACCGAAATCTAATATGTCTTTAATTTACCTTCCTTTTTGCTGTATCTGACTTGCCTTGGAAGGAAGGCCTCATTAAAGAATGTTTAAACTGGGGCATACTGTATATGTTTTGGTTCATAACAGGATTTACATTTTAAAACAAATCTAATGATACTGGAGCTCGCTCGGCAAAACAAGAATTTTATTATGGCTGATTTTATGATATGTTGTTCTTCTTGCTCTTTCAGTTAGAGCTTGGGCCATCTGGCTGGCGGTAGTGGCTGCGTTTAGTACTTCGCAGTCTAAATGTACATAAAAATATTTATACAGCCTAAAAATATTTTAATATATCTGTAATTTTAACTTTATGTTATTTAAGTATACAAAACACAAAAAATAAATAATTAAAAAAAAATTCAATAGAATTATATAAGATAACAAAAAAAAAAAAATGCTGACTGCTGCTGGATTCGAACTCGAAACTAGTAATCATTAAAATAATACAAAAAATATTGGCGCCTTATCAACCGCAGCCATTTAACACACGTGAAGCATAACATAAGATCATCATTAGCATTGCAATATTTTTCATAACTTTTTCGCTTTTATTCAAGTTTTAGCAACCGAATTAACGTCTGGCAAATTAATTTTAGGTTTTTGTATACTTAAATAACATAATATTAAAATTACAGACATACTGAAATACTTTTAAAATTTAGGATTATTACTTATACATTTAGGCTGCGCAGTACTAGAGCAGCAACCACTACCGCCAACCAGATGGCCCAAGCTCTAACTGAAAGAGCAAGAAGAAGAACATATCATAAAATCAGCCATAATTAAATTCTCTCTCGAAAACGTTGCGAGCTCCTATACTATAATAGGAAAACTAAAAATATAATCTAAAGTTATTAATAATAATAATAAGTAATTGAATATGAATTAAAGTTGATTTAATATAATACAAGTTTATTTACTCATTAATAATTTATTTAATTTAAATCAGAAATTGTTGAGTATATACAGATTAACAAACACGTGTTTGATACCATTCATTCCAAAGGGATCGTCCAGTGGCGTAACCTTTGAAAATATGCTAAATGGAATTGGCAACAGAGGGAGAACCACCTCTCAAAGAAGATTGAGAAGGATAATAAATGCGAGAGCATGATTATTAATGCGCATGTTTTAATATACACTATAATATCTTGGCGCGTATTTACAACATAATTGCCATTTAATAAATAATATTATTTAATAATTCAACTTAACTAACCCTGTGATACATGTCTACTTTGAAATATTCTTTGCAAATAAAACAATATCTAATCATTTTTTAGAATTTTAACACATAATTAACTATTGAAGCAGATGATTTCCGCCAATACGAGCGAAAATGTACATACTTGGTACACGTTGGACCTATCTAGTGATAGGTGCTCTAAGGGCGTAACTAGTATAGGGCGTAATTTTGACTGTTAAAATTGATATTTTGATTTTATTCCAAAAATATAGTCAAATGTGATTTTTAAATATTAATATTTCACTATAAATGCAGAATATAAAATTGAAAAATTATTCTGTTAATAACAACATATGAAAAGTTTTTTTTTTTTATAATTTTTTATTTTATTGGAATTGATAATGTCATTTTCATGATTGTATTTGGGTCTTTATGTTTAATCGTTTGCGAAGATTGGACTTTGCACAGATGCTTTATCTTTAGCACCCGAGATCGTCCACAAACATGAGGGGGCCTTTCATGAAGGTGATTGACTCTAAAGAGGTGCCAAACATGGTCATAAACAATTCTTAAGAACTAATAAAAAAAAACTCTTATTTAGCAGGTTTTTGGATTTTGATTATTAATTTATTAAACACTTATTTTAATTTACAACTAATTGCTATTCAATTATACCTATACAAAATCGATTATGAATTTACCAATATTTTAAAATTGTTGTAAAATTAATTATGTCTATATAAAAATTATCAACCACTCCATACAAAATAAGAGTTTAAAAGTCAAGACCACGTTATACCCTTCAAATGCCTTGCCCTTAGTTATCCCACTACTATAACACTCGAAATAGGGGTAGGGATCGTTTTACACAAGTAAAATATATGTACAGATTTCAATATTTTTAAATGTTATATAGTCTTGATTCATTGGCCATGTATTAGATTCATTGTATTTCGTTCTACATTCTTTAGTATACCATCCTTCACACCCCCAGTTAAGACTGTAATAGTATTATGTTACTGCAAAATAAATAAATATTTATTTTGTGATATACTTATTATTTTTAAAAGCAGTTCAAATAACATTTAATTAATTAAAATTTTTTGAAACAATAATCAACTAAGTATTTGAATAGCTCTTGGCTGTAATTAAATTATACATTATTTTGATTCCTACTTTTTGATAAAAAAATAATGAATGTATACAATAATTAGTAGAGTCATTAACAAATTGTTGATAAATACTTATTTAATAACTGAAATTAAACACTGTATTATATTTACGTTGTTTTCTATTTTAAACATTATTCCAAAAATTCAAATCTTAAGATTCTTAAGTATTTATGTCTATTTTTAATTTTCCGTAAAAATAGATAATTTAACAGTTAAAATAAGTCCGAGCAGAATATGAAAATCGAAAAAAAAAAGAAAGACTGTCGTTGAAAAATAGCTATTTTAACGAAAAATTTTTAAAATCTCAAATAAAAAATTGTTTTTTGGTTTAATAAAAATACATGCTTGTTCTGCATTTTCAAGTTCATGAAAATTTTCGCATGAGAAAAAAAAATAAAAACGAAAAAAACACTTTTTCGCGATTTGCTCATGGAATTTGAGATTATGTTGAAAAAAGACCCCACAAAAGTTTTCCAATTTATTATTATCAAGAACTTTCCTGCTGAACATTTTCCGCTAAGAGGTCATTTTTTGCCCTAAATCGCAAAAAAAACTATTTCAACCCCTAAAATGAACCCCATTTCATAATTTCCAAGGGTCTCGAGTTTAATTGTTTTTTACTATGTTACTTACACCCAAAACTCACATTTCCACGTAGTCGCTACCTGTTAAAAATTTATTAAATTATGACAAAAAAAAATCTTAATTACACTACACTATTAAATAAAAGTTACGATCCGAAAGAAAGTTGCAAAGGATTGTTCAAAATTATTATGGAAAATATCCTTCGATCAAATTGGATGAAAATATTTGGTAAAACGTAGTTCTTAGCATGCTGCTTAAAATTGTCAATGAGTCGAAAGTGTTCCCAATGAACTGCATTCGAATTTTTTTCGGGCGTGGCCTGACGAGATGATAGGCTGCCAATCATTGAAGTGGTGAATAATTGTAACAAGAGCGGACTTATAAACTCGAACGAAGTTAATGTAAGAGTGATAATCTGCACGATTTTCACATACCATTTTAATATGAATATAGGGGTATTTATCTCTTACTGCACGATTTTCCGTGCAATGCATGACAATTTGTCAATTAATTACCTTACAAGCAGACACACGAAAGAAGCGATTAGCTATTTGTCGCATCATAACGAAACTTAAGTTAAAATTAGAAACGATAGCAATCAAAAAATCACTTTCTTCATCCAGATTAATTCGTTTGAGAATCGGGGAACCTTAAAACTTAGTGGAGAATTAATAAGCTTTAAAAGTCATGATAGTTGATGACGAAATTTTTTTTTTTTTGAATGTTGTAAAGTTATAATTGGCTTTAAATACTTTTCAAAAACTTGGAAGAAATTTCAGAAACAATCGGAAAATCTTTTAAATATTTTCCAAAAGGCCTTTAAACATAGAAGTACGGAATGCAACAAACAATTATATTATTATTGTTAATTCACTGATTATTTAAAAATTATTCAAGTAATTATGTTGACTTAGTATTAAATATTATAAAATTCTTAGAATATCTTATTTAACATTTTTTTTAAATAATTATTATTAATTTGATAACTATACCATAAGTAGAGCACATATATCAATCAGGAAAAAATTTCGGATTTGATTTCCTTGCATATTCCCATTTGAAAGATATTCCTTAGTAAAGTTCAACACTTGAAAATTTGCAGGAAGCTTCAACTAGTGTTCTTGTGAAACATTCTCGAAAAATGAACAAAACCACCTCTTTACTTATATGCTAAAAAGATTGGGTTTTTTTTGTATTCAACGCAAAATACCTGAAAAGTAGAAGCTTATGCGCAGTTGTAATGTTCAGGACTAACCAGCGCCCAAAACTATTAAATGATGTCAAAATCTGTGCACACACTTACAAAACATAAGGATCCTGTAATCACAGTAGCTCTGCAACCAAACGGAGTAAAAAATTATGGCTATAGTTTTCAACGCAGAGCTAAGGCCGAAGGAAGCCTTGGGGTCAATTGCCTTAAATGCAAATCAATAATTTTATAATTAGAAAAATAACCAGCGAAGCGGGTGTTTGCAGCTATAATACAAAATAACTGTTTAACTTAAAAAGTATTTATTTATATCTTCAACGGATAATTTTTCCAGAATTGTAATTACTTATTAATCGATGTTGCTGTAAACGTTTCGCAGAATTAATTTTGAATAATAAATACATAAATAAAATAAACAAGATGTCAACGATAGACATTGTTTAACAAACTGGTTGTATTACTTTATGGTTGTTATTTTGATAAAAAAAAACCTAAAGTTAAAATTTTTATTATTTACTCACTTGATTTGATAAATTGATATTTTATATTTATTATTTTCATTACTTGTAAATTATTCATTAGGTATAATTTTTCCATTCGTAAATAGAAAATTTATAATAAAATATAAAAATATTAATGAATTTTGAAGTTTATTTATACAGAGTGGTCTATTAAAAATGTAACGGTTTTTTACAGACGACTTTATAAGTTTCTGATACCGGTAACTTTTTGATTAAGTAAATTAAGCAATAACGGAAATTTATACACCGGGTTATTACTGTTTGATCTGAAGATTTTAAGAAAGTTTAAATCAATGGAGTTTTTTTGCTGATTTTCAGGGCGCTCAGAACCTATAATACGATTGATTAATTATATATATAGCAAATTACCGTCGTACGTAGTTTTGATCGGAGATTGCGTGCAGAGCAAGATCTATATAAACCAAAGTATAATTTTGTAGCATGTATATTTTGAAAGCAACATCGCAAAAAAGTTTTGTTCGCAAAACAGTTGAAAACATCGCAAAAGTTGAATCAAATTGCCTCTTCATTATTAGTTTTTTTTAAGGCAAGAATATACGGGCACTATAGTGTGTTTCGCGTGACTCTCACGTTAAAATAATTTGGAGTAGATAATTAGCGTCAACAGAAAATATTATCTAAGTTTTTCGAGGAAAAGTTAATCGTTTTTCCGTGTGATTACGTTCATTCACTGATCCAAAAAAGGTTGGTCATGCCTTTAATGGGGTCGAGCTAGCTCGGGTCTGCGGGTTTCTAGGCTTTTTGGTTAACATTATAATTAAACACAATGAGTTCAAAATTTTAATATTATTCTACTACACTTGGAGCAACCGAAATGGCTAAATTTAACCCTTTAGTGACTCTCAAATGCGTTAACAACATATAACATGACACCCGTAAAATATAATTAGTTAAAAATGGTATTACCTATATTTTTAAATAAATGGAAATTATTTTTTATAATGTGAAGTTGGTAAATTTCTTACCTCTGGCGAATATTAGATTCATGAAAATTAAAAAAATTGAAACAGTAACCTTCTGGAAATTTATATTTATTTATGTAAACATTTTACTATTATTATTTTTTTAATTTTCCTTTTGTGTGTCATGTTTTTATTTAGTGACTTACTTTTAAACACCACTCTGTGTAAAAGGCTTAGCATTCTTTTATGGAATACTTGTGAAGGTCGACTTTTATCCATTGGAATGTATTTTCCCACTACTTTTAATTATTCTATTTTATGTCGAGTAGGTACCATCGATTTATTAAACATATATGGTAGGGTAGTTGATAGCAGAAATTTTCGCACAATTTGAGTAAGGTTGAGAACAAATTTTGTCGATAGTGTTGACCCAATACATGAGTAACCTTGTGGTCTCCCAAACCGTATACGTTGCAGAGTCCGGGCGCGAGACCGAAATGCCAAAAAAAAACATTTTTTAATTTACAATTTTACCATAAATGAAACTTATTTTTAATGATTTCGCAGAATTAACTATACGAAATAACAATTTTGAGTAAAACTTTTCAGTCCGTTTTTGCCTAAACTGTACGGTTTGCGGGAAAATGTTTCGAACAATAAATTTTACTTTTTTAATCAATTCAATAACAACTTTCTAATTTAACGTGCTCATCTATCGATTACCAATTATTGAATAGAGTGAGCTTTTCATTGAGCTTGAAAACCTTGGTCAGGTTTAATGTCTGCGATAAAAGTTATTTTTCGGGTTTCAAGCATATTTTAACTTAAAAAATACACCCTATATATTATGTTCATCAGGACTCAAGCTACAAGCCACAATTTTCATGTTTTTTTAAAGTTCATTAATAAAATGCATATAATTTTCAGTTATGGAACAATACACATTCACAACAGTCAGTAGTTCCCGCATGCAGAAAGTCATTAGAATTATTACAAACAGACTACTTGGATTTATATTTAGTTCATTGGCCTGTTGGATTCAAAGTAAGTTATTAATGAATTAATTGTAAACCAGGCTTATTTGGCGTAATCGCAAGAAAACTTTTCGGTAAAAGTATACTTTAGAGAATACAACAAATTTAGAATTCAAAGATATAGAAAACCCTTTTAAAGAGCATTATTTTATCGTTTTTTTGTGTGCCCAAATGTAATCATTTTGAGTAGAATAAGAGTTGACTTCTATTTTTGTGTTGTGAAAATCCTAATCGTTTAATATCGAAAGTTCCCAACCAAGTGTGTGAGAATTGTCAGCTCCTATACTAGAGGTATAAATAAAACGGTCGCAGTGTATCTCAAAAAGGGTGCGAGAATAAAAAAATAAACTGACCTCGAAGAATTTTCTTACGAGTTCACCATCTCAGCTTGGCTCTGTTACTAACTATACTATTTAAATAATAAATTTAATTAAAATATTCTTGTATATAAAAGGAAGGCGATGAATTAACACCTAAAACAGAAGACGGCAAAGTTGCCACATCTGATATTGATTATATAGAGACATGGCGTGGAATGGAAGAATGTGCTCGTTTGGGTCTGGCTCGAGCCATTGGTGTGTCCAATTTTAATCATGAACAGCTAGAAAGAATTTTATCAGTAGCTGAAATTAAGCCAACAGTAAATCAAGTAGAATGTAATCCAAATATTAATCAAAAGAAATTGATTCAGTATTGTAAGGAACATGACATTGTCGTAACTGCATATTGTCCTTTGGGTAAAGCTGCTGAAGCGAGAACTAAACCAGGTGCACCAGTAGCATCAATGGAAGAACCAGGTGTCATTGAAATTGCAGCCAAGTACAAGAAAACTCCTGCTCAAGTTGTATTGAGGTATTTGGTAAGTAAAAATTCTAAATAATTACTTGGCAAGTTTTTAAATTCCTTACAAGAAGTATTTGATAAAACCTACAGTAATTAATTTTTCGAAAATCTGAAATGTTTTAAATTTTACTGATTAATTCTGAAAAAGTCTTACTCTTACTTTCACTAAATTTTCCAAGTGGTGAAAAATATCATTTTTCTATAAACATTTTCGGATAGTTTAAGACCCAAGTAAATAAAATTCGTGCAGTACATCGTTATGATTTCGAAATTATGGGAATTTTTTCGGATTAAAATTTGAGTAAATACATCACCAAGCCCCTTGCTCTATCTCAAAGACATTTAAATCGGATAGACATGAAATTAATACATACATTAATCAGATTTAATGTAGAAGTTCATACCTTTCAATAACGGTCTTACCCTGGTGGAAAAAATATTTGAAAAAATAATAAGTCTGAAAATCTCTGAAAAATTCTGAGGAACTCTGAATTTCTCAACGTTTTTGACTGCCTAATTCCAAAGTTCCTAAGAATTTTTCAGAGGCATAAGACTTATTAAGATTTAATAAGTTTGGATAACTTTGAATTAGACAGCCCAAAAACGTTGAGAAATTCAGAGTCATTCAGAGTTCCTAAGAATTTTTCAGAATTTAAAAACTTATTTTTTCTTCAAATATTTTTTCCACGATGGTATTATGTTAAATATTCATAAATTACTTTTTTGTTTTAGATTCAGCATGGAGTAGTTGTAATTCCAAAATCAATAACAAAATCACGTATTATTGAAAACATTGATTGTTTTGATTTTACATTGGATCAAAAGGAAATGGATTATTTCGATACTTTAAATAAAAATATTCGACTTGCTACATTCAAGGACTGTAAAGATCATAAATATTTTCCATTTAATCTAGAATATTGATCTTATTGTGTTTAAATAAAGGATTTTTCTAATAAATTTGTATTTTCTTTCAAAGAACCTTACTACGAATATCTATTTCTAAGATGGACTTATCAAGCATAAAATTGTCGTCCAGATATACTTAATTAACAAAAAAAATTAACAGACAGCTCATTCGAAACTTTCGAACAGTCAAGAAAGGTCTGGGAAATGATTACAAGTATTTTTGAAAATCAAATGCTTAAGAGTAATAATTTTGAAAATCAAATGTTCAAGAGTATGTACTATAATTTCCCTAACGTGTGGAATAAAATCTTTTGAGATTAAGCTATAGACAGTGTACGTCATTTTTGTAGTTAACCAATCAAAAAATAACTTAGACAACAGTTGCAGAGTTTGAGTGTGGACATCATGTTCTGACATTAGATTGGAGCTAGTTCTTCGGGTTAAATAGATTCGTTCGCAAAAACGCTCTGTGCAAACCTCAAATATTATTGTGTAGGAAGTCCAGGCTAGGGTACGATAAAAATTTGATAATTCTAGCTCTAAGGATACTTTGACTTCTCTTTCTGGCGTTACTATAGTTATTATTTATTAAACCATTTTAATACTGTATTGACTTATTTAGAAAAGTTTTATTCTTAGGAAATTTTAGTTTTAATTTTTACTTAAAACATGAATTTATTTATCTTTTAAATAGTTATTACAATAATTTGTAGAATAAATCAAAAATTTTTTGTTTCTTTCATTAATTAATATACAAAAATAATGTCAATTCCTACTGTAAAATTAAATAATGGATTGGAAATTCCAACAATGGGGCTTGGAACTTTAAGGGTATAATATTTTGCATTATAAAGGACTTGCGTCAAATAATATTATTACCTATACAACGAATTAGGTCCCACCAGAGCATGCAAAACAAATAATAATGGAAGCAATAGATATTGGTTATCGTTTATTTGATTGTGCTTATAGTTATCAAAATGAATTACAAATTGGCCAGGGCATTCGCGCTAAAATAGAAGATGGCACAGTTAAACGAGAAGAATTAACCATTGTGTCAAAGGTGAATTTCATTTTATCAAGAAACAACATATAAGGGGAATTGATTTCCCTACAGACAGCGTCTGTCTGTCTGTGGTATCGTAGCGCCTAAACGGATGAACCGGTTTCGATTTTTCTTGTTTCGTTTGAAAAGTAATTTAATGGAGAGTGTTCTTAGATTTGTTTCAAGTGCGAGTTTAGAGTTCCATAACTGAAAAATTTGTCGCGGTTTTTTTAATTCTGTAAATTTCACTTGTTTTTGTTAACCATATGATTTTAATCGGTGCTTATTTACTTAAAAGATAGTGCTTTTATAATAAACTATAACTAGCTCCATCCGTGCGGAATTCCGCTCCCGTAGTTACCGTAACCCGTTTCTAAAAACAACAAATTTCGTAGAAAAGTGGTGAAAAAATCATAAGTTCTTAAATTAATATTAAGAGAACATGTATTAAAAATAGTTATTATATGTCTAGAGCATTAGGAAAGCATCTGTTAAAACTAACATGTTTGCCCAATAAACTTATTATTTAAATTTATGATATTTTTTCGTTCAAATTATTTGCCGTGTGTTTCCTAAGCGGTACATTTTTGGACCGTGAATACATTTTTTGTCAAACCTAGGTCTAATAAGCTTGAAAATGAGAGGTGAATTATGAAATTTGATAAAGGAATAAGAAAGATAAGGGTAGGACAGAAAAAAATTCTAGAGTAATATTATATAAGATTCCTTTAGGTATGGAATACATTTCACAGTCAATCAGCTGTATATGAGAGTTGTCAGAAAGCTTTACAAGTGTTTGGCTTAACATATATTGATATCTACCTTATTCATTGGCCAATGGGCTTTAAGGTAAGATAAATATGACATTAAAAGTTCGTTTGAACAAAATTTACACAATCTTAATATGATCCGTAGAAGAAATTATAATATATTTGTAGGAAAATAAAGACCAAATTATTCCAATTGAGAAGGGAAATGTATTATTTTCTGACATTGATTACTTGGAAACATGGAGAGGTATGGAAAACTGTTTTAGAAACGGTTTAGTCAAAGCTATTGGTGTATCCAATTTTAATCAAGAACAACTATCACGTTTAATAGACAAATGTTTTATTTTACCTACAATAAATCAAATTGAATGTAATCCTCACATGAATCAAAGTGCTTTGAGAGCATTTTGTAAGGACTTTGGAATTGTAATAATGGCATATGCTCCATTAGAACGTGGTTTAAAAATTCAATTTGGAAAAATACCGTCTTTATTTGAGGAACCAATACTAAAGCAATTACAGAGAAAATATAAGAAAACATTATGTCAAATAATAATTCGTTATTTGGTAAGCAATTTTGAATGCTCTTATACTGCAGAAGTTCGAACGGTACCAGATATATCAAAATCTGGTCAAGGAACCAGTAAATCACAAATTATAAAAAACACTGCAGTTGGTCCTTTGTGTATTTTGCAGCCCTGGGGCTAATTGGAGAATTTTTTGTTTTTTGTGAATTATTGGCATCTTGACCAAAATTTGACCTCACAACTGGTTTCATTCGATTTGGCGTAAAAAATACATCACAGAAATGTTCAAAATAGATTCAGACCTACACGGGACCACTTACGATTTCGTAATCAACACTGGCTATACATGGTATTTCAACAATTAACTCAGTCAATTGTTTGTTTGCACTTGTTTAGATTCAATTAGGCACCATTCCAATACCAAAAACGATTAACAAAAGAAGACTTAAAGAAAATATTAACGTGTTTAATTTTAACCTCACGCGTATTGATATGGAAAAAATAGATACTCTAAACCATAATATAAGACATTATCTATTTTTGGAAGCTGAACAACACCAACATTATCCATTTGACATTTATTGGAATCGTCAGTAATTTCTTAGTCTATACATTTTTTGTGTATAGACTATTTATACATTTTGTGTGTAAATGCTGATATTTTGATTCAGAAGCATACACAAAATTTTAAGAAATACCTGATCTCTTAGCTGGAAACATCAAATAGATGTTTTCAACTCTCCTTTTTAATAAAAGGACTTGGGACAACTAAGTAATTTAGTCATCATGACCGAAAATTTGAGCCGATTAAAGAAATATATCTTAAATCAATAACATTTTTTTTTTTTAAATAATTTCCTTATGAAAATAAATATTTAACTGAATTCTTTACAAGTTTTTTTTACAAAATTCTAAACGTCTTATCCTAAGCTTTTATTATCAGATTGTGTATGCTAATTTTTATTAAATTTGGATAATTATTTTTTGAGAACTGATAAATGGTAAGTAACCTGGTAGTCTAAATTGGAACTACAGTAAACGGGCCGGGCCCATTTCCTGTTTTAATTAGTTCGAATTATTATCGCCAGTTGATGGGATTCTGATTTAAATTTGAATATCTTGATATGTCTTTAAAAATTGTAAGTACAAGTATTATTGCCATCTGGTAGTCTAAATTGAAATTACTGAAAACAGGCCCATTTCCTGTTTTAATTAATAGTCTCCCAGTTATCAATAGCTAATTTTGCTAAATTTACCTAGGAATCACATGGAAGTTGGATTAGGAGTTGTCCTGGATGACAGTCCAGCAGTATTACCGCTGATCCACCAGGCAGACAATTCAGTATAAATTTTTAGTATATCTAACGACGATTAAAATTTCATTATAAATGAAACTTAAGTATTTCGTGTCAATTCTTAAATTATGTTATTTGTTATACATTTAACTTATATTTTTCTTTTGAATCAATTATCTTCTAGATCTTAAATAGTTGCTTAGTTAAATTTAAAATTATATCCGGTTTTGAAATGATGTTCAGCTAAAGTACCTACTGTTGTCTATTTTAAGTATATTTTTAATTTATCTAGATATTTTGTCAATCAAATTTTCTATCATTAGGGAGAATATCTTTTGTTATAAACGATTGTAACAAAATTTTCGATGTGTAAAATGTCGATTATCTTGTTTTTAGTTATTCATATCATAAATAATAAAATATATCATTTTGTTAAATTATCACGATAATTTATCTGACTTGTTGATATAAATAGGAAGGAAATATGGACATTAAATACTAGATGTTACCCGTCATTACATTCGTGCCATACCCCATTATATTACCAGAAAGGTTAGGTAAAAAAATACCAGGAATCAAAAAATGCTGGGAATAGTCTATAATTAAAAATATGATCGTTTTTTTAATTGAAAAATAAAGAGAATATGGTGTCCGGAAGTAGGGTACTTCTGTTCCACCCTACAGGCGTAAATCGAAAAAGCACAAGTTCGCATGAATATGACTTTGTTAAGTACACGTGGCAAACATTTTCCACCGACTCCCATACAAATCGACTGGGGAGGAGTCGCTTCCTTGGTCAAATATTCCATTTCCTACTATAAAATGAATCACTTTGTATTTATAAAATATAAATCAAATATGCAGTGTATTGTAATTTAAATTTAGTAAATTACTAATTTATGTATGAATTACTAATATCTGTATTTAAACGAAAAATTTGATCAAATCAAATTCAGTATTTATTAAAAAATGTGTCGAAATAATCATTCTCGTGAAAATCGATTAATACGTTTAAATGAAATCATACGACCATTACATACATTATCAAAATTTTTTGGTTTGGCTCCATATCATTTAAATCTAAATTCAATTGAATCCATAACAATATTAAGTGTGGTCGCATTTTTAATACCTTTTTGTATAATATTTGGTATATTAATATTCATTGGCCATTATATGGAATCAAATTACACGGAAACAAATATTATTGGGTTGATATTACGTGTAGAATTTTATTTTGGATTAATAATGATGGCAACAAATATTATTTTTGCTGGAATCAGACAAAAAAGATTGCAATATACGTTAAATCAGTTGAAGGGCATTGATCAAGCATTTTCAAATTATGGTATACATTTATCTTATACTTATGCATTGCGTGTATCGTATATGGAAGTGGTTGTTATCATACTGATTTTTTGCATAATTGAAGGTTAGCCGGGTCAATAAACGGTGAAAATGATCCAAATCCTTTAATCCTGAAGAACAGTTTCCGTTTTTATGATTTTTTTTGGAATGCTTGTTTTTGTATGTTATATAAATAAAAATAACACGAAAAAATTATACCGAACTCGCAGCGACTGCATTTTAAACTACAATCCCATGCTAAAATCTTTTGGGTAAAATGACCTCCCAGGAATCATGTTAAAAAAGATGCCCCTATATGTAAAAGTAAGTTTAAGCACTAGCAAATATGTAAAGCGTTGCTGGAAACAATCTCTGAAGCGAATTACATAAACGTCGTACAGAAATAAATCACGCAGGGCTTCGAAAATTGACGAGATAAAAAACTTCCGTAACCGCTGCTTTTACACTGCACTAGGTTTCCCGTCATTTTTAGAAGGTTCTCCAACACACGGAAAAAATACTTCATCGTGACTTCTCATTTGTACCTGAGACGGCATAATTCTCACCTATATTCCTGGTGGGTCATTTTATCGATAAAATAATAGAAGATAAGTAAAAACCAGAATAATTGGCGGAAAATTTGTTGAGCTTCCGTGTGACCACCATCTCGAAAGTTTATTTTCTAATTTTATACCAATAAATAATAAAATACATTTATACTAATAAACTATTTGATCGATTCTGCCTAATGTATTAATTAGCTTATAAAAAATCGCTCTTTTCGAATGAAAAATATAAATTAAATTTTTCAAATAATAATATTTAAGGTTATTCAAATTAAGATAAGCATTTCTGTGGGCTGTATTATGCATTTTGTTAAAATATATCCCCTTCAGGACCCACATTAAAAATATTTAGCTAGATTTATTGTGGGTCCTTTTTTTCAATATATATTTTTTATGATCTGAGCAAAAAATAGCAAATATTTTCATTGATTTCCAAATGGAATAACTATTGTTTTTTAAGAAAATTCGTAGAATGTAAAAAAAGTGTTTACATTCTCTCTAAATCATTGAGAATTTTCTCAAAATTCGCTAAAACTTAGATACAAAGAAATTTATTATAACATTTCATAAAAATCATCTAAATTGGGAACTGTTCTTAAGAATCAAGAAAAAAAAACTTTTAAATTTTCTACTAGGTGTGATTCTATTAAACGACACATTAGACTATGTTCATATTTTGGTCAACAGTGCATTAAATTTAATTGAATTCTTAAATATCATTGTTGTCATACAATTTGTGAACAGTTCATTGCTGTTGTGGCAACGTTTTAAATGGCTAAACATGAAAGCGGATGACTTAAGAAATGCAGAAATCGATCTTTTTAAAAATGATAAATATTTAAATTTAGGGCCATCATCTATAATTGAATCGCAAAATAAAATTGAATTTGATAAACAGTATCATATTTTTATTATAAGTCAAATTCATGATAAATTATGTGATGTTTCCAAAAATTTTAATGGGGTTTATTCTGTACAGTTATTAATTTCAATGGCAGCACGATTTATAATAGTTACAGCTGAATTAATTAAAATGTATAAAATTTTCAATAATTTAAGTGATACAATTATCGTTTCATTAATATTGAGTTTAATTCGATTTTTATTACATACATCGAATATTTTTATGATTGCTAGTGCTTGTTCATTAACTGAGAATGAGGTAATTATGATCAAAATGTGGGTATATCTTACACAATAAATAAATTTTGGTCCAGTAGACCCAGAGTTTATCCGCTACATACACACATACACAAAAAAACAAACTTTTATCTCTTTATAATATTAGGGTAGATGGCGAATAATCCCGTTTGATCTTTTCTCGGTTGAAATATCAATGAAGCACATAATTAAATTTGCATAAATACTTATTATTTTTTTTTTAAAACAACTGATTTAACTTTAGGCAAAACAGACGGCAATTATTTTGCATAAGATATGGGATCAATCACAGAATTTAAAATCACAAGTAAGTTGTTTTCTATTTTCTATTCAGAAAATAGTAGAATTTAGCAAAAATTTATTCAAATCATCATCGATTTATTCTCGTCCTCCTGTATTTTTATAAAATTAAGATTTTTATTTCAGGTGAAGTTTTTTTCATTACAAGCACAACATCAATATGTGAAATATTCCGCTTGTGGATTTTTTAACTTGGATTATACTATCATATACGAAGTGAGTTGAATATATTTGGAAATAAGTTTTATATTTATTCAATAAGAAAAAATTATGCCATTTTTGAAATTTACGTATTCTGAAACACGCGAATATTTAATAAAATAAGGAACCTTAAAGCTCCCTAGAGTTATACACTCAAAACAATTATTACTGTAGGTACGGCTGCGGCCGATACGAAGGCAAATATTACTTTACAATAAACATATGCAAGTACAAAATAGTACGTCGGAAAATGAATGGACTGTGAAATCAATTTTAAGATAAAAAGATATTCATTTTTTAAAAGCAATTTTTGTTCAAAATTGTTTTTTCATAAACTCAATTGCTATAATTTCATACTAAAAGTCCTTTACGAACCTATACCATTTTTAAAATTTTATTTAAAAAACCAAAACAGCCAGAGTGATTTAACTTACTTGTTTTGAATAGAACTTTACTTAGAAGCTGTTTTATATTTTGATTTATCGTTATAACGAAATATTTTTAATTTACGTTTTTTTTTTTAAATTTATGAAATGTTTGATTTTCATTTTATTTGTAGATGTTGGGCGCTGTTACTACATATTTAATAATAGTCATACAGTTTGATTTATCCAGACAACAAAATGAAGAAACAATGTGCACTCAAATTTAAAAATCGTGACATTTTCACGTCCTATATTCAATGGTATTGAAAATACTTCTTAACAAGCGAAAACAAACAATTGACTGAGTTAATTGTTGAAATACCATGTATAGGCAGTGTTGATAATACATCTAGGCATATAAATATCGCGAGTATGACAAAGTACATGCGTTAAGCAATGCATCTAAGTAAGAGATATTATAGATGTTATATGAAATTGCAAAAAAAGACTTGTATCGTGGCTTCTATGTCTTTTCAGCTATACAACAGTTCTTCTGTTGTGTGCCTGCATAGAGTGGGAGAGAACACATGTATATAATACTGCTCACTTAGATGCATTATATAAAAATTTCAGCTTGATATGTTTTTTCGTTTTTGAGTTATCGTGATGACAGATGGACAGACAGACCGAAAATGGACTAATTTAATGATTTTATGAACACCTATACCTAAATTTTTTTCATAGCATCAAGATTTTTAAGCGTTACAAACTTGGGACAAAACTTAGTACACCTTGGTATATTTCATATACATAAACTAAAAACTAAAGTACATAAACAAAAAATCGAAAAAAATTTATGGTTTCTGATTTGAATGAAACTTAGTATATAAGGTAATTTTGACCCAAAAAATTCAAAAATCGTATTCATTTGGTGATTGGAAGCATAATTTTTGAATTATCACCCATTATCCCATATTTTGGCTCGATATCTCCGAAACTAGTTGCCTAACCGTTATATTAATACGATTTTTGAATTTTTTGGGTCAAAATTACCTTATAAACAGAGTTTTATCAAAATCAGAGACAAAAAAATTTTCTCGATTTTTTCGATTTTTTATAAAGGGGTACCCCTTAAAAAAATTCCAAAAAATCGAAAAAAATTTATGGTTTCTGATTTGGATAAAACTTAGTCTATAAGGTAATTTTGACCCAAAAAATTCAAAAATCGTATTCATTTGGTGATTGGAAGCATAATTTTTGAATTATCACCCATTATCCCATATTTTGGCTCGATATCTCCGAAACTAGTTGCCTAACCGTTATATTAATACGATTTTTGAATTTTTTGGGTCAAAATTACCTTATAAAATGAATTTTATCGAAATTGGAGACAAAAAAATTTTCTCGATTTTTTCGATTTTTTATAAAGGGTACCCCTTAAAAAAGTTCCAAAAAATCGAAAAAACCAATAATTGTAATTTTGGAATAATTAATAATTTTGTAGTAATAATTTTGAATGGAATATGCAAAGTAGAGCTGCCTATTCGTTTAAATAAATTTTAGTAATTTTTTTATTATTGAATAGTTTTAATATTTATGAAGAAACAAGTGAAAACAAACAATTGACTGAGTTAATTGTTGAAATACCATGCATAGTCAGTGTTGATTTCTTTATCACATTACACATACAAACATGTGACACATACATAACTGATAATCAAGTATAGTACATATTATAAAATTTCCGCCTAATTGGCGCCTGGCGCCCTCACGGGTAAACAGTGATGTTTACGAAAAAATGTTTCAAACAAAAGTTGTTTAATTTTTGATAAGGAACATTTTTTACATTTAAACTTTTGTTCTATCTCTATTGGTTTACAAGATGGGTCCTACGGACCCAAGACCCAATTGACCTATTATGCTCATTTACGAACTTGACCTCACTTTTTACGTCCTGAGTACGCTGTAAAAATTTCAGCTTGATATCTTTTTTTGTTTTTGAGTTATCGTGTCCACAGACGGACGGACGGACAACCGGAAATGGACTAATTAGGTGATTTTATGAACACCTATGACAAAATTTTATTCCTAGCATCATTATTTTTAAGCGTTACAAACTTGGGACTAAACTTAATATACTATGTATATATCATATATACATGGTATAACAAACTTGGGACTAAACTTAATATACTATGTATATTTCATATATACATGGTATAAAAAGCCAGTTCTTTTATATTTAAATAAATACAATATTGATATTTAAATAAGATGGCAATTATACTTACCATACTTTCAAAAATTTGCCTCTACTTTTCCGCCGAAATGATTTTTAAAACTCTTAATTTGAAACATTTTATTCAACTCCACTGTCTTGTTTAACCGCACATTAAGGCAACTTACTATCAAACCATGTTTCGTTCAGTTTTGGAATTCTTTTTCTGAATATAACATTAACAAGTGAAAACAATATTTAAAAAAACCCCGACAAATTTTTTGGATACGGAACCCTAAACTCGCACTTGAAACAATCTAAGAATATCCTCTATTAAATTATCTTTTTCTTTAAAGCCTTTTCCAAACTGAGCCGATTTTGAAAATCATCGTCAACTTTTAAGTTTTTTCAGGTACGGAACCCTAAACTCGCACTTGAAACATCGCTAAGAACACTCTAGGTTAAATTCACTTTCAAACGAAACAAATTCGGCGCTACAATGCCAGACAGACAGACACACACACATAGCGGTCAAATTTATAACACCCCCTTCTTTCGGGGCTTAAAAATAAGGACTTTTTTCTATTTCAATTAGAATATTCATTTATTTTTAAACAAAACATATAAAAAACAATTAAAATGGCTAATTTATGATACTATTCGACATTTGTAAACCATTAAATTGCCATCTACGTTCCATATTTGCACCAATACCAGATAATTCTTGTTTAAAAATGGTAGGGAATTTTGACATAATATTCTCAACATCAGATGGTTTTAAACTGGTTTCCATTTTTTGTAAATACGACCAAATATAATCAACACCAGCACCAAATGGATGAACATGTAAAAATATTGATATAAGACCAATTAATTTTGCTTCACGTTCAGAAATAGCTGGTGACACAGATGAAGTGACATTCGATAATTGAGATTCATCGGATTTGGTAGTAGGAGAATCAGAAGCGTCTAGATCAATTATAGTACATTCTTTATCTGGTGATTTTGACTCTAATTGAGCCTGTAAATCTTTGACTTTAGCATCATCCTCTGATTGTTTTTTCATTGAATCTAACAATTGTTTTTGCATTCCTTTCAATGTTTGTTGTAACATTTGAAGTTGTTTTTCTTTGACATCCAAACTTGACTGTAGATCTGAACGTACAAGATCTACTTCATTTTTGTAGGCTTCTAGCTGACATCGTAAACTATCATTTTCTTCTTTAAGATGATTTTTTTCATCAGAAGTTGTATCAGCAACTCTTTGTCGTTTACGTGACACAGTTTCATTTTCATCATTATCCGAAACATCCATTTCTTCGTCAGCTCGTTCGTTGAAAACATCTTCCAATTGAACAGATTTGATCTCCTGAAAATAATTACTTTGTAATATACGATTTAAAAATGAATATGATAAAAATTTATTTGGTTTAAATTACCAAAACAAAAAAGGAAACGATATTAATTTTATATTTAAAAAAAAAATCAATGCATTTCTGTTAATTACCGGTGCATTGAGATCTATGCTTTACAGGTTAATATATAAATTACAAACAAAATTTTAAAATTAATAAGATTTGACGATTACAACAAAACACGGACAATTAAGAATTCTGTTGAAAAAATGAAGACTGTGGTTTAACTAAAATTGCCAATATATTCAATGGTTTACTTGAATTACAGCGTGGAGTTATGGCGAATCTATATAGTCGTTAATTTTATGGTTTCAAAACTACAAATGTTTTGCAATAATATTGTTGAAAAAAGTTCCTTGGCACCTAGTCCCACCGAATTTACGTAAAAATCGATTATGACAAAAATTATTGCATCAACTTTTGTTCTTTTTGCTAATTTTGAATATTAGTGTTAAAAATTATAGCTTGAGGAGTGGAAACACTTTTTTTGATTTTATGATATAAAATCATTACCCATAAAAATGTAAAAGTAGACTTGATACCATAGAAAAATTTGAGAGTAAAATTAAAATTGATTAAAAAACGAAGAAGTTTTTTCTGCCCGTGTAGAGAGAATTTTCCATCTGAGTGATAAAAAATAAAATTTTAGTCATAATCTCAATTGAAGTCGAAAATAGGCATTATAATTGGAGGGTTCAAAAATAAGACTCGTGTCGCCTTTCGCTCTTATTTTGGAATATGTTTAGCCATGCAATGCCTGTCTTAATCATTTTATTGTTTTTATTACCATTCCGTATTTTATTCTAAGCAAGAAATCGTCTCCGCAATTACAACATTGTATCCAACATTGTAGAAAACGAGTTTGGAACACAATCTATGGCAAAGCAAAGTCTACTGAGGTTAGTAAAACTTAATCAAAAGATTTAATAATGTTGAACTCCTACGAGGATCGTACTTAAATAATTTGATATCAAAATAGAATATGTGGCAATAATAGCAAATCTGCACAGTAGTAATAATAAGAGAGCAACTCACCCTTATTCATATGGCCCAACAAAAACTTTTTTTGCAAACTCTTTTTATTCCAAAAATTAATGAAAATATGTGCCTAAAGATTACTCTAAACGGAAATGACTTCGCAGAAATTATGACAAAAACGCAACAAATACCATCGATCAACCACGACATTCAACAAATTTGGCCTATTTTACAGCATTTTGATAAAAAATCGAGTTGATAAAATCAAATTCGTTGAAGAAACAGTAGACTATATCGGGAAGCTTCTATAAATTGAATCAAATACAGGAAAAACGCTGATAAAATTTGATATCGTTGTGGTAATTTTGAATTAAATGAGGCACTTTGAGGGGTAAAAATAGAAATTAACGACTGGGCGCAAATTGTGTTTTATTTAATAACATTTTTTAGCACAGCAAGTCTCAAAGTTTTCAACATATTTCAAAAATATATTGATGGTTAATTCTCAACTTTTATGTCATATCTGTTTGGTCTATAATAATCTTTCACCAAATATTTCAAAAATCATATAAATTGCGAAGTTATCTTAACGTTATCGTTTATTGGGAGTGTTTAGAACACTTTTTAAAGGTGAGTTGCAATTTTGGAAAAACATGATTGTCATTTAGGAAAATGTGAAAATTATATTAAATTTTTTTGTTGACTGCATACCTTTAATGGAATGAAACACTTACCTTTCTAACGAAGAATAGATTTTAAGTAATGTTAATATAATTTTCACATTTTTTTCACTCTTTCCACAAACTTACCTGATTTTGTAAAATATTTATAAATTACAATAATTGAATTGAATTAGATTTTTTATTTGACTATACCGACCTCAGCATCAACTAAGATTACTTTTCTAGTCATACTTACAATATACCTACCCTATCACTAAATTTGTACATTTTTGAATACAGATCGATTGTAAATAAAATTATTTAATATAGTTATTACTAACATTGACTCTTTACTGTCATTTTTAAATATTTTAGATAAAAAAGGAAAAGGTGGGTCATTTTAATCTATAATAGCTAATAGCTCGTTTTGCAGTTAGGCAATCAAAAAATAACTTAAACGAAAGTGACAGAGCTTGATGGCGGACTTTCCTGAAGAAATGTTTGGGTGAGTAGATTAAAATGACTAACAACCATGTATGCCATTTACAATAATTTTTATATCAGATAATCTTATTTACAATGTATATCCAGTGATGGAGTTATGTTTCTATGCACTATTGGCCACTAGTTCTGTTTTTAGAATCTTTTTCATAAAATATCCAAACAATTTTTTGGTAGGAGTGATTACAGGTAATTTCTATGGTCAAAAAGAAAATATTTTAAAGAACATTGAAACAAGGGTTTGTAGCTCAGCCGAAAATAGTCCGTACGCTTAGTAGGCGACAGACACTAAAATAATGAAAAAACATAATATACATAGATAACCGTCATTAATCAGACAAAAAATTTCAACTCTTACTAAAAATCTGAATCTCGCATTTAAAAAAAATTTAAAATTACGAAGCTTAAAACAAAACTAATTTAGTGCCTATAAGTACCATCCAATGGAGATAGGTATTTCTCCAAGGATGGTCCGGTCGTAACGGAAAATCTCATCTTCTTGGTAGAAAATCTATGATCAAACAACATTTTTTGCGTAAAAACATAATACAGAAACCGATATAATCAGGCAAAAAAATTTCAACTCCTAAAAATCAAAGTTTCGAATTGAAGAAAAATGTAAAATTCAAAAGTGAAATGACAAGGAGTGAAAGACAAAATAAATTTAGTCCCCATAAGTAACACCCCCTGGAAATAGGTATTTCTCCAAGAATGGTTCCGGTAGTAATGGAAAAATTCATCTTCTCGGTGGAAAATCTATGGATAAACATTATTTTTCAACATTTATGATAATATTTCCAAATTTTTTTTCCGAAAATATATAAGATAAAAGGTTGCAGAAGGTTCAAATTGTTAGTTTATTGATCTTAACTAAAAGAAGATCTGATCTGACAATATAAAGTAAGTGGGTGCAACGATTTTAGACATTCTTTTCTGAGGGAAAAGAAAAACATTTTTTAGGTACGATCTTTAGAATCTATTATGTTTTGATCAACGTCAAAAACTAAGAAATTTTATGCGTTTTTCAAGTTTTATAATTCCAATTTCCTTTTAACGTGACTTGAATGGATATTTTATGACGAAAATAACAGAAAAAAGGCTCTGCGATTAATAATACGTACATAAAAAGAAAAAAAAGAAAGAAATTCGTTTAATATATTTTATTAACCATCACTGGATATAAAAAATGAAAATTTCAGGTCCTAAACCGATATTTTTTTAACTGCGAGTATATTAATATTGATACTCTGTTAAAAATAATTACCATATTAAAGAAAAATTTTCGTTTGTTGATCTCGATTGTGTCCTGTTGTTGAATTTTTTTAAACTGGTCTCCCAAAATTCGTCTATCATAATGCCAGTTAAAGTAGTACGATAACAGTAATTACTAAGGTAAATAACACTTTTCTTTCTAAGAACAAAGCGTACTAATTAATTTCAAAGTTTGAGGAATGTTTAAAATTTTTTAATTTTTAAATTAAAGATTTACGAGCACCAAGGCAATAGTAAAATGGTAGATGGATGATATGTTTTCATTGATTTCTCCAAAACTAGTCGGTGGAAATTAAAAAACAAACTATTTAAATTAAAGTTAAAACCTTAAATTATTGAAAATAAAAAAAAACCCGTTGTGTTCGACTAATTAGAGGGATGTATGAGCACGGTAGTAGAGACACAAATTTAAAATAAATATATTTTTTCAATTTTGATGGTGAATTATGTTAAAACTTGACAAATATAAGACGAAAAGTAAGAATAAGATTTTTCGATATCTAATTATTTAGCTTTCAATATTTTGAAAACAAAGGCAGATATCGAAAATTTTTATTCTTATTTTTCGTCTACATACATAAAGTTATAACAAAATTCAAAATCAAAGTTGAAAATAAGAAACAAATAATTTTAACCCTAAATCTATAATTGCCTCGGTGCTTACTTTTGCTACCTTAATAGAGAGTGCTTTTCAAAAAATCTTTTGACGTAAAGCACTAATTTTCTAACCTCAAACTTGGTTGTTCGATCAACTTTTAACCAATTTCAATTAGATCGGAACTAGTCGACATGTATTTTTATTATCTATAGATTATCCTATAACATACTGTCAGCAAAAATTAATATTTTTTAATTTTTTCCCGAAATCTTTATTCGCGCTATACCAAGAAGTTGTATGCTAAAAATGATCTATAAGTGTTTGCGATCAAAAATTTTTATTTATCGGGATAATAATAAAGTGTAATGTTCTCCGAAAGTGTTTGCTGGCTTAGACAGATAATAATTTTTTTATCCTACATAAGTAATTTTTTTCTTCACTATGTACTGTTATCGTTCTACTTTAACAATAAAAACGAAGTTTTCAAATTCAAAAGTCAGTCATAATATGATTAGTAAAATTTTAGAAATGTATTAAATCGAATAGCAAAGGACAGTTGAAATGTCATCAAAATTTAGTAATTGTTTCAAATATTAATCAACATGTACATTATTTAATAAAAATTTACTTGATGCAGTCCTTTACTTGATTACATACCTGCGTCTGCTTCTTCCACATGTCTATGTTCTTTCGCTGAGCTTTCGTGAAATGATCCCAAACCTTCTTGTGTGAGGCGGCCGCAAAAACACGTTCAATTTGTCCGACTGGTGTCGCAAAGATATGGTTACAGTTAATTAAAATTACTATTATAATTATATTACCCAATTTTGTCTCTCTTATTCCCACAAAAACGAAATGATTGGTTATCTGTCTGTTTCATTACCTTCTTATGCATTTAGCGTTTTTATTTTTGGATATACTTACTATCAAAATTAAAAATATGCTCTTTTTTAACAAAAATTTTGTATTTTGTATACTTTTGTCACCTTAATTTTTAAAGGAATCTAAGAGAAGACATTGACCGGTATGCATCAAAAGTAGTAAATGCTAAGAACAAGCGTAAGTTGGGTACGATATCTTATTGGCTATTATATATAGGGCGTCCCAATTAAATTGAAATTGAGCAATAATTCGATAAAAACTAAAAAAAAAATATTTTAAAAGAAATTGCCTAGCTACAAAATTTTTATTGAGGCAGTATTATGACGTTGACCTAAACTTACAAGATCTTCCATAGTTACCTCTATAATTGAGACAGCGAGTGAGTTTTATACGCATTAACCTCTGTAATTTTGAGCCTCAATGACCTCCAGTTTTAGTTTTGCTTTACATATCATACAAATGTTTATTTAAAAAATGTCGAAACGAAGGCTCAAATCGTTATCAGTACGTGAAAAATTGAAGTTAGTATCCGTTATGAAAGTGAGAAGACATGTAATGAAGTCTGTGTCGAATTTAATGTGCCAAAATCTACTCTTTGAAGAATAATTCATAATAAAGATGCAATTTAATCACAATGTTCTGAAGGAAAGAAAACTAAAACGTGCACGTTTATCAGAATATCCTGAATTTGAACAGTGTTAGCTAACATGGGTCAAACAACTTCGTAACAAAAACGTTCCGGTAAGTGGACCGATGACTAACGAAAAGAAAATGCATAAGATTTCGCGCGAAGGCTTGGTATTCATAATTTTTGTAGCAGCTATGGTTGGTTGAAAGTTTGAAACCCTCTGTAAATGAGACAGATATATAAATATCTGGATATCTGAGACACTAGGTAAGTAAAATATCTCAATAAGTGAGATACATTTGCAGGTCCCTTGATGTCTCAATTAACCACGTTTCACTGTATTTTGAACTTTTTATGCGAAAAAGTATGCATTTTAAAAGTACGAATCTTGAACTGGCCGTGAAAGACAAATAATACGAATTCGCCCAGTATAAGATCGTATCCGATTTACGCTTGATCCTAACTATACGTTTTTTTATATTAAGAGACAATTATGATTTTTTTAAACAAAGTCTAGTATGTTTCTGTAGCACATGAAAACCAATCGAAGGTCTACTGATGAAGGTTATAATATTTCCCGTCGCTACTGGTGTTCAATGTATTTCAGTCAGTCAATAGGGATATAAAAATGGGTTCACATTGCAAAAGGACATGGAATGTGATAAAAATATGGAGTATTTTAAGTCACAAACTCAGTTAATTTCATTTACATAATTTACTTAATTTGGCTCATTGAAATTTAACCAAGTTGCAAATAAATATTTTATTTATTCTAAAACTAGACAGTTACTAAAAGGACGAGGTAACACCAAACGAAGTCGAATTCTGAATTTCTTAATTGGTTTTTTATTATAACAATATCGTAGAAATTCAATTATTTACCTGCTTATAAACATTCCTACTGCATTGATTTGATAGTTTTAGAATAAATATATCATTTATTCTAAAAGTAGGCAGTTACTAAAAGGACGAGAGTAACACCAAACGAAGTCCAATTCTGATTTCTTAATTGTTTTTTTTTAAACAATATCGTAGAAATTCAATTCTTTACCTGCTTATAAACATTCTTACAGCATTGATTGGCTTGTTATTCAGTTATATTTTAGTACATTCAGGAAAAAAATACACATTTATCTTTAAGAAATAAACAATATTGTGCAGTCTGTATTGTGAATCAATGGATCGATTTCATTTTTTTTTTATCATGGTGAATAGAGAATTTTATGTTCTTTCAAATTATGTATATTGTAAAAGGGAAGGCATTCCAGTTGAAATTTCAAAGTTGGGGTTGAAACTTAAAATTTTCTAGGTATCATTTTTGAACTTTCCCCTCGATATCTAAATCGACGTGTTTTAACTCAAAACAATACTCACATCAAATCAAGAGTTATTAAGGGTGGATACTTTTTAAATGATCACACTGTATAAATTTGTGAATTGACTGTGGCTACAAGAATATAAGACTTATTTTAAAACGACTGATTTTAAACAGGAAAGTTGACTGTTAAATTTTTATACAGGGTAGCTGCTTATTGGTTTATCAGAACTACATCTAAAATATACTAGGTGAAAATAAAAATTTTAGCCAAGAAATGTTGGATATGAAACGGAGAAAAAATAACATTATCAATTTTCATTCAGAAACTCATCAATAATAAAAAAACTGGTAGCGAAATATATTTTCCCATAGACAAACCTTTAAAGACTAAAGAGTGCAATATGAATAAAATTACTGGAAACAACCGTACGCTAGCGACACTATTGAGAGTTACATGAATTTAAAATATTGATGATGTCATCTAAAAAATTTTTATGATGGATTAACTAAGATTTGAACTAGCTATCTTCAGAATCAGATGTTACATCATCTCGGCTATGTAAAGGATAGTCAGAAAAAGTGTATTTATGGAATAGTCAGAAAAGATGATCTTCAAAATAGTTCGTGTAACCCTCAAGAGATACGCTAGTGTCGCTCATTTCCATTTCATTATTATGATTGAATCGTTTTATCAATATTTGTCTATGATTTTTCCCTTCAAACAAAACTTGGAATCAATATTCTCAAAAATTCGATAATATAAAAATCTGATTTATAATTAATTGAAGCTTGTGATTTTAAGTAATTTTGAAACTGAAATACTGATGATAAATTGGAAACGGGACACCAAATGGAAAACGCAGAATTTGTACCATCCTTCTTGTATTCAGATTTCTAAAGATCGTGCGAAGGTTAACAATGATGTAAAAAAAATAAATATTGACAGTAATATCGACCAAGTAAAGGATGATATAGAAAGTTGGTGCGAACGAGATGCTAACAAGTCTTTTTGAATGAAAAAATATTTATTTCTAATCGTAGACTTTAAGAAGTTTCAATTTCAAAACTTTCGAAAGTAGGAGATACTACATTAGCATTTTCATGTAATCTTTTAATTTAAAATGCGAAATTAAAAACAAAATGAGTCAACTACCCTGCATTAAAATAGTTTTTATAATAGTTAAAATTTTTAAAACCATATACGGGAACACTTAACATAAAATTTTGATGAGAAAACTAAATAAATTTGTATCTACAAAAATAATTCTTATAAGAATTATTTCAACATGTTTTACCTTTTCTTTAAAAAAATTATCAAAATTTTTCATTAAAAAATATAAATACTCAAATGTGTGTTTTGTAGTAAAGAATCGATAATCCGTTCCGCATGTTTATAGTTTCAATGTAATACCTTATTTAATCAAGTACTAATTATGTTGTCGATCCGAGCATTTTTAAATACATGCAATACTTACATTGTATTAATAATCCTTGCATTCGCCCCTTCATAATTTCTTTTGCTTTTTGTAATTCTTCTTCGTATTGGGTTTTTTCAGCAAGTAATCGACGAACATGAGAATTTGTTGACTGGATCATTGAATAGAATGTATTTGAATTCCGTTTATTACAATCACCACGTTCGAGCCATGTTATGATCACCTGAAAATAATTGTATTTTCATAATTTTAAAGTATATTGGAACGGATCTAAATTGACCAGTTTTTTAAATTTAAATTATTCACGGTTCCAGAATACTGAGCTCGCTTCTACTGATTTAAACATGAAATGGAGAGGAGAGTGTAAACATTATCTTAGAACATAGAAAAACGCCATAATAAGGAAATTTCTATTATTAAATAGGGTATCCTACTATGTTTGAAAAAGTACTTAAAAATGTTGATTTTCCTAATAAAAAGTCACAAAAATATATATTTTGGCAAAATAAACACGCTTCCTGCCATAAAATTAAATTAAATTTTAAACCTTTTTTATTCTCGCATAAACGCTGTCAGCCATTTTGATGACGTTATATTGGTTAAAACAATAGTCGTGAATGTAATTATTATATGCATGAAGAATGTAGAACAGGAGAAAGATCGCTATGTACTAAAGCATTAGCGTACCTGTCCCTAAAAATTTGTAGAATTTATAGTTCATTTTCAGCCACCAGTCGCGCTGTCAACAAGAAGTTGTATCTGTGAAGTTAGCTGTTGTTGTTAGCATAATGTACAAATTGATATATCATTTGAAATTAGCGCACAACAGACCGCTTTTATTGATACTACATATTGATCGCAGCGCCTCACTTATTTTATACATATTTTGGGGACAATATTTTCTATAGCGATCGTTCTCCTGTTCTACATTCTTCATGATTATATGTGTACACAAAGTTGATGGTAACATAACCTACAATTACTATGAAAACCATCAACAAATTAGTAATTAATGCACATCATGGCGGATCGTGTTTTAGGTCACGTGATATGCAGATTAAAAATTACGACTTTTAATTTTAATATCATAAGAAAATAATGTGTTTTTTATGACTCAAAATTATAATATTTCTACATAAATTTTAATCAAATCATTTCACAATTTATTTTTCACTACCGAAAATACCCTATTGACTTGCGAGGTAGATTTGTAAATGATTATATGTTCTATAATTTTTTATCTGTTTATACCATGGAGATGATGTTTATACCTTCTTCAACAGCCATTAAATTGCCACTAAGTATAGAAAAATCTATGGAATTTTTCATTGTTTGAAAGTTCTGAAAACTAACTGAATTATAAAAAACGACTTTTCGTGAATAAAACAAGTTTAATCGAAAAATATCTAATGTCAAAACTTATCGAATGAGACATTTAGTGTTTAAATTGAAAACACTGTTGAAAATTGCCTTTATTGTGCTGCATCTTTTTGATCCCTAGCTAGTAAAGAGGGATGTTATAGGTTTAACGTGTCTTTGTACCTGTGTGTCTGACTGTGGTATCGTAGCTAATAAACGGATGAACCGATTTTGGGTTGTTTTTTTTCGTTTGAAAAAAATTGTTTTAGGATTCCGTGTCCGATAACTGGAAAAGAGGTGATGATCTTTAAACGGCAGAGCAAATTTTCTTGAAATATAGTTAAAAACTAATTCTGGTTTCTTTATGTGTAGTTAAAATTTACATCTAAGTACTGGCTATTTATTGAAATAAATTTTTGAAAATTTTCGTTGAAATGTACTAAATGTGAGCAGTCTACGAAATATAAAAAAGATATTCTTTTTTTTACAGACATAAATAAACCTTGATTTTGTTTCCAAAGTGAGAGCGTGTAAAGAATACTTACTTGTACAGCTTTGGGAAACGATTCATCTTGCTTAATTTTATCTGCAACTGTGGCAGCTTCGTGCTCAGTGTAATGTTGAACGGGAGGCGGTGAGGGTGGCCGTAGACGTTCTTCTTCCATTCGTTCACGATGACGTTGTTCACGCATTAATGCTCTTTGTTTACATTCCCATTCATATTGATCGTCACGAGCCTAAACATAATATAATTAATTATTTGAGAGTTTTTCTCAACATTTCGAGCACTTAAGATAACTGAATTATCATGTGATGCATGCAGGTGAATAACATGATTTGTCACACAGACATTAAACTGAGATATTTGTAATAAAAGGTTTCTAATTTAAATTTTACGCGAAATATATCAATTTCTAATTTTGTAATCTTGTTCTAGTAGTTTGGGCCAATCATTGGAGATTGGTTGGGTTAGAGTGGCTGTCCTGGGACGGGACACACTTAGATCAAAATTTTGAACATATAAAGAAGTAAATATTTATGTCTTTGGGATGAAAATATTGACAGAGGCAAGTTTTGGGACATCCTTTTATAATAATATTTACTTAACATTATAGACAACCGTAATAAAACTATTTTATTTTAGACTAATATCGAAGTCATTTACGACACTGGTTGATTTGTGTAAATAAACTTTTTTATTAACGTAAACAAAACCGTTAATTTTATTAATCGATTAGGTTGAAAAGCCTTGTTGCCTGATTATGTTGGTCTATATTAAAAGCCCGTTACCCTATGTTAAACTTCCGCTTTCAAACATTTTTAGCTATTTTAGCAAAGCTCTATGCCCGTTCTTTTCTAAAGACTCAAGAACGGCGATTAATCGAAATAAAATTTGCACGCAAATTTTAAACAGTCAAACAGTTTTAACGAATTATACAATTTTATCAAAAAATAATAAATTACCTGAGCATAATCCACGTGCAGTCGACCACTATTTGGAGGATCAGAATTGTTTCCAATGCGTATTCGATATCCAGATAAATAAATAGCTGCATCTACAGACGTTTCATACATAAATCGTATGTGACAAAAATTCTTCTTACTTAAGCGTAGTGTTGTAATTTCCCCACATTTTTCAAAAACTTCTGTTAATATCTCCTCCGTTATATTCTCTGGTAATCCTGAAATAATGAAACATTAACAATAAATAGTTTAATTTGTAAATAGGATAGGCAGCTTTTCAGTTGCTGACATGTTAGCATTCAGAAGTAATGTAACGCGTTATTTACTAAGTTTTCCGCCATGACAGGACTCACCTTTTAAGGTGATAGTTTTATCGAGGAGACACTTTAAAATAAACCAGCTTTGTCTGTGTTAATAATATCATCAACAGAATAATTGCGCAAAAGAACTGGCAGGTCTTCAATCCATTGGCTATATTTTTTACCATCTACAGCATTACTTTCTCTACAAATTGCTTTGAAAACTATATCTTTCTTTTTGAAACCTTGCAACCAGACATTGCTGTTACAAAAATTATGAATACCGAGCCTTCGCGTGAAACCTTATGCCTTTTCTTTAATCATCGGAGCTCTTACTAAAACTTTTTTGTTACGAATTGCTTGCCCCATGTTTGCAAGCACTGCTCAAGTTCAGGATACTCTGATAAACGTGCTCGTTTTAGCTTTACTTGTAATTCAGAGCATTGTGATTGAATTTTATCTTTATTCTGATTTATTCTACAAAGAGTAGATGATGGCACATTAAATTTGACACAGACTTCATCGCGTGTCTTCCCATCTTCATAAACAGATATTAACTTCAGTTTCTCACGTACTGATAACGATTTGAATCTTCGTTTCGGCATTTTTCAAATAAAAAACCGTATGATAGTAAAGCACAACTAAAACTGAAGGTTATTAAGGCTCAAAATTAGTTAAGTGCTCAGTTCTCATTTTCAGAGGTTAATGCATATAAAACTCACTCGCTGTTTCAGTTATAGAGGTAATTATTACGATAAAATTGAAAGAACGAATCTCAGATGTAAAGGTTTGCTTCGCCAGACTAACAGAGGTAATTCAGTGCCACCTAAGTGTTGACACCTCAGCACGAGTTCTAGTTATGGAGGTTTCTCACTTATCCAGGTTTCACTGTATATCGTTCCTCAAATATATTTCTTGTTTTACAATATAAAAGAGAAAGTTAATTAAAAAATTATTAAATAAAATACACACCTCCAACAAAAACTGTACGACAACCTGGTGGTCTCTCTCTTGTTGTGGGTACTGGTGCAGTGGGACTAGGTGGGTACAAAGTGCAGGATTTGCAATGAATAACTTCTTTAACCATCGGACCAGCCGGAGGTATCTACAAAAAAACAACAATTAAAATTTTCTGTTCCTCCACACACCTTTTTTCATTTGTTTTACCAATGGATCTATTGATGTGTCTGCTGGTAATAATGTTCCATCTGGTTGTATGATAGGTTGCATTAAAGTACCATAATTGTTCATTCCCATAATATTTGTGGGGTCCATAATCATTCCCATCATGGGATAGCCCATACCTAAATGAAAAATAATTTTAGAAAAAATCCAAACACTACATGCAAACTATTTCGAACGATTTAACCTAAGGTTAGTCATCATACGACATTTTACATTCAATGTCTAGAAATAGACAAAAACAAAATTGGTCTTTATATAAAACATTTGTTAAAAATTCAGAATAATCCTCAGAATTGCTAATTTGGTTTGAAACTTGTTTTTAAAAAACTGAATGAATTGTAATTATATTGTTTAGTTTTATATAAAATAATTACCCATTACACCGCTCCACATTCCGGGATTAATTGCAGCACTAGGCTCTGTTCCTCTTTGTAAATTCCCTGTTGTAGTGCTTGTTGGTGGATCTTCGCTGCTACCTCTACGACCATCTTTGTCTCTAGTACGATCACGCTCTCTCGAGTTTCGTCTGTCTTCTCTCCGATCTCTAAACACGTACCATAAAATAATAGGTTTATATTATATATCATCGATCTACATATAATAATAAACAAGTGAAAACAGTGCTTGCATTTTTTTTAATTGGAACCAACAAAATTACGCCATTTATTAGGTTTTCGAAAATTTTTGAAGGTAATTACTAAAAATTTTAAGACCACTTTATAAAGCTATCTGGAAATTTTCAATTACCTATCTTTTATAGTTTTGGAGAAAATGGATCTAATTTGTTTTAATCAGTGATGTTTACGAAAACAAGTGAAAACAAACAATTGACTGAGTTATTTGTTGAAATACCATGTATAGGCAGTGTTGATAACTCACATTTCACATTCATACATATCTGACATATTTAACTGATATTCTCATATAATGCGCAAGTGTTGATGCGCATTCGTTTGTTTTTTTGACGTCACGTAAATAACAAAAGATATTCACTTTGATATTCCTATATTATTAATACATACTATAAAATTTGCACCTAATTAACGCCCTCGTGTGTAAACAGTGATGTTTACAAAAAAATGTTTCAAACAAAAGTTTTATATTTTTTTATAAGCAACATTTTTTACATTTAAACTTTTGTTCTATCTCTAACGGTTTACAAGATGGGTACTACGGACCCATGACCCAATTGACCCATGTTGCTCATTTACGAACTTGACCTCACTTTTTACGTCCTAAGCACGCTGTAAAAATTTCAGCTTGATATCTCTTTTCGTTTTTGAGTAATCGTGTCCACAGACGGACGGACGGACGGACGGACAACCGGAAATGGATTAATTAGGTGATTTTATGAACACCTATACCAATTTTTTTTTTGTAGCATCAATATTTTTAGGCGTTACAAACTTGGGACTAAACTTATAATACTATGTATATTTCATATATACATGGTATAAAAATACTTTAATTAAAAGTTGTCTATTTTTTTATAGGGAATATTTATTACATTTAAACTTTTGTTCTATGTCTAACGATTTACAAGACTCAAATGACCTATTTTGCTCTTTTACGAACTTAAACTCCCTTTTTACGTCCTGAGCACGCTGTAAAAATTCCAGCGGAAATGGACTATGTTTAGTTCAAACTTGGGAATAAGCTATGACTACCACAGGGAAGATGGAGATTTTGAACGAAAAAATGTACTCCGCGAAGACTCAAAATATAGTGCGCTGGGATAAAAATTTACCCAATGAGATTAAACTTGCACAAAAATGTTTATTTTTAATACCTCCCATTATATCTGCCTATCGCTCGAATCAACAATAATATTTTTGAAAATATTTTAAAATATAATTACCGTTCACGTCTGTTATTTCTCCTGCCACGATCTCTTCGCATATCATTTTTGTTAGAATAATCATCATCACTGCCTGCACGATTTGCTGACGATTCTAAAGGCATTGGTGGATTGTTTTTATTCATATTAAACTCTAATGGACTATCATTCATTCCTGGTCCAGTAGGTAATATCATATTTCCTGTTGGTGGCTGATTTGTAATCATTGGATTCATAAAACTTTGTGGTCCTCCTGCCATCATGGGACCCGTTGGTCCCATTCCCAAATTTGACACTAAAATTATTATAATATAATGAATTTCAATTTAAACAGAAAATATAATTAAAACTTACTTATGGGAGTCATTGATGTTTGAGGTACACCACTATAATTATAGGACATCATTAAATTTTTACGAAATCAAATAATATAAAACTTTTACAAATTATTTATGTTCTGAAGTCACTCTGAAGGATAACAATTGATCATTTTATTTTTTAAACAATACTTTATTTTTATTTTTAACCGAGTGTTTTATTTATTTGTTCGATAAATATTTATAATTTCTATTACAAAATTATCAAATTAACAAATGTCAAGAAAAACTGACAATCGTCTCTTGCTACCCCTTAAAATTCACCAGCGCTAACTACCGAACCTAAACAAACTAAATCAGGTTACCAGCGTATCTCAAACATTTTTATGTACGTTGCGTACATTAGAAATTCTTTGTCCAATTTCTTTGATGAAATTAGTACAACTTGGATAATTTTAGATGGCAGTGTTTTCCATTTCAAGGGCGCTATAAACAAAAATATACTCATCAAAAGTATTAAAATTTTTACCAAAATTTCAAACAGCTGTTTCTCTCCGAAAAAAAATCTAATTTAAAACCGCAATAGCTTACATTTGAAAACTTTCTAGTTCTGGAATCTATTACTCAAAAATTGTAACCACTCCTTGTTGCTTTCTACGGTGGGTTTGATAGAAAGAGAAATGTTAAAAAAATGTTAAAACCTGTCCTTAAATTTTATATAAAGTTTTATGCACAAATCTGCTTGAAAGTTGTTTATTTAATGAGTTATAAACACAGCTCACAAAAGTTCAATTGTATACAATATATTTCTCACTTTTCCAACCCTCAACCCTAAACTATTCGTTTTACAAACAAATGTTTGCATATTTATAAAGAATAACTTTCTAATTTAAAACGTTCCTCTAATTTTTTGACAGTTATGAATCAAAGTGAAAGTAATATTTTTGCGCTTATATTTATATTTATATTTATATTTTTGAATATAAATTACATTATTATCTAAACAATAGATTCTGTTGATGTTAAATTTTCAAGAATTTCATTCATAGCACTAGGATTATCAGCAGGCACCATATGTCCAGAACGGCTTACCCAATAAAATGCAAAATTGTTATACTTTTCATAAAGCCCTCAATTATATCATTTACAATTAATGGATCTCGAGATGTTGATAACCAATTTTGTTTGTCTTTAAAATTCATGTCCATAACCCATTTGTATGTACCTTTTAAAAAACGAAAATAACTATTTTATTACAAAAAAAAATCACAAACAAAATATATGAAAATTAGTAATGATTGGACTTATAAAATTAATTGAAAAAATTAATTTTATTTTCTGCAATCCCTACGTATAGGTATATTATAAATGTGAAAGTAAGGATGCTTGTTTGTTTGTTTCCTTGCTTGTTTGTTACGCTTTCACGCAAAAACTATGAATGGATTTGAATAAAACTGAACAATAATGTAGCTTATACATCAAAATAACACATGAACTATAATTTATAAAGATATATTTAATCTGACATTTTACTACTTCTTCTATGGTTATCATTTTGAACCGTAAATTAAAGATTTCTGTAAAAACTTCTTGTTTTGGCACAAGGCTTCGCGTTGGCTAACGCCGGAAGTCGCTACTTAGTTTAATTTCAAAAAATTAAATACTGTTTTTTCACCCCCCCCCCCTTAAAATTAGATGTTACGTGTTTTCGTTTTTTTTTGATTTTTCATTCCGTTTTCTCAAGAAATTAGGAATCTAGCTTAAAATTTATAAACACTGCGAATTTAACCAATTCACGCTTACCTGGAGTGTCAACTATTAAATCCAACTGCCCAGATACGACATATACTTTTAGCGATGTTGTATTCAATACTTCTTCGACTAACATAAAACAGAAATGATTAGTAACAGATGTTTACCAGTATGGTAATAAGCTCGAAATTATTCACTAAGTCATTAACTAACAATATTTAAAACTTATTTCTCGAATCTTACCCAAATGAATAGCGGGTTTCATAAAATCTTCAGAAAACTCATGAAAGACTATCCGATTTGTTTCTTTCCAATCAACATGATCAGGGATATTTAAGGTATTCTTTACATCAGTATTCATCAATTCTGTTAAAGTTTTGGGCTTATTTAATTCAGATGGTAGATCTGAAAATTAATTCTTTTAATAACATATATTGTACTTAATTTTTATTTTTAATTAAAATAATTATAGCAAAATATTTCTTGGTTCAAACTCTTTTTGTATCCCAAATACCATTAAGAATTTAAGTTCAGCGCAGAATTTGAGAATTTAAGTCCTGGTTGATGTATAATTTTGAGTTAGTTGTAAGACATACTTTTGCAATTTCATATAACATCTATAATACCTCTTATTTAGATGCATTGCTTAACGCATGTACTCTGTCATACTCTTGGTACGTCTATGCCTAGATGTAAACTGAACGATTAGTATAGTTTCTTTAAAATACCAAAAGTGATTGGAATACACCCAATTTATAGGATTATTGTAGTCGTAAGTTGGTCAAGTTAAAATCTCTGGCGCGAGCTTTTTAAATGTAAATCTAAATGCAAATCCTCTACAATTTAATCATATAGAAGCTGAAAATAATTCGATAGCTATCCGTGTGCGCCAATAAAAAAAATTGTATACCTAGAAAATCTCCAAAGCTATTTAGTGACGTATTGATTTTTGATAAAATATTATAAAAATCAATATTACGGGTTATACGTTGTATAGTTATTTCAGTGGCTAACCATTGGTCTGTGGCTGCCTCAAATTTTCCTTCGTTTAAAAATTGTTTGCATAATTTTGCTTCTTTGTCGATTTGAATGAATCCATCATTATCAATACTTCCCTGTAGACATATTAAAAATAAAATTAGATTTAAAATCTTTTATCTTACGATTCTACGATTTCTAAAATTGTAATTAATTATTTTAATAATATCTACTTACCACTTGTAATAAAAATGATGCCCAAGTTGTTACATAATCAATTGGTGATATCCAAGAATCAATTAAAGCGACGCCCTTGATATTTGATTTGATTTGCCCTTGCTTAATTGCCTGTTATGTTAAAATTTTACTTAATAAATAATGCTTTTATAAGGTTTTCCATTAACAGTGACCTAACTTTAAACTTATTAAAATTTATTTTACGAAGTTCTAGCAATTATCAGATTAAAAAACATCCTGTATATCACAGAAAATGGCACGAAATACGCTTTCAAGTAAAATAATGTTTTAATGATATCTCGTAATAAAATTCGTTAACTTCCCAGTAAAGGAAGTAATTGTAATGGGCACGATTTTCGAAATCGAAAATTTCAACATATTTTTGCGTTTCATCGTAAGTACAAGACATTAACACCAATTTGGAGGAGAAATATGTGTGTGTGTGTGTACGTTCGTACGTCCGTAGTCATTTCGCCGTCGATATCGAGCGAACAAAATATGATATCGACTTCGTTGAGGTGCCGATCGAAGCGATCAATATGATCCGAGAAGAATTTCTTAATATTCGATCGAGTCGTTTCGAGTCGGGTGATTTTTTATTTTTTATTACGTTTTATTATGCTGAGAAGTTATTCATGTGGACCTCAATAGTCACACCAGACTCTACTGACGGCTTGTTTAAGTTTAAAGTTTGGATACTATTAATGAAAAACCTTTAACATTTATTAATTTAAATCACTTATACCTTATCTAAAAGTAATGCAAATTCGATAGCAATTTTTCCACCATATGATTGAGCAGTAATATAAACGGATGAATTTTGAAATTCTGGTAATTTCTTATAGAATCCACGTAAACATTCAATCAAATCTAGAGCGGCTTGTGTATTATTTTTAGTTAAAGCAGATTGATTCTTCACGTAACTGAATCCAGTTCCGACCGGACTGTCGATAAAGAGTACATTATATTGTTTTACCTAAAAAATTTCTGAATTAAGTTTTGTATACAAAAATTTGCAAAAATGAAAAAAACTTTATGTTATCAAAATTAATTGCAAAGAATTGAGAAACGAGATTTTGACTAAAATTCTAATATAATGTTTATATCTAAAATACCTGCGCCTAAGGTGGCCCTCGTTCAAAATCTCTATGTCATTTCAAATTTGAATAATTATATTACATTATACTTACCCAAGTACTATTTCTAGGGTTTAATTTTGAATCTAATGGTCCTAGTTCTTGAAAATTTCCTATCCCTGTTGAAGACCCACCTGGACCACCTTGCAACCATATTAATAATGGCTTTGATTCTGGTCTTGTAATATTTTCAGTGTTGTAATATAGCCACCAAAACATATGTGCATCTGGCCTTACTTCTACATAATCCCAATCTTGTTCACCAGGACCAAATCCTGTTTTACCTATTAATATTTTACATGTACGTGTTTTGTTAAGGTTGAAAGCCATTTATTTTATTTTAGATATTTTTGTTAGTTAATTTTTTTTTTGGTCTTTCATCTATTTAAAGCGTATTAACGAAAATATTATACATAAAAAATTTCATCATATTCGGTCAAGTCGTTTCGATTCGATCGAGTTTTAAGTCGCACCAGACTCAATTCACGTCTTAATAGCTAAAATTCACTTTTGTGTGAAATATCAGTATCAGGGCCCTACTATTTTCAAAACTTTTAAAGGATGGTTAAATTTGATCATAAATTCAAAAAGTATTACCCAAATTTAGAATAATTCCATACTTGGTTTTTTAAAATTAGATATAATTTGGATGTGATAGAACAAAATTCAATTTTTTGGGCTTTGATGGCGTCATAAAGTTAAAAAATCAATTTCTTTGCATAATTCACCCAAACTTTATCCCATCCGAATGCAATTCTTTTTGAAACCTACTAATTTTAGGTCAAACTTCATTTTAGATTCATTATTTAGCGTTAATTTACCCTTGTGCGAAATATCGGGTCCAGGTCCCTTCTATCTTCAAATCTTTTAGAGATAGGTTAAATTTGACCAGAAATTTGAGAAGTACGACCCAAAATTAATATAACTTCATACTTGGAATTATGGCGTCATAAGCTATAAATATTTCCGTTAGAATTTTAAGGATTTGAATTATTGTTGATTGTTTGAGGAGATTGCAGTTCTGTGGGGACTAATTTTTGCCTTTTATGGAATTTACACAAATAATGATTATTAATATAATTTTCAAGCTTGTTAATTAATTAATTGTAAAACAAAAATGTTCAACTTACATTCACAACAATAAATTATAACAAATAGCAGATAAAATATATTTAACAATAGCCGCATTGTTATCACTATAACTTTTTGTTTGCTAAGTTAAAATACCTGTATTTCAAATTTTCTTTAATAAATTGATAAGACTTGAGTAGAGTAGCTAAAAACGTTTTTGGATAGACTGGAAATTCCATATTTAAAAAAAAATTCCTACAAAAAAATTTAATTAAGCGTGTCCTAAGAATATCGGTAGACCGATAGCGTGTGTGGCTGCGATAGAAATTATTCAGTTACCATGGATTGCGTCGTATTAGTTAATTCGTTGTGGGAATTTGTCTAATATTTAATCATAATTTTGTGAACTATATTTTAGTAAATAATAAATAGCTATCAATAAAAAGATATTCCAAAAAATTAATATTCTAACGTTTTAAGCTGTGCAGCAGTTCAAATATATTGTGTTAGTAAAAGATTGCATTTAAAAACTATTTTTTACTTAAAACCTATTTATAATTTTATAATAAGACAATCTACTTTAAAAATAAAAATCATCACTCAGTGGGTCTCCCCCAAAAGCATAGCTCAGAGTAAAATTGTCTTAGGTAACGCAAAAATAACAATGACAAAAGAAAGACTTTTTGCTTGTTATATTTATATCCTTATACCTCCATTCAAAACGCATTTCTCTCAATAAATATTAGACTTACGTAACGGCACTACAGTCCAATGCAGGTGACCCCTTTACAATTAACCTCCAACGATGCCTATCCTTGATTCCTTGGCAGTAATCACAGTCGAATTGCCTTAGATGACACAAAGCAACGACTAAAGAATAACTTTTCGGTGGTTGATATATTGCATATCGTTGTACCTATATGAAATACAAGCCTGTCCTTGAGTGAGCACTATATCGTGATCTTTATTGCATGGAAATCATATACGATAATGCCGATCTAACGCATCTTTGGCCTTCATACCTTAATCATAGACTATAGCATTAGCAATTTTCTTCGGTATTCAGGATTCATTACTTCGTTTAAAATGTTTAAACCATTGGTTTTTGCGAAAGATGTGTTGAATCTGGTAATGTTATTGTTTTCTGGGTCATTTAATGAGGGTTTTTTAGATTTAAATTATTTCAGAATAGGTGAGAAGCCATTTCTTCTTTAAATTCTGCTTGTATTGTGACTTTTATAGACTGAGCTACATTATCGAAAATATACCCAAAATATTTGAATGAAAATACATAGGTTCTACTACTTTTCTTTATTTAAAAAAAAATATCTTTCTAGAGAATAGAGAAACAATGGAAGAGAAACCTGTAGACACCTACGGATCTTTTTAAAGACAAAAAACGTTTACAAATAAAAAATAAATATGTTAATTAAAAAAACAAAAATAGTAGCCACTCCTTCTAGTATAGATTCAACTCCATTGAGTGTTGCAGGTCATCAACTTTTGTCTAAAGTAATACTTGTATCCAGTTAAAAAAAAAAAAAAAAACTTAATATTTACTTATTTATTTATTTATTTAAACAGAAAAGAGTCATATATTACACTAACATTAAGGCCGTTTGATACAGGTAATATAATGAAATTTTTTAAGCATTTCGAAATTATCAGACTAATACCAGGCTTACAGGAATTTTTTACATTCAAAAATATTTGGCTTTACTAAACATTAGAAGATTTTCAGTGTGCAAACGAGGATAGCTCCAAATTTCTAACTTAGTGGACTAGAAACGTTTCAGCCTATAAAATGGATTTTCTTAGTTTTGGTATCTTAGACAACAAGTTAAAAAGAAGTTTTTCTTGTTATAACTTGAAAAGTTTACCTCTTACAATTTTATTCTGATAACGAATTGTTAAAGATGCGAAGCATACTTGCCTCTTGATAGACATGTAAACTCTATATGAAATTTCAGTGCATTTACACAAATTTGCATGCACAAATCGATTTGCAAATTTCATGAGTTTGTATTTCCAACCCAAACACTAATCATTTTTTAAATTTTTAAAGAGTCAAGTTAATCACTGGTATGGTACTACAAATTATCTTCTTACTCGTTTTTATCATAAATACATATCTCAAGAGTTTCTGCGAAAAGGGCTAACTTTGCAAGATGGATAAAATTTTTGTTAGTCTTTATGACTTTAGAGATGATTGGCGCAAAATTGATTATTTTCTTACATCACCCATTCTATGTAATTATCTGAACTATAATCGCAATTCTAACGACATTTTATTTTGAAAAATCAGTCTTGAGTTTGGGATAAAAAGTCATAATTGGTGGCATAATAATGCTCATAAAACCAGAAAAATTAAATGCTGCCGAAAATTTACGAACCTCGAGTTAGATTAACTTCAAAGTTTTTCATGTAACGTAGCTACATTTTGTACGCCATAGCCTTTGTTTTGCATTAACTTTGGACAAATGGAGATTTTTTCTAATTTTTAAATTCTGGTTCGTAATTGGACTATCAATCATTATTTTCCCAAAATTTCATTTGTTTATAAAAATTTGATATAAATAATTGATGCTACCGCTTTTGAACATTCCTTTTTCAAGATTCGGAATAAGTGGATAAAAAAAAAATAATAAGGAAAAGGAAAAGGGTACACCAAGCACGAAGCAAACCACCCTAAGCCATTGTATACTTAATGTCACAAAAAATGCTCGTTTTACATATAATATTATATGTAAAACGACCATTTTTTGTGACATTAAGTATACTATAAAAGACCGTATTGGATAGGATGGATAATAAGAAATTGCGTATTAAAATTGTTCACACAGAGATATATTAGACGCCTTTAAAAATACTTTACAGCAAATTTAATCTATGAAGAATGTTAAATTTTCAAGTATTTTAGCCATTGCATTGGGATTGTCTGCTGGAACCATATGACCAGACCGTAACACCCAATAAAGAGAAAAAGTGTTGTATCTCATATAATAAGCTTCTATGTAGTTATTAACAGTTACTGGATATCGTGTTGCGTTAAAAAAAATTTCCTTGTCCTTAAAATGCATATCCTTAACCCATTGATAAGTGCCTAAAGAAATAAAAAAAAAGAAATTGTAATTTATTTAGAAACATATTGCAGACTTTTGCAATACGCATGTCACAAGTCAAAAAAGTATTATTTTTCATTCGAGCTTGTTAAAGTTTTTATTTCGAAATGAGATATTTAACTCATGGAATTTTTGCACATTAAAAAAACCAGTTCTTAAATTGATAAATTGTTCAAATATTGCAACATTGTTATGAGTTTTGGCGAATAAAATTAGCAAATAGGCAACTTGTATTACGAATAAGTTAGTTGTTATATATGTATAATAATTTTTCGATTATTTGACAAACACTTACATTTACGTCACTCAAGTTGCCTATTTATTAATTTTTTTAGTCATATTTAACATTGATTGTTTCATTGAATTAACATTAAGTACAATTTTATTTTTCATCAATAAAATGCATGACTTTAAACTAGAATTAATCTCTTTCATAGAAGTAATGATTTTGTTTATTTAACTTCAGTGATTTTGTATTAATGAATTCATATTTTAAATTCAATCCCATTCTATTGTAGATACAGATATTTAGCTGTACTTGTTCCAATCGTTAGGAACTCGTTTGAAAGTATTTTTACTTTTTATCAATATGAAACGGCCAACTTCGGGTTTGAGGTTGTCATTCCTTACCTGGTGTATCAACAATTAAATCCAACACTCCAGAGACAACTTGTACTCTTATTGAGGTGGTATTCAGTACTTCTTCAACTGTTGAAAAATTTAAGTTTTATTTTTAATTTAAACTTAATTTATTAAGTTTTATGAATTATACAACCACTTACCAATTTGAACGACTGGTTTCATAAAGTCCTCGTTTAATGCATCAAATACTGCGTCTGAATCTTCCGACCATGTTACGTTGGATGTTAAGTTTAATGCTTTTTTTACATCGTTGTTCATTAGTGAATTTAATTTGTCTGATTCTTCAGTTAAAGATTATAATTTATATAAGAAAGAAAAGCAATTAAAAACAAGTGAAAATAAACAATTGACTGAGTTAATTGTTGAAATATTCTGTATAGAACGTGATGAATGTCAGTGGTTGATTGATTGATTTTTTTGTTTTTTTTTTTTAAATTAGAAGAGTTTAAAAACCAGCACAATTATGGAGGTCATTAATTTGGTTAAGTATTTTGTAGAATTTTTTGTTTCACAAGACCACTAGTGAAAGCTACCTGCAAATTTATAACTCCCTATCTTTTATAGTTTGGAGAAAAAATAGATTAAATGTTTATAGTAATTTGCGCCCTCACGTGCAAACTATTATGTTTACGAAAAAATGTTTCAAACAAAAGTTGATTATTTAAACTTTTGTTATATCTTTAATGATTTACAAGACAGGTCCTATGGACCCGAAACACAATTGACCAATCTTGCTCATTTACGAACTCAAACTTATTTTTTACGTCTTGAGCACGCTATAAAAATTTCAGCTTGACATCTCTTTTCGCAAGCGGAGTTGAATTAATTATAGGTTATTTTATGAATATATATACCAAAATTTTGTTTGCATTGTCAATATTAAGACCATAATTTAGTTATTTTTGGGGAATTAAAATAATAAAAATAATAATAAAAATAATTAAAAAAATATATAAAATTAAAAAAAAAATATAATCGATCTTTTAATTGTGTTATGTTTTTTTTCGGTTAGCTACAGCCTAATGTTAATAGTTACCTCAGATTAAAAAATTTCCTTAATTTGAGTTATTGTTCATTTAGTTGGCCTCGCAAGTAAAAGCAAACTTACCATCAGCTCGTAAAAAACAAAAATTTCTCTTTGTGGGAGATGCAGATACTTTTGTGATAATATTATATAAATCGATATTGTTAGTTACTATGACAATTTCTTTTTCAGTAAGTAACCACTGTTCCGTCGCTTCAGAGTACAAAGCTTCGTCGACGAATTTTGCACATTTTTGTGCTTCTTTATCAATCTTTTTAAAGCCATCGTCATTAATTAATCCCTAAAATAATTAAATTATTAGAAATGTAACAATTTCGACACTCTGAGAGTGTTTCATTCACACTAAAAATTTTTCATGATTTTAAGGACTTCGAAAGCTACTTAGTTATTATTATTATAATTTTTTTTTTCAATTTACTGATTTCCTATACATATAACATAGTATGTTTATATTTTAGTCAGATTTAAAACATAAATAACTTTTATTTTTCAAATGGCATATGTGGTTGAAACTTTGTCTATCTTCACATAATTTTATCAATTTTCGAATTATGAATTTTTTAGATTTTTTCAACCTATCTACAGTTTTTAAAAACATATTTTTTTCAAGTACTTTAGAAATTTTGAGAACTTCTCTCAAAACGAGAGTAAAGATGTAAGAAAAAAAACAAGTAAAACAAACAATTGACTGAGATAACTGTTGAAATACCATGTTTAGATAGTGTTGATTATACGCAATCGTTTCCACTCTTAGATAGCCACACATACATACATGTCACACAGTGTGTGAGGTTAATGAGCAACCCTGAGATCTTGAAACGTCAAAACGCCCCTGATAGCATAGGGTTGATTAGTATTTGAATATATTTTTCTCACAAATAGGCTTCAGACCATCATGTACCCATAAAGTTAAGAGTAGGTATTATGATTTTACACCTATATTGCTTTAAGATTTTTAAGTGAAATGTTTTTAAATTTCATAATTGTTTTCAACTGATAAGAATTTTTAATATTTCGGAAATAAATAGTAACACGGTATTATCACGTGATCTGTTATTTAAATAAGAAAATGTTTATTATGAATTATTTAAAAAATAATTTGATTAAAATATTATTACTTACAGCTCCTAATAAAAACGGTGCCCAAGTAAGTACCGAATCAACTGGCGAAATCCATGAATCAATCAGGCTTATTCCTTTAAAATTTGATTTGATTTTTCCTTGTTGAATTTCCTAAAAAAATATAACAATCTTTTGAGGAAAATTTTATCTCTACTGAAACAATGCATAGTTGGGAAAAGAAAATGGGAATTCAGCGGCGATTATATAGTGTTAAAATACATTCTCATTGAAAACCATTCTAAAATTTGAATGAAAATTAATCACAAAATATCTTTCAATTAGTTTTGATGATTTTCGATTCATTTTCATAAAAAATCTTAAAACGATTTTATTTTAATATTTAGTATCTAGTATTTTCTTTATATCCGGGTATTTTCAAGGTCAAAAAAGGTCTACTCTGTTTTTAAGAAGGCAGTATATATTATTTTACACAGTTTTATTCTTTGTCGAAAAAAGCAAGCTTTTGTTTGAACAATTTTTTCTCTAAGTTTCAATTTCCGGAACCTAATTTGAAGTATTCGATATTTGCTGGTTAAATAGTTTCCACCAAAACAATTTTTAACCCAGGAAATACACTAAATTTTGCACAGAATTTTTATCTTTTGTCGGAAAATTAATGTCTAGGATTTTAATTCACATATATTTAATTTTAAAATATTTGCGACTAGATAGGTCAGGCTTCTTAAAAAACAAGTAGGCCATGTCATTATATGAACAATTTTTTGCAATTGCATTGGCATTAATTAAACTATGAAAAAATAAAAATACATTTTAATAATTTTATGCAAATAGAGATTGCATTTCGAGAATTTTGTTTAATTTACCTTGTACAAAAGTAATGCGAATTCGATACCCATTTTCCCACCATACGATTCAGATGCTATGTAGAGAGGTGTGTTTTCAAATATAGGAATTTTTTTGTAAAAAGATCTTATACATTCCAGCAAATCTTTGGCTACTTGTGTATTGTTTGTAGCAAGTTGTGCATTTGAATTTGTATAACTGAATCCAGTCCCAACTGGGTTGTCAATAAAGATCACATTGTAATCCTTTACCTACAATAAGTGTATATATTTCTAATATTTAATTTATAAATTAATTATATGGTACCTCCCCTAGTAAAAAGGTCCCCTTCATTTCTTATTTAAATGAAACAGAAATCGATATGAATTGGAAACTGCGTTTCCGATTCAATCCTATTCAAACCCATTCATAATTTAGAATAAGTATAAATGGGACTCAACTACTTTAAATCAGAATGAATACGAAATTAAAATTTTCTATCTGATATTCCCATTAATTTTGATTAACTTCTGCCTTATTGATTGATTTCATTTGAATAGAAAATGACAAATTAATCAGACTTTTTACTAGGGAACCAAAATATGTTATTTTACCCAAGTATGATTTCTGGCATTTAAACTTAAATCTAATGGTCCCAATTCTTGAAAGTTTCCATACCCCGTTGACGATGAACCAGGACCTCCTTGTAACCATATTATTAGCGGTTCTTTTTGGGGATCTTCAATATTTCCAGTGGTGTAATATAACCACCAGAACATGTATGCTCCTGGTCTAACCTGAACGAAATCCCATTCTTGTTCACCAGGTCCAAATCCAACTTTGCCTAAAAAGTTTTATTCGCACATTTGAATCTTAAAAAGAAGAATATATCTTAAAAAAAGAATATATTTTACTTACACCAACAAAAGGAAATAATAAATAAAAATAATATGAGTAACTTCATATTTAAAACTCTGCAGTTAACTTTCTCAAGAAATAAAAACTTTTAATAATTGTTATTATATTGAATGATAAGAAAATTCATATCAATAGATTGATTTTAAGTGGTAAATGCATATTTCGTTTAAAGAATAAGAAAAAAATTATTCACTGGCAAAATTTAGCAATTCTTTCTTTAAGGTAAAATTCTTTCTTAAATTTATTAGGTAGTGTGGGAGTTGAGTTAATTTGAAGTTGCCTTTGCAATATTTTTAGTATTGTAAGAGACAAATCCCAAAAACTATTTAGAGAGAGCCTAATGAAATCTGTCAAAATGCTCTCGAGCATGTGCATGTTAATGTTACTCTAAAACGTAAGTATGCACAAGACTGCAGTCTTGTCTGATCAGTCCACCAAAATACTCCCTGATTAATCTAACTCAATTATATTTATCTGGCAATGGCATACACACATGTGTGTGATTTTCGAAATATCGAAAGCTAAATAAAGGCTGTATTTTTATATATTTTTGATCCATTGTTTACACTGTTATAACATAACAAAAATATAAATAAAATGCTGTAATAAAGTGTAAAAAAATATTTAAAATAGAGAATAATTTAGAGAGTTTGAACGCAGTCCTTTTGCGTTCTCTGTTGATGACGTATTAATATGTGTCCTGTCAGTTGGTGACAGTTCAATGTACTGTATATACAGGTGTAATACCCACGTATGTAGTAATTATAGTATATATCCATGGTAATACCATACAGAATATAAGTAATAAATACCATACAGTATGCCAACAAATCTGACAAGCCACATTCTATGACGTGACGTCCGTTTTAATATTTGAATTTCCGTTTTAGAAATTTGAATTTCTCTCACTGAACTTTTATTAATTATTTTTAAGTAATTAAACATATATTAATTACTAAAATAATGGTTTAGTTCAAATGTCCACTAAATAAACTTATGGAAAAAAAATATTTGAAACAAATTTAAATTTCATGAATATTCCGTATTAAGCAAAAATTTTCATTTTCGATATTTTGAGAATTACTCCTGATTTCGAAAAATTTTAGTCTTACATTTCGTCTTATATTATCAAGTTATAACATAATTCACCATCAAAAATACAAAAAAAAATATATATTTTTTAAATTTGTGTACCCACTATCGTGCTCATAGATCGTTAATTAGTCGGGCACAACAATTTTTTTTGTTTTCAATAATTTATTAAGGTTTTAACTTTAATTTAAGTATTTTTTTTTTCATTTCCAACGACTAGTTTTGGACAAATCTATGTAAACAGATCATCCATCTACCGTCTTACTATAAAAAATGTTAAATACGCATACTTCAGCTTACTTCCTTCCAAACATTTTCAGAATTGATTTAGTCTTAGTCAACTTATAAAAAAAATCAAGCTCTTTATTTAAAATTACCTTTGTGCTTGTACATCCTTAAATAAAAGTAAATAAATAATTTGTAAATATTGACACTGACTAATTTTTTTGTGTGTATTTTAATGAAATAGTTAAATTAGCCACTTAAAATCAATTGATATAAATTCTATATATAGATAAAATTTTTATCCATTATAAAAATATAAGTAAATACAGGTTTCCACATGTCGGAAAATTTTTTAAATTCTATTATAACCAGTCTCCAATCAGGTAAATCAATTATTGTGTAATAATTTAAAAAACAATCTTGCTCACCGGGGATATTAATGGAAGTTGTATATAAATATATTTTCATTTTATTATTATTGGAAATTGAATATTTTTATTTAAGCGCCCTTCTGAAGAAATTTGCACGGACGCCCATGCGACAATAAAATTAATATCTAATTTTTTTTTATAATTATTGAATTTGATATTTATAATAAATACTTAGGTAATAAAATCAATGTTCTTTGATTTATTTATCAGTTTCACCATAAAATAACTCATATGGAATTTAAGTACAAGGAAAACTAAAACTAAAATAAAGGGAAAAAACAATCAGGACATGCAGTACGCATTTTATAAATGATATTGTAATGGGTCTAGCGTCTAGTATTATATATATATATATATATATATATATATATATATATATATATATATATATATATATATATATATATATATATATATATATAATTTTGCATTAAAATTGCAATATTTAAAAAAATATATATCCGTAACTGGCGGAACTTTTTGAGTATGTTGCCAGTACCTAAAAAAAGTAACTTGGAAAGTGGAAAGCATTAATTTTAGTTCCCGTGGTAAATCAGTTTTTGTGCTGAATAAAACATAAAAAGAAAGGTACATGACTTTGTTTTCATTATAGCTTTGTTAATTTTATGCAAATTACTTGACTTGGCGAACTGTAACTGAAGTACAATAAAAGCTGGTCCCTTAAAAAGTCTTTTTTATTAACATTTTTATTACCCACATGAATGCTCTTTTTAGTTATAAACAAGTCTGCAACTAGTCTGTTTCATTGGTTTGTTGAGCATTAATTTTATTTAGATTGGCCAATTAATGATTATAAACTGGCTTGGGAATTAAGGTAAATAAAAAATTTTAATCATTTATTTTTTAAATAATTTATTTCATTATTTTGAAGTCAAATTTTCAAGTATTTTAGCCATTGCTGAAGGATTATCAGCTGCCACAAAATGGCCCGCACGATTCACCCAATAAAATTCAAATCCGTTATATTTTTTAACATAACCTTCGATATAATTATTAACTAACAATGGTTGTCGTTTCGCATTTAACCAATTTGTTTTATCCTTAAAATCCATTCCCATAATCCATTTATATGTACCTTTGAAATTTATTGTAAATTAATTTAATATTTTAAGAATATATTTTGTGTAAATAATACTGTACCTGGTGTATCAACAATTAAATCTAATTGTCCATTCACAACTTGCACTTTAATTGATGTTGTGTTCAAAACTTCTTCAACTGTTAAAATATTTTAATTTCATTAGATATACACCTAAGTTAATTAGTCGAGCTTTGGCGCATAGCTAGTTCTTTTCTTTTGGACCTAATTGTTATCTTTTTTATATTTTGAAGAATAGTTAAGTTTTCCCCGTACGGGAAATTTTTTGTGGGATTAATTTTTGATTAAGCTAACTAATTAGCAATTCTCATAGAAAAAATTCAACCGAAAACATTGTTGGTATTAAAAAATTTTTTATCTGCCGGATTTATTGTCGAAAACAACTTTTTTGTTTTTATACGGTGTGCCGCGTTTAAGTTGAAGACACTCTAATATTCATAGAGTGTCTAGTGCCATACAGGGTGATGAGGCACAATTTCAAAAGTTGCTTAGAATATATTTTAGATTTTCATGGTAAAATTCGCATTTTTAATTATTTCGTTATTTTGAATTTATCATGAAAATCGGTATATGAGTATAAACATATAATATAAGAAACTTTTTCTAGTAATTTTTTTCCTCCAACCATGTTTGGCGTTAGACAAAATATTAAGAATCGGCCCTTTGTCAATTTGTAAGAGGTTGAGTTTAAATAAAATTGAGCAATTTATTCCAAAAGAAGAAAACGTCGAATTATCTGCCAATTTGCTCGACTAATAAAAAAAGAATAATGGAACACGGGCTGGAATAACTTTCATGCTTACCAATATGAATGACTGGTTTCATAAAATCTTCACTCAAAGTTTCCATTACCTGGCCACCGGATTCATCCCAAAATGCACTGGATGGTAAATTTAATGCCTTTTTTACGTCATTATTCATTATAGAATCTAAACTAACTGCAGCCTGTCGAGATTCTTTAATAAACATTCGAAATGAAAAAAAAATGCTTACGCACGCAAGAAAATATATTGCATTAATACGATTGAAGTGTGTAAATGTAATTATATTTCTATTATTTACTATAATGAAATAGTTTGACTGTCAAGAATTAAAAACTATAATAATACTAGCTATTACTTATTTCAAGGTATACTCATTTTAATCCAAGTTAGTAATGCTTAGAAATGTTGATGATACGAACAAAATTTAGGTATTGGTGTTCAGCAAATCACGTAATTAATTCAATTTCGGCTTACCACCTGCCCGCGAGCCTGTCTGCGTCCGTATGTCTCTTCGTGATCACGATTACTCAAAAAAAGACAACTTTCGCAATTTTTTTCGTAAACCAAAATCATTGGCGGCCGAAATGTCGCCATAACTGTGTTTTAATTTATTGATCCTACGAAAATGCCTCAGCCCAATTTTGTTAAACAAGTTTTGATTGATTGGACGGAATTTGTTTTCGTGTAATTTGATTAGCAAAGGGCAGAACTGATTTTATTGAAATTTCGTGATACCTTGAATGGTGGATGAATTTATTCTATTTTTATAAGTCACAAAAGGAGTTAAATGGAATGAGAGTGGTCGAAAAAGTTTCCATTGTACATACTAAGTGAATACATTTCAAACAATTTGGTTGAAAATTTCTTCGGCGAAGTACTTTTGAAAAAAAAGATCCAGATAAAAGTTATCGTACTCGGATTGATTTGCAAGGATAAATTTAAGGTTTCGCTTAAAAATTGAAGTATGCTCATAACTAATAAGATATTTGAATACTTAATTATCTAGTTTAAGTTATTCTTCATAAAACAACCAAAAAAGCTTAGCTGGGAACATTTTTTCGTAAACCTTATTTATTTGGCAGAAGCCGAACGAGGAAATTTGTCATTACTCAAATGAAATTGTATGTTCGGAATTCTATTTTTTGGTAATGAAAAGACATAGAGGAAAACTTAAAATAATAAAGTTACCATTTTACCAACAACTTTCATAGAAAACATTATTTAGTTGATAAATAGTTGATAATATAATTTTTTAATTGATTAGCCTCCGTGGATATCTAATACAAAAAAAAGTACTTATGATAGATTTTTGCATTCGATTTCCGCTGATAATATTTACGATAAAATATTTCTATCATAAGTTGTTTGTTATTTTATACAAAATAACTTCTTAATTTTAAATTTTCTTCTACCTCTTATCAGTTATGAAAATGAGTTGGTTTTTATAGGACCTTGTCAGTATAGGACAAGTTGGCTATGGCGTTTATTAACTATGGTATAACCCGTAAAAATTCGTTGAGAAGTCATCATGGAATTTTGGGGTGGAAAATATAACTTCTAAATTACTACTAATATAGACGTTGTGTCCAAATTTTGTCAATCTGGATATTTAGTACTTTTGAAAAGTACTTACCAAGAGTGTCTAACAATTTCGATTTATTTCGTTCTTGTTCTTCTACTTCCATTTTTATAAGAATATTATAGAAATCTATGCTGTTGGTTACTGCGTCAATTTCGTCTTCAGTGAGTTCCCATTGATTCGATGCTTCAGAATATAATCCAGCGTCTAAAAGATCTTTACATTTTCTAGCTTGTTTCTCAATTCTATTATATCCTTCAATATCAATCATTCCCTAACAATAACAAAACGAGCTATATTTATTGTGATTTGTATCTAATAAAAAATTGTTGAGTACTATATTATGAAACTGTTGGTATGTCTGTTTGTTGAAGCTTCACGGAAAAACTACTGGACCAAATTTGATGAAATTGGATTTGTTTAAAATCTTATGGTTAGACTTGAAACTGGTATATATAAATTTAACGATACTCCAATTTATTCCAAATGATCGCATGTCTATACGAAATATCTACGAAAATATTCAAAATACGAAAGAAATTATCGGCAATTAATTTAAAGAATATATATATATATATATATATAAAGAATAAAATTGTACTATATTTATGTGGAGTATTTATTGGAAGTAATGCTCGGCGAAGTGGATGAGCCGCGGATTGTACTTGAAAAAAGAATCAAGTTCTTTTGAAGATAATCTTATTTACAATAAAGAGGATAATCTTATTTACAATTTGAAAGTATACAGATAGTCTCAATTCTATCAAAATCGGTTTTTAACCCCCGAACCAAAAAAAGTGGTGTTATAAGTTTGATCGCTATGTGTGTCTGTCTGCGACATTGTTGCGCCAAAACGGATGAACCAATTTGGATTTTTTTGTTTCGTTTGAAAAATAATTTAATAACGAGTGTTCTTAATTTTTAATCTTAATTTTTATGTGGGCTTTTTTGTCCCTAAAAACTAGACCAATATACCCAATTTTAGAAAAAAAGCATTTTTCGCTTGGAGGTAAATTATAAAAAATAATTTCAAAATTTAAGCAAGCAAGTATAAGCTGCCTCACCTGCCTTAAAGACCAAGCTAAGTTCATATATAAAAGTACTAGCTCAAAATCATTTGTCTCTTTATTCTGAAGTGCGTCCAGGTTCTAGTCGAATTATTAAGATTTGAAAAAACCTGGATTTCAACTATTAGAAAGATATTTGGTCTTTTTCGTACTTTTTTAACTATATTCAAACTTTTCATAGTTCAAGTTCTTTATTGAAACAGATTCCAATGAGAAAAATTTTAAATTTCGAATCATAAACTTAAACTATTCTTCGCAAGAGTACCATTTTTGTAGTACAAAACTTACTGAATCCAAATTCAATATTTTCAATCCTTTACATCCATAGGCGTAGAAATGTAGGTAGATGGAAATCTTAAAGTCCCATGGTCTACGTCAGTTAATTAATAATAAACTTAATTTTTATGTGAGCTTTTTTGTCCTAAAAACCAATGTCAATGTCAATACCCAATTTTAGCAAAGTAGCATTTTGCGCTAAAAGTTTAGTTATAAAAAAAAATTCAAAATTTCAACTTTAGGACCGTCAAACTCCCAAACGCAGCAAATTGGTATTGATTCAAATTTAGCTAAATAGACTTAATTTGAGTTGTCCTTTATCTGGTAGAGACCTTTTGAGCACCCAGTGTAATATAAAACTGAAAACTATAATAAATAATCTGTACTCACAGTTTGTAATAAATATGGTGCCCATGTTAGTACCGAATCAATTGGTGATATCCAAGAATCAATCAACGTTACACCTTTTAAATTTGATTTGATATTCCCTTGTTTAATTTCCTACAAAAATTATATTACAGTAAGTATAACACTCTTCTTTATAGCTATTTGCAAATACCTCATCTAAAATTTGTGCAAATTCGATCGCCATTTTTCCACCGTAAGATTCACCTGCAATATACAAAGGTGTCCCCTCAAATTTCGGTAATTTTTTATAGATTGATCGTAAACATTCTATCAAATCATTTGCTATTTGTGTATTGTTGGTTGTAAGCAATGAATCTGACTCAACATAACTGAATCCAGTTCCAACAGGATTATCAATAAATACAACATTGTAATCTTTTACCTAAGCAAAAAAATTATTTATTTACAGTTTTTTATGGTAGTGCTTGTATTCATTCGAGTCCAAATCTAAGGCATTCGAATCCAAATCAAATCTAATTCATAAAGTTTTGATTTGTCAGCCTATATCCAAGGCTTGGTATTAAGTTTAATAAATCAAGCATTGGCCAAGAAAAAAAAATCAAAAATTGTTCGCCAACCCTTGTAGAAATCTCAACTAATTAAATAAACCATGTCTAGATATGTCAATCGTTGCCCGACCATTTGCTTACGTTAAAAATTTAGTCTTAGATTGCCAGCTCTTGCCATGATCACAACTAAATTAAAACAAAAATTTTGATATTAAAATGTCATATAAATTAAGTCTTGGTTTGCTCCCAGCAAACACATCTTATGAATGGAGATATAAAAAGTCTAATTTACATCTAACAATCAAGCCTTATATTAATTTTATTATTAGACTGGTATTCCAGGCTCATATAGTTTAGCTTTCCCGGACAAAGCTGAGAAAATATTCCTTACGTTTGGCTTTGATAATATTAGTATAATCGCATACCCAAGTATGGTTTCTTGGATTTAAATTAGTATCCAGTGGACCTAATTCTTCAAAATTTCCAATTCCAGTTGAAGATGCACCTGGACCTCCTTGCAACCATATTATTAGCGGTTTTGATTCTGGAGTTTCTGCATTTGATGTAGTGTAATATAACCACCAGAACATATGTGCACCTTTTCTAACTTCTACATAATCCCAATCTTGTTCTCCAGGACCAAATCCTTTCTTGCCTAAAAAGTTCTTAATGAATTTATAAAAAATTAACATTCACAAAAATTAATAAGTTTATATTTAATTCCATTTTTTGTTTGTCTGTTTGTTTGTTCGGGTTTCCTGATGAAATTTCAGATGTATATCGGATGACAATACAATATTAAGACAAATACAAAAAACATATAGTGGAAAAATTTAAATAACGCAGCAAATGATTCTATACGAGGTTTTATTGATAATTTGGTTTTTGCAATTTTGAATCAATCGAAAAAAAAACCGGAATCAAATAAAATCATCAAAATTTTACTTTCGATTTGAATAAATAACAATATTAAAAATAAGTGAAAACAAACAATTGACTGAGTTAATTGTTGAAATACTATAGACAGTGTTGATTACGCAATCATTCGTTTTTTACGTCATGTAGGTAAAGAAATACTAGTAGAAAGACACAACTGTGTTACGAATATAAAATGTTTCTAACTTAATTTAAGATCTGACGGGTAAACAGTGATGTTTAGAAAAAAATATTTCAAACAAAAGTTGTTTGTTTTTTTATAAAAAACATTTTTTACATTTAAACTATTGTTCTATCTCTAATGGTTTACAAGATGAGTTCTACGCACCCAGGGCCTACGCACTTTTTACGTCCTGAGCACGCTATAAACATTTCAGCTTGATATATCTTTTCGCTTTTGAGTTAGGACAGACAACCGGAAATGGACTAATTAGACGATTTAATGAACATCTGTGGCAAAATTTTCTTCAAAGCTTCAATGTTTTTTCGCGTTACAAACTTGGTACTAACCTTAGTATACCTTGATATAAATCATATGTGTATGGTATAAAAAGCAAATTTACCAGCATTTACCGGATTAATCGATTTTGATGATGTAATCAAGCGCGTTCTAAATGAAATAATCTAGCATCTAAAGTTTGCATTATTCTATTATTACTAGTTTAGTATTAAGTATTAAGTATTTCGTATTGTAAAATGTGACGTCATCATGCTGGCCAGTATACTAACACTAATAAAAGAGCGCAAACAAAGTAAAGAAATTAGTGCCATTACAACAATTACAGCAATACTGCTGAAGTACATGCGATCGATTTAATTTACTTACACCAACAAATAGAAATTATTATAAATAGAGATAATATCACCAATTTCATGTTTTATACTTGTACACTTCACTATAAAAATGATGAGTACTTAGTTATTAATTAATTTATATAATGGTAGGTAGTCAATGTTTATGATAATGATAGTATGATGATTATATTTATTAATTTTTATGTTGCTATTTTATCACAAAATACACATTTCATAGATACTTACTACACGAAAATAATCAACCGAAAACAAATGACTTTAACAGTCGAATAAAAAAATTATTTAAAAAATATCAAAAAACCCGACTGAGTTAAAAATAAAATGAAAAGAAAAAAACAATTCCAGCAGTTTACATAGCGACTTTAACAGTCGAGACCCATTAAAATCTAAACCGACTCAAATATTCCCAATAATGGGTCCTGACTATTGAAGTCGCTGGATGTAAACTGCTGGACTTGTTTTTTTCTTTTCAGTTTATATTTAACTATTTTATTTTATTTTACTCTTTTTAGCTAGGATTTTCAAATACCTATTCAACGAAACCCCATTTCCCATAGTTTGACGATTTTTATTTTCAACCTGTGTATGTATGTATGTATGTTTGGTTCTTTGAGACCAAAAGCGTGAACAGATTTTAAAGATTATTACGTTAATCGATTTGTCTATTTAATAGCTATTCAATGATACCCCACTTGACGTAGTTGACATAATACAATATGGCGTCACATGTATATTCTTTTCAAAATATGGAGTCTGGTAGTCACCATATTGAATTTTCATCATTGTCATATCTTTAGTAGCACTTGAAAGGCTGAGACAAATTGATTGACGTCTGAATCATAAAAATTGGCCTATGCGTTTGGTCTCTAGTGTGCCACATAGGAATACACATTTTCACAATATGGTGTCTATTGGACGCCATACTGAATTTTCATTTTTGCAATAACTTCAGTAGCACTCGAAAGGTTAAGAAAAATCGATTGACGTCTGCATAATAAAAATCGGCCCACGAACACAAATATATAGCTGATAAACACATTACCACTCCTTTGCGTTGCTCAGTCGGGTAAAAATTATCTTTAATTATTTATTATTTCATCAAGTCAATTTAACTATTTCACAATATTAAATAATAATTTAAAAGTACCGTTTAGATCAGACGCTGGATGAATTTTGGTATACAAATATCGCGAACCGAAATATTCTTTTTAAGTTTTTTATATTGATTGCGTGCGTAGTCACGGTAGATAGAATCAGCTTGCTGCCAGCGCTTCCAGTGGATAATTTCGGCGATTAAGGATAGTTATGGAGATCCATGAGGGGCTGTTATTTGACTATTTTTCAATTGTTTACTTGTAAATGGTATAGTAAATATCAAATTAAAATTATTGAAAAATAACAATAACAACAAATAACAACGTACTGCATTAGAAAATAAAAATAAATTAACATAATTACTAATTTAAATTTGTTAGAAAATAGTATTAAATTTATTAAACCATATATACAATCCACAGAATTATATGTACATCCATACAATTACATTAGTAAAATAGTGTGTCGTTTCTATGGTATAATCCTGAAATAAAACTCAGGCACGGAGCCAATAAGAAACTCCATCTTCTCGGAATAAAATGTGTTCAGTTTGCATTCAACATATCTTATTAAGATAGTAACAACTACTTTTTTTAAATAACACTAAAACCTAATATTCGAAAACTGGAGTTCAAAGTTTTACAACTTTGGATAATTCTTTAAAGAAAATTTGTTCACTTTACAAAATAGGTGCTCCTTGTTCAGTTCTATAAATAGTGAGTGGAAAAAATACTTTTTAAAATTTCTGGCTCAAATAAAAATAGTTAGGATCGCACTTATTAAATCCACCCAGCGCTTATACTAAAGGAAACTTTAAGATAATTGTTAACTTTCTGAAAGAAAAATATTTTAGCCACTCCCAGAAAACCAAAAATTATATTTTATGAATTCTATACATTCGAAAAGTAGGAAATTCGAAATTTCACTACAAATAAACATTACAAATTTTGTGAGGGATGAAAATCGTAATAAAATCGTTTTGAAAATTTTACGAATTTTTTGTTCGAAAACTGGGGGGTTTACAGAAAAATGTCAAAGAATATTTCTTGTTAATTTTGATCCCGCTTAAATGATAATTATTTATTTGTTAAAAGTATTCATGCTCAATGACGGAATTTACCGGTCTAATTTGTCAAAGTTATTCTTGTTTTCGTAGGTGTAAGTAAACTAGAAATATTTATCATAAGCAAAGTTGTAGAAAATAAATTTTATTATAATTCATGAATGAATTTCCTCCTCCGAAAGTTATTGGTCAAGCTAAAGGGTCATAGTTATCAAGTCTGGTTTAACATTGCTTAATTATTGGTAAATTAAATCTAAAAAAAAATTTTATAATTCGAATTTTGAACTCCGTTCATCCTTGAAAAAAATAAGATGTTAATTACCTATACCATTTTTTGCTCCTTCAAGATAATAAAATTTGTATGAAATCATCTTTTAATCTGACAAAAATTATTTGAGAAATTAAACTGGTAAGTTTTCAAATAAACACTCAGTATCTTAGAAAAACCGACTAAACATTTACCGATTGTAAACTTTCTCGTTAGCCAAATAAAATATATGAAGTAAGAAGAGTTTTTATGGGTAGTCTTATGTATAAAACAAAGAATGTGTACTGTGTGTTACGATGCGTTATGTATAACTTCAAGTGTACAAGTATCCGGTAGTGTTTGTTACTTGAATGTATTATTACTTTATGCATGACAGCCATTAATAGGTCAAATAAAACGTGATTATTGAATGGTAAATGCAGATCACAGAGCTGGGCAACGGGACGTAATCGCAAGATTATTAAAATAATCTGTAACGCTAAATTATTTATTTTTTTATTTATGAGGGTTTTGTTTTTTATCCGATCCAAATTGCTACGATGCCCCTTCAAAGCTGCATGTTTGAATAACTTATCAAAAATGATTGGTTATAAAAAAATCAGTCAATAAAATAAAGCTAATAAATGGTCCTGCGATTACTAAAAACTTGTCAAAAAAGTAAACACAAACATTGTCTAAAAAGTAAACACAATGTCTCCTATAACTTAGAGTTTATTTTATACCATAATTAACTGTTGGGAGTATACAGAATGTTCGATTTACATCTAGGCATATAAATATCACGAGTATGACAGAATACATGCGTTAAGCAATGCATCTAAGTAAGAGGTATTATAGGTGTTATATGAAATTGCGAAAGTGACTTGTATCGTGGCTTATCTGTTGTACTAAGAAAGTACAAGCTTAGTTTAATAACTTCATCTATTCAACTAAGAAATTCCCACTCTCCAAGCGTCTTCATCACATGTGTATAATACCTCTCACTTAGATGCATTGCTTAACGCATGTATTCTGCCATACTCGTGATATTTATATGCCTAGATGTAAATCGAACATTCTGTATATTGGTATACTCTGCGTCACAAAATGTGCACGTGTTTTACCATTCTAACTGATATTAATATATAATATGTTATAGCTGTATCACTTAGAATGGTAAAACGTGTGCACATTTTGTGACGCATATTATACAAAAAGTGTACTGTACTAAAAAACTGTCTAGTTAAATTAATTGTGTGAAATTCTTAACTTAAGGTAGCACGAGCGCCAAGGCAAGTTTAGACTTGTGGTTGAAATGTTTTGTACCTTATTTATTTCAACTTTGATGATGAATTTTGCTATAACTTCATGAATATAGACGAAAAATTAGAATACAATTTTTCGATATCTACCTTGGTTTTCGAAATATTGAAAGCTAAATAATTAAACAAAATTTTCAATTTTTGTATTTTGAAAATTACTGCAGATATCGAAAAATTTTATTCTTATTTTTCGTCTTATATTGTCAAGTTATAACATAATTCACCATTAAAATTAAAAATATAAATTTTTTTAAATTTGTGTCTCCACTACCGTGCTCATACATCCTTAATTAGTCGGGCACAGCGGTTATTTATTAGTATTGGGAATGGGTATTTTAAATAATTTTTTTTTAAGTTCCGACGACTAGTTTTGGAGAAATCTATAAGAAACCATATTATAAGACCACTGTTAAATATGCCTACTTTTGAAGTAATTTATTTATCTAAATAATCGAGAAACCCCTAAAATTTTCAGAATTTATTGAGATTTAGTCCAATTTCATATGGAAAAACAAACCTTTTATAAAAAAATTACCCTGGCGCTGATACATCCTTAACCGAGATATCCTTATGTAAAAACAGTAAAAAAATTCAAACAATTGGCTAGGTGGAACATACTTATGTTACTAAAATGACATTGATTAAATATTATATTATTATTCTTTATAATAACAGATAATTATTTAGAAGTAACTATTCAACTGACTACATACTCAGTTGTGTGCGAATTTTTGTTAAATGAGCACGATATAGTTGATATTAAAATAACTTAAAAATGCAAAGGGCTTTGGTTCTCCTTAGTCAAAATCGAGACCTTACATTTTATTCTTTTACTTTTAAACGTTTTATTTGATAAGCTTATCAAATAAATAATAGTTTAATAAAACTAAAGAAAACACGATTTTGTAACTAACCAGCTGAACTAAAAAGTATAGAAAATAATTTATAGACCTTAAAAAGATACTGTGATTAAGAAAAAAATTTATCGTAAAAAAGCGGGGGATGTTTTTCAATTATTGTAAATATTTATTTACAGATATTGGTAAAAGTAAAGTTATTATAAAATATCTTAAAAAGCACCCCACGCTTTTTTATGATAAAATGATTTTTTTCATAAACACATTTTTTTTTTGAACTTTTGAACAGAAATCAATTCTACTTGTTAGTTTCTAGCTATAAAAGCGTGTTTTTTAGTTTTTTTAACAATCATTTGTTATTTATAAATTTGTATCGATTTTTTGCAATTTTTCCAAGAAATTCCAAAATCGAGTTTATTTGGCGATTGGCCGAGTAATTTTCGAATAAAACGATATTTCGGATCGATTTCCGGTATTATCTCGAGAATTATTCGCCCAATCGTTAAATGAAACCGATTTTTGTATTTTTTGGGTCAAAATTACCTTATATACAGAGTTTTATCGAAATTGGAGACGATAAATTTGTATCGATTTTTTGCAATTTTTTCAAGGGGTACCCCTTAGAAAAATTCGAAAAAATCGTAAAAAATTATTTGTTTCGGAATTTGATGAAACTCAGTTTATAAGGTAATTTTGACCCATGAAATTCAAAAATCGAGTTTATTTGGCGATTGGCCGAGTAATTTTCGAATAAAACGATATTTCGCATCGATTTCCGATCGATTTACCTATACCAAAATTTTTTTCGTATCATCAGTATTTTCAAGCGTTACAAACTTGGGACTAAACTTAATATACTATGTATATTTCATATATACATGGTATAAAAATATACCTAGTGCTCAGTTTACATCTAGACATAGACGTACCACGAGTATGATAGTACATGCGTTAAGTAATGCATCTAAGTAAGAGGTGTTTTAGACATGTATTGAAGCTTCGATACGCGTTGTGTTAGTTGTAAGACGCTTGGAGTTGTAAGACATACTTTTGCAATTTCATATAACATCTATAATACCTCTTATTTAGATGCATTGCTTAACGCATGTACTCTGTCATACTCGTGGTACGTCTATGCCTAGATGTAAACTGAACGATTAGTATATTTCACATTTGCAGTATTGACTCATATTTACACCCCAGTATCATGTTCCATAATTTGACCCTCATGAATGTGATATTAAAAACACACAATCGTATATTATTTTGGACTACTAAACTTATTTTTTAATTTAAATAAATGTTTTTTATTTTTAATTTAAATAATTTTTTTTTTTTTTTTAAATAATTTAATTATTATTACAGTTCGTATTTATATACAGAGCATTTATTGACATTCTGCATTGTATCAATTAATCAACACTTAAAGCATATAATTAAATATATTACCACATTTTAATTATTTATAGTTAAGAAAAACAAAATACTTTAAATTGGTATTGTCTAGTCAGCAAAAACTATTTTATAATAATTTTAATAATTATTTTATACTGTAAAACAAACCTTCGTTTGACCTTAATTATTCACTATAAAATATTTTAAAATGATTAACAAATTATACTGTAATTATACAACATTAAAGATACAGAAATAATAACGCTTGAGACAAGCATGTCATCTACGTCAACGTTTAAATTGATAAAATAAATTTAGAAAATATACAATTAGTTCTTAAACAATAAGCTACGAAATATTACTAGTGGTATATTTGTGATTTATTTGGTTTCCTTTCAGCAATATCGAAAATGGTTCCAACGATTTTCATGAAAATTACTATGCAGGGTTTTTTGGAGCGAAAAATCGATCTAGCTAAGTATAAACTTTTGTGCTTATGTTATTATTATTATTATAAATTATGGAAATGTTTTTTTTAGAAAATGTAATCAAAAATTGTTTAAACCTGTTTCGAAAATATAATTTAAGGCATTTATGCATGGTAAAATTATTTTCCCAACAAGTCGTTATATTTTTATAAAAGGTAACGTACCTACACGCTTTTTTAAAAATATGTACTAGTTATGAAAGTGGATTTATTAACGTTAGAAAAATCACCATTGTTGCCTTATTAATAAGACAACAAAGATGAGGAAATAGTAATAGAGGTAAATAAAAAAAATTTGGCTTAAATTTTTAATAACTTATTTTATTCAGTTGTAAGATTTTCAAGTATTTTAGCCATTGCATACGGATTATCAGCTGGCACCATATGACCAGAACGGCTCACCCAATAAAACTCAAACGTGCCATATTTCTTAACGAAACCTTCTATGTAACGATTGACTAACAATGGTTTTCGTTGTGCTTTTACCCAATGTCTTTTGTTCTTAAAATACATACCCATAACCCATTTATATGTTCCTGTGGACAAATATTCAGTCTTATTTTAATCTTTTAAGAATAAATGGCAGTAAATAATACATTACCTGGTGTATCAACAATTAAATCTAATTGTCCAGACACAACTTGTACTTTAATTGATGTTGTGTTCAAAACTTCTTCAACTATTAAAAGATTTTAATTTTAATTAAACAAGTTAAAATTTAATGTTAAGTTTAAATAAAATAAAATTATATTTACCAATGTGAATAACTGGCTTCATAAAATCTTCACTTAAGTTTGAAAATACCTGCTTATTAGATTCTGACCAATATACATTAGATGGCAGATTTAATGCCTGTTTTACTTCGTTGTTCATAATTGAATTCAAACTATCTGAGTCTTGTCGAGATTCTATTAATCATTCAAAAAGTGTTGAAGTCGAAACGATATTCAGTTGACTTTACAGTAAAATCAAATGCTACTTACCAAGACCGTCTACGAAGTTGGATTTATATCTTGTTTGGTATTTTACTTTTGTTAAGATATTATAGAAATCTATATTTTGCGTTACAGAGGTAGTTTCCGTTTCAGTTTGACCCCATTGATTCGTTGCTTCAGAATATCTGCCTGATTCTACCAGATCTTGGCATTTTCTTGCTTCTTTATCAATTTTCTCATAGCCATCAATATCAATCATTCCCTAAACAAACAGAAATTAATTAGTTAATATTATTTTTGGAAGTACAGCAATAATAAAAGTGGGCACTCAAGTATTTTTAAGAATAATACTATCTATGTATGCATATATAAATAACAGAGAAAGTTATAAATTTAAATTGTTTTCTCACCGTCACCAATAAAAATGGTGCCCAAGTTAGTACCGAATTAATTGGTGATATCCAAGAATCAATAAGAGTTACACCCTTTAAATTTGATTTGATTTTCCCTTCTTTAATTTCCTACAAAACGAATAAATGGAAATAATCTTATTAAATTTGTTCTTTTTAATTGATATTTGATGGCAATTACCTTATTTAAAAGTAACGCAAATTCAATATTCATTTTTCCACCATAAGACTCAGAAGTGATGTATAAAGGTGTGTTCTCAAACTGTGGTAATTTTTTATAAAATGATCGTAAACATTCTACCAAGTCTCTTGCTATTTGTGCGTTATTGGTGGTAAGAAGTGAAGTTGAGTCAACATAACTGAATCCGGTTCCAACAGGATTGTCAATGAATATAACATTGTAATCTTTTACCTGCGTAAAAAATATAGTTTTTTTTACCTGCGTAAAAATATAACATCTTTGGGAAAATTTTATTATGGATATTCATATTTTTATTTGTTTAATTGTTTAGATAAAATATAGTTTTCAGATTTTCGATATATAAAGAAGCATTCATATCATACCGCTTGTGAGAAGAATAATTATATTGTAAATATAATGTATATCAAAAAAACTTTAGTTGCAGTATAACATACGTTGATCTGAAATTATTTACATAGAGTTCCTATATACAAAATCCACATCCCCTTTTTAACCCCTTAGGAGATTAATTTCATAGGTCATTTAAGGAGCGTGTGACCAAAATTTCAGGCTGCTAGACTAAGCGGTGTAAGTATATATATATATATATAATACGGTTTTATTCTTAGTACAGTTTTTTTGGTTCATTCTATTAGAAAAATGAATTGTGACTGACATTACAGAACAAAGCGTGAATGATAATACCGTCACTTTGGATTGGAAAATAGTAATATCTTACGATCTTAGAAATATATTCCTGTGACTTGCGAATTCCTCAATGCTATAATCTCTTACCCAAGTATGATTTCTACGATTTAAATTAGAATCCAAAGGACCAAATTCTTCAAAATTTCCAATTCCAGTTGAAGAAACACCTGGCCCTCCTTGCAGCCATATTAGTAACGGTTTTGATTCCGGATTTTCTACATGTGCTGTGGTGTAGTATAACCACCAGAACATATGTGCACCTTTTCTAACTTCTGCATAATCCCATTCTTGTTCACCTGGACCGAACCCTTTTTTACCTAAAATGTTTTTAAAGTACGTATTCAAAACAATATAAACTACGAAAGATTTAATTTACTTACACCAACTAACAGAAATTATTAATAGAAATAATATCACTAATTTCATGTTTAAATAACACTTGCACATTTAACCATTTAACGTTTAGTAATGTTTAATCGTAAATCTATGTGTATTTATTGATTTTGTATTATTTATTGACATTAATAATCGAATATTATATTTAATTATTTGTTATTGTTTTATTTAAAATTTTTTATTTTTATATCAGTGTCGTATTAAATATCCAATGTAAATGAGTCAGTCAATCATACGCCCACATACGATATATCGATTTATGTGCCATACACATTTATTTCATGATATTGGGAGGTTGCAGGTTCGAATCCAGGCAGCGGCCGATCAGTTACAATTATAATTAATGGGGCAGTAAATTGGTCACAATGTGGTTGTTACACAAGAAGGTAATTGTTATATGTAGTTTAAAATAAAATAAAGATTAAGAATCATGTTGTAGGTGGCCTAATGTTTATAGTTGGATTTATAAAAACGGAGTTGAATGAACGAGGTTAAACTCCATTATTTATTATTATTGTAACTTAAAGAGTTGTCGTGGGACACTCGGTAGGAATTATGTTCCTATCGTATCTTCGTATATTATAAATGTAGCGCGTATTTTTTTGCTGGTTTGAATGATTGATTATGCACATGTTCAATTTTGTAACATCATTTTGTGTTTTTTTCTTCAGTCTATATTTTTTTTAAATATTTACTGTGACTTGTAGTCGATTTGCTATAAAAAAAACACAATTCCAAAAAAGAAAAATATACAATAAGATAAAAATTATTCGAAAATACAAATAACTGTATTAGTAATTAATTATTATCATTTTATGAATTAATTGTAATATTGGTTTAAAAAGGACATACTTCTTATTTAGTAGTCAACACAGTTTGTGCGTAAATTACCTTCATTTGCCTTGATCAAGATATTTATTATGACATAACATAGAATATCCTTGTACTTACTTTAAATTATCTCCATTATCTTTAACTTCTGATAAGTCACAACTCATTTTTTTGAAATGAAAAAACATAAATTTTAGACAAAAAATACAAATTGACAGATTGTAAGATATTTTTTCATAATCTCAAAATACAGTGCATGCTGAATCGATTAAAAAAGTTTTAGTTTCATAGGTAACGTACATGCCGGTCGTTTTTGGGTCGTTTTTATTTGTTGCACTTTTTTTGGTTTTACCTCCCAACCAGCAAACAAATTAGAACGTGCGAAAAGAAAAATAGTTCCAGGAAATACAGGATGTTCATATTCGCCACTGAGTGTATGTAAGTAAAAAATTAATTTTTCAAATAATTTACTAAAAAATATTTTGCGTAATGGCGATAAAAAACCCAAATAATTATAACCTACTTACATATTCATAAATTATTTTGAATGATAAAATACATTGTGTAATATAATTAGACAGACAACTTAAGTTTACTTCGTACATTGTGTATTTTGGATGTAGAGGAGTACATACCGGCCCACCTGCCGGGAAAAAATTTTGGGTTCAATTCCTATGTTTAAGGTCCAATAAACAGATACTTTATTCTCATTTTAAATCTTAAACCTCAAGCATAAATTTTACATTTACATAATACAGTTAATTTTTGTTGAAAATTTTTCGATAAAATCTGAGAAATCCTGTAATTCGAACGTCACTTTATAAGTTGTGAAAATGGTTTTTGGTGAAAACTTTTAATTGGAAAAAAATGTGATGATAAAGAAACTCTAATAATAAAGTAGCACTCATACGCGCAATTTTAAAACAAAAAAAATTATTAATTTTTTTTAATGCAAATGTGTTTGAATTGAATACACTTTTTCGATTTTGTGTGTTGCTTTGTGTGATTATGTGAAGTTGAATGAAATTTGTGTAACATTTTTTCAAAAGGGCAGCATAATCTCCCTTGTTCCCATAATATTATTACATAACCAATATAAGTTACTAGGGATGGAGGTAAAAATTAAAAAATTTTTAATTGAAGTTTTTAATAATTAATTTTTTTATTCATTTGTTAGATTTTCAAGTATTTTAGCCATTGCATACGGATTATCTGCTGGCACCATATGACCAGAACGGCTAACCCAATAAAACTCAAACGTGCCATATTTCTTAACATAACCTTCTATGTAACGATTGGCTAACAATGGTTTTCGTTTTGCATTCAACCAATTTCTTTTGTCCTTAAAATGCATATCCATAACCCATTTATATGTTCCTGTGAAAATTATTCATAATTTTTTTAATCGTTTATGAATGATGGGTATAAAATAATATTACCTGGTGTATCAACAATTAAATCTAATTGCCCAGACACAACTTGTACTTTAATTGATGTTGTATTCAAAACTTCTTCAACTATTAAAAGATTTTAATTTTAATTAAACAAGTTAAAATTTAATGTTAAGTTTAAATAAAATAATTTTATATTTACCAATGTGAATAACTGGCTTCATAAAATCTTCACCTAAAGTTGAAAATACCTGCCCATTGGATTCTGTCCAATATATATCAGATGACAGATTTAATGCCTTTTTTACTTCGTTGTTCATAATAGAATTCAGACTATCAGAGGCTTGTCGTAACTCTATTAAACATTCAAAAAGAAATAATTTGTGTATTCGAAACGATATTCAGCTGACTTTACAGTGAATTCAAATGCTACTTACGAAGGCCATGCACGAAGTTTGAATTATATCTTATTGGGTAACCTTTTACTTTTGTTAAAATATTATAGAAATCTATGTTCTGAGTTACAGAGAAAATTACTGTTTCAGTTTGACTCCATTGATTCGTTGCTTCAGTATATCTGCCTGAGTCTAAAAGATCTTGACATTTTCTTGCTTCTTTATCAATTCTCTCATATCCATCAATATCAATCATTCCCTAAACAAATAAATAAATTACTAAATATTCTTTGTAGAAGAACAACATAAGTAAAACTTTTTACATTTAAACATTTGTTATATCTCTAATTGTTTAACATAAGCAAAACTCAAAATTTTAACATTTCTGAAAATTATGTAAATTTTTCAAGCATCATATTTCAAAAAATATTAGACATACAGAGCTGTTGGTTGCCTTCAATTGTTTCTAATTTAATATACTTTCAAAATGACTGGCAATTAATGTTAAAAGCTCATCGTTTTTGAATTAAATTGCATAAACTGAAAAAAGTTTTGCAGTTTTTCCCGGATTCAAGTATTGGAAGGTTTCGTTATAGCTATTTGTGAATAAACCCGAGATGAAAACAAGTAGAAAGAATGCAAACTATGGATTTTTAAAAAATTTGTTGGAAAAAAAAATTAATCGCAAACGAATTTAAAGGAAAAAAAAGTATATTAAATTATGTTTGTGTTTTAACAATTTTCAGAAATATATTAGGAGTAGCTAATAGTTTTACTCACTGTTTCCAATAAAAATGGTGCCCATGTTAGTACTGAATCAATTGGTGATATCCAAGAATCAATCAGAGTTACACCTTTTAAATTTGATTTGATTTTCCCTTCTTTAATTTCCTGCAAAACGCATAAATAGAAGTAGTGTTGCTAAACTGATATCTATTTAGTATTACCTACCTGATCTAAAAGTAACGCAAATTCAATATCCATTTTTCCACCATAAGATTCAGAAGTGATGTATAAAGGTGTGCTCTCAAACTGTGGTAATTTTTTATAAAATGATCGTAAACATTCTACCAAGTCTCTTGCTATTTGTGCGTTATTGGTGGTAAGAAGTGAAGTTGAGTCAACATAACTGAATCCAGTTCCAACAGGATTGTCAATGAATATAACATTGTAATCTTTTACCTGCGTAAAAAAGGATATACATCTAATATTCTGCATAATCACAATTTTTATAATAAACAAGGCAATATGAAAGGAAACAAGGCGATATGAAAGGAATTCATTGTATGCTAATTCGCTTTATTTACTGTATCCTATCCAGAAGTAGTCACATGCAGTTTCTGCGATGACCAAATTGGTTATCATTGCCACTGGCCGTTGGATATAAATAGCCATGAGCAGCAGTGATTTCCTTTGAAAATTTTTATTAAATTACAGTAGAAAAAGAGCAAACTTCAATTATTCTTGATGTGTGCCTGTAGGTACACAAAAACCGTTTATTTTGAATATTAAAACTCAGGACTGAAATTGTTGCTGTTGTGTTTTTCTTCTGCTAAAAGTAATCACTTCCAGTGTTTTATATGCATGGAAAATTTTGTATTGCTAGATTGTAAAATGACAGATTAAGGTGCCTCAATTTCTTTCTTCTATCTAGAAAAAGCTGAAAATTATCTGTTTTCATTAGAATGAGAAAAAATTTTCGAAGTTCTTCATTATTTTGTGGCTTTGTCATAAGATCTGTAAACGGTCAAGTAAGATCAAGGACAAAATGAAAAGCTATTTTTATATACCATTTACGCGAAAGCTATGACCATTCTTGGTAGAAAGGATTTAAGTAAGACATCCAAACCGGTCACATTCCTACGTTCTATGTTTAGAAATATATTTCCGTGGGTTAGTGAATTCCTTCTGCCACACTTTACATATTAATACTTTAATCCCTTACCCAAGTATGATTTCTGGGATTCAAGTTAGAATCCAAGGGGCCTAGTTCTTCGAAATTTCCGTATCCTGTGGAAGAACCGCCTGGACCGCCTTGTAACCAGATTATTAATGGTTTTGATTCCGGTTTTTCCACATCTGCTGTGGTGTAATATAACCACCAGAACATATGTGCACCTTTTCTAACTTCTGCATAGTCCCAATCTTGTTCTCCAGGACCGAATCCTTGTTTGCCTAAAAAGTTTATAATGTACACAATAAAAAATTTGCTATATTATTGCAGATAAGATCGATTGAATTTACTTACACCAACAAACAGATATTATAAATAAAAATAGTATCACTAATTTCATGTTTAAATAACACTTGTACATTTGATTACTAAAATGATGAGAAAAGATAGCTCATTTATTTATATTTACTGATTTTGAAGTGGCAATTTTATCGGTAAATACATTTCGAAGATAGGTACCGAAAACAATTGACTTTAACAATCGAATATTATCTTTAATTATTTGATATTGTTTCAAATATTTTTTTGGTAAATCAGTGTCGGATTAAATTAGTAATATAAATCAGTCAATCAATCATACAAATGATCGATCAGAAAGCTAAATTCCATACACATTTATTTTTGTGATATAAGGCCATAAAGAACTACAATTTGCAAACCATCCTTACCCTGTAAAAAAATAAATAAACCTCTTTTAAAAATTCACATTAAACCATTTTCGGCTTTCGGCTCTTGGAAAATGAAATTTACTTATTTTTCAATATGAATCTACGCTGATTTCTGTGCCTTTTTAGTGTAGTATGCATCTACACCAAAAATGGTCAAACGTTTCCTCTTCCATATCACATTGTTTGCCCTAAATTTTATGGTGTAAAAATCTCGATCTATCTAAAAATTGTTAAAATTTCGTTTTAAACATTTTCCAGGTTTTTGGAAACTTTATTACTTTTCCGATATTCACTCGCTTCGCCTGCGGTGTACAAATGATCTAACATTTTATTTTATTCTTCTGCTTAAATTAAAGCTAATTGAATTTGCAATATCATCTTTTCTTATGATTTTATCCACAAAATGAGTATTTTTTCCGATATCAAAGTCGAAAATAGACCAAGTATTAAAATTTCACTTTGTTCGAAAAAATTGCCGATTTTCGGAGAGCTAGATCTCGGTAAGTATTGAAGGTACAGAGCTGGTTTTGATCTCAAATTGTAGCAATTTTCTTCTATTTAAAAAACTTAAAGAAAATATTTAAAAAAAAAACGCATAGTTTTGGACTTATATTGGGAAAACTAAAAAAAGGGCAAAAATTACTAAAGTAGTACATAATACATTACCTGGTAAATCAACAATTAAATCTAATTGTCCACCCACAACTTGTACTTTAATTGATGTTGTGTTCAAAACTTCTTCAACTGTTTAAAATATTTTAATTTTAATAAAACACGCAAATATTTTACACTCAACAGTAATAAATATTCATGTGAAAACTTATGCTAACGAGGCACATTTGAGTGAAATATCTTTTGGGGGTTGACTTACTTACCAATGTAAATTACTGGTTTCATAAAATCTTCACTTAAATATTCAAAAACCTGCGAGTTTATACTAGTCCAAGAAACATAAGATGGTATATTTAATGCCTTTTTTACCTCATTATTCATGAGAGAATCGAGCGAGTTATCGTTGTTTGGTTCTAGTTAACATGAATAATAAAAAAAAAACTATGTAATACAATATTTCTAGACCATAAGAAGAATAAAAAGCAAGATTAAGAGATTTAGATTAAATTTACCCAGGTCTAGTGAAAATTTTAATTTAGTCTTTCTCGTACTAAGCTCCGCTTTTATTAAAATGTTATAAAAATCTATATTTGAAGTTACTAACGTAATTTCATCTTCTGTTTTGGCCCATTGGTCCGTTGCCTCAGAATATAAGCCAGCGTCTACGAGATCTTTACATTTTTGAGCTTCTTTATCAATTCGCTTATATCCATCAATGTCAATAAGACCCTGCAAGTTCAAAATTATAAATTTTTTATAAAAAAAGAGCCTAAAATTATGTAAAATTGTTGACAATATAAAAGTGTTCTTTGAGAAGGTAAACATTTCGAAATGAAGCAATTGACATAAATTTTGAATGACTTCTGCTTGAAACATGTCCTCCAAGGTTAAATAGCTTTGTATCAGGAAAACTTGAGGTAGTAATAGCGCCAAGGCAAGAGTTTAGACTTGTGGTTGAAATTATTTGTACCTTATTTTCAACTTTGATGATGAATTTTGTTATAACTTCATGAATGTAGGCGAAAAAAAGAATAAAATTTTTCGATACCTGCCTTGGCTTTTGAATTATCGAAAGCTAAGTAATCATATTTTTAAAATTACTCCAGATATCGAAAATTTGTTTTTGATATCTTATTTTTCGTCTTATATTGTCAAGTTATAATATAGTTCAACATCAAAATTGAAAATATTAATTTTCTTTTAAATTTGTTAGGTTGTTAGAGTGCTGAGATGGTTATATAAGGTTTTGTTAGCCGCTTCTATTATTATACTCACAGTCTGAAACAGAAATGGTGCCCATGCCAAAACTGAATCAATTGGAGATATCCAAGAATCGATCAAACTTACTCCTTTTAAATTAGCTTTTATTTGCTTTTCTTTGATTTCCTATAATAAATAAATACATTATCAATAAACTAAAATATTCAAAATTTCATTTTTAAATGTATCTACCTTATCCAAATTAAGAGCAAATTCAATTGCCATTTTTCCACCATAAGATTCAGATGTGATGTATAAAGGTGTATCTTCAAACTGCGGTAATTTTTTGTAAATTGATCGTAAACATTCTATCAAATCCCTTGCTATTTGTGTATTGTTGGTTGTAAGCAGTGAATCTGAATCAACATAACTGAATCCAGTTCCAACAGGATTGTCAATAAAAATGACATTATAATCCTTCACCTGCAAAAATAATCATTTACATGTAGATCACAATTTAAAATTTTATAAGGCCAGCATTCACTGGCAAGCTAACGCGCTTCGTCAATGTGTGACAAACCGAGATTTTTCTGACGAGCCGTAATGTTGGTTGCATATAAAATGAAAACTTTTAAATATATTTTATATACCTGTCCCAAAATATGTCATTTTTTATGTACTCAAATATGCTTTATTTTAGTACACATTCAATTTTTTTGTGCAGCAGTTTTGCTTAAAAAAATTTTTAGCTTAATTTAATTCTTTTGTCAGTACTTATATATCTTAAAGAAAATGAAAGCAATAATATTTTTGAAGTGAAAACTTCTTTAGGCGCGTTGAGCACTTTTTTGGGTGAACAAAATTCATGGAACTCGCGTAATCGTCACGCTCCACAGTGAAAACATCGGTTTTCACCCAATCACTGAAGTAAAGCTACATTGAGCACACGTAGTTCTAGGATAGGTGACCGCTTGAAACACTGTGTGTTATTTCTGTTTTATTATCTATAATAGTTTATTATACACACGTTCATAATTTCAATTTACAAATTATGAAATTTTAATTATTTATAGGATAATTAATTTAAAAAAATCCAATTATTTTAAAGTTTTATGTTTTAATTTCCATCGACAGTCCCTATGACTGACTACCTTTTTTTATGTATCGATATTAGCACTAAATGTGCTTGATTTTAATACACTGTTCGATTTTGTGGGTAGGTACTGGAATTGTTGTGTTGGCTTAATAAACCCTGCAGAAAAATCAATTTTTAAAGAATACTATAATTTAAAGTGTATTAATTGGTTTATAACCCTGTCTTTTTCTGGTTTCAACAATTGATTGAGCTTTTCCTATTTGTTTTTAATTTAAATTTATAGAATATGGTTACATACCAAAGTGTAATTTCGTTCATTTAAATTAGGATCTAACGGACCAATTTCTTTAAAATTTCCTAGACCAGTTGAAGAACCACCTGGACCTCCTTGTAACCATATTAATAATGGTCTCGATTCTGGCTTTTTCTCATTTGCAGTAGTGTAAAACAGCCACCAAAACATATGTGCACCTGGTCTAACTTCTGCATAATCCCAATCTTGTTTGCCAGGACCGAATCCAGTTTTACCTATAATTTTTGAAATATGTTTTTACAATAACTCACTAATATTTTATGATTTACCATGCACACTTACAGTCATGGGGAGATAAAGTACATGAAATAAATAATAGCAACAACTTCATGCTTAAACTTCAAGTCAAATTATAAAATAAAAAATGAACCGATAAGTAGATTTATATTTATTCATTTGAAAATCTAATTTTATCAAAAATATTTGAAATATTTGTTTACAATTAACAGAGAGTCATAAGGTATAAATATCTCAAAATTTCGAAATCCAGGGTTAGTCAATGAATCTTTATAAAAACGAGTTCGTTTCATTGTTTAAAGTTTACTTAAAGAAGTGAAAAACAAAACTTTGTGCGATCTTGCCCAGGGAGAAAGAGTCACATCTTCTCGGGGGTGGAAAAATTTATGTTGAAAATGAATTCTAAGCAAAAAAGTCGTTCAAGCATATTTCAAAAAATCAATACTTTCTGAGTTATTAGCGATTGAAATTCGGAGTATTTAACTTCAAATAACTGAAAAATTTGCAGTTTTTTAAGCAAGTATATCATAAGCTTTTTAAATTACTTAAAAAACCATGAAAATGACAAAAATTTCAAGTAATTTGCACTAAAATTAACGGACTAATAATGAAAACAAAGTTTATCGTACCGATCTTTTCATGTTTTATTCGGCACGAATACTGATGAATTTACCACGGGAACTAAAATTAATAGTTGCCCTGTTCCAATTTACTCTAAGTATTTACCGGCAACATGCTCAAAAAGTTCTGGCAGTTGCTGATATATATTTTGTGTGTTAATATAATTAAAAGCAAAATTTTTTCCCCTAACTATTTTGTTGTAATTTTAATTATTTTTCGTGTTATGTAACGATAAATTACAATATTTCAAAAAATAAGTATGCGAAACTGCTTGAACTTTTTGAGAATGTTGCCAGTACCTAAATAAAATGAATTAAACAATGCAGTCAAACAGTTTTTATGAAGATTCATAAAAATCCCGAATTCCGAGGTTTAAATCTAACGGCTCTCCACTAAATAGGGTATTAATATTTTTTGATTAAAATTCAAGTTAATTATAGAGTAAAAATTTTTATAAAAATGTATATTTTGTTTGCAAAATTTTATCTATAAACATATTCTGGAAATGTAATTCTAATTTGCTACTAAAAATTTACAATAAATAATTGGCAGATAATGCCAGCGTAAATATTCCAGTGCATTTACGTAAATCATAGAGGGGTAACCCAAAAGTTTGTGACATTATATTTTTTATTCATTCATTCAATAGGGAGTTGTTTGGAGACCTTAAATCTGATTTGGCGTATTCATTAACTCTTTCCATTCGGGAATTAAGCCATAATGGCAAATGATTTTTTTTGCGTTTTGGCTCATATCTTGCGTTCTATTCATTAAAATTTGATAATTTTGGTGTCTCTGTCAAGAGATATTAAGCTGTAATAAGTGATTATAGCGCGTTTAGGTCGGTTGAAAAAAAAGAGCAAATTAAATATTTATTTTGGTTTTGAGCGGTTTTAACAAGTAAACTGATTGGATGAAAATCTGGTCACATGAAAAATTAAGTCTGAAAGTCATAAAAACAATAACTAATGAATATCATTCGCAATGTAGGAGGGGGCGGGTTAGTCAATCACTTAATCAACAAAATGCATGTAATAGGTGGTTCAAAGGACATACACATGCAAAATCCCCATACCGATAGATTATCACCAATTTTTTAAACGTGGGCTCTAGGTCTAAAAATTATATATTCAAACATATAGTTGAAAATAATTAAAATCATGTAAAAATTGTAATTAAGTCAAAAGCTAATTGCATGTAAAAGTCATAATTTCATAAATTAAAACAAATTATCAATTTTAAATTAGTTTATTTGAATTAATAATAGAATAGCACCATAAACAGGCAATGGTAGTGCGTCCAATGTATCTATGATATATAAACCGTAATAGATATTATCTTCGGTGTCCAGACCAATAACTTGATGATTATATAAATCATTGCATTCAATGATAAGTAAACTTTAAAAAATATTAAAAACACTTACCCTGTGCTCTTTGGTTACTGATGATGACATAATTACTGACACGAGAGGTGTCTAATGTGCTATTGCGAGTGCCCCAAAGAGCCCTATCATTAAGTTAAAGAAACACAAAAGGCTGTTAATTGCGAAACACTGATTATATTTTGTTAACATTAAACCAAGATAATTAAATAAAATACAAATATAATGGATGTGCAAAACATTAAAACTATAAAAAAATAGATAGCCAGTCACAGGGACTGTCGATGGAAGTTAAAACTTAAAACTTTGGAATAACTGTGTTTTAATTTTTTCGTAATTTCACTTCAAAAACCGTTCTTATCCTGGGAACTTCCATCAAATTATGGAAATTATTCGCTTTAAAGATTTTTTTACATCGCTGGCAACACTCAAGACCCCGTGCCTAAACCTCATTAATCGTGGCTTTTTGCTGAAAAATTTTTAAAATTGTATATACTTTGTTATCTCACTTTTTTTCTATGGAAAAGAGGCACTAATGTGCTGACCTGATGATATTCGTATTTCCCATTGATTTTTAGCAAGCTGAATTAGATCCGTGGCTACCATATCAGAATGTTACATTGGCTTTCTATTTCTTTATCATTATTGTTAGTATTTGATAATAACTTTAGATAAATTGCCAATTTCATACGGGAGAGTCTATACTCACACAAATAGTAACAATGCGGAGAGAATACCTACTTATTCCGCAATTGGAAATTTTGGTTTGTACTCTTTGAGGAATTATAGTTAATTCAACTTTATTTTAAACTAGATTGATACCCGTCCGTTTCACTGGGCTTAAAAGTAAAAACCACCGCTTTATAGCCTCCGTCCTCTCTTGATATACACCTTTTTCAATTTTCTTAAATGTATAATAGTCATAATTCATTGAGTATATCAGAATAGTTGGCCATGATTTGTTTGGCATTTGCTATTTTAAATTTTTACAGAATTGTTAATCATCATTTTAAACCAACCATAAACTAGAGATTTCAGTAAAAATTTAAAAGAATTTAAATGTCTAATTAAATTTTATTTTTTAACTTTTTTTTAACATATCTTTATAAATTATAGTTCATATGTTATTCTGATATATCAGCTATATTGCTATACAGTTTCATTAAAAACCATTAGCTAGTTTTAGCGTGGAAGCGTAACAAACAAACAAACATGCTTACTTTCACATTTATAATATAATATAGGGATATAGGAATAGGGATCAGTCATTCAAATATACAGTAAATTGATGTGATGTGAGAAGTTAGCCTAAAGGATAGTTAAATTATAATTTGAATTTCATCATGGTATTTAGAGATATGAATTAAATATTTAATATTTAATCAAATATCACTATTAAATTAATATTAGTGTGCATTATTACAAAAGAGTATTATAATTATCATCATATTTATTTATTCATTCCTCCTACAATATTTACATAGTCCAGAAGAAGCTGGCTTGCATTTTTATGTGAAAGTATTAACAACTAAATAATCGGTAAGCTATTTCCTCTACACTTGGCTGGAAACCCAGATTTTTTTCGATGTTGGGCCTTAAAAAGGAGAGTTTCAAAACTTTTTAAGTTAAACTCATTTAGCTTCGAATATATTTTGTAGTGGACGATGCCTCACTATGCGAAAAGAAAACGAGGGAAAACAGCAAACTGTGTATTATACTCTGTATATGAAATATATATTAAGGTATACTTTTGGCATACGTGTTCATAAAAACACCAAATTGGCCCATTTCCGTTTGTCGTTCTGGCCGCCCGTACGTCTCCAAGATAACTCAAAAACGAAAATATATCTCAAGCTGAAATTATTATAGCGTGTTCAAAACGTAAAAAGTAAGTTCGAGATCGTAAATGAGCAACATAGGTCAATTGGGTCTTGGACTTACCAACCATTAGAGATAGAACAAAAGTTTAAATGTAGAAAATGTCCCTTAAAAAAAAAAAATAAACAACTTTTGTTTGAAACATTTTTTCGTAATCATCATTGTATACTTGTGTGGATGCAAATTAAGACAAAACTTTGTTGTCCAGTTTCTCCTAATCTATAAACGATAGGGAGTTGAAAAATTGTAGGTTGTTTCAACAAATGTTTTGTGAAATAGTCTCGAAAAACGAAAAAAATTGTAGCAAATACTTTCGAAAATTTTTGAAATTTTCTAAAACCAAAATTTTCTAATTTATTAAAAAAACGCAAGCACTGACATTCAATACTTTCTATACAGGATGTTTCAATATTTAACTCAGCCAATTATGTGTTGTCAATTGTTTTTACAGTCACTTTAATCATTTAAACTAGCAGAGCAAATCTGCTTAGCCTTAAAATTTTTCAAAGAAAAATTTCAATCGATAATATAGTTAAAATCCTATCAGCAACCCTTAGTTGTAAACCACATAGAGGTGCAAATTCACATGAACATTAATGAATGGCTCATTATTACGTGATTATTTTCGATTTAGCAGTTAGGATATTATTTTAACCTCTCTTTTAAAATGTCCAATATCATGAAAACGGCGGAGTTTCAACAGTCTTATCTTATCGTCAACTACCAACTTACCAACCAGCAGACGACTAGTATTTTCACATAAAAATGTAGGGCAGCTTCTAGACTAATTATAATAGAACAATACATAGTGTCCCAAAAACATTTAGAATGAAATCATAGATGTAGAATTTGTTTAGTCAGCGGATATGTTCAAATTGATGTCCATTTCGATCCAAACATTGCTGTTAACGTAATAGAATCGCATAACTAACGAATAATTTCATTGGGAATTTCGTTGCGTTCTCTATAAATTGTCGACTTCAATTGATCGACTGTTGCCGGTTTCGATGAATAAACCTTATCTTTGATGAGTCTCCATAAAAAAAATCCAGTGCCGTGAGGACTGATTCGATGGTAATTTAATTGTGAAAAACTGCGCACGAATACTTGACATGATATTTTCCTGCAACAAATTCAAGTACACAGCACCAGTCACAGTTTTATCAAAAATAATATTCCAATTAAACCCCACGCTGAATCTACACCACACTATGTGGTAAATTTAAATTATGTTATTCTATAACATAAGGATTTTTGGGTGCCCAGTAGCTGCAATTGTGACAATTGATCGACCCGATTATGATCCGTCGGTGGATCTTCCTTCACTCTCTTCTTAGCCGTGTTTGCATTTTAACAACGTTCTCACAGTGACATGACGGTAGCACCTTAAAATAAAAGTACGTTTTTCAAAGTCTAGTCTAATATTAGCCATTATTTTAAATGGGTTGTACCTAGAAAAAAATAATAAATTAGAAAAAATGAGGTATTAAAGTGTGTATACATTTTTTTGGGACACTCCGTATCTATCCACAATAAACCAGGCACACTGATACGATATTGTGTAAAATAACAGCCAATAAATTTTGTTAATACAAATAAATCTATTCTGAATAATTGGTAAATGATTTATGTGTCAATTTGCAATATCATTGACACATATATACACAATAAATATCTGAGTGTAGTCTAGTACTTAACAAATAAGCCAATCATATTTAGAAACAAAAGAGGGACCGATGCGATGCAGTTATAATAATAATAATAATAATAATAATTATGATTATTATGATTATTATTATTATTGTTCGAGGATTTCTGTATTTGCAGCCAGTAACTGATAAGCATTCATAAAATATTTACATTTCCTATATGAAGTATAGCATACAATACGTGTAAATAAGGTACTGAATAATTAATCTAAATTGGTAACAGTACTTTACTAACCAGTAAAGATTAGATTATTTGAGGATCTGAATGTTACATTCAAATAGACACTTGGTTATCCAAAGAGCAGATTTAAAAGTAAACAATAATAAAGAAATAAAGAGCATAGAATGTTTGTCGTGTTCGAACAAAATATTGGTTAAAATCGCCACTACATTTCAATTCGATTCCAAGACTTTGTAATAGGGGGTAATTCTGATCTCGAATTGGCTATAGCACCAAATAAAAATGTAAAACTAGACTTGACAAAATTTGAAAATGAAACAGAAATTGATTAAAAACCGAAAATGTTATAAGCAATGAAAGATTGCATTCAAATGTTGCCTACCCCCTTTTAGCAAAACTAAGTTTCATATGTAATCTCTATGGCGATACCCACGTATGAATTCACTAGTTAGTATCTTTCTTTTTATTTAATTAGAAATTTTAAACGTTCATATCTTGCATACTACTTAGTAAAGTTTATTTTTAAAAACCAACTTCACTTTTCTATTCGTGAAGTGAGAATTCTTCATCTGAAGTGATAAAAAATATTTTTGTCCAATCCCCTATTAGTAAAAATACTATCTTAGTACACTAATTTGTGTTCAAAAAAAAAGCGAACTTACAATCTTTCTAATAGATCGTTTATAGAAGTCTTTCAAGTAGTAGGTCGTTTCAAAAGTTTTGTACGTTTTTATGAGTCTACTTTAAAGTGTAATATCCTAGTGAATACTCATTCAATTTATTCGAAAAAAGCGCCATTTTAATCTATGTACTTTTTCCAACGTAAGGTCGATTAATTTCGTAATAAAATTGGGTGCTCGGGATTCGATGAAGAGAAATTGCGGGTGCATTTCGTACCTACATTTAATCATAATAGGCCTCTGGTGTCATGATTTGGCCTCGTTGCAAAAAGTTATGATATACTCACTTTTCCAGATGACCTTTAAAATATTTTTAAACCATCAAAGAGGCAAAAAATTAAAATTTGGGACAAATTGAATAGCATCAGAATAGATCAGTATATACCACGTTACAGTTTGATCTGCAGTTTTCCTATTTGAAGAATTTAATCTGTTCTTCCTTTGTGACGCTTTTGAACTTGAGAACAGTTTTAAAATCGCCATTTCAACTAACACCAACTGTATAATGCTAAAAATTTCCATTGTATAATGTTTACAATCAGTGAGATGTTCATTGATAATAAAAATTACTTTGTGGTTTTTAAAACTCCTATAGCTTATGAAAATTTTGTATGTACAGTAAAATGTCCTGTATTTTTATTCGAGAAATTTACATTGCAGATTTTACTATTTTGATTATAAATGGTGAGAACAATAATTTATTGATCTCATGCCGTGCGACTTAAGCTACATATAATGCCTACATACATACTTGTTTTGTTATTTTACCATAGTTATATGACATAATGTATATTTATCAAATATAGTCCAATCCAACATCAGATTGGACCTAGTTCTTCGGGTTGCTTTAGTAGCCAATTTAGATTCTAAACGTTAGCTCTCGGAGGAAATGCGACTAAAAGTTCTTTTAAGATTACTCGACAAGATATTTATCTATATATAGTTTACGCTGTTAGTATCATAACAAAATCGTCAAATATAATCGAGAGACTTTGACGGTAAAAACATATTGTATACATGATTAAAGTAATCAACACAAATGAAAAAAGAAAAGAATTGCTTACTCACTGAAGTGGTTGAACTGAAAGAAGAACTAAATTTTCAAACATAGATGATGAGCTATCTTAGGAATCTAGTTGCCCAAGAAGACCCGTTATATGTATATAGAAACAAGAGAAAACAAAAAAATGACTGAGTTAATTGTTGAAATACCATATATAGATAGTGTTGATGATGCAGTCGTTTGTTTTTTGACGTCACGTAAATAAAAAAAGATATCCACTTTTAAAGAGCCACACATACACATAACTGATATTCCCATATTAATACATACTATAAAATTTGCACCTAATTTGAGCCCTTGTGGGTAAACAGTGATGTTTACAAAAAAATTTTTTAAACAAAAGTTGTTTATTTTTTTATAAGGAACACTTTTTACAGTTAAACTTTTGTGTTATCTCTAACGGTTTACAAGACCCAATTGACATATATTGCTCATTTACGAACTCGACCTCACTTTTTACGTCCTGCGTACGCTTTAAAAATTTCATCTTGATATCTATTTTCGTTTTTGAGTTATCGTGTTGACAGACAGACGAGCAGACGGACAGACGGATAGACGGACAGACAACGGGAAATGGCCTAATTAGGTGATTCTATGAACACCTATACCAAAATTTTTTTCGTAGCATCAATATTTTTAAGCGTTACAAACTTGGGACTAAACTTAATATACTATGTATATTTCATATATACACATGGTATAAAAAATCTGTGTAAAATTATATTTGATTGTGTTTTTTTATTAATAAGTACAAAAGTTCATTTATATTTATACCATGTATATATGAAATATACATAGTATGTTAAGTTTAGTCCCAAGTTTGTAATGCTTAAAAATACTGATGCTACGAAAAAAATTTTGGTATAGGTAAATCGATCGGAAATCGATCCGAAATATCGTTTTTTTCGAAAATTACTCGGCTAATCGCCAAATAAACTCGATTTTTGAATTTCTTGGGTCAAAATTACCTTATAAACTGAGTTTCATCAAATTCCGAAACAAATAATTTTTTACGATTTTTTCGAATTTTTCTAAGGGGTACCCCTTGAAAAAATTGCAAAAAATCGATACAAATTTATCGTCTCCAATTTCGATAAAACTCTGTATATAAGGTAATTTTGACCCAAAAAATACAAAAATCGGTTTCATTTAACGATTGGGCGAATAATTCTCGAGATAATACCGGAAAACGATCCGAAATATCGTTTTTTTTCGAAAATTACACGGCCAATAGGCAAATAAACGTGATTTTTGAATTTCTTGGGTCAAAATTACCTTATAAACTGAGTTTCATCAAATTCCGAAACAAATAATTTATTACGATTTTTTCGAATTTTTCTAAGGGGTACCCCTTGAAAAAATTGCAAAAAATCGATACAAATTTATCGTCTCCAATTTCGATAAAACTCTGTATATAAGGTAATTTTGACCCAAAAAATACAAAAATCGGTTTCATTTAACGATTGGGCGAATAATTCTCGAGATAATACCGGAAATCGATCCGAAATATCGTTTTTTTCGAAAATTACACTTCCAATCGGCAAATAAACTCGATTTTTGAATTTCTTGGGTCAAAATTACCTTATAAACTGAGTTTCATCAAATTCCGAAACAAATAATTTTTTACGATTTTTTCGAATTTTTCTAAGGGGTACCCCTTGAAAAAATTGCAAAAAATCGATACAAATTTATCGTCTCCAATTTCGATAAAACTCTGTATATAAGGTAATTTTGACCCAAAAAATACAAAAATCGGTTTCATTTAACGATTGGGCGAATAATTCTCGAGATAATACCGGAAATCGATCCGAAATATCGTTTTTTTCGAAAATTACACTTCCAATCGGCAAATAAACTCGATTTTTGAATTTCTTGGGTCAAAATTACCTTATAAACTGAGTTTCATCAAATTCCGAAACAAATAATTTTTTACGATTTTTTCGAATTTTTCTAAGGGGTACCCCTTGAAAAAATTGCAAAAAATCGATACAAATTTATCGTCTCCAATTTCGATAAAACTCTGTATATAAGGTAATTTTGACCCAAAAAATACAAAAATCGGTTTCATTTAACGATTGGGCGAATAATTCTCGAGATAATACCGGAAAACGATCCGAAATATCGTTTTTTTCGAAAATTACACGGCCAATAGGCAAATAAACGTGATTTTTGAATTTCTTGGGTCAAAATTACCTTATAAACTGAGTTTCATCAAATTCCGAAACAAAAAATGGTTTGATTTATGTCTGTACGGCATTTATTTAATTCGCTTAGATTACTTATACTGAGGTGAGACACCAAAGAGTGTGACATTCATATACTCACCTGTACTTTTATTTAAAGGAGCACCTTTTCAAACATGATTTTTGATGGGCCATTTCACCCGAACAATTCTTTCTTGGGCTTGTAGTCTATAACCTTTATAAACATATTTAAAAAAAATTTCTAATATGATTTTCGATAAAAAACAAGTAGTAAAATAAATTTGATGCAGTTAAATTGCTGAAAGGTAAAGGTAGAAAGTAGAACATAGAAAGAACGTTTCATTTATCTCTATATAGAAACTATTGTAAGACAAAACGTATGTATTATGAAAGCAACCATTTGTGTGTCGCAAACTAATAATGCATATTATTTTCTAATTATTTAAGAATACCTCACATATATACAGAGTGTTGTTTTTATAAGGATAATGGTAATGTCAACCAAACAAACAGATTACACTCGAAATATTTTCTCATGAATTGATAGTACTTGTACTCATACATTCCAAAGTACTTGTACGAACTCAAAACCGCTAAGCAAGTGCTTTGGGTTTGGGTCACAATCTTATATTAAAAGTTTGTCAACTTTATTTAAAAGTTTGTCCTATAATCGTCTTCAAAATGATACACTAGCTAATTACCTTCAATAATGCGATTTATTAGATATTTATAAATGTTATTTTCGATACAGTGTATCCACTGAAGTTGGCTCTATATAGAAATCGTTTTTGTTATAAGGTTTACGAAAAAAGTTATTCTTTATAAATAAAAATACGAAAATAGTAATACGCTAATAAAAAGTTAACCAAACCTATCGATCAGGGTATCAAAATGAAGGAAATTAAAAGTGGATCACAAAAATATATATGTTATATGTTTAAACTTACATATATTTTTATAATCCCCTTTCAATTTCATTTATTTTGATATCCTACTCGATAGAATTGCTTAATTTTTTCATTAACACGTTACTACTTCGTCCCAAAATCCACCAGTTTAAGAATAACACTTGAGTTTTTAAGACGAATGTTAACGATACCTTAACTGTCGAAATTCCCAGAGCTGTTTGGAAGATACGAGGTAATAAAAAAATTTACAAACAATTATACATACATACATACATTCATACAAGATACGCCCGAAAAACTTAACCACTGCTTGACAGTCGGGTAAAAAGTGATACACTTTTCTATGCAGAATTTTGGATAATTATTTTAGTTGGAAGACAAAAGTCTGAAAAGTCGTGATGGGCTCGCTAGAAAATGTACACATTAACGGTGCTTTAAGAGGTATTTTTGTCAACATGATTAAATAAATAATTTTCCAAAATAGTAGATTAAAAAAATTTGACCGGAATGTAAAACCCATATGAGTTTTTCATGGTTCATTATTGTCGGTTTATTTTCATTTAATTTACAATTTAATAATATATATTGAATATTTAATTGAAAATATTATGTCACAAATACAATTATTGTATTGTACATACATAGTGAGTGAGTGCATTGCATAGCATAGTCTACCCTCTACGGTTGAAGTAAATGTATATTTACAGTTGAATGAATTTGCATATTATTTGTATACAATATAAACTTAGAGACTACAGTTGGTTGGATGGTATACAAGCTACAAAATGTTGTTTTACCTACATAAATATACAAACCACCTTATACGTGAGATATTTTGGTAGAATATTATTATATACACTATAAGGTAATATGGTAGCATCCTTGAATATTGATCCTTATGAAAATGCTTAAAGGATTTTTTTTGACAATACCATTCAAAATTAAATTTCTATGAATTCGTCGAAGTGTTTTCGAAATAAAGTTGTTCTGCAGAAATTCGACATATTTATTAACCTCTAGATTATTGACCAATATTTTCTGACACATCCTGTATATTCCACTTGACTACCATAGACTTTTATTGGAGTTCTGTTGTTACTAATATACAATTTGTATCAATAAATACAATTTACTATAAATAAATGAAATTTTTGATTGATATCTAATCGGTTACCAATAAGCTTTGAAATATCAGTTCACGATTTTGGATTTGAAATTAACGAGTTCGGTCTATATTTGACTTATTTTACTGAGGACAACCTTGAAAAAAACAAAGTAGGACAAAAAGTAAGAATAAAATTTTTAGATATCTGGAGTAATTTTCAAAATATCAATATTTGAAAATTTTGTTTAATTATTTAACTTTCGATATTTCGAAAACCCAGGCAAATATCGAAAAGTTTTATTCTTATTTTTCGCCAATATTCATGAAGTTATAAGAAGATTCATAATCAAAGTTGAAAATAAGGTACAAATAATTTTAACCTTACTAATTTTAGTCTAAACTTGCCTTGGCGCTCGTACTACCTTAATTAGAAAATGAAAGGACCATATCGTTAGCCTCTTCATTATTTTAGATATTTGGCATGCAAAATCATACTTTTGTGAATCCTTTTCCGAGTTAATAGCTAGAAAGTTAAGTATGCTTAACTTTCTCCGAGTTAAGCATACGAAATGATCAACATTGGATGGAACTACTATATATATGATTTATCATTTTCTCAATTGAAGAAGAAAATACACAATGATACAAATAACAATGAACATATGTGCAAGTTATTCTATACGTTTATTATATTATTGAATATAATAAGTTTCCATATTTGTTGCAAGTAAACTATATTGTTTATCTCTATCAGACCATTATATAAAATTATTTTATTAACAATTATTCATTGATAAACTATTATTTTAAAAGCAATCGAGTTGGAATTCTACTCTATCAATATTGGAAATAACAATTAAGTCAAGCCTTGAAGGAGATTCTTATGGATTGGGCCAAGTCTGCAAAACAAGACTTGTCCAATCTTGATTTATCTCCGAGTGATAAAATCATGCCAAGATTTTCACTCATACTTGAAAGTTTAATCCAAGTCTGGTTATCTTGTTTTTGCTCAAGACTGGTTAGTCTACCAGACTAATATATGAGGATATGGTTTCGTGAATAACACTCTTATGAAACTTCGTGAGTGGCTTCATTTCAGTGTAACCTACAACGTTTACATTTACGAAAACTTTGGAAATTTGGGCGTTTTCATTGTGGAAAACGGAAAACATGTAAATTAAACAACCTTTTTTTATTTAATTTTTATTTGGCATGTAATACTAATCAAGTTATTCAATTCTTATAATGTAGGTTAGTAACAAAAAAAAAAAAGAAAAAAAAAAGAAGCTAAATTAGACGTCTCTACACTGCAGGGTGTCTAGCTAAGTCGGCTATATATGGAAACCTATTTTATTATACGGTTTACGAAATTCTGCTTTCAAAAATATTTACATCTACCTATTAACGTTTGAAATCGAAAACACAGAATATGCAAACTCAACCTACATGCTCCAACGGTACCTGGGCAGTCTTTGAGCAAGTGCGCGACCGATTCTATTCTCGGACACAATTTACAAAGCCTTTCCCCATTTACTTTTTTATTTTCCGAGGCTATGCAAATTTAACATCCAGCTAATTTTTACAGAAATGTTTAATAAATATTAGTAAAATTGAATGCTCATACTGGCCTAAAAATTTCATGAGTCGTCTTTTCAGACCTATGCCTATGCCTTAAACATGTCTGTTTAACGACTATATGTTTTATTAACGGCTATATAGTACATAGTTAGAGTAATATTTGTTGTTTAATTTGATTTTTAAACAAGATATTTTTACTATTAAACTTATTTAGAAACATAATTGTTTAGAATTTTACAATTTATAAATAAATAATTATAATTAATACTAAAGTTTCACTACTTGTTTATCATGGGAGATCTAGGTATTAACTCATCTATTTAGTAAAGTTTAATTTACTCATTTAAAATGTTTTAAAGTAACTTTAATTTATATTACCGGTGTACGAACTACAAATGATGTTCATATATGTTTATATTATATTAATTTTTTTTAACTTACTGTTGGAAAGTTTATGTTATTGTCTCGAAAAATGGAACGTTTTGTGTGACCATATTTGTCAAAATTCCTTAATGGAACTCACAATCCAAAAGTCAGTTCGAAATTATGCCTGACAGAATGAACCTATGTAGGCTTCGGCTGCAATAAATAAAGGGCTTTCAAATTAAATCTAAGACTAAATATTAAAAATCGTATACAACCTCATTTTGATTCTGCCTTCCTTTGAAGAAAATAAGTTAAAATATGAAGTAATAGTTTCAGTAAAAGAAGGGTTTTCTTGAAACAAAAGGTATATATTACACCGACGAAAAATCGTTCGAAAAACGAATAATTCCCGACTTAACCTTAGAGACTAGGTACTGAGACTAGTAGAATGATTGATCGAAATTAACTTTCATTAGAATTTCCAAAGACGCTACCAAATCATTCTCATGTGCTTCAGGGAAAATGGTTTGAAAACTCTATTTAACACAGCAGATTAATAGAATAAAAACATAAAATAAAATAGAAAAATAAAAATAAAAAAATGTAAAAAAAAATTAATAGTTATTAATACATTAGATTTTTTTCAATTCTGATAAGAAATAATTAGAAATGAATTTCTAAGTTTGAATCTTATTCAACTTCGAACTCACTTGCAGATTGAGTTGATTGTAGGTACTTGTATCCTAATGGGACCAGGATAAAATCCACTTTGTATAAAAATTTATACTATTTTAAACTTTTTAGGAACAATATTAATTTTTTCCAACTGAGAAATTGCTGTTCAGGCAATGCAATCGCTAATTACTGTGACTCCAAAGAATTTTAGTTTTTGTTGAATTTTCCATTTAATACATTAAAAGTGGTTTAATATTCTTAACATTATACCTTTATTTTATTAAGGTATCTGTCTCCTTTCCATATTAGTAGGGCACGACATCGCGACAGAATTGGTCTCCGAGGTATCTGGTGCCCAAAGTAAACGGTATGCCCCGTCGTCTCTTAAAGTTTTTCGGAAAATCTGTTATATAATCAGTCCAAACTCCTAACTCCTGTTTCTTTGTATAATAGGCTGTTTCTTTGTATAATAGGGGATCGGACTAAATTTTTTTTATCACTTCAGATGAAGAATTCTCACTTCACGAATAGAAAATGAAGTTGGTTTTTAAAATCTTTTCTAGTATGCAAGATGCGAACGATTAAAATTTCTAATTAAACAAATATTAAGATACTTTTTTACTTATTTAAGACCTGCTACTGACTTCATACGTGATTATCGCCATAGAGATTACATATAAAACTTTGTTTTGCTATAAAAGGAGATGGACGACCTTTGAATGCAATCTGTGATATTTTGTAACTTCCTCGTTTGTTAATCAATTTTAATTTCACTTTCAAATTTTGTCATGGTATCAAGTCTGGTCTAATATTATTATGGGTAATTAATTCGACATTAGGAGTATCCCTAAATGATTAATGATGCGATATCTATCTGTAACTTCCTTTAATGGTTCCATTTCGGACTTTCGGTATCATGGATATTATTAATAGGTAGATAGATATCTATAATATCAAATTGGTTGAGATACATATGTTATTTTGTTTATTTCCAAAATAACAATAATCATTAACTTCTAGTTATTTTAATGTTTAATGTTGTTGTATGCGTATAATTACATGGTAGTAATAATGTAATACATCCATCCCATATGATATGAAATTCATTAATTTATTTTTAACCTTTCTGAACTCGCGTATCGCACTATGTTAGTAAAAGTCGCAGATTTTGTCAAAACTTTTTTGGTGACAAGCAACTAAGACTAGCACTATTTATAGTCTAGCAACTATAGAAAAATTTACCATCCTTCTTTCCCAACAAGTGAAATTTACAAAATTTAAAAACCGTTCGACGAATGTTTCGGGTACGGAACTCCAAGCTCGCACATAAAACACAACTAAGAACACTCTCCATTAAATTACCTATTTCCTTATAGCTCTCCAAAAAAGGGAACCGATTTTGAAGGTCATATTGGTTCTAACCTATAACAACCCTTTTTTTGATTCATGGGTTAAAAAATAAATTAATAAAAAATCTGGTTTACACGGTGGAAAACCTCTATACGCAAAATGGTAAAAATTATTTGTATCTAATAACATTTAATTCATTTTTGTGCTCACTACATGTGCTTCAATAATCTACTGCTCACTTCAGGAGTCTATACTGTAATTAACTAATATTATAGTAATCAATTATTAGGTACATACTTTGTGTAAAAGGTCTACCAATAATAACTAAAGAAAAAACAACAATTTTATTTCTATGTTCACATAGGCAAAATTAAATTAGTAAACCACAATTAGTTTAGTTAACAAATATTTAATAATTGTATTTACTTTTGAATGTACTGACTAATTAGTCATGATAATCGTAAATTCACGAAATATTTACTGTGGGCAGTACATTTAAATTTATAACAATGTCAAATCGATCTATGGTACATGTTTTACAAAGTAATATAATTAATATATAATTTAAAAAAATAACTGAAACAAAAGTTGTAGAGTTTGGTGGACAGCCTGTTCTAACATTATATTGGACCTACTTCTTCAGATTTCTTTAAATGAGAAAGTTGATACTCATAGAAAAAAACCAACAATATGGGGATAATCCTGATGTCAAATTGGTCTTATTACCAATAAAAATGTAAAACTAGACTTGATAACAGTGAAATTTGAAAGTGAAATTAAAATTGATTTATTAAAAAGCGAAGAAGTTCTAAGCAATCAGAGTTTGTATTCAAATGTTGTCCACTTTCTTTTAGAAAAACAAAGTTTTATATGCAATTTCTAAGGCGATACTCAAGTATGACGTCACTAGCGGGTATCTTCCTCTTTGTTTAATTAGGAATTTTAGTCCTTAATACCTTGCATACTAGTAAAGATTTTAATAACCAACTGCATTTTTCATTGATAAAAAAATGTAGTCCGATCCCTTATTTTTGTTTAAAACATTTTTTTTTTCGAAAAACGTTAGCTTTCGGAGGAAATATGACTTAAAAATATGTCATTATTGCATTTAGTTGAAATAAAACACACTATCTACAAGGAAAAAGGCTTTCGTCAAAGGCAATAGAGGACATTCGTCTGTGTCCACGACTTTGACCTACAAAAATCGATAAACTTTAATCGTATTTTCTTTCGATTATATGCAAAAATGATATATTTTTAAGTCGCATTTCATCCGAAAAAATGTTTTAAACAAAAATCGTAAACTTTTTAACAAGGATCAACTTTCAAATTTAAAGTGTTATTCTATCTCTTACCGTAAGTGTATAAAAACTATTGATGGGTATTGATGTTGCTATGAACAACATGTTGTCTAGCGATGCTGTGGTTTCTTATTAAAAACAAGTGAGTATCTCTTATTTAGAAAACCCAATATAGTACAGTTAAAAATGTTACAAAAATCGGCTAATAAAGGAAAGTGACAGAAACCGCTCGCATTTTGTTAAAACCACATTGAATGTGTTTCTTAGGTATCAAATATCATTAGCAACGCCCGAGTTAATGGTGCAAATGTTTCTATTTGTTAATAAACAATAAATTGTTAATTCAATGAAACGATCAATGTTACAGTTGACTTTCAAAATTTATAAATTGGTAACTTGTAAGGACGTAAGTGTTTGTGAAGTAATCGAAAACTATTATACATGTATAACGTATACGTAATTCAAGTTGCCTATTTATCAATTTTGTCAGCTCGTTCCATTGAGTAAACAATTTATTGTTTATTAACAAATAGAAATATTTGCATCACTAACTCATGCCTTACTAACGCTATTTGACACCTAAGAAACACATTCCATGAGGTTTTAGCAAAATGCGAAAGGTTTCTTTCATTTTCCATTATTTGTAACATCTTTTACTGGATTAATACATTAACATAATACTAAACAATTTGTAAATAATTTTTGTTAAATGTGTAACAACAATGTGTTCGTTATACGCATTTATTGCCTGAAGCATCAAGTTAACTATCTGTTTAATATAACTTTCTTTGAATACTATATACGCCATAATAATAATACAGGTACAATATACCTACTCTCATTCTTAAGAAAAGGATTTCTTCTCATTAATGTTTTACCTAGAATAGTTTGTTGGTATTTAATCACGAAACATGTAAATCTTGAATTTAAACATTATTTTGAAATGTTGATTTAATTTATTGTAATCACGATTGTGTATTTACTGCGTAAAACATGTTTTATACAAATCGTAAAACTACACTAGTAGTGGTAAGAGTTTATTTTCAACGAAATTAAATCAGAATTTTATTGCTTCAATACACCTGAGAGGGATTATGTTTTACTTATTTGGTAAAGTAATTGCGTTATTACTTATTTATTTTTATACAAGTACCGAAAAAATGTAATGTAATTATATTTTAGCAAAAATCTCGTCATTATCTGAATTGTTCTTTGAACTTGCAGGTGATGAGCTTTAATGATTAGACTGGAATATCTTAAATAATTGTTAGTTGTGTAACAATGTAAAAGATTTTTTAATGCGAAACCTTAAACTTTTTGAAAATAAAAACAGACCATATTAAGTGCTGATAAAGTGCTGTATTCTGTATATGAAAGCATTTTTAAAATAGATTAAGTATTGGACTCTGAACTGAAAATGACACATAACCATAAAACACCATAAGAACGTCCATAGAAACTCTTCTTACTTCATATATTTTATATGGCTCATGAGATGGCTTACAATCGGTATACAGAATGTTCGATTTACATCTAGGCATATAAATATCACGAGTATGATAGAATACATGCGTTAAGTAATACATTTAAGTGAGAGGTATTATATGTATGTGTTGAAGCTTCGTTATGCGTTGAGATAGTTGTAAGACCCTTGGAGAGTGGGAGTTTCTTAGTTGAATAGATGAACTATAACAGATAAGCCACCATACAAGTCACTTTTGCAATTTCATATAACACCTATAAACGCAAGTATTCTGTCATACTCGTGATATTTATATGCCTAGATGTAAATCGAACATTCTGTATATGCCTACTATAAATTTAAAAAATGTATTTTAATGTTATCAAAGAGGATTCACAACGCTTATCTCTGGACAAATAATAAAGCCTTTTACTGTAGCTTTGTGGGGTAAATGAATGTTGGAGGAGATAATATAATTCACATACGCAAGGATGAAAAACACATGTATAATTCATACATAATATTTGAACATTATACCTGTACATTCGCATATAAAAATAATCATGTTATAAGTTAATTTTTAATTTAATATCAAATAAAACACGTTTAGAAACAAGTTGTTGAGAGCTCTGACGTTTATAATCTCGTTTTTTGTTTTTTTTTCTGCTGTACTGCTAAAATAATATTTCTATACGATGTCCAAAAATTGGATGGCGAATATTTCGTAATGCCTTTTAATATAAATATTCAATTAACATGAATGAAACTCAACACATGAACTTACTAACATTGTAAATATAAAAGTACTACCTTGATACCTGCCCGCTTCTTTGGACTTAAAAGTAAAAACCAACGCTTTTTAACCTGCACCTCTTTTGATCTCACTTATCAACGTTACATATCACTTGAAGGGATTGTTTTACACAGCTAAAAGATATGCATAGTTTTCAGTTTTTTAATATCTGTATCTTTTTAATTTATAGCTCATGTGTTATTCTGCATGATGCTTGAGCTCTATTGCTGTACAGTTTCAATAAAAACCATTCGCTAGTTTTCCGTGAAAACGTCACAAACAAACAAACATCCTTACTTTCACATTTATAATATATAGGAATAGGAATAGGGATAGGGATAGAGATAGATGTTGACATCTTTTAAGCAATTGTTACACGAAATTCGTGGTTTAAGTATCTACCTATGGCTTAATAAACACTTGGAAGATGGAATACAGAAAATTAGCAATTACTTAAAAAGCAATCCTTAGAAGTATGTCTTTTTTGAACTAATATTACAATTAATTCATACAGTAAAAACTGAAAGTAGCTATAAAATCAAATAGCTGATTATTTCAATCATTAAAGAGGCAGGAGATATACTATATATTTTTCTATCGCTAGATGGAGTCTTTCTTAGCATTAAAATCCAATAAGAGCAATTGAGCTCAACCTTAAATCGTATGAAATCGATATTTATTCCGATGAATAGATAAAGTTATTAAAATAACTAATATTTTCGTGGTACTTCCAGTATAAGCACAGAGACAATAACGAACATTACACTAATCTTATTAAATTACAACATCATACTAAAATGATATTTTGGACTCATGGGATCTGGTTTAATTCTCAATTTGACTACTCATCATTTCTCTCGCGAATACTATACTGGGTAGTGAATGGATGGTATGTATATAGTAATAATATTTAGTTGCAATTATAATTGAACAATACAATTTATGTTTGTATCAAGTGTGTATTGAAAACGTTTGCACTATGGTCAGATTTCCGCTTGAAGCCCGTATTTTAAGAAAATTTGAATTACCAGTTTTTAGTTTATTTAAGACTGTTCTATAAAAATTATTGATTGGCGCGATATGAGGTTTTAATTGGCGTGAAACTTAATAATTATTTTAAGAATCATTTTCACCACTCATTGGTGAATAAAAATTAAAAAAAAATCGGTTTTCCAGATAAGAATAGTTAAAGTTACAATTGAATTTCAAACACTGCGATTATACCCCTTACTCTATCGATTTGAAAGGATATGTTATAATTATTCATATTTTACCTGATCGGGGTACTTTTATTTTTTGAAAATCCTGTTAATTTTCCCAATTTTCATTGTTCACTTTCAGGTAATTTCTCGTTATGCGGCTGTGTCTGGATGTCAACAATGAAAATTGGGAAAATTAACAGAATTATCATTAGTCTTTAAGTGAGCAAAGTTTCGGCCGTTCTAAAATCACTTTCTTGGTGAAACAGAACTGACATTTTACTAGTTCAACCCTACAACTAGCATTGGGGACGACCAATTCAACCTGGATACATACGCTACTATTTTCTAATCTCTATGGTCCAAATCACCTCCACCCCACCTCTTTGCTTTGAGAATACAGAGTCCCACGGTACTACGGAAAAGCGGTACTAGCTAACAACTTCGAAAGTTCCTGCCGTTCTGAAATGACTCTTAAATATTGCGCTTGGGCATAGATCTAAAAGTGGATGGCATTTTTTAAGAAATTGATCTATGAAAATTGTGGATTAAGTGTTTTGTGTCATGCCTTAATGAGCACTTGGAATATACACGAAATGAGCAATTATATAAAAAGCAATTGAATATCAACTAAGTAGGTAGATAATAAAAAACTAAACTCAATATCAAGGGAATGAGGGAATAAAGTTTACTACCATTTATCATCCGACAATTTTTTCGCAATGTCTGTATATTATAAAACTTGAAACTTTTATTTCTCGTTTTTTATTTTAATTAAATTAATGTTCTTTGGTCAAAGTATGGGGCTAGTCTACATTTTATTCGATGTATATGTCTCGAAATATTCATTGGAATTTTTTTTAGCCTGAGGAAGGTAATGCAAGTAAAAACAAACAATTGAATGAGTTAATTGTTGAAATACCATGTATAGACAGTGTTGACTACGTAATCGTTTTTTTTTTCACCCAAATTCCACACAAATACAATACGTTTATACATACTATATGTTCCTAACCTAATTTGCGTCTTCATGGGTAAACAGTGATGTTTACGAAAAAATGTTTAAAAAAAAGTTGCTAATTTTTTCATAAAGCACAATTTTTACATTTTAAACTTTTTTCTACCCCTAAATGTTTACAAGATAGGTCCTACGGATCCAAGATCCAATTGACCCACGCATGCTATAAAAAATTTAGCTCGATATTTTGAGTTTCGTGGTGACAGACGGACAGACAGATAGACGGGCAGCCGTAATATCAATATTTTTAAGCGTCACAAACTTGGGACAAAACTTAGTATACCTTGATATATTCCATATATGTATACATGCTATTATAATACAGGAACTGAAACATAAGTTTGAAATTAATTGATTAAACTTTAGTTGTATGAAAGATTTGTAATACACAAAGTATACAATATCATAGAAACGATCGTTATACATGTAGTAAGGAAGGTTACTAACTATATGCTCACAGAATATTAAGTGTACCTACCTGAGTTTAACTGATGGCAGTTTACAGTAACGGTCGATTAAGTAAACTTGGACTATACTCTTTGATTTAGGCTAATAAGATACCTTTCATTTGGATGAAATAATTATATAATGTTATACATATGTATTGTGTAAATTATATTTATTGTTCCAAACCAAATAAATATTTTACAAAACTAAATATAAATTACTAATTGTGAACTATTCGCTTCGCTGGGAAACTTCAATTTTAAATACAAAGATTATTGTGTTACAACCTTCACTTCATATGCCGTCACTTGGTTCATAATTTCTTTTCATCTCTAAAACTATCAGCGTTTACTATACATGTATAATACATAAAAATCTTCCTCTTGAATCACTCTATCTTTAAGAAAATTGCATCAAATTCCGCTGCGTAGTTTTAAAGATTTAAGCATACATAGGGACATAAGAACTGCCAGTGGGAAGAGACTTTGTTTTATACTATGTATTGATATAATTTTTATAATTGGATATGAAAATCGAAATCATTCAAGTGACTACGAAAAAGTAGATAGTAATAAAATTATAGTTTGCAAATTTTTTAATAAAATAACTTTTTATTCCAATCAATATTCTGAATTACTGAAGTGTTAGTAGGCTACTTAACAGTATGCAAAATTTCAATATGTTTGTAACATCACAAATTTTAGGGCCTACCATATATTAAAAGTACTAATTTAGGATATGGTGCCTAAAAAAAATCTATGAACCCTAACTTTTTGCAGCGTGGTAAATAAGCTTCTTCAAAATTGTGTCATAGGACATATACATGACAGAGAGGGGGTTTTTCGCAAAGTTTGTATATTATAAAACTTGAAACTTTTATTTCTCGTTTTTATTTTAATTAAATTAATGTTCTTTGGTAAAATTATGGGGCTAGTCTCTATTTTATTCGATGTATATGTCTCGAAATATTCAATGTAATTTTTTATCTCAGAAAATTAAGATTTAAGGTTACTCAAACAAATTCCGATACATCAGCCGGGTTCCGTAGCGAGAGAACAACCTAAAATAAATTCCTTTTTCCATACAGTTTGTGTTAAAAATAAGATAAAAATGAGTAATGTACAGTGTTTATTCAAGTGCCAGGACCCGTCTGGGCAATTGTCCTCGGATTACTGACTGATATTCAAAATTTACCTTCAAACTGTTGTTCTAAGCGTAATATAAAAATATCAGCCACGTATTAGACCGTTGTTTTTATCGGATCAAACCTTCCACTTAGGGATGACTTAAATCTCAAGTGTCCCCAGATATCTGGCTGACGTTTTGGCAAACGTAACGACAAACTGTTTTTAACATTACTTTTAACATGCTCATAAATCAGCCACATATATGATCGTGGCAATTAAATTACAATGAAGATTTAAATGACGGTTAAAAGTAAAATTAATCAACTTACAAAGAATCATATTTATTATATATGACACAAGTGCTGGTTAAGGTTTAGAAGGTCCATAGGAGATTAGCCAGAAATCAAGCCAGAATTACTGGACGATAGTTTGTATCACATCTCATGATAAACTTTTGTTATTTCGCATAATGTGTTTGAAGAATTTGTGTGCATCCTATCCTCAGATTTTTTCAAGTTAGAAGCTTCATTCACAACCAAATGATGGCTTATTATCTTTTGATAAATCATTATTACAACTTTATAAAACCGTTGTGATTCTAGACGCCTCAGGAAACATCCTGTAGGTATATTTTATTGATGCATAAGTTAAAATGTGTAAACAAGTTTACATCTAAATGTATGTATAATAATTATTTTATGTTTATAATTATTATACATTAATTTCTATAAAATAGTAATTCCATAGTTGTTATTTTCATGTTTAATTGATGTTAAACTGTCAGTATCACCTGACGCCATATTATATGTGCATATATGTGTATATATATTACATATAACTACTATGGGTACCTACTATTAATAAATAAATAAATAGATCAATTACGTAAATCGACATGGGAAACACCAATCAAACAATCAACATATGTGCAAAATATATTCGTACAAATGAATGAATAAAATCTGTCTGTGAAAAAAAAACCAATTATTAATATACACTATCTGCATTTTTATGGCAAAAAACAACATGTACCTACACATGTAATAATCAAAATCCCAAAATATTCACAAGAGATTACAAATTGATCACTGTACATTTTATTTATTTCAATTCCATTGCTAGAATGTCAAATACCCTTAATAAAATATACTATATTTTGTATTTATTCTTTATCTTGAAAATCACTGTTATCTACCACAATTTTCCACCTTGAAACTTTTAATTAATTTACCAACGCCTATTAAAATTTTGTTTGTAACATAAATATTTTTAAGGAGATGTGCAAGGATTGGATAAAACTAGGGATTTCAATTAAATTTTATAAATAAATTTTTGATTAACAAAGTTTCCAAAAATCACAAGAAATTCCTAGGTCACCGGGCTTTTTATTATTATTTTATCGTTCAAAGTTGGCTGAAAAAATAATGCATCATGGTTATCCTTTTCAATTGGATATTTCTATATCAAAAAATCTAGATAGTGTGATAAAAAACTATCGAAAATATTTATACAATCTTGTAGTTTATAATAATACTATAAAAATATAAGATTGTCGATGATATAAAAACTAAATTGTAATTTAATTTTTAAAATTCGAAGATCCATCATTTGATGAACAGAGACGACTATAGATATATAGTTACAGTATTGATGATTGAAGAGCGATATCTATATTATCAAATTTATGAACACCTATACCATGGTATAAAAAATACATCTAATTATAATTGTGATTGCTTACTTTTAATATAAAATCATTATTTTAATTATTCATTTTATATTGCTAATATTTATATTCGTTATGTCTATCTTTAAATACACAATATTATTGTCAAACTCATTATTTTAATTATTGTTAATTAGAATTCTTACGTACAATAACTGTTCCATGGTTTATAGACGTACATTTGTAATTGTCTGACGTATATGGTGCTTTTCGATGAATGAATGAATATATCTTTATATTATGATTATCAGATATATTGCGTCTGTAGTAATAAATGGGCGAAGATTTATTTCAGAGCATTTTTTTGGAGTTTGTTCAGAAAATACTCATGTAATTTGAGTTGTTGAATAAAGAATAAGACGTAATTTTCTTTATTATATTATAAATATAATAAAGTATTGAGATCGAAAAAGAAATCGATATCGGGGTTTCAACGGAAATACACGTTTTCAGGTTCCCTGATTCCAAAAAAGTGGTTTTTAAAAAATGTTGCGTCCGTCGGTATGTCTGTTACAAATATTCATGCTTTTTCAGCGTAATAAGCTTGGGTGAACTTAGTATATAACAGTACACTTTCTAATCAATATGACTTTGTTTTGCACACTCATACGAACATTTTGAGCTGGGTGCCATAAAAACTCATATTGTCCCATAGAATTTGCAACCTGATGACCTTTTTCCGGCTTTATTTCTTACAGTAAATGTATATTGTACTTTACGTTCAATTTGCTCATTCAGTAAGTGTAAATATTTGTGGATGTGTACATATATGTATCTGTTGTATTCATTTTGATTATTAAAGATAATAAATCATCTTTTAGCTGTTTGGTATTTATCAAATATGTTTTACGTACATATCTACGTATACACACATACCTAAGTATGTACAATCAACCTTACAATTTTCATTCAAGCTAAATAACGAAATATGTCATTGTGTGTACCTATTTATATACCGGATGAGCCTATCTTTTATCCTAGAGAAAATTCTTATCGATGGAATTTATGTTCGATTATCATAGATTTGCCAAATATTTATTTGTCTGTGCTTGTCCAATCCTTAAACAATAGTAAAAGAACTTATATATTATTACTTCTAGCAGGTTCTATCCTTATCTTCCTTATTCCTTTATAAAATTCCATGATTCACCTCTCATTTTCAAGCTTATTATTTCTAGGTTTGACGAAAAATATACTCTTGGTCTAAAAATGTACCGCTTGGGAAAAAAACACGCTAGACAAATAATTTAAGCGAATAAAAATAATTGAAATAATAAGTTTATCAGGCAAATCTGTTAGTTTTTACAGATGCTCTCCTAATACTCTAGACATATAATTATATTTTTAATAATATTTTCTCCTAATATTATTAATTCAAGAACTTTTGATTTTTTCTCCACTTTTATACGAAATTTGTTGTTTGTTGTTTTTAGCCATGGGTACAGGGAAGTCACGGGTTACGATAGCTTTGGGAGCGGAATTCCGTACGGGTCGAGCTAGTTAAATCTTAATTTATTATTTTTTCTTGTTATTATAAGGGCACGGAAAATGATTGTGCGAGCGGAAGTGTTTCACATAAAGTACAGTGAGTCAAACACTGTTTATCAAATATACTAATAATCAGTATCAATATCAGATTATCAAAGGGATAATATATAAATAAACAAATAAATATGACACCACGAAAGCAGTTTCAAAAATTGTGTTTCACCGCCATTGTTAGACTTTTGTACAAAAAAACTGCATTATTTATAATTATAATTTATTATTATAATTACCTGCATTACTTGCAAAAGGGGTCTGGCTTCTTAACGAACTAAGGAAACCATTGAAGTGAACGACTTATCAAAGACAAATTTCAGTGATCTTGTGATAAATTACATGGTTTTTAACACAGATTAACGTAAGGAGTGCTGGCTTCCAAGTGAAGATCATCGGTCTAGCCCATAGTCCTTTAAATTCTCAGCATTGCAGCAGGTACCGCAGAGAATATATTGCTAATCTGTTTTTGTTACATTGAGATGCAGATTGATGAGATGACTCAAGCTATACAGAAAGGTCCATACATAAACCTTCGCTACATACCAACGAGATAAGCTGCGTCACGCCATCTTACCGAGCAAACTTACTCGATTGGGTTGTAAATAAAAAATAAATATCAATTTTTGTATTCTACGAATGAAAAACTAAAAACAGTTTTGCTATAAAACTTATAAGCGATCTTTCCATTTTTATCAGAAAAAAAAATTATGTTCAATAACTCAATTGGCGTTTGTCATAACAGAATTGCGTGGATTTAAAATATGCATTTTAAAGACTCATACTGTACATAAAATAAACTACTTCCCAAAAATTATAAGAGATATAGCCCTTTAATTTAACTATCATAAATCATTTTGATTGTTATTTATTAAAATATATAGAAGACCATTTTGAATCAAGTTGAAGGCAATTATATGTGTACACAGAAAAGTTTTAACTGATAATTGAACAAATTTGTTGAAAATAAAATTTGATAATGAACAAAAATATTCAATTTAAAGGTGATATGATAAGTCTTTTCAACATTGGTTTTGTATTTCATTGTCTGGTTTAAGACTTTGATTATTGATATTTTTGATTGTCTAAATTTTTATAAACTACTAGTTGCTAAACTAAAATTTAAATTTTTGTGAATTCATAAATCTTTCTATTTTTCCCATAGTTACATCTCCCGAATCAGGCCTCAGATCGAAATTTGGTATAGAGCTTTTCTATTTGTCTTGATAAGAATAATTTTCTGGTATAATTTTCTGCTATCGATAACATAAAACACTTTATACTGCGTGAATTACCAGTGGATTCAGTAGAGTCATGTCCCACTATTTTACACATGAATCTTTGGATTGACGACTTTAGCGAAAGAAAAATGAATGTTGACTATAATTATATTATCACAAACAGCTCTAAGCTAGCTTACATCATTCAGTTGAAAGTTATTTATCAAAGTATAATATAACAGCGATGGCTTTTATGTTTGATAAATTTGTACCTACATTGCAATGATAGATATTTGTATTAAATAGGTAAAATAGAACAATAGATAGGAATACAACATGTAAATAATACCACTACCAACTGTGAATTCGATGCAACTAGAGTACGTAGGTATACCTGGGTGGTCTCTTATTATTATTATGTGTACTATAGGTATTAAACACTTCACTTAACTATTCATACATGTATAATAATATGCACATAAGGTAATTAATTCAGTACATATGTCGAAAATAATATGTTGGTAATTTAATGACGATTAGGTTGGTAACAGTACCTACATATCAAACATAAGATACATACAGGATATGAGATATATGTCTGTATGGTAAGTCTAGATATGTATCTTGGTTTGTATTGTTTGTATATTCTGTATATTAGCCATCAAACAATAACCTAAATGACAACAATGTTTTAATCAATTGTTACATATAAAAGATGTTTTGTTTACTATTATCAGTACGAATTTGATATGGTATTTATCTACGTTTGCACTGGAATTTTAACAATTTAAAATTTTTAGAACGGTTTTTTGCATTTATTATCACCTTCAAGTTGGAGCAAGTTGGTAGAAAAATAATTGAACAAACTAAGCAAATATTATTACTAGCCATGTTCAATTAATTTTTTTTTTCATTTTAATCCATTGACAGGATAATATATTATGGTAAAAATATTGATATGAGTTCCTCAATAAAAGATACCTGTTAAAATAAAAACAAAGATTTAGAGGTGTCGTGTGACACCCGGTTGGAACTACTTTATAAATGTAGCGCTAACTTTTTTTATTTAAAAGATATTTTTCTGAAAATTTAAGAAATTAATTTCAGAAGTCAAATATTTGTTTGATTCTGTAAAAAATTTAATTTTATAGCTATTTTTAGTTTTCACTGCATGAAATATTTGTAGTATTAGTTTAAAAAAGACATACTTTTGATTTAGCTGTCAACTTTATATATCGTACATATACGTTTGGATAGATTAGGGTATTTATTATGACATAACATAAAAATTGCATTTTACTTACTTTAAATTATTTCCTTAACTTCTGATAACTTAAATCTCATTTTTTTTAAAGGATAAAACAAAATTTTGACAAAAAGTACAAATTCATCGTTATAAAAAGAATTTTTGCATTTTGTCAAAATTGATGGCAACCTGTATAGATTGCAAAAGTTTTAGTTTTCTAGGTAACCTAGATGTCGGTTTTTCGTGTCTGTTGCAGTTTTTTTGGTTTTAACTCCCAACCAGCAAACAAATATCTTGCGATAAGAAACAGAGTTCCAAAAATTAAATAGTCCGACAAAATAACATTGAAATTATAGTTGAGGAATTTCCTCTTATAAGCTTTTTGGCGAAAATATTTGTCTCAATCTATTGACTTGTGTGTTAATCTATTCCTTAATTATCGTTTTTAACAAAAGTTTTAAGTTTTTTAACAAAATAAAAAATTTATTTAAAATTGCAACAGACTAAATTAAAATAATTTTCTATTTTCCATTTTCTAAATGTAAATTGTTATTTGCTATCCAAAATGTGAATTCATCATTTATAACATACCTTTTTCTCTCAATTCCTGGCATTTGTTATTACAGATTACGTGAAACAAATTTAAATAACAAAGACAAAATAGATAGTGTTAACAATGTTAGATTAGACATATGAATATTTATACATCCGACAGAAACTAGATTATACAAAGGGACCAAGTTCACAGTTGGTTTAAGTGGCTTACTAGAAAAAACTGAAATTTATAAAATTTAAAAACCTCCTGGCTAATTTTTCGAGTGCAGAACTCTAAACTCGCATTTGAAATTTATCTAAGAACAATCTCTATTAAATTACCTTTTCCTTAGAGGTTTCTCGGTTCTAACGGAGCAACTATTACGAAGGCACGTGTAGCTAAATCGAATTATTTTGAGCTAAGCTTTATGTGGTACAGCGTTGTAAAGACCTTTTAGCGACATGCTGTATATTAGGATTTATATGTTTCCCACAAAAAAAAAAGCTTTAAATATGTCGCACATATAAAGAAAAAGAGCATATACCTTTGAAATTTCTATCCAAATTCATTTTCAAGTCGACCTTTTTAATACAATTTCACTTCTCCTGTGTTGGCTTAAAATAGCAATCCTTGTCATTCGCCACGGCTCAAGGTATGCCATTAAACATAAGAATCGGTCTAGAATAATTACTTTTGTATTCCCAATTTTAACATACTTTTTGTATTCCCAAAATTAAAATATTCCGTGGGAGTAAGTTGAATCAATTTGATCATAAGTTTGAGATCAGCGACTTTAAAAACTCCCGTACATGCCTTAAAAAGGATGAACCACCCAGCAAACAATTTTTTCGTCGGAATCAAAAATTTCTGTTCTTTTATTGTACTATATGCATTTTTCTCGAACTTGTTTACTTAAATCTCATGTGTTTCGTTATAATACTCTTACTATAGAGAAAAGCGAGGGTTTCTTGGATAATTTTAAGGTAATTTAACAAACAATAATTGTTAGATTATATTTTGATACTATTCATGATGCTAAGTAGAATTTACAATCAACACACACATAAGGATAGATGAATGATAGGAAAGATTAATTTATTTACCATATACTTCAAATCCTTTAAAATGAGATACAATTTGATTTAATAAATTTTAAACTCTGTTAAAAAACTTTTTGCATTTGATTATGGATTAAAATTTATTCCAAATATTTTGTTGCAAAATAATTCCATTATACTTAGAAATATTGAGTGTTTTTAGAACTGGATTATTTTTTAACTAAACTGAACGTGTTACAGCGTAACTATTATAAGAAACAGTAACATATTCGTTGTGTGCGTGGTCATGGTAGGGACAATAAAATCGATGCCAGCACTTCCAGTGAAAAATTTTGGCGATAAAGGACGCTGTTATGACTTATTTTCAGTTCTTTACATGTTAATGTTATAGAAAATGTCAAATTAAAATTATTGAAAAATACTAATTAATTAAACTTAATGCATTAAAAATTGTGAGAATATGAAATCAAATTGCACAAATATTATTTTTCAAATATAATTTATCATAATTATTCATTTAAATTTGTGAGACAATAATATTAAATTTTCAATGTAAGTCATAACTGCAATCCATACAATTATATATGCATCTATACAATTCTATAATTAAAATAGTGTATCGTTGTCATGGAAACGAAACTCGCGCACTTTGCGAATATTCTCATTAAATTTTTGTGCAACTACCTTAAGGAAATCTAGCTCGTATAATATTTACATTACTTAATTGTCATGCTCATAATATACATAAGATTTATGAAATAGGTAATTACGTAGATAAAATTCATTTCGTAAGCACTTGTAAATAAATGTAGTTTTGATCTAAATGTTTGTAAATAACACTTTACTTTGTGCAAACATATGTTTTAATGTACAGTAGGAAATCTGAATAAGATAACCCGTCTATCTACTTGTAGACAATATTTGATGGAGCTTTGTGTACTTGAAAACATATATTTGCTATTTGTACAATTTTTGTGTGTGTTATTTTCGATAGATTTATATGTTACTTCTATAAACTGATGAAATCATCACTACAACGAAAATAGATTTTGTTTGTTTGAATAAATTTTTATTTAACAAGTGAAAACAAACAATTGAATGAGTTAATTGTTGAAATACCATGCATAGACAGAATTGATTACTCTATCACATTACAAATACATATATGTCACACATACATAAGTGATATTCCCATATAATACATACTATAAAATTTACGCCCTCACAAGTAAACAGTGATTTTTACGAAAAAATGTATCAAACAAAAGTTGTTTTGTTTTTTACATTTTAACTTTTCTATTTCTAATGGTTTACAAAATTTACAAGATCCAATTGACCTATATAGCTCATTAACGAACTCGACCTCACTTTTTACGTCCTGAGTACGCTATAAAAATTTCACCTTGTTATCTTTTTTTTTTGAGTTATCGTATCCACAAACAGACGGACAGACAACCGGAAACGGATTAATTAGGTGATTTTTGAAAAAGTGAGGTTGAGTTCGTAGAGGAGCAACATAAGTCAATCTTCTAAACCGTGAGAGATAGAAGAAAAAAGTCTAAATGTTCCTTATAAAAAAATAAAAACTTTTGTTTGAAATTTTGTTGTTGACATCACTTTTAATTTATAAAAAAATAATACAAGCACTGACATTCAACCCTTTCAATACAGGGTACTTTCAACAATTAACTCAGTCAATTGTTTGTTTTCACTTGCTTGTTATAAATTCTATCTTTTCATTATATTCTTAACATATGCATTTTGTCAACCAAATCTTTCGTCATTTATGTAATAATATTGCCTATATATTTAAATGAATAATATTATCATTTGAAAATATAGGCAATATTATTACGCAAATGATAAAAATCGTTGGAAAAACTCATATTAATATTATAATGAAAAGATACAAAAGACGAATTTTGCGCGGTGCAAAATTCGGGCCTGGACGTAGCGGAATAGGTGACTCTGTATAAAAGCTTAAGGGCTACAATTTCTTTTAAATTTTTACCGCAATTAGAGCTTGTACTTTGAAAAGTATATTTTACTCAAATATTTTTTAGGGTTTTAAATGTGATGGCATGTTTGGAGCTAAGTTGTAACCTACCTGTCATACTTACGTGTTGTGGCCTTATTGTTTCAAACATTTGTACTGAAAAATAATTAAATAAATAAAATAATCAAGTATTATTTCAAATTTTTATTTACAATGACAATATTCCTTTTAATTACTGTTATAGTTAACATACAGGTAATAATTAATATTAATTATTAAATATTACAATAATATTAGTATTATGTACAGTTGTTATTGTTATTTCTTTTAAATTAAAACAATATAAATTTTAATTAATACATTTTTGGCAATGTTTTTTTTTTTTTATTGTTTTGTATATAAATAAACAAATAAATGTATATATAATAAATATATTATTATTTTATTTACAAATTTAAAAATGTCATCTAATAAAATTAAAGTAATTATTATCATAGATCAATACATGAATCGATAATAATAATACAAAAATTTTAAAATTTTTTATACTACTTATACCATTAGAGTAACTACTAATATTTTCATGTTCAATTACACTTTGTCCTCTGGCTGCTTCTGCAAGACCTGTAATTAAAAACATTCCATTAATTTTTAAACTACTATTCTGAAAATTTTAATAAATACTTCCTAAGAATATATTGACTATTACTAGTAAATGTGTGCAAAATTATCCAATATTAAATTTAATAAAAGCCCCATTAACTTTTTTTTATAGATCGATCATTGACCTCTTGAAAGAAGTCTTGATTCTGCTTATGTCCTTCGCAAAAAGCTCTTCACTATCCTTATATTATCCAGAATGGTCCAAGTTATAAAAGCAGAATTTCATCAAATAATACATACAAAAGTAGAAAAGTAAATAAGCGAAAAGTACAAAATTTTGTATTTTTTCAAAATAAAAAATATTTTTGTAATTTTTGATCAGTCTTAGGCAAAAAACTACTAATTTTTTCTCTGGGCGCTTAGTTTTTGAAATAAAAATTCTTGAAAAGTTAGAAATGTAATATTCGATTTTAAGAAAAATATTTTTTTTCCATCTCTAAGGAAATTCGCTTTGCTTACGCAGCTTCTGTGCTTTTGTTTTTTTGTTTTATTATCGGTGTTAGAAATGATAAATGTTTGAGCATAATTATTTTATTGTCAATATAAGTCAGCTTATGTTAGCATGGTAATATTGTCAATCGTGTCTTGATAAAAGGGTGTATCCCTAGAAAGGTTTTAACTCTATTTTTAACCCCTGAACCAAAAACCCAAAGGGTGTTATAAGTAGACCGCTATGTGTGCGTGCCTGTCTATTTATCGGTCTGTCTGTCTGTGGCATCGAAGCACTTAAAAGGATGAACCGATTTTGTTTTTTTTTTTTTTGAATTCTTTTGAATGGTAATTTGATGGTGAGTGTTTAGGGTTCTATACCCGGAACAACTAAAAAATAGGCCATGTTACTCAAAATCGGTTCGGTTTGGAGAAGGCTCTAAAGAAAAAGGAAATTTCATGGAGATTGCTCACAGATAAGTTTCAAGTGCGAGTTTAGGGTTCCGTACCCGAAAATTTGTCAGGGGTTTTTTAAATTTTGTATATTTCACTCATATATTTTACATCTATAAATATTATTATTATTATTTATTTATTTAAAGTCACTTTTTAACATCGAGGTCATTAACGACTACTATTTACAAAACATTAATTTGCTAAATTTTATCTAATAAATTTGCACTTTTAAGTAAGGCGATAGGTCGAAGACATTGTTCTTGCATCTATAAATAATATAGTAATGTTTTTTGTTTGATTTTAAAATGAGTTTAAAATAGAATATTAATATCAAGAAACAGCAGAAATAGCCTTGTAATAAAGTTAATAATTACAGTAAAATATCTTATTGTTTTTATAGTTATTTTCATCAAACATAAAAATAAAAAAAACCAAATAATAAACATTTATAGATTTTAATTAAAACATTACAATGTATAGGAAGTTTTTGTTTAATAAAATAAAATATATAACGATAGATATGCAATTAATAAAATATAAAATACCATCCTCAACGATGTGAAAACAAATTAATTATAAAATGCAGAAAATAATTCAATATTAATTATTTTTAAACGATCATACATAAAAACAGAGCTGATTCTAGTAAGAATGGCTCTTTAAAATATATGTAACTCGTTTATCCCCTTTCTGTAACACTCGAAATAATGGTAAGGATTGTTTTACACAGGTAAAATATATGTATGGTTTTCTATTTTTTTAAATTAATAATAGTCGTAATTATTCATTGAGTATATCAGAAAAGATGGCCGTGCAATATTTTATATTGACTATTTTTACAGAAATCTGTAATTTATGGTAATTTCAAATGACTACTTTTACAGAAATATGTAATTTATGGTAATGTCAAATAAAATTAATTTTTAATTTTTTTTTTTATTTCTTAATAAATTATAGTTCATGTGTTATTCTGAAGTATGAGCTCTATTGCTGTACAGTTTCATTAAAAACCATTCGCTTGTTTTAGCGTGAAAGCTAAACAAACAAACAAACATGCTTACTTTCTCATTTATAATATATAGAGATAGAGATAGAGATGTATCAGGATAAGGCTAGCTAACATAAAAGCTCATATTTTAGAAAATCTACTCTATAAACAAACAACATTCATGATGGGGCTTTTCATTAAATACATGTTATATGTGTATTATATCTGTACCGAGCACATAATTATGGAAAATGAAAATTATGCAATAAATGTATATTCATGTTTATTATTTTTTCTTTTGTAAAGTTTAATATTAAAAATATTTTATAACTTTATTGAAATTAAATCTTCTTTAAAATTCATATTTCAATTTATTTATAAACAATTGGTTAATGGAGGGGGGCAGGGTCGGAATTAGACTATCACAACTGTTATTGTTTCTGTTATTTTTTGAAAAACTGCTCAAATGTCAATAATACCCGACTGTAAATTTTTTCATACTTGGACAATTAATTTTATATTTGTATAAAAATTTCCTAGCGAGCGCCCTTTGGACACGTTCCTACTCTGACTTATTGATAATTCCTGTGGGAAGCTGCGGTTTCCGCAGCGGTGTGTTTCGGGGAAGGGTTAAACTGGGCTCCGTATTGTGATAATGGATCGGGCATTAACAATTTATTTATAAAAAACACATTACGGCATACTTTGGATTTGAGGGGGGGGGGTAGTGCGAGTGGTCTAAGTATCAAAAAATTAGCGTAACTCGAGAAATTTTTGAAGTGAACCGTCGCTGTGTTTGTAATTGAGCTAATTAAAAATGCGTAATTTTCCAGTTATAGTATCCACTCGACCTGCATTAACAAAAAAATTAACAAAAAGCATTACGATTTTTCATGAAAAGGGTCTATTGTGTATTCAGTTAATTAAATTTTCACTTCTATCGGTAGTCCCCAAAAACTGCCCGAATGTTTTTTTTACAGACATAGAAGGTCTGCTAAAACTTTTGATGAAGCTTTATAATACACAGTTTTAAAATTTAGCCAATTTGAATCAAAGTAACCAGTTAGGTCGCCTAGAGATTAGAGCACCTCTCTGTTACCGTCAGAGAATTTCCCTAGTAATTCAAACCAACACTTTTCAATATTCCTTGATGTGAAAAAAATATTGAACAGACTTCAGATCGGTTTATGCTAAGTAATGTCTTAGACAAATTTTAAAGATAAACGAAAGACATTACGGACAAATTTTAATGATGAATCTGTAGTCTTTGGAAATCTTTGTTTTTGTAGTAAAATACAGCGTAACCCAGCCAAACAGATAGAATAGCTTTGCAAAATTATATTTCTATTTTGAAGGTTTATTTTCTATATATATTTAAGAAATTAATTAATCAAACAATAGACTTGTTGAAAGCTAGTGTCTTTAAAATTATCAGTTTTGAAACTAACCCGGGAAACGACAGACATTACAGCTACTTAGAATTAATAAGTATCTAGCCAGTCAATTATTTATAACGAGACACCAGTATCAAAGAAGAAATAAATCCAACTGCATAATTGTATACTTTATTTATTTAATAAAAAATTATTTTGCTAAGAGCAAAATTTATTAATAACCATATAATAGTATACTTTGGCTTTCTTCAAGTAGATTGTGTTTCATTTAAAAAATATAGTCTTAACCCTTAGCGAACGGAAAATAATATCCTTAAAGTTTTCAATTTATTTTTTATTCCTTTATATAAATTTAATAAAAATTTTAAGTGTATAACGTATCTCGAAATGCTTTACTACTTGCAACCATTAGACAATAATATACACTGTTTGTTAAAATAATTTTTTGCTCCAAGATAAACAAATTAATCAAAACTATTATTAATACACTTAATAAGTCGGAAAATGTGAAAGATTCTTTTTTTTATGTGTTCCCTAGGCTTTTAGATACGTTCATCACCACTAATCTCTGCATTACTATAAAAATTGAGAAAATTAGAGTAGTTTTCCAACCCCGAAGGCACTCCAAATAGTACCAGTTACTAAAAAATTTTTAATTTCAAAATTTCACCTCTGAAATTGGCTTATCGCGAATCTGAGGTCAAAAAGCATCTTAGGATAGTTCTACTCCCAGAGATGACAAAGTGAGATAAAACAATTTTTTGAATTCAAAATTGCATCTCGGAAATTGCCTAGCGGGGATTTTAATATCTAACTGTATTCACACATATTCCGGGGCGAAATTTCAAATGTATTACATTTTGATGCCATGTGTAGGGGTGGTTTTAATGTGGTTCCAATTATTCTATTTCCGTGGTAAAATTTTAAATTTTTATCACTATTACTGTTTGGAGAGATTTGAGGGTGGGAAAACTACCCTAATTTTTCATAGTAATACAGATGTTAGTCGCGATGAATGTTTGTAATGATTTAGGGAACTACAAATGAGAATTTTTAAAATCGAAACTGTTCCGCAACTTTTACACATTTTATGGTATTTTCCGATTTATTTACTATATTATATTGTATTTCTTGGTCAAGTACATTATTTTTATAAATATCAAAATGAAAAATACAATTTTCACTTTTGTCTATTATCTGAAAAACGGTTTTTTCGAACACTCCTTCCTCCTTCTGTGATTTACATTTTATTAGACTTTACGCGACCTTAGTGCTCGATGAAAAAAGTTAACTAAAATAAGAAATCAAGAAATACAACTAAAAATTATACGGAAAAATTTGATCTAAATAGATATAAAATTTACGTAAAAATAGAATTTCCTTTTTTTCCGAGATCTGGTCCTCTATGGGTTAAGATATAGTATAGTTGTATAATATAATAGCGTATATTGTTATCTGCTGGTTTTATTTAATGATAAAATAAGAAACAGAGAGATATGGTTCTTCTTATTACCAATAAATTATGATTTAATAAAAAAGTTTTTTTATGAAAAATATAAATATATATATATACAGTTTTATTTCATATATGAAAAATCACGTGACAAAGGAGTATTAAGAGGCTTAGCGTATATTAAAGTCACACGTCAAATAATTGAAGATTTTAAGGGATTTTTAAATTTTTTCATAGTTTTAATAACGAGATAATAAGCTAGATGGTAAGTAACATTTTTTCTTGTAACGGATGATTGATTCTACGACTATGTAATGGCATTTTGTACACATGTACATCAGACTCCATAGTTAATTTTAGAAGACGGTGCTAGCCGGTTACTTCATGCACAGAGGTGGCGGTTTCTACCTAAAAAATTAGCCTTTCCCACAAATAGTTCAAAATCATGCATTAACTTTAAAAAATCTGTAGAGTTTCAAAAGTGTAGTTGCCATTATCAGGTACATTTTGTTTTCTTATACGACATTTTTAAATGTCGATTTTGGATATGGTTGTCGAAAACTGTACATTATATCGAAAAAAATGTAATGACAAAAAATAAAGGTAATAAAAAAAAGAAGATATCAGTGTGTGAGTTTCTGATACTTACGAAGTTATGGTTTAATTAATTGTTAACATATTATTGACTAAAACCGCTAAGGTATTCGAAATTAATCCTGCAGACATGATCCAGCAATGGCATGTGGTACAAATGTAAACTAGTCCCTTTGAACGTGATGCAGACTGATCAGTCCGTCCAGTCACGACGCAAAAGGTTTTAGTGGAGAGTTAGGGAACTTGTCCTTTTATTTTGTGATTAACCAATGGCATTACTTACACTTGCTCATCAGACACCAAAATCAATTTTAGGATGTGGTGTCAACCGATCAGACAATTTTTCGAGGTAGGATATTTGCCTATTTTAGAGCAGTAATTATTTGTAGCAGTAACTATCCGCTGACCTCTACATATTACTTCTTTGGATTTTAGCCTAGGCCAAAATTTATTTAACAAATTTTTAAAAATTATAAAAAAGTTAAAAAATTTACGGGGAAAAGGTAGAAATTGAAATTAAAAATGAAAAAATTATCCAGGCCAAATTTATTTATTTTCTGCAAATTATTCTTCTGAGCAGGGCCGGATTTAAATTTCTGCCGCCCTGGGGCACTTTAGAAAATGCCGCCCTATGACTGAAATTTTATTTTAATAGTTTTGATATCTTATTTAAAAAAAAATAGAATAACTAATTAATTGCAGAAAATTTATTATGTATTACATATTATTTATTACTGTTCTTTTAAATTAAAATTAATTAGTATTATTTGATAATTCTCCAATTTTAGGAAAATTCATTGATCGATTAAAGTTTCTGTTATCAAAAAGACATACATAATTTGAAAATATTTTTAATTCTTCAAAAAAAGTATATTAATTTATCAATTCCAGAAAATAAAAATATCAAATTTTATTTTTGCAAACCTTTATGGAAATAAATTAATTAACTATTTTAATAGTTTTCACTTAAATTTCCCATATTATAATATACAAAATTTTGATTTGATACATAATGCATAAATTATATTTCTTGAAAAATAAAATGTTTATTTAAAAGAATTAGTTAATTATATATTGTATAGAAAATATTTTCTCACATTCCAAATTTTGCCGCCCTAGAAAATTTGCCGCCCTGGGCACTAGCCCCGACTGCCCCTAGTGTAAATCCACCACTGCTTCTGAGTAATTTTGGGTAAAAAATTTAAGAAGGTGGGAACTTTCAGAAAATTTACCCCGTATAGGTTAGTAAAATGGAAATATTTTTTATAATTTATTGTTATTTCGCTATATCAACAGACAATATTTTTTAAATAAAAAATATTGTACTTATATTTTCCACAATGAACATTTGATCTGTATGTAAAATTGAAATCTTAGTGTAGAACCTGCATCATAAAATGGAAGCGTTATATTAGTTTTATATGTAAAATGTGTGACTATTATTAGTGTTCACTGAGGCGTTAGTTTAATCAATGTGTAAGATGTAATTTCCTTTGTTTAATGTAATGTGCTTTTGATTCACGTATAGGTGAAAATTGTTATGTATAAGTTGTATGTATGTATGCATGTATGTATATTAACGTCCGTCCGTCCATTTATATTTGTACCATATCTTAAATGAATAGCATCTACATATTTACACGATAACGTTTACGTAATAGTAAGTGTAACACATAATGCAATTCTTTTTTACTCGCTTGTACAAAGTCAAGAAACGCACACAAAAATTATGTCGAGTTTTATTGGAAAGGTCCATTTTCAACATGCTTGATTTTGTAATAGTTTCGGAATGAACAAATTTATGCATACGTAATTGTTTTACGAAATTTAACCCGTCAGCACTCCCATAATGATCATTTTGCTCGATTTAAAGTAGGACGAACGAGCCCCAAAGCCAAGTTTAGACTTTGTACCTTATTTTCAACTTTGATGATGAATTTTGTTATAACTACATGAATATAGACGAAAAATAATCATAAAATTGTTAATTTTCAATTTTCGATATTTTGAAAATTAATCCAGATATCGAAAAATTTTATTCTTACTTTTCGTATTATATTGTCAAGTTAAAATAGAATTCACCATCGAAATTGAAAAATATATTTTTAAATTTATGTCAATACTACCGAGCTCATACATCTATATTAGTCTTAGTTAATCTAGTTTTGGCGAATCTATGAAAAACTATCATCCATCTCACGTTTTCCCATTTATTTATTTAAATAATCGGGCAACTCCCCTTAAAATTTTCAGAATTGATGCATACTTAGTCCAACTTTACATTAAAAAAAATCAAGCCTTTTATCCAAAATTTCCCTGGTGCTCGTACATCCTTAAAACATTATTAATTTTTTAATTTTTCAAATAGTATATGTGATTGAAAATTTCTCATTTACATATAATTTTAGCTATTTTCGAATTATTATTTTTTCAGATTTTTGCAACCTATCGACAGTATTTAAAAATATACTTTTTTCAAGCCTTTTAGAAATTCTGAGTATTTCTCTCATGATGAAAGATGTAAACAAAAAAATATTACTTTCGGAAATTTGCATACTTCGTGGTTCGTGTACTTTCGTTACAATAAATATATTGTCTCTATTTATTCGTCCTAATTTATTCCTAAACCAAAATTCATAAATTTCTTTCTTTTACATGCTTGTAAAAAAGAGTCATTGAATATTTTGTGTGATTAAATTTAAAAAGGTTTCCAGCTTTCTCAAAAATGAGTTGGAATATCAAAAAACAGTAAAATGGGAGTCTTTTTATGTCCGGAAAGATCGAAACAAATGCGTCTAGTTTTACTTTACGAGGGCGCTTTCTGGGTCAAACGATAAGCAACTTAATTTTTTTAATTCGACTTAGGTACTATTCTTTAAAGCTACTTTTACATGGAATTTTTTTTCCCTAGACCTCAATTTTCGGTACCGTGTAAATAATAACGTTATATCTCTAACACTGATGCTGTCAGCATTCTAAAACCGTTTTACATTATAAGCGTAAATTTAACATACAATGGTGTAATAGTTGATCATATCGTTTTGATGTAGTTTTAGAGATGAGTAGTGTTTGAAACAGTGTTATTAAATCAAATTATAGTGCTGAAATAAGAATTGTTGTTAATTCGGCAAGTCAAATTTATTATTATTTTAATCTTATAATAAGTTTAGTCTCAAATTTGTAACGCTTAAAAATATTTCTACGAACAAATTTTGGTATAGGTGTTCATAAAATCACTTAAGTAATCCTAATGAAGTTAATTGGGTCTTAGAAATAAATCAGAAGTTAAAAGTAAAAAAAATTATCAACTTTTGCCTGAAAAATTTTTTGTAAACATCACTGTTTACTTTCGAGGGGTGCGGCACACAAATTGTCTAACGTATGTGTTGTACACAGTTTTATACGAAAGTGAGTCGACACGGCGCTTGTGTCTAGAGGAGATTTATTTTTGAAGTGGTTTTTAATGCTCAGCGTATTTTTTTGTAGGTGGAGATAAATACATATTACTGTATGGGTTAAATAAAGATTAATCTGACTGAAGCCCCCAGAATTGAATTCGAATCCCCCAAACTTCTTAGGTACCTTGAACGCTGCTGAATATGGTGTATCTAGTGATATCTTGAAAACGAAGGAAATTTTTTGTTTTGCTTGGATTTTTGTTATACAACCCCAATAATTCGAACCTCAAGGGAAATGCAAAAAATTTCGAGGTAATGATTTTTCGACTTAACAAGTAGTTCGAGATACAAAGGATTCAATTGCTAAAATATCGACTAAGAAAGGCGCAATTCTATTTTACTAAATACAACGCCATTATATTTTGCTAACTACGACTTGCGGAGTTTGCTTTTTGACATTCGAGTTACGGAGTATGTACTACCAATACATCGCAGGGATCGAGGTTCGAAGTATAAACAATTCGAGATACCGCGCACTTAAGAGTTCAGTGGTCAGGAAATAAATTTTTTTCGACATACACTGTATACAGACATATCTCGAGTTATCGAGCTTTCGCTGTATAAAAGGTTAAATATGGTGTATGGTTCATGATACAAAATGTTTTTTTTTCGGAATGATATCTATAAGTATGAAGCTTAGTTTCTTAAAAGACTTCGTTATGCCAAGACTTCCAACATTTTAATTTATGAGAATTATTGTAAGTGATATGTTCTCTTTCACGTGGAAACTTCACTTTGATGGATATCCGGTTTTTGTTATTTTATACTTCAATAGGCAGATAATTGAGTAGTAAATGTAATAATATAATTTTTCCGACACCTCTATTGCCAGTGACGAAAGTAAAAAAAAACGATTTTACATTAATTATACCATTAGTTTCCAAAAAGAAAAACAAAAAATCGGATAAACGTCGAAATGAAGCCACCATAATGCTTTTCATCCCGAAAGAAACATTTGGTCCCGAACTAATTACATTTCAATCTTCCTATTTCCGACATGTAATTTAGCGTAGAGCAAATGTTGGGTGATTGGACCTTGATATAATTTACTTTCCTTCTTTGGTTTTGAATTTGTTGAAAATCCATCAATATTTGTTGAAAATCATCCATCAATAAATTCATATAAAGTTATTAGTGTTTAAAAAAAATAGATAATTACTATTCGAGTGCATAAAATACATTTTTGATTATTGCAATAAATATGTTACATTAGAATAATATTTGTGTAAAACATATATAATTATGAAAATGAAAATTCAACAAGTGACCGGATGGTGTGCTTAATGTGAATGAGGGGTTTTAACTAAACTGTATTATACGTGCAATATAAAGTGTGTTCATTTATATTAAATAAAATATTAACAGTGAATTTTATATTGGCAAAATATGAAAAAAAGTTTTTAGAAACATTTCAGAATTCCATTTTTGTAACACTCCTTACTAGAACTTAATTTTATCATTTATCGCACCGCAATAATGCTCATGTGAAAGTAATATTTGTCTTTAATCGAGTATGGAAAACGTATATTTTTATTGTATTACAAAAAATTAAACTAGATAAGCAAAATTGGAGCACACGCTTCTATTTTTAAAGCACTCACATCAGTGCATACAATATGCTATTTTTAAGTATTGTTCTGAGAATTCAGAGTGAAAAATATTTATATTTTTAATTAATTGTAATAGTACAGGAGTCCAAGTAGGATCGATCTTCACACATCGTTTTGCTGAATGCAAGGCTTATTTTTATGTAAAACGCTTAGAAATATTCCTGTAATGGGTTGCTTAAATGTGGTCAAGATTACTTTTAATATCTGCTGCAAAAGTAATTTTTTTACCAATTTTTCGTAGAGAATCATACACCACTGTATTTGCAAGAAAATTATCTTTATTTTCATATGTGATTCAATGAATTAACAGATGAGTGTAATTACTATTATCAACTTAAATACATTCTGTGTACACTGGAAATCTTTCTTTCCAGTGTACACAGGATACAAAGTACTTCAAAAGTTACCCAGAGACATTCGGATGGAGCAGAAATTTTCTTAATTTAAACTAAAAATAAAAAAGTATTTTGTAGAATTAGTTACTTATGATCTCAATAAACTTCTTGAAATCTAATTTATGTACGACTGACTATTTGAATACCGATATTGGTCTTTTACAAATAAATTATTATTATTTTTTGTAAGGTTTGCGAAAAAAAGCCATTCTCTATACAAATCTCTGCTTTCAAAAATATTAACATTCAGTTATTCTCTTTTGACATCGAATGTGTAAAGTTCGATAGGAATGTCAATGGCTGTTTAGAAATGAAAACCATTTTGAACAGATAATAAGGGAAACGGTTTAAGGAATCGTTCCCGGGATATGTAATGTATGTAATGTGTGAAAAAAAGATGTTCTGTATTATTAATTAATTAGTTTGTGATGAAATAGAGCATTTGAAGTATGATGACTGCTTGATTAGGAGAACAGATAGCGTGTTTTATAAGTAGGATTTACAAAATTTAATTTAAAATTGAACTGGTCAAAACATTCCCATTGTTAACAATTCATTCCTAAACCTTTGCGTTCCATACAAGTTATCGTTCTTTGAAAATTTTTTTTAATTCACTCCTACATATCTCGTAAGTGATTTCTTGAACCATTTTATAACTGTTCTAAGAATGGCCAATATTTCAAAACGATCATTAACATTCCTAACGACCTTTTTCAATTTGTGGACACCCTGTATATTCAATGATCCAATGAATTGCTGAATGTCAATATTTTTGAAAACAGAGGTTTTTATAAATAATAACATTTTTTTCGTAAATACAAAAGCTTATAATACAAAAGCTTTTTGATATGGAGCCAACTTCAGTAGACACGCTGTATATTCGATAATAGTTAACGAAAAGAGGCAGGCTTATTATTTATGGTTTTTACTTTCGAGTAGACCATTTACCCAACCAGTCAGAGAAAAATTTAAAAAACTCTTCTGTTGGTATTTATATTAAAGGTAGTTTTGATCACATTTTTCTAGGCAACTCGTTGCAGAGGTGTTGTTTAACCTTTTATATTTCATAAAAAGTAAGGTCGAAGGTCGATCTTCATTTGGCTCTTAGACTATAATGGATTGCACATTTAGGATATATAATATTTATCGAAATAACAATTTAAATTTTTTTGAAAATTCATAGAATTTATCGAAATATGATATATCTAAATATACATAATAAAATAAAAGACTAGTTTTTCGTATTTTGAAACCAATGATTTAATACTATTTGTTTGAATTTTAAAACTTTGCTTTTTTTATGCTTTTTTATTAATACGATTTGTATTTGAATTAAACGCAACAAATATTAAAATTGTAATACAGGGTAGTAATTCGATTAGAACTAACCTCATAGGCATTCAAAGTTCAGTTTCGGAGAAAGCTCATCAATTTTTAACTTCCCAGTTAAGGAAGTTATTGTAATGGGTCCGATTTTCAAAATTTGCAACATATCTTAACGTTTAATGGTAAGGACAAGGCATAAACAGCAATTTGGAGAAAACGTATGTGTGTGTGACACTGTGGTGTGTGGGTGCGTGTGTCGTACGTAAGTACGTTCGTGGTCATTGTTTTTGAATCGTATTAACAGCAAAATGTTTCGAGTTAGTCAAGTTTTCTTTTAATTTTTTCCCGATAGATAACGCGAGAAGAAAAAATTATAATAGTATGAACGACAATATCATCCGAAAAGAATTTCATAGCATTCGGTCGAACTTTAACTTTTTTTTTAAATATTTATAACTATATTCATTATGCTAAGAAGTTATTCGTGTGGACCTCAAGCGTCGCACCAGACCCTGCTCACGGTGTTTTTTTTTTTTTTTTACAATTTGTTATGTTGCGAAGCTATTCCTGTGGACTTAAAGGATCGCACCCTACCCTACTCACGGCTTGTTTTATTATAAAAATAATGTATCGTCATGGGCGAGGAAAAACTGACGGTTTTTTATACTAATTGGCAGATTTAATCATGATTTTGACATGGAATTTTGTGTCCAATGGAATAGTGTCACCATACCCAATTTCAGCAAAACTGTGTTCTCCGTTTTCAAATGTGTTTAAAATAAGGATTTCAAAATTTCAACTTATGTCCGTCTAGATTCCAAACAGAGTAACTTTGTAAGCAAGTTTAACTAATTCAACTTATTTTGAGGTGTAATGTAGGGTGACTTCTAGTCATCTCTGAAAAATGTTTTTGTCTAGTCAAAATAAGTCAAAAATCTTATAGATCTAGATCATTTTTGATTCAATGCACTAGAATGAGATATGGCTCTGCTAATTTTTAATTTTCAGAATTCTGTGATTAATATTAGAAAATTTGAAATTTTTGTAATAAACAGAAAATAAGTTTCTGCTACATTTTATTACAGGAATTTTTTACTCCATACAATCGAAAACTTTCAGACACACAATTTAAAATCAATTGAAAATTTTATATTTTAGAAATTTGAGCGAAAATTTCTAGATGGTAAATTTTAAATTTAGAGAAAAAACCGTGTGAATTTGTTGTAAGATTGGCTTAAAACAAATTTGTTTCTTATAAAAACTTCGCTTTTTCTAATATTAAGCTAGAAATTCACAAAATTATGAATGAAGTCCTATTTCGTTCATGGTACATGAGATTGCAAATTTTAAAAGGGCTTTGGACTTAATGTGATTTGACGATTTTCGCGAAGTAAGCGTGAATTATGATTCACTCTGTGTACAAGTTAATGCCAATAGGAAAATCACAAAATTATGGAGGGTAAGTAAAACGATGCTGCTATTTTTATTCTCGAATACAAATATATTCTGATTTTTTGTTATTAATTTTTGGAGCTATTACTTGGAAAAAACTTTTTTTCATTTTTGTAAATAAAAACCTGCTTATAAAATATTTAATATGAACTGAAATACACATAATTCAATAATGGAATTACAGACGGTTCGATAAGTCAAAAGCCTAAATAAAATATTTGGTTGAAATAATTTGATGGCATCCTGTTCGAAATGTTTTTTTGTATAAAGTGTAAATATTACCAGTTGAAAATTTGGTCCAACTTAAGCCAGAAAAAGTTCTTAGCTATTTTCATAATGTTGAAATTAAGGTGAGTAAGGAAAATTAGCAGAATTTATCAAAATTTTGAGCAGAATCTTTTAAAAATATATTTTGGTGTTGTATAATTGCTGATATTATATGACATATTTCTAATTTTATTTTATACTTTTTTAACTGTTTAGAAATTAGACTGTCGTTAGAAACAATAGACAAGGTATAGAAGTTTTTCGTGATTATTTGAATATTCGAGCGATTTACCTTTAGAAAGTGTTTTGGGCAATTAATGGACATATTCTACAACCCTGTACAACTTTTTCAAAATTAAAAATTTTTATTTAGAAACACTTAGAAATTTTTTTAATATTATTTTCGAATTTTGAATATGTTCTGCGGAAACCCGTTGAAAATGTAGCTGTAGAAAAAACGTCATAAAGAATTTTTTTGTTTGTACCTAAAAATTTGTGAATGAAACTGAAAAAAAAGTTTAAACAATTGCACTTGACTACATTTCAATGGTAGGATTAAAGACTGCAACAAGGGCTTTTATATTATATACAATAATGCATTTCGAACAACATGCATAAAAAAACTCCATTCACGTTTTATTCAGGCTCATGATTGATTGGACCCGATCTGTATTGAATTAAATTAAATAATCTATTACATATTGTATTATATTTAATAAAAACAACTAATCTATATTTAGTGCCCAAAACTCACCTCCCAATATATTAACATGACTATCATCAGTTGTTTCATGTTGCACTCTTGTATAAACTTTAATTTCTGAAAATAAATAAAAATATAAAATGAAATCTAGAAATTTTTGTTGCATTTTTCTTATAATATTATGAGGTTTCAAGTCAATATTATACAATATTCAGGTATCGAAAACAGTTTCTTAACAATAACTTTATAAAAAGTTTTAAAAATTAACAAATTCGCGAAATGAATGAAATATATTTACAATAAATAACTTTTTTCATTAACTACATTCCAAAAATTTATTTTCCTCGAAGAAGGCTGACGTTCCTTTTAGATTATAGAATACCTACTTAGAATTCATAAGGTTTTTTCGTTTTTAAAGTTAAAATTATTTTCTTATTTATTTTTCAATGTATGAGGTTGAGTAAATTGTTCTATTAGAAAATGATGGTTCATCTTGTACTACTTTTTGCATTTCTTGTACCTGAAAAAATTGACCAATGTTCTTGATTGAAAACGCAAACTTTATAAGCCATTTTCATAATTAACTTTAAGAGACATTAATATAATGAGTGCTTCATTAATCTAAAATTTTTTGACGAATTTTACTAATTTAAAATCCTAATTTTTAATTCCTATTAATTACTTATCGTATTCCTATTTTAATTCTTCTAATTAAATTCCTTCCTGTTTCCTCAAAGCTCTTGCATATCAGCGACTGCCTATTGTTGATTATCTAATCATGAATTTAATCTTAGTCGTCTATATTGGTTTTACCCACAAGTTTGAAATTTTAGAATACCCTTTTTTTGCAATAAGCAGATTAAATAGTAATAAATGGAAAAACTATTTTGTTCGGCATTGAATTTAAGGATTTGATCGACATAAATTGTAATTTTCAAGATGCTGGTCAACGGACATCCCGTTTTATTGAATGTGGTACTATATAATTCTAGCATTTGCTATTCGATGACTTCCTGTTAAAATAACAAAAAAATTATATCTAACAATTTTATGCTTGTAGGCGTAATCAAAAATTTTTCGAGCCACATAAAAGAGAATGCCATACGAGCATTAAAAAAGTCTCAACAGTGAAGCAAGCACAAAGTTTTGTAAGTGTGGTCCTGTTATGTGTGAACTGATAGTTGTATTAACACCATACAGGGTGCTTTTTTACGTTGAACTAGACTTGAAACTTGAAAATTAAGTTTTATCGATAAAAATGTTTCAAGTAAAAATTGTTGGGTTTATAAGCGCACATCTTACGCAGATATTAAACTTGACGTAGGTGTCCAGGCAATATGAAAAACTGATTCTTTTCCATACCAGGTAATAGATAGACGAACACTTTAAATTAGAAAGTTGTTATTGATTAAAAAAGAAAAATTTTTTGTTCGAAAGATTTGTCCGTAACAGTCTAGGCAAAAATTGACTAATAAGTTTTACCCAAAAATTGTTTTTTTCGTATGCCTTCTGCAAAATCTAGACACTCTTCAAAAAAAATTTTCCCTTAAAAGTGGCTTGTTTTCTATAAAGGCCATTTTTGTCCAAATTGAATGAAGAAGCGAGCAAAAAGCTATGATATGCAGTTTCTTACAGGTTCTTATAGGGTATTTATGCTATCCATTACTGTCTAAACTATTCGGTTAACAAAAAAAATGTTTCAAACCAAAAATGTTTCCGATTTTAAAAAGAACCACTTTCTAATTTAATATGTTCATCTAATGTTTGCCACTTATGAATTAGATGAAGGTTTTAATTGCACCGGTAAACTTAGCTTGAATTCAATACCCGCAAAAGATGTGTGCCTTTGAAATTAACATTTTTGGTTTGAAAGATTTTCCTCAATTAAACATATTTTTCGAGTTTCTCGAGTATGACAAGACGCCCTGTATAAGCTTTCCACCACTTTTTTATTTTCATTAAAAAGGCCAGCAACAAAGTATCAACTTTCATTATATTTTAATAAAACATTTACTATTTACTATGATAATTAGATTCCACCTTCGGGTAAAGTAACTTTTATTTATAATGTTTTTAAATAGTCTAAGTAACGGGTGTTCCATTAAGAACACCGATTTTGGATTGCGCGCCATTTTAGAGTCATGGTTTTCCAAATAATGGCCGTTTTTTAGTACACAGATTAAGTAAAATGAAGCGCTACAATACAAAACAACGAATTCTCATAGAGAAGAAATATTATCAAAGTGGTAAAATCTTTTCGAAAAATACGTACAATAGAGAAGTTGCATGTTTTTTAATTTATTTTTATTCAAAAGTTTACTAAAAGTTTCTAAGAAAAATTTTTTTTTAAATTCATTTGATTTTTATGTGTTCTAGAATGGAATCAGAATGATAAATGGTTTGTCTAATTTAACGTAAATTACCATAGAAATAAACAGCAAAATTTAATTTAGCGTGATTCTGATTGGCTCACAGCCTCCAAAGGTGTCAATACGTCACTATAACCGTTCTTTTTATTAAAAAAATATAACTCTTTTTTATCAATAAATTAATAACAAAATGGAATTGTTAATTTAATGAACAAAATTACTTAAATATACTTTAGATGAATTATTCTTTCATGTAGGTACAAATGAATTTGTGGTAAAAAATAATTAATGCAAGTTCTCCAACAAGATTTGAAAAAATTGGGTCTGTAAATGCCATTGATTTTCTGTCTCTCGCCATTGACGACCGTCGACTACCTGCAAAATTGACTAAATCGTCATCCCATCTCGTTAGAAGATATCGTTTTCTTCTGGTAGTCTAGTTAACTACTTCAAATTTATGAAACATAGAAATAACGGTTATAAAAATACTTGATCCGGAATGATGTCTAGAAAAATGTGTCAGAAGCGCATATAAAATTGCAAAAGTTATAATCAATTAAATAGGAAAAAACGGTATTTCGTTTTTCGCCAATATGTCATAAAATATTTATATATAAGAAAGAGGACAGGTTAATATTTAAGAAATAAGAAGGAAATTTCTAATAAAAAACCCACACTCCTGGAAGTGTACCTACATCATTTATAATTTTAATTTAATGCTGAAAATAGGTCTTTTTGCGTAATTTTTAGATTGTTGTTATATCGTCAAAAACGCCTATCTCACATTAATAATTTTTTAAGATATTAAATATTAATTAAAAAAAATCATGGTGTATCCTGAACAATCTAAAGAATTTATTATCGTTGAAAATTTATCTTAAAAATAATTTTAAGTTAGACAATTTAGAAAATTTGTTGAAATTTTCGTTTCCATTGTAAATTTAAAAGAAATGTTTAAATAATTGGTATACAATTTTTTGGCTTCATGGAGCCCTTCTTATTTAAATATTTAACAAGAACACATCAAAAGAGTTTTAAGTGTTTTTGTAATTTTTTTTACATTTTTTGTTACCTTTCGATTAAAAAACTTTTATTTTTCAAATGGTATATGTAGTTCTAATTTCATATAATTTTATCTATTTTCGAGTTGTGTATTTTTCAGATTTTTTTAACCTATCTAAAGTTTTATGTTTTTTCAAGCCCTTCAGAAATTGTGACAATATCTCTCATCACGAGAGTAAAGGTGTAGGCAAAAATGCTAACTTCGAAAATTTTCGGGCCTGTTCGTGTAATTTTGTTAGTTTAATATAAATCGTACTCGTATGTAAATTAAAAATATTTTTAATAGAAATATGGTGAAATAAGTTAAATTGAATTTAATTATTTAGATTATTTTCCTGCTCTTATATTTTCACTCCCAAACATTGAACATGAATACATGAATAATCACATAATCCAACTAATTTAAACGCTGCTCGAACTCACTACTATTCTCATGTCACTGAATATATAAACACAACCTATGATATTTTGTGAGGGGTTGAATGAAGTCTGTGGTTTGGCACATAAGATCAGCTTAAGTATCGGATCTTGAAAGCTGCATCAACTATCATTCCCCTGAGGCTATAATTATGTTCTGTTAAAGTAATCCTAGCCGAAATGCAACATAATAAATCACATTTTTGGGTTAAAGTCAGAATTTTTGGTTACGATTAAGATGATCAAAGATAAGTTTAATTTTGAAAAGGCGGGATGCTACTGCGTGAGTTTTTTTTTTGTAGTAACTGCTACACTATTGATTTTAGCGAAAAAAGTGCAGAGAATATTTTTGTCGAGGATAACATTCTTTACAAAAATGATCCCACGTGTTTTTTGCGTAAATCACATATTTAACAATCTGCTGAAAAGTTAGTGCAATATTTGCGATTTCAGCATTTTCGGCGAAAAGAATGAAAAAAAAGTCTCAATGAAAGATATAGACAGTATATAACGGGCAATAACATTTAGTTAAGCAATTTTTTACTATGGCTCGTTGTTCTCGCCAGAGGTCACCAAAGTTGCGCACTCCCGAACAAATCACATACAGAGTTATTTAAAAGACGCTTATGCGCTTCTAAAACATTTTAAAACGCTATTTGAGAGTAAAATACAAATATTATATATTGTTGCTGTTATGTAATTATTGTGTTTATGTGAGCATCGTAAAATTTCAAATTATTTGTTTCCAATTTTGCACTAACTTTCCAGTAGATTGTTTAATATGTGACTCATCCAAAAAAATGTAAAGAGCCCTGCATACGCAATTTTTTGTTAAAATCTCACCCCCTTTAACCAAGATGGCAGCCTTTCCTATAAGGATGGCATCCCGCTTTTTCTATAATTTGAACTTATCTTAGACCATCCTAACCGTAACCGAAATATCTGGCTTTTACCTAAAAATGCGATTTAAAAATCTAGGATGACTGTGCTATCCTTCATTCTACTTGAGGCAATCTAAATAATGGATTACTTGAAGAAGAATCAAATCTGAATCGAAACTAGTAGCGACCAAGAAAGTGTAAATAATTAACATTAAAATACCCAATAAATCTGCTAAAAAACGTTTTATTAATGATGATATTCGGGAAGTATAAAAACAGTAAAAAAAAAAAAATGAAGATAATTTAAAAAATAAAATTTTATACATACCATAAAGCCGTAGCGTTCCATCTGCTCGTCCTAATGAGTTAGTTGACACACAGTTATAGGTGCCAATGTCATTGCTATTAAATGATCTAATTATTAGCCACATGAATACCTTATAACCAATCTTCTCTTCACGTATAGAATATTTAGGCCTGAAAAAAAAAGAAAATATATGACATAAATACAACGTAACTTTACATTAGTCTATTGTGCAACAAGTGACAATAACACAAGAATGTAATTGGAAAAGTATTGCATTCGAATGTGCAATCCCTCTATATTATAAATGCGAAAGTAAGCATGTTTGTTTCTTTGTTTGTTTGTTTGTTACGCTTTCACGCTAAAACTAGCGAATGGTTTTTAATGAAACTGTACAGGAAATATAGCTTACACTTCAGAATAACACATGAGATATAATTTATAAAGATATATTAATAAAAAAAAAAAAATTATTAATTAATTTAATTGGACATTTGATGTTACCATCAATTACAGATTTCTGGAAAAATAGTCAATATGAAATATTTCACGGCCATCTTCTTTGACATACTCAATGGATAATTACTATATATATAAAAAAAAATAGAAAGCTATACATGAATTATACCTGTGTAAAACAATCCTTTCCATTATTTCGAGTGTTATAGAAAGGGGATAAGCGAGAGCAATCTTTATATTTAAACCCAGCAAAGCGGGTGGGTACCACTTTAGTAGGTAATATTTTTTCATGTATGTAGGATTAGTTTTCTATGACTGCACAAATTACATGTGCCATAGCAAAAGTGTAACTGTTAATTGAGTGCGATCAATTTACTTGTCGCACAAGGTTCACGACTGCAATAGGTGATGAGCAATTTGTCGCATGGAAAATTGTGCGGAATGAGAGCATTTATTCTGCATGAATACAAAAAAATACCATGAAAAAATAAATTAATTATTTTTTATATTTTATATCCGGCTATGTTGTAAAAGGGACTTATGTTTTATATAAGTCGTTTTTTCACTTATTGTATATTACAAATGAACTAAAAAATATTAAAATATGTTTGTCTCTGTTAAATACCGAGTATTTTAAAATAATAGAGGCATGTATATTAAAAGAAAATCATCCTATAATTCCATAAAAATTGAAAAACAAAATATTTTTTTAAATTTTTGTCCCCACTATCGTGCTCATAACATTCTTAATTAGTCGCACAATGGTGTTTTTTTGTTCTCAATAATTTTGTTTTTATTTTCCACCGACTAGTTTTGGAGAAATCTATGAAAACATATCATTCATTTACAGTTTTACCATAAAACCAATGTTAAATATGCCTTCTTTTGAAGTCATTTATTTATTTAAATAATCGTGCATCCTCACTAAAATTTGCAAAATTTAGACTTAGTAAACTTTATATAAAATAAAACATCAAGCCATTTATATAAAATTTCCTTGGCGCTTGTACATCCTTAATATTAAACCGATGAATAATGATTAAAATTTTTAAATTCTTTGTAATATTTTTGTTTTCGACAACCTGGATAATTGAAAAATAACAGTCGAAAGCTTACATTAAAAATGCATAACGTATTTTATACATATTATTATATTCTACAGTTACACAACATTGAATATTAAAATAACTTCAATATAAACTACCATTATAAAAAAAAATAGACTTATAAAATATAATACTAGGTGTAGTAAATAGCGATTATGTAGAAGGTATAATGAAAAAATAATTTCCGTTGTTAATAAAAATATACGTGACAATTTGAAAAGACACACACACATTTTTTCAATATCTTTCAATATTATTTTTAAATGTTAAATAAAAAATTGAGACATAAATATTGACACCCTTCCACGCATTGCCTTTTACTTATACACGTTTTATAGTTAATTTCTTGAAAAAGATAAATTGTCATTTTTTGACCGCAATTTCTTCGAAGCGTTATACGGTTATCGAGTTATTCGGGAAAAACTATTTAAAGTTTGTTGTTTCGCGTTTGGTACAAAATAAAAAAATAATGAGAGTTTTCGTGGGGACTATATTCATTTCGTAGCTCGGTACAATAAGTACATTAAAAATATAGCGTTTACTTTTATTATTTATAAAAGATTTTCTGAAAAATTAAGGTATTAATTTTAGAAGTCAAATACTTGTTTGATTTTTTAAAGAATTTAATTTTATAGCTACTTTTTGTTTTTACTGTATGGATTAACTGTAATATTAGTTTAAAAAAGACATACTTCTGTTTTAGTAGTCAACCCAATATGTGCGTACATTACGTTTGGTTTGATCAGGATATTTATTATAATATAATTTCATTGTACTTGCTTTATATTATCTCTGTTATCTTTGACTTTCGATAACTTTCACAACTCAATTTTTGTAAATGATAAAATATAAAATTTTGACAAAAAATACAAATTGACAACTATAATCATATTTTTGTATTTTCTCAAAATTCATGGGAAGCTGAATAGATTGAAAAAGTTTTAGTTTCTTAGGTAACCTAGATGAAAATAGTCGGTTTTTGATATCGTTTTTTGTTTTGTAGTACTTTTTTTGGTTTTACCACCAACCAGCAAACAAATCAGAACGATCCTTATAAGTACTAAAACTTGGACAACTTTCATGTGTGTAGCTCGTTGCGACTTGTGGGTAGAAAATCCATCCCCACATCTTTCCCGGGGGTGGTATCATGGAGGGGGGGTGCGGAATCATGAATTGAAGAGTCGATGGTGGCACTCATCCGGATTAGCTTGACAATTTTCATTTGTGCCAAAATACTTTGAAGACAAATGGAAAAAGTTGCACAAACTATTAAAAGATGCTTGATCGCCGCACTCGATATTGTTAAATGCAGCTTGCCTGCTTTTAGGATGTATGAGCATGGCAACAATAATAGATTTAAATACTCAAAACTTATTTATGGGTAGATTTTTACTCAAATAATGTGTGGTTCAAATTTCAGCTTGGGTATCCATGTAAAATTTGTATTAAAAATGTCATTGAAAATCGATATAAAATAAATTGCTCTTATGGAGAAATTTCAAAAAACGACTTATTTTGAAAGTTTTTGATAATTTTCACTTGGATTGAATGAACATAAATTTTAAAAACACTTTTTAATAGAAAGTAAACATATAAGCAATGGCATAGAAAATAAAAAGCTAAGTGTCTTCGTTCATATAAGGATGTACGAGCAGGGTAGATTTAGGATTAAAATTATTTTTATCTTATTTTCAACTTTGATGATAGATTTTAGTATATCTTTACGAAAAATAAGAATATAATTCTACGATACTTGCCTTGGTTTACCAAATATCGAAAGTTGCATAATTAAACAAAATTTTCATGTTCGATATTTTGAAAAATACGCCAGATATCGAAAAGTTGTATTCTTACTTTTCGTCTTATATCGTCAAGTTATAACATATTGAAAAACATCAAAATTGAAAATTTCAATTTTTTAAATTTGTGTCCCCATAACCGGGCTCATACATCCTTAAAAGTATAAAATAATAAATTTCCATTCGCAATTGATTAGTTTTAAACCGTCGGATTGTAAAAAAAAAAAAAAATCTATCAAATTGTTACAATGTTATTATGTTAATGGTTTTATCAACGCCTAGAGGGGCTTAAGAAAAAAGTTTTTGAGAGATAATCTAAAATATTACATTACTTTTTTTCGATTCATATTTCATTTTTGACGAATCACCTTGTGTTACATTATAGCCTTATAGCAGCTACTCGATAATATAGTTATAGAATTATAACGTATGATAAAATATATTGAAGTTTCACATAAAATACATGTAGTAATCATTAATTTATGTATTTCATGTATAGGAACGATTCGAAGTTTGATTGATTATTGAAAATTAATGATTGATTATTTATTATATTGTCAACAACAATGTACAAGTGGGAACAACTTTCAAATAAATTAAATAATCGAATGTGAGCTGAAAATTATCTATATGATATTGTTATATCTAAAAATAGCATGTGAAAAGTATGTGAAAATTCAAATTTGTTTCTTTCCAATTATTATGATGTTATTTTATAAAAACTTAAAAAAAATTATTTCCTTTTATTAAAATTAATTTTTAACAAATTTTTCTCTCAAGGGTAATATCTATTGATTGTGAAGTCAGTTAAAAACAGCGACAACCCGTTGAGATTTTTTTTAGGATACAAAAATTCTGCAATAAAAGGTATTATGGCTTTTGGTATTTACATTCAGCATACGTAGCGTATTTCATTCAGCAGCGATACTGAATCAATTTTTAAAAAATAAGTCCTGTAATTTAATGCAAGAAAAAATTCTCTATTATCTGTATTATTATACACACACAAAGTATTAGTGGGGAGTAGCTTAAAACACCTGCTATATAGAACATACAACAACATTAAAACTAGATTAAAAATATAGCCAAGAAAATTTGAAATGATACAACAAGATGTTTTTATAACTTACAAGCTAATAAAACTAATAGAAATGTAAAGATACATTAAAATTTTTGTTTTTATTTCATCATAGCTGCTGAAAGATATTGTCATCATAGAAAATAACATATATATAGGTTCTGGGTAGGTAGATTGTATATTATATTAAAGTTTAAAAGCATAATAAAATTTTTTATTATTTTACGAAAAACATAAAATAATATACCTACTTCTCATTCTATGATATTTCTTAATAAACTGGGGCTAGAAAATTTTTCATTATATTTTTCTTATTCTATCCAGTATTTCTATTTCGTATATCTCACCTATATCCGAGTGGTTATTCCACCTAGATATCTTGCAAAAATAAGTTCTGTGAACTTATTTTTAGTTAGATAAGCGAATTTTCTCAGAAGATGATAAAATAACACATTTTTCTTAAAATCGAATATTGAATTTTTAATTTTTCAAGAATTTTTATTTCGAAAACTAAGCTTCTAGAGAAAAAATCACAAGAGTACTTTTTTTCTTAAAACTAATCAAAAATACAAAAAAAAATTTCATTTCGAAAAAAATTGTATATCTGTTGATTTTTCTCATAACGAACTTGACCTTTCATATACCAACACCCTTCTTGATACCAAATTTTTTAAAAACGGTCTTAAATTGCGACCGCTAGAGAGAGTAGGTACAGATAACACTGGTCAACACAATTTTGGCACAGAAGCATGACTTTACTTTTTGAAAAGTACTTGACTTGCTGAATATGATACTGAGCGCAAAATTGCTTCATCACGTCACGTTATCGAGAAATTCGTCCTTTAACATGAAAAAAACTTGTTCTTCTTCTTAATTCGAGGTCATATTTCACCGGTTAATAGTTTTTTCTCACGAAAAAATTTACGCCACATATATGGTGGTGTTACGGAATTTCGAATATAACAAAGAAATGAATTTTTTCCTCTTTTAGCTAAAAATATTTTGAAAACCTTACGTATTAGAGAAATTCTGAATTCAAATTCGAATTCAGCATCCTCAAAAACTATAAGAAATGTCTCTCGCATCAATGTGCCAAAAAAAAAAAAAACAAATTTTGTTAACCAGTGTAGTTAACTGAAATTAAAAGTCAATTAAGTTTTTTAATAGCTCCACCGCTTATGCATTTAACATTTTCTGATTTGATATTGTATTGCCATCAGAACCAAATAAATTCAACAGTTTGAAGCATGCATGCTCTTAACATAAATACATAAACTAGATACATAAATAAGTTAAATAAAAGTTGGTAATATAAAAAGAATAGATAGTTTATTTTACTAACCCATCTAGAAGCATTTCACTTTGACTTTTAACCCAGTAATTGATTGTGTTGGGAAAAGCTTCGACGTAACATTCTAATTGTACATCTGTGTTTAGTGGTGCTCCTAGGAGTTGATTTGGAACTTTGATTGTAGGTGCAACTGTAAAAAAAAGAAAAATTTTGTTAGCATTTGAAAATCATTAGATATACGTATTCAATGATTGTAAGCAGTGATTATAAATTACTCCAAAAACTTAACGTCGAATTCAAAATGCATTAGGACTTCCATTAGATGAACAACATGAACCCGTTAAAATCCGTCATTGAGCATGAATAATTTCCGTATGTAGTACAGGTTGCCGGTAGGTAGCCCGGTACGATATTTTTAAAACAAAAATTTTTTTAACAAATAAATAATATTGACTTAATTGCTTTGGAAAATATTTTATCATATAATTGGAGTCCAAATTAACAAAAAATGTTTTAAGAGGTGTTTTTCTAGAAACCCTCCAGTTTTCGAATAAAAATTCGTAAAATTTGAGACTTAAACGATTTTCATCCCTCAAAAAGTACGGATTTTCTATTCTACACATGCTAGAAAGATGGGATTTTCACCAATCGACTTGAAATAAAGTCAATTAACATTTTCGATAACGCAACCCCTCTCCCGACAAATAAAGTCGATTGGTGAAAATCCCATCTTTCTAGCATGTATAGAACAGAAAATCATTTTATTGGGTGGTTTTTCGCGTGCTCTTTTAACAATTAACAATCAAGCACTTAAAATCCAATTAGGTCAAAATTTTTTGTGGGATGTAGTTGAATACCCCTTACACTTCAAATAAAAACTTTATGCATACTAAAAATTTGATTTTTTCATTTCTAAGGGATGAAAATCGTAAAAATCGCGTTTTTCTAAATTTTACGAATTTTTTACTCGAAAACTGGAGGCTTTAGAGATGTCTAAGAACATTTTTTGTTACTTTTGACCATAAATATATGATAAAAGTTCAGATTCGGTCTATATTGTTTATTTGTTAAAAAAGTTACTTAAACAATATCCTACCCGATTACCCAGCCACCACCTGCACTTTTACGTTCAGAAGCATATTTTAAACGGAATCATGCTAAAATTTACCATGCGAAAATGAATCATGATCAATGACGGATTTCGCCATATCTAGACAGCATATTTGTAGTTTATTTGATGGATGCTTTAGTTGTAAAAAATTAGCTATGGCGCTCTGATTATATCCGCATTTAGCATATTTATTGTTGGTCAAATAATCACTCATTATAAATTTAAATAAAACGAAAATGTTCTGCATGATGATTTTTCAATTTACCCTTCCTCAAAACTTTCTCTTCAACATCAAACAACAACATTAAATGCTTAGAGTTATTTCAAATACTAAATAAATATATTTATTTTACAGTGTAATTATAAAATGAAAAATAATGTGCTTTTGGCAGTTATATTTGGTACAGAAAAAAAAAAAAAACGTGGACAAATTGTTACCGCTAACATGAGCCATTTATCTATTCACATTACCACACTTAGCGGCGTCCACTCTGGCGTTACTCATACTTTGTAAAAGTATTTTATCGAAACAATTTTGAAATACTAAAATAGGGCATCTGGCAAGTGGTGGTTGAAATCCCACCTGCCAACCTAAGACTTTTATTTAACAAATGAACAACTTTTACACAACGGACGGCATCTTATTAAAGTTAAAACTTTTAAGCAATAAACCTACAATTACTTAAAATTGAATTAACTTCTTAAATAGCTAAAGGCGATCAGTAGTAAAATGAGAGATTTGGAAAAATTGATGATGATGAACCGATTTTAAAAAATTTTTCACTTATAGAATGCTACAATGTCAGCAAATAATGTGGGCAAATAGCAATATTTTATTTTCTAAAAAATTGGTGTTCCGCACCAAATAATGTCCAGCGAACCAAACATAGCTGATAGATTGTACGAAGATCGCCGGGTCAGCTAGTTTATAATAAAAGAAATTTGTTTAGAAACTATGTAATTTTAGTTCGCACAGTTATTTTGAGCGAGATTTTGAAAAATTCTTTTTGATTTTGCCAGAAGAAATTAAACTACTTGTTTTGAATTATCAAATTATATACGTTTTTTTCTGATATTTTTGGTAAACTTTAATTGTGTACTATATTTAATCTCTAATATTTTAAAAATAATATAAGAAAATGTAAGCACGTTTGTATTCATATTATCCATTATTTCATAATAGATAAATGGCTAGACTTAACGGAAACAGCTGATATTAAATTTATTAATAAATTTTATTGATTGTGAAAATATTGTGTTTTTAAATTAGTAAAAACAAGTGATGTTTTCAATTTAGTAAAATATATACATTTTTTTTTTTGAGATAATATCAACAGTCATACCATTGACAAAATCAATACATACCTACCCATAGGTAGGTTCAAATAAACATATTCGAGTATTTATCGAGACTATGTAATGGTCCAAATTTTTAGGTTATTTATGTAAAAAATAATGAACCGGCTATAAATACAAAGTGTACTAAAAATTATGCGAAAGATGGAAATCATCTTGGAAATTTAAATGCAACGTTACAGAAAATAAATCTATAAAAAAATTGCCTTTTTTGAATTATAGAAGAAACTGATATACAGTTTAATATGACGTCCTCTTTTATAAATTACACGTAAGTAAATTCATGCTTTTTCGCATTTCGTTAGCGTTGGACGAAATCGTCTTTTTAAATGAAATAAAAGTTAATGTTTCTCAAACTTTTAAAGTTCCTTTTACAATTAATTATTATCAAGAACTTTTCTGTTGAATATTTTTCGCTAAGAGATCTGTTTTGCCCTAAATCGCAAAAAAAACTTTTTCAACCCTTCAATTAACCCTCATTTGGTAATTTCCAAGGGTCTCGAGTTTAATTGTTGTTTACTATGTTACTTACACCCCAAACTCACATTTTCACCTAGTCGCTACTTGTTAATAATTTTATAGCTCTCAAACCTAATTAAATTAGACAAACCGTGAATGTACTTGGTATCTTTACAGATACCAGAAGGTATCTAACTATTGACAAAGAACATTGTACGAAATGGCTAAATGGATGTTACAAATTTTGTTTTTATAACAAAGTCTGGAAAACGTTTTTTCAAATGTTAATAGAATTTTGTGTTTTGATCAGAGTGCAAATGCTATGGATGCCACTGAATCAAATTTTTCCACTTTAGATACTCAAATGTGGCTTGAGAATTAATGGACGGTAGACTTTCGATATTTTAACAACTTTATTTTTAATAAGCTTGGGTAATAAGCTTGTTGACTAAAATTTTATCACTTCAGGTGAAGAACTCTCACTGAACGGGCAGAAAAGTGAAGTTGATTTCTGAAAATCTTGAGAATTAAGCAAAATATGAATGTTTCAAATTCCTAATTAAACAACGAGGAAAATATAGGTTAGTGACGTCACTGTCACTGTATCACCATAAAGATACATAAAAAATACATATAAAACTTTGTTTTGCTAAAAGGAGATCTTTGATTGCTTATAACTTCTTCGATTTTCAATCAATTTTAATTTCACTTTCAGTTTTTGTCATGGTATCAAGTCTAGTTTTATATTTTATGCGTAATATGGCATCGCAAGCAACTACCGTTTATTTTGTAGAACTGTGTCATCTATGCCCAGTGGATTTTACGAATATTAATTTTATAGACTAGAGAATCAATGTTTTTCATTTATTTCAATTCTGATTTAATTAAATTGTCGAAAACATTGTATGTTTATTTTATGGTTAATATCCAACTGTAGCATAAAATATTTATTCGTTGTGTGCGTAGTTATGGTAGGGATAAAAAATCGATGCCAGCGCTTCCATTTTGGCGATAAAGGAGGCTGTTATAACTAATTTGCAGTTCTTTACATGTTAATGTTATAGAAAATGACAAATTAAAATTATTGAAAAACACTAATTAATTAAACTTAATGCATTAAAAATTGTGAAAATAAGAAATCAAATTGCACAAATATTATTTTTCAAATGTAAATTATCATAATTATTTATTTTAATTTTCGAGACAATAATATTAAATTTCCAATGTAAGTCATAAATGCAATCCATACAACTATATATGCATTCATAAAATTCTATAATTTATCGTTATCAAAGAAACGCCTTCAATAAAACTCACGCACGATGCAAATAGTTTTATAGCTAAAATTAAAAATAGTTTTGTTAAAATGGCTTATAGAGGTAACCTTGGTGAGATATTTTTGTAAGCTCATTTTGTTTAAAAAATGCATCAAAACAAACAGTTTTACAAATACCACAGCAGCTAATTGAATTTTATGTGGATATATACTGAGCGGCAAATGATGATCCAAGGATGAAAGTCTTTGGCGTTTGTCGACTTTACTCAACGTAAACGAAATACCGGGCTCTATTTTTTTTTTACCTTATTATATTATTTTAATTTTTGGAAATTTCTTAATTTATATGATCATTTCCCAGTATAAGGTAGTTCGTATAATCGTTACGAAAATCCACATAGAAATTTTCGATATATCTTTGTGTTTCATGGTCAAAACAATGTATTAACATCACTTTAAGATTGATAAGTATCTGGTTTTACGCTTGTGTATGTGTAAGGGGGATCTCGGATTTGTGTCAATGTGTAATAGTAGCAAAACGTGTGAAATTTGAGGGAGTTCGCCAGTGTCGTATTTTTATCATCTGAGAAATTGACTGCGTGGAGGATCATGAGGGTCGTACTTACATAAACAGCTTGTTTATATAAAAATTGTTTACAGCTAAATTAAAAATTTCAATTCAACTCATATTCATTGAGAACTTCCTAAAAATAAGAAATATAATTATCGTAGCCCATCCTGTAGCTTACGACTTTTGAGATCTCTTGTTTATCAATATATTTTTCATGCTCTGATTTGATTAAAGTATTTTATAGAGACGTCAGTATTTTTTTTATATTGCCTTCTGTAATTTTATGTATTTATTTTGGGTATTTATATACCTGTTTTTTTTAGTAGACAATAAAAGGCTTCGGTAACTCAAAGCATTTAAGGTAAAATTTTATCAATGGCTAAAACGTACCTGCGATATAAACACAAGCGAATTTCTGGAAAAATTCACAAAAAAGTGCTTTTTTGTGTACAGTTTTGTTTGAAAACGATTACAATACAGATGGTACAATTAACTGATAAAACTGTTATACTTACAATTAACGCTGAGTGATATTCGTTTGCTCACTGCTGGAGGAACATCATTGCTGGCAATGCATAAGTATGCACCCATTTGTCTGCGATCTAGTCGCCAAAAATGTAAACTACTGCCATTGTACGTGTCAACTGAAAAAAAATAATTAAGTATTACTTAAAATAGTATAAAACATTTATTTGAAATAAAAATTCACATAGTGTTTTGAGATGTTCTTAGAAAGCAAGATGTTTTCGAATTGTACTAAATCTTTGGCTTAAACTTTGCTCATAGTACATGTACACACTCGACAACGCAACAAAATTTTAATTGTCCGAAAATAAGAAGTCTAGAAACGTTTTGTACTATTGATAAATGGTAAGTAATCAAGCGGTCTAATTTGGAACTACTGAAAAAGTGGCCCTTTTCCTGTTTAATAGTACAAATTTTTATCACCAGTTGGTGGGATTTATGTGAATAAATTTGAATATTTTTATTGGCCTTAACAAATGGCAAGTACAAGTATTGAAATCTGGTAGTCAAACTAACTACTGAATTCGGATCTACCGCTGATTTTAATTAGTACGATTTTTTATCACCGAGTTGCAACTCCCAGTTATCAATTCAAATCTATTCATTAGTTTTTGCGTGAAAGCATAACAAACAAACAAACAAACAAACATTCTTACTTTCACATTTATAATATATAAGGATAAGGATAAAGCGAAATAAGATTTTGAATTACGTTTAGTCGGTTTAAAATATCAACAAAAAAAATGTTTGTTTCCCATTGAGAATAAATATTTCGTCCTACTTATAAAAATTTCAGTTTTGCAGTCTTTATGAAAAACTAAGAGATATCAGAGCAAACATATTCATAAAAAATGTATATAATATGGCATATTTTAGTGAAGTCACGTGGAAATCACAAACACATATCTTCCGTTCTATTAAGAGTAAATAAAAATCTTTTGTCAAAATCATCTCGATATAAACTTACATATTTATTAAGTTCCATATATTTATAATACTGTATGTATTATACAATACATAATATTTATTATAAAATATATACTTTGTATATGAAAACAAAGTATTAATCTTTAAGAAATAATATATAATAGAAATTTCCATATCGGATATACAATTTAATATTTTATTTATAACGGCATTGTTTATTTATTTCATATTACATGCAGTGAAAATCTTTTATTTCGATAACGTTTACAAGTATAAAATCAGATACTCCGCAAGTAGAAATACCAAAACTTGACGATTGCCATGTCCCAGCTGGGCCGAAATTGGGCAGTTGAATTCGCGTAAGGGATAAAGCATCAGTCAAGTTCCAAAAAAACAATTCTTGATATTTCAGCTTGGGCTAATGATTTCATCCTATTTTAAGAACCAATCCTTGTTTTTCAAGCTTTAACCCAAACTTTGATGAAGGATTATAAATTAAGTATTAAGTCATAAATCAAGTATTGGTTTTACTATCCTCTGCTTAAACCTCAACTAAACAAATTTTTGACAGCCTTTTCTGACTAGTTTATTGAACTTTTAGTAAGTGTATTATCTCGAGAATTATTCGCCCAATCGTTAAATGAAACCGATTTTTGTATTTTTTGGGTCAAAATTGCCTTATATACAGAGTTTTATCAAAATTGGAGACGATAAATTTGTATCGATTTTTTGCAATTTTTTCAAGGGGTACCCCTTAGAAAAATTCGAAAAAATCGTAAAAAATTATTTGTTTCGGAATTTGATGAAACTCAGTTTATAAGGTAATTTTGACCCAAGAAATTCACAAATCGAGTTTATTTGGCGATTGGCCGAGTAATTTTCGAAAAAAATGTTATTTCGGATTGATTTCCGGTATCATCTCGAGAATTATTCGCCCAATCGTTAAATGAAACCGATTTTTGTATTTTTTGGGTCAAAATTACCTTATATACAGAGTTTTATCAAAATTGGAGACGATAAATTTGTATCGATTTTTTGCAATTTTTTCAAGGGGTACCCCTTAGAAAAATTCGAAAAAATCGTAAAAAATTTTTTGTTTCGGAATTTGATGAAACTCAGAATATAAGGTAATTTTGACCCAAGAAATTCAAAAATCGAGTTTATTTGGCGATTGACCGAGTAATTTTCGAAAAAAACGATATTTCGGATCGATTTCCGGTATTATCTCGAGAATTATTCGCCCAATCGTTAAATGAAACCGATTTTTGGAAATAGTGGAAAGCAGTGATCCAGCAATGAAAGCCTTCAAATCTGCCTTAGTTGCATTAACTTGATGTCTACATATTTGGACACATTGTGATACCTACTGCCCGCTGGGTGAATTTAAGCTACTAATTTATTGTGAGCATATTACATGCACTACATCAGTTCATCACAATTATTTAACTTGTTTTTGCGTTCGCAGGAATTGATTTAATAATCCTGGGAAAATCGCATACGGTTATTGGTACACTTTAAGCAACTGAGTCATCTGGGAAAAGCTTTTGTTGCTATCAAACTCCGGATCTCTTGAGCAACTTCTGATGTATAGTAGCTAAAACAACAACTGTTTAAATGTAAAGACGTATAGAAAGAAGATGATAAATAGATTCGAACATTCATATTATTATTATTATTATAAGTATTATAAACATAAATTATATATTCAGTTGACGTTTAAGTTGTTGTACAATCGTAACTATAAAATAAAATTGATTGTATACATTTACTGATAAATTCAGATTGACTAAAACCGTACGTAAATCCAAAGGCAAGAGTATGTGAAAGCCAAGTCCAATAAGTTAGTCAATTTCGCTTTCCTTTTAAACAGCATTAAAGGTAATATATAGATATTGTTTGTATTATATACTTGATATCTTCTGAATGCAAGGTCACAGGTCAATTGAATGCTTGCGGTCAAATATATTTTCCTTTCTATTTTGATTGAATCTTTCTTAGAATTTTCATATTTGTTGCTGTAAAGTCTTTTTAACTTTCATTTTGTTGTTCTTAATTTCTAATATGAAGATATACTCAAAGAATCCTCACATTTTCAACTTTTTGGATAATTTTTTGAAAAATGAAGCAATTGAGTTGTAATTTTGGAAAAAGATATAACTTATGATCATAAAAAAAAGTGTGAATTTGGAATTTAGAAAAATTCATTTCAAGTTACTTTTACATTATTTGAGTGTACTTTTGAAAGTAGGCACAGTTGAATTTGGGTTATTCTTTATTTAGGATTTATTTTGATCTGAGGAATTATTTCCTGATACATAGGGCATGACTTTCCATTCCCTCTGTACAAAATAAGAATACCCCAAAATAAGGACACGCCAAACAAAAATGAATGCAGAAGGAAGAGATTTAGGGCATGGCAAACAAATTTCGAATAGAATCAAATTACTTCTACAACTTGAAATAACGATACAATTAATAAAAAGAAAATCTATAAGTCTAAATGCTATCTGCTCTGCTGAAAAAATCCTATTATAAGAAGCGAGAACTTTGTACTATTCTTATATGAATTTTTTGGTTGAATATTATCTAAGTATGTAGTTTATGTATAATAGTATGTTGTATATGAGAAACATAAAAGAGGCAAAGATAACAAAATATCTGTTCAAATAACACAAACAAAGGACGTCGCAGCATATCAAGATTACGAATCCACCGTATTTATTTATAAAGAAAAAGGAGAAGATATTACTACATATACACATAAGAAGTTTGTATCATAAGAATAGTATGTAGAATTACATCCAGTGCCACTAGATCGACTACACATATACCTCTAACACGAGAATTATAAAAGCTTCTGTTTGTTGTAGGACTAGTGAAGATAGAACACAATACAACAAGCAACAGCCACCATCCATGGCGCAGAAAAGCATCATGATATTTGAAATAAGAAATGTATTTGTTCAAAGGTGAGTGATATATATTCTCCCATGAAACATATGGTTTCATTTCTTTAAGGAATTCAAATTGTATTTTGTGTATATGTTTATGTATGGGTTTGTATATGCATTGTATAGTGGTATCGAAATATGCTATGTATACTTGGTGATCCAACGAAAACCTAATTTAAAAACAAAATTATTTAAAAATCAAAAAACCGACTAAGTGTTAGCGATTTTAACAGTTGGGACCTGACTGCTTAAGTCGCTATCTAAACCGCTGGACTTGTTTATTTCTTTTCAGTTTATAATTAACTCAGTCGATTTTTTTGATTTTTAAATAATTTTTTTTATTTTATCCTTTTCAATGATTATTACGTTAATCAATTTGTCTATTTAATAGCTATGAAATGATACCCCACTTGATATAGTTCGCCTACTTTCATTTTTTATTTTTCACAATATGACGTCTGGTGGTCGCTATATTTAATTTTCATTATTGCCATATCTTCAGTAGCACTCGCAAGGTTAAAACAGATTGACTGACGTAAGAATCATCAAAATTGGTCCACAAGTTTGGTCTATAGTGTGCCACACAGGAACATATATAGACTGATAAACACTGATTACCACTCCTTTGCCTTGCTCAATTGGATAAAAACGAATGCGCATCCATACACGAAATTCTCTGACATGATGCCTTGTAATTGCTATGAAAATAACTGTTTGTATATCTGCTCATTCAAAGACGTGTATAAATTGGTAATTAAAACCGGGTAATAGTTCGAAAGCTGATACTTAAGTTTCTGAATTAGTGGATCAAAATTGCATGTCCTCCCTTACTGCATTGTACGTTTGGAGGAAGATGCGATACAACAAATTTCAACAAGCGAAAAAAATATATCATAATCCATATTATTTAATGATTTATTCAATTTGAATGATATCCTTCGTCTCAATGGATCTTACGATAAACCAAAAAGCTTCTGTTTTGAAACAGACTTTTTAATTACACCTTCAGGAGCATTTTGCGCCAAATGCATCAACATTGACTACAAAATGAATACATTCATTTAATGAATTCGATATTTACTATATATTTATTTATTTAATCATATTGACAGATATATTTTATTAATAAATAGCAAATCTAATAGAAATTAAATCTTTAATTAAGTTATCATACAAACACCCCATCCCAAACACTTGTTGTTTTCATTCTAACAGTTTCATTCAATCAATGATAATGATTATATAAGTATACAGAATGATTCAACAAAAATATTTTAGAAAAAACGTGGAAAAACAACTGAGAAATACGTTGCTCATATTTAGTAGAACGAAGATTCAAGGATTCAATTATGTTTTGATTTTTCATATCACAATTTTTGTCAGCGAGTATATTTATTGCAAAACTTTTAAGTGTAAATATTTTATTATAGGAATCATTTTGTTGGTCCCTACAATCGATTCGACGTGTTTTTGGTACATCGAAAAATTTACTGGAAGTGTCTATTATGGCGAAGCCGTACATCTTTATAATATTCTATGTCTATAAAGTGACCTGTATAAAGGCTCCAATTAAAATCGTTAGATAGAGTGAGCCTTCCTTAGTAAGATTATTCCATTCTGGATTTTATACCTATTGTCATAAATATAACAATGAATTAATTTATCCGTCACTGACGACATTTTCGCTAGTGTGTGTGAAAGAGTACTTAAAAAATAATTACTTTTAAACATTGATGTTACTAAAAACAAACTTTCACAAACACAAATTAAATGCTATGGTACAGATTAAATTAAACGACATATTTTTTGTATGTCGTGATATAATTTTTTTTTTATCATTTGTGATATCCTAACCCTAATTAAGGTTTGAATTTATTAATATCATAACGACCTTATAATTATTAAAGTAAGTTGTAACTACACAATCTGATGTATCATCTCTACTACTAACTTTAGTTAATTTTAACATACAAAAAGTGTTGTCGTTTTATAAAATGTATTTTACCTTGAGAGGTAACAGACATAGACAGGTCCACAATTTATTACAGTTTCAAGTCATTAAAACCTAATAAATTAGAAACGATGTGCTATACATCTATCTATATCTGAATATGTGTTTATTATTCCTGTACCAATTTTCTAATGGTCATAAAATAAATCCCTATAACCGATGTTTTTACCTGTTCAAGCTGTTGCCATTGAAATAAGTCGTTGGAATATTAAAATTGCAACGAACAGTAAAAAAGCCAGCTTTTGGGCTAACAGACAGTGTTGTTGAAATAAGAAATAGGGGCTTTGTATTGTGAAAAAAGCATATATTCTTCAACGTTTACAAAATATTCAGAACTTAAAATCGAATGTTTTTATTTATATAAAAATGGAAACAGATTTAATTATCGATCAACGCTGAAAACGTTGAGTCTAGAAACATGAAATTTCACATAAACGCTTCTTTAATAACTTGAGTGTGCATTATGAGTATCAAAACGATAGTTTACTGTCAAAAAATGCATTCTTCACGGGGCTAAAGTAGAGTCGAAAGTTTTTATGAAACTTTGATAATTTTTTAAGTTAGAAATATACAAAAGTTTACTGCATTACTTTTTTATTTCATTTTTTAAGGGAGCGTAAGGAACTCTATGTTAAAGTTGATGTTTTTTAAAAGTTCTAAAAAATGGTTAGTAGTTGTTTTGTCTGCAAGGAATATTTGTATCACAGATTAGAACAGTTTAATTATTAAATAATATTTATTAAACGGCAATTATTATGTTGTAAACACGTGCCAGGATATTATGGTGTATAATAAGACATGCGCATTAATACTAATACTTTCGCATTTATTATCCTTTTAAATCTACCTTGAGACGTGGTTCTCACTCTGTTGCCGAGTAGTGTATTTTCAAAGGTATTAAGAGAGCATCTGTAAAAACTAACATTAACACGTTTGCCTAATAATGTTTTGAGTATTATTATATGTCTAGGGTATTATATGCCTAATAGACATATTATATACATTTATCTAGCGTGGTTTTTTCCTAAGCGTTACATTTTTAGACCGTGGGTATATTTTTCGTCAAACCAAGACATAATAAGCTTGAAAATGAGGGATGAATCATGGAATTTGATAAATTAATAAGGAAGATAAGGGTAGTACAGAAAAAACTTGCTAGAGTTATAATATATAAGATATTTTTTCTCAAAAACTTTCCTTTACTAAAATCGTATTCGCTCGAATATTAGTATTATTACTAATATATTAGCAAAATGTACCTTTTATACAATTAATTTTATAGTGTAATACTACTTTTCGAAATACACATAAAGAAAATAAATGCAATTTAAGATACATAACTTATAGTATAGTTACTTACTATGTTACAGTTAAATTTGATTAAGGTAGCAGGTTTGGTGTATATATCGTTTGGTTACAATGTTACTATATATGTCTGAAATTCAAGCCTTTTAATTTTACACATAAAATAAAGCTATTGAAGAACACAAAAAGCATTCATTCTATACTCACATATTTAAGTATAGTTCTCTACACATGCAAGTAAAATAATTTAATATTTTTGTCTATATACATACTAGTTCCTATTAGACCGGATTCAATCGGTCGTGAACTAGGTAAATTATTCGGGAGAAAGTTTTTTTTAGAGTCCTGTTCAAAGTGGAATACTGTTTATGTTCTGCTAAAAACATAGGCGTGCATTTTTTAACTTATTGTGTAATCTAAATTGCCTCCCTTTTAAAATCAAAAATTCGTATTACAGTAGCTAAGCGAATTCCCTCAGAGGGGCTAAGCGAATTTCCCTAAACTAAGCGTTTAGGAAAAAATCACAAAAGTACTTTTTTGCTTAAAACTGATCAAAAATATTTTTTATTTTGAAATAATTCAAAATTTGGTGTAAACCAGTATAATTTCGATTATTTAGAGTCAGCAAAATTAATATTTAATATTGTTCATTTTACGTCACAATGTTTAATATTTTGACCAAAAAGTTTATTTAAAGACTCGCTTAATGATCGGTAATTACACAAACCTAGTCATCAATATACAGTTATTATACAAACTTATACAGTAATTATACAACTTGAACCATACAGTTATTATGATACGATAATCCATATACTAAGACTTCAAAAGTTGAAAATTTATCATTAAGAATTACAAATTTAAAATAAACAACATATCAAGTATTAAACGAATATCAGTGTTTGTGTTTTGTATTTGCTTAACTATAAATTATCCTCAGGGGTTTTACCAGTCCTTTCCTTAAAAATATTCATAAAATATTCAAGACTGGTTGGTGGCAGCATTTCCCAGGACCCTTAACCAAGTGGGCATACAGCAATATTCAAATAAATATATATATACAAATTTTATTGATGGTCATTTTTGATATCTATTAGGTAGGATCGATGAACATTTGAAGGAATTTTTTCAAAACTCTATCATCAGTACAAAAACAATAGCTCCATTTCCTTCGGCAAGGAAATTTAAAAAACGAAAAAAGAACCACCTAAAATAATAGTTTATTATCACAAATCTTTTATTTTGTTTAAGAAAATGCCGAAGGTCAGGCCGTGGCCTGTCCAATAGATAGGAGTAAAATTTGTGTTTAATTGGATGGGTTTAGTAGGATGAGTATAACCGAATAGGTTAAGCGGGGTGGGTTAAGCGGAAAGGGTTTAACGTGATGGGTTTAGCGGGCAGGCATAGTATACATATTAATGAACTGGACTTAGGTTTTCATAAAACAACGTCTGTCGGGTCCACTAGAATATTGATTCAAGTATTTTTTGGAAAAATTTTTTTGGTTCAAGTATTTTTTTTTCTGTTTTGGTTAGAGAAAACTACGTAAAGGCACTCTCTGTTAGCTTTGGCTTAAAAATAGGGAATGTGGAAAAGGGTGACAACATGCACTTTTAGACACAGTAGTAAATTTCAAAAATTACTGATTGAACCCGGTCTATATAGTATCCACGTAGATGTTCTTTGCTTTATAAGAATATAAATCAAATTACTTCCTCAGAGTTGGACTAGACTATTTTTTTCATAAGAAGAAGTACTATAGATACAAACATAGTTCATTAAACATTTATTTCCATTTTTTGCATAAGTAAAGGAAGTTTGTATCCGATAAATTGTGAAAATCTTTTATACGGTACAAAAATTATATATACATATATACATTGTAGAATAATAAATTAGTTATACATTTTTAAAAGAAAATAGTTTTAGAAAATTAAAGTTAATCTACAGGAAGTTGAATTAAAAAAAAGTAGTCATTATTATTCAGAAGAGCATCCATATACTTCAGTTCAATGTGTACAACACGATTTTACTTTATAAAATAAAATTATTATTAACAGTAAACTTGTTTAGTTAAAGAACGTGGTTCTTCTTTTATATTCTATTTGTTTAAAATACAAAAAAGTTAAACTAAAAAAAAATCAATGTTTTCTTTTTTTAAATCATTTATATAAAATGTGAATCGATAATCTATCTATACCTGAAAATATATCTTTTATCCAACGATTTTCTTTTAACATTTTTCATTGTTTTTAAATGAATGGCATAGTTCGTTTGACAGTATATATGTTACCGGCAAAGTAATTAATTATGTGAAACACTTAGGCATATGACATTCTTTTTTTTAACTCCCAAATTACAAAAGGGTATGTTTGACCCCTGTGTTTGCCTGTCTGTCTATTTTTGTGGGGAGTGTTCTTAGCTATGTTTCGAACAACTAAAAACTAGGCGATGATCTTCAAAATCGATTCAGTTTGGAGAAGGCTCTAAAGAAAAAGGTAATTTAATGGAAAGTGTTATTAGATACGTTACAAGTGCGAGTTTAGGATATTCAGCGACATTAACACCATACCGAAAATATTTACGTGCTTCGGGATTTGATCCTTTTTTATGGCGTCCAAACCACGTCATATATCATAAAATGTTTGTGAATAACAGGCATTTTAAGGTATAAAACTGCACATACGGTTGTTGAGGGTTACGGCAGAATAACACAACTAACACGAAAAGTTCATGGGCAGTTCGTTGTATTATTAGGATTAACTTTCACAAAATTATTTCCTCTATGTAATATTGTATTAGCAAACAAATAATGTTAAACAATATACGTATATTATTAATAAATATATTATACTAGCGGCCCCGACGGACGTTGTCCCGTAAAAACGTAACTCCAATTCATGAATACCTATACTACGTTTAGCCTGTCCGCTAAACCCATCCCGCTAAACCCCAATTTAACTCCTATTTATTGGAGTGGCCTGACCTTCGACCTTTGGCCTGACCTTTGATAGTAGAGCTCGCTGCGCTCGCATATGGCTCTAATAAATGCCTATTGACAATACCTGAATACTATTAAAAATACATAGTACACATAGTATACATAATGTGATATGATTTATATGTGCTCCCACCATTTAATGAAATTTCATTTTTTTGGTACGGAGCCCTCAAAAACAGTTGTACTGGACCAAATTGTAAATCTAAATCATTCTCGAATCTCCACGAACACACACACAAAATTTCATCAAAATCGGTCCAGCCGTCTAGGAGGAGTTCAATTACATACACACGCACACAAGAAATATATATATTAAGATATATTATAATATATTAATAATATGAGAACATTAATAATTAAATAATATAATATATTTCAAATAATAAACAAATGATATTTCATAATATAATTCATTAAAAAATCTAGCTAATATTACACGATGAAATGCATTATTACATTCTGCAAGAAAAAAAATTAAAAAAATTTTGACGTGTTTTTCAAATAAAACAATAGTAAAAAACTGACTATCATTCAACACGAATAAATACGATCCGAAATATAAGTAAATCGGCCATGCCGTATTCTACATATTTTCAATTTGCGATTTAAATCGAAAGTGGCTTTATTAGACTCGCTCTCGTTACTCTCGCTCTCTACTTGTTGACCAAAAATTCAAGCTGCAGTAGAATTTGTTTTAATTCGCTCTCTGAATGTGAAAATAGGACTATGTCATCTGCAAACCGAATATTTGACTAATGAACCCCAGGTTTTAAAGTATTAGCTGATTTCATATATTTGTTTATACTAAGTATTGTGGTCAGGTTTTCTGTAAGATCTAAATACTAAGATCAATCTATGAGGAATGGTGTTTTCCAAAGTAATTTAGTTTGTTCCTTTCATATTTATTACTATGAAAAGTTAGGAAACAGTGATAGGGGAGGACAAAGTGCATATCTACATAATGTTACCTAAAGCGAGGATGATTTGATAAAAAGCGTTATGTGCTTTATAGGCGACCCTTAAGGAAAATTCATACTTTCGTACTAGTGTATTTATTGAATGTTTCATGCATTATGCTTGATATTGTATATTTCTACAATTGAGTATATTTTATTCAGTTTATAATGAATGGTACAAAAACATTTTCTGTGAAAGATGTTACCAAGTGATGAATAAAATTATGATATAATTTAATAAAATATAATAATATAATTTGTTAACCTTTTGTTACATCACGAGCACCACGTTTCAATAAAATTGCTTCTCCATCTTCACGCCGCCATGTTATTCTTGGTAACGGATGTCCTGTTGCATGGCACCATAATGTTGCATTCTCGCCTTCTGAAACGGCTATATCACCACTCGTATCGTCATATACAATGTCCGGTGGAACTGCAATAAAATAAAGTATTTTTATTAGCTACGAGTTTTTTTATTCGATTGTGTATTTAAATATTGTAAAAATTCTAAGGATACAAATTTAATTATTTGTGTATCATTAATTTAAGTTTTCACAGTAGCTACAAGTTCGCTAAAATAAACTGGAGGGCAGAAATATTTGGACCTAGAGCCAATATATAAAAAAAAATTTGGAAATACAACCTATTCATTTCCTATCCTGTGTAAAAAAAGGCCGTAACAATTTCTTTGAAGGAACTTCTTTTTAGCATGAAGCCATTGTAGTTTTGTGTGTTAAAATTTCTGAATAAATAATGACTGTGTGATAAAGTATTTCCAGTTAATTATGAAAAAGGTTAATTATAACAGAAATATAATCGTTTTCGAACCACTCGAGGTTTGTATGATTATTTAACACTGTATTATAATTGGTGCATAAACGAGTATAGCATTCATTTTAAATTAAAAATTGTTATTTTTCAGAAGATAATTTTATTACGAAAAACTTCCAGCTTAAAATCTTTAAATTTACATAGTAACCTTTGTACATACTAGGTTTTAAACACTCGTAGTATAGCCTCCAAATAAATTGACTTCAACTAATAACCTCTTCTCATCTAGTTAACTGCCATGCTATAAAGTTGAAGAGAGGAGATGGCTTGTTGCAGTTAGTTTGAATTTTATATTAATATTATTTAACTTTGCATATTTATAAGCCTTGATATTGGCTATTTCGTTTGAACAAACCATTTCCTTTTTTTTTCGTAAAAATGCCATAAGAGAAGTTACGTTCGTTTATGCAGTCATTTTGAATATAGTATTGAACAATCAAAAAATGCTAAAGGCTTGAATTTACAAGTAGTTGTAAAACGATTATATTTAGTTATTCCTTTTTTTTTTTTATTTAAGGCTGCTGGTTACTTTTTATTATGCAACCACTTTATAGATTTAATCAAAATACTATTAAAATGAGTGAAAGTTGGAAATAGTTCAAGCAATACTTTTTAAAGAATTATCAAAACCCTTTTTTCATATGATAAGAACTGCATTTGATTGGTCATAATATTAAATAGGAAATATTATTTTATAGCAATATAAAATTTGTTAAAGCTTATTAAAGAATACATTATACAGAGTGGTCAAGGCTTCAAAGAACTGCATAACGTTAAAATAATGTCGATTTTTCACTACCGGGAAAAGGATCATTTTTCAAATAAAAGGTTTCTAAATTTTGTATGAAAAGACGATTTTTTAACACGCTTTTATTAGCTTCATACGTATGTTAGCATGTAACGGGAACTTTGAACATGATTTTGATCCCCTTCAAACCGTCGGATTAACTCGAAATTTGGCATACTTATCCAGGATCGATGACAATACAATAATTTAATTAATTAAAGTTTTTTTTGTTTATCCTGATCAGTATTTTCATTAACGATTTCAATATCTGAAAATATATACATTTATTTGCGCTCCCACCATATTTATACTGAATTTTTGATAAATAAATAATAGTTTAACAAACTTAAAAACACGCTTTTGTAAAGAGCTGGCTTAAAAGGTAGAAAATAATTTCATGAAATTCAAAAAAATCATTTTATCGTAACAAAACGTGCAGTGCTCTTTAAGAGATTTTATAATGACTTTACTTTTACCAATATCTGGCTTTAAAATATTTACAATAATTGAAATTTTGCACCCAACGTTTTTTTACGATAAAATGTTTTAATAAAATGGAATAACCTATTTAATGCTGAAGACATTCTTAATGTTGGTTACCATAAATTTATAATGGATGTAGCTAAAAACTTGCGTTTTATTTCGATAAAAGAGACGTTTCAACAAGTGTTGATATTTTTTTTAGTGTGGTTATTATTTTCAGTAATATTATTCATGTTGCTAATATTTTTTATATTATTGTTATTCAAGTTATTGTTATCCATATTACTGTTATTCATACTGTTGTTATAGTTATTCATATAATTGTTATTATTGTGATTTTTATTACTGTTATTGTTATTCATTTTATTGTTATTATTATCCATTTCATTGTTACTTTTCGTAAAATTATTGTTATTGCTATTCATATTATTGCTATTGCAATTCATATTATTGTTATTATTGTTAACGTTATTTAATATTTTTGTTATTGTTATTCATATCATTGTTGCTTTTCTTATAATTATTTTTCTTTGTATTAATATGTTTCATTCTATTAATCCTTTTGGTTGCAGAAACTTATCAAAAAGTTCCATTAATTCTAAGTTGTATATTATTTTCATATCATCGTAAATTTTAGTTTCATAGCATCTTAACTTTAAGCATTATCAGAAATTTATAAGTTTATTAAGCTATATAAGTTTTTTTTTTTTTTCTACTTGTTATAATTTTTGTAAATATTTTGTTTTGTTTTTCTTGACTTGCTCATTAGAGCATATCATTAAACACCTACATACATGTTGCTAAAATGCTAAAATGCCTACTTAGGGACAATTCAAAACTTTACATCTTGATCAAAAATAATATTGAAATAACGGATAGGCAAATAAACAAAAAGAGTGTTAGAAGACATTTATGTTTGCAGTTTTAATGATCAAATGATTAATAACTAAAGTACCCGACTTAACTAAACATTACTAGTAAAATACACAAATCACATCAATTGCATTTATTGTCTCCGTGATGTCACGAACATCACATTTTACTAAACATTCACGTTTAGAACCATTTTAATACTTTTATATAGAAAATATTGAATGACAAACAATAAAAGCAAATAGTAATTGTCTCTTACAAAACAGTTGTTAACTTACATTAATATTACAAATAGAATTTCATTTTTCTTTTTTCGTTAGTATATATTATTGTTTTAGTATTCTATGTATACGATGGATAATATTATGGGTTTAGTATTTAGTCTTTCGGAAATAAGCATTGTACCTAAATACTTAATACGCCCAGTTCTTTTATTGAAACATGTATCAACAAATTGTTCTGTAATAAGGAAAATACGGAAGCTTGAGAAAGTGGCGCTACACTAGCTTATTTATTAAATGTGTACTACCCACAAGTATAAAACAAACTTTTAAAAAGCCACTAGCTCACTTTCAACAAGTGCACTTGTGACTTGTGGTATAATGGAAATGAATCTTTTTGAAGATGCCAGTCGGTGATGATCATCTTGTAATTAGACACTACCGAAACTATCTGGAATTATTAATAATTATTTGTCTAGATTTAATAATAATATGTTAATGTTTATAATTTGTCTTATGGAGTTAGTTCAAAATTTTCTTTAGTATTATTTAAAATATATAATGCTTTAATTTATGTTTTTCTTTTGCATCTGCACATTTCTAATTTCTAACCTTTAAAAGTATTATTAAATGTTTATTATGACGTTAAAATTAAAAATCTGCACATGACAAAATACCGACATCTTCAAAAAGGTTCGTTTCCATAATACCACAAGTCACAAGTGCACTTGTTGAAAGTGAACTTGTGAACTAGTGGCTTTTTAATAGTTGTCGCGTTGTCTCGCGAAATTATAACCCCAAAATGTTTTAAATAAAATAAAGTTCGAAAACTAAAACCCCGACAATTACAGAATCGCGCTCTTAAAAGTATGAAAACAAGAAAATGTTTTCATCTGAAATTGTGATGATCAGTAAAATCGCCATTACAGTCGGGGGACCTCTAAGATTATACAGTTTTCCACAGGACCGAAAAGCGCTCCCCCGACTGTAATGATGATGTTACTTATCATTACAATTTCAGATGAAAATGTTTTCCTGTTTTCATACTTTTAAGAGCGCGATTCTGTAATTGTAAGGGTTTTAGTTTTCGAACTTTATTTTATCGTTTTTTTGTATCACATAAAATTTTAAAAACCAAGCATTGTCGAAACTTTTAATAAATTTTATTACTTGATTTTCTAATATCTATTCTAGTGTCAAAAAATAAATAGACATAAAATAAATTTAGTGAAAATATTAGAGAATCAATTTTCTCAATGTATCGTAAAATATCATAATAAATTAATATATTCGCCAATATCGATAAGTTAAGTTTCCAATATTGAACAACATATGCTTCTTACATCATAAATATGTTCTGTAATGTGTATTTTCGAGTTTAATGTTCCATCTTAAAACTTCTCTTTGGAATTGGTCTTCGATGGTCGTTCACCGTCAACGATACTGTCTTATGGTGAAAGTATATAGTTCACCAAAACTTTATACTTTTAAAAAAGGGGCAACGTTCCCAATTGCTTAAAATGGTAATAAGGTGTCTAGACAAAATAGCTTAATGTGTACGTTTTGAACTGGTGTTTTTATTTTGCTTAGTTAACTCATGAGGATCAATTTAATCTTTGGTTTGTATGGAAATCATACACAAGGCTCCATCGTGTAAAACATAAATTTCCGCGTCTAATTTTTCTTTTCAAGATTAATGACTTCTTTATTAATAAAATTGTGTGTATGAACACATAAGTAAATAGTTTGTGTAGCAAATTTTATAAAATAGGTCCGACTTAGCTGCCCCTTTCTGACTACGCACAGAGTCAATAAGTTGCACAGAACAATGGATTAAGTATGACAAGAATAGTGGTTCGTAAAAGTACTCAAGTGCTCATGTATATATGCATACACATATGTATTTTGCGCTGGAACTTGGTGCCCAATATATCTTGAATAAACACATAATCATACCACAAACAGTTCAACCAAGTATGCAGTAGTACATTTGCAATGAATTCTATATTCAGCCTGTCTATTGACGGGTTCTCGTTATTCTACGACAGTGTTTCTCTGTGTTTGCTGTCGTTCGGAGAATATTTGCATACTTAAGTTTGTTTACTTTTACCATATAGCCAGCCAGAGCCATTCCAGTCCCTTAAATATAGTGTAACATTGTAAGCATATATGTGTACATCTGTGCTGTAGATAAGTTGTGTTTCATTTAATTTATCGTCAGATTGTCATCATAATTGATTTCTTCTACCATTATATTATATACGAAATAAAACACTTTTAGCTTCTATATTCACCACACAAAACAATACACAAAAGTGCTCTTATGAGGTTTTACTATATTTCATTTTGCATATAAGATGTTTAGTAGATTTACTATACAAGCTGATTTTAAAAAAAGTTCCACTCTTCTATTTCGGAAATGGATGGCAAGGAAAAAAAATGCCTATTAATAAAAAAATAAGTATAATCCTAAATGGATTTTATTCATTCCTCCTAAAAATGAACCGAAATGTGTTTTGAGTTTTTTTGTTTTCCAATCTGTTTTGGAAATACAAGGGCAGAAACTTAAAAAAAAATCATCTTGTAGGTGTATATGTGCTGATAGTCGTCTTTTATTTTGTTTGCCAATTTGAAAATTTTATGTCATGGTATAAAGTCCAGTTCACAACGGTTTAATATTTTTGGCAAGCAACGAAAATATTGATTCAGTAATTTACTCAATGATATAAAAATATACATGAAGCTTAAATTATTTGATATTGGATAAAATACTTTTCGAGATTGTATTTCGTAAAGTTTGTGTACAAATATTTGTGATTACGGTTTCCAATTTTGATGATAAATTGTACTTTTTAAAAAAATATTCATTGCCATGCTAATGATATTAAAACATCATTGTAATGATCTTCGAAGGAATTAAGAAGAGTAGTGAATCATGAAGAGTAATGAACCAGAAATGTACTAAAATTAAAAGTTCCTCCAATGATAAGAAATTTGCGTTTAAAATAGACAAATATCCAAGTAGACGAAATTTATTGTCGCAAAGAAATATTATTGCCTTAAAAAAGGGAGAAAGGTGTTTCTAAAAAACATGGAAGAATAGATCAAACTGATCCTTCTACAAAACTGATTTAAGGCTCCCAAATTTAAATATAATCCAACTTGAGAATCACTGTCTAAATAAGATACGTTTACTAGCAAAACAATCTTATATAAAATTATTAACTCTTTCTTTATTCATTTCTACATAATGCTTACTGTCTAAGATAAATCATTGCAGACATATTTTTTTACGTTTAATAAAAAAAAAACGATTTTTCTTTTCACTACACATTTTTTGCATTGTATAAAATATGATATTACCATAATGTTTTCGTGCAGAAAAAATAAATGTACTAAATTAAAATTTCAATTAAACGCTAAGAATACATTTTATTTATATAGGATGGTTCATAAAGCGACAAAAGGGATTAATCCTGATGTCGAATTGGCCATATTACCCGAAAAAATTTAAAATTTGACTTGATACCATGACAAAACTTGAAAGTGAAATTAAAATTGATTAAAAAAGAAAGAAGTTATAAGCAATCAAAAATTGTGTTCACAGGTTATCTCCTTTTAGCAAAACAAAGTTTTATGTGTAATCTCTATGGCAATACTGACATCACTAGTGGATACCTTTCTCTTTGTTTAATCAGGAATTTTAAGAGTTGGTTCAGATTGTTAAAAACCAAGTTGAATTTTCTATTCGTGAAAGGAGAAAGAATTCTTCATCTGTGATAAAAAAAATTTAGTCTGCTATTCTAAAAAATATATATCGAATAAATCAAAAGAATGCATTAAGGTTATTTCTCGCTATCTCATTGCTTCTCACAATCAAATCGACGCCAGCGCTTCCGGTGGACAACTTTGGCGTAAAAAGTGGCTGTTAAGACTAATTTTCAATTTTTTATATGCAAATGTCAAATAAATATTATTGAAAAATGACAATTAGTTATTTTTAAATTTTTGTTTAAATTTTCAATGTAATTCAAATGTAGAACGCATAACTCTAGTAGAGAAGTGTATCGTTACCATGGAAAACGTCACCGAGAATACTGATGCATGGTACGAATAGGGAAAAATTTTGTCGAAAAAAAATTACTGTCTTTTCGATAAAAAGTAAGAATATATACAAAAAATTATTGTCATGACAGTTTGTTAACGAGTAACGAAAATTGAGGCCTAGTAAAACAAATTTTCAAATAAAAGTGTTTGAGACAAGGAATTAGTATTTACCACAAAAAGTATGAAGTAATTGTAGTTTTCCGTCGTTTTTTAATATTTAAGCACATCTTTTTTTGAAAAAATTAGCTGGAAACTTTTTGAAGAATCAATCTATATACAGGGTGCTAAGTTGGCTACAAACTTTTTTTATTATAATGTTTACGAAAAAAATTTATTCGTTAACAAAAGCTCGGTTTTCAAAAATATTAACATTCAGCTAGTCACTTTTGACATCGAGTATACAGGGTGTCCACAAATTGAGAAATTTCGATAGGAATGTTAATGTTTAACGTTTAGAAATGTAGACCATTTAGAACAGATAATAAGGGAAACGGTTCAAGGAAGCACTCCCGATTTATGAAGGAGTGAATTTGTAGAAAACAGTTTTGTAGAAAAAAAAAAAACAATGTTGAGGCAAAATCGAACTGAAGATAACTAACTATTTTTACTTACGTCAACAATAATAATTGCAACGTAATGTATGAAAAATAAATGTTCTGTATTAATTATTTTGTTATAAATGTTTCAAATTTGCAAATAAACATTTTAAGTACGATGACTGGTTAATTTAGATAACAGATGACGTGTTTTATAAGTAAAATTTGCAGAATTTAATTTAAAATTGAAGTGGTAAAAACATCCCATTGTTAACAATTTATTCCTAAACAGTTACCTACAGTTCGTTTTGGCCTCAATGTAAAATTGTTTAAATACACTCCTACATATCCCGGGAATGATTTCTTGAACCGTTCCGCTTATTATCTGTTCAAAATGGTCTGCGTTTCTAAACGACCATGAAAAGCTGAATGTTAATAGATATTTTTGTAATCAAATTTTTTTATAAAGAATAATTATTTTTCGTAAACTTTTTTATAAAAAAGTTTTCCATATGTTGCCAACTTAGGTAGTAGCCAGCCTGTATATTAGTTCCTCAATTTATATATTTTAAGCATGGATCATCCTGTATGTATGTGTGTTTGAGATTAGATGTACAATAAGCAAAAATGTATATAAATAAATATTATATGAAATTTAAATATTGTTTATTCAATGTTGACTTTTGTGGATGAGATCGTAATATATAAAATGTATAATAAATACATGCATACATACATATACATAGTAATAATATAAAGTACTAGCTTTTACCCGCGACTTCGTCCCCATCAGTTTTTTTGTTTTCTCCCGGCTGTAAGTCCCCCTGCAACAATGTCCCACTAAATTTATAAGTAGTTACTAAATACTAAATTTTTAAGTAGTATAATAAATACTACTTATAAATTTCTACTTATAAATTTTAAAAATATAAAGAAATTTAAATTTAAAATAAATTTTATTCTTTAAAAAAATTTTATCTTACTTACTTAACTTAATTAGTTTTCTGCCTACTGCCTACGCCTTAAGTACGATAGCATGAATATTAATAGCCCATATCCTTTTCTAGGTTACTATCTATCACCTAACTAAATTTCATCAAAATCCGTTCAGCCGTTTAGGCATGATAGAGCAAAACTCCCAGCAAAAACCATAAAAAAATCACTAATTCAATTCAGTTTTCTGCCTACTTCCTACCCCCTAAGTACGATGACGTGATCATTTTGATCTTATATCCGTTTTTAGGTAACCATCTATTACCTTACTAAATTTCATCAAAATCTGTTCAGCCGTTTAGACGTGAAAGAGGAAAAGTCCCAACAAAAACGACTAAAAATCACTAACTCAATTTAGTTATCTGCCTACTGTCTACCCCCTAAGAACGATGGCGTGATTATTTATAGCCTATGACCATTTCTAGGTTATCATCTATCACCATACCAAATTTCATCAAAATCCGTTCAGCCGTTTAGGCGTGAAAGAGTAACAGAGAGACAGACAGACAGACAGAGTTACTTTCGCATTTATAATATTAGTATGGATATAACAATAATATGTATATAGGTTTGGTAGTTTATGAATTTATTACGCCCACAAAATAATAACTTTATGTGGTTTATTATAATCACTTATTTATGTACTAAAACTACTAAGTCCTTAACAATGTGAACATGTGAATTTGTTGTATGTTCTTTATTACATTTTTTTTTTAATGTGTGCTTGGGAATAATATATTTTATAGACTATGTTAGGAAAAACTTTTTGTTGTGGAAGTTGGTGCCAATATATTACGCGCCTTGAGAGATTAAAATTGGATATAATTTGGATGTCATCGAGCAAAATTCAATTTTATGGATTCTGATGACGTCATAATAAGTGACATAAAAATAAAGAGCTCGTTCGGTAACTTATTTTTATAAGTTACCGAACGAGCTCGGAAAAAATGCTTCTTTAGCCCACCGTGCTCTTAGGTTCATTTTCTACCCCTACTCACGCGGATTGTTACGTCGTACAGAAAGTACGACATTACAATACGCGTAATATTGTCAAAAAGAAAATTGGCGATTACAAAAATACCACATTAACTAGTTAGCTGAGAATAAATATGATCCTTACATCTCGCTAACTAGATGTTGAAAATGAACCTACGAGCACGGTGGGATAAATATAATCCTTACGTCTCGCAAAATAGGAGTAGAAAATGAACCTGCGAGCAATAAAAAAGCACTTTTTTCCGAGCTCGTTCGGTAATTTATTTTTATGTACTTTGTCACTAATTATGACCTCATCAAAATCCAAAAAATTGAATTTTGCATCACAACTAAATTATATCCAATCACATCTAAATTATATCCAATTTTAATATACCAAGTATGGAATTATACCAACTTTTGGTCATACTTTTCAAATTTGTGGTCTAATTTAACCTACTTCTAAAAGTTTTGAAGAAAGTAGGGCTCTCGTACCGATATATCCCACAAAAGTGAATGTAAGCTAAATTATGACATGAAAAATGAAAACTTTGTCCCAAAATTAGTACGTTTCAAAAATATTTCATACAGATCGGATAAAATTTGGGTGTGTTATGAAAACAATTGATTTTTTGAACTTCATGGCGTGCTCAAAATCCAAAAAATTTTGCTCTTTTACATCCAATTTATATCCAATTTTAACGTTCCAAGTATGGAATTATACTAATTTTTGGTCATATTTTTCAAATTTAACATACCTCTAAATGTTTTGAAGATAGATTCAAACTGATACCGATATTTTACACAAAGGTGAATGTTAGCTAAACAAGCTGGGGGTAGAGTCTGGTGAGACTAAAACTCGACCGAATCGAAACGATTAAACCGAATATGATGAAATTTTTTTCGTATCATATTGCCGTTAATACGCTTTAATCGACACCTCAACGAAGTCGTTATCATGTTTTGATCGCGTGATATTAATCTGCAAAAAAATTTAAAAAGTTCGTCCGAATCGAAACGACTTGACTGTTTCAAAATCACTCTTTACTCTGCTCCATCCTTTAACATTTTACCTAGAAATGGTCGATACTTGATAACATACATTATATTTGCATAAAATAGGTATGCATATAAGTACAATATCTACATCGAAAGCTGTTTCGTTCGGTAGTAAAACCATAAGACTACTGTATATTTCCAAATTTAATCTTCTTTGGCAAAGACTTTGTTCATAAATTAGATAAAATGTGAAAAGAATTTGGTAGTATTATTGGTTTTTTTGCTCTAATTATCTCTATTTTAAAAGTGATGATATAATATACATTATAACATTCATTGCTAGGGTTATATATTTTAATTAGTTTCTTTATAGTACTCGTTGATTTAAAGATAAGGTCTGTAAATCAAGTTAGAGAAGTTGATTTATAGTAATTACACTCAAAAATAGAGATAATTGAGCAAAACTTACAGTAACATGCTTCTTTTTATGAGTTCAAACGGACTATGATACATTTCGCTTACGGGAATACCGCTCTCACAGCCCTTTTATGGGGAAAGGGAGGCGAAGTACGACTTTTAAATAGAGGGGGGATTCAATGATGTCTCATTTGAAATGGCTTCTTGAACTGGTGATTCAAAAGAAGGTTTTAGTTATTTTTTGTTACGTTAAGGAAAAAAATACGCATAGCATACACAATAGAGGATAAGAGACAACACATAACCAAAAAATCACATTAATCATCATAAAATCTGGGAAAAAAGGCATGTATGTACATTTATGGTTATGTGTGTGTCATAGAAAGACAAAGACACGTGGTCGTCATTTACTATATTAATTTACTTTTAGCCCCCTCTTTATTTACTTTAAGCCCTCTCTAGTGTATGTGTGTTCTAAAGCAGTTATTTTTTATATTTGTTATTAGTTACGAATTTCCCAAGTAAATTTTCTGTTGTCTCCAATTTGACACTATATGTAAATAAATTCTCTAGTTTTGCTAATCATTGAGAATGTTAGGTAGGTACTCGATAATATTTGGGTAAAGAATGTAATAACTTTTTCCAGATTTCCATGTAATTGAGATAACTAAAACTATAACTACTTAATGATAACTGTAACTACTTGGGGGTAAAAGACTGGTACTCAACTTGCTCAACTTGCTTCTTAATTTCTTGAAGTTATTTAACATTTAAGGATGTACGAGTGCCAGAGCAATTATGGCTAAAAGGATTGATTTTTTTTATATGACTAAGGACTAAGTTTATATTAATTCTGAAAATTTCAAGGAAGGAGGGGGGAAGGACCGATTATTTAAATAATTAAATGTCTTCAAAAGTAGGCATATTAACATTGGTCTTATAGGAAAACGATTGCAATTTTTCGATATCTGGAGTAATTTTCAAAATATCGAAAATTTATTTAGTTTAAATATTGAACTTTCAATATTTCGAAAACCAAGGCAGATATGAAAAAATTTTATTTTATTTTCGTGTACATCCATGAAGTTATAACATAATTCAACTATAAGGATGCATTTTTGTTGACTTCGAGTTGAGACATATTTATTGAAATAAATACCACGTTATTCGAAATAAAATTGTATATTAGGAAATTCTAAAAAACATCTAAATTGAAAATAAGGTACAAATCTTAACTTGCCTTGGCGCTCGTACTACCTTAATTTCATAAATAACTATATATTCGTTATTTGCCGATTCTTTGATAGTATTGGTTAGGAAAATGGATTACAATGAGCTTTTACATTTTCTCGATGAGTCTGGTTTTTTCAACGAGAATCTCGCTTCATTTACAATTTAAACAAACAAAATATAAATAAATATAAATTAAACAAAATTTCTAGTCATTTCTTATCTAAATATTGCAACTTGCATTTAACAGAGTAAATAATAAACAATAGAAATTATAGTATGGGTTTACTGTTTTCTAATAATATTTTAAAATAGCTATTACATATTTTATAAGTTTCTTACAGTATCTTTGGTAGTTTATGCATCCAATTAATTAAAAACTATAGCTGTTACTCAACGCAGGGAAATTTCAATATTAAAAACAAGCCTTCATTTCCTTTGTCCTCACTTATCTCTTTTGTTATTAAGTATACGCAGATTTATAACTTTGAATTTTAATGGCCGAAGCTGTGAAATCGTACATGGACATATTGAAATTTATCGGAGGGTTTTTGGTTTCGCTGATCACGAAGCCAAGGTCAAAAAGTAACTTAGATGGTTGGATCCCCATAAAAACTACCCCTAGTAGTGTCAATAAAAAAAATTTTGAATTTCACCTTCAAAAATTTTTTTATTGACACTACTAGGGGTAGTTTTTATGGGGATCCAACCATCCAAGTTACTTTTTGACCTTGGCTTCGTGATCAGCGACCCCAAAATCCCTCCAAAAGACGATATTCAATTCAAAATAAAAGAATGTAATCCTACTAAATTTGGGCCATATTTTTCAAATTTATGATCAAAATTAACCTAGCTTTATTAGGTTTCAAGAATGTGGAGGCCTGGTGCCGGAATTAAGCTCATAAGTGATAACTAGCGAAAAACTGAGATCACAGCTGAAAAAAATGACCCAAAATTAGTGGGTTTCAAAAAAAATTCCATTAAGATCGGATCAAAATTACCTGTATTATTTAAAAAAATCGAATTTTTGAACTTGATGACGTCATCAAAATTCAAAATATTTAATTTTGCTCTATTACATCGAAATTTTATCCAATTTTGATAAACAAAGTATGTAATCCCACTAAATTTGGGCCATATTTTTCAAATTTATGATCAAAATTAACCTAGCTCTATTAGGTTTCAAGAATGTGGAGGCCTGGTCTCGGAATTAAGCACATAAGTGATAACTAGCGAAAAACTGACTTCACAGCTGAAAAGAATGACCCAAAATTAGTGGGTTTCAAAAAAAAATCCAATAAGATCGGATCAAAATTACCTGTGTTATTTAAAAAAATCGAATTTTTGAACTTGATGACGTCATCAAAATTCAAAATATTTAATTTTGATCTATTATATCGAAATTTTATCCAATTTTGACAAACAAAGTATGTAATCCTACTAAATTTAGGCCATATTTTTCAAATTTATGATCAAAATTAACCTAGCTCTATTAGGTTTCAAGAATGTGGAGGCCTGGTCCCGGAATTAAGCACATAAGTGATAACTAGCGAAAAACTGACATCACAGCTGAAAAGAATGACCCAAAATTAGTGGGTTTCAAAAAAAAATCCAATAAGATCGGATCAAAATTGCCTGTGTTATTAAAAAAATCGAATTTTTGAACTTGATGACGTCATCAAAATTCAAAATATTTAATTTTGCTCTATTAAATCGAAATTTTATCCAATTTTGATGAACAAAGTATGTAATCCTACTAAATTTTGGCCATATTTTTCAAATTTATGATCAAAATTAACCTAGCAATAATAGGTTTAAGAATGTGGAGGTCTGGTTTCAGGATTAAGCACATAAGTGATAACTAGCGAAAAACTGACATCACAGCTGAAAAGAATGACCCAAAATTAGTGGGTTTCAAAAAAAATTCCAATAAGATCGGATCAAAATTGAATGTGTTATTAAAAAAATCGAATTTTTGAACTTGATGACGTCATCAAAATTCAAAATATTTAATTTTGCTCTATTCAATCGAAATTTTATCCAATTTTGATAAACCAAGTATGTAATCCTACTAAATTTGCGCCATATTTTTCAAATTTATGATCAAAATTAACCTAGCTCTATTAGGTTTCAAGAATGTGGAGGCCTGGTCCCGGAATTAAGCACATACACATGAATAAAATCAAAATATAGATACAAGAAACATATTACAATAATAAATGTTTATTAATTTTAAAGTAAAGAACAATTATGTCAAGTGAATGATTTTAGATGTGTTATATTTAAATATTTACCGACAAATGAAACTGAGTGAAAAATAATTTTCAATTATGTACGTACGAACATCATGTAATATATGTTGTTAATATACATACATACGAATACAAATGTAATTTATTTTAGTGTATGGAATGCAACTAACTATTTATTCAATAAAACTCATCACATCAACATTCCCACAAATTTGTGTAACTTAGTTTACTGTAAAACATATACAAAACTTGTTCTTTTAACTACTTTATGTATGTAGAATTATATAATATACACAAATATCATTAATAAATACACTTTAGGTCATACAAATTGATATTATTTGAATAAAGTCCGATCATTTTAGTCAAAAAAAAAAAGATCAACCTTGGAATCTAATGGAATAAGCTGAATTTTTGAAAAACAAGTGAAAAAAAACAATTGACTGAGTTAATTGTTGAAATACCATGTATAGACAGTGTTGATTACACTGTCACATTACACATACATACAAGTCACACATGCGCCCAACACAGTTTGCGCCCTCGCGAGTAAACAGTAATGTTTATGAAAAAATGTTTCAAACAAAAGTTGTTTATATTATAATAAGAAACATTTTTTACATTTAAACTTTTGTTATATCTCTAACGGTTTACAAGATGGGTCCTACGGAGCCAAGACCTAATTGACCTATTTTGCTCATTTACGAACTCGACCTCACTTTTTACGTCCTGAGTACGCTGTAAGAATTTCAGCTTTATTTATTTTTTCGATTTTGAATTATCGTGTAAACAGACGGACGGACAACCGGAAATGGACCAATTAGGTGATTTTAAGAACACCTATACCAAAATTTTGTTCGTAGCCTCAATATTTTTAAGCTTTACAAACTTGGGACTAAACTTAGTATACTTTGCATATTACATATATGTATGGGGTAAAAAAATTGAAAAATTAAATTAAATTTACGGTAATGTCAAATTTAAAGGTATGTCAAATTTAAAAAAATTTTATTTTTACAAAAAATAGTCAATATAAAAATTGCAAGGCCATCTTTTCTGATATACTGAATTATGACTATTTTACATTTAAAAAAACAGAAAACCGTACAATATATATTTTACCTGTGTAAAACAATCCCTATCATTATTTCGAATGTTATAAAAATGAGATAAGTGAAAGCAAGAGAGGTGGAATCTATAACACGCTGCGCGCTGGTCTTTACCAATATTTACTTTTAAACCCAGCGAAGCGGGTAGGTATCACGCTAGTATATGACATTAAATGCATAATACAGCCCACATAAATGCTCATCTTAATTTGAATAATTTTTAATCGTGTCTTAAGAGAGAACTTTATGCCCACCTTCAAATAAAATATCACAAAAAAGGAGATGCCATTTGAAATTTCAAAGTTGAGGTGGATGGGTTGAAGGAATGAAACCTAAAATTTTCTAGGCATCATTTTTGAACTTAACCGTCGATATTAAAATTGACGGGTTTTCACTCAAAACAATAATCACATCAGGTCATGAGTTATAATGGGGGATACCTTCTATCTTCTGTGTAGCCTGTATTCTGAACCAATCGATCGATAACATTGTTTTTTTAATCAGGTCAAACTTATAACACCCATTTTAGGTTTGAGGGTTAAAAAACGGACTGATACAAATTTTATAGTTAGAACTGTACAAGTTCATCATATGTATTATATAAGTATAAGGTTTTTGTATGCATAATGAATTAATATTATTCCAATGTTTTGCTATTTACTTTAATATAACATAGGATTGTCTAGGTACGATTTAGAATAGTATTTGTACAGTTCTGCGGGCACATAAATGATTTACTTTGTTTCAAATTTTATTCATTTATTCTTAATAGCCTAACACTTACCATTATTTGTTATGTACTATTTTTGATTGACTACTAAATGGTTCGTATTAACATTCACGTCTAAAGATACTATTTATCCAACTGCACGTAACAAGAATTGTAACAACAATCATGTCATTTGAACTGCCTATTTTATGAGTTCAGTAGATTGATGATATAACCCAATTTTTAACCGACTTCAAACAAAAGCGAAGGAGGTTATCAATTCGACTGTATTTATGTGTGTTACCTGAGACCTTTTGACTGGGGAACCGATTCTTTATCTGTTTGATGATTCTTTATCTGTTTGAAAACTGGCACTTCTCGTTTGGTCTCATTTCATTTTGGTTCAGTTCTGACAACGGCCATGAGACAACCATAAAAGTCTTAAATTTGCAGCAAGTATGCACGACAAAAGGACGAATAACTCAATATCAAGCCAACCGATTTCGATGGTTCTTTTTATAGAGACAAATTAGTTAGTGTACGTCAGATTCACTAAAAATCACAAAATAAAAATAAAAAAAATATTAACAAAAAGAAAACCGACTTCAAAAGAAAAACTTTTCCAAAATAAATTAATATGCCCTAAAAAGTAAAAAATAACGATAATATATTGCAGTTAAAATTATTGTTATATTGTTATTTTATGAGTCGGTATCAGCCAAGCTAATGTAGCAAAGTGTTCTGCCAGAGTTGTTTCCTTGACTGACACCGACTCCAAAAATAACAATAATTTTAACTGCATTATATTATCGTTATTTTTTTACTTTTTAGGGCATATTAATTTATTTTGCAAAAGTTTTTCTTTTGTAGTCGGTTTTCTTTTTGTTAAAAGTTTTTTTTATGTTTTTCAAACGTATATGTCAATACAACTTGAGTTGTGGTATTCCGACAAGACAGATAAAAAGACAATATTGGACTTATCACAAGTTTATACCTTTTTTATCACATACATGGTACATAAAAGTCTCCCGTAAAACATATGTGTTCGCAACAAAGATACCAAAATCAGTCGGAAATCACTGCAAAACAAAATATTTGCAAAAAAGTTATGTAAAAAAAGTACTTCAAACAATTTTTGAAGTGTTAAATCCTTTAAATTCACTTAAATTTCCAAATTTTTCTACATCATGTCCCAAGAAATAAAGAAGACTGTCTAAAAATATACCTTTTTATGACACAAAACACAGTAGTGAGTTAAGTTGGTAAGTTGTGGCACAAATATGCTGTGACCAAGAATAACTCAGCTCAGAGGAAGAGTGTATTAAAACTCTGAACATGTTGATTGAAACCGCACATTCAATACATACCTACCTGTATAGTTTTAATATAAAATAAACACTTCATTGTTTTTAGTATTATCACAGTCAGTTTAACAATCAATCGTTAATTGAACAATTAATTTGATTTCCATGTTTTAAATAAAATTAGTATGTGTATAGTCAATAATGGTCGGATATTTTCAAAAACAATTATACTTATTTCTAATGGTTCTAAACCATATAATATCCGCAATAGGCAAAAAATGTTCAGTCAACGGACGAAACCGGTATTCGACTTAAGTTTTTATAGTTGCTTATAAATAAACAAAGAAATATCCTGTAATATGAAATCCTAACTAACTTTAAATAAAAACAAGTGAAAACAAACAACTGAATCAGTTATTTGTTGAAATACCATGCATAGGCAGTGTTGATTACTCTATCACATTACACATAAATACATGTCACACATACATAGCTAATATTCCCATCTAATACATATACTATAAAATTTACACCTAATTTGCGCCTTCACGGCTAAACAGTGATGTTTAAGAAAAAATGTTTCAAACAAAAGTTGGTTATTTTTTTATAAGGAATATTTTTTACATATAAATTTTTGTTCTATCTTTAACGGTTTACAAGATGGGTTCTACGGACCCGAGACTCAATTGACCTATGTTGCTCATTTACGAACTCGACCTCGAAATTTCAGCTTGATATCTTTTTTCGTTTTTGAGTTATCTTGTCCATAGACGGACGGGCGGACAACCGGAAATGGACTAATTAGGTGTATTTATGAACACGTATACCGAAATTTTAAGCGTAGCATCAATATTTTTAAGCGTTACAAACTTGGGACTAAACTTAGAATATATATTTGTCAAAAAATACAAATATACAGTTATAAAAAGATTTTTGCATTTTCACGGCAAAAATTCATGGCAACTTGAATCGATAGAAAAAGTTTTTGTTTCCTTTTTAACCAAGATGTGAGTTTTTGGTGTCTGTTGCAATTTTTTTGGTTTTAACTCCCATCTAACAAACAAATATCGAACATAGCAATAAGGAACATAGTTCCAAAATTTCTCAGTTCTGTAGCAACAGAACAACCTTAACAAAATTAATTGAACCATTACAATAATTTCTTGAACCATTACTAAAATTTCTTGAACAATCTCAAATCATTACAAAACATTTCTGCAAAAATACTGCTTAAGTTTTTTTAACTACTTGGTATATAGAAAAGTCATTGTAAGGAAGGGCAAAGTATTAATGAACACCGCTAGATTGGTATATGTATGACCGTTCGCCCGTAGACATTTTTTCGTTCATGGCTTCTCGTAAACGACAGGTGATGACGATCGCGAATTTGCGCAAATCGTTACGTTATCAGGATGAATTGAGAGAATGATAGAAACGTTAGGAATTAGAGTGATTTGATATGGCACGTTAGGAATTAGAGTGATTTGATATGGATTGATTTTTATGTGTTCGATTTAAAGAAAATAATCCATAGATCTTACATTACTTTCCAATAAACCCAATATATTGAGAATTCATATTATTTTTATGTGTATAATTTCGATTTAAAGTTTTTCCTTTTAATAAAAACAAACTTTGTTACAAACTTTAATTTATTTACAGCTGTTTGCAATGCAATAAGTGTAGGTGGTTTCAGTGATAGCTTAACAACATAGCAAGAGACATTTAAAATAAATCTTAATACAGTAGAACCTCGATAACTTAAACCTCGGTAACATAAAAACCTCTGTTACTTCAAAAAATACTATGTTCCCTTCCCATCAGAGCCCAAAACCTCTATAACTTAAAATACGCAACCTCTATAACTTAAATAAATAATCTCTGTATAGGCCCTCAGTAACTACATAGAAACATGTATACATACCTCTATATTAACTAGGGTACATAGAAACATGTACATACCTCTATATTAACCTTTACCTAACATAGACCCTTGATAACTTAAAACCTCTATAACTTAAAATATTTTGTGTTTCCCTTGGACTTTAACTTATCGAGGTTCTACTGTAATTAAGTCGGCTGATTGACTTAATTTAAAAGAATAAGATCTCATTTAGCTTAAATCGAAGACAATAAAACCAATAGCAGGTTCCTTGTTTTTGGCTCTACATAAAAATATTGTTAGTAAAATATGAAAATAAAATGAATGAAACAATTAATACCTCCATATTGTCGAATATACATATTAAAATTTATAATGCTATTTTAAAAATAAATGTTTTAAAAATAAATTATTCAATTAAAATATACAATTTTGCAATAATTTATTAATTTAAAATTGTTGTATTTATTTATGTATTTTAAATTTTATCTGTAACATTTAAATACTACCTACATATTTATAGGTGAATTTATGCAGAAAATGTAAAATATATTTTATTATACCTAGGATGATTCTTATTACTTAATTCTACTTTCATTGAAATTATTGTCATTAATTATCAAATTTACACTAGAGTTTAAATCTGTAGTTTTTTTTTATATACTTCACCTTAACTTCCTTAAATCTAAAATAAAGCAGGCGCTAGAAAGAGTTGAGTGAGCAAAAGTCAAGGACCCAATTTTGTCAATTGATTCTTGTTCAGAAAACCTTATAGATTATTGATCCAATTTGTATATATCACTTCCCCTCCATAAAAACACTCAAATGTCAATTTTTGAACCAAATAAAGCTACCTGAAGTTTTTTGAGTAATTTTACGTCAAAAAGGCTCTTGGTGATTTTTTCCTAAAATGAACCTTAGTTTTAGTTATTAACAGTTTAATGTTTGGAAAAACCCCAGTAAGGATATTTTCAATGCTGAAAAATAATAGAAATAAATTGAAATTTTGAGCTTTTCAAAATCTTAAAATCATTTTAGAATACATTTTATAAAGTTCTGAAGAGTAATTCTAGATTGTTTGGCTTTAAAGCCTCAATTTTAAATTGTTAAAAATTGTTTAACATAATGTTCGGATGCTCTTGTACGACACTTAAAAAGTAAATAAAATAAATACAACACAACTAAGAAGCCATTTTTCGAACACCATGTATTTTTATGAAATTCATTAGATATTAAATAAAGATATACAAAAAATTAAAAAAACTATTTTAGATTCAACTAATGAAACTTACATTTTAAATTAATTTATACTACATCGACAAATTTTTCACTAACATACAAACTAAGCAGATAACAATGTTTTCAGGTTGCGTGTTTCTAACATGATATTTTTATTTTAAAATTAAATTCTCTATTAAAAATTTTATTTTAGTACCTAACTAAATTTTTTTTTTTTTGCAACTTGTTGTTTTTAATATGGTTTAACAATTAGTGTTGGATAAAAATGTATAATTAGTTTATTTAGCTATAGTAAAAAATTAAATTACTCACGCGCGTTAATTTTCACTGCATTCTTGGAAATATTATTATTATTATTATCATTTTTATCTGATGCCAGAGCTTTATTATAATAATAACTATGGGAACAAATAATAGAGCGGAAAAAATGTTTATATGTACTCTACCATACACATCATATTTACATATTTTTGTTGAATATCCACTGCATTTCCTAATAGTGTTGAATACGACGCAGGCAGTTGAAATTTTCACAAGAACGTAGATTTTATCTTTTAATATAGTTAAATTATATTTTATCAAATTTGATCTTAAATTTGCCATAACGTTGTTTATATGTTTTTTGTTTTAACTATTTTACAAAAAAAATTTTAAGATTTTTCTCCTCTTTTAAAATAACCGCTTCTCTTGTTTTTAAATAAATTAATCAAATTTTTGTCGAATCCAATCTACTTTCAAAACAAATTTGTTTAAAGTTTTCATATTGTTTTACATAAAATCTGATCTTGTTAGAGTAAATACTATTTCAAACAAAAAACTCATGAATTTATTATTTTCGGCTAGGGTAACTTCAGTGTTTGTATCAGGCTTTTGAAAAACACTTTGGGACAAAAATTTCACATTTTCATACCCTGTATACATGTAATATTTATCACGGTACACTAAGTTTAGTCCCAAAGTTGAAACGCCAAAAAGTTTTGAAGCTTTACAAAATTTTGGTATAGCTGTTCATATTTGATATAGCTGTCCGTTTGTGGCAACGATAACTCAAAAACGAAAAGATATGTTCAGGTGAAATTTTTATAGCGAAGATACTCAGGACGTAAAAAGTGAGGCAAAGTTCGAAAATGAGCAACAAAGGTCTATTGGGTCTTGGGTCCGTAGAACCCATCTTGAAAACCGTTAGAGATAGAAAATAGTTTAAATGTAAAAAATATTCCTTATAAAAAATAAAAAAATTTTGTTTGAAAACACTTTTTTGTAAACGTCGCTCTTTATCCGTGACGGTGCAAATTAGGACAAAATTTGGTGTCCATTTTCTACAAAAATATAAAAGAGAATTAAAAATTTGTAGATTGCTCCAAATAGTGGTATTGTGAAACAACGACGAAAAATGAAAAAAAAGTCTAGAAAAAATGAGAAAATTTTCGAAATTTGCGAAAACTAAATGAATTTTGCCATAATTGCGTTGGTTTTTTAAACTCTTCTACCAATTCTAGACAGGGTATTTCAACAACTTACTCAGTCAATTGTTGTTTTATAATAGACAGAATTGAATCCTGTAATAAAAAATACCATGTTCTATTATTAGAAAAAATGCACTTCTAGTTTGATACTCCTATTTTCAGATCGAACACGTAGTCGAAAATTGCATCATTCAGAAGATTCTTTTAACTTTTTTGAAACAACCTTTTCCAAGGCATTCAAATGGGTGGTATTAGTGATCTAAGGTACTATTCAGCGACTTAGATTACGTGAAATAAAACCTGAAAGTGAATCTTATAAGCTTTTAAAGTGTAAGTTATAAAAAATTTAAATAACACATAAGATTTTTTTAAAAAATGTTTCTAACTTTTTTGAAACATTTTTTCCAAAATCTATACATTCAATCTGTGGGTTGAAAATCACCTTAAAAATTACTACAATAAATTTATATATAAACAGTTCAAACTGATACCCAAGTTTATGCAGGGAAAAATAGTCTTTTGTCGAACCAATTCCAATTTTTTTGTAAACTATTTTAAATTATTCTTCTAAAATCTGTAAATAAATATCTAAAAGATAAAATTTTCTTGCATATAAAAAATTACATATGTTCTCCCCATTGTAAAAATGTAGAAGTTATAGAAATAAGAACCCATTATAAATAAGGAACTATTTTCAATGGGTGTTTCATTTCGTATTTATTATAATATCCTTGTAGTAAACATGCCTAACATATTATAATAGTCAATGGAAATGGAAAATTAAATGGAAAACTTGAAAATGGCATTTAATTCAATTTCACAGTCTATTAAATATAAGTTTAAATTAAAAAAACCTTAGCATGCATATACACAATTATCATCTTGGGTGCAGTTTTAGTATTTCACTTCTTATGATACATTAAAATTTAAATACTCTACAACCTACTATTAAATGCTAATGTCTTACACTACAGTAAAATTATGGCAACATTGTTTTACAATTTTATTTTTAACTTTACATCGAATAGTTTCACTTCTATGTACAAACGGATTTAAATGATGGATACGGAACAAAATTCGTTACACAGTATTCGAGTAGCAGAATAAGTTTGCCAGGATCCTAACTATATATCGGATTAATTTATCAAACTGTAAACTAAACGATAAAATTGCAATATGCACTACTAACTTAATACCCACCCGCTTTCCTGGACTTAAAAGTAAAGACTACCGAAACGTTGAGAACAAGATAGCCTTCATCTATCTTGTTCTCAATTTTTTAAATGTAAAATAGTCATAATCCATTAGTTTTATCAGAATAGGTTGCCATAAATTTCATATCGTAAACTATTTTTACAGAAATATTTAATTTTGCTTCAAAATTATGTTCATAGATGGTGCAGTGAAATGTCAAAGACAAATATAATTTTTTTTAAATATATCTTTATAAATTATAGCTCATGTGTTATTCTGATGCATATTTTCATTCAAATCCATTCAGTAGTTTTTGCAGGAAATAGTAACAAAAAAATAAACAAGCAAACAAATGACTTCCACATTTATTATATATATATATATATATGGATAGGAATGTGATATATGTCACCGATTTTGGTAGTTTTACGCAACGTATAGTCACGTTACTGTTAACAAGATATTATAATTTTTTGAAGCGTTGCCTTCATAATTGTTCAAAGTTGAAAATAAAAAAGTAACCGTATAACTGCGTTGCTCAAATCGTGATCTAATGCAAAATTTAAAAATTTTATATCTTTCGAAAACAAAAATTAAATAGCGTAATTATTCAAAAAAAATAATCTTATGAACAAGACCATAAGTAACACGTACTCAAAAATAATGCCATATTTCAAACTAATACATTAAAACATGTTTGTGTTTTTAAATAAGTAATTAAAAAAATTACTCACTTAATGTTAAAATATATGTGTACATTGTTAAAACCCATTATTACTGTCCAGTTAAATTGAAGCATAATGATATAGTCAAGAGGGTAAAAAGTATTATACAAAAAATAAAAAAATAATTATCATAACTAGAACATAAATAAACCCTTAAACAATTTAAATGCGTTAAATTTTAAAAATTATGTTTCTTGTTTTTCAAGTACATTCTGTTTATAGTGAAGCATGATACTTTTCGTTCGGGGGATGTGCGGGAAACATCCACGCCATATGGCTGGGTCGAGATTTTAATCTAAGTCAAAGATAACGTCCTTCCTAACTGTTGCTTTAAGATTCAATCTTGAAGCCCATTCAGAAAGGTCACAGAAATCCTCTAAAATTGAAAAAGCTCCGTTGAAGCTTTTTCGACATGGCTGCATCGCAAAACACGTAGAGGCATGTGAAGATAGACCTATCTACCACTTGATACCAAATTTATTGAAACAGGAGATTTTTTGACAAACTTTATGGGCATAAATCTTCCCATTGACAGAAAAAAGGTAGGCGAAATTTGGTGCAAATTAGCAGATCAAGCATTTGAAATAGAATAAAAAGCCCCCCTGAACTTTGAGAGCTAATCTCATATGATTGGGGCAACGAGATTAAATCCTGGTGGCAAGTGACAGATAAGATGATATTTGTGACTGATGACGGCCATTTTGTACGGATTTTTCCCGTACATCCCCTGGACCATTATATTTCCTCAACGTTATTAATTTAGAAAATATCTTATTTATATTGTAATATTATGAAGGATTTATGTTATTAAAATTATAATTTTCTATGTCTACAAATATTTTGTGAAAGATGTAACAGAAACAATGATTATTTTAAGTCTTAATTTTCGTAATAATTGAGTAGATAAAGTGTAGTCGTTGATATGTTGTTTGTCTCATGTTATAGGGAAAAACAAAAGGATTTCCCTACCAAAGAACTACTAAATTGTATCAGTTAAAATATTCATTACAGTCGGGGGCCGTTCTGTAGAAATATCTCAAAGGTTTTAGTTCTTTTTGAGTAGGGCAGTCGTGTTTTTTTGCAGTTTTAATTATATATATTTATTTTGTACATTTAAGTGACAAGTTTTATTTTAAAACTTGTAAGTCCATACATAAACAATATTTACCATCATACACAAATCGGAAACGAACGATAAGAAACAGTTCCAAAATTTCACAGAATTATTATGGACCATTACTAAATAGAATTATTTTAATATTTTTTTTTTTTTTTAAATAGGCATTTCTGTTTCATCTTATATAAATGTTGAAAACAATTATAGAATGAATACCAGGAAGCAAAGAAGGGTTATAAATACATACATTAGAGTATCTTAATTCTGTGAATGGAAAAACATGTTTAAATATTTAACCCTTTAAGGATAAATGTCAATTAAATTGAATACGATAGATGTAATAATATTTTTGAGATAATTCCACAGAATGGATAGTAAATTAAAGTGGATACCCGTTAAAAACCTTCGAACTCATTTTTATCAAAAATTTTGACTCTGAATCAGATTTTATTTTATATTATACTCAGCGAATACCTGTGAATTAAAAAAGTTTTCATCCTTGCACATTGAAAACGGAATACAAAATGAAAATAAAATATCTAGTCTCTGTGTACGAGAAAATCTATAAGACCGCAAAGAAATCTACTCTGTTTTTTATGAAAGAGCTACATATGTATTAAAGTATGCTTGTCGAATTTTTTTCCTAAACCCAAATTAAATTTTTTTATCAACAAATTCTCAAAATAATAATTTTTATAAAATTATTCTTATAGTTTTTAATCTTTAAAAAAAAAAAAAGAAAATCTAGTCAAAATTGAAGTCTTGGAAAAAAAATTTTCAAACAAAAAGAAAAAAAATCTCATACATACAAGTGAAATTGACAAAATTGAAAAAATGCCGGACAAATTTTTCGCGTACGGAACTCTAAGCTCGCATTTGAAATATATCTAAGAACACTCTCCAATAAATTCATTTTTTTTGGAGCCTTTTCCAAGCTGAGCCGATTTTGAAAATCATCGCAAATTTTTTAGTTTTTTGGGTACGAAACCCTAAGCTAGTCCTTGAAACATAGCTAAGAACACTCTACATTAAATACCCTTTTAAAAGAAACCAAAAAATTAAAATCGGTTCCTTCGTTTAGGCGCTACAATGCCACAGACGGACATTCACACATACATAGCGTTCAAACTTATTGCACCCCTTTTTTAGGCCGGGGGTAAAAATACCTCCAACCGTAAAAAAAAATTGAATTGAAAGTAACTAATTTTTTTAAAGCTGCAATTTTATTCACAGTCTATCTGTCTGGTATCTTTCACTAAACTTTAATTTATCTTCTTAAGTTTTATGGAATTATGAACAAGAAGCAAGACAAAAATTTATATATTTAATTGTATTGACAAAATATTTCATAAAACCAATTGAAGAAATAATTATCTTTCAATTGGACATACAAAGCAAAACAACATTTTTTAAGTATTTAGTTCTTATGACAAAATATTGGATAAAACTAATTGAGGAAATAATGATCATGAAATCATTTAATGTCAGATTATAATCGTAATTTTTAGATTATAATGATGAGAAGGGTCTACTAAATAGGCTGTTATTATTAGATTACAATGAGAAGTATCTACTAAATAAAAGGACCCTACATTTAATTGTTTTTCGAATCTTTCGAAGCTAGAAGTATAAGACTTGAATTATTTTCTTTCGAATCAATGGCATATTTTTAAATCGCATTTCTTTTCCTGTAAAACCTAACAATTTTCGAAAAAAATGTTTAAAGTAAAAAATTTTAGGTTTTTGTATGGGGATCAACTTTCTTATTTAAAGTTTTATTCTATCTCTTACCTTTTAGAATTCAAATTGACCAATAAAGCAACACGGAGAATTAGGTCCATTCTGATGTCATTACAGAATGTAACTAATCAAACTTTGAAATTCGTATTCTTTTAGCATAAAATGTCTTCCATACGCTGTAAGTTCTTATTAAATCACCCTGTATTTATAATAATATTTTAATAATATTTAAAGATATTTTTTACACTAAGAAAACGTAACTCTGAACATGAAAAGAAACAAAAGCCTTATACGTGATTGGTAAGATACGTATTTTTAATGATAATAACTTTTCCTGATTTAAATATATCTTATTAATGCCATCTTTTTACTAATTTTTCCTTACCACATATCATAAAATATAAAATAATCTTTTATGTAGTCAAAAGAAAAACTTATTTATTGCGACAATAAAATTTGTACTATTAACTACAATTTGTATTTTAGGCACGAAACAAATTCATTTGGATCTTGAATATATTTATATTCGCACATGTAAATGGATTTATAATAGCGATGAACAAATGTAATAAATATTTGAGAAAAAAGTATACTATTTTTCGCAACGGCAATGCCACAATCATAATTTATTGAAAGACTGGAGCAGGTTTCATAGAATTGATAACTGATTACATAATTTAAGAACATGACACAGTGAAATAGCGCAAGAATTTTTCTATAACAACCCCATACATTGTTGAAAGCTTGTTTTGCCATCAAAATTGTGCTAGCAAAAAATATTTCTAATAAAATTACTAGTTACAATTGTTGATATATGCGTTAAGCATTCATATTATTTAATAACAAATACAAAAATAACTTTTTTCAATAAAATAAGCCCTTATTTCATATAACGAAAAAAAAAAAAACGAATAAATATTTAAGAAAAAATATTATTAATTTTCAAAACGGAGATGCAATAAACACACTATACTGAGTGACTGAGCTTATGATAGCAAAGCGAACCACGCCATGTGTAATTCCGCAAAGTCACTTTGTTTGATAAAATGAGCCCTTACCGGATTCGTCATGCCAATTCAATTTTCGAATCTGTTGCTCGGTACAGGCGAGCATAACACTAATTTATATTTTTCTAACAACCTATATATCTGACAAGTTTTTTACCGCATAGTTTCTAATATAATTATAAGTAGCTTTCGCTCGAAATGACTGAAGTTTGAATGCAATTATTGACATATGCCTTTAGTAGGAGTATATCTTCATAAAAATCACAAAAATAATTTTATTCGATAAAATAAGCACACTTTAAATAAACCAAAAAGTTATTTGATATTTCTTTTACTTATTTATGAGACTGTTTAAAAACAGTAATTGATTAATTACCACGTAACCACTAAATTTTAAATTTTCCTGATGCAGTGAAAAAAAACCACAATTTCTGTCAATGAAAAATACCCAGGCAACTTTTGCCAACGATTTAAAAAGGTATAAATTTATAATTTTATTTATAAAATTAAAATTAATTTAGTACAACTCCAAGTCTAGGGTACAAAATCTAATACTTGAATAGAGAAATCTGTATATTGGGTGATATTTCCACAGACTGTGTTGTGTAAATTGAATTTGTTGAAAATTCATAATCAAATCCATCAATTTTCTATAAAGTGGTAGAACGCATCAAATACAAAATATAGATCAAGTGTGTTGGTTTTGAGTAGGCAAAGTGTGCAGGAAAACATTCATATATGGTATGTTTTTATTAGAAAACCAAGTTTACATTTGTTTTCATTCTTTGTGATTACTTTCATCATGTATGGGTGTATCTTTCAAGGTCTTAAATCCGACATATTTCATTTTCTGAAATTCTTTTTTAATAATTAAAAATTCCAAACGAAGTTATTAGACCAAAAATTTATATTTCGGTGAATAAAAGAGACAACGCCAATATTGGATTTTGAATCGAAAAATCATCGTTTCATGGTCAAATGGCCATGAAACATGGCTAATTTTGAGACATTATGAGTAACTATAAATAAATATTAGTAGAAACCATTTATTAAAATCTTACATTCGTTTCAGTTAAGTGAATTTTATCTCGCCTCAAATATAAATACACAAATGATTTGAACGTATTAGTCTAACTAAAACTAACTTAGCAACTTGCAATTCTCATTACTGTACCTTCAGTACATTCGGTGTAAGAAATGAAAAATTATAGTGCATGCACTTAACTGCAAATTGGACACTTCATTAATTCGTTCTAGTAACTTAGTAACATTCGTTCTAGTTCTAGTAACAAGTGAAATTTACAAAATTTAAAAAATTCGAGTTCCCAAAACTTCTTCGTCCTCGGAACCCTAATCTCGCACTTGAAACTTATCTAAAAACAGTCTCCATTAAATTACCTTTTTCCTTAGAGCCTTCTCCAAACTGAACCGATTTTGAGGATGATCGCCTTTTTTGTTGTTGTTGTTCTGCGCACTTGAAACATGGCTAGGAGCACTTTTCATTAAATTACCTTCCAAACGAAACAAATCCAAACCGGTTCATCCGCTTAGGCACTACGATGTCACAGACAGACTCAGATAGCCGTCAAACTTATAACAACCCTGTTTTTGGTTGAAGGGTTAAAAAGAAATTCAATTTATTGCATCGGCTGTGGCTGTACAAAATCTGGTTCATAATTGAGGTAAATGTGATTTAACAGTAATCGATACGGAATGCTAATAAAAAGTTATTCCTTCGTGTGGCTCAAAACACATAATATATTTTTATTCAATATTTCCTTGTGAATATTTACAAAAATCAAATCATCGTTATGCATGTAGATTTTAAATTTAAGTTTGAGAACAACTGCCCTTCTGTGCTTTAACATATCCAGCTATAAAGTCTACTATATAGAGTTTTATTATACACAGTATACATTTTATTCATAAAGATTTAGTATATTTTTTGGATGATTCCCAAAATTTTGAATTAGTAGTTGTGAAACACTTTGCGGTGTTGAAAAGCATTCATGTTTAGTTCGCTTATATTGTTCTATATATTTTCAATTTGGGTAATAAAAGAAAATCAAAAGAAATTTCCATTGGATACATTTCATATATTCAATTCTTAATAAATAAAATAAATTTTTGGTTAAAATCAACAAAGGAAAAATCCGGTAGCCCATCTTAGAAAAGGGAACAGTGATAAGCATAAAAATATTTTGGATGCGGGAATTATACCGTTACCAGGAAGTCATAAACCAATCACTGAATAATCAGCCAGGAACCATGGCCAATAGCGTACTGCATATATCAGTGCTAATAAACCAAAACAAACGCTTACATAATAACATTTGATGAACTTACTGTAAAATTAACACTTTGGACAGAAAGGTCATATGCAAATTCCTATATCCCTAGTTCATACATCAGATAAACACATGAGCTATAATTTATAAACATATATTTTAAAAAAACATTTTATTAATTGTTTTGACATTTCATAGTACATGGTGAGGTGGATAAAATTTATGAACATCTTCAACCAAGGTTATCAGCCATACTTTTTACATTTAAAAGAAAAAAAATTGAAAATTGACTATTTGATACACATACTTTTATCTGTGTAAAACAATCGAAGAAATGTAAATTGTATCTGCTCCACACTGTTGGTTTCATATTACTTTATTTACTTGTAATTCATGGGAAAAAACGCCGACGAAACGCGGGTAAAAGCTAGTATAAAATATCCATGTTTATACGCCTCAAAATAATTTCAAAATATATGTTAACGTAAAATCTGCTAACGTAAACATATTGGAAAATTTTTACTGTTTTCATAGTTTCCGGTCGGTTTCTGTAGTTTAGACTTTTCATTTCTCTTGCAAACCGGTAATAGTATACTGATAAGCAAATATTCCCAAACAAACCAAAATTTGCAGCCATGTATGCCAGTCCTGAAAGAATAATATTTAGTGGAATGATTACGAATGTTAAAAAAGGCAGTATTTACTCAAGGGGAACTATATAGATTTATTGATAATATTTTTTGTGGAGTCGTGAATTGTTGTCTGGATGTTTTCCTGAATAGTAGACAGACTATAATAGGTGTATATTGTTGTATATATGTTATATGGAATATTCAAATATATTCTGATCAGAGAGAAGAGGAAATTTTTTTCTATGTGGTTGGTTTCACCTTGAATATAAAAATATTTTACAATTTATTCTAATCCTATGTATATCAGAATATACTACATACGTGGCAATATTCAAAAATTGACATAAATGACTTAGTGTACCGTAACGGAAATAGCAAGAATATTTTTTTATGCAAAGATTCACTTTTACTATACATTTCTGTTGTAAACATTCTTTCCGATTTAAAAAAACAACGCGAGAAAGATTCTCAATACAAAGGATAGATTATAAAGGATGATTCTTTTGTCTATATACGTTTATAGCACTTTTGATATTATTTAAGTTTTTTTTGTAAATTTCCATGCAGAAAATATAACTAGTTTTGTACCCATTTGTATTTATTAACCCCGGAACCAAAAAAAAGGAGTTATAAGTTTGATCGCTATATGTGTCCGTCTGTCTGTGTGTCTTTCTATGGCATCGTAGTGCCTAAACCTATGAACCGATTTTAGTTTTTTTTTTGTTTCGTGGGAAAGGTGATTAAATGAGGAATGTTCTTTTAAGTGCAAAATTTGGGGTTCCGTACCCGGAATAACTAAAAAATAGGTGTAGATCCTCAAAATCGGTTCAGTTTTGAGAAGGCTCTAAGGAAAAAGGTAATATAATGGAGAAGGTTCTTAGATACGTTTCAACTGCGAGTTTAAGATTCCGTATCCAAAAAATTTATCGGGTGTTTTTTTAATTTTGTAAATTTTACTTGTTTATGTAAACAAATGCTGCCTACGATTTATTGCCACAATTTTTTTTTTCAAGGCCGTAGCAAGGTATGTGGCATTCAATTCTCACCTGTACTCACTTGCACTTCGCAAAACTGACGCCATGGTTTTTAAACTTATTTTTATATAAAAGCGCATCTTTTTCTACACCATTAATGGTGGATTATTTAACCCGAAAAATTTAAGCATATTAGTAAGCTTGTAGTCCAAAATTGAAATTTTAGAAATCTAAAACTACCTTTACAAGACAAATATTTATTTAGCAGCGTTGTTTAACGTGTATAAAATAAAATTTTTATAAAATAAATAAGATATTTGAACTTCATTCATTTCTACAACATAATATTTATGAATATAAATTGGATGAAAAATACAATATAATTTGTAAATACAGAACATGTCATTAGATATGAAATATGGTCATTGAACCTTCATATTTATAATAATCATATAAGAATATTACAGAAAATATTTTATGTTGTGAAATATTAGAAGATGTAACAGGATATTATTTTATATAAAGCAAAGTATTTATATAGAGTGGTCGTTTTATTCAGTAGTAAATGTAATATTTCGATGGTTTTTAAACAACTTATGCTCGTGCTTCTCAGAATCCTTATATTTTCATAGCAATGCATGTATATCGTTTGTATACCACCTATTAAAAACAATTTTTAGCTCCTTTTTTTCCATACGTTTTTTTAATCATTATGTTGCCTAACTCAGAAAATCACGAATATCTAGACGATGTTGTATGATGCAGTTTTCCAGCAGATTGTTAATCTCTGTTCAAATCGTATAAGTTAGAGGACAAAACAAGTACATAAATGCAAGCAACATAACTGACAAAAGAGTGGCTCTTATAGTTTTTTAAAAATGGCATTGTGTATATCCTTCTATCTACTGTCCGTACCCTAAAAGCCCGAGTAAAAGTTGACGCAATACATATATTGAGATCCAATTGAACATGACTGGGACATCCCCAATAAGTCTCTTTCGATCGAAATCTGGTCGGGAACTTCTTCGGAATGTCCAATAAAAAATGATCTGAAACTAGTTTTTTCTAGGTGTGATCTAATTAAGGTATCCAAAATGTATGATATTTTATTATTTTTTCCACTCTGGGATCTAGTGAGGAATTTGTTGGAATAATCCATTACAAAAATATATTGATACCAGTTTTTCCCAATTGGGATTTGGCCAAAAACATTTTGGACTATATTCAAAAAAATTCCATTTTACATATTTAAATATTATAAGGTCAGTTAAGGCACTTTGGGACGTTTATGGGAAATAATTGAACATATCTGACGTTAGACTAATGTAATATTAAAATTAATAATATATATTTATTCCAGGTTAGCATCTGAGTGGGAGTATAGTGAGATAATCCACCACTAGAATAATTGAAAAATTATCGGTTTTACTTCATAATTAGATCTGTCTGGAAACTCTTTGAAACAACCGAATGTGAATTTTTTTTTAAAGTAAGCTCAATATTGCTGCACTGAGACCTACTCGATAATTCAATGAGAATTTGGGTTAATCCAATTCAAATAGTCTATAATTTTTGACGACCATAAACTGTAATTGTATAATTAGCAAGTTTGCATTGCTTTCCGATCATCGATAGTTCAAACACCTTGGTGGCCATTATCAAGATTAGATTTAGGAAAAATAAACCTAAAAAACTTTCTGTTATAGGGTCCCATTTTTAAACAAAAGGGCTAAGAACTTTAGAACCCAGCCAACTCCTATAGTTGACAAACTCAATCCAACCAACTCTTATTTACAATAATACTACGGGTCTATTAAATTTTTGGTCTATTTTTTCGGTCAATTTTTTTCGGTTCCGTTTTTTCCGATTACCATCAAGATTAATTAAATATTTTGTATTTTATATATGTATATCTAAAACAAAGTAGGTATTGACTAAGTAGCTTGAGAGCGTACCTTAGGTGGAGTCTGGATAGAAATAAATGGAATTTAATTTTGGTTCTTACTGGGAGTTGATCGGCATTTCTAGATCGGGACTCTACTGTTCATATCACTGGTATATAATGCTGTTTGACTCAAGGAACATGACTGGGCATCTTTTTCAAACTTTGCCTCCATAATACTCTACAAATGTTTTAAAAATGGCATAACTAATACCTTCCACAAACAACAATATAATAGATAGACTGCGATTTTAAAACACAATACTTACATTGTGGATAAATGAACAGTAAAAGCAAAATTTTCGTATTTATTTAAACACAAAATACAGAACCTATTGAATTTCTTGTTGCCTTATTTTTATTTTAATAAAATTTTTTCTGTACAACAGATTGTTAGTTCTGTTAAAGGTAGATGTGTAGATACATAAAATTTATATTTTAATGCTTTTACAACAATTAGGTAAATGTTGTGTATAATGCATGTGTATATATAAAGTTAAATGTTGTACCTTGAAGATAATATACTCAAGATCACTCTCTAGTTTTTTGAAAATGGTATCGATGAGACAGCAAATATTTGAAGTCAAAGCTTACTTGTTCGAAAGCAAGAAATGAAGTAATATTTGTCCGTGCTTTTGTTTTTAAGTAAAATATAATTTTTTAGTTTAAAAGGTTTCGTTCACTTTTTATATATTTACAAATCATATTCTATATAAATCACTACTTATATAGGAATTTATTTTTATTGTTAGGCCATATTTCAGTTGTAAAAATAGCGTAAAAGAGTTTTTAAAAACACAAGTACCACACAAATAGAAATATAAGAAAGTCTACGGACTGTCTAACAATTACTGGACGCTCAGAGAAGATGAGGTTGATATCAAAAACTTACATAGTGTCAATATTTCAATCTCGTACCTCCTATAATCCGTTCTTCAGAGTCAAATTAATCAAGACATATACAGATTCATTGAATGGGCCACTTTCAGTTACAAGTAAAATTTACAAATTTATAAAAACCCTCAACAAATTTTTCGGGAAAGGAACCCTTAGCTCACACTTGAAACAAATCTAGGAACACTCTCCAGGAAATTAGTTTTTTCCTTAGAGCCTTTTCCAAACTGAGCCAATTTTGAAGACCATCGCCTATTTTTTAGTTTTTTCGAGTACAGAACTCTTAACTTGCATTTGAACACTCTCCGTTAAATAACCTTTCAGACGAAAGAAAAAAATTACAATCGATTCCTCCGTATTGGCGCTACAATGCCACAGATAGACAGACAGACAGACATACTCACATAGCGGTCAAACTTATAACACCCTTTTTTTTAATTCGGGGGTTAATAAAATAGATTGGAAAACAAGTGTAAATATTGATTCAAGGTACGGTGCTTCCCCTATTATATTTTCCATATGTATATAAACTAGGTTAGATATATACCTTTATATACCTTTATAATACCCTCTTCATTAGAGAGTCTTTTCGATGGGCATACTTCATTGGAATAAATAGATAATACAAGTGTACTCCTAGATTTAATATCCTGTGTCTTATTTTAACATAATGACGCTTAAAGATTATTATTTTGAAAGGTCATTCAGAGCCTATTATATCAGAATTTTAATACCGACAAAGTAGCTTATGATGATGCTAAAAGATTGACATGATCACAATGTATAACAATGGCGGCCATGCTACAGTGATTTAAGTGATGTTAAAAAACAATGATAACTTGGTACGAGATTAAGTGGCAATTCAAAATAAAAATAGTACGAAAAATTATTGAAAATGGAAGGATGGTTGGCATATTTTAAAGTCTGCTTTAGACACAGTATCAAGGTTAGGTTAGGATAGAGTAGCTGGGTAGGGACACACTTAGACCATAAGGTCTGTTGTGATACCGAAAAAGGGTTGGCCATCCCCGGCCACTACTCCATGAACCATTTGGAGCTGTTTAAGAACAGCAGGAAAGCTTTGACGTCGACGGACTTTAGGTCACACAGTATCAAGAATATAATTGATTTTTAAGCTGCAAAGCTAGAAGTTTCTTATTGAGGAAATTCGCTTAGCTAACGTAGCTCCATGATGAAATAATACATTTGACCGTAATAAATGACTTTGAACAGCATGACGCTATTCGTGTCACGATTTTTATAATTTTGAGTGAATATTGGAATAAATTTATATTTCCCATAGGTAAATGAACTTGAGCTGAAATTTTAAAATGAAAGAAATATTCACAGATAAGTAATTCATTTTCGTCAACTTAGTAATAAATTACACTTCCACACTTTTTGAGACAGATATATTCTTGTTTAAATGAACACTTTGACTGTGAGCTCATAATGAAGCATAATATCCATGATTTTTTTGTTCGCGTTTTTGAGGATTGATAAACGTAAGTTTTCTTACCAAGAAATTTGAAGATTCTTTGTATTTTTGGAACTTTGTTCCTTATCGCACGATATTTATTTGCTGCTTGGGAGTTAAAAATCTAAAAAACTGCAACAGACACCAAAAACCGACATCTAGGCTACCTAGGAAACTAAAACTTTTTCAATCGATTCCGGTTGTCATGAATTTTGAGAAAATGGAAAAATCTTATTATAACTTTCAATTTGTATTTTTTGTCCAAATTCTTTGTTTTATCATTAAAAAAATTTATTTGTGAAAGTTATCGGAAGTTAAAGATAACAGAGATAATTTAAAATAAGTAATGCATTTTTATGTTATGTCATAATAAATATCTTAGTCAAACCAAACGTAATGTAATCATATATTGGATTGACTTCTTAACCAGAAGAATGTCTTCTAATACTACAATAATTTTATACAGTGAAAAGTAAAAGTAGCTATAAAATTAAATTCTTTAATGAATTAAACCAGTAATTGACTTCTAAAATTAATACCTCAAATTTCCAGAAAAATATCTTGTAATAAAAAAGTAAGTGCTACAATCATAATGTACCAAGGTACGAAAGGAATATAGTTCCTACCGGGTGTCCCATGACACCACTCGGATTTTTTGTGTTTTTTGATGACTTTTTATGTCTGCCGTATATATTAAAATAAAAGTTACTGACAACAGAATAAGTGGAAAATGGCAGAGAGTATATAAACTTCGAAAGGATTGGAAAATGAAGACCAATTCTAAAAAAAATAAAACAAGCTTTTTTCTCTATCCTTCCGACATAATCTACCTTTTTGTCACACACATTCTGTTGATAATACTTTCTCGTCAAAAAACATGAAAATTGAAAAAATTGATTACATTAAAAGATTACAATAAAAAAATTGTCGGATTTCGCTTATGATGGGCTCACGGTTGATACGTTTAACAGAATTTGGTTAAATATGGAGGTACTATCTACACAAACATTCAAACAGTTCTCTTGTCTTCTCTTTCGCAAGAGTAACATTAACAAAAAAGCATCCACGTATACATGTTGCTAGACGTGTTGTATCTGGCTGTGTGTTTGTGTGTGCACATGATCGAGATGTTCTATTTCCTACACTTGCTTGTCTTTTGGACTGCATTTCCTATAAGCACACAAACATGGATGGCAACTCTACACTATACTATTAGCCGCAGAAGCAAAGGAATGAAGTTCGAAAAGTTTGAACAATAAGTCGAATTTCAAGGTAGTTTTCGGTATTCGATTCGTTAGATCGTTGGGAAGTTTTGTGACCTAAATTGATTTATAAGAAATTTAAAATATGCAATTTGGATAAATAATATGCATTTTGTCAGAATGGGCCTTCGAGTTACCTGGTGCTAAGGGTAAACGATATGACCGTCTTCTCCTGGAGCTTTCGAAAAATTCGTTATATAATCGGTCCAAACTAATTAATCGGGAGTTTTTAAGCTCGTGTTTAGCGTTCCCAAAAAATTCCGAATAACGAATTTGGGCCGATAATAAAACAAATTTCCCGAAAACTCCACGAAACGACTGTAATACTATTTACCCTGGGCACCAGATACCTCGTCCCATTCTGACAAAATGAATGTTATATATGCAAATTGCATAGTTTTAATTTTTTATAAATTAATTAAAGTCACAAAATGACGCTATAAAGAATCGAATGCCGAAAACGGCATTCAAATCCGATTTACTGTTCAAATTTTTCAAACTTTGACCGTTTTTAGGGTTTTGTTTCTGCGACTATATGATGAAGCGGTAGTATTGGTACATTGTCACTATTCGATGAAGCCGGTAGATGTTATAATAAAATATTCCCATATGTAAGTTTTGCAAAAATATGCTGCAACATTCAATGCAGTATTACAATAAGCCTAGGTAATATACCTAATAAACATATATAAAAATATTTGAAAAAAAATTTGAGATCGTAATTGTTACCTTTCTTTTAGACATCTATCATGACCCCGCCTCGACGGGATTTTTTTTTTTTTGAATTTATATAACAATCCAGGTTACCATACCTTGTCGAAAGCTTGGCTGATAACAAGAAACGTTGCCGTAGAATATATTTTTTCTTTAAAAGCATTGTTAATGCCACTGAGAACTCTTTTTCAATTGTTGAATGTTTGGGTCTAAAACGGAATTGATGATCAGGAACAAGATTGGCTTCTTCCGAAATTGGTAAAAATCTCCTTAGAAATAATTTTTCGAATATTTAAGATATAGTCGGAAGGAGACTTCTTGGTCTGTAGAAGGTCACCTTGTTTATAGGTCTTCCTGGTTTTTATATCATTTGGTTTTTGTAACTTCGAGTGTAAGGAACTTTTCATAAAAGTTAACAGAGAGACTGCATCGAACAAATACGTTTCCATATAGTATTTTTAAGGATATCTTGATTGCACAATCAACCAAAATTACATATAATAAACATATACATTATACATATCTATATAGATAGATATATTATGTACAATATTTTCTATGAAAATAAACATTGAACAGCTGCTACCATCAAATACCATGGCAGCCAACCAGCGCAGCACCATGTATTATTTCAAGTAGTTTCTATGTTATAAGTTATACATTATTTATAAATTCTTCTTTTTTTTTCTTATTTTGTATTGTTTAATAATAAGTTTTATATAAGTGTTTATATATAAATATATATGATAAAGGCTGGTTCTTTAAAATTGTCGATAAAGTTTAAAGACCGGAACACATTCATTATTTGGCAACAATACTTTATACAGGGCTAAAAACTTGATATGTTTGTCGAAGAAAGGGCAAAATGATTTTAGAATTAATGATGAAATTACCTTCCTTTAAAAAACAAAACATTGATATCGTTAAACATGAATTTCATGCATGTGGCGCAATTCAAAATTTTTCGGGCATCTTGAAAGACAAGGTTTTCGTTATTAAAAAAGATCAAAAGGATCAAAAGGTCGTTTTAGTTGTAGATATTCGTATAATGCACACCGGGTGGTCGATCAACTGAGTTGATCGTAGCGCTCGATGCGGACAAAATTTCGTTAAATCATGCCCACGTTCAGAATTTAAATAAATTCAACACATATTAACTAATGTTCTAAGAGTATGATTTAATGTTGCCGTCAGATGTCATTTTCAACGCGCTCTCTATCAATTGTAATTTTTTATAAATGTTTTCTTGAATGCATACACCATTGCTGTATGCATTTAAAACTGCATTTAACATTAATACTGACCCCCCTCTTGGAATCAATAATTTTATGGCTGCAAAAAAATATCAAGGCCCCAAAATGATTCGAAAAATAATGGTTTTAGAAGTTACCACGAAATCCTAGAAAATCGCCGTCTAAGTCAAATTCAAGGTTATAACAACAACATTTTGAAGGATTTAACTTCTGTGAGTAACCTTGGGGTTCCAACTTTTTTACACCCCGTATACGCCCACATAAAAGTAAAAATAATCGAATATGTTCTTACTAAACACCCCTTTTATACTGACTTTTATTAATAAAATTGCGTTTTGTTGCTATCTCTTTTTGATATGGTACTTTTTTTGTTGGTTTGATTGATGAAATTTTTTATTTTTGTAATTTTTTTTTAAGCCAAAAAGGTTTTCACTTCAAAACATGCCTTCGAATTTAATTCGTTTTCTGTATGAAGACATGATTCGACTAACAACCTATTTTTTATTATTGTCTAATTCAATAAAGTTGTCTCACATTGAAAATATTTTTTATAAACAAACAGTTCCGTTGAAAACTGTCAAATGACTACACATTATTATGAACTTTCTGATCGAAATTTATTGTTTTCAACACGAAAATCCTCTAATGTTACAATAACTGGTTTTTAAAAAACTTTCTGTATGGTTCACTTTCTTACGCTATAAATGCTAAAAGTCGGAGCTTTGAAAAATAAAATAATTATTTTGAATCGGGGTTAAGATTTTTTCTCTTGGCTCACACTTGCTTCTTTCTCTCCTATAATTCTTTTCAAAAATGAAAAGAAAGTTGAGGTCTTTATCTTACCATAACAAAACCACGGATCTCGGTGATGTTTAAGAAGGAAAATCCAAATTTATCCACATGAGAAGTAGAACTATCGAAAAGTGAAGTGTTTCGAATAAAATGCTGTGTCAAAATTTCCCAAAACATGATAAATTTATCCAAACAACAGAAACGATACTATAGTGTACAAAGAATGTAATTTGATATGCATGCAACATGAAAATGTATGTACATCTTTCTAAAACTATCTAGATGTTTATTCATCATAAATATTACATCTTTTGGAGTGCTATCGTCACTTTCTTGTATGACGTTGATAAAATATGAAAAGGTATAAGGTTTATCTTTCCTGTAAGTACAATCAGTAAGATATCTATATTAGAATTTTGAAAATCATTCAACTTACTTATTCTATACATAAATCTATGGATAAAATATGCAATTTATGAAGGAAATGCTTGATTATGCATTATTTGAAACGAGTAATATATCACTGGAAATATCTATAAATGATCATTCACATGCAAATGTTTATAAAAAAACACTAACACAATAAATTACTTTTTATTCTAAGAGGACTGTTTATTGGGATGTTTTACAAACTATTGATCATAAAATTCATCGCGTTGTTTCGGTGTGAAGCGATTTATGGTTAAAATTATACTAAATTAGCGTTTCAAAAGGCTGGGTTATAATGAAAGAGCCAGGCCAAAAATAAATTCGTTGAAAATAAATTCGTTAAAGCTGATAATTTGACGATTGGTTATAGTAGTTGTGTACACACATATACTGCGGTCAGTCAAACGAACGATAGAACAGGGGTCAGATATATGCTATCGAAACCGTTAAGTTTTCCGTGGTACTAAAATAAATTTACTAAAGATGAACATTGTTATACATATTGTATAATGCATATAAATAACAGTCATGATTGTCAGGTTAGTACAGGGATGGTCAGTCAGCCCTTACTTATGAACAATAAATAAATAGATTCATTTATGATTTCCGTGGTATTAAAATGAATTTATTAAATGCTGAAAATTGTTATACAGCTTGTATATTGCATATAGATAACAGTTGTGGCATGCACAGTTTTCGATAAACCGCTTGACATGATGATTACTAAGAATTTTATTTAAGGTACAAAAGTTTAGACCCAATTATAATTAATGATTTTACCACATTTCACTCATTATTAATTCAATTGAAAAACATATACATTTGAATTGATATTTTATAAAACTGAAAATAATTATATGTACAGTTATGTATAGTTATGAATATCGAATGTCCGGATTTGATACATTTGATGAAAGTATCACAAAACTGAAATAGATACGAGAAACTCAGATTAATGGGACAAGAGTTTCTGGATATAATATGTCCAATGGTGAATAGTCATTTATTGGCTTATACTTCTAAAATTGAATAATTAAATATTTAAACCCGAAACTGCTAAAGTACTTCTAGGTGTCACATACGATTTGGAACATTTAAAAAATTGACCAAATTATTGGTTACCAAAGTACTTATATAATAAAAATAATAATGGGGTTTAACCTCCGTTTTTCTGACGTACACCTTATCACAGATGCGACTCACATCATTACTTGTTCATCTTTATTTATTAAATTACAAAAATGTTTACAATAACATTTATGATGTGGGTGGAATCGGTTACTTGGTTCTTATCCAAGAGACGACAATGTGATCAATTTTTTTTTTGGTTTGAAATCGAATAGGACATTAAAAAGTCTAAAATAAAATAAATAATTAAAAAACTGAAAAACCCGACTGCGTTAAATAAAATCTGAAAAGAAAGTAACAAGTCCCGTAGTTTACACAGCGACTTTAACAGTCGGGGAATTTGTTCTTTCTTTTCTTACTCTTAATTGTTTCATATTTTCAATTTTTATTTATATTTTTTTTGTTTTTTTGTTTTTTTTTGTTTGTTTTTTGTTTTTTCGTTCACAGGTAGTCAAATTCTAACTTCCTCGTTTTTCGCTAAAAATTTGATCAATTTTTCAACTGGCTTACCATCATATGTTTAATATTTACTATAAAATTAAACAAAAAAAAATATTCTAGAATAAAAAATAAAAATGTAAGAAAAATTTCCATAATTTGTGTGGTGTTAGCAGGCGTTCTAAACGTAATCCAACATAATATAATATTTATTATACTCGTATAGTACATTTCAATGACGTTATAAAAACTGATTTTATCATATTAAAAATGTCAAAGAAATGTACGAGTGAAAAGTTATTAAGTCAATTGAAAGTTTTATCATAAGATAATCTTTAGAATGTTTTACCATACATAATTTTTAGTTTAGTCGAGACACAAGAAAATTATTTTAGTAGAAATTGTGCATATTCAAAATGTAACTCTGTAATCGTATAATAAAAAGAAAATCTGGTATGAACATCACACTACCTCGGTATGTAAGTTTCCATGGCCGGTTAAGTTATTATATTTTAACAAGCCCTTCATTTTTTAAATTTATTCTTGAGTATCTGGAGCAAGGAACCGGATCGTGTTCATAGACGTTATGAAGGAGTAAATAACGAAAAAGTGATATTTGTTCCCCATTTCTGCTGACTGCTACGGCTTTACTATTCTTATCAAAATAATTTTTATTTTTACTTAATAACCTGTCAGCAAAGTACAACTTGGAATAGTTGGTGGGTAAATCTACCGTTTTTTGAAAATAAATTCGTAAAATTTTGCGAAATGACTAATTTTTTCCATAGGTTTCTTTAGTTGAAACAGTGAAAAGTAGTTTTCCGGTTCCGGAACGATCGGTACGACCGTCTGTACGCGTTTTAATCTCTGCATTCTTTTCTTTGGTGACGTTTTCTTGAATAGCTCTGCTTCTACTGATCAGATTGAGCCGAATGAAAAAAAATTGGTTGTTATGAATTTCTGAATCGACCTTGCCTATCGAACCCTGAACATAGCAAAATAACCTCAAAATCTCAAGAAAACCGCACTTCTCTAATATTTTCTACTTTCTCTGATAACATTTTGAAAAATGAAAGAATTGAGTTAAAATTCTGAAAAGATGTAGGTAACTTATGATCATAAAAAACTGTGGTAGATTTTAGCCTGATACATAACATCAATTTTCAGAAAAACAAACAGCTCGGACAGTTCAGGCAAACTTTTTTTTGACTTATCTTGACATTTTTTGGTTGTACCTCCCAAGCAGCAAACAAATTATAAAGTGCGATAAGCAACATAGTTCCAAAAGCCATTATTGGTTAACCAAATACTCCAAATTATATACTTTGATGCAGAGAGTACATATAGAGGTTAAAAGTAATTAAAGTTAGTGAAAGTGTTTGTTCTATATTTTTACATTTTGTATATGAGCGAAAACTTATACTTGGATTTTGAATTACCTTATTAAAAAATATTATTATATTGTCCATTCATGTGGTGTACATGATAATATTATCATTATCATCCCATTATTATCTTAAGTTTTACAAATTATTTCTGTAGGCTAGCATTCTTGAAATACAATGAACTAACAGATTGTTTTTTCACTGTATACCTAATTCTACAAATGTGCTAAAGCTCATTAAAACTTACTTTAAAAGCCATGAGTCTAACCATAACACTTTCTTTTTAATTTGAATACATGTACGAAAAAATCTGAATAAATCTTCATAAGAAAAAATTTATGAAAAAAGATTTTTCACGTTATTCCATAAATGTATTGAATTTAAAAAGAAAGTAACGAGATCAAACTAAACGATGTACGAATGTAAACCTTATGTCACTACAAAATATACATTTTTTGCAAAGAATATAACCAATTGGAAAAAAAGCACAACAGTGTAAAACATAATTTAAAAGTACCGACACCAATCAATAATGTCCTTATGAGCAATTACGCAATTAAAAACACAGGTAAGTCATTCATGGGGACTGTCGACGGAAGTGAAAACTATGGAATAACTGGCCTTTGGCGTGGCTTTCGGCTTTTGGCCTGGCTGGAGCCTTCGGTAGTGGAGCTCTTATAAATTCATATTTACAATACCTGAATAATAATGAATAATACCTCAATACTATTAATATTCAAATACCAGTTCACAATTCTAACTAGATATGGTGGGAGCGCAAATAAATACATTTGAATAGTAAGGTGTAATGTAATAAATTTTTTATATGCGTTTCCACCATTTATTTCATGGGGTTTTAATTTTTTGATGCGGAACTCTAAAAAACATTTTGTAGTGAAATGAATTGTGAATCTAAACCATCCTCGCATCCATTTGAAGACACACACAAAATTTCATCAAAATCGGTTCATCCGTTTAGGAAAAGTTCAATTACAAACACACGGGATGACGTTGACGGTGACGATGACGATAATTTTTTTTTTTGGTCACCCGAAAAGTGTTCCACGTGCCAAAAGTTTTACTTCAAAAATTTTAATTGAAAATTATTTGATTCAGGTTATTTCATGTCTTTATACTCAAGGCGCTGTTGAAATTGTTTGGAAATGGCTGGGACTCTAAGCATTAATCTAAATAATTTTGTTACTTTAGTAATAAAAATCCATTTGAAAAGTTTAGCGGTTTACCTTTTTGGGTGCAGAGACCTTATATTAAATTTTAAAGCAGTTCGTTTTACAAAAAGAAGTTGTTAAACGTCATTGTGTATTACCAAGTCCACAGATATATGAATATAATTTAATAAACTAGGTATGTGACAGACAAGTACACGATTCTGTTATCTATATGTCGCAGGCAACTAGCTTAATTAGCCGTTTAATTCGAGCCTTTCCTTTTTCTAAACGATGCCGTTTAACTAGCGGTCTGAATATATTCAACCATTCAATTAAACAGTTAGCCGAATGACTTGAATCGATAGCGTTTAACTAATAGCAAGCATGCTGTGAATCGGTGTGGTAATAATAGATGTGCTTGTTTTAAAAACAAAGTTATTTACGGAAATGCTATAGAAGTCTATATCCGTATCTGGAATTATTTTCAAAATAAATTTTTTTAATTAATTAGCTCTCAATATTTCGGTAGATATCGAAAAATTTTATTTTATTCATCATTAAAAAGGAAAATTAAAAACTCAGGCCGCTAGTGGAACGGCGCCATTTAATAAAAAAGCTTCATCCTCGTTTCCGGGTGACAAGTCGTTCTCCAGAAAGCCACAGAGTCACCCAGTAAAAAAGATAGACTATTGATTGAACTGCTAAATAAGCTAGGTAGCTGTGACATATATATAGTTACATATATATATATATATATATATATATATATCTATATATATATATATATATGTCACAGCTACTTAGCTTATTTAGCAGTTCAATCAATAGAATTGCAAAAAATCTACGCATTGGTATGACTTTGTACATTGCCTAACCAAAATTAAATTTTTCAGTCTATCATGTGAACTAAAGTAAAGTCTTTCGACTCTAACGGTAACACAAACACAACCCATGTCTTTTTAAAACTATTGTTACAATTCTCAAGCGATTACAATGGCAACAATCACTTGTGGCATGGTGAAACTATATACATATTTACTTTTATTTAAAATATATCGTATAAAATGTATGTGAAATGGGCTTTTACTCAAACATTGCAGTCATTTTTTGTAATGAAATAAAATACGTTTAAAGTTTATACAATAATGAAACATTATATTGCTTCATTTTCAGTCTATTCATATTATGTTTTAACGTTAATAAATTTAAAAAAATAACTCATCCACTTTTTTTAATATTTAAAAATTTGTTTCTTTGCGAGAACAACTTGAAACATACGTTATAATTTGTAGTCAATCTAATAAAACGTAACAGTACGCATCAAATTAGATTTTCTGTTAGAGTTAATTGAGTGTTGGTTGCATGAGCTATTCCATACAGAAAGTTTTACAAGTGTTGCCATGCATGATCTAGACGCAAGATGGTACTTGGTACTAAGGTCCAGTCGAATTAGCACCTGAGCATATCAAAACGACGAAAGTGGTATTTTCGATATATAAATGAGGAAGTTTTGCTGATAACGTGCGAGCTTGTAAACAACATAAAAACAATTAGTCTAATATACTCAGGTGATCGAATTTGGTATAGAAAAATTGATAAAATTATGCCGCTTTAAGCTATTGACAAATTTACTGATTTTCTTTAAATGATTCTTTTTGGTTTTTATTATTTCGCGAACGACTTATTCAATTGAAACACATCGAGAGGTTGAATATGTAGAAAGTACGGAGAAATAAAAGTTTTTCATTTTTAATGAAAACAGAAAATCGGAACTTTTCGGCTGTGTTGTTTTGGTCATAATACCTTCTTCTCTGCCTTACAAAACCGTGTGCAAAAAATTAAGGTTGGCATGAAAGCGGAGTTCATCGAACGAAGTAGATGCTATTTATAAGAATATGAAATAAATTTGATTTTTAAAACCATCTCTGAATGAATACAATAACTCTATTTGCCAGGAAGTTATCACACTGACCCCTAAAGGCCATAACCACATGGCTTGTTATAAACTCTGAGGTCAGATTTAATGTAAATGCAAGCAAATATTATACAGTGATGGGAAAAAATTTGGAAATCCATAAATTACCTTCAAACAATTGAAGGTAAATAATTGAAATTTATCCGAGCATTATAATAAGGATTGGAATCGTTTTAGCGATAATACCAATCACTTTTGAAAGACTTTTTAAGTGAGTAGAACGAATTTTGGAAAAATAACTATACAGTTTTAGTAGTTTTTTTGTTGCATTAAGCGCAAAATAGCACACTAGCACACACCAAAGGGAGCTTCGAGTTAATAATTATAGTGGAAATGCTGAGTCATGGTGTCCTTGTCTCTGCTATGACACAAATCCGTTGTATATAAAGAATTCTTACAAATGAGCCATCCCTCGACAGAGCGTTACATTTAAAAAGCCTCTTCCTGACTCCTTGGATGGTTGCGTGAAGGCTATTCATGAAAAGATCCATATTAAAGTCTTCTTGAACTGATTAAAATTTCAGGACTTCATCTTAAACCGATTAAAAGTAAATAAAGGATTGTTAAACTTTTTCTCATCGCTGTATAATAATGGTATTGACTCAAAGAATATATTATTCTTTTTCATATTTATAACTTGTATGTACCTACAGTAAGTTTCAGAGGTCGTAAGCAACTCTTTTCTGAGAAAAATGCTGTCTATTACCTTAAACAAGAAAAAATACTTCAAAGAAAAGTTCTAGAACCAGAGATGATAATCTTAAAGGTAACCTTGGTTCATATTAAAGTTTAGTTCGCAATTGGTAAGATTGATATTTATTCACAAGTAAGCAAAAATATAAAGCAGAAATTGAATAAAAAGCAGATAATTTTGTGTTCAAATCTTGTCGAAAATATCCATATTTTGAAAAAAAAATTCAATCCAAGAATGTACGATTTTGTACAATGAATATCTCTAAAATTTAAAGTCGAGTCAAGGTAGTTATCAATTGGTGACACGCGTAATACATATAATTTTTTCTTGCCGTAAATTACAGGAGTCTTATTTGAAAAAAATGCTTTCGTATCGCGTGATGAATGTAATGTACAAAATTCTCTGCTTTTTAACATGTATAAAATCCGAACAAATTTGGGTGGCGGAAAAACCGCTATTTTAAGGAAAATTGACTTATATATTTGTAACCGTGCAAAAATGATAATAACCTTTATCGTTAATTATGTCACTATCATTTATATGCATGCCTCTTTTTTATCAACCTTGCATCCGGTAGTGCAACGTTGAACGCGTTATGACTTCATAAATAATAATTGTGGAAAATTAAGTTTTAAGCAAGAGTTGTAGGAAACTTTTTGGTTAAAAAAGTTCAGTTCTTCAAATTTTATGGTTTAAAAAATAATTAGCAGAGATATCGGTCAAAAAAGCAATAACTTAATCTTCGTTAATAGGAGATAGTCGTTAAAAGGGGATAATCTTGATGCCGAATTGGTCATATTACACATAAAACGCATAGTTTATCAAAAACATATGTAATCTCTATTACCCATTTTGGCCGAAATCGTTTATCTTAAAATGGCAACTTTGTAAGGATTTTGCTTGGTTTTTTTTTTGATATTGAACACATTTATAAAAAAACTCCTGTAATTTAGTGCATTATGGACAAGGGTACCCGAGGTTGCTTATCACCTGTATTAGCCTTAAACTAAACTTTTGTTTGAAATACTTTTCTTTTATCTAACATATACTAAATATTTGTTATTACAGACTTGCTAAGGCCTAGGTACTAGAACATACTATATACCTACAGTAATAATTTAGTGTGGTTAAAATACATTTTAATAACATTCACCGTATCTTTAATATTAATTTAATAAATAATAATGTGTTGGTGTTGGTGTTGGTTGAATGGTTCGTTACGATACGATGATTATTTAATGTTTTATAATCCGAAAATGTATAAAACCACCTTTTATTAAAAACAATATTTATATAACTTTTATAATATACAGCATGTTTCATACATTCAAATAAATATTCTTAAATCTTTAATATCTTAGATAATATAATGCTTCGTTTTTGAGGATGATAAAACTTAATAACAAAATTTGATAATGATAAGTTAATTATGGTCTTCAGATTTTTAAGATATTCAATCATATAGATCGTATGCCTCGAAATTGAATAGCCTTTCAGCTTATTTTATTACGACTTTATACCATGTATATGAAATATATCATGGTATATTAGGTTTAGTTCCAAGTTTATATCGCTTGAAAATATTGATGCTACCAACAAAATTTTGGTACAGGTGCTCATAAAATCACCTAATTAGTCCGTTTTCGGTTGTCTGCCCGACTGTTTGTCAACACGATAACTCAAAAACAAAAATAGATATCAAGTTGAAATTTGTATAGCGTGCTTAGGACGTAAAAAGTAATGTTGAGTTCGTTAATAAGCAACATAGGTCAATTGAGTCTCGGGTCCGTTGGACCCATCTTGTAAACCGTTAGAGGCCGAACAAGAGTTTAAATGTAAGAAACGCTGTTTACCCGCGAGAGCGCAAATTAGGTTCTTTAGTATGTATTATATGGGAATATCAGTTACATGTGTGTGACTATCTATAAGAGTGGATATATTTCTTTATTTACATGATGTAAAAAAAACAAACGATTGGGTCATCAACACTGTCTATATATGGTATTTCAACAATTAACTCAGTCAATTGTTTGTTTTCACTTGTTTTTTTTTAGAATTTATCTCGAAAAGAAGCGTTTCAGTGTTCACATTTTGGAGTTTAATATGTTTTTTTATAACACCTACGACTTCTGCCAAGTTTGTCAGTGTATTTTTGAAACGCCCTATATATTTATATACAATAAAAATATAAAGTTGACTGGTCAATACCTGTTGAAAAAAAATTCTCAGTTTCATTACTTATTGATAACGGAGAACTAAATCAATTTCAATTTAATTCAATTTAATTATCTTTGTATAATTTATGACATTTTAGTATTTATTTTTGTTTTTTGAAAAACCTATTTCTGTCCGCTAGTGGCCATTACCTGAATGCAGAAAAATTTTCTGAGCTTTTCTCCCAATAGATAAAAGATAGAATGTTGAAAATTTGTATGTATATGGCTTAATTTGTTGGTCTATAATTTCTAATTTCATATCAACCTCATCTGATAATATTAAGAGTGTGCGTGCAAAGGGTTTATTTCTCCAAATGTCCAGAGGGTTTTAATGGAAATATAAATGAAACAAGGTTTCAAATTTGTGAGGAACTTCGAACAGTAGCTTTCTTAATTTTAATATCATCTGATAGTTTTAACGAAGTGAATAGAGGGCTCGAAGCAAATTATGTAACTGAAAACTCCAGTAAAGCATATTTTTAAATGTACATGTATTTGAATAATGACGACTCATCCTCAGATTTATTTCAAAATTTAATTAATTTAAATTTCAACAATCGTACATTGGATATACGACATTCAAGAATTTTATGTATAATACGTATAAATAAGCTAATGTAAATGAAGAGCCGAAAACTCAAATTCAACAATTTCCAATGTTACAAAATTTTGGCAAGGGGAGTGGTTTCACTGGCATATAGCCATTATATATTTGCAATAAACCCACGCTTTAAGTTCTTGCTACCAGTTACATAATCAGAATCAAGTTATTATTAAAGACACAGTAATAAAAAACAGATTATTTGTTAAACTTCTCATTTTCTGCAAACAATGATCAATTTTGGTGCCATGTAAAGTTTGAACAGTAGAAACCAATGAAATTTTCATCTCTAGCATAAGACCACCATTAAAATTTAGGACCTTTTCTGTCTAAAATAACTTAAATATCTCCTAATGTGAATTGGTTCTTCCAAGGTGAATTCAATCACAAATAATAAAAAGTTATGATAATTTAAATATTTTTTGCCGTTGGCTAGAAAACGTAAATTATTTTTTAGTAAATATTTATTCGTGGTGACTTATAAAATTCAACTCGGTAACACTAAAAGCAAATTTTTCTACAGTGAAATTTTTTATGTTTTCAAGACACTTTGTATGCCACGGTCGTACTGTTTAAAAAAACTAAGTTGCATCCAGCCTCTCAAAATAATTGAGAAGCTGACAAATGAAATTATCAGCGAAAAAGGTGGTAAAACATATATATGGTATCACAATGGGCTCTAAAGCCCACGATAATTATTTACTCTAAGTGTGTCCTTCGGTGACACCAAATATAACCCAACCTTTCTTAACCTATGGATAGATAGATTTTTGGATGTGAACTCTTGGACTAAAGGACAGTGTATATTGTATATATTGTTTACCATAATATTGCATATTTAATACTTAAACAAGATACGTTAGCGTAGACTTTAGAGGTATGGGTATGAGCTATCTGTTGTGATAGAGTTAATGCCAGAAAATGTTTAATGTTTGTGTGAGACTGTACAATAAATAATAAGCGTGAGAAAATGAAATAGAACAGATTCGTATACAGAATGAGTTATATATTTTTAGTTTAATCATCAATTTCTTCTTAATTTAAAACAGCTTTTAACTGTGGATAAATCGAAAATTGAGAGCTAAGAAGTGTACAACCGAACCCGGACTTCTTGGATTGGAGAAGTCCGGGTTCGAGTGTATTTTTTTTTCCATTCTCTTTAATTAAGATTACTATACAAGATATTTGTCAATATTTAATTTACGCCTGTAGGTAGCATATTACATTAAAAATAATCGAATAGACCATGATGTAAATATCGTGTGCATAATTATAAGTAAACAACAACAAGTAATAATAATAAATAAGTGGATAAACAAATTAAAAAATTCATTGAGTTGAAAAAATTGCATTCGTGTCTAGAACTCGAATAACCTAATTGGTAGGGCGCTTGACACGAATCCAAAAAGTCCGGGTTCGAGTGTATTTTTTTCAATTCTCTTTAATTAAAAACGTTTTTCCTATTTTTTTTAAATTGTAGAATTTTTAATTATCTTTCGATTTTATAATTAGTTGCATACCCGTAAAATGACTCCTTGATCCATATTTTTGAGAAAACGGAAAATTTAACACTTTCTAGAAATAAATGTTTGGGGGGTGTATGAACTGCCCTTGGGGGATGTTTTTTGCTTTAGCTTCAGAAAACAGCCAAAGGTTTTTTACAAAAACCAATTCCCTCCCCCACCCGCTTTCATATTTTTGCAAATTCAGAATTTTTATGACAAATACTGGGGTTTTAGGGGTCGCTGATCTCGAATTTCATTGTTCTAGATGACTAACAAGTCGAAATGTACATAAACAAAATATTTTGATTGACAAAATCTTAATTTTTTATTTTAGGCATATAAAAATGTATTTTATTAATACTAATAACTTCCACAAATTAACGCTCTCAAACTTAAATTTAAAAAAAACTTTTATAACATTTACCAGATCCGGAAGAGTTTTAAAGCGTCAAAATGGAAATGAAATATTAATGGAATATTAAAAAATATGAAATGAGATGAGGGTTGGGGTACTTTCTACTCATACTGTTCACTCTAGTGAACACTTCATAGAATTGCACTATCCTTTAAATATTATAATGAAAAATCCATGTTAAATTTTATAATTATTTCGACTCATTTCTCGTAAACCAAGAAAATAATTTTATGAATTCACCAGATTAGATTTCCTTTGTTACACGTTTACACTTTGTGACTGTTTACAACCTTTACGGTACAAGTTAAAATAACTATACAATTACTTTAAATTATTTAAAGAATTTTGAACAGATTCCTAAAGATAGTCTTTAGGGAATTATAAGAAGAAGGAAATACTTAACTTTCGTTTTCTTGTTTTTGGTGTATCTTATATAAATGAAGCTCCCTGTGTACCCTTATATAATATGTGTCTTACTATATGGCTGCATGGTTTTAAATAAAATGGTCGAGGGTACATAAATACATCCAACCTGTGATGTTACAGTAGATGGGGTAAGAATCCTAGTCGAGGATTTTTAATCAATTATGTTAAATACTAGTTTTTCGAAAAGGTAGATGATTATACTCTTTCAAAAATGTCTTTTTTAAATTCTTTTCACCTTGTTTTCATCATCGAAAAATTCGGTAATTGATTTTTCGAATGCAGAATTCTTATCGAAGTGAATTTTCCCAAAATCTTTTTAGGGTTGGAATAGATTTCAAATATTAATTTTTCCTCGATTTCCTAGATCAATTTTGTATTATATAAGTAGTATGAATTAGCTAATCGCAATTAATATTATAGTGTATGTTATTCGTAGCTAATTTTTGGACAATCAGAACCGTGGTGTCTTGGTGTGTATACAATTTATAATTTTCCTAATATATTGTGACGTAGGGTAATCAGTTCCGATCGGAGGATTTTACATCACAAAAATGATCATAAAGTCGAAAATTATAATTTAAAATTTTCAAAATCATTACCCAACTCAAGCTCATTGAATGCTTATGAAAGCTTCTACATTCATAAACTGAGAAAATGAAACAATGAAATACGGTAGTTACCTGATGTCGAATTTTTATAAAAATAAATACCATAATTGTGTTAAAAGCGAAGGCGTTATCAGCATTGTCGAATTGTTGTTCCATATCTTTTTAGCAAAATTTATCTCTATGGTGATACCGGTTAATGACATCAATATTCTAAATCATCGTCTTTGTTTAATTAAGAATTTTAATCGGACTTCATTTTTCTGTCCATTCAGTGAGAATTCTTTACCTGAAGGGACAAAAAAAATTTAATAAACATGCCTATTGGATATGGGATCTATTCGAAATTTGTATTTTGTAAAAATTTCGAAGTCAAAATTGAATTTATAGAATTAATAATGGATTTTGAAATTCAAAAATTATTTACTTTCATAATTTATTTTTGATTTGTTTTTTTTTTTTTTTAAATTTAGACTTTTAATTTGTATTGAACTTTGAAAATCATATGTTAAAATACTCGAATATTATTGGTCTAGAAACAGATCACGCTCATTGACCAAAAACTGATCATTTGATTGAAGCCGATTAGTCGACGTTCAAATGATATAAATTTGAAAATCTCTTTGGTGGCCAGGGCGGGTAATAGCTTATTATAATACAAAATGATATACTAATTCCTGTTTAAAAATAATCAATGTATGTTTTCAATGTATTGAAATATATAGAATAAATACAATGTTCCGATATATGTATAATCATACTAGACTCATTATACCAAAACTAGGAAGGCATGTTATTATATCGTATAGGAAATTCAAATCACCATCAACTCACGATTAAATCCGTATATATTGAATGCCATGATATCCAAGTTTACTGTAATTTATAAGTATTTTAAATTTTCATTTAGCTTTGTAAACCACTTGCATCTCTACTTGAATACGTCTCTTTCGAAACTTTTTTCGAAAAACGAACATATTCAATTGAATATAACATTATCTGTGTACACGTGAAATTTACAAAATTTGAAAAACCCACGAGAAATTTTTCGGGTACGAAACTCTAAACTTGTGTTTGAAACGTATCTTAGAAAACTCTCTATTTTATTATCTTCTTCTTTAGAGCCTTCTTTAAACTAAACTTATTTTGAGCATCGCCGATTTTTTAATTGTTACGGGTACGAAACCCTACACTCGCACTTGAAACATAGCTAAGAACACTCACCCACAACCCATTAAATTTCCTTTCAAATGAAATAAATTAAATCCAAATTGCTTCATCCGTTTAGGCACTACGATGCCAGAGACAGACACACAAAGAGACATAGCGGTCAAACTGATGACACCCTGTTTTTGATACGGCAGTTAAAAATATTACATAAAATTTCTAGCAGTTAGGTATTTTACGATTGAATTGTGCTGTTTCATTACATGAGCTATTTCAAAACTGACAATTTTTCTTAACACTATGAAATTGCGGCGAAATTCCTCGACTATAGGACACAAGGTTGTATTTGAAATGTTTCTATGTATATCGTCGTATATATTATATGTACAGGAAATGTTGAGTGACAATCCGTGTCACTAAACAATCTAACAATATGTTAAAACATATACAACTCGTTACATATCTCTCGCTTGCTTCTATGTTTGTTATGCTCTGGCAGGCTGGTTGCTTGCTTATACTCTCTTCTTTCGTTTGCCGGTTACTTGATGAATACGAAAGTATTACAACTCGACTACATGCATGCATGTTTTCAGTATTAGACCGTGAGCACATATTGATTCTTTTAATCTGGAATTTGAAAGAATGGTAGTAAAGGATTATTTTTTTTGAATGAAGTTTGACTAAGTCTAAATAAATTCTGAAAATTTTAGTGGGTGATGCCTTGCATGATTATTTAATTAAATAAATTATTTCAAAAGTAGGCTTACTTAACAATGGTCTTAGGGGAAAACGCAGACGGATGATGTTTTCATAAATTTCTCCAAAACTAATCGGTGGGAATTAAAAAAACAACTATTTAAATAGAGTTAAAACTTTATTATTTAAAAGACCCATATGTCCGACTAATTAAGGGTTTGTGAGCACGGTGTAAGGAACAAATTTGAAAAAGTAGATCTTTTCAATTTTGATGGTGAATTATTCTATAACTGGATATTATAAGATAAAGTAAGAATAAAATTTCAAAATATTGAAAATTAAAAATTTTGTTTAATTATTTAGCTTTCGCAATTTCAAAAACCAAAGCAAATACCGAATATTTTATTTTTCGTCTACATTCATGAAGTTAAGACAAAATTGAATCGTCAAAATTGTATAAAAGGTAAAAGTAATTTCAATCAAAAGTCTATACCTGCCTTGGCGCTTGTACTACCTTTGTAAGTTTGTAAATTTAGGCAAATCTAATTTTTCAATTAAATTTGCCTGTCGTTTGAAGAATAGCGTGCAAGTTTGTAAATTTTAAAATAATTTTCAAAACTTTTCGAAATTCACCATTTGTTTTGAAAAAATAGATTTTGAAAATAAAAGTTTTTTTTTGTGTAATAAAACTTATTATTATCAATTATGGGTTCCATTATGGGCTCACGGTCTATATTATAAATATGGGTGTGTATCATATATCCATCTGGATGTGGTGTATTCAATCTATTCGTCTGTCTGTCTGTCGGTCTGTCGGTCTGTTGTATTTTGTTTATTCATTTTTCCTTTTCTATGTTGGCATTGTTAAAAAATAAAATCAAACCAATGAAAATATTGTTATTATTATTACTATTTCTCCCCTGTTGTATATTCATGAATGGCATTGTAATATTGCAATGTTTGTAATGTCATATACAAATGAGTTACATATACAAACTTTCCAACAACTGTTTCATGACTACACATCCATGGCGAAAAAAATCACGTCGAAGAATTTGATTTCATAACCAAACAAATCAATTAGAGTATTAAATGGTGGAAAAAGTAAACGACGCAAACTTAAACCACATATTAATCACACCAATTTTGACTCCCATCCACCAACGCATTGTTTTCAGACTACCATCACAACACTGTTGAATGAATCCAACAGAAAAAGTTTCAAAATCTAGAATCGTTTTAAAATTAATTTCATATGTAAATTTTCTCAATGGTTGGGAAATATTCCATCATTCCAGTTCAATTTTTTCCCTGGAAAGATGTACATGTTAAACAATACACGAATGAATTGCTTAACTTTATGAAATTAATACATATGGTGGACGCGCAAATAACTACATAATACTTATCAAGAACTGATGTTTAGTATAACTTAACTGCGCGCCCACCATCTCTTAACTGCATCTATACAGAAATGTTTATTATATTCGCGACTCCAAAATACTGAGATGAGCTTTACTGATTTAAATATGAAATAGAGAGGAAGTTGTAAAAAATATTTTAGAACATAATTAAATGACATAAAAAGGGAAATTCTATTAATTGACTCAAGAACTAGATTTGTGAATGATATAAAATAAAATACATGTTCTATGGTATTTTTATTTGTTTATACCATGGAGAGAGATGTTTATGTCCACTTCAACCGTCACTACGGTGTCACCTATAAATTCTTCGCCAGTAACAATCTCGAGTAAAATTCACAAATTTCTTTCAAAAAGTTTAATGTTTTCAAAAATAAATAGGTACCTGATTTCTATGTTTACAAAAATTAAGGAATTACATTAGAAGTTTTTTGCCTTTTTATTATTATAAATTGTAATTACATATATATTTAAAATCAAGTTTTTTGGGTTGACTTCACAAGAAGCGTAATGTATTAGGATAGGATACAAATTTAAATTTAAGTTTTAAAACGAAATTTTTGGTTTCAGAATGTCAAAAATGATATCAACGTTTGTGAAAATTCATAAAATTGGGTCAGTGCTGGCATCTAAGGACTGAAATGAAAATAAATGCATTTGTATATTTAAAGAGAATGCCAGGAACAAAATAATAACTCTTTCAATTTTTATTCATCATACAGCATAATGAATTACAGTGTAGGTTGTTCATGCCCTTATGATGTAGTTTTTACTTCCTTGTAATAAGTATATTAAAGGAATTATTGCGATCGTAAAAATCTCAGAATCTATTTTGCATCATAGGAATTTGAAACGGTATTTTTAGGGTTTTAAAATGTAGAAATTTTTTATTTAGAAAGGTGCCTCTACTTATCATCATGCCTACTTTCTTGCACGTGAGAAAGGCGATTGTTTTCAATATTTTCTTGTTATCTTTTTCGATTATATCTAAGTTTATTGTCATAACTTTATAAGTGTACAAGGAAGTAATTTGGTGCCTTCATTAGATTTTCCTTTTTGGTTATGAAAAAACTTCTTATACCTTTTATATGAACCCCACAGCTACTATATACCAAAATATTGGGTAAAATAAATTCGTTTCACGTTATTTTTCATTTATGTACCGTATAATACTACTAAACTGAATATTTTTATAGTTCATAAAATTTTCTATAAAACATTCAGCAAGAGCATATTATTATCTATTTTTCAAATATTTTGTCAATATATTGTTTTTATGTTTTGTACGGTCTCTGTAGTTTGGTACCTATGTATGTGTACAATTACATTTGAAAAGCATCTGCGTTGAATTAACTTCCAAGTGTGAAAAAGTAATATATTTATTTTATACGGTATGAGCTAAAACCAACGAAAACCTACAATAAAATTGAAATTTCCAAATGTGTATTTTAAGTCGGCAATTTGGTGAAAAGATAAAGACATGTTTAGTGATAAAAAAGAGAAATGAAGTTTAAACTGTGATGAAGTGAAGGAATTGATACATAACCTATCCGATGGCAGAAAACGGTATTATTCTGGCCACTGAATGAAGTTACAATCAAGTAGTCGAAAATTATCCAGTTTCGATTGGTTCATTGGGAATTTAAAATCACATTTTTAATGCAGGTTATTTTAACATTTATTTTTTGTGAAATATGATTCAAAAACCATTTCATAACATTCAGACAGGCTGTTTCGAGTCGGGCGAGCTTTTTCTTAAATTTTATCTTTATCGATATGGCACGAACAAAAATGTTATCCACTTCGAACCGAACTCACGGCAGTATGATCCGATTCGATCGAATCGTTTCGAGTTTTTATTTTTTAACTTTTTATTATACAGGGAAGTTATTCGTGTGGAACTCAAGGATCGCACCAGATTCCATCCACGGCTTGTTGAAGGTAGTATTGAGTCTAAAACTGAATAAAAGTTTTTATGTTACACCCATTTATCAAAACACGGCAGTATGGACTGTCGGTCTTTTACATTATAATTTTCTACTGCATTTTAACTACATTCAGAAAGATGTATGTGGTTTTCATTGTATATTTTACATATAATATAGTTAGTTGCTTGATATCAGTTTTCTTCAGCTTTATTATTATAATAATAAAATATTATTATTATTTATTTACAAATTTATTCATATAATAGAATTTTATATACGAATAATATATCTATGTTGGTTTTTAAATGATCTACTCATATCATTATTAATATATGAACAATTTTATTATGTTATATAATATAATGATGCAATGCAATTGGTTCAATGTTGTTGCAAAGTTTATTCATCTAGTAAAAAACAGACTAGGATTTACATAAGAAAAAACTAAGGCAAAATGATTTTGGCACAAACGTCTACTCGATGCGCGCAGATCCGAATTTATCACCATAAATAATAATCACCGTAATTTTCAGACTATAGATTAAATTACAGGAATTTTTTTTTTATTTAAATAAGTTTAGTATCACATACTGAATGTAAATGCAAAAAATCCTTACATAAATAGAGGGGGGGGAGTGCATCTATTATAAGTAAGAACGTTTTGGGCTATATCTCCACAACCGTGCAGTTTAGACCAAAAGAAATTTTTTTTTGTAGATAATTAAATTTTCTGTCCATTTTTGCAACAATTTTTTTGTATCACTAACCGTTTATGATATCTACGGCTAGGACGATTTACATATTGACTATTTGACCGATATCTCTTCTAATGTTTGTTTAAACAATAAAATGCTAATAACTTAACTTTTAAATCTAAAAATTTGCTATTGTTAACTTGTTTTTCTAAAAAAATATTGTATGTTCGGATTCAATTTTCTGCTCCCATATCTCGAGAACAAATGGTAATATTGATATGAGACAGTTTCATTTAACGCATAATTATGTAACTTAGACCCTGATTAGGTTTTGAACAAAATCGGTCAGGCCATTTTTTGTACCGAATGAAAAATTGTATAATTGTCACTATTATCACTTATCATTTATATAGTTTTAACGTCATAGGGATGCAGAGGGTGAAACCCCCGCTGGGGGGTCCGCGGCAAAACGAAGGTTACAAAACTTTTTCTTAAAGTTTTTTGAAAAGGTCACAGAATTCTAAGTCAAAGTAAAAAAAACATTCTTGGTAGCAAACTTTATATTTCGATCATTTCGATCAAAAACCGTTCGAAATTTTCAGTTTGATTGTTTTAATGAGACACCCGGTATAAAATTATATAAGCCACAATTTTAATTGCAACTTTAAAAACAAAAAACAAGGCAAATTGCTTTTAATTTTTTTCAAAAATTTTAAGGGACATGCTTGAATGTTATGGTCTATAATAATTTAGGTTAGATAAAATAGATTTAAAGTACTTTGAAACATTTTGTAAGACTGGTGGTCTGTTTTATAGTTTCTCCTTAAAATCACCCTATTAACCACTGAGTTTAAAGGTTCATCTTCACCGAAATTTCAATGAAACTGGATACAAAACAAAATAAACATATATTTTGTCTTTTCTCTTAAAAAATAATACCTGGATATAGTTCCTATAAAAATACATAGTGTACAAGTTTAACATAAAACATTGTGTCATATTGTTGGAGCTATCCAAGAATTAATGGTGGTTACTTTTGAGCACATTAAAATGGATATTTTCATTTTGAATCAACGCCGAATTGGAAAATACAGATATCAACAAAAAGTGATTCTTCCAAGGTGGAAGTCAAGGAAGTAAAAAAAAATACATTTCTTAAAACGAAGAAGAAATATTATGTTGTCAGAATTTTACAGTCAGAAGTCAGAATAAAATGCCCTCAAACGAGTAATTTCGTATCAGCCAGAAAATTGAATTCGTAAACAAGGCTTAATTAAGTGTTTAACTTAACACTTCTTGAGGTATAGCAATTATTTTAAATTCCATACAAATGATTTTGAAATCAAAAATATCACGCTTGCTTTAATAACAATGTTACTAAAGATTATAAAATTATGACATTGAAAAAAATTCAAGTTCTTGCTTGCGATATGTTGTGACAACTTTGTTTAAATGGAGGTAGGTAAGTGTTTAAGTAATATGTGAATCTGCAGAAAAATAATAATTAACTAAATAATTTATTTTCTAATTAATATTTAAAATTAAAAAACTTTTTTTTATTAAATAATTCCGCACAGAAATTTCATGGATAGAAAAAAAATCCAATTGAATTTTGAACACATCACAAAATTCTTCTTCCTGGAGTTAAATGCGACCAAGAGGACTATACTTTTTGCTAGGAGACAAAGAAAAATACATTTTTCTTAAACCATTCAGATCTGTTGATTTTTTTACTATCAAGAAATGATATTGGATATAAACTGTAGAAAATTGTTAAATAAAACAAAAAGATTTAGAAGTAGCAACAATCGACAAAAATGTTGCTACAAAAGATAAAAATAATACTTTATCCACAGCGTTACTGCAGTTCTTACGCTGAAAGACTTAAATTTTAACATGGAATCTTCTTTAGTGTTGGACGCCGGATACAATTTTAGATAATAATAATTGCCCCTCCTTACAGAAGCGTCATTTCTATACGAAAATGGTGCTTTCAACAAAGACATAGAATTATTAAACATCCTATAAAAATAAATTTTTTCTTCTGCAAAGATTATACGAATGTAAAGTTATCTAGAGTTGTTTATTGATTATTAAATTTATTTCAAACCTATTTCAACAAACAATGTCCCTTGTGTGAAAACATTTCGCATAAGGTAATATAAAAGTAAATGTATTCGATTAAGTTGAACTTGTTTCAAACTATTTACGTGTTCGTGCAATACAACAGAAATCTTTTACATTTACTACTTGTATCGTATTGTATCGTAACGTAAAGTATTTATTTTTCATTCGTAGATTATTTTCAATCTGATTTTAAAATCATATAAATCTTTTTATACAGCAAACAGTACTTACAGAATTTTTAATCAGCAGGTGGAATTTCCACAAGTGTTGAAATGTATCATGTTTTATGTTTATATTCTATGTACATTTATATTATGAAACTATTTAAGAAATAAATTTAAAGGGTATAATGTTAAACCGCCTTCTCTAAAATACAAATGCATGAATCGAATTTTTTAAGACTGAAATTTATGTAATATTTAAAAATCATTTCAGGTTTGTTACTGATAAAATTTAGAATTATAATAAATTAGAATAACAGTAAATTGTTATTTTTTTTTCCACAAAAAATGTAATTTAACTTATAACAATAAAAATGGATTTTAATTTTTGGTGCGGGACCTTAACTTTTTTTAAAATAACATACAGCCCATGTTAATTTATAATAAAGTAGCATTCTATAGGTGAAATAATTTTTTAAATCGATAAAGTAGTGAACTCAAAAATGACGGTTTCATTTTTTTATGGAATTTTACTCTTGATGTGGAGTTTAAATTTTTTTGGAAATAAATAAAGCCCATATTTTTTGCTGATAATATTGCTTTCTATAGGTTAAATAATTTTTAAAATCGGTAAGGTAGAGAAATCAAAATGAATATTTGTATATATTCTCATTCATACTTTCATCCCCTATTTCACCCTTTAAGGGGATAAATATCGAAAAATTCTTTCTAAAATGACACCTACAGTATAAAATCAATATCCTCTCGATTTCAAATTTCTATCATTAGCGATTAGGGCTAGGTGTCGATATACCAGTCGCGACATTGCATTTTCCCCCTCCAGATAAATTCCCCCCTACGAAAGGTTTTTGATTTTAAATAATATATAAAAAGACACATTTTTTTTTTAAATAATCAAAATCGGAGCTGTTATTGAGGATTCTCTAAGAATGGCTATTTTATGTATTCCTTTATCCGACTATAAGATCTTATTAATCTTGAGAAAATGTGAAAGTCATTATTATCCATTTATTGACTTTTAACAATAATGGAATAACTTTATGTTCAAAATTTGTGATTTGTTTAATGTTTTGTTTACGATTTGATCAAGTATTTATACTAAATATGATATATTTCAACCACAAAATACATTGTTATTGTTATTATATGTCCATAATATTCAATAGTGTAAATCTTTTACGCTTTGTAAATTTGTAGCATTAATACTATAAGGTTATATAACTTTAAGTAAAGGAAACTAGTTGAATAATCAACTATTTAATTTCTAATTTATTAATATTTTAAATTTTAAGACAAGCAAAATTTCCATCTAGAATAGATAAAATTTACTAGGGTAGAAAAACTTTTCGAAGTAAGTCATGTTTTGGGCACAAAATAAACTCGAACCAGGACTTTTTGGATTCATATCAAGCGCCCTACCAATTAGGCCATTCGAGCATTTTGAATTTATATTTTCACTTTGCGTATTCACTATTACTTTTTGTTTTTGTTTAGTTTTAATCATGTATACGAAATTTATTTACATCATGATCTCAGGATTATAATTGACGATTTTTATATGATACATACAGCGTAAACTAAATATTGACAAATATCTTGTCTAGTAATCTTAATTAAAGAGAATTGAAAAAATTATGTATTTTAGTTGACTTCCTTTAATTCAACATTATTCCAACAAATGTCAATTTAAATAAACTTAAATTGAACATGAATTCATTTTTTATGTACAGTTTTTTTGAAATTTTATTGCAGCACTGAGGAGGGCGGGAAGTTACTTATGTTTTACATGTACCTGTTTGCTTGCTAATTCTAATAAAAGAACCTTTTTGTAAGCTTGTAAGGTATTGGAGGCGGTTGAAGGGAAGATAAAACAGTTTCCAATTTTTCTGCTATTTTAACCAATTGAATTTCAGACCTCGCATACTTCGCATAATATAACGATTGAAAATTCAGATAAGCCACACAATGCAGCTTACTTAATCCTTAAAATTTTTAATTAATGGAGTGTGGACATGTTCATCGGACATTTTGAGCATACACAAGCGAAATAAAGCCCCCTATATATACATATATATATAAATTGTGTTGGAATTGTAAATGTTGGTTTCTCAGTTTCGGTGAGGTATTCGTTCTGGTTGGATAATCCAGTGGTTCAACTACTTCTGTTTTGTGGTTAAAACTGAATTTAATATAAGCAGGATACGAACACAGATATCATAAATTAGAATATAGTTTTGTTTACAATTTAGATAAATTTTACAAAATGTACTTCGTTTATGAATATTTTATACCTTATAAGTTCTTCTTTAGTTGTCTTAAGAACTTTATATTATTTGTTTGTTTTGAACCATTTTTGTGGTGATTATACAGTAACACAACATACACCAGACCATTATGACTTTAATCTGCTTTTACCCGTGTTTGTTATGTATCTGAAATTTATTTTTGTTTGTCTAGTTTTAGAAATATAAACTTTTAGTCTATCATTTCAAAAGAAGTAGCAATTTATGAATAGAAAACATTCATGAAAAATAGAAAATTTAATAGCACTTTCATAGATCACTTTTAGTTTTATTATACAGGTTCTGCTATTTCACTTGACATTGAATTGTGAAAAGAAAAAACATTATTTTACAAAAAATACTAACTTTGATCAATGTTTCACGGTTAAACAATTGTAGTATGGAATCGGTTACTTGAACCTACAAACTCATTTAAGCTGTTTGGCTTGATACAGTATTGTAAATTTTGATTAATGCACGGTTAGAATATATAAGCTTATAGTGAAACAATGTATAATTTTTATCTCTACTAGTCTACTAGTGATTCTTAACTGTTTATCCTACAAGGATTTATTTAAAAATTATGTTAACATAGTTACCTCTCTTCGACCACAATCCTACAACTATAGTCGTTTCTCTTCAACAGTAAAATTCATTAACTTTTCGTGATTATATTTCAACAACGAAACAGTCAATAATTTTGGAATGATTTTGTTAATTCAGAAAAAATAAACCAATGTTCAGTTAGTTTTTTTTTTATAATTAAAAGATCCTCTTCCAAAGACTCTTCTCCTTTTTTCATACCCGCCAAAATGGAGAAATCCGCCAAATGGAGAAAAAAATTATTTTAAGACAGATCTTAAAATCGTAATAGAATAAACGCATGTTCATTTAAATCAAACAGATTAAAAGTAAAAATAATTTCAAACCAAAAAATGTTTCAAATTTAACTAAATAGTAGGTACCAAGAATAATTTTCTTGTGGGCTAGGCTCTGAAGTCGGCGCCAATTTTCAGCTAAGGATATAGCAGGCGTCGACTTAATCTAAATCGGCTCAAAACTTAATTGTTCTCAAGTAAATTATTGATAACATTGTTTACTTAATTTTTTTTTTTTTTGAAAATTTTTTTATCGGTTCAATTTTTTGCATAGCAAATTTCATTTTTTACAATTAAGACTGATCTAAGGATCTAGATTCGTTCGTTTTAATAACTGTAGTCACGTAAAAATGGAAACTTAATATAAAATTTTCATCCCGTTCCCTTAGTTTTTTATTCTCTACGCATCTGCTTTGTTTTTGTTTTTGTTTTTTTTTGAAGAGTAGTTTTTAAATGGGACTATTCCAAAAGCGTAGCGTATCCAATAGAAAAAGAATCATTATATTTGGTTAACAAATAGCGAAGATAACGTGTAATACACACACAAAACACAATCGAATTGATAATCTTCTTGTTTTTCGTCAGTGAAAAACAAAATCCAATTTTATCTCTTTAAAGTTTCATAAAGAAGAGTTCAAATCTTGTGGGACATATGATGATAAAAATATCACATATGTCTTTCGAGAAACTATACAGAGAACATTAATACAATAATAAAATATATTTTCATTTATAATACAGGAAAATAAGTTCAGAGCTAGAAATTACAAAAATAATGTCTAATATTCTTAAAAAAATGTAAAAAATGCACGTTTTATTAAAATTAAAAATAACATTTGGTTTGTGGATTGCTAAAATCCGCCATAGCCTTCTACTCTGAATCGAACTTTTATTTAATAGAAACACACTAAATTCTTACTCACATAATGTTTTTGTTTCTTACTCACATAATAGTTACTTGCACGCTTTGATGGGCAATTTCAACTTTAAAAACAAAGACGTTAAAAACAAATCACGTTATAGTTATAATCTTTCTTGCCATTACGTATGCCCCATCCATATCACTTGCAATGCAGACAATGCCATGTTTTAAGACTACGATTAAACCATCACAAGCTATTCTGCAACCCTCTTGCATTACTTTGTAACGGACTGGTGATTCTTATTTCTTTTTGATCGTATGCAAGATAAATGAGATCCATGGTTACCATCTCGTATATATTACTTTGGTTACACAAACAACCGATCGCCTTCAGAAAGTATATTTAAGACATCAATTAGTCGTTGTTATTTCTTCACCATTTCATATCTACGTCCTGCTTGAGAATGGTATTGATAAATTTAAATGCCGGATTCTTGATCAGCAACCAAAAAAAAAAACCCCGGGTGAAAATAAGGCAAAATGTTTATATATCAATTTTCGACCAAAAAGTCAGTTTTTTGACCAACAAAAAATTGAATCCCATACTAGAGTTTGGTATTGTAATTTAGGCATCGCAGTGACCAAAAAACCTTCCTTGAAGAAAATCTCGTAGCAAAACGTTATTTAAATTTTAGCCCAAAAATTAAGATTTTTAAACAAATATGACAATAATACCGTAGTAGTGTGTGGTATTGTTGAACTTAGAGGAGTTAAATCTCCCCTCAATTTTCATATGAAGGCAATTGTTAGTGGGGAATGTTCCATAAGTTCCAAAGAATGCGTTGTTGAAATAAAAGAATTTTGTAATCGGTGCTGCCCGACATATTTTTTCACAGTATTTTACGAACTATTTCCTCGACTAATAGGGCCTATTGATTATATAATATTCTTGACAATAGATAGTTGATATTTGTTGTTTGACTTGGTTGATGGCGATAAGATGATTAAATAACAATATTATTAAGATAATATTATCATATTATTGTTAGTTAATAATATATTATATTATGGAAAGCCTGTTGAAAAATTCCCGTATATCTTTTTTAAATATCAGGACCTAGATGACCGAGTTTTACTTCTTGGATTCGTGTCAAGTGCCCCACCAATTAGGCTATTCGAGTTCTAGACACGAATGCAATTTTTTCAACTCATTGAATTTTTTTAAGTTTGTTTACCCACTTATTTATTATTTTTACTTTTTGTTTTTTGTTTACTTTTAATCATGCATGAGTTATTACTATTTACATCATTATTATACAATTTGTGATAATTTTTAATAGATTCTTTATGAATTAGAACTTAGGAATCGGATTATGCCTTTCGTACATCGGACATTAATGACATACCTACCTGAAATGATAATTTTGGGCTATGAAACATACCTATTGTTAAATACAGAGGTTATTTAGTTGAAATTTATAAGATATTACTCATGGGGAACCAACGTTTATAATAAAGACAAATGGTACGACATAGACAACGTAAGCTAATATGGTAATTGTTATGAGAGATTTCATTAATTATGAAGAATGTTATTCTAACTATTACTACAGATTAATTCAAATGTGTGTTCAATGGCCAATAGAGGATAATTCTGATGTCGAATTGACCATATTATCCAAAAAAATGTAAAACTAGACTTGATACCATGGCAAAATTTGAAAGTGAAATTAAAATTGATTAAAAACGAAGAAGTTATGTAAGCAATCAAAGATTGGCCGTCTCTTTTAAGTAAAAACTTCACTTTTTTATCCGTGAAGTGAAAATGCTTGAATTGATAAAAAATTTAGTCCGATTCTCTATTATATAACAAGAGCCAAATCCGAAAAGCGTGAAACTAACTAAAAAATCAATTTTCAAATTAACTACTTTGGATATCCATTTTAGGGTTCTGTTTGGATTAAATTGATGTAATGCTGAACCTACACAAAGTCGTTAGTCGAAAAATTATCGTTCATTTTCCGATGCCTGGTTAACGATGGTTGGCCGATCACAAGCTCATTAACTGGGCCATATCTGGTGAATCATTGGCTATTCATCGGTATATACATTGGGGTGTTTATTATCATATCAAATTACGGCTCATCATTGGCCAATAAATGTTATTCAATCAACAGTCGTTAACTGGCCTAACTTGGGTAAAAGGTACCATCGAAGCATGGGCCTAGAATGTCAGCCAAGCATCGGTCTAGTATACCAGTCACACATGGGAATAAAATGCCATCAAAACACTTTCCTAGAAAAATTCTAGCCAAGTATAGGCCTAGAATACTTGACGTTTTTTAGGAAAAATATTTTACATTCTTGGTCCATTTCATTGTTTTGTTTTGTTTAACTTTTTGAAAGAAATTTTCACAAATAACATTTTTGCCCCAAAAAGAGATCGTAAATTAACGCGAAAATGGAGAGAATACATTATTTAACTTAAAACATGCCCTGGGTTTTTGGAAAATTCTCAAAATTATAAAATAGAAATTGTATAAAATATTAATTAAATTACTACAGATGGATTATTCTAAAAGAATAATTCAATGGTACATACATTTTCAGAAAATGAATTATTATAATAGGAGTGAAGTATTTATTATTGAATTTTCATTCAATAATAATAACAATATTTTCATTCAGTCTTTCTTCAAAATCCAAATCATGTTGTCTTCAAAATGGGTCAAGAATGAAAAAATCAGATGAACTTTTCACACATCATCCTTGTACGCTAACATTGGCGTATCCAGTCTTTGGTCAGAACGTGGTGCAAAATAGTATTCTTTGTGTTTAGGGGGGCAAATAAGGTATTTTTGAGCTTATATACAACAATATTTATCCCTTAATATACACTTAACTCAATACGCTCATGAAAAATATACTTGAATACATACTCTATAGATTTAGAGCTGGAAAAACGAGCTTTTTTTTGGATATGAAAAGCGGAGTGTTGCAAGCCCCAAATTGGAAGTTTTAAGATGGTAAAACATTAATTAATCCAAAATCCTAATATTTTACGGCTAAGAGCTCAATAATTTTTGCAAAATATTGAAAATTTTCAATATCGCTACATCAAAAAAAAAAAAAAAGGTTGCTGTCGGGGGACCGTCACTTGGAACGAAGTTCCTTACAAAGCTATACAGAAACAAATGCAACCTTTAAATAAATACATATAGATAATCTGTTTAGTCTATAAAATCAAGTAGGTAGGGTTGCAAGACGCATATAATAAAAGTACAAGGGTTTTGCCATGTTTGTGCTATTTACATCCAAAACTAGTTTAGCACATGTATCCATAACTAGTTTTGGATATAAATAGTTCAAAATGCAAAATTTGTATACTATAATAAAAAAAATAATACAAAGTACGATAACATATCGTGGTTATCATGGATATGGCACACACACAAAGCATATCTCATTTTGTTACGTGACGGTTTTTGCCAGTTTGCACACCATGGTAAGCCGCGTTAAGGAACATCGTTCCCAAAAAAACAATAGGTGATGTTCACAAATGGATTTCACCGTAGTCCCAACTACAAAATATCAACACTCTGCTACTTCAGGTTTGTAATTAATGCGACATTTTCGAAATCACTGCAAACATGTTAGTACCGTACATGATAATATTATATGTTATGGCGGGATACAAAATTCACACGGTACCTAAAACTTTCACGATGAAACTGTTAAAGATTAATTTATCGATGCAAAAAATGGATTTTTCATACTTTCTTTACTAAGTGCAAGGAAGTCAGAGGATAAATTATGTTATCTCAAATAAAGGGTTGTTCAATAACATGTTGCCACAAAATTTTATGAAATTTTGTATAAAAAACTGTTACTACTTAAACGGAGGAGATACTCTAAATAGTTAAAAAGATTTGTATTTTAATAATATTATATTATATTTATAGTCTGCAGGCCCACGGCCCAAAACTTTAACTTCTTTACCTACATTTTTAAAGTATACTCATTGAAATGTGTTATATCATTTTCTACAGCGTGCTTCTCCGATTTACGTGGAACATCTTTTTCGACAAAATTTCTCGCATTTACGTTGTGAAACATCTTATTGAACAACTCTGTACAATGATAGATTGTGTTTATATTTTATAGAAATTGTAACAATGTTTTGTTGTAATGTTGTATTACACTCTTTTCCGATATTAACGGAAAAAACATATATCAATATTTCTTGTATTTATCATTAAAATGTATAGTCAATTGTTCTGCTATACACCAGGTGTTCCATTTTAAACTATTGAACTGAATAATTAGAAAATAAATAATTTTAAAATATATATAATAAATAATGCTTTTGGGAAGAGAATATCTTGCTCAAATCTTGAATTTGTCATTGAAAAAAAATTTGATGACAGATCTTGAACACTATTGTTGATGGATTGGAGATTATGGCCGGATTAATATATTTGAAGAAAAGAGTTGTTTTTAACAAGTCGGTTGTTTTTAACAAATCTAGTCGGTTTTTTTTATAAAGTTTGAAAATTTAAAGTTTCACTCTATCTGCATACTGTTAAAAGTTTTTTCTTCTACCATAAAAAATAATTTTTAAAAATAAAAGCTTATATATACAATTAGTCCTATAAAACGTTTCTTTTTCTCAATATGCTCGATCTAGGTAAAAGGAACAGCGGGGTAATCGGTGACGCCTTTGAACAACAGAAGGTATTCACGATGGTACCTTTCACAACGTTGGGATTTATATATTTCAGACTTCTATTTTTTTATCTTCATAGATGTATTGAAAAACTAATTAAAAGCAAAGCAGTTTTTGTTCTTTATATAGATTCTGAATTTTAAATAAAAAAAATTCCGTTAATTACTCGAAAAACTATAACACAAATCAAAAAACTTGTTACTACTTCATTAGTTAATTTTAAAATATTTTTGCTCGTATTTAATGAAACAAATGTAACAAATATAATTTTTGATAAATTAATATTTTATTATTTTTATAAATTAGCCTGCAATGATTCCAATCAGTTTAAAAAAAATCAAATCTGTGATTATGCTATACCGAATAACTTTCCTAATCTAGGAAACAGCTCTTCTCAATTAAGAAACAACTTTAAATTCATTTCACATTGATAAGGTAATTAGATTAACTTTCAATTTTGCGAAGTCATTGGATTGATGGTTAAAAAACCATTTTCATGGTACACTCAATAACTAACAACAAGATTTATTGGAGAGATTCAATAAAAATTTACAAATAAACTTTGATTTGAATTCATTTTACGTTTTTATAACATACAGGTGGTCAATAATTTTTAACATTTTAATTCATATAGTAATAAAAATTGATTTAATGTTGGTTTAATGAAAGATAATCCAAGAAAGTTTTCTAATACAAGCGCCAAAGGATATTCAAAGATATGTTTACTTTCTGAATTTGTATTTAAGGCTAATCTGTATTTAATAAGTAGTACCAAGTTAGGTTTAAGAGCGAACCCACATATGCACGAGTCATTTTAATAGAGTTATCCTATTTGACAACCCAAATAAATTTTGGTTTTTCATAAACATTCCGAATAGTCATGTAAGATTTCATCGATTATTTTTATAATGCGAAACTTTAAATGTCCAAAATAATAATAATATCAAGCCGTGGATAGAGTCTGGTGCGATCCTTGAGGTCCACACGAATAAAAATAAAAACTCACCAACAGACTTGACTAAATGTAATGAAATTCTTTTCGGATCATATTTATGTTAATACGCTTCGATCGGCACCTCAACCATATGGTTTTTTGTTCGCGCGATATCGATCAGGATAAAATTTAATAAAAAGCTCGCCCGACGATATTGCCTTTAATACGCATCGATCGACACCTCAATGATGTCGATATCATTTTTTGTTCGTGCGATATTGATGACGAAAAACATGTCCACGGACTTACGTACGTAGGTACACAAACACACACACTCATATACAAACACATACTTCTTCTCCAAATTATTGCTAATGCCTTGTCCGCTTTACCATGAAAAGTAAAGATATGTTGAAATTTTCGATTTCGAAAATCGGACTCATTACAATAACTTCGTATAGTGGGAAGTTAATAATCACCTGTAATATATGATATATATTTATGAATTTGTTTGGAAATAATGTATAATTGAATATTTTAAATATATATATTTTATAGTTTACAAAATGAATAAATATTTTATATACGGATATTTTAAAATATATCCGTATCACGTAGATTTGCTGTAAATTCAGCACCATTCGCCCTCGAGTTAGACTATGTTTGCTCGTTTATAATATTGATAGTTGATTTTCCCGTACTGATAACAAATGACAGCAAAATGAAATATTACTGTAACGTATTGAGGTATAAATAAATATTTTCAAGTTAGTAGTAATACCACACACACTACTATATATTCTATGCTTTTTAAAATTTATTCTGCATTTATCTATATTTTGATTGTTATTTGAGTATGGCTGGCTAGTAAATAGATTGTATACGATTTCGTAGTATATTCTCATAGTATATGGATGATAATACAAGTTGTTTGAGTAATACGGTATATAATATACAGACAAATAATATTTTTTGAGCTAAATGGAGCATGATATCGATGCGGTTTTAAACAAGGGTATTCGAGTGCAGTAAAAGGAAATATATATTCATTAATTCTGTACTGTTATAGAATCGAATTGATTTCAGTACCCGTATTTTGTAATTATTTAACAATGTCATTCGGTTTCGTTTTTGGTAGAGACTTAGTTTTGACGGTAGCAGTTTTTACAATGTTTCTATCATGACAATTATCAAAATTAACATCACCGTCTAAATCAAATCTGAAGTCGTAAGATAAATTGAACCTTGTGCATAAAGCGTTGTTGGATAAAATATATTTGAATTATTCCATTGTTTTCGAATATAGGGAGAGTTTAGTACCGTGGATCAAAATTGATATAAATGTTCTCTTTACGACAATTATTTCTTTACAATGAGCATTTTTTGAGAATTTAAATATTAAACTGCTATCGACAAAAACGTGAGATCCATGGTAAAATATGATAATATATAACAATAATAATGGGGTTTAACCTCCGTTTCTCTGACATATACGCCTATAACAGAGGCCACCCACATCATTATTTGTTAATCTTTATTTATTTAACTACAAACATATTTACAATTATATTTTGATGAATTCTGCACTTCCATTAATTATAAATTGTTCACACTGCCGATGCCTGGATTCGAACCCGCAATCCAAGTCTAAATGGACAAACAGATAAGGATAAACGTCTTAGACCGCTCGGCCATTTAGGCTCTGATGATAATATATATTACACATCCTTATGAACCCAGAATCACTGCCATCGATTGCTCTTGAAGCCTCTCTCTTCAATACATAATATTTGCAGTTCATACAATGGGTTATGATGCGAGGTCAAAAAAACACTAACGAGTTTTTTTTGGGACGACCATTTATTTTACATAAATATAAAAAATGTTTACATATAGGACATTTCTTTAATTTTAAGATTCCGTTGTTCTATTTCAAAAATTTGATACGGTACTGCTTTTGTAGATCTCCTGGAGGTCCTCCAAAAAAGGTGTCCAGCGGTGAACACCATTATTCAGAAAATTTATTAAGTCGATAGATTATAAGAGGCATTAATCGAAGGAATAGTCAAAATTATAATTTTTGACATTTTTGGCTGTTTCGAAAAAAAAAAATAGTAAACTTTAAAGTGGTCTATTAATACCTGGAGAAAATATCTCAGTGAAAACTTAGCTTGTTTGTCTTCAAGGAAAGGCTCACAGCTGCACTGGCTTAAAATTACTATTTACAGACACTAATTCTAATCAAAAATTCGCTCTTAGCAGGTCACTGTTTATTATTTATAGATTAGTATTCTAGAAAGAAATTTTGGAGAAGGCTCCAACCAAAAAGGAAATTAAACGTAGAGTGTTCTTAGATATGTTTTAAGTGCGAGTTTAGGATCCCGTACTCGCAAAATTACTTTTATTAGACAATGATGAGCTTTGACTCAATGTTTTGGCTACCAATAAGTTTAGCCGCTACTCGGATATAGTGGCTAAATGCAAATTATATCCGGGGTGCCACACCTTACCCCTAACTATGAGAATACTTAAAATATATACTTACTATGGTACCATTAAATAATCGATTACATTTTTTATTTAATTTTTTTTTAAATTATTTATTACTTAATGTTTATAACCGGACATAAAAAAATACACGACAGCACGCTATAAATTATTTCATATACTTGTGTGTAATGGATATCACCCTGTTAAATGTTATAACAGATCGTAAATTATATTTGCGCTAATAATTATATATACGAACACCAAACAATCGCTTTAGGCACTGTTCATACTTATAAGTAATGATGAGCGGTTTTGTTGAGAATACATAGAAATTTCTAAGTGTAGATATCAACAATCTTATACGTTTATTTACCCAAGTCTAAATATAATTTGAAAATAATCATCTAATAATCCACAGATATCGCCTATCGATATCAAAGATATCGCCTTAACTGCCGGATTGCATCAAAACTGGATCTGGTTACGCCGGTCACGAAGAGTGAAATAATTTCTAGGAGACTTTAAATTTGGTTGCTTTGCGAAACATGGAAAGACAGGTAGTGATGGACCAATCAACCACACTTTAGACTAAAGTACGTTCACCTTCCTTCATTCAGATGTTAGAAACTACGTCATCGATTTTTGGTACAAAGGGCGAGTATGGCAACTTCTTTGATTGGTATTAAAATCAGGTATGAATGACTAGTAGCGGGTTCGATTCCCGCCGTCGCAACAAAATTAATTTAATTAATAGTTGTGATGGGCTGATGTAGTGCATGGTATATGCATGAAGTAGGTCCACTCAACCTCTGAAATTGAAGAACTGATAAATGAAATTATCAGCGGAAAGGTGGTAAAACACATATATTGTATCACAATGGGCTCTATAGCCTAAGTGTGTCCTTCGTGGACAGCCAATATAACCTAACCGAACCGAACCTAAGACCGAGACATTTCGGCTTGTTTTATAATGCCACAATTAATCACATAAACACATACCAAATTTTTGTAAAGGATGCAAGTATGTTTATAGCCTCAGACATTTACCACACTATTTTGTTTGATGATGTGTGCATTTTATTTTCATTTTATATAACAGAAAATTAAAATTTTGCATGTCCTCGTATTTGAAATAATTGCTATGGATTAAAATTACGCTACAGATAGTACGACTTTAACCACGAAAAATTTAGTTTTTTTTTCGTTGTTTTCTTTTTTTTTTTTAGTTAGAATTTTGAATGGGTATTTGAACTATTATATTCTATATATAATAGTAATAGTTTTTAGTATAACAAATTGGTGTGATGCCACGCAAACTCTATTAGTCGGATAAAGGAATACATAAAATGGCCATTCTTAGGGAGTCCTCAATAAAAGCTCCGATGTTTCAAAATGATGCTTTTTATATATTATTTAAAATCAGGAACATTTCAGGAGGGGGGGATAAATTTGAAGGGGAACTGGCAATGTCGCGACTGATAGATAGACTCACAGCCTGAATCGGTAATGATAGAAGTTTCAAATTTTGAGGAGATATTGATTTTATACTGTAGGTGTCACATAAGAACGGGTTTTTTGAAATTCATCTCCTAAAAGGGTGAAATTTTGTATGAAAGTATATAAAAATCTTCATTTTGAGTTCTCCAATCAACCGATTTTAAAAATTTCGTCGCCTATAAAATGCTTTATTATCAGCAAGTAACATGCGCTGTATTTTATTTTCAAAAAAATTAGAGTTCCACACCAAAATTAAAAATTCATTAAAATGTGAAACCTTCATTTTTGAGTTGACTACTTAACCGATTCTAAAAATTCTTTCACCCATGGAATGAATGCTACATTATCATCAATTAGTATGGGTTGTATTTAATTTTCAAAAAAGTTAGACTTAATAACAATAACTCGTAACTCGATTGGACGACACACTACATTTATTTAAAATTTCTGGACAAAAGTCAGAAAATTCAACTCTTTTGTTTTGCATTGAAAGTTGTTTTTTGGTATAGTCAGATAACTACTCACAAACAGGTCACTTGAGTTACCTCAACCGTGACTTATGTCACTAATTTTAGGCAAGCATAATTTGATTGGAAGTAATTTTTTATTTTCGTTCCAACACACAAGTACCTCTAAATTATTTATACGGAGGTAAAAGTTAGACACAGGCAGGAAGTAAATTTTCACTTAATTGTTTTCAGTCAATGCTAGGCGTGGAAGGTTGCTGATGATTTTATAATTACAAGCAACAATCACTCATCAAACAACATATTTTGGATATCATTAAAATTATTTTACCTGAACCTTTAAGTAAGTTGAAATGGTTCACCGGTGATGTAAACATAATAAATTATTTTTGATATCCTTATAATCAAAATGCAAGACGTTTAAGTTATAATTTTGATATAGCAAGTAAATACACGCTATTTAAATGATTAAACACTATTTATACTACAGTATTTAAATACTACAGTAAAAGATGTAACAAAAATCAGGTAAATAAGGAAAATCAAATAAATTGCTTACTTTTTGCTAAAACGTAGAGAAATGTGTTTGTAAGGTGTCAAATATCATTCGCAATGCGCAATAGTTTTTATTTGTTAATAAACAATAAATCGTTAATAAAATGCAAAGTCCACAAACAAGTTAAAAATTAATAAATAGGCAACTTTTATAAAGCATAGTACAAGTACAAAAGTTTTCAATTATTTGAAAAAAAGTCAGCCATAAAAACAAATTTTATACATGTATAACATTAACATAATACATATGGCCTATTTATTTACATAATACAGGCTCTCTGTTTTCAAAATTAACAGTTTCATTTAATTAACAATTTATAGTTTATTAATAAATAGATTCCCAGAAAAAAAATCGACCGAAAATTTTATAGAAAAGGAGTATTGTTGTAATTGGTTGGATTGATTTTGTCGATTTAGGGATATAGGTTGGGTTCCGAAGTTCTAGTCCCTGCGTTTAAAAATGGGACGCTATTGCAGAAATTTTTTTGGTCTATTTTTGTCGAGTCCATTTTTTCCTAAATCCTCTTACATCACGGCTACTAAATTTCTCACCTTATTTGACTTTAACCTTCTGTATTTCGATTATTTTTTAACATGTTTTGAGTATGAGAAGACTCATAAATAGTGACGTATAATTTTGAAACACTCTGTACAGTTATAAATATTACAAGTCTTGCAAGAGTAAGGTCACGAAACCTAACGGAGCTTCGTTGCACGTTTATAATTGAAATATATTTGATTTGATAGACTTACCAGTACACGAATAATTTAAAAAAAAAAAACTGGTACTTACCTAGAAAAAAGAAAAAGTACAATCAATAAAGCTCAACTATGAAAAAATATAGATAAATAGCCTTTGTTAACTCTATGAATTATATTTTCTGAAGCAGTAAATTAATATTAACACTTCTGGCGAAAAACTAAACAAGAAGAGATATTTAATAATCAAGTGATGGAAATGTTTGTGGATAGGCCACACATTAAGGAAACCTACGCCAGATATAATTCGTAAAAACTTTGACTTGAACACCCAAGTCAGTAGGAACAATAGTCAACTTTAAGATGGCAGCGTGTATAAGCCGGAGAAATTATAACCCTGACCTAGCCTACGAAGCCACACTGCTCGTATATGGTATGCATACACCTACATCTTTGTGGGTGTTTTACTGCCCTCAGAACCTCTAGAGGGGTTGGGGGGTTAGAAAATCTGACGCCATTAAGATATTACAAGTTCACAAGGTATAATCAAATTTCACTATAGTGATTAAAATAAACAGGTGAAAATAAACAATTGACTGAGTTAATTTTTGAAATACTCTGAATAGACAGTGTTTAATATCAATGTTTGTATTATTTCTATAAATATGATAGGTAAAAATAAAAGATTCAGGTGAAAAACATATTTTTTCTCTAAAAATCGAATGGATTTAATATGAAACTAGAATCAGCTGCCTAACTCTTATAGTTTTTGAGTAAATAGAAACAAAAGTTTGGCATAAAATTTCGACCTTCACGGGAAAGTAAAAATATTTACAAAAATAATTGCTAACAAAGCTGATTACTTTTTCATAAGAAACAGTTTTATATTTTAACTTGTGTTCTCTACGGTTTACAAGATGGGTAAACTTGATAAATGGCCAAAAGCCAATAGACCAATGTAGCTCATTTACGAACTCAAACTCACGTTTTACGTCCTGTGCTCACTATAAAAATTTCAATTCGATATCACTTATCATTTTTGAATAATCTTGAAGAATATCGGACAGGAAGACTAATGGGCAAACGAACATGGACTTATTAGGAGATTTTCATACAATGTTCGTAGCATCAATATTTCTAAAAATTATAAACTTGGGACCAAACTGAATATACATAAAAATTTTTCATGTAAAACGTATACAAATGGCAGTAAATAATTTTCTTCATATATACCAACTAGTGGGAATGAAACATTATTTTTACAAAAATTTTAATTTGAAATAAATTTTAGCGTCTCGGTAGTATAGTTTGCTTACCAACAAAATACAATGATAAATAATATGAAACAAAGTTGTTCATATATAACTCAGGAGAGCTGGATTTTGTAACCCACCATAACTTCACTCCTTTTCCAGTATAGTTTTAGTATTCAGTATGCCATTCAAAACATCAGAATGTTTTATCTTAATAAATTAAATACCATTTCAACCTACCACTTCAAGTTGACAGATTTCGAACCTGTGTCTTGCAAAATGCTACTAATTTTAACAGTAAACCATTTACTTACACGAAGATAATTTGCTGTCCCATATACCTTTATACACAATAGCATTATACTAAAATAATAACTTCAGATATTTCCACAAAAAATATACCTATTCTAGCCGTCTCAGTACATTGTAGCCGTACAGCTCAATCAAAAAATACGTACTCTGAACTTATTGAAAGTGTAGTTTATTGCCATTCGATTCCGCTTTGCACCGAGAGAGTTTTTGCTCACATTATTTTGCAATGGATTTTTAATAGAGCTTTTCTTGCATCCGAATAAAGATCATCCCGGTGAAAAAACTTCACTTTTGTTTTCCTGGGATATAAATAGAGAAGTATATTATATATATATAAATTAACATCAGTTATGATGACCGTTAAACACCTAATGAAAAATATAACTTGATTTCCAAAAACATTTAATATTTTATTAATATTGATATTGAACAATGATACAATATTACATTAATATAATTCCATAATATATATGTAACGTAATCATAGATAATACATAGATAGATGATATTAAATCCAATAATAATTGTATAAATTTTAATACGATAACATATAATGTAGTGTGTACCTATAATATAAATGATTATATTTTTACACTATCAAATTTTGGATAATATTTATGTACCATATCAGGTATTAAATAAAATGTTCAATATTCAATGTCGTAAAGCTGCATTTATTTAGTATTTGGTTATATTTTGATGCATATTTGTATAAAATATATTGGAATATTTAAACCATAATACTACAATTGTAATGTGTACAAATAGTGTAGAAAGTGAGGACTTTATGATGAGATATAAATATGTAGGATTAATCATCCGTTCACGAGTGTTACATTTTCTCTATTAACTATTAGTAGTTAATAGCTTAATGTAAATACTTCCAAAAGCAGGTCTTTTTATAAACAATAACTTTTTTTCGTAAACTTTATAGTAAAAAAGTTTTGAATATGTAGCCAACTTAAGTAGACAGCCTGTATAAACCAAACCATTCAAAGAGCCATTATAATTTTTAAATTCTAGGCTGTAATAACAAAAGATTCTCGACAAGGTTGCGCAATCTGAGGGTAAAAGCTGTAAATATTCAATAAACGAGGAATTTTGTTCTGCTTAGTAACTGTTTCAAATATTCATTGAGAATTTGGTTAATTCAATTCTGAAACGAGCAGTTTCTTATCGTTAAGTGGTAGTTTTTCAATATTTTAGAAATTTTCAGGTGTTGGCACTCCAACAGTACTTTGTTACAAAATATAAATCACATATTATATACGTCAATAAAAACAAGTTAACGAAGAAAAAATGAAAGTAAAATACTATAATTTTTTCCCCTGTGTTATAATGAATTTAATTACTTTTCGAGTTATTTATCGATAAAGGCTTTTTTTTGCGAAACATTTTTTTGTTTAAATTCCAATAATTCAAAAAATATAATTCCGAAACAGATAGGACTTTTTGAGCATATTGTCATTACCTAAATAAATTAATTTTAGTTCCCGTGGTAAATACATCAGTTTTTGCGTTGAATAAAACATTAAAAAAAAAGGTACGAGAAACTTTTTTTTCATTAAAACTCGTAAATTTTCGTAAAAATGACTTTAAATTTGGCTATTTGGTTATAAATTTGGCCGCTATGTGTATGTGTTTATCTGTGTATCTGTTTCTCTGTGGCATCGTAGCTCCTAAACGTATGAACCGATTTTGATTTTTTTTGGCTTTGTTTGCAAGGAAATTTAATAGAGAGTGTTCTTAGATACGTTTCAAGTTCGAATTTAGCGTTCCGTACTCGAAAATTTTGTCCAGGGTTTTTTAAATTTTGTTAATTTCACTTGGTATAGTACTTTAAAAGTGTATGATATAATTTTTTCAAAAAACGTTTGTTGTTCAAAAAAAATGTTCGGTTATTTAACGTTAAATACTCCGAACTTCAATTGTCAATAACTCGAAAAGTATTGAATTTTCGAAATATACTTTACTGACATTTTTTGCTAAAATTTCATCACTCGATTTCATCGATTCCCATTGCCAATTTACAACATATTTTTTTCCTTCCTCTAGAAGAGGTGGTTACCCCGTGGGCAAAAGCACCACTTGGTACCATATAACTTGTGATCTAGAGGGTGAACAAAAGTTTAATCCTAAATTTTCATCGAAATCGATGCTATAGGTAAAAATTTAGAGAATTCGTATTTTTTCTTCTCGTTTATTGGAGTAATAATAACATGAATGATGCTCACATGATCACATAGCCATCATCATTTTAAACAAATAAATTCCTAACATTTACATACATACAACACAACACAAGTACGTACAAATGTTTATTAAATTATATTGTAAACAACACACATTAATGTGTAAACCAAAGCTATATAATTTGGTTGAAATAAATCAGAACTGTATTTAATAGATTTTCAATAACCGACACTAATAGGAAATTATAGATGCAAATTGATATTTATAATACCTATATCTATCTACATTCACGTTATGTTTGGTTTCATGATAAGTTCGTTCGTTGTTATTTAATTCACATAAATGTATTATGTATGATGATGCATGGTTAGCATTCTGTTATTCATTCATTGATTGTAAGGTGGACAAAAGCAGTTATAAAGAACAATAAAAATAAATGTATACATATAGTTTTTTTTTGAAAAAGTAGAACTGACTCCAAAAAAATGTATTTGCAAAAAGTAAAAATTACTTTTAAAGTAGTCCAGCTGTTTGGGCAAGTACGATTAATTCACAGCAAACCAACATATACAGGAAACCAACACACACTGGAAGGTACATTAAATCAGGTTCCAAAAGCCCACCACCATAAAATCGCCCTATTTGTTCAGTTGGTTAAGGTATAATCAATTCCTTCCGGGGTATGCTAAGGATAGCGGGTTCGATTCCCGCCTCGCAACAAAATTAATTTAATTAATAGTGCATGGTATATGCATGAAAGAGGTGCACTCATCCTCTGAAATTGAGGAGCTGATAAATGAAATTATCAGCGAAAAGGTGGTAAAACACATATATAGTATCACAGTGGGCTCTATAGCGTAAGTGTGACCTTCGTGGATAGCCAATATAACCAAACCTAACCTATCCTAAACTAAAACTTCCAAGTGAACAGATTAATAAAAATACCATCCAGCAAGTCACAATATACAACGAATTTGATCCAAAAATAATCCGAGAATTAATGCAACAATATGATCCGAGAAACAAAATACAGAATACAAAGAAACAATTAAACAACGTTGACCAAGAACAGAACAGCATCGATAAGAAGAAATGGTGCAAACTTACATGTTTTCAACCATGCATCTACAAAGTAGCAAAAAAACTTGGAGAACATAACCTGAAAAAAGCTTCCATCAATAGAACTAAATTGAAACAATTACTTAGAAATCCGAAAGATAAAGTTAACAACGAACAACAGCACTTCCAGTGAAAAATTTTGGCGTTAAAGGAGGCTGTTATGACTAATTTGCAATTCTTTACATGTTAATATTATAGAAAATGTCAAATTAAAATTATTCAAAAACACTAATTAATTAAACTTGTGAAATGCCTTAAAAATAGTGAAAAAAAACCAAATTGCACAAATATTGTTTTTCAAATGTAAATTATCATAATTATTTATTTAAATTTGTGAGACAATAATATTAAATTTTCAAAGTAAATTATAAATGCAATCCATACAATTATATAATTAAAGTAGTGTATCGTTTCCATGGAAACGCCTCCAAAAAAACTCACGCACGGTCCGAATACAGACATTCAAACATTCATACAAACACACATACAAACATAAATACATATATGGTATATTTGTTTGAAAACACTACATGTGAACATATTTCAGTTCCAATATTACATAGATACTTGTCGAATTAATAACCTCCTTTTTTGAGTCGGTTAAAAACCATATTTGATAGAAGTCAACATCACGTACTGCACTTGCCATCGCGATGATGGCTGTGCTAAATCAGCCACCATTCTATATTCGAGTATAGATTGGTTATTGTCCTCTCACGTCACTCATGTTTCTAATTGGAGAAAATTCAATTCATCCAACGAACGCATCTATAGGGCTATTTTATTTATTTTAACAGTTTCTACCCTTATATTGCCAAAACGGAATGGCGAATATCAAAACGAAAACTCTTATTAGCTCATTTTTTGGTGATATTAAAAATCAAAATCCGGATTAAATTTTTTTTATATGTAGGGAAAACAAATTTTTTGTAGCAAATTCTCTCTTGTTTCTTGCTGCAGAAAGCAGCAGTAGACCTTAATTTTTGGCACACGGTTTGAGGTATTTTCAGTTTAAGAACTTTATACTAATATAATTTTTAATCAGTAAGCTATCAAAGTAATTCTTTTGACAAACTGATGATTTATTATCGAAATATTAGTAACTTCAAGAAAAGCGTCTAGACAGGTACTAGAAAAAAAGGTATTTCAACGAAATTTTTCGAGAAAATGGAGTGGAGGTGCAAGGATTGTATGATAGCGGTTTTTAAGGTAGTACGAGTGCCAAGGCAAGTTAAGACTTGTGGTTGAAATTATTTATACCTAACTAATTTTCAACCTTGATGGTGAATTTTGTTATAACTTCATGAATGTAAACGAACAATAAGAATAAAAATTTTCAATATCTGCCTTGGTTTTCGAAATATCGAAAGCTGAATAATTAAACAAAATTTTCAATTTTCGATATTTTGACAGTTACTTCATATATCGAAAAATTTTATCCTTATTTAGGTCTTATATTTATATTTTTTAAATTTGTGTCTCCATTACCGTGTTCATTCATTCTTAGTTAGTCGGGTACAATGTTTTTTTTTCCAATAATTTACTAAGATTTTTAAATTAAATAGTTTTTTTTCTTTTAATTTCCACCGAGTATTTTAGGAGAAATATATGAAAACAAATCATCCATCGAACGTTTCCCCATAAGACCAATGTTAAATATGGATACTTTGAAGTCATTCATTTATTTAAATAATCGGACAGCCCTCTTAAAATTTTCAAAATTGATTTAAGCTTATTGATTAAAAAACAAATCAAGCTATTATTCAAAATTGCCCTGGATGGCGCTCGTACATCCTTAATACGTGGTAGAGAAATGTCTTTTGGTAAAGAAATGTAATTTCTGACTGGAAAAATATGTCGATTGAACATATTTTTAAACAGTCCGAACGACAGTTACGTATCACAGAATAAATATCTTTCATTGTTGCTTGCCTCTTTGCATAATTCCTGGTACTTATGCCTCAGCCTTAAGCAAATGTAAGATACTTTTAGATAAACTTAGATTATATTTGAACCAAACAATTATTCAACACTAATTTTAAATATGTATTATAAATATATATATATATATATATATATATATATATATATATATATATATATATATATATATATATATATATATATATATATATGTATGTTAAACTATCGTTTAAATTCATTCTGCGTATAGTTTGCCAAGGGTAACAACAATATTCCCTCTAGCTATTTATTAAGATACTAACTCCATGAGTTCTAGATATTGAATATATAAGTATATATACATGTGATCGAAATATACAATTTTCTATAATGAATATTATTAGTCTATCGATAATAGAAGGTTTAAAGTAAATACAATATTATATTCTGTATTATTAATGAAGATATATATTATATGCATTATAAAATGGAGATTATATTGAATTTTATATTATTGATACTTTGTATTTGATTTTGTGTTTTATATTAGTTGAAACTCGTAAAATAATCGGTGGAAACTAATTTTTTTTGGAGCAAAGAATTTGTTTTGTCGAAATTTATAAAAATTATTTCAGTCAAAGAAGCAAGAATAATTTTTAATGGTTTCCGTAAACGAGTGAATCACCTACCGGTAGTAAACTAAAATTGGTCCATTTGAGTCCCAAATTAGCGGGTAATGATAACATCGTATTCACTTTCTCACAAAAGTATGACTCAAGCTTGTCTGAAAAACTTTCGAAAGTTTGAAATACATGCCCGCAACTTGAATATAGGCATCAAGTATATTTTTTGGTATATATAAAACAAGATTCGGTATCGGTATTAAGCGGTAGACTAAGGGCACTAAATCAATAGTAATCCATATCTCGCTGGTTCAAATCCGACTCAAAGAATCTGATTTATTTTTTTAATAAACCCAATAAACCTGCTCATGTGGTTGTGACAATCACATAGGTATTTTGTTATAATATTTATAAATGGTAATCAAAAAAAGATTGTTTAAAACTATGTTGCATTTCAAAACAACAATATTTAAAATTTGTTAGACAGTATATTACTTTCATACAAGCAACTCATGCGTTTGTGTCTTCATCACTCAACCCCGTCTGGTAGTTGTAGCACATTCGTGACATCATTCGCCATATTTGATCTCGCGATGAGCTTGAGACAACCTCATATCAGTTGGTATTAAGAATTTAGCTCCTTTTATTTGCACGACACTTCCAGGAAACTATAAAATAGTGAAACAACTGTATTTGCATTTTAAAACGCAAAATAAAGCCACAACAACAAATATGTAAAACAACTAATTATTTATTGATAAACTTGTTTTTAATTAATATAAATATATACAAACAACTTTGAAGGAAATACAGATTTTTTCAAAATAAATACTTACCTATTCATATACGTATAATATCCTGGCTGCTGTGTTATTTATTGTAAAGATAAACAAAAAACACAATGTACACCACCCCAGAGATACATATTATTATACAACACATCTTTTCATTTTTATAATGAAAATATAAGAATTGTATGATACATATAAAAACGATATTATGTTTATTTGAATAAAAATTCAATTCCTTTGATAATTAAATATAATATCTTTGTAAAATAATCCTGTGCAATACAGGTATACAATATGTTTCGAAAGTCCCGAAAATCCGTTACAAACCATCTAAAAATGTCGGGACTGAAAAGATCTTTCTCTTAGATTAGCCGGGTGCACGTGATTTTTGTGTAAGTTTTAAAAAAACCTTTATTATAAAAACAAAATAAAACTATTTTTGATTAAAAATGTAGTTTACTCAGAAACAAATTATTCAACACATTCTTGACATTTGTCAATTTCGGCGTGAAAATGCCGTGAAAACGACGAAGCAATATTGTTCATATTATTATCCTACATCATTTTAGCAAAATACCAGAAGAAAATCAGTCGAAAAAATTTTTGATAGCATATAAACTATTCGAGTATATTTTTAAGAAGCGCCGCGATAATTTCAATGTGTTACTATAATTAACAATCATAACTATGACGTTGGCGTACATCTTTATAATATTCTATGTCTTATAAAGTGACCTATTTAAAGGTTCATATTTAAAACGGCAGACAGAGTCTTTCTTAGTAGGATTGTCCTATACTCCTTCCTTTTTTGATGTCGGAAAACATAGACCAGGCAAAAGTTACTGATAATGCTACAAAAATTAATTGTCTAAAAAATTTCTCTGATACTATTTTTCAAAAGAACTATTTCTTGCATATTGCAATTTCAAAAGTAGGCCAAGACTAATTCTGCTACATAATAGGGCACAAATTCAATCACCTCTTATTTTACAAGCAATTGTAGTACAGTATAGTAACAAATTATAGATTATTGTACTACAATTGTATATACTCTTCCCATGCAAATAAACCAAAACTTTTTTTACAATATTGTTGAAAGACAAACACCTTAAGACATATTAAAAATTAGCACTGCCACTTTAATGTACACGAGAAACTATTATCAATAAGAAACTAAAGTTTTCTTTCAATTGACTCTGAAGTCCAATTTAATTAAAGTTAATTATAATATTAAAACACATTTTTAGCGGAACTATTTTTTTAAAACATATTCCTGTATTTAACTTACCATACAACATATGCCTTGGTTAATGGTGGTTAAGGACTTTTCAGACATACTCTATATGAAGAGTGGGATATGTGTAACTCTTAACATGTAGGTTATCGAAAGTGAATATGCAAGATAAACAAAATGTACCAAAGTACCTTAAACTGCTAACATGAAATTCTCTTGTCCCCGGAGCGAAATGGCTATCATTTTTATTATTTTTATAGATTCTAGCCTAGAAGTTCATATTCAATTTTTCAATTGGCGTGAGCTCTCGGTTACTCATAATTTCTTAAATACTGGCAGTACGAATTGTCATAGTTAGAGAGTTTTGGTTTAAATTTAAAATAAACACTTCCCTTTGTGATTGGTTCTCTTTAAAGCCACAAAGATTTTAATATTTTGCATTTGAAATTGTCTAGCTTCCATATTTGACATAAATTAACTCGACAACAAATTAACTCACCAACTCTCCCGGCTTTTAAATGAAAATTCGAAGTAGATTAGTAACAAAGTACCTGCAGCTGTACTTTTTTGTTCAACTATGGTGAGTCTTTAAATATTTATTTGTTGTTAAGAAATTTCTTAAAACTATGTGTTTCAAGAGGAAACGATATAGAGCGAAATTCGCAGGAGCTGCGTTAGCTGGGCGAATTCCTTCGGAGATTGAAAAAATAACACATTTTTTTTAAAATCGACATTTTGTTTTCCAATAATTTTTATTTCGAAAACTAATCGTCTATAGAAGAAATCACAAGAGTACTTTTTTGCTTAAAACTAACAAAAAAAATGATAAATATATATAAATCAATGATAAATGTATATAAACTTCCATTTGTGCAACGAAGCGAGCGAATAACGGCCAGTTTTGCTTCCGTTTTTTGTGGATATCCAATATTCTGTCAAATGTCACTATACATAAATGGGCATTTTAAATATGTAAAGCTTGTTTTTTTTAATTTTTGTGTCTCCTGTATGTTTGTTAAGCAAAACAAGCAAAACGTTTTCAATAGAGGTTACAAATAAACTACATAAAGACTTTTGTTTGTATGACATTCATCATAACATATGTAATGAAACATATAACATAACATACAAGTACTTTCATTATTCTTTATTTAAATTGTAATGCAATATTTGTATAATTCATTTCTCTATACAATGCGTTAGAAATAAATGTATGTGATACAAAGACAAAAAAATCGAGGAGTATCGTGGCACACTATAAATGTAGCGCTTACTTTTTTTAATTTAAGGTATTAATTTTAGATGTCAAATACTTGTTTAATTCTTTAAAGAATTTAATTTTATAGCTGCTTTTAGTTTTTACTGCATGAAATAACTGTTGCCTTAGTTTAAAAAAGACATACTTCTGATTTAGTAGTCAACTCATCATGTGAGTACATTACGTTTGGTTTGATTAGGATATTTATTATGACATAACATAAAAAGTGCATTCTACTTACTTTAAACTTAAAAAAAAAAAACCAAAAAAATTGCAACCAAATAAACGACACCAAAAAACGACATCTATTATAGGCTACCTAGGAAACTAAAATTTTTCAATCGATTCAGATTGCCATGAATTATAGAAAATGCAAAATATATTTATAACTGCCAATTTAAAAATCGAAATTTTATGTTTTGTCATTTATTTAAAAACCATGATATTACATGAGTGCATGAAATTGAATACAAATAAATACCATTACACATTTTAAAAAATTTGTTGTTTTTAAAAAATATCTATTTAAAAAGTTGTAAAAGTTATCAGAAGTTAAAGACAACAGAGATAATTTAAAGTAAGTACAATGGAATTTTTGTTATGTCATAATATTTAAATTAAAAGCTGTAAATTTTAAAGCCATTATATTACATAAAATTTTAGTTTAATTTATAGAAAAATTTGTTACTGGGTATTTATCCATATAAAAATTAATAAATGTCCAGATCGAACCCAACGTAATGTAGAAATATGCCTTTTTAAAACTAATACTACAATTTATTGATACAGTAAAAACTAGAAGTAGCTATAGAATTAAATTATTTAAAGAATCAAATAAGTAACTGTGAAAAATATCTGATAAATAAAAAAAATTAAGCGCTACATTTCTGATGTACCAAGGAACGAAAGGTATATAGTTCCTACTGGGTGTTCCATGACTGGGTGTTCCTCTCGTACTTTTATTCTTATAAAAAGTGAACTGAATTAATAACAAATAGAATAATAATTTTCTGCAATATCCGCTAGAATGAAGCCTCGTACAACCCCTTTTTTAAATTAATTACATATATTGAAAGTTTTCGTGTTGCTTTGAAAGACATTTTCATTAATAATTTATGCAGGTGGTAAAAAGAAGTGGATGCAATTAAAAAGCAGCAGGTCCTCTTCATGTTTGCATTTATACAAAGTGAGTTAGGAAGAGGATATTTAACCCCAAGCTGAGAGAAAAGTATTTAATTTCTAGATTTTACACTGGAAAATAATGTAAAAAAGCTCATATTGTTACTCGATTGTCTTTTTTTTCCAGTAACATATTTTTTAACTTAAATTAGAAATGACCGCTACATTAATTGTAGTAAATTTTATTGCCTGTAGCTTTACACATCATCAAAATTTCAATTTTCATTATATTAATTGAGAAATTCTCAAAATTCAAAATTTTGATTTTGAGCATTTTTCGATTACTAAGTTTCAGGAAAGTGAAGTTTAAAAATAAACAAAATTGGAGCTAATAAAATTTGAAACAATTTATTACCGTTCTTTTTCTCTTTAAATTTAATATTCACTGAATCATTTACATATTAGTACAGTTAAAGATGTTACAAATAAAGGAAAATGTAAGAAACCGCTCGCAATTTTACTAAAACCGCATGGATGTGTTTCTTAGATGTCAAATATCATTTGTAAGGCATGAGTTAGTTGCGCAAATGATTTTATTTGTTAATAAACAATAAATTGTTAATTAAATGAAACGGTCAATGCAAAAGTTTACTTAAAAATTAATAAATAGGCAACTTGTAATACATAAATGTTTGTGTTTGTTAAATACTCGGAAAACTGTTATGCATGTATAATTTATGCGTGATACAAGTTGCCTAGTTATCATGTTTTAATAAAACTTTTGCATTGACCGTTTCATTTAAATAAAAATTTATTGTTTATTAACAAATAGAAACATTTGCGCAACCAACTCATGCCTTACTAATAATATTTGACACGTAAGAAATACATTCCATGAGTTTTTAGCAAAATGGAAGCGGTTTCTTTCATTTTCTTTTATAAGCAGACTTTTGTAACATCATTTACTGTACTATATGTAATACTAAAATAAAAAATTATTGGACGTTTAAGGATGTTCCAGCATGGTATTTGCAGTTTCTATGTTAAAGCAATGGTACAATTTTTTTTTCGACAGAATATAACGAAAAATTAAATTTAAGAATTTAATAATGCTTACTATTAATTCCCAAAGTTTCAGAAATTTTGACCGTTTAAAATGGGAAATAATTATGCCAACGTCCCAATTTCGATCAATTTACGTCAAAATTAATATCTCGAAAGTGAAAATTAATTTCTAAATTTTTTTTTTAGAATTGTATTGTATAAACATTTTTTTCTACTTTTTCTTCAATATATAATAATATCATAAAAAATTGTTGGAGAGACCGGACATTTTACATGCTTTAAATGGGACATGACCCTCAAAATCGCGAACTTTGTCTTTAAATATCTCGCGATCTAAACGGTCAAAAATTATGAAATTTTAGGAATTCATAAATAAAGCTATTATAAACCCGAGAAAAAAAATTCGGCCAAATCTGTCGAAAAGTGATTTCATGCTGGTACTACCTTAAGTATATATAATATCTATAAAGTGTTTACTAGTATAATTTACAAAAACTTGTAAGTCATATTGTAACATTACAAAATGGATATCGCAATAAAAAGGAAAAAAAACCTTTAAATATCGATAAAACAAAACGCATTAAAATTTTTAAACATACATACGCACACTAAAAAGAATAAAAAAATGTAGAGATCAATATTTTTCGAGGTAAGTTAGAAGGTACCAAGGAAACTAAAATTCAATTTGAAATTTTTTTAATATGATAGTTGACATGAAAAAAACGAAGACGCATAAACAACTTTTTTATATCATTATACGTTGAGAGGTTAAGTGTGGAATAAAATGAAATCCGTGCATAATACAATAATTCATATGTCATTTACATCTGCAACAGTTTCGATCATGATTGCATGTTTTAAAGCTTTAATTACGGACATAGTAAAATATTTTCGAGTAAGAAATTGTAGATCCTGCTGTCTCATTTCATCAGCTCTCATTTTGTTACATATACGTGCAAGAAGTCTGAAAAGCATACCGTAATCCCTTATACCTTTCGTTTATCGATATTAAGTTTTATCACAGAATTCATTTAATTAACACTGAAGAGTGCTGAAAAGATTATATAAAAACAACCATTTTCAGGAAGTTTGAATGTAAGCCACGTGATCCTTCTGTCCAATTTTCCCCCCCAAAATAAACTCAGCTTTTAAGTTTTAACCATCGCCCAATTCTTTAATGAAAGAAAATGGCACAGCAACCTTAATCTTTTCACCGCCTAGGATATCTTACATGCACAGTGATAAAGTACACAAATAAAATTTACAAAATTAAAAAAAACTCCCAGGAAATTTTTCGGGTATGGAATATGCAACTAGCACTTGAAACATAGCTAAGAACAATCCCCATTAAATTACCTTTCAAATGAAACAAAAACAATCCAAATCAGTTTCAGCAATTAGGTGCTACGATGCCACAGACAGACACACAGACAGACAGATCCACATAGCGAGATAAATATAAAGCGGGATATAAACTTATAACACCTCTTTTTATGATTCGAGGGTTAAAAAGAAAGGTTTGTCTAAATTTGGCTGAATTCTAGGTTAAGATCTTGAACCGTTTTTGAAGAAAAATGCATTTTTTTTCGCTCTCCGTGATTTCAGCTCAATATTCACAGGAAAGGAAAACTGTACAAAATATTAATTCATTACCATTGAATAATAGAGTGAACAAAGATTTCGTTTATAGCTCACTTGGTTACGCGTTTAATGACGTGGTGACTTATAACTGACTAAACGGCTCTGCTTGTCATTACTCAACTAGATACTCTCTCCGACATATCTTTAGCTATAAACCGATTGTAAGCTATCTCCTTAGCCATATAAAATAAATGAAGTAGAGTTTTTATGGACGTTCTTATGTATAAAACGAAGAGGGAATGTGTACTGTGTGTTATGGTTATTTTTTACTGTATGTGATTGGTATTGTGTGTATATAACTTCATGAGATGGTCATGAGACCTTTTCGGTTCATGTATCTACATATTCAACCACTCTTTGTTTTATACATAAGAACGTCCGTAAGAACTCTATTTACTTGATATAATAGAAATGGCTCACGAAATTATTTACAAATTGTGTATTTGAAATTCACTACTTTCCTCGCCGCTCTGCATTACAGTGAATTAAAGATTTGTAAAATTAAAACGGAATCCTAGAAGAAGTAGATGGTAAATTGTAATATAGGTACCTTTTAGTTCATGTATACCATATTTTTTAGTAGTCTCTTGCAAGTAATTTACTCACTGATTGTGTTTTTCTTTCATACATCAAAGAACTTTGTTATACACTATATCTATAGTAAATAAAAAGTTACAAACTCTAATATTTTATTAACGGAGTTTATCCGTACGTGAATATAAGTATAGTTTTTAGTATTAGGTAGTTCACAGTACCGTGACTATAATATTTATTTATTTTATAAAAATAAAATTTATTTTATCATTTTATATTGTAAATATTAGTCGGGTGCTTTTAAATTTTTAACCTTGTAACGCGTCTATAAACAACTGATTTGAATAATTTTTGTTGTTGCTATATTACAAAAAAGCATACAAAAAGTTTATAGTGTATACTATTATACAGTGTGTCGCATTTAAGATTAAGACACCCGCACACTTAATTCATAGGAATCAGTCATTTATAGGAATGTCGATTTAAAAATTTGGGGGATGGGTCATACAGGGGGATGGGTCACATTTTTTGGGATATTTAACCGTAACCTGAACTTTAAACTCAACCTACTACAAATGGACAAATAGGGAAAATTCTTGAAATTTTGTCTAGCGCCAGAGATGGTAAGAGAAAATTACTCAAATATAAGAAAAAACTTTTAACAAAAAGAAAACCGACTTCAAAATAAAAATTTTTCCAAAACAAATTAATATGCACTAAAAAGTAAACAAATAACGATAATATAATGTAGTTAAAATTATTGTTATTTTTGGAGTCGGTGTCAGGGAAACAACTCTGACAGAACAGTTTGCTACATTAGCTTGGCTGACACCTACTCCAAAAATAACAATAATTTTAACTACATTATATTATCGTTATTTGTTTACTTTTTAGTGCATATTAATTTGTTTTGGAAAAATTTTTATTTTGAAGTCGGTTTTCTTTTTGTTAAAAGTTTTTTTTTTCTCTCAATATTTTTTTACTGATAAAACTAGTTTTAACAAACATAAGACAGGTACATACTTCTCAAAAGTTGTATCAAATGATTTTTTAAAGAACTCCTTAATATGAAAATTCTTCACAGTTATTTGAAAAAATCAGAAAATTTCTTTGACAGTTTTCGGAAAGGTTATAAAGCAGAGATGTAGTGTATAAAAAATAAAAATTTGCATCAAAATTTTTAACGATTTTTCCAGTTTTGCAGAATCAGTTTGACATTTTGGAAGTTAGTTGGTATGCTTAAAACATTTGAAAGTCCTGCTTGGAAAATAATTTGTATTTTAAGTTGAATTTAGATTTGAATGCTAAGGAGTGATTTGAGAGGAACTATACGAATTTTTATTCTTTTTAACATTCAAATCATTGACTCTTGTCTACTGAAAATACTTGTTTACCGAAATTGGTGTAACTAAAGTCAGACAATGAATGAAATCAGTTCTCTATGAGAGACTTTGAAGTAAATTATTTCTTACAATACAGAAAGATGATAAAATTGACAGAATTCAATTATTTTAAATTTGTTCAAAGTAAGTACGATCTGTTACAAATAATTTAATAGTATAGATAATATAAAAATATATTTTTCCCCATTTTCATTTCAACATTATGATTAAACCAATTTACAATAGATAATCTAAGTTTAAGCCATGTACTTGATATCATAGTGAGCAAACTTACTCACTAAATAGAAGAACTGATAGGAGAAGTATCAGCAGAGAAGTGTAGTATTGTGATGCAACTTACTTCATTCATATAATATAAAAACTAGATTATTTATTTAATAGGGTCACGTCTGCCCTATTTTTATTTTCTACTGAATCCGTTGAACACAGCATCATAGTATTACACAACACTGCCTACGTAGTATATGCTATATCTACACTACGATCTTCTTCCAAGCTTTCTTCTTCGTTTTTTCAATAGTTTATTTTTATGTCTATTATGCCAAGTCTTTACGCTATGTTTAACATTTTAAGATGTTTAGAGTATGTGTATGTTTTCTATACATTTTATTTTCATCTGTTTTTCCTTTAACATTACAAAAGTTTTCACAAATAAAGGTGTCACTTTGTGTACGTATATGATGTTACAAGAATTGCCTTGATGTAGGGTGTCTCGCAAGAAGTACTAATACCGAAACTGCAAAATTTTTTATAACTGTCAATATTTAATGACCAAAAACTCTCGAAATCGAATTTAGCATAGAAATTGAGTTAAGAAGAATTAATTGACTATTATACATAAGCGAAATACCAAAGAAAGCGATAACTACGTTGGTTTTTGCTATAATTAAATCCACTATGGTCTAAGAGAGGGTATAAGGTTGAACTTTACCCATCCGATAAACAGATGAGACATATTTTTATGAAGTTTTCTTGATTTATAAACACGCCTATCATAGTTTTTCAATCGTAAAGTGATCATGCCTATTTAAAATTATATTAATTCTATTCAATTATTTCCATGAACTGGTTTTTTCAATAAAGTCTATATCATTATTTTCGTGATTAAATCATCGTTCTTCTGATACCAATTTCGATTGATTAACCGATCGGTGTTCTTACCTATATTGACTTTCCTGTTCATATGGTATCAGAAGAAATACTGATCTGTTAACCGATCGAAACTGGAATCAAAAGAGAGATAATTTAATTACGAAAATAATGGTATATGCTCGCCTGAAAAAAATCCACAAATTGATTAATTTACTGAAAAATAGCCATGAATACTTTTAGATAGAAAAACTATAGAAGAGTGTTTAAAAATCAATAAAATTTCATTAAAAATATGTGGTTATCTGATGGATGGGTGATCAAGTTTTGTTCACATGAAGCTTTCGATTCTTGAAATAATTTTTCAAAGACTGTGGTCTAGTTGATATCCTCTGTTGCTTACACCTTTCTAAATGAACATTTATTTTGCGTTATTACGTTTATTTTAGTTTCACATTTTGTAATTACTCCGTAATTCTCTCTATTTCTTCTATAATATTTTTTTTTTTGTTTCCATAAGCTTTTTTGCTGAAACCATCACGTTTAGGTTTAGGTAATATTTATTTATATCAAATCTAAATCCTACGAAATAAATTTCAACCATCTAGCTTAAAAAGTGACGCAATTTCCTTACATATATCCTCCGTTTCAACCCCTTAAAGCTCTTTTTTCGCATTAAGTAAAGCAGCCGATGCCCTTTCTCAGGCTCTAGACTATCTTTGTGTCATTCAATTAAATCGGTTCAGTAGTTTAGGCGTGATTGCATCAACACATAGACAGATAGGCAGTCTGAGTTATTTTCGCATTTATAATATGGGTAAAGACTAGTACGGATTAATAAGGATAAAAAGGCGTGTTATTTTGGAGATCCATTCTGTATATTAATTACGTCATATACACAGATTTTAGTCAAAGTGTTTGTAGGCATGTTTTTAACAGTTTTTATTTTAAAATTTATAACAAGCTGAAGACCGTTAGAAAATGAAAATGAACAATATGATCAAGTATTTAAAGCTGCATTTAGATAAAAGAATAGATATCATTCACAAATTATAACGATAGTTACAGCAAATTTTCATTTCAAAACAAATTCTATTCCGTATTCCAACAAAATTATATTTTTTTGTATAAATATATGGTTCTCATAACGTTCAGTCATTGAATATATTTGTAATAATATAAATAGTATTCCATATAAAATTTCATTTCAAATTGTGTTAAAATTGGAACATAATTCATGGGTAATATACATAACATATATGACCAAATAAACTGTGTCACATATGTGTAAAAGATGTGCCATGGGGAAGGCTTTGTAGCTTTATGCCATCAAAAATATAATATTATCCAGAATGGATTGTATCTGGCTGGTTAATCTTTTTTCTTGCTAACTTTTACGAAAAGGAAGTTTATAATTTTCTGTTCTTCACTTATGCAGAATAAGTATCCTCTTACTGCACTGGTTTCTGTGTGACAGAATAATTATTACCACTGTGGTAAGCCAAGTTTACTTGTTGCAAAAAAAATGGTTAATTACCGAGGTAACTTACCAGTCTGAAAGTTCAAAAAACGTATCTCTTAAACAAGTGAAATTTACAAAATTAAGAAAACCCCGCCAAATTTTTCGGATCTGGAAACCTAAACTCGCATTTGAACCATATCTGAGAACCACTCTCCATTTTATTGCCTTTTTCCTTAAAACCATTTCCAAACTGAGCCGATTTGGAAAGTCTTTAGTTTTTTCGGGTACAAAACCCTAAATTTGTACTTGAAATATAAGTAAGAACACTCTCCATTAAATTACCTTTCAAACAAAACAAAAAAAAAAAAATAGTTCATCCGTTTATGCGTTACGATGCGACAGACAGACAGACAGATAGACTCACAGACAGACACACACACATAGCGGTCAAACCTATGACACCATTTTTTTTAGTTTGGGGTTAAAAGTAAATTTCTTCATCGAAATCAAACTACTTATTTTACTTCAGAATCGTTAAAATTTCTAGAATAATCAGATTTGAACATAGACTTCAATACTTATTTTATTGAGCTCTTTTTTTTTTAATATTTCTGTTTCTATTTCTAAAAAATTCCTCTTAGTTATAATAATGTTTTTTAAATGTAAATATTTGCATAGCTCAATATGTTATCAAATTAAGCCGGATTATGCGGATTATTTGATATTAAATCAATGCAATGTGTTTAATGAGGCTTTTTTCGAATGATATTTTTTGACATTCACATTTGCACAAAATTCAACATTCGTTCCATCACTAGTATACAATAATTATACTTAACAAACTTATCTTAACCTACTAATTTTAATATTTTAGCCTTCATAAGAAGCGCGACCCTATGGCTGTCGCAACCAAGGTCCAAAGTTAAAGTAAATGGTCAATTTAACACTTTCATTCCAACTCACACAGTATGTTAAAATCACACTGATATTCCTTGAAATGATGATACTTTTATAACAACAATCTTAGAAGAATATAAACTCATTATCATTACCCTCTCATGGCGATACTTATGGTATAATATTATATTTTGGGGTATAAATAAAAACAACATAAAATTCAAGTATAAAGCTTTGAATTTCATAAATAAACCATGAGCAAGAAAAAGTATTCTTTTTGTCGTGTTATTTTTTCTTCGTGCATTTGTTTATAGAAAAACATCTATTTAATACTTCAAACAAAATATTATTTTAATAAGAAGTTAGCAGATAGAAATGGATTCAGAAAAAGAGAGAACCGTTACCTCTAGAAATTTTTAACCCCTGTGTGTCTGTCTGTCTACATGTCTGTCTGCGGCATCGTAGCGCCTAAACGAATGAACAGATTTTGATTTTTTGGTTGCGTTTGAAAGGTTATTTAATGGAGAGAGTTTTTTGCTATGTTCCAAGTGCGATTTTAGTTTTCTGTACCCGACAAAACTAAAAAATTGGAGATTATTTTCAAAAGCGGCTTAATTAGGAAAAGGTTTTAAAGAAAAAGGTAATTTAATGGCTAGTGTCTTTAGATATGTTTCAAGTGCGAGCTTAGGGTTCCAAACCCGAAAAATTGTCTGAGGTCTTTTAAATTTGGAAACACTTGTTTCAAACTATACTATATCGGCTTTTACACTAAACCCTATTTTACGAGTCATTTGAGGTCAAGGCTAAGGCGAGCAAAGTGTGAGGTGCAATAAGGATGAAGTTATTTGTGTCAAAGTCTTCATGCAGACTGAGTGGAGTGTTAAGTAAGTGTTGCAGGCGGTCAATATTTATATCGAAGAAAATTAAAACATCAAAGATGATTCGGAGCGCTAAATTTTGACAAATGTTCATGTACGGGTAATTCAGTAAAAAAATTAATATTTTAATCAGACTCATAGTGGAAATTATTTGTACCTTTACCGCCCTTGGTTTTCCAAATGACGAAAGCTAAATAATTAAATCATATTTTCTATTTTCGATACTTCAAAAATTACTCCAGAAATCGAAAAATTTTATTTTTACCATTCGTCTTATATTGTCAAGTTATAACATAGTTCATCATCAAAATTGAAAATATACATTTTTTAAATTTGTGTCCCCACTACCGTGCTCATATATATCCTTAATTAGACGAACTATTTTTTTTGTTTTCAATAATTTATTAAAGTTTAAACTTTAATTAAAATAGTTTTTTTTTTTTTTTTTTTTAAATTTCCACCCACTTGTTTTCTAGAAATCTATGAAAACATATCATCCATCTACTGTTTTACCATAAAACCAATGTTAAATATGCCTACTTTTGAAGTCATTTATTTATTTAAATGGTGGGACAAACCCCTAACAACTTAGTCAAACTTCATATAAAACAAATCAAGCCTTTTATCCAAAATTGCCCTGGCGCTCGTACTTCATTAATTTTGTTAAAAGTAAAAAAAAATTTAACATAAAATCAAACTTTTAATAAAATCAAAAATTTATGTTTATTTATTTTAATATGATGATGTTACACAGTATGTTGCAGGTAGGAAACTAAATAAATTTTACTACATCGATAAGGGAAAATGGAATTGATAAAGGCATGATCATCATTATTGAAATAGTCTTATTTTAAGATGTATAATAAATATCTTTATTAGTGAATATAACCAGCCATCACTATTTTACTAACTTTACTAAATCTCACATAATCCATCATTCTACATGTATACCTTAGTGCCTTTCAAAGGGTCCAACGCACGTATCAATTCACAGAAGATTTGCTTTTATCGAACTATACTTCTACTTGTGTTTCGGTGCGTGTGATGCATTAACTAACATGTATTATTAGGCATTGTCAAATAGACGCAACAAGAAAACTTTATTTTCTTTTGTGATTTATGCTCCGTGTAAAATTCTATATTATTCGTTGAGTTTAAATATTTAGATTTTATATCTTATTCTTAACTCGATGATAAGTATTTTATTTAGGTTCATTTCATGGACTTGTTTTTCTGTTATAGTGTTATATTATAAATGTGAAAGTAAAATTCTATCGGCCTGTCTGTTTCCTGGCTTCAGAGCTAAACGAGAGAACCGATTTTGACTTCTGACTTCTGAGGTTGTTATGGTTATATATAGTTATATAGTATTTGTAAGGTCGCATTTAGACATATTTTTCTTTGGTGATTTGCCAATATTCGATCCACCATTGAAGTTGGATATTTTTATATATCAAAGAATTCTTTATATTAATTTCAAAAATTCTTTTGTTTTTTTTTTTTGCCTTTCTACATTTTTTTTTTTTAATGGGATTCTATCCTACGATAATTAATTGGTGGAACTGCAAATCAAGCTCTTCCACTTTTCTATTCATCGAAAACAAACAAAACATCGGCAATCATTATTACCTTCCCAGTAAATGAAGTAATTGTAATGGGTCCCATTTTTGAAATCAAAATTTTCAACATATCTTTACGTTTTATGGTTAGGGCAAGGTATTAACAATAATTTGGAGAAGAAATATGTATGTGTGTGTGTGTATTTGTGTGTGTGTGTGTGTGTGTGTGTGTGTGTGTGTGTGTGTGTGTGTGTGTGTGTGTGTGTGTGTGTGTGTGTGTGTGTGTATTTGTGTGTGTGTGTGTGTGTGTCTGTGTGTGTGTATTTGTGTGTGTGTGTGTGTGTGTGTGTGTGTGTGTGTGTGTGTGTGTATGTGTGTACGTACGTAATTAAACTTTTTTTTTGTCGTCGAGGTGTCCATCGAAGCATATTAACGTGCAATATGGCAATTAGGTCGGACGAGATTTTTCTTAAATATTTTTCTGCCGATATCGCACAGACAAAAAGTGATATCCACTCAAGGGTCGCACCAGACTCTACCCACGGCTTGATTTTGTATATATATAATTGCAGCAACAGCAACATCTTTACAAAAACAAAAGGACGAGTTCTAAGGGACTTTTATACCAAAATATTCTATCCTACTTGACTGCAGAAATGATGAACAAAAAACGCCTTCAGAAGTCGAAAATATATACAATTTGACTTAAAATTTTAAATGTAGGTTATTCAATACTTAACTGAAACTTTCAGTCAACTTTCTTGATATAACAAATAAAAATAAACATAAATTTTTTGTTAAAGTATTAAATCACAAAATATATAAAGGAAAAACACTCAGTTAAAGTATCTATAGGGGAAGGTGCTGTGCCTAGATTTAAACCGTGTAGCAATAGTAGACAATGTGGTTAATTCATGTCGATGATTGTTTTTTCAAGGTACAGGACCCTGCGTTGTTGAAACTTTACCTCCTCGAATGCCTCCTGCTTATGTAGTTGTTACAATCTCATAAGTATTTTGTAATAATATTTATAAGTGATCGAACCAATAAAAAAAAAAAAGATTGTTTAAAACAACCAATCAACTTCGTACGGTAGTTGTATCATATTCGTGGCACCATTCGACATTTTTGATCTCGTGATGAGGTTGAGACAACCTCATATCGGTTGATATTAAGAATATTTTTTACAGTACAGAATTATTCAAGGTACGTTATGCTCTAGGTACAACATCTCACCCTCTATATTTATATATTATTATTATTGAAGATGAAAAAGCATAGTAATAATAATAATAATAATAATAATAATAATGAAAATATATATTATCATTCAATAACACACAACAAAACAGTCTTTATATATTCAAGTATAACACTAACACAAATAAGGAAAGCAAGGCAAGTGCTTATTTCTAAGATAAATAATTGAAAGATGGGTAAAAATAATACTATGATGAATAATTCAAAAAAACATTCAATTGAATGGAAAACTTTGGTGTCAAATACTCTCATGACTTCAATCTACCAAAAGTTAACCACTGATAATTAATAATGACAGGCGACCTGGAAGTTAGGTCGCGAGTAAGTAATGTAATGTTTTTGATAAATATCAGATTATAAAATTTAAAAAAGTATCTATGTAAGTCTATTGGTGGCATCATGCTACAGCCCTGATTGTCCATCAATGCACTCATTCACTGACTATCATTCGATAACCAGTAGCCAATGATAATCAGTAGATATTAGTAAATTTTATAAGAGTAAATTTTATTTAATTTTATTCAACTAATTATCAATGCAATGATTGATAAATACACCCATAGGAATAGGGGATCGAAGTAAATTTTGTTTTATCACTTCAGATGAAGAATTCTCACTTCACTGATAGAAAAGTGAAGTTGGTATTTAAAAATCTTTACAAGTATGCCAGATATGAACGTTTAAAATTCCTAATTAAACAAAGAGGAAGGTATCAAATAATGACGTAATGCGTGGGTATCGCCATTGAGATTACATATAAAACCTAATTTTGCTAAAAGGAGATGGGCAACCTTTGAATGCAATTTTTGATACAATTTTAATTTCACTTTCGAATTTTGTGGTATGGTATCAAGTCTAGTTTTACATTTTTATGGATAATATGGCCAAACTCGACATAATCTCCTATTATAAAGCCAAGCCTAACAACATTTTGAAAATCTTGGAAATCTTGATCTTTCAAAAAAACTGTAATAGCTGTTACACTGTAATCTTATTAACTGTTATCAAATCTTTCTGTCATAACAATTATCTTTCTGTCAGAATACTAAATTCACCGAGCACGCAAAAATCTTCTGCGGGGCACATATCATTTAATAAAAAAACTTTTACAAAAACAACCGATTTCAAAAAAACTATTCCAAAACAAATTAATACCTATGCACTAAAAAGTAAAAAATAAGTGCGTATTCTTTTGATAACAAACAAGAATCAAAATATGTTTCAGATTTCTCCTAAGTAAAATGAAAAAAAAAAAAATTAGACTACTTAAAAGTCAATTCAATTATTACGATAATATAATGTAGTTACAATTATTTCTATTTTTGGAGTCGGTGTCAGCCAAGGGAACAACTGTAACAGAACAGTTTGCTACATTTACTTGGCTCCAAAAATAGCACTAATTGTATTAATGTAACTACATTATATTATTTTAACAATTTAATGGTCTTTTAAGTAGTCTAATATTTCTTCTTTTTCTTTTTAATTTATTTTTAGAGAACTCTTTTTGATTATTGTTCCGAAGGTTCGATACTATTAAAACACCAGAGAGTGAATTGTTATTTTTTACTTTTCGCACTACACTGTTATGTGAACTATCCATGTCAACGGTCCATAGTGAATATACGCCATTTCCATGGAAACCAGGTTAACTTTTTTTGTTATCCACGGCTACCCTTCTTTCGTTCCAAACTTAATTTCAATGGTTTCTAAAATATAGAAGTACATGAAATAAAAGAGAAATGGGACGCTACAGTAACAGATAAATATAAGGAAATACATTACTATTTAATGAAATATTATTATTATTATTATGATTATTATTATGTATAAAAGCAGAAGAACTCTTTTGATGATTGCACGAAAATATTGTATACAAGTATAGAATATTTCTAAAGTAAATAAATAATAAATGATTGATATTATTGATAATTGAATTGGAATTCTTTAATACAATATGAAATAATTTACATGAACTTTTAAATCAGTTTCTTTCACTTTTGTTGTGTATACATTTATTTGTGCTATTACCTACCTATCTACCTACAGCTACGTACATAACATTGGTATATAAATTATTGATAATAAAGTTATGATCGTCCTCATCATATTTTCTTTCTACTATTATATCATTCTTACTATTTCTTTTGATTTCAAGTATTTGATTTATTACACTTGAGAGCTAAAGAATACATAAACATACCAAGTGTCTTACGCTCTGATTCTGTAGTCACATAACGTTTTTAGAAAATAGTAGAATTAAAATAAGATTTGACTCAAAAAACATAAGCAGAACCAAAAATTCTGGTTTAAATATTGTGTGGATTTGCCTGTTGAACATACTTAAAATTTCCCAAAACTTTGCTACGGTTATATCTTGATAAAAGTGGGATATTGATATCAGTAAAATGAGTATATGAAAAAAAAATGCTATTGATTTATAGGATGTATTATGGGTACATATAAACGTCCAATAAGTTATGAGATATGAATATATAAAGCTTCAACAACGGCCAGAAATTTCACATGCAAAATTTGAAATGCATACAAATACTTAAAGTTTAATTTATATTTAATAGTCTGGAATGTTTAGCTGTGAATAATAAAAAAAGTACCTACATATTTTTAAAATCTTTTTTATAATTAAAAAACAAAACTTTAGATTTAATTACTGTTCCCTTTTTAGACCCGGTAAAATCCGTCTTTGAGAATGAATAATTTTCGATGGAAAATTTTTTGACGAAAAATTTTATTTTCGAAACTTTTCTGTTAATATGACTTTATTTCGCGTCGATTAGTGACAATCTCATTTTACTAGCATTTATATAAAAGAAAATCGATATTTTGGGTGTTTTTTTTTTTTTGGCGAGATGTTGTTGAGTAAGCTTTACACTACAAATAAAAGTATTATACAGATGAAAGTATTAGAGAGATGAAAATCATAAAAATCGCGATTTTTTCAAACTTTATTAATTTTTTGCTCGAAAACTGGAGAGTTTTTAGAAAAATATCTAGGGTTATTTTTTTTTTTGTTAATTTTGACCCCAATTATATGATAAAGAATATCCTACCAGATTACCCATAGGCAACCCGCACTTTTACGTTTAGGACCATTTATTAAACGGAATGGTTCCAAAATTTGCCATGCTAAATGACGGATTTTACCGAGACTATTTGATTTTAAAATTAAAAATTCCATCCAATTACAAATCTACAAATATCACAAGAAACAACTAATGAAGATCATTAAATAAGATAAAAAACATTTATTAACAGAATTCTTCGAACACACCACTAATTAGTGAATGCTTTAATTCCCAATAGATACCGAGATGATTTCGTTTAAATCCCAACATAGATTCGTACATAATCCTAATTCAAGATACACAGAACAAATACAAGAAGATAAAATTCTTTCTTAATGTATATGTATATACATTCTCAATGTGCTACACTGAATAGTTAAGGCAGACATATTTAAATCCAACTAACTTAAGTATAATTTGACTGCTATATTAAACAGAAAATTAGCATTCATTTCATGTAAATATTTGTCACTATATAAGAAATAAGAAATTTGATACAATTGGTAATAATAATTGCAATATTTTTAACAAAATATTCTGTAAATATTAAACTTAAAGGCCAAATGATCGGTTAATAAATATATGTTTATTTTTTTTTTTCAATACCGAATTCTATTTTATGCAGTATAGGTATTCGATAAGGCTGTTAGAGAGGCTGTAAGATTTAAAAGGTTCAAAATTATTTACTAATATTTCAGAAACTTCTTCCACTGGTTTCTATAAGGACAAAAAACTAACATATTTTGAAAAGACGTGTATATATGTGTGTATGAACGCAATCAAAATCAAAATTTGCATTTCGAATAATTTAGGAGAAAGTTCTGAGCTATATTTCAAGTGCAAATTTAGGGTTCCATAACCAAATTTATTACAAACTTTTTGTGTGTCATTATAAATAATAATTTATTGACTGGTTAACAATTTAAACCAACTTGGTGTTTTGTAAATTTTACTAAAAATGAAAAATATAAGTAGCTTTCCAATTTAAAAATATAATTAAAATTTAAATTATAAACACTCTTTATGTTGCAAAAGACTATAAAACATTTTATCGAAAACAATTATAGTTAGTCACTTTAACGAATGTTGCTTTGGCGACATAAAAATATTGCTTGGCGAGAATATTATGACATTCTCCATCAATTGATTGAAGGAGGATTTTCTGATCTTGAAAAATGTTGTCGGAGCGATAGGAAAGTATTTAGAGGTTTAATACTCGTTTACTGGAGTATTAGTTTCGTGTTACAAGGTTAAGATTTTATTGGATCCAATAATAGGGCATACGCTCGCTATTAACAAATGATAATTAATATTATCCGGTATAAAAGTTTCGAAAAAATATGGACGATTGTTTTCTTTATTATGTGCCGCAACCGAGTAAAACAATTGTTTGACGTTTATAATAAACATTGATTTATTTATACTTCTTACCTCAAAGTGTTATTACATGTTATTCTCTATACCAGTGGTATACATACGCCAAAGATTTTATTAATTTGAAAAGAAACATAGAAATACCATAATTGTTTCATTAATATTTTTTTATAACTGTAATAAATCTTCAAAAAAAAAGTAACATGAATTGTTCCCGTTTTTCTTTGTCCTACGTTTTGTGAAACTAACTTTGACAATTTTATTCGAAAAATGTTAATTTATATGTTTTTGTTATCGTTAATAATTTTCTTTCTTTGTAAAAGAAATTTTTTTTGATATATTATTTTTTTCATTTAGCAAATTTCGATATTCTATTCGCACGATTCATTAGGAGATATAATAATTTTTTATTTAACAGATGTAATTTATGTTTTATGAAGCAATTAACGAACAAAATCATTAACCAAACATTGAGAATGGTCTAAATTTCTAGCTATGGAAACTCACAGAGATCCATTGAAGATCGAAATTTATCGCTAGTTGAACTGTCTCACCGAGATATTTCGAAAATAGAACTCAAACCAAACAAATTTTAAAAAAAAAAGTAATTTCGTGATAAAGGTAAAATTTTATTGGCTTTATATATGCAAATCGATGTGACAGATCTTTCTGCCATAAGAGCTATCACACCAAATTTTCCCGCAAATAGATAAAATTTGTAATAAATAATGGTCTATAACAAATTAATTTCCATGAAAGTGCAAAAAATTTCTGAAAGGATAATCTCTGGCACACCTAATCTATTTTGTATCTATCGTTAAATAGCATTGATTCATATGCGAAATTTCTAAATCCGTGCTAGTGCATTTGAAACTTTGGTATTCTTCACAAGTACCTTTTGGTAGTGACATCTGATGGTAAAAATTCTAGCTATAGTAAAATTGCATGGGATGCTTTCAACACATAGGATTCATTCTATAAATTATAAAGAAAAACAATTAATTATTATCAAACTAGAATGGAAATAGTTCCACCAGACCTCTTCTGTTAGTTCAAAAGAAAATTAATGACGAAGTTAATAAATTTTTTAAATATTATTTATAGATGTTAAACTCCGAAAAAAAGTTAAAAGAGACAGTTTAATGGCTTTACTTACAAAATAGTAAAGCTGTCACAAAATGAAAAGTAAATGAATCACGACGCAAGAAACATTAATCGAAGTAAATAATATCATAACTGATACAAAACACATGTATTGTTTTCAAATTAGCAATCTAAAGGCAACGATATTTATCAACGCCTCTATATCGGTTGTCCATAAAGCTTCACTAAATTATGAAATACTTCCTACACAAAATCTTATAATAAAAAAAGTTTAAAATGATGATAATATTAACAATAAACTTACCATGAACATCCAAACATCCAATTTGTTTCTTCATAGTGCTCGTATTTATTTGGCACATGTAACAACCACGATCTGATTCCTTTAATTGTCTGATACGTAATTGCCATGTATGTAAATTATCATGTGTGACACTAATACGTGAATTGTGCGTGACAACGCGTGTATGTAATGTTAATATTGTTTGATCTTCTGCCTTTAACCATCCCACCTGTAACAATATAACAACATATTATATAATATAGAAGGTAAATAGATATTTCTAAAATGTAGCTATATTATACAATTCAAATACCAATAAAATGCGTACGCTATGATTTAATAAAAATGCACTCATCTGAAATGATTGGTTATCAACATCATTTTGAACATCTTATAAATTCATTGCAGACACTTTTTCGGAGAATTAATTTAAATAAAGGTTTATTTACATTTAGAAAGCCAGAAATGTAATTTCAAAGTTTGTTACGCGTGCGCTCAACAAAAGAAAATGAAAATTATATGAATCTCGTTGACAAATGTATTTAGAAAAAAAAATCTAATATGGATTATACATTGCTGATTTATGCATTGATACACCAGTGAAAATGAACTCAGGACTAGTAAAATAGTAAAAATGTATTTTCTATCGAATCCCGAAAAATTTCAACTTTTTAGGACTATGTATTGTATTTACATATCGTGCCAATTCATTACGGGAAGAAAAATTTTGCACAAAATTTTACTTAAATTTTAAACAGCTGTATCTCCGCGAGAAATTATTGAATTCCGAACTTCAATAGCTCATTTGAAAACTTGTACTTTCTAGTTTTGGAATCTATTGATCAAAAATTTATTACCCTTTGCCGCTTTAAACGCAGGGTTGAAAGGGTGAGAAATGTTTTCCCTAAATTTTATATAAAGATTAGAAGCATATCAAAATTTTAAAAATTATTTTACAAAAAAATCTATGTACGACGTCACTAGTAGGAATCTTCCTCTTAGTTTAATAAGGAATTTTAAACGTTCAAATCTTGCATACTAGTAAATATTTTTCAAACCAACTTTTCTATTCTTGAATTGGGAATTCTTCAATTGAAATGATAAAAAAATTTATTCCGATCCCCGATATTGGCGCTTCGACGCAATTATGACCAGGTTTATTATAGATGCGTAACTGCATAGGTCTATCGAACCATGAATGTTGGAAATTCAATGATAAAAGGAATTCCTTGCGAAGTTTCGTACAGGATTCTTTAACCTCTTTGATTAGGAGATGATCAGATTTTATGATCATGAGTCTTCCTTCCATGCATGTTGTATATTGAATATAATTAATTTAATTTAAGTTTTGAATACAATATCATTATCAAATTGTACCATGCATAGGAACAATAATATTATTCTGTATTCTAGGAGGTGTATGTGTAGGTACCATCATCCTGATCCCATATGGAGGTAGTACACTGAACCTACATGGAGGAAAATTGATGTAGATACAGACTATATTCTATTTCTAGGAATAATTTTGAATTGATATTTTAATTAAATTGAAATTTTGTGGTAGATACATGAAAATAGACATTAAAGGGAAACATATATGAGAGATAATTATTTATTTTATATTATGAAAATATTTTTAATTATCTATGTCAACCACAAACTAGCAGGTACAAGGAGTTTTTGAATAACTCAATAAATGAGTCATATTAATGTTACAAAGAAGCGGTATGAACATCGTCGGTCCTTGATACAAATCAAAAATTCATAACCATGTATGTGTAGAACTGTCATTATACAATTATACACTAGCAAAATATTTTTGACGGATGACCTTTGCGCCAACTCGTGTTTTATTTTTATACCATGTATATATGAACTATACATAGTATATTTAGTTTAGTCCCAAGTATATGTAACGCTTAAAAATATTGATGCTACGACAAAAATTTCAGGTGTTAATAGAATCATCTAATTAGTCCATTTTCGGTTGTCCCTCCGTCCGTCTGTGAACACGATAACTCAAAAACGAAAAAAGATATCACGCTGAAATTACAGCGCACTCAGGACGTAAAAAGTGAGGTCGAGTTCGTATATGATGAACATAGGTCAATTGGGTCTTGGGTCCGAAGGACCTATCTTGTAAACCGTTAGAGATAAAACAAAAGTTTAAATGTAAAAAAATTTTCCTTATCCAAAAATAAACAACTTTTGTATGGAACATTTGTTTGTAAACATCACTGTTTACTCACGTGGGCATACATTAGATGCAAATTTTATAGTATGTATTAATATGGTATTATTAGTTATGTATATGTGACATGTATAGGTGTATGTGTAATGTGATAGAGTAATCAACACTGTCTATACATGTTATTTCAACAACTAACTCAGTCAATTGTTTGTTTTCACTTGTTTTTAAGAAGTGTTTGGGCAGAAATAGAAGGAGAGCTTGTAGATATTTGTAGGTAGTTTGTAGCTTTCTGAAAAATCGCCAGATCCTAATCTCATAATATTGTAATACAAAAATGCAGACCTGGCTGTAGGATAGCGGTATCTTTAGAACCCTATATTATCAAACATATAGAATTTTTGTTTTCAAAAATATCTTTGTGGCAACTTGAAATTTTTTTTAAAAGTAAACTTAAATATTGAAAAATGAAGAAAATAAACAAGCCACAGCATTTGCGAGGGATTTTAACCCTGCAAGATGCTTGCAAAAGTTGGTTTTATACTTGTGGGTAGTTCACATTTAAAAAATGAGCTAGTGTAGCGCCACTTTCTCGTAAATTGATTGTGAGCCATTCAGGCTTCCGTAGTTTTTCCCGGAATCATTTTTCCTTTTTCTGTTGAAAGTGAACTAGTGGCTTTTTAAAAGTTGGTTTTATACTTGCGGGTAGTTCACATTTAAAAAATGAACTAGTGTAGCGCCACTTTCTCATAAATTAATTGTGAGCCATTCAGGCTTCCGTAGTTTTTCCCGGAATCATTTTTCCTTTTTCTGTTGAAAATTGCACATACTTCTTTCTAGTTATGAATAAGTTCAATATTCCAGATTAAATATTCAACAGCAGTGACTAGGAAAATGCATAGATTTTATAATGCTTATTTGATACGTACCTACAATATTGTTTATTCAGAATTTATTCTATACGTCAAACGTTCTATCGTAAATTAGTACGAATTAATTAGCAGAGCTTTGATGCGTAAACAAGTATGGATTACAAATTTATGTGTAAATCACTACACCAATAGCTAATTATGATTAAGCTGATAAGTATAAAAACATCGTTTATTAGAAATAACTAGGTTGTGCATAATATGAATGTTGCAAGGTTAAAAATGATTTATTTCTAGCTCTTATTTATACACGAATCTGGTTGAAAATTATCCACAAAAGTACTTTCAATTAAAAACAATATCATAATCTTGTTCTGCATGTCTAATATAATGGGATGGGGCTTTCTTTTGATTGGTAGTTGTAATATTAGTGTTCATACAAAACATATTACATAAATGTAATTTGCATCTAAAAAATTGCTATTAAAAAATGGTGGAAACAAATTTATTTATACATTTTATAGAAATTTATAAACAAACTAGCGGCCCCGACGGACGTTGTCCCGTAAAAACGTAACTCCAATTCATGAATACCTATACTACGTTTAGCCTGTCCGCTAAACCCATCCCGCTAAACCCCAATTTAACTCCTATTTATTGGAGTGGCCTGACCTTCGACCTTTGGCCTGACCTTTGATAGTAGAGCTCGCTGCGCTCGCATATGGCTCTAATAAATGCCTATTGACAATACCTGAATACTATTAAAAATACATAGTACACATAGTATACATAATGTGATATGATTTATATGCGCTCCCACCATTTAATGAAATTTCATTTTTTTGTTACGGAGCCCTCAAAAACAGTTGTACTGGACCGAATGGTAAATCTAAACCATTCTCCAATCCCCTTGAACTCACACAAAAAATTTCATCGAAATCGGTCCATCCGTCTAGGAGGAGTTCAGTCACATACACACGCACACAAGAAATATATATATTAAGATATGCATTCATACATACAAACCACTAAACATAATAAAACATACATACAAGATATGCGCGAAAAACATAACCAGTCCTGAACATTCGGGTAAAAATAATATCATCCAAACCAATTTTTAATAACGTTCTTGTTATCGTTTTTGTTTTTTTTTTTTTAAGTTTGAACCAGTTTTATTTTCGATTATTAGAAAATTTTAAATTCAATTATATTGAAGAAAATATATAAGAATTATTTTTGCCTGGTAATATATTGTAAGCGGCCCAATTCAATTATCGATTTTCCAACAAAATTCTAACACAGCTGTGTTTACATTCCACCTATGAAATATATAAGTATTTCTTTCCATAAATATTAATATGTGGAAAGCTCTACCACACCATACGAGTAACATGTATTTGAAAGAACATGAAAAGTATGATGATAAAAATTTAGTTTGTACGAGAAGTATATAGGTATGACTTTTTCAATTTATGAAGTTTAACATAGAATATGAAAGGTAATAACAGAGGTAATGATTAATGTTTTTACTATGAAATGATATTTGGAAAACTGTTAGAAAAGCTATTAATTTCAAATATATTAAGCTGCAACAAATATACAACTTTTAGCTTCTTACCGTGTGCATATGACTTTATACAGTGTCATTAAAAGTTCCCAAAACAAGCAACTATATTTTCATATTTATAAAAAACCAGTGAAAACAAACAATTGACTGAGTTAACTGTAGAAATACCTTGTAAAAACATTGTGAATTACGTAAACATTTGTTTTGACGCCACTTAAGTAAAGAAAGATATCCACTCTTAGATAGCCAGCCACTCTTAGATTTTTTTTTTCACTATTTTCTGCTATTTCGCCATGGTATTAAAAACAAAGTTGAGAGTAATTCCGATTAAATCGCAACCAATTCCGCATTTAAAAATTGAAAACACACTGATAGTCGAAAATACAAATTCTTTTTGTTATTAATTCCAAAATAAAATGTTATACGATGATCCCTTTTTGAATAGCACTGTATAACTAACTAGGAGTATACAATTAAATACAGGATGTTGTATTTAAAAGTTTTATTTTAAAAACTTTTAACGCCACTTCGAAACAAAATAGGTTAGGTATATTCATCTTCATTTTAAAAGTAATAAATAATATTATTTAACTGAAATGTTTCTTGTTGAAATAAAGAGTAAGGATTGGAAGTGTTTAGTTGTAACTTTTCAACAATGTATTGTTTACGATTTTTATAATTTATTAATTTTTTTGTTTCGAAAATATTTTAATTTCCTTTTATTAAGTGGAGAATATTTTTATCGACACTAAAATGAATATGCATTGAAAAATGAATAAAAAATTTGGAGTAAATAATTTTTATGAAAAAACTGTGTAGGTGTAAGCAGAAACACTTTTTATACCATGTATATATGTAATATATATCATAGTATATTCAGTTTAGTCCCAAGTTTGTAACGCTTATAAATATTGACGCTTATATATGTGTTCATAAAATCACCTAATTAGTCCATTTCCGGCTGTCTATCCGTCTGTCTGCCCGTCTGTCTGTCTGTCAACACGATAACTCAAAAACGAAAAGAGATATCAAGCTGAAATTTTCATGGCGTGCTCAGGACGTAAAAAGTGAAGTCGAATTCGTAAAAGAGCACCATAGGTCAATTGGGTCTTGGGTCCGTAGGGCCCATAGTATAAACCGTTAGAGATAGAACAAAAGTTTCAATGTAAAAAATGTTCCTAATTAAAAAATATATAAATCTTTTGTTTGAAACAATTTTTCGTAAGCATTTCGTATGGTTCATTAAATATTGCATTTTATTCGTCGACAAATGAAGTCAATTCATTCAACCTTTTTATTTTCATTTCTTATTGCAATATCGAGCTCGCAATCAACTGAAAGGCTTTGGTTGGTTATTAAAAGTTCATAAATAATTAAATATTTTGCACCTTTCACTATAAAAACCGATACTGGTTTGGAGTAAATGTATGAATATGGAAGTAACAATAAAATTGGCATATCTGATAATTTGTTATATAAATCAGTAACATAAACATGGCAAAAATGGTAAAACAATGTGTGGAGAAAAAATATTCATGTTTTTTATGTTTAAAGAAATATTTATGTTGGTATTTCATACTAAGGAATAGTTTGATAAAAACATGACCTGACTAAGGCATCTAAATTATTAGTTTTACGTTCATTAATATAAAAAAATAAATAAAAAAAAAACGAATATATAAACTGTACGAGCCGGCACTAGTTTCTTCAAATGCATTTTGATAGGTATACAAATAATTTTTATATAAACCATAGTTTTAGGTAACAAAATGATAACTTTTAATAAAGTAACTTTTAACAAAAAAAAAAGAAAAACAAACTTCAAAAAAAGTTCCAAAACAAATTAATATGTACTAAAAAGTAACAAATAACGATGATATAATGTAGTTACAATAATTGTTATTTTTGGAGTCGGAGTCAGTCAAGGAAACAACTGTGACAGAATAGTTTGCTACATTAACAACTTGGCTGACAACAACTCTAAAAATAACTGAATCTGAAGTATAATAACTAATTTGTCACTAAAAAAAGAATCATCGAAATCGGTTGGCGTGATATTGAGTTATTCGTCCATTTGTCGCGCCCACACTTAATGAAAATTTAAGACTTATATGGTTTTCTCATGGATGCCATTTTCAAAACTGAATCAAAGTGAAATGGGACCTCACGGGAAACACCAGCTGTCAAATCGGTTCAAATCATCAAAAGTTCGGAGGTAACAACAAAAAAAAAGTCGAATTAAGAACCTTCTGCTTGAAGTCGTTTAGAAATTGGTTACAAAAAGGAAAAATATTTTAGAAATAAGGTTCCAAAATCAATACTAAGTAATAATTCATAACTTCTTTGTTCAAAGAGCTTTTATTTGTATGTTGATGTTTATAAAATTAGTAAATATTTCTTGAGCGAACAATTTCAAGAATTCAAGAAAATAAGTATTTGACTAATTAAAAACTTGTATCAAGAAAATAATTACTTGCTACCATGTTAACATCAAGTGGAACTAATAATCTTTTGCAGCAATGATATTCGTAACTCCAAAATACTAACGTGGCCTTTACTGATTTAATTATAAAACCGCGAAGCAACGTGGCAACATTACTTAAGAGCATAAAAGAAAATTATAAAGTGTCCTTTTTTTGTTGAAGTCGGTTAAAAATGATTGCATGCCAAATCGTGTGTCATTCAAGACGCTATGATACTCTCCATTTTTTCCGAAGTAAATTTGAATTGGTTTTGAAAATGCAAAATACATAAAGCAAATAGTTTTTTTTTTCATAATAATTTTTCGGTGTAAATCAGATACTAATGTATCGTATAAACCCATTTACGTTTAGGACGAAAGCCTATTTTTACTAGTTGGCTTATGAAATAGGTTAAATGTTTTTTTGTTTATTTATCCCATGAGAAGAGATGATTATACCTCCATCAATGACTAAAACAGTACCACATATACCTTTTTGAATTCAAGTCATAACTTATTAAAGATGTCATAAAATTGCGAGTAATCACAATCATACCATCAAAACATTTATTCTGAATGATGAAAACTTTAAACGTACCTACAAAAACTATAAAATACCAAATCGAACGTATTTTATTTACAATTTATGACGATTTGAACACACAACGGACATAAGTTTTTAAAATATGGTTTTCTTGTTACAAAATGTATAAAAACAGATATTTCATTCAATAAAGATATAAATAGATATACGGAAATTGAATATTTGTATATATCCTATATGGTATGTCTTCCCATCGCACCTGGAAATGTTATAATAGGTAAGTATGGTATGTAAGGGAAATCGAGTCGGGATACTTCATTAAAGTTAGTTATAATAAATAAGTAAAGATTAATACCTAAGTAAAGATCACCTTTTCATATGAATGTCACACAATTGGCATTTGAATAATAATTTGTATATACCATGTATATCAGAATTGATGGTCAATATTCAGGAGATTGCGTTTCCAAAAAATGTATCTACTTAAAAGTGTTTGAGAATGTTGCATAAATTATAACTTTGCATATCCTTTCGAGTTTGTATACATTTGGCGTCTTAGCTCAAAGACCTTGTTGGCACCTAGACTAATCGAATTAAATCAAATATCAATAAATGAATAAATCCGAATATCTATAATTAATTGATAATACAGGTTTCCATCAGATTGTTTAATCAATCGACCCTACCCGTAATGTGTCAGTCCTAGTTAGTTTAGTAGATATACAAAAAAAAAATTAAACATTCAGGCGCGCGTCCATACACAATCTCTTAGGTTTTCGAAAAAATGTTTCATACAAAAGTGATTGGTATTTTCATAAAAACATTATTGGAATTTAAACTACCCTATCTTACTCTATCTCTTGCAACTTATGATAAATTTGCCACATACCTAAAATATATAAAATGCTCTGTTTTAACAAAGAGTTAGAGGTAAATCAAAACTCCAAAATAGAAAAATATTTCTAATAAAAGCACCAACAACTTTTGTTCAAAACAATTTTTCAGAAACAGAACAAATTTAGCACAAATTTTGAAAAAAAAGTCAAACTTCACAACAAAAGTCAAACAAAAAGTCTACAAAAAAGTCTGTAGCTACGAAGAGAGCCGCCTTCGCTTAACATAACATTCGCTTTTTCAAAACATATCATGAGACAATTATGTCGAGCGATTATTGAGTTATGATTAACAAACTCAACCTCTATTTCCATATATTCCCCATTCCTCTCGTACTCTTTATTTTACAGTCTACAAGCGGTTGCTATACTTTTGCCAATTTCTAGCGCCTACACAATAAATTCATTGAGTCCATGGTACCCCGGCTCCCCTATGTTTGTAACCGTTAGTATTACTCCAAAATTGTGTATGGTTTTGTACATTACATAGCATAATGTACGTGTATAATGCATTCATCGTTTACTTCACCGTCAACTGTTATATGATACTTTCTTCTAAGTTCTATGTATCGTTTTCTACCAATATTTTGTTGATATTTTGTTTCCATCACGTATGTTGGTTGAACGAAAGTACATATAAGTAGTCTAAAAGTTATCGTAATTAATCTAACTTTCTGTTTCGTTGAAATGAAAAATTATACACATCTGGGGTACGTTCTTATTACGTACTACGTGGTTCTCTTTGAAGAGAGTTGGCTTCTTGTCTTAAAAAGAAATGCTCTTCAGAGAACTTAAAATCCAATTATATAAAATGCTACATTTTCAACAAGTAACATGGGCTTTATTTTATTTTCAAAAAAGTTAACGTTCTGCACAAAAAGTTAAATCCATTTTTATTGTTAGTAAGTTAAAAGAATCATTTTGAAAAAAAAAATCATCAAAATCTGAGGACTCCTGAGTAAAAACATTCAATGATGCGACTATTTTATGAATAATCTAAAACCTCAAAATTTTAACATTATTTAAATCTTATCTCAACGAAAAATTTTAACAAAAAATAAAAAACACACATGAGTGTGATGGTGCTACTTATTTCACAGAAAATGTCACCTCTTTTTGTCATCTCTTATACTTCCAAGCCCTGCAGTACTTAGATATCCGAATACTAAAATTATAAAAATACATGAAAGTTTAACCACATTAGTTTTTATACTAATTATTGACTTTCTCAGTGGCGGGAAAGGACATCGTGAAACCAAATAATGCTTTTATATTTCTAAATATATCCTATCTAAGTATGACCTCAGAATCAACTCAGCTTTAGGAACTTGTTAAGATCTTAAGAGCTTACCTCAGTGTCAACTCAGCTTTAGGAACTTGTTAAGATCTTAAGAACTTAAGTAAAATGAACAAAATAAACGCTATATCGGCGAAACGATGGATGGGTAGATAAAACCTACATCCCGCCTATCTAGATGAGGCAGTCATCCACCCCCTCAGATGTTTACAACCTTAAGGCTATACTGACTGTATGCAAAGTTATCGGCGAGTGCAATTCTAATTTCGAATTAGATAGTATTGCTTTTACGAAAACATATAATTTTCTTTCTTCTTGCATATACAACCACGCTATTGTTTGTTTTTCTATAAAATGGGCATTTTTTGAGTTATTTAAGAAACGGTCCTCATCTTTAGAGCAAAGTAAATTAGTGGATTAGTATATAATGGTAGAAGCTTGTGAAACTTGTATATAAATAATAGGCACAGGATGTATACCTATTAGATATGTCTGTTGAAGGTTTTCATTTAAGCAAATTAAAAACCAAGATTGGTTTGAGCCTTACGGATAACCTCCAGACTAATATGCTTAGTTATAGTTATTATATTCAAGTATTCATGTCAATGTTTCATTTTCATCTTTGAAGTTCTAGTTTATATTTCTATCGTTTGTTATTTTGTATTTTATTTATGTCATACAAGTATGAAAATATATAGACTGTGAACAAAACTATTTCCATTAGTAACATATGTTAATATTATAGCAAGTATTGACTTTATTCATTTTTAAAAAACAGACAAAATGAGTGTTGAATGTCAATCTTTAATACAAAATCATTTTCGTCGCGTTATAAGTATAATAAATTATATTTAAAAACCCGCATCAGTTTTAGAAAGCCAAAAGAAAAAAGTGGATAGTAAATGAATAAAAACATGTTTTATTTGGGTTAGCTTAGGTTATGTTGGCTGTCCACGAAGGACACACTAAGGCTATAGAGCTCATTGTGATACCATATATGTGTTTTTCCACCTTTTCCGCTGATAATTTCATTTATTAGCTACTCAATAATTTTTAAAGGCTGATTGCACCTCCTTCATGCATATACCATGCCCATCACAACACCAGCCCATCATAACTATTAATTACGGACGGTTTTATTTAGCAGATAAGACTAGTATATGTCCAATCATGAAATTAATCGGATTTTTATACTTTTTGGATCAAAATTACCCCATTCACTGAGTTTCGTCAAATTTCCTTACAAAAAGTTTATTTGCTTTTTTCTCGATTTTTACAAAGGGGTACCCCTTAAAAAAATCGCAAAAAATCGAAAAATTTTTGTTGTCTCCAATTTCAATAAAACTCAGTATATAAGGTAATTTTGACCCAAAAAGTGCAAAAATCGGGTGCATTTGATGACTGGTCGAATAGTTTTTGAGATATGGACTAAAATATATCCAAATATTGCGATATCTCAGAAACTCTGCATCTAATCATTAAACTAACCGTATTTTTATACTTTTTGGATCAAAATTACCCCATTCACTGAGTTTCGTCAAATTTCCTTACAAAAATTTTTTTTGCTTTTTTCCCGATTTTTACAAAGGGGTACCCCTTAAAAAAATCGCAAAAAATCGAAAAATTTTTGTTGTCTCCAATTTCGATAAGACTCAGTATATAAGGTAATTTTGACCCAAAAAGTGCAAAAATAGGGGGCATTTGATGACTGGTCGAATAGTTTTTGAGATATGGACTAAAATCGATCCAAATATTTCGATATCTCTCTTCTAAATTAAAATTTTGCTTTTTCGTTTCATAACATAAGCCACTTATATTGAACGTAGCTATATTTTTCAACAAGTTAATGTCTAATTATTATACAATAATTACCAATAATGACAAACATGTACATTAGAACCAATTAGTTATACATAGAATTGAACATTATTATCGTTCAATGAACTAAGTCACCTCATACTAGACATCTGTGTTGACTATTTAAATAAAAAAAAATTAACATAATTATTACTGATTACAAGAAACAAATAATTGAATTAACTTAATTGGGTTCTTCGAAATGTGTCATTAACGTTTAATTGCCAATCATTATAATGAATATTACCCGATACCGATATACACAGTATTATAACTAATCATAACTAACTTTTATTGTTCAAGTGGTATCTGTCGATTATGGAAAAAATGGACTTGAAAAAATTGACCCGAAAAAATTTCTGTAATAATGTCCTTTTTTTGAACGCAAGGACTAAGAACTTCAAAACCCAACCAACTCGTCTATAGTCGTAAACTCAACACAACCAACTTGAAATAACAACAATACTTCGGGTGTATAAAATTATTTTGTCTATTTTTTCGGTCTCGTCAAATTATACAAAGACCACCTAGGCGTTTATCGATTACAGAAATATATTTTAGTTTTAGTATTATGATAAAAGTTTCTAGGTACACTTGCTTCCTGTAGTTATAACGAAATGTTTAGATTAAAACAATATTTGGAATTACGTACATAATTTTTTTGTATGTATTAAAACGTAGAAAATTCCAAATGTTTAAACAATAACAGTGATCAACTTTTAACAGAACCTGAAAAGTGGATAAAACACATCATTTATCAATGGAGATAATGATCGTTCCAGCTTAAGCTGCAGTACAAGTTCGAAGAATAATCTATGAAGGCTAAAAAGACCTTTTTTTAATCTTTTTTCCCTCTGGTAAGTTAGTAGTGTGGACTACAGGGGTCGCACCAACACGACTTCAGTACCACACCGACTATGTACTGCCAATTTATTTAAAATAAGTTTTGAGAAAAAAACTTAGACTAAAAAACTCTTATGTGACTAAATTTTATTATATATATTCATATTTTAAATTATTTAAAATATTTATATTTAAATTAATATTCAGTTGTTAGAAAATCATTACTATTCTACAAACAAATATTCTGTTTATCATCTTTATCGTAAAAAAAAGTAAATGTTTTATTCATAAAACCATTATTTTGTTGTTTATAGTCTATTTTATTTTTAAAAAAATAATAAAACTGTAAAAAATAATGACAAGTATGCATGTAAACACAACAAATTTTATTTAAAAAATGTAAAAAAAAGTACCTTAGCAATATTGTTAGAAATTACCCATAGAAGAAGTAAGTATTGATTCAAGCCTGGTTGGAGATTATTAAGCAGGGGGCTAAACGAGTCCAGTTTTGTATGAAAATCGAATGATATTTTCGTACATCTTGAGTCTATAGTATTGGCCCGAACCTGGTTTGAGACTTTCTCTCAAAAAAAAAAACAATTGTTAAAAAAAAAATTGTTAAAAAAAAAACTACTCGAGCCTAAATGGCCGAGCGGTCTAAGGCGTCAGTCTTTGAACGTTGAACTATTTAGCAGCATTCAAATTCAAAGTTCGTGTCAGTGCTCACCACTTGAACTATCTAGCTGCACGATAGTTCAGAAAACGAAAAATGACAAATATGTGAATGAAATACATAAATTTCTAGTATTTTTCATGTATTTCGAGGCCGTTACCCAATTCTGTATGCATTTTTTTAACTTTAAAGAAGAAAGTAAATTTTTTTATTATCAAAATACACAGTAACTTCCATGTTACAATTTATTTACTTACTGTTCGCTTTATACAAAAGTTTTCGACAATAAGGGAAAATGGCATAACTATAACATATAAATAGTAGTAGTAACACATACCGAGAGTTTATAAATTATTCAACGTATGGAATGGAATTCTACATTTAAAGATTCGTAATTTTAATAAATAAGCAAATAAAAAATTAAAGATTATTTATTAAATATAAGTATATGATACCCGCTTAATTTTGCACCAAAGATGCTGCAATATCCGCCAACGTAAAAGTGAATGTCCAATTATAATCACTAATACACCATGGGATACCATGGGTTTTTTTAAATGATAAATACATACTTGAAACTTAGTGATTGGCTTCCTTTTGACAAGTCTACTAAACTTTTCTCTACGATTATTTTAGGAAAAACTGCGTTTGCAAATGAGCATGATCATGTCATGTTTTTGTTATCGTTCTGAAAAAAACGCAGCAGGGAATTTGACACACACTAAACAATGAAATATTTTTCCCGACAAAAATACTGCAACCATGAGCTTTTATACCACCTCGAACATGACGTACTTAAGAATTTTTGTTTTTGAATACGTACATGGTTCACTTTTGCTGAATGGTTTAATAATTATAAATGTTATCAAGGGGTCATGGTGTCCGACAAATTCCCTCCTGCGTTTTTTCAAAAAGATAACTCAAATATGACGTCATCTTGCTCATTTGAAAACGGAGCTTTTTCCAAAAAACTTAGAGGAAAGTTTGGTCAAAAGAAAGCCACCCAGGAAGTTTCAAGTATATCATTTTATGTAATTGTTTTTATTTAACACTAAAAAATATAAGTATGCCAAATACAGAGGAAGCGATGGGAAGCCCATCGTAGGTTTGGACTCAGGTTATGCTTGCTGTAAAAATGCATTGTTATAGAAACAGAACCAATATGTCCAATTCCCACTCCGTACGATAAAAGCTTGAAAAACAGAAATTTGTCGTTTTCAATTTTATCTTATTTTCTGGAATTTAAAAACATTTTCAGTACATTAATTATCTTAGCTTATTTTATACATTTAGATAATTTAGATCTTTCTATTCAGAAAACTTTACTTTGAAGTGCTAATTAAAGTATTACCATAAAAGTCCGCAATTCAAAATTATTAAAAAAAAAAATTTAATTATGAAATATCTCGAATTATGTGTTATATGAAAAAACGAATGTTTTACAGAGAATTGTTACCAATATTAGTTAGTAATCAATATATCAATATCACACATCACATGTTATTGATGTACCAATATTAATTAGATAAACAAGTAAAAACAAACAATTGACTGATTTAATTGTTGAAATACCATGTATGTGTTGATGAGGCAATTGTTTGTTTTTTGACGACAGTTAAGTAAAGAAAAATATCCACTCTTAGACAGCCATACATTCATTACTGATATTCCGATATAATACATAATATAAAATTCCCACCTAATCTGCGCTCTCTTGGGTAAACAGTGATATTTACAAAAAAAAAAATGTTTCAAACAAAAGTTGTTTATTTTTTTATAAAAAAAAATTTTTGACATTTAAACTTTAGTTCTATCTCTAACGGTTTACAAGATGGATCCTACGGATGGAAGATCCAATTGATCTATGTTGCTCATTTACGCACTTAGCCTCACTTTTTACGTCCTCTGCACGATAAAAATTTTACCTTGACCCTTTTTTGTTTTTGAGGGATCGTGTCCATAGACAGAGGGTAGCATAAATATTTTTTAGCGTTACAAACTTGGGACTAAACTATATATACTATGATATATCTCATATAAACATTGTATAATATACAACTTGTCATGTTTAGGTTTAAAACGCGAGCGTTATTAATGAATAACGTATAGTTTAAAATCAAATACAAGATCAATAAAAATTTTTCAATATGATTAATAAAAATTGACAAACAATTATCTCCCACTGTCATTATTTATTAGCAATCTTAAGTTAAATGTTCATTATTTATGAGCTTCCTGGTACCTGGTATTGTAATAAAATGGTACCTATACTATACATTTAATATTCCATTTAAAGTATTATAGGTTTGAACTTGTGTGCTACTTCGAATATATAGAAACTTGGATAGTTAGTATCATTGATTGCCAAGTGTGTTTTCCTAATTTATGAACATTTTACTTAAACTTTCCTAATTATTGTTAAAATAGACACTAAGATGTATACACTATAACTATTATATAAAACTATATGAACGTCACCTTTACCTAACTTTTACCTGTGTTATATATTTCGTACGGTTTTTAAGATATATCCATACGAAAAGTTTTTAGTTTAATACTTTGACTTTAATTATTTCACTTAATATTACATGCATTAAAATTGGAGATAGGTAATGGCGCTGTATGCTAGTTCAAAAATATTTTATGTTATCATTTTTTAAATGGAAACTACCTTCATTTTTTGGTATTTTAATACAAGCATTACAGCCAACTATTCTTCAGGAGCTTCAAAAGTTCTTAAAAATCGGTGAAAATTGGATTATTGTATTGTAAAAAACAAGAAAAATTTGAAAAAAATGCATTGAAAAACCAGTTTTTCTAAAAAGATAATACAGTAAGCTTTAATTGAGAAAAAATTCATACAAAAGTTGTAGTTGACGTATTTGTGCACATTTTGAACTCACAATTTTTTAACTTCCTAGTGAAAAGTTATTGTAATGGGTCCGATTTAGCAAATTGACAATTTTGACATATCTCCACGTTTCAAGGCCCTGAGAGTCGAATAGTATGGTTTTTAAAAGTATGTCCGTGTGTGCACATGTATGTATGTATATTCGTATTCAATTTTCGGCTCGCGTATCTCGAGAATAAATAATGATATTGACATTGGACCAGTTTCATTTAACGCATAATTATGTAACTAAGACCTGATTAGATTTTGAGCAAAATCGGTCAAGCCGTTTTTTGTACCGAATGAAAAATTGTATAATTGTCATTATTATCACTTATTATTTATATAGTTTTAACGTCATCGGGGGTTGCAAGGGCCGAAGCCTCTGAGGGTGCAGTTTTGATTGAGAAGTATTCGATCAATTGTATGTATAAAAAGGTAGCACAATAATTTCTTTACGCAATGGTCTTTTATAAAATATAAATGTTATTTATCCCTCAAAATTTAAAACTCTAATAAAAATATAACGAAGATATAATGACATACTTGTCCATAGTTTATTTCCTGTAAATTATGCCGCCCAACGAGCGAGGGTTCACATAGAATTCAATTTAAAAATATGTAATTACACAATTCAATGTCTGTATCAAACAGGTAAAATAAAATACGATCTTTAAAGCTTTTACACAGTCGTGTAATTATTTAAAAATAAATAAATATATATTTTAAATTTATTTCCTTAAATATTGCATAACACATTAAAATATTTCATACGATTAGAGACTTTAAAAATTTGTATTTTAACTACTTCAGAGGAGATTATAAAGTTAGTTGTACCTTAGTATTATCATCAAAGGAAAATTTATTATTTATTTGTATGTTAAAAAAATTAAAAAGAAAAATGTTATAATTATTGATATTCCGGGAAAAGAACTTGTAACACTTCATAATTAGATATATCAAAAAAATAATAATTGAATTTTCTTATAAAAATATTGTGAAAAGCTTTCTTTGATATAAAAATATTCGATGAAATAATTTCTAATTAATTTGTGATACCAAGAAAAATTAGAAAGCTTTTAATCTTTTAATATTTTACCATTTTATTTTTACGAAATAATTTCTGTGCGAACAATATACTTTTAAAGGGCGTTTCTGGCCAGTTGGCCAGGGTAGTATGTTAGTGGATTGATATTAATTATAGTTGAAAAATGTAGGATATAAAAATTCTAAATCTAAAATACTCAAATTCGGGGATTTTCAAGGCAAAAAACTATGCGGAATTCCAAAAACTTACAAAATTTGATCTAAAGGAAATTATACATTAGAAAATAAATTACTGGCATTTTAATTAATTTCCCGACTCTTCAAGAAGTTACAAGTGCACTTATCAGCCCCCTCATCTTGGCGACGTCTATGATATTAACTGTAATGTATACTCATGTGTTTAACTAACCGTCCACATAACACTAAAAAATTTCCCACAATCAATCACTTAACACTGAAAAAGTGAACACTACCAATGAAATTAGGTAGTAATGGACTCTGAAACTCTTTTAATGGTAAATGGCTTTCGATCAAACTACAGTCAAAGACAAAATTAATCGACCACTCCACAATTGCAAATTTTTGAGTGGTTTTTGTAAGCTGCAACTTCGTTAAGAGTGGTCGTATCGGAATTAAAAGAAAAGCATTTACAAGCTTGCAATGTCTTATTTTGAAATCTTGTAAGAGACATTTTCAACGACCAAAAAAATAATTCATACATCACGCTTGGCGGTTTCAAAAAAAAATTGCCGCATTTACTTAGTTTTTTCATAGGAAAGAAAAGAGTTCTCCGTCTTACCGAAATAAATTTTGTAATTGAACTTTAAAAAAAAATTAATCTACGTACTGCAAATTAAGTAAAGAATAAATTTTTTTTATTGCTCAAAGTTGATAAGAATAATTGGTATAATTACTTTGTAATAGCTTCGAATTATCTAAGATAAGTTGTCATAAAGAAGTTTCGTCCAAACAAAATGATTTTCTTTTACACACAAAATGATTTTTGAAATAATTAGAAATTTTTTAAACTGATATCACACTGCTACATGGATCTTAAAAACTACCATAACGTAAACAAAACTTAAAAGTGTGCTCTAATGGTTACATTATTAAATAAATTTAACAAAGTTATTCGTCCAATTGCTTTAATGGAATTAGTACAACTTGCGTAGCTTTATATGACAGTATTTTATTGCAAATGATTATACTTTATTGCAAATTATTTGTCTATTATGTGACAGTCACAATTATCTGTTAGCTCCAAATGATTCTAACAGATGGCGATATCTGTTGACTGGATTGAGTAAGTATTCAATAGATAGCGCTATGTTAAAAATACAAGCGTGTCATATAAAATAACCACAACGTGTTGCTGAGGCTAAGGTATAGCCTAAATTTATTTTGTAATAATCGAAATACAGTGAAATTTAATTGTTCTAACTTTTTCAACTTTTGGTGTTGGTATAGACACACACGTGTCTCATGGTAAACATATAAATAGCATTTTTAATTTTAGCCATGTATTAGACTTTAAAATGATTAATTAGTCGTTGAATATATCGTATAATTTAATAATTTTAACTTTTATAGTGTAGAAAACAGCTCCATTACTTTTTTACCATTGTTAGATACTAAAATGTTTTACTCTGTACTTTAACTTATATCAATATTATTTATTTGTACATACAGAATGTATAAGAAGGAAAAACTGTCCATTATCTCATATTAAAGTCTCAACTCATATTAAAGTTTTATTTTGTAATTCAATAAGTTATAAAAAATATCACTTGAATTTTTATAGAGTAAAATTTAAGTTCATTTTGTTGTGTCAAATTACTATTTTTAATGGGTGACTCGTATTTTCGTGATATAACAATGGTTTAATAATACTGATATTCTAATATACGAGATTGCTTTTTTGAAATTTGCCAAAAATTCATATTTGCATAAAAAGCTCCGAAAGTGCCAAAAAAATGTATAGGTAATATTATTTTTATTTGAACATTTCTGTAACAAAAGCAAAGCTTCTTTTCTTCGAATTCTAAGCTGCCGCTACTTACTTGGTTTCTATAATATTTGTTCATATTGTGTTGATATGTGCACATATAATATTACATTTCGAACATGCGGTGCATTAAACAAAATGATCAAATGCCAAATAAATTATCTTCTTTGTGTGCTTTCAAGTGATAAAACAGATTTCTATTTGTCTGTATTATATCGAAAACTTCATATATATGGACATTGTCTCAACTCATTTGCAGTTTATTGGTGTCAAAGAATCAGTTATACAGGGTGAGTCATTTCAATCTATAATGTCTAATAGCTTGTTTTGTAGTTAACCAATCAAAAATAACTAAAATAAAAGTTGCAGAGTTTGATGGGGAACATCATGTTCTGGCATCAGATTGGACCTAGTTTTTCGGAATATCTAAAACGGTAAGATAGAATAACACTTTAAATTAAACAGGTGAATCATCCTACCAATCTCATAAAAAAAACTATCATTTTTTTATCAAGACGTCAGCTTTTGTAGGAAATGGGTCTTAAAAATATGTCACTAACGGTAACTACGGAAAAATGCTTAAGACAAAAATTGTCAAAAGAAATAGAGGACATTCGACTGTGACCATGGCTTTGACCTACAGTTTTCGATAAAATTTAAGCGTATTTGTTTTCGATTAAATTCAATAATGACAAATTTTTAAACAAAAACTGTTATTTAATGAAGATCAACTTTCTAATTTTAAGTGTTATTCTATCTCTTACCTTTGAGAACCTAATTGGCTATTAAAGCAACCGAGGAACTAGGTCCAATCTGATGCCAGAACATGATAGGTTTCACGTACACAATAGCTAGAGGGCGAGATCAAGAGGTATAAAATCTCCAATGAAGTGCTTAAAGTTATCCTAGATTTTTCCCAAACTTGCTAAGTTAGAGCAGTATGCAACAGTATATTCTGAATAGTTTTTACACAGAGATATTTTTGTGCTGTGTGGTTCTTTTATTCTAAATAAATTATTTCTGTCAACACTTTTGACTAACTAAATCATACCAGAATATGATGTCAACCATCAAACTCTACAATTTTTTTCAAGTTATTTTTTGATTGGTTAACTACAAAACGAGCTATTAGCCATTATAGATTAAAAAGACCCACCCTGTATACAAGACAATCAAAAGAATAATAATTTGACACATTACTCATTCATTTATACATACATGATTGGACAAAGTTCTAGAAATATGAGCAATTTTCAAGAAGAGTGTAATATATCAAATATTATTATTAATATATTTTTAAATACATTATTTACCATGAAGGTAATACATAAAGTAAGCCTAGATTGTATTTCATTGCTCTAGAATATTAGTTCTTAGTCAAATAATAATGAGATATACAGCAGAAAGAGAGTATATTATATAGGTTATCACGCATGAGAAAGACTCAATGGAAACTCAGGGAAATGAATGGTCAAATAAATCGGACTCAATTCATTTTGTAAAGTGAAATAGTAAAAAAAAAAAGGTAATCCAAAACAATGATTCAAAAGAAAAATTTGTCAAAAAAAAAAAGATAGCTCTCTAAGTATCCTTTTCATCTCATCTGATGTTCTTGAGCATCCCTTTGTTTCTCAGTGGCATCGTAGCCTTTAAACGGTCGAACCGCCTTGATTGAGAACATTTTATAGCTAAACCAAAAATTTTTTTAAATTTTGTAAATTTTAATTGTTAGCATAAAAATCCCTTCATTATATTTTGCCCGGAAATATGGCATAAATACTTCACTGTGCACCACTGTGTTCTCCGATGAAATAGAAGGATTTTAATTGTTCTTTATACATAAAGCATATTATACACAAAGTATATTTATTATATATGTTTTTTTTTTTTATAACATCGATAGAAAATTGCACACAATGTTATAAAAACAACAGTTTAATGTCGTGTTTTTGTCTGTAAAACAGCTATTATACCTAGTCGTATACTATTTATAAACATTATTTTCTAGTATCAAGTTTTCAGTTTTATTTTTATGGCTGTTTTGTAATAATACACTTTAATAACGACATACAGATCGTTCATAAACCGTCGCGTAGCGCTCTACGTCTTGTTAATCAAACGGTTGATTGTTTGTTGACAAAAATACGACCAATAAACCTTTTATGTTCCGGTAAATTTGCTAGGTGGTTAAATATGAACAGTATTACACTTCATCGATTTAGACTTTAGGCGAAAACGAACAGATTAATTTTCAAATATCAACCCGGCAAGACATTTTATCCCATTATAAAGTACCTATGAACAGAAAGGTCAATTTTCAAGCAAATGACTTGAAACTTTTTTTTTTATGGTTTTTTATATCTAGTAGGTACATTAAAAAGTTTGATACACTTTCCTCAAAATACTTGCAATTTTCAATTATTTGACGTTATATACTCCGAATGTCAATCACAAATAATTCGGAAAGTATAAACTTTTCGAAATATACTTGAATAACTTTTTTTGCTTAGAATTCACCCTTCTATTATTTACCCTTGTCATTTTTGGCAAAAATTTTTCCACCCCTAAGAAAAGGTGGCTTCCGTCCCCTGGACAAGATCGCACAAATTTCTGTTTTTAACTTCTTTAGGTAAGCCTTAAACAATGTAGTCAAACAGTTTTTATGAAGATTCATTGACTGGCCCTGGATTCCGAAGTATAAATCTTATGACTCTCCACTACATCGGATTTCGAGTGCAGTAATGTTTCTTTTTTTTACTGACTTCAAACAAAAAAGGAGGAGGCTATCAATTCGACTGTATTTTTTTTAATATTTGTTACCTCACAACTTTCGACGTGCTTCCCGTGTGGTCCCACTTCATTTTGGTCCAGTTCTGAATATAATGTAGTTAAAATTATTGTTATTTTTTGAGTCAGTGTCAGCCAAGTTAATGTAGCAGTCTTTTCTGTCACAGTTGTTTCCTTGGCTGACACCGACTCCAAAAATAACAATAATTTTAACAACATTATATTATCGTTATTTTTTTACTTTTTAGTGCATATTAATTTGTTTTGGAAAAGTTTTTCTTTTGAAGTCGGTTTATTAAAAGTTTTTTTAATTTTAACATTTTTGTTATTGAATTTTTCAATATAAATGTGCTATCTTTATTCGACTCATCAACTATATATACTAAATAAGTTGTTTTATTCAGCTAAAATAATATTTTTTAAGTTTAGATGAGATAATTTTTTTTTTATTATACATCTGAGATGTCATTACTACTCATCCACTTCTCTTCTATAAAGCCAGATAATTTCTTGAATTTTCACATTTTCTCTTAGTAAAATCTTTATATAATACATTAAAAAGAACTAGCTATATCAGTGCTGCATATATCTTGATAGAACTGAGTTCATTCAACCAAAACAAAACACATATTAACAGAAACCAATTCAACTAAGTTTAACTTATAAGTTGTAATATTTCGAAACAGAGAAAAAACATAGCTCTGGCATTTAAGAAAAAATTAGAAAAAATGAATAAAATTCATTATATTCCTAATATCGATTCGATTTGTAAAAAAAGCTAAGTCATCAACGTGAAGTACTACTGGGTAATAATTTTTATATTTTCTTTAAAATTCAGTTTTTCTCTAACATTTTTTCACTACATTTTATTTTCAATTTTTTTGGAATGATAGCTTTTTAACCAGAAAAAGAGTGATAAGATTTCATTTAATATTTATGTGTGTGTGATTTGAATTGATCGAAAATGATGACATTTGAATAATTGTTGAATTTTTCAAGTTGACAGACCTAGATTTCAATTTTGAACTTTTCATATTTTCCTTTGAAAGTATTGTAAAATTTTTCTGTAGAATTATTAGAAAAAACAGATGAGCTTTTGGATTAAAAATGAAATAATTTTAAAAATATAAATTGTCCTTTGAAAGGATCCCATACACGATCATTATGGGAAACGACTTCGGTTAAACTTTCTATATCTGTGAATTCTGATTAGTTCTTGATGTTGTTCATAAATCAATGCACTTAATATTAAAAATTTGAATTCAAGAGTGTAGACCTGGTGTATTTTTTACTGGATGAGGTAAGTTATTCTGTTTAGCGACCCCAAAAACTCCCGAGTAACGAGTTTGGATCGATTATATAACTAATTTCCCAAAAACTCCAGGAGACGACGGGATTATCATTCACCCTGGGCACCAGCTATTTTGGTGACCAATTCTGAGTCGATATTCTTGTTCAGCGACACCAAAACCTCAGAGTAACCAGTTTGGAATCACTATTAACCGAATTGTGAATTTAGTTTATTTACGGTCAATTTAAAATGCAATTATAAAATGCATATTACTTATGCAAATTACATATTTTAAATTTCTAATAAATCAATTTAGGTTACAAAACTTCTTGACTCTCTAATGAATTGAATGTAGAAAACCGCATTCAAATCCTTCTTCTTGTTCAAATTTTTCGAACTATGACTGTTTTTAGTATTTCGTTTCCGCGACTATCGAAAGGAATGTCTCATTAAAGAGACTTTATTTCAATCATTGAATTTATGTGTCAACAAAATATGTGTCGAATAGAACTATAACGTGTCATGACATTTCTTCTCTATGTGAAAATATATATCGATTTCAACTTAATTATAAAGCATACAGGAAATCATCTGGGATTTTTCAGAACAAATGGGTGGAAAAAAAATTTTTCACATAAAGTTGTCAAATAATGATATAAGGTTACCTTTTTTTTTCATCCTTTGAACGAGAAATAAAATCAAATAAAAATTGTACCCACATTTTAAGGAAAAATAGGATATATGTGTTTTCACATCTCTGTATATACACTGTGAATCGTGAATTGTGAATGGTAATGGTATAGGTCTACCATATGAAAATATTTTTCTAAGAAAAACGACGTGTGCTGTTTTGGTTTTTTTTTTTGTAGTATTTTTGACTGTATTTTTTATTAATTCATTCAAAACTAACTGCGTAGTGTTCATTTTACTTACAGCGTGCGTTAATTATATGAAAATCGTTCGAAATCTTATGATAGGCGTAAAATTTAAAGATATTAATTTTAGTCGCTAACAATTTTGTTCTAGACACAAACAAGCAGAAATTAATTTATTGTTATTACTTCGAAAAGACATTCCTTGTTTTACATTATATAGGCTTAAATTACCCTTTTTCGTATTAAGACTTGGGGGGGAGGGCAGGTTTACAAATACATTTTATGAGATTATGATATAGATGTAAATCTAATAACATAAAAAAAATTAATTTATACAAAAGTATAATTTGCTATGTTTGCGTTTAAATTATGAAATATAAATTATAAATACATTCAATTAAATAAATCAATAAATTTAATTTTTCATCGATTTTTATATCATAATCCCATAAAAATGAATAGGCTTTTGTCCACTAACAAAAAATTAGTTGAATAAAAGTTCCCAACGATTAATCATAATATGTAGATAACAAAACACAAAATTAATTTTAATAAAATTTAAGGATCATTAATATTTTTAGATACAAATTTTCATAAACTATGCAACCGGTCACGTAAACGCAGATCAGATATACTTTCATGGTACTACGTCACATCATATGAAAGATTGTGCAAGCTTACAAATGCAAACATAAATAACTCGCAAATACTTGTAAAGATTCATATACATAAATGATTACATGTCACGAAGTGGCATCATTCAAAAGACGCCATTACATTTTACACTGTGTAATACTTTCTTGGTGTAAATCAGATACCTACTAATGTAACATATGAACCAATTTTTCAAATTTAGGAAAAAAGCCTATTTGTACCCCCCCCCCCCCCCCCCGCCCAACGTCTTCAGAGGAAAGAAGCTTATTGAGCCACAATCATATAAAAAATAAATAAATCTTAATTTTTAACAGAAATTTTTTCATGTGGTTTTTGGGCTCTGCAAGAGCTCTAGCAACAGAGGACACCTGACACCCGAAATTTGTTGCGTCGCACAGGTACGGTCTCTTCCAAAATGGTCAACAAAAAGTATTTGCACAAAATGAAATTATATGCGGAAAATTATTAAGCCGACATATCAGTATTCGTACGTCAGTGATTAACTGTGGTTGAGAATTTTTAGCGATACTAAAGTTTCATTTATATTGCAACTGTTACACACCCTCTAACATGCTGTAGTGAAAAATAAGAATGTTTAAAATAAAATAAAATAAAATAAATGTAATTCAAAAAAGAAAAAATCTATTGTATAAAAAGAAAAAAAGATTAATGATTATTCATATTTATTGATTCATATTACTTGATTTAAATTTGAGAAGAAATTCTATTATTATCACAGTACTGTGTGAATACGTTCTTTTGTGTTGAAAAAAAATATATTCCAGTTATTTTTTTGACAAAATAATACCGAAAAGAATTTGAATTTAATAAATAAGATGAATTGTCACAGAAGAGAAAAGAGATTTTATATGTCAATTGGGTCGAAAAGATTCCACTCATTATTATTCTTTTACATTTAGAAATCTTTTTTATTACAAAAAAAATCTTTAAGTTAGTTAAATAGTTCTAAATGAAATTTTGTTGATGATTTAGAACAGAATGATCGACTTTCAAAATATTGTACGATATTTTCTATTTATAAGAAATTTTGAATCGATTTTAAAAATATTTATCTACTCTCATGCAACAAAACAAGGGATGTCTGTTATGGCATCGTATGGCTCTACGGATGAAATGAATTTGATTTAACTTCTTTTTTGTTTTTGAAAGGAAATTTCGTGGAGAAGGTTCTTAGCTATGTTTTAAGTTCAAGTATAGTGTTCGGTACGCAAAACAACAAGTAAAAACAAACAATTGACTGAGTGAATTATTATGTATAGACAGTGTTGATTACACGTACATACATGCCACACATTCATAACTGATATTCTCATATAATACATACTAAACAATTTACGCCCTCGCGGGTAAACAGTGATGTTTACGAATGACAGACAACCGAAAATGGACTAATTAGATGATTTTATGAACACCTATACCAAATTTTTTTCGTAGCATCAATATTTTTAAGCGTTACAAACTTGGGACTAATTTTAGCATACCTTGATATACATGACATATATACATGGTATACAATTGCGGTGCTCTTCAAAATCGGTTCAGTTTGGAAAGAGCTACAAGGAAAAAAAACACATTTTTCGGGTTGGTTTTCATATTTCAAACACACCTTTTTCGAGGTATGTAAGTGAACCAGTTCACAAAATCTTGATGGTGCAACATAAATCACTGGAACATCGACCAATGGTATACGAGTATATTACTTAAGCAGAGTGAATGATGTGTCCATAAGTTTTTTTGGTAATTCAATGATGGGCATCGATGCAGCAAGGGCATTAGGCTTGATTACAGCTTACTTGTATGACATCGTCGTTCATGGATGTTTGGCATCGTCGTCCCAAAATAACAAAAAACGTAGATTCTCCAGTTTTGGAAAAATTAAATAAAGATTATGATTTTTATTAAAATATAAATCTGAATTGTGAGTTCATGATATTACATGAGTGCATAAAATTGAATTAAATTGTTTGATATTATTTTCTAATAAAGTAACCTAGGTTTGGTTTAAATATATTTATTATGTAGATGCCTAGATTTCTATAAATACCACTACAAAGTAATTATTTGTTTATTTAACGGGATTTTTAATCAATGAATTCATATTTTCAATTCAATCTCATTCTATTGTAAACACAAATATTTAGTTGTATTTGTTCCAATCATGAGAAAATTGTTTGAAAGTATTTTTAATTTATTTCAATATGAAACGGCCGACTTTGGTGTGAGGTAGTCATTTTTTTTTTTTTTTTTTCAGTGTGCTTGACTGTAAAGGCCCAACTACTTCAAATTTTTGGCTAGCCGACCTGTGCATTAAAATAATTTCAATTAACAAATTTGTTATAATTACACAAAATGTGTTGATTCAAAATGATATAATTATGAATAAGAGGTGTGCTTTATAAAATACCTTTTTATTTGTTTATCGTAATAATGTTTAATGTTACAGTGGATAAGCTTAAAAAGATTTTTCACTAGAAAAGAGAAATAGGACTGACTATACCTACATTGTAACATTTATGTTTATTTTAATCTTATTATGTATGTATTTGTAGCATTTATGTACGTTAAGTAATATAATAATGGGTTATATTTAATTAACAACGATTTCAATTAAATATATTAATCTGTTAAATTTATTATTTAGCTACCATAAATTCTTTATAAATTCCTTCCAAAAAGTAAATCGTCATAGTCGTATAAGTCATAAACGGTTATTGATACAAAAAAAATTGTTGTACAAAAACGAAGGTAATTTTATTGTGTGTAATAAAGGCTATCACCATTTTTGGTTTTCTTTTAAAACGGTTTTCCTTAAAATGGAGGCACTTAGACCACCTATTTTTGGAAGGATTTTGTGAATTTGCATTCAGTTCGTGAAACTTCAGTACGTGATTTAATTAAAAAAATAACTCCTGTAATTGAATGCCGAAAAAAGTTCTCTGTAGTCTGATGTACCAGATGTTTTATCATTTTCTTTTTATCTGACTGTATTACATATTTAATTATATTTTAAAAAGCTTCTGACTTATGAAAAGAATGATTTTCCTAAACTATGTTCAACGAAATAGACCTTAATGAGACTTTAAGGGCAAATGAAATTTATAAAAACCCATGTCGCGTAAACATAAAGAACCTGTTAACATTACAAGATAATAAAATTTTTCGGAGACAAAGTTACAAGAAAGTATTTCCTGTAAATGTTCTTCTTCTATTACATTTATAACTGAATGACTGACTATATACATATATTTACCGTCATGTAAATAAAAGAGAGAAATATTGTTAGTGAACAATGGGATGTCAAGATAGAAAATGCACAAAATCAAACAACTTCCAAATGCTGATGCTAGTTTTAAGAATGTGATTTGTATGTAAAGTAACGCATGCATTTGACAATATGCTTAGATTTTTATATTTTTATACTACACTCATGCTCAATTTGTGTGCAAATCTTTTTATTTTCTGTTACTATAATTTCTAAGAATTTCACCAATTGCAAATTAATACATTTTGATACAAGATTAAACCCAGATTTGAAGCAAAACCGATGTCTTAGTTTTTTCAAATAGAAGATTTTCTCGTCTAAATTTAAAACGGATTCTTCCTCTGTTTGGTTTGAGCTTTATTTAGTAATTTTAACATTTGTACCTCAATCGATAGTGCCATGAATTAGATACAAGTTTACAACATTAGGTTTTTATTATTTTGATATATTTTAACCCCCGAACTAAAAAAAAGGGTTGTTTGACCACTATGCGTGTGTCTGTGTGCTTGTCTGTCTGTGGCATCGTAACGCCTGAACGGATGTACCGATTTTTATTTTTTTGGTTTCATTTGTAAAGGTAATTTAACGGAGAGTGTTTTTAGCTATGAGTGAGTGACTTTCAAGTGCGAGCTTAGGTCTCCGTACCCAAAAAATAAAACATTGGCGATGATCTTCAAAATCGATTCAGTTTGGAAAAGGCATGACGTATGAATAATTACTATGGAAATGAATGGTCAAATAAACCTGGTTCAATTCATTTCGATAAATTGTATTCTTATTTTTTCGTCTACATTCATAAAATTTTAACAAAATTCACCATCATGGTAAAATATGGTACAAATGCTTTCAACCACAAGTCTAAACTTACCTTGACGCTCGTACTACCTTAATGTAGCATTGACAGTTTCAATACTAGCGATGGCAAGTTTTTAATTTATCCCAACAGTATATTCGATCGCACATTGAAGTTTTGAAAACGAAATACTTTAGAATATTTTTAACAAAGCTGAAATTTTTATAAGTTATTAATAAAAAGCCGTTTACCTACCAAAAACCGTTATGCTTAGCCGTTACCGAAACTTTTTTTGTAAAATTACCATATAAACTTAAAACAATATATATACGTGAAATGATGCCGTAAACACTCGCTATATTTTGCAGTAATTTTTACAGTGATATATAACTAATTGTGAATGTAAAATAAAATTTAACAAGGGATGAGATGTAAAAATTAGTCCATACAGATGATAAAACGACTTTATTGATACCGCTTCCAAACATGAGTAAATAACACACAAAAGCTTTTAATAACATTATTCAAAACATAATAACATAGACAACGATATTAAATGGTATCAAAGTTAATTTGAAATGATTATACTATTAAATCCACCAATTTAATGTTGTCTTTCTATAAATTCTATCTCTAGAGAAAGGCTATGACTAGAATTATACCCACTCGCCATATCTAGTAAAGATGAAAAGCAGAAATAATACAGTCATTTAAAACAGATTATTCCTACAGCCTCTTTTTTTTTGTACACAAGGTAAAATTTTGGTGACATATTTGGGATCTTTTCTGCTCAGAGAAACTTCAATTTCCAAAGTAATATCTCTTTTTATGCGAATTCAAAGTTCCTCGATTTTTAAATCTTACTATTTTATGTTTTATTTTTTATGAGTATTTTTTGGGAAGTAATGCATTTTACATAAAAATAAATAACATATACATAGGACATTTCTTTAATTTTAAGATGCCGCTGTCCGATTTAAAAAATTTGAAGGAACTACTCCTGTAAGCGCTCTCCTGGCGGTCCTCCAAAACAGGTATCTGGCGGTAAACAACATATCTCTCGGATTTGAAGAAAAAACTTTCACTTTTACTCAAATCCTAAATTATGGAGTTCCATAAAGTAAAGATTCTCTCTACAATTAATCATATCTAAAGTTTGGATTATCCAAAATGAAAAAATCAACAAAATATCTTTTAAGAATAGATGAATACAAGTTTTAAACGAAGAAATAGTGAAAAATAGAATTTTTGACAAAATGGCGGCTTCCAAAAAAAAAATCAAACTTTTTCATAGTATATCCAACTTCAAAGTGGTCGAAATAGTTCATTCAGAAATGTTATTCCTTGAATTATAACCTGGAGAAAATATCTAAGAGCATTGTGTTAAAATTTGAAACCGATCGGTCGAGCCGTTGCGGAGTAATCTTGCTCACCGACTTTGAAAATGCTGTTCTGGGAATGTATTTAATATTTCAGAAAACGTTTACCCTCTGTTATCACTCCGTCCTCCTATCAGGTAAGTTCGAAGTATTACCGTTAAAAAAATTGTGTGATCATCGTTTATATAACCGTTCATAGCTTGGAAATGAAAATGCCCTATTCCAATACAAATTTTTCTGAGAAAAAAGAAACCAAATTTGTATCTAGAGATGTAAACTTTTTAATTGATCTCTACTCACCAAGCTCTGCAGGTCACCGAAATTCTGCCTTGTATGCAAAAAGTGAGAGGTTGTACTATAAACTATGGTTGTACTATAATACGAATAGAAAAGAGCCAACAACATATTCACTATTTCAAGTCACATTTCAAGAAAGTAGGTATTTTAGACTTATGTCTACGTCTATGTTTAGTGTCAGACATTCATCTTTGCTGAAGGAATTATATGCATATTGTATGTGTAAAAGGTGAATATGTCGTATCGTCTTCTTCTACCAGAGACAACGACAAAGTGTCATAGAATTAATCACATAACAAAATGCAACTTGAAAATGATTATATCCTACCCAAGATTGTAGAGAACATCATCATATATTCATACATCTGCAATTTTCTGCAATTTTGTTTACTTGATGTTTTCAATTTCATTTCTTATCATTTGTAGATTTACATCAGGTTGTTGTCTTACCTTGATTTTCATTACTTAGTTTTTGTAGAATACTGCATTGTTTTCAACTATTAGTTTGAAAATAGTTTGCTACATATTCTTGTTCTATTCTAAATTGTTTTTAAAACAAAATAAATTGTTTTTGTAAATAACCGAAGTTAAATTATATGTTCATTTGATAACTTATTGTATGATAAACACAACATCAAAGTTATCAGATTCAATTTTTAAAATTCATTAATTCAGAAATACAATTTAAAAAAATCATTAATCACAAAGATCATTATAATTTCTAAGACTTGTAATATTTGACCCCTGACCTCTGAAATTCACACACACTAGACAAAAGACAAGTTATATGCATTTTAACTTTATTATTTTTCGAAAGTTTACTATAAAAATTGCAAAGGAAAAAAAATTTTTTCTACAAATTAAAACACCAAGGATGTGAACACGTCGTTTTACAAAAACGCCGCCGCACCACAAAGAAATGAATACAGAATGATAAATTATTTGTATAATTAAACGTAATTTTCCAAAGTAACAAAATGAAAAACGTAAATTTAGCGTTATTTCGATTGGTCCACAGCTTCCACGGATGTAGATACGTTTTATTAAAAAAAAAAAAAAACTCTTTTTTATTAATAATTACGAACAAAATGAAATTATTAATTTAAAAAAAAAATTACTTAATATAGATTAGGTTAGGTAAGGTTATATTGGATGTCCACGAAGGACAGGCTTAGGCTATAGAGTCCATTTTGATACCATTTGTGTTTTACCAAGTTTTCTGCTTTTTCGTTTATCAGCTCCTCAATTTTTTTCAGAGGCTCAGTACACCTCCTTCATTCATATTCAATGCACTACACCAGTCCATCACAACTATTAATTAAATTAATTTTTGTTGTGACGGCGGGAATTGAACCCGCTAATCAAGGCATACCGGGAACAGAAATGGTTACCCCTTAACGAACTGAACCACTAGGGTTGACTACTTAAAAATACATTAGATGAATTATTATTTCGTTTGTATATGAATTTTTGATAAAGAAAAATATTAATGCAAGTTATCTATTATACTGTTAGTTTTCAAAAAATGTACTAGAGTGGAAAATTTTGATAGCATTGCTAAAATAGCATGTTACCACTTATATAGTGGTACGTAGTTTTTAATTTTTTTTTCAGAGTATATTAGTTTGTGTATTTAGCACCTATAAAAGATCAGGATTGTGCTTTCCTTCGAAATTCACAAGTTATTTTTGCTGAAATCTTCTTAATAAACTACAATTTTAGGAAAATTCATAATTCCAATAAAATAATATTAATTTTAAAAATATTGTATAGGCAGAGTCAATTGTTTGTTTTCACTTGTTTTATTTGATATCTGTAAGTATCAGGATTATCCTGTATTTTCTACTCATAATTTCGATACTTATCGCACACTTTTTATCTTTTTCAGTTTTTATAAAATCAACAGACGCTAACCAAATCATTGTTAATAACGCTTTTATTACACTTACAGTCAAACATTGTTACAGTCAAGAAGCATATAAACTAAAATCTTTCTATATTAATATTCTAGTATTAGAATATCTTGAATAAAACAAAGAGAAATGCACTTCATCGGTCATGTTTATCTTCCGAAAGTCGATTGGAAATAATAACAAAAGCGTTGATTGTCAATTGCAGTCAATTCTTAATCCAAAAATCATATTATTTAAGAATCATTTCAGTAAGGTGAATAGAAAATAGGATTTTGATTTTCTCAATTTCTATAGTCATAAAAATATTTATATAAAAAATCAACACATCAAGCTTTACGCCTCTCTCAAAACAGTAAAACCAACCAAAAATGTACGTAACATATATCTAGTAGTCTCTCTACCATATGAACTCGGAATTATGGACTGCATAGATGATAGCCAGTTTAATTTGGAGCACTACTTTTTTCGAAAATTTAAAACTAAAATCAATATATCCAAAAAAACCTAACTTCACCGTTTAACTGTAAATACTACATTCATGTAGTTGGTTCAAATAAGAAAATATTTGTACTAGAATATAATAACAAAGGTAGGTTAAATATTGTAATATTTCAATAAAAAAAAAGTAACCCAAATGTAAGTTGTTCATTCAACATTATATATAAAGCCATATTTTATAAAAATACTCCTTGAAACGATATTTACAAGGTAATTTATTGCGCATTACTTCCAGTACTTGAATCAGTTCATTAAACACGTCAAAAGTTTAAAATATAATACTTTTACGGTACGTATATAGTGTACCTGCTACTAACGTAGTAAGAAAGGTATTACAAATATTATATCGATAGTGAAAACATTCAGAAATATAGAAATTCTAGATCATATTTTCCATTTTCATAATAACATATACTTCCATTTATTTTAACAACCATTGAATATTCTTGAGGAAATATCGAAATTAAAACTAAAGTTATATTTGTAATAAAAATGAAAGACTTGTTTTTATAAAGTTACGAAATACGTTGCTAGTTGATTCGCTCAAACAAGACTTCCAGCGATAATAATAAAGTTAAAGATTTATCAAACGTTCACGCAAACTTGACAAGTGTATATGATCAATATTTCGGTGGAAAATACTTGACGGCATGTACGAAAATTTTGGTCAAGTATTTGTACCAACTTGCTTTGAACAAATAAAACTCAATGCGAGAATCAGAGACATGTAGGCTTGTACAAACTCTGGTTTTGTAGGAATGTTAAAACTTCTCTGAGGATCATATAATTCTATTTAATCAAAGATAATACCAGTAACAAAAGTTTCAATTCCTAGGTAATTCAATTCGTTAATTAAATTAATACTGCAATAGGTTTTTCTTCTCATTAACCGCTCTTTCCACTTGCCTTTCTTAGTTTCTTATGTTACCCATTAAGCTCTAGGCAAGGCTTGCTTGTATCATTAACATGGCCATCTTTATGCAAAAAATTTTAGACGAAAAAACTCATCAGCAAATATTTAAAATAAAAGGATCTTCAATGAGAATGCCTTCTATCATAGAAAGAAAGGGTACTAAAATAAAAACGCGAAGTGATGTATGTTTATCTTCTTAAGTGAAATCGAAAAACTAAATAAAAGTAATTTATTTATAAACAAAATTAGATCGCTCCAGGTCTTAATCAGCTACATTTATATGAGACTTTCATGTACCAATCAATCGGTTTATATGAACATATATGAATATCAATCATCCATTACACATATATCCATTACCACAAATTTTCGATTTTATATACTATCTCAGTATCTGGATTTTTAGCAATAAAGTTTAAGAATTCCCGACTTAGTTCTTTTAAGGGATTATATCCAGTTAGATTTATCAAAGAATCGATTTTTTGCATTTTCGGAATATATTTAAATATACCATTTGAAAATTTCAAGTTGATCCGGGAAATATTCACGAAGACAAACGCATCAAAAAAAGATAGTCATGGGTACTGTCGATGAATATGAAAGCTTAAAACTTTGAAATAACTGTTTGAATGAAAGTACACCCAAAAAAGGGTTTAACGCGCTTAAAGAAATTTTCACTACAAACATTTTAATTGAGTGTATAAACGTCTTTCAAAACTTTAAACAGGTTTTCAAAGTCGGTGAGAATTTCTCTGAAACGGCTCAAAAAACATAAAAAAGTTTTTTTTTTTTAATGATTTAATTTATTTTTATTTTACCGATTTAGATCATTTTACCGATTGAGAACATGTTGGTAAACAGTGCATTGAAAATGGAAGTATTGTGTGATGTTTCATATGAAATCTATACATTTTTTTCATCAACTTTGCACATTTATCACAAACATATTTATTATCAAGAGTGAGGTATGCTATCGTACATTTGTTTGTATGTTTGTTGTTGGTCATTCAACCAACTAATATTATATAATGTATTCAGCATTCATTCATTTCACCCCACCTGGCTTTCTACTATCATCCCTTGCAACCTTCACTCTTCACTCACTAGTTCACAACATACAGTCATCATAATATTTAAACAATGTAAAAATTTACTGTGTTTGATAGGCATATTCAGTGATCATGCAAAAAAGGGCTCAAGATCTCGATTTTTTTAATACCTTTTAGCATTGAGCTTAAAACAGTTTTACATAGTGGAAAACTTATGTGAACAAAAAATATTTAACCCCTTCCTGATTTCACAAATATCCGTATAGCAGAAGCTGGGTTAGCGAAGCGAATTCCCTCAGGAAATGAAAAAATAACACATTCGTCTTAAAATCGAATTTTGTGCATTTTAAATTTTTCAAGATTTTTTATTTCGAAAACATAGCGCCTAGAGATAAAATAACAAAAGTACTTTTTTTCTTAAACCTGATTAACAAATACAAAAATAATTTAAAATTTTGTACTTTGTGCAAAAATTTTAAATGGAAAAATTTCTTCAAATTTTCATCGATGCTACCTAATAGACGTCAAAAATGACCATCGTTAACATTTATATATTTGTTTATATATACATATGTATCCATACGTTTATATGTCTGTACCCTCTCTACCGGTTGCAATTTCAGGCCCATTTGAATAAAATTTGGTATCAAGAAGGGTTTTGGTATTTGAAGGTTCAAGTTAGTTAATGAAAAAAATCGACAGATAAACAAGGGGTGGGAAGGTACGCAAAGTACAAAATTTTGATTTTTTTCATTCAATATTTTTGTATTTTATGATCAGTTTTAAGCAAAAAAGTTCTCTTGTAATTTTTTTCTATTTTAAGAAAAATGTGTTATTTTCAATCTATGAGGTAATTCTCTTAGCTAATGCAGCTCTTGCGTTACGAATTTTTGAAACTTTGAATTGAATTGTTTTTCGAATTTTTTTATTTTATAATTTTTAAATTATATACTTTTAAAACAAAAAAACTTTTCTTTCTTTTCTTCTTAACATCCTTACTTTCCAGTTTTGTTTAAATTAACGCACTGGGCATTTTTTTTTGAATTGATAGGGATTCAGGGTTTATAACATCACGCAAGTAAATAAATATTTGTAAACTTGAACTTTGATAACGCATCTCCGTGCATTGGAAATATTATTTCGAAGGAACGCACATGCTTTAAACCAGTTCGTTGATAGTTATATATTTTTGTTGTTTTGTTGTTTGTTAATTTTCGGTTGATGATGGATGAGGCCTTTTAGGCGGTATTTTTTTAAAGCGTATTATTTAGTTGTATAATTTCATTTGATGACAAGTATATTTCAGGTTTGTTTTGTATTTTCAAATTTAGGGAATACTGGCATAAAATTTTGAATACTTTGATTCCCTTATTCCAATTTTAAAAATACGTTTAATAATGTTGTAATCTAAAACAATTATAATCACAAATTTCTGAAAAAATGCAAATAAAGTTTGCCCAATATTTGATATTAGTAGATAATTGGCATTCTAAGCATGTGCCTTTTTCACAAAAATAGGTAAATATGGTAAAAACTAGAAAATTTTCACTTTTTATACAGTTCACCTCCAGAATGCACATTTGTTGCAGATTTGCTTTGGTTGGGTTGGTTTTTATAAAATTTGGATTGGCTTTCAAATATGAGTAAATATGGTATCAATAAAGATTTTGTCCGTAGCATCAATATTTTTAAGCGTTACGAACTTGGGACAAAACTTATTATACCTTGATAAATATTTCATATATACAGAGTATAATAATAATATTATTCGTTGCGTAACCATATGATTTAAAAATATTGTTCGAACTGTTCTTTGTTGCTGAATGATGTTAAAATTAAAATGCCAAAATTTAATGAATACCATGCATATATGACATGTATCAAGGTATATTAAGTTTAGTCCCAAGTTTGTAGCGCTTAAAAATATTGATACTACTAACAAAATTTCATATAATAATTTGTTCATATAATCCATTTTCGTCTATCTGTCTTTTGTCTGTCTGTTAACACGATAACTCAAACCGGAAAGAGATAACAAGTTTTTATAGCGTTCTCAGTGCGTAAAAAGTGAGGCTATATTCGTAAATGAGCAATAAAGATCATAGGACCCATCTTGAAAACAAACTATTAGAGATAGAACAAAAGTTTTAACAAAAAAAATGTTCCTTATAAAAGAATAAACAACTTTTGTTGGAAACATTTTTTCGTTAACATCACTGTTTACCCGTGAGGGCACAAATTAGGTTAGAGTATTATACATGTATTACTGTATTGTATCAAGTATACATTTATTTTATGTATGCAGATATTTGTTAATTAATATTTCCACTGAGAAAGTGAGAAGAGAAATACTCTCATTACTTTCTGTGTAGCTGTGACCACATTTTTTTACTTACATGTCATAAAAAGCAAACGATTGCGTAATCATCACTGTCTGTATACATGGTATTTGAACAATTATTTCAGTCAATTGTTTGTCTTCACGTGTTTGATTTAAACAGTGTTAAATAAAGGTTGTCTTGAACAAACATATTTGATATTAAGATATTACAACGTTCATTTTCTTATGACGCAATTAATTATAACATTCGTAACAATAGTTCTCACGCACATGATCATCCACGTGACGAACAATGCCATACTTTATGTTATTATGTAATCAGATGAAAATACATAAACAAGTCATATAAAAATGTTCGTAATTATTAAAATAAATAATTAAAAAATCAGACAACCGATAACGTTAAATAAAGTTTGAAAAGAGAGAAACAAGTCCAGTAGTTTATAAAGCGACTTTAACAGTCGTGGACCATTATTGAGTGGCATTTTAAGAAAAAAAGGCATTCTTTATAAAAAATTTTGCTTATTCTGAAAAGTTTGTAGGAATATTTAAAACTTCTAAATGATGTACAGGGTAGCCAAAAATCTGGTATCACTATTTTTTTTATTTTTTTTTTTTGTAAACTACCCATGCTTTTTATAAGTTGACAAAATGTTACTAAGAAAAGTTGCTCGAAATTAACAATTATCACTCTATATAAAATTTCAAGAAGATCTTTCCAACTTTGACAATTTCATCTTTTTAATTTTCTAACTTAGTCCATAAAAAAAATACACTCTCGAATAGTACATGTTAATTGATTTCTTATTATTTTCTTTGACACGTTTTTTTGTAATTACAACTTTTGTTCAAATAAAAATTGCTTTAATTAAAGGACACGGATCATCTTGATAAAGGGTCATAATTGTTAATTGCGACCAACTTTTTTGAATAACATTTTGCCTATTTATAAAAAGGAAGGGTAGTTTACCAAAAAGAAAAATAGAAATTGTAATTTTTTGGCTACCCTGTACATTATTTAGAAGGTTTTAAATATGCCTACATACTTTTCAAAATAAGCAAACAATTTTATAAAGAATTTTGTTTTTTCTTAAAATGAAAAATAAGAATATTTACAAGTATTGTTACCTCTATCCGGGGACATGATAGTTTTAGGAGTTTCTAATGTGTTGTCGTAAATAAACACATTTTTGTATATAAAGACATTCTGTAGTATATTTAGTATCAGCACCCGTGCAAATTGGAAATTAAAATGACGGGTTGCTGGTAACAAATAAATCAAAAATTCGTAAACATTTATTTACAAAATGATCAGAGAATCATAGTCAGAAATTTCCCAGTTGCTCTTCTTTTATGTAAGATGATCGTTTACTAACTTGAGTTTAAAATTCTTTTAGTTGTATATTCTGTATTTGTAGCTTTCTCTTTCTTAGAACCTGGTGTTTCATGGAAACAAGCATTTTCAAAAATTTGCTGCCAAACATGGAAGTTAAATAAACTGATTGATTTATTTTGTTTTTGAGAGTACCTACTCATTACTATCATATTGAATTTAAATAATCGATTTTGGCTTATACAAACAACTAAATTGAGTTTATTTTACCTAGAATACTAATTATGGGAGAGAATGTAGTACCAGGAATCAATACTCGCACACTAATTTGTCTAGGATCAACCTCATCGATTTTACCTCTCAACATAAGATATTTACAATCCTCTTTTATGAAAAGCATCACATAGTGAATGTGATTGACACATTGAAAATCGCACCTGTTAAAGGCAACCTTTTCTCTGACTATTCAGCAAAGGCCTCAACTGATATTTGTAATGGCCGGAAGGAATCAGAATGCCTCTTTCCGCTTATATAAAGCCTACCAAAAATTCGTAACCCATGAAAAAGGACCTCATTATTGTAAAATTTAGTGCGATCTCTTATCATGTTTTATCATGTATCAGAGATATATTTTAGGTATTATTAGATTCAAGGTAGATGACTTTGAGACTTTTGTAACTTTACTCCCTCAACATTTTGAAGCTACGCTTGAAATTAAAATATGGTATAACAAAATACCCGCCACTAAGCAATAAGCTAGGCAAATTAAAATTTAAAACACATATAGCATTAGTCAACTTAATAAATTAAGAGTAACAAGTTAAACAAACAATTGACTGAGTAAACTGTTGAAATACCATGGGAATTATTTCATATAAGTAAAGAAATATAGTCACTCTTAAGTAGTCACAGTCGTGTATATACAACGAGACTCTTGGGTCACACATATACATAACTGCTAATATACCCATACAATACATACTACAGTAGAACCTCGATAACTTAAACCTCGGTAACATAAAAACCTCTGTTACTTCAAAAAATACTATGTTCCCTTCCCATCAGAGCCCAAAACCTCTATAACTTAAAATACGCAACCTCTATAACTTAAATAAATAATCTCTGTATAGGCCCTCAGTAACTACATAGAAACATGTACATACCTCTATATTAACTAGGGTACATAGAAACATGTACATACCTCTATATTAACCTTTACCTAACATAGACCCTTGATAACTTAAAACCTCTATAACTTAAAATATTTTATGTTTCCCTTGGACTTTAACTTATCGAGGTTCTACTGTATAATGTTCTAATCTAATTTGCGTCCTCGCGGGTAAACAGTGATGTTTACGTAAAAATGTATCAAACCAAAGTTGTTTATTTTTATATAAGGAACATTTTTTACAATTAAAATACTGCTCTTTCTCTAACAGTTTACAAGATGGGTAATTCAGACCCAAGATCCCATTGATATTTCTCTTCGTCTTTGAATTAGCGTGTTTACAGATGGACAGACGGACATACCAAAATTTTGTTCGCAGCATCAATATTTTGAAGCGTTACAAACTAAGGACTAAATTTAATATACCTTGATATATTTCATATATACGTGGTATAAAAACAAAATTTTTGTTTGCTTGCGTTCCAAAATTAAACTTTGCATTTAAATGGTGTTTCTCATTAATAGCGATATCTGGCAAGAAATTATTCAATGCTGCAAGGTAAAAGTTAGACAAAGCACTACACTTTACAATATTCGATTTAAATATATTTTATACATTCAATCAAATGCTTAAAATAAGCTGCAACAAATGAGGGCAGGTAGCGATTCTTCTGCTAATTAGTGTAATACTGATATATGATATACTTTATGCTTATTATGTATGATTTATACAACCTAAATCCACGTTTCGTCAGCAATTAGTCCAATTTATCTTCATTTCATTAGATCGATATAGACGAATTGAATTGAATAAACAAATGTTGAAAATATATCTTGCCATTTATATGTTCAACATCATGATAATTTGTAAGTTTAGAAATGAACCCATAATTATTCTTGTTTTTCTTTGCCTAATTGAAATTACAATGTCGGTACAAAAATCGATATTTTTTTCCAATTTTTCCAAATATTCTTTCTACTATCTTAAACTACATAAAAATCATTTAAGGCAATTATGTATTAAATAATACTAATTATGTTGCGTTTTTATACCATGTATATATGAAATATATCATAGTATATTAAGTTGAGTCCCAAGTTTGGAACGCTTAAAAATATTGATTCTACGAAATAAATTTTGGTATATGTGTTCATAGAATCACCTAATTAGTCCATTTCCTTTGGTTGTCTGTCTGTCGTCTGTCTATTGTGTGTCTGTCCATCTGTCATCATGTGTACTCAAAAACGAAAAGAGATATTGAAAGCGGGCTAAGGACGTGATAAGTGAGGTAAGTTCGTAAATGAGCAACGTAAGTCAATTGGGTCTTGGGTCCGTAGGACCCATCTTAAACCGTTAGAGATAGAATCAAAGTTTAAATGTAAAAATGTTCCTTATATAAAAATAAACAACTTTTGTTTGAACATCACTGTTTACCCGTGCAAGTGCAAATTATGCGCAAATTGTATAATATATATTATATGGGTATATCATATATATGTGTGACATGTTTGTATGTGTAATGTGACAGAGTAATCAACACTGTCTATACATTTCATCGATGAGCTCAGTCAATTGTTTGTTTTCACTTGTTTAATAAATTTTCTTGTGTTCCAATTATGTAAGTGAATTATTATTGGAAAGCATTAGGTCATTCGTTTCTTTCGTCTCTCTCGTTTTCCTTGTCTTTTATCCCATCACAGCTCGGGCTCAAACGTTTTTTGCCTAATTTCAACGTATTCAATATACAATATGTCCACGGATAGAGGTAACTATACTATGTTCTTATTAGGCGAAAAAAATCATTGTTTATTAAAAAAATTTTGCTCTTTCTGAAAAATATGTAGGCATATTTAAAACTTTTAAATAATGTACAGGGTTGCCAGAAATTTGGAATGACTGAATTTTGAATTTTTTTTTTTTATAAACTACCAATACTTTTTCTAATATTCTCTATACAAAATTTCAAGAAGATCTTTCTTTGACAATTCCATTCTTAGTGAAAAAAATATATAAAAAATTTAGGGTTTTGGTTGAAAAATATGTTATGGTAGGAGAAGAACATGTTATTTGATTTATTGTTATTTTATTTGTTACCTTTTTTAGTAATTTCAACTTTTTTTTCCAATAAAAATGATGTTTTAATTAAGTATTTAGTACCTAAACGGATCTTCTTGATATTTTTTATCGAGTCATAATTCTTAATTGCGAGCAACTTTTCAGAATAACATTTTGTCAATTTTCTTATTAACCTTTTCTCAACTTATAAAAAGGAAGGGAAGTTTAGGAAAGGTAGTTTAAGAAAAAATAGTGATTCCAAATTTATGGCTATCGTGTTCATTATTTAGAAATTTTAAATATGCCTACATACTTCACTATCACTACATAGTATAAAACAAAGTCGTTTTCTCTGTCCCTATGTCCCTATGTCCCTTTGTATGCTTAAATCTTTGAAACTTTGATGCGGTTTTTTTTAATAGATAGAGTGATTCAAGAGGAAGGTTTATATGTATAATAACAACCATTAAATAGTGGAGAAGTACTGTTATTTTTGAGGTTAATAGTTAAAAATGTAAAAAGTAAATAAGTAAAAATGTAGTGTATGAATTTAGATATTCCAAAGATAACAGGAAATCTTCATGGTATAGGGAAAGGGGGATTGTTTTACTCCAAATTTAACGCGTGCGGGCCACGGGCAGTAATGAATAAATCAAAACTACTGGATCGATTTTAATCACATAGGCTATATATTTTATACCCGTGCGAAGCCAGAGCGGGCCGCTATGTTTTTATATACAACGTTCACAGTTTTTCTGTAGTGTATTTAGTATCAGCATTGCACCCGTGCAAAGCCGGGGCGGGTAGCTAGTATAATATATAGGAATAGGGATGTGACACTTTAAAAAACAGGTATAAGCAGTTTATAAAGGTAAATTGGTTTCGAATAACTTAACACCCAGTACACACAGTGCATGAACAAACATTGTGATTAAAAACTTTGGTATTATTATTATTGTTTTATATGGTTCTATTCTTCTGCTAGTGACATAACATATAACATAGGTACATAATATATATATATATACATAACATTATTTATTAATAATGACACTTTAAAAGCGAATAATAATATTATTTTGAATTGATATTACAACAATGTTGTTATATTATTAAAATATATTATAATATTAAAAAACAAGAAATACATATATATATATATAGAACATTATAAATTATGACATTAAAAACACTAACGAACGAACCGAATGTTGTTATGTTACGTTGGTTGTGTTGATGACCAACAAACAACAACCATATTTAATTCATAAAACGACATTAAATTTTAATTATAATGCGTATGATTAAAAATTAAATAAACGTGAAATTAAAATGAGACAAGTAGTGTAGGAGTAATAGTATATAATATGGTATAAATGTTTATGTTATGTTTAGTCGCGAAAAAGGAACACAAAAAACAGTCAAAGATTGAAAATTTTAACAGTAAAGTGGATTTAAATGCGGTTTATGGCATTCGTTTCTCTAGAGCGTCAGAAAATTTTTTGTTTCATAAATTGATTTATAATGAATTAAAATTAAATTCGGTTAATAGCGATGAAAATGATTCCAAACTTCTTACCCGGGTGATTTTTGTGGTCAGTGAGCACGAGTTTCGCGAATTGGACTCCGAGGTACCTGGTGCCCTGGATAAACTATATTCCCGTCCTCTCCAGAATTTTTCGGGAAATTCATTATATAATCAGTCCAAACTCATTACTCGGGAGTTTTTGGGGTCGTTGAACACGAATATCGTAATAGATTTGGATTTGGCCTCCGAGTTACCTGGCGGAGATATCTTTCACTCCGGGAAACCCTGAACCTTGGTTAATATATATATATATATATATATTAACCAAGGTTCATAGGGCACCAGGTAATATCGGTAAATTCTTTCCCGATATTCGTGCTCAACGACCCCAAAAAATCACAATTAACCGAATTGTGAATTTATTATTTACGGTCAATTGAAAGTGCAATTATAAAATGCATATTATTTATGGAAATTGCATATTTTAAATTTCCTCTAATTCAAGATAGGTCACAAAATTTCCTGACGCTTTAACGAATCGAATGCATGCAATTTCGTCTTAGATTTCAAATTATCTAATTCAGAAGCTTCGTTTCCGCGGCTAGCTGTTGATGTTGTACGAATGGCTATGTACAAACTACATAACAGAGGTATTCTACATTTGTTTTTTATTATTTTAGAAAAAAATTATATGTTAAGAGTGTTTAAATCATTTAAACTTAATGGTTAAGTATTTTAGAAGCCTTCTCTCTGTACCCCCCGACACACTTCGCTGTAGGACATAATGGTTGCATGGGTGAACTGATTTTCATGTAACTAATGATTATAAATTCGTAAATGCGTTTGGTTGGCCCACGGGTCCAATAACTTAGTACTTCTGTAGGGAAATGTGTCGAAAACAATATATTTAAGATTATTTTATCTTTTTTTTTCATGATCAAACCAATCTTCATATGAAGAATGTAAACCAAAGATTCATTGAAAAATTTTGGTTTCCTACTTTCGTACGTAAAAAACGCTTCATATTTTTCTTGAACTTTCCGATTAAAATATGAGAAAATAGGCGGAATTGTTTACGCCTTAACCAACTGAGCTAATAGGGCGACTACTTACATATTGTTATTATCAATTTTTGAAATTAGAATGCAGTATAACGATTGACCAATAGCCAATGATTCACGTTCAGTTTACTTTATAAAACGATATGCAATTGGCAGCTTTTAAATGTACAGAAATATGAAAAAGATTTTCTTTTTTCAATTAAAAATTTAATTTGTCTTTTATTCGATAACAAAACCACAATGACAATCTGTCCTCAGTTAACCTGAATTGTTATAAAATACCTTAATTATTGTCAATAGTATGTACTATATATTACTTTAGTAAAGGTAGTGGTTAAATATTTATTTATAAAAAAGAAACGGAATTCTAGAAATTTCTATAAAATGAATATAAATTATATGACTTTTGAGTTGCAACATCCAGTGAGAGTTATGGATGAAGATTTATGTAAGAGTAAATATATTACACAGTGTTTTTTTTTTGTACTACACGTAAATCTCAAATGTATTTGAAATGTTTCATAAATTAAGTTTTTTTAATCAATTTTTTTGTCTTTACGTAGACTATGTCAAATAATTTCTGACATCAAACACATGAAAAACATGAAAAAACTCATTTAAAAAAAAATCTCTAATTATGTTGTATCTTATTCAGATTTACAATATTAAGCCCAAAATAAAATCCGGTAAAGCTTTTAGTGTAGGTAAACACAATGAGAAATATTTTTTTTTTATAGAAAATTATATATTTAAGTACACCGTGACTGCTTTATTTTATGAATTACATCATGCTAGCATAGTCTACGCTTTTCTCGATTTATATCAATAGACCTTTATATTTCCTACGTTATCAAGTATGTTTACCCTTGCTTGTTGCCAGACTCCAGACTTTTTGGTGCTCAGTGTGCAGACGGACCGATTTTGATGAAATTTTGTGTGTAGGTTCAAGTGGTTGTGAGGATGGTTTAGATTCACAATTCGATCCATTACAAAATGTTTTTGAGGGATCCGCACCAAAAAATTAATACCCATGAAATACATGGTGGAAACGCATATAAAAAATATATTACATTATATCTTACTATTCAAATTTATTTATTTGCGCTCCCACCTTATTCATATAGCCTTGTCAACAGCTATTTGAATAGTTTTCAGGTATTATTTATTATTATGTAGGTATTTTGAATAGGCATTTATTAGAACAAAAGCAAACGCAGTGAGCTCCACTGCTGCCAAATTCAGCCAGGACGAAGACTAGGTCAAAGGTAGGTTATTTCAAAGCTTTAAGTTTTCACTTCCGTCGACAGTCTCCATGACGACTATCTTTTTTTTACTACCTGTTGTGTTATTTTTATGTATGTTTGATTCCAGGAGTTCTGTGATTTCATCAGAATATAAGTTATAATGATAACTTCACCATTCTCACAAATGTAATGGCTATGGTTTATAGATTAATCTAATCCGTCCAGTACTTAAACTTTCATTGTTATTATTAATGTTTTTCAAAACCCACTAAATACCTATTTACTGCAAATGTACATAAAACATACACATAACAAAACCTCCTATTTAGCCCAGCATAAGACAACTCATATAGGTGTATATTTTCCATAACTACCCAATCTAGATTACAATCATTCATATACATTCTATTCATGGATAGATGATGTATGTGGGGTTTTTGCTGGCGTAGAAAATATTCCCATAAGAATTGGGTTTCTTTTCGTATTTTATCAATGATATGTCAATGATTTTGATTTTGCAATTATTTATTAGGATAGATACTCCTAGCAATGAGAACAATATGTTTCTCTAAAATCAAAAACAAAGATTTGGTCCCACTCATCATATAGGGTACATCAAAAATTTTTCCAGATTTAGAAAATACTTTTTTTTAGTTATCAAACTCAAAAACTAAGCAAGAATTCGAAATATTTAATTTTTATTGGGAACTTATTTCGTCGTGTTTCGTAAAGAATCAAGTTTTGCAAATCTCCTTTCACCTCCTTCAAATTGATCTTGGAATTTTCAAAAACTTTCAGTGTAATGAAATGACAAAAATCTGTTAGATTTACTTATCTTTCTGGCTCAGAAACCAGAAATATTTTCGGCAGGGCTACGGTGAATGTTAATTTGTTTGCTGTAAATGATAGTTCAAAGTCCCTTGATCACAATAAACACAGTTTTTGGGCCTCTTGCGTGGCAGGCCCAAATATATTTGTGGAAGAAATATCAATAATTTTAATTATACAAAAAATAATCGGTGAAAGAGCTTCAAAAAAGTTTTCATCAAAAAGAAAAATTATCACAGAGTCTTTTATGAAAAAAAAACAAAAAAAAAACATTATCATTTTTTACTTTGATTTAGAGCATTTTATTACATTTACGTAATACAATTTGCCTAGTTATATACACAGTTGACTACACAACAGCCGAACTACCTTAAATCAAGTACTCTCAGCTTTGTATTGGCATAAATGGCACGAAATTTAAAAAAAAAAGTTTTAAAGCGTTATATTTCGATGTAAACGTGATTAAAAGTTATCGAAGCTCATAAATTTTTTTGAGGGATTCTAACAATTAATGTGAGTGGTGTCTAGAGTCTTGCGGAGCTAGGTAGCACAGATAAACACTTTAATCTTATAACACTCCTTCTTTAATCAATATCAAAGTGATGCTCAAGGATATCAGATGAGATGAAAAGGATAATAAGAGAGCTATCTTTTTTCGGACAAATTTTTGGAAATATTTTCATTAAATTGAAATATTTGACTTTGTTCTTTTGAAGTATTGTTATGAATTGAGCCAGGTTTATTTGACCATTAATTTCCATAGTAATTATTTATAAGTTTAAAATTATATGTCATACCTTTTCCAAACTGAATCGATTTTGAAAATCATCGTCATTTTTTCATTTTTTTCGGGTACAAAACTCTAAGCTCGCACATGAAATATAGCTTAAGAATAAATTAAAATCAGTTCATCCGTTTAGGCGCTACGATGTCACAGACAGACAAACTCACAGACACACACACACATAACGGTCAACTTACACCCCTTTTCTTAGTTTGGGGATTAAAAAGAATACTCAATAGTTTTCAAAAGATCTTTGCCAACCTAGCTAACAATGCAGACATTACTTGTATGAGCTAAAATCATATAAAATATGTGTCATAAACACAATATTGGTATATATGGACGTTACAAATAATATCTGTTATATATGTTTTCAATATTATGATTATTATTATTATTATTTTCATTATAATTATTAATATTTATATTATGAGTGTTAAATTATCAAGTTGTTATCATTTTATATAAGTGTTTATTATTTATGGATACATCGACAACAATATAACGCCATTAGTGTGTTAATTATACCAAACATGAACAATATCGTTTATGTCTAATTGCAGTATTCTAATAAATAATTTAAACAAAAATTATTTTTATTATTTAATTATTAATGAAAGAAAAAATTTTAATATTTGATTTTTTTCATTATCCCACATTGTCATCCATTTTTTAGCAATATTCAAACTTCAAGTTTCTGTCTCATCAGGAAGTTAGTTTCTTCAAAAACTGTTTTTCTTAAATAATTATTTTTCTCGTCATCCGCTCATTATCATTTCTAACTTATCGAACACATACGAAATCAAATTAATAAAACTAGGTAAAATGTTGATCTCTATCTCTATCTCTAGATATTATAAATGCGAAAGTAAACATGTTTGTTTGTTTGTTTGTTTGTTTGTTACGCTTTCACGCTAAAACTAGCGAATGGCTTTTAATGAAACTGTACAGTAATATAGCTCATACTTCAGAATAAAACATGGGATATAATTTATAAAGATATATTAATAAAAAAAATAAAAAATAAAAAATTTAATTTGGCATTACTAAAAATTACAGATTTCTGTAAAAGTAGATATTTGGCATAAGCATAAATTACAGATTTCTGTAAAAATATAGTCAATATAAAATATTTCACGGCCATTTTTTCTGATATACTCAATGAATAATTACAACTATTATACATTTAAAAAAATTGAAAACCATACGATTATTTTACCTGTGTAAAACAATCCTTACCATTATTTCGAGTGTTATAGAAAGGGGATGAGCGAGACTCTTTATCAATCTTAACTTTTAAACCCAGCGAATTGGGTGGGTATCACTCTAGTATATAAATAAGTACTCGAGAAAAACGTCAATTACTAGACACTGTAATAAAAATGATAGGAGAGTTATAGTATATCGTGATTTTTCGTCGTTTTTATTTATCTAGTGTGATACCACATTTGTATTACAGCAATCTTTTTTGGCGGAATTAACTGACAATATAGTCACAGAAAATTTACTTCCAATCAAGAACATGTGAACTGTTTGATCAGTGATCAGTTTCGTTGATCCACACCGCTCTACTTGAATTCGTAACCGATGTTTCATTTCACTCGTTTAATTGAATATTTAGAATTGTTGAATATGTATAACAAATTTGATAATATGAACAATATTCATAACAAGTAACAACAGACAATTCACTGAGTTAATTGTTGAAATACCATGTATAGACAGTGTTGATTACTCTATCACATTACACATACAAACATGTAACACATACATAACTGATATTCCCGTATAAAACATATTATACAAGTTACGCCTAATTTGCGCCCTCACGGGTAAACAGTGATGTTTTTGAAAAAATGTTTCAAACAAAAGTTGGTTATTTTTTATAAAGAATATTTTTCACCCTTAAACTTTTGTTCTATCTCTAACGGTTTACAATTAACCTATGTTGCTCATTTACGAACTCGACCTCACTTTTACGACCTGAGTACGCTGTACAAATTTCAGCTTGATATCTTTTTTCGTTTTTGAGTTATCGAATTGACAGACGTGCGGACGTACGGACAACCGAAAATGGACTGATTAGGTGATTTTATGAACACCTATACCAAAATTGTGTTCGAAGCATCAATAAATATTTTTAAGCGTTACAAACTTGGGACTAAACTTAGAATACCTTGCATATTACATATATGCATGGTATAAAAATCAGATTGCAAAAATAATGATAAGCACTAGTTTATACGTAATTTAAGCAAACATATAAACATATATAAAATTGTTATAAACTATGAAATGTGGTTTTAAAATTTCACTATATATACACTACTGGCCATAATTCAAGAAGATATTTTCCAAAAGCCCATTACTTTTTTTATTCCTTTCTTACTTGTGCCGAGCGAGGATTTAGGTAAGGTTGAGTTAGGTTAGGTAAGGTTTTATTGGCTGTCCACGAAGGACACACTTAGGCTATAGAACCCATTGTGATACCATATATGTGTCTTTCCACCTTTACGCTGATAATTTCAATTATCCGCTCCTCAATTTCAGAGGCTGAGTGCACCTCCTTCATGCATATATCATGCAATACACCAGCCCATCACAACTATTAATTAAATTATTAAGCATACCGCGGACGGAATTGCTTACGCCTTAACCAACTGAGCTAATAGGGCGACGAGGATTTAAGAGAACAAAAATTTTCTCTACTTTTATGAATATAAAAAATTTGCCCCGGGGACATCAACAATTTTCCAAGAAAAATCCAATCCAAATCCGAAGCTTCTTATTTTCTCGGATCCAAATTTTATTTAGTTTTGAGTTTTTATTGAAAAAATGACTTTGATATGTAATAACGCGGTTAAAAAAGCGATACACAACATGAAGAGAAAATAACAAAGTATCGGATGTTGTCATTATATTTCTAATAAAATAATTTCAAGCGCGGAGTCCAAGCGCAAGCTTTTCAAGCCCATAAAAATAGCATATTTGATATGTTTTAAAAACGGAAATCAGAAAGGGATGACAAAATTTACCAAATTTAATAAAAAAGTTTGAAAGCACTTTCAGCTTTCGAATGAGAACAAGAGAGATTTCAGATAAATGAGTAGACTTAACTCAAAAATGTTATGTTGGCTTTGATATTAATAGCTTGGACGTCAGCAAACAAATGAAAATTTTGCAAAATAAAATAACAAGCTTTCGTGTGATTATATTAGAATTCTTACAAAATTCTTACATTTAAAGGTAAAATAAAACAAAAAGAAAATTTTCATAACAAAATTGTTCAAACAATTGAGGGAATGTTGTGCCATTTAAAAATATTTTATTTTCTAAGAAAAACTGTACCTAATGTACCTGTAATTGTTGCTAGTAGTGTACTTTTTGTTGTTAATTATTTTAACAGAGAATTGTTTATTAATAATTAGTATGTAAATTTTAATAAATGAATGAATAACTCTAGTGATAAATTTTAGGCACTTTATATTAAATATACAAATTTATAGTAATTGCCATTTTTTAATTATATTATTTTAAGTATTCATTAAAATATTAAAATAAAGTAGTCATGGTAGATTTTGCGATGCAAAACGTTGCCGCAATTTTAATCCACGATTTCTAAAACGAATCATACTAAGAAAATTTTTTTTGTTAACAAAAAACTAAACCTTTAATAGTATCAGATGGGTTTGTATGAAATAAAGCAGTGTAGACCAACTCAAAGTTACATACCAACCGGTAACCTGCTTTCTTAATTTGTCCAAAACTGCAAATTTCGAAAGAATCATTTGAATAAAAACACAATTTAGTGCATTCAGGTGCAACAATAAGAGACGCTTCTTTAATAGAGAAGCCCAAGCTATTGGCTTATTGTTCCTAATTTCGTATCAATTCGATTTGAAAATCTTAATGGGGTAGAATAATGTTATTTCTTCCTTAATATTATTAAATGGGGTTGGTATTAAAAATTAGACACTAAGGCCAAAAACGAGTAGCCACATATCAAATTTCAGTTTTCTATCTGTTATAGTTTCGGAAGTATCCAATTAAGACGCATTTTTTTATATCGCGAAAGAGGCAGCGTATCACTTGATGAATCATGTTTGCATAAAAAAATGTTTATTTTAATTATTAATTTCCCACTCATCAAATAAATTCGGATTAAAGCAGTACGAGCGCCAATGCAAGTTTTGACTTGTGGAAATTATTTGTACCTTAGTTTCAACTTTGATGAGGAATTTTGTTATAGCTTCATGAATGTAGACGAAAAATAAGAATAAAATTATTGCTCCCTTGGTTTTCAAACTATCGAAAGCTAAATAATAAAACAAAATTTTCAATTTTTGATACTCTGAAAATTACTCCAGATGTGGAAAAATTTTTCAATACTTTTTGTCTTATATTGTCAAGTAATAACAAAATTCACCATCAAGATTGAAAATATATATTTTTTTTAAATTTGTGTCCTCGCCGTGCTCATATATCCTTAATGAGTCGGACACAACGAGTTTTTTGTTTTCAATAATTTATTAATGTTTTAACTTTTATTTAAATAGTTCTTTTTGAATATCCGCCGACTAGTTTTGGAGAAATTTATGAAAACATCAACCATCTATACTATCGTTTCCTATAAGACCAAAGTTAAATACTTTGGATGTCATTTATTTATTTAAACAATCGGGAAAACCCCCTCCTTCCCCCTAAAATTTTCAGAATTGACTTAGACGTAGTCCAACTATACATTTAATAAAAATAGCAAGCCTTTTATCCAAAATAGCCCTGGCGTTCGTTCAAAAAATTTTCAAAAGTGGTTTAAATACAATCAATTGAATAAGACTAATAATAATTGAACCACAAATTTATGATCATATGTTCACCACCTACCTTGTTGTATTATGACGATATTTGAAGCTTCCAGTCGATATTATCAAGAACTACACTCGTATTTATGGAACAATAATTGCATTGTGGTTTCACTTAGATGATAATAATGATTTACAAATGCTATTCAATTCTATTGAGAAATTAGTATTAGGTCAAGTTTTAATACATAAACTATGAAATCAAATAGTTGATTTGACCTAAATATATCAACATTGCATTGTATTTATACTAAATTTCCGGACCAAAGTCAGAAAACTCAAATTCTTTTGTTTTTCATTAAAATTTTGTTTTTTGGTGTGGTTAGGCAACCATTCCATCAGAAACAGGTCCCTTGAGTTATCTCTATATTGAATACGAAGGTTGGTGCTTCAAATTCAAAATTTTACAGTTGTTCTAAAACTCTTTATAAACGAAATAATAAATTTTTTTAATAAAATACAAATTAAATTTTACGTTTTGAACAGATAAGTTATTCCCTAAAAATGGTTTGTTGTATAATAATAAATAGTACTTTACTCTTCCAAAATGTTTGTTTTATAGATTTTTTTAAATTTTTTCTTCGATCGCAATTCTAAAAGCAAGGGAATCTTGTTACAAAACAGAAAGTTCTTCTACGATAGTTGTCCATATTAATTTTGTTTTTACTTTTGATGAGACTACAAAACATTCAATTTCATTTTGACTGAGCTATATCTGATTGTGAGTAGTCGATTGAATAGCTTCTAAAATCTTTTCGAATACTTACTTATTCGAGTGTGGAATTTAATAATAGTCATATTTTAATTCTTGTAACCATTCAATTACCTGAAACAAATAATTTACTAAAATTAGAAACAAAGAAACAAATTAAACTTTTATAATCAAAAATATAAAAATTGTAAAAATTGAAACTACAAATTTTCCGCAAAAAACTTGAAACTATACCACATACATACAAGGATGTGGTGAGTCATTAAATTTGAACCATGTAAGTATATTGTATGTGGTATTTCGTTTTTCAAAATTAATGCATATATATATAATAATAAGAGGAATTCATGAATGTTGCATGAATGAACAACCTATTTTAATTAAAGTGTGCATCTAGCAACGTAAATATATATTCAAATTCAAAAAAACATGATCCTTTTCAATGTTTGGATATATAGGGTTCGCCTGGAAAAAAACAGACAAAATAATTTTAAGAGTTGGGTATAATCTAGCACGATTTTTGTTCGATAGAAAAATATATGTATCCCTAGCAGTTATTCAGACGTTTTGCTGCGCTGCGTTATTTAAATTTTAAATACATACAAATACAATAAATTCTGTTAAAAAATGTTTATGCAAAATTTAAATTAAATTGGGCCAAGGAATCACGCTGTTTCACGTTTGCCCTCGTTTTTCATCCTCTGAGGGGAAGAATTTTGGAAAATACTTTCTTATCGCATTGGTACGTCATACAAAGAATACTCTCTCAAGTTTCAGATCTCTACGATCAGCGGTTTAGGCTGTGCGTTGATCTGACAGACATTCAGGATAAAGCATTTTATAAGTATAGGTTAAATATAATATTGATTTCAGTTGTGATAAAGGCTTTCATCCTAATAATATCCATTTGCAGGATACGGACAGAGATAAAAAAATTCTAAGCCAACAATTGGACCAAGATTATAAGAGCCGAGCAAAAGCTGATGAATACAATAGAAAGGAATATAGAATGACGGCCCGGTTCCTTTAGTGTCACACTTTGATCAGCCATTTTTAACTTTATCTCTGAATTTAAATAATAATTACAAAGTCATGGGATCTATTTATTTTATGACGTACTAACAGAGCTTCAAATGGTTCAAGTAGTAATGGTTCAAAGTTCATGGACTTTAGATACTTTAACCTACACTACCGTTACCCAATCATAGCCTATCCATGATTATTCGTAGAGTTTGTTGTAAATAGTTGAAATTATTATTCAATCGTAGATTCGATATTTTTGTTCAATAAAGTATCATCACATGAAACTGTTAAACAGCATCTAGCCTAGCTGATCGTATACACTGCTGACTGCACTTCACTACATATAGACAGACACTTCTATCGCTCATATAACAGAGAATTATCATAATAACAACCAACTATGTTATATTAATTTATAATAATAATAATGGTTGAAACACTTCAAAATGACCAAGTGTTTTCAGGAGTGTTTCATTATCAGTTATAATATAGTACATGTTTACCATTTAGGGGTGGCATGGCGGTGGCATGTACGTATGTTGAAGTGTTTTGCAACCGCTAGATTTTAAGGACGTACCATAAACAACATATAACTAGGTACAATATATATTTATTAATGAATATGTGTATATTGTATACACACCGAACACCGAACTTGCATGCTTGTTTCGTTAAGTATTATATAGAGTGAGTCATTTTAATCTATAACGGCGAATAATTCATTTTGTAGTTAACCAAAGAAAAATTACTAAAAACTAAATTTGATAGGGTTATATAAGATATGGACTTAGGCATTACTCTCTTGCATCATTTGTTCTAATTGAATTTTTATTAATATTCTTCAAGCATTAAAAGAATGTTGCGATCAGTCATTTTATTTTGCTTTGCATACAATTGACGCTTCAGAAGAAACAGTCAAGTACACGTAAGACGCTGTCGTCAGCCGCATCATAGAAATCATACCTTAAAGGTTAATTAATCTCTCAACAGTCAACACACAACATTGGTATACATTTTGACACCAAAATCTTACTTACAAACCCTCTACTATAAGCATGGACGAGTTATTTTAAGTCGAAGTCACCATTGTTTTAACTTTTTTTGTGTGTCATAAACTTTATTGCATCTCTCTTTATCCAAGTCCGCATTGCTCATAGCGAGACGAGTATACGACTCTTCTACCTATCTCAGTTTCTCTAATAGTAATGACATAGGTAGAAAAAAAAATGATGTCCCTCTGTCTTGCTCGTATTTTAGTATACCGCTGGTTGGGTTGTCACTGTCTTACTCGTACTTTAAGTCCGAGAGACATCTGTAAGTCCCATTTGCCCATGCCTGCTCTAGTAACATAATACGTGTCTTGAAAGTGAACAATACCAACTATATCTGTTACTTGTTATATATTTTGAGTGAAATATATTTGAAAAATGGAAAGAATGATGCTTTGAAAAATATTTCATTATCACAGCATAAATTTTTGATTAATTTGCCATCAAATAATATTCTATAAAAACTCTTACCACAAATTAAACGAAACAACGGTAGAGAGTAACAAGGAATTCTATTAAAATCCAAATGAATAATTTGAATATTAATTCACATCAAAGTGACATTCCCATTTTTTAAATAAAAAATTAAAAAAATGTATTTATTTCTTCAAGAAATTAACGATATAAAAATATTTGTCAAAAGAGAATTTAAAAAGTTTTTCTACAATTTATTTATTTGACACAATATACAAACAAAAAAATTTTAAACATAAAAAGAATATATAAGAAAATCACACAAAAAATAAACGAAAAACAATAACCTAAATGAAATTATTTTCTTTTAATATATATGCTGTGAGTCAGTCTAAATGAAATTTTGGTTAATTGATTAGTTTCAGAGTCGTATGGCTCACCCTTTTATTGGTCTTTTGTGAAAAATTCGTATCGATTCTCTGTACGATTTATGAGATATGGTATATATGATAATAATCTTTATTTTTTGTTATTTTGATTACGTCATCAAGTTCAAAATTTCGATTTTTTTAATAACACAGGCAATTTTGATCCGATCTTATTGGAATTTTTTTTGAAACCCACTAATTTTGGGTCATTCTTTTCAGCTGTGATGTCAGTTTTTCGCTAGTTATCACTTATGTGCTTCATTCCGAAACCAGACCTCCACATTCTTAAACCTATTAGTGCTAGGTTAATTTTGATCATAAATTTGAAAAATATGGCCTAAATTTAGTAGGATTGCATACTTTGTTTATCAAAATTGGATAAAATTTCGATGTAATAGAGCAAAATTAAATATTTTGAATTTTGATGACGTCATCAAGTTCAAAAATTCGATTATTTTAAATAACACAGGCAATTTTGATCCGATCTTATTGGAATTTTTTTTGAAACCCACTAATTTTGGGTCATTATTTTCAGCTGTGATGTCAGTTTTTCGCTAGTTATCACTTATGTGCTTATTTCCGAAACCAGACCTCCACATTCTTGAAACATTTTAGTGCTAGGTTAATTTTGACCACAAGTTTGAAAAGTATGGCCTAAATTTAGTAGAATTACATACTTTGTTTGTCAAAATTGGATAAAATTTCGATGTAATAGAGCAAAATTAAATATTTTGAATTTTGATGACGTCATCAAGTTGAAAAATTCGATTTTTTTAATAACACAGGCAATTTTGATCCGATCTTATTGGAATTTTTTTTGAAACCCACTAATTTTGGGTCATTCATTTCAGCTGTGATGTCAGTTTTTCGCTAGTTATCACTAATGTGCTTATTTCCGAAACCAGACCTCCACATTCTTGAAACCTATTAGTGCTAGGTTAATTTTAACCAAAAATTTGAAAAGAATGGCCCAAATTTATTAGAATTACATACTTGTTTTGTTAAAATTGGATAAAATTTCGATGTAATAGAGCAAAATTAAATATTTTGAATTTTGTTATAACTTCATGAATGTAGGCGAATAATTAAACAAAATTTTCAATTTTCGTCATTTTGAAAAATACTTGAGATATCGAAAAATTTTATTCTTACTTTCCACTCCCCTAAAATTTTCGGAATTGATTATGATTCAGTCCAACTTCATATAAAAAAATCAAGCCTTTTTTCCGAAGTTGTCCTGGTGCTCGTACATTTAAAACAGATTTTTGACAGTCAAACAACTTGGTCGACATGGTACGTAATGAAATACTATCTATAAATCGAAAATTTAGTAAGGTACACTAATTTCATCTGTATACGATGTCGAATACATATTTCTTTGTGTAAAGTAGTTGGAAATTCTCCAACCATATGAAAATAAAATAATTAATTATAAAATTAAATTAAAGAAGAAAATGTATTTTGATTTAATACTCTAAGTTGTGGAAATTGTTACAATCAAGCAGCAAAATTAATTTGATTATTTAAGATTAGCTATGGATAAAAACGTTAGACCGACTTCTTAAAATTACGCATTCTGGATGAACTTTTTGCACTATTTATAGTTCATGAACCTGAAAAATATTATAAAACACAAAACATTTAATGAAATATCTAAATTTATATTATGGTTACAACACAATATAAAATATACCATAATATAATATAACATACATATAGCAAAGTATAAAGCTTTTAACAATCTAAAGCTCTAAAGAGAATGGTGTACACGAGCTGTATAGCTGGTATTATAAGCAAGCAATAGTAAATAATACATAAAATATAGAGGAGAAAATGAAGTACCAGGGAACATTAAATTAACAATGTACATAGTGTCTGTTTATAGCAGCACTATTGCACATTTTTTGATAATTTACATTTTAAACAGACACCGATAAAAACAATGATGCAAGGTGTGAGACCATGATAAAAGATGATAATGTACAATAAGCCTCACCTTAGTGAACCAAGAATCATCTTCACCGGTTATATCTGAATGCGTTCTATAGAAGATATATGTGTTACAGTTCAGTCTCTCAGGGACCAATAACATCATTTAATATTTCACGTACAATGTAATTGAAGAATTGACAAGTTTTTCTTTCACGAAATTTCTTGCCTTAGTGACTAGTAACAGAAATATAAAAATAAAATAACAAATTCCTAAATACATAGCAATCTTTAGGGATTAATAAAAGTACAAATTCAGTGAGAGAAATTCAAATTTTAAAATGGACATGACGTCCATAGTATGCTTCTTGTCCAAAGAGGTTATATATAATGTTATTACTTATATGGGCTTGTCAGACTTGTTAACATACAGTATGGTATTAATTATTTATATTTTGTATGATATTACCATGGATATATACTATAATTACTACATCCGTGGGTATTAGACCTGTAATAAAAAGGACATTGAACAGTCAAATACTGACAGATCGTATGTTACTACGTGATCAACAGGGAGCGCCAAAAGGACTTAGTTTAAACATCTCAAAATTATGCTCTATTTTAAATATTTTTTACAGCATTTTAAAACATTATTTATATTTTTACTATGTTAAAACGGTGTAACCATTGAATTAAAAATATAAATAAATACAAGAATATTCCCTATTACCTATAAAATGATTCAAGGTAAATTATATCCAGGGTAAAACACCTTACCATATAAAATAAACGTATATATTATGTACATTATATACGTTTAGTAGAGACATACTGTGACAGTTAAAAGAATTGTTTTCTCTATAATAATTAATTGATTTTGTATTATTTACATTGTATGAAATTACTTTTTAAAATTTTCAATTAATGAAAATGACATCATTGATAATAACACAATAATAAACTTTTTAAAACTTATTTCATTTTTCATTAGATATTTATAATAGGGGGTATAGATACCTAGTGGGTATATGGAATCTATTTAAGGAAAAAAAAAAGATTTTGATGGCTTGGATACAGTTTTATGTAGCAATGTTCTGCTGCTAAAAGCATTTTATTATTATTATTATTATCATTGTGTCTTTATTTTTATTATTTCTGTTATTATTATAATAAACATACATATAAAAAATTATCCATATCTGTGATTTACTTGAAGGATAGTAAATATTTTAATGGAATTTTTCTATAAGTTACACATTTTTTTTCAAATAATGCATGTCAACTTCATATATACAAAGTGTTCAAAAAGGTTCGAGACCCCCTAAATTTTAGAAAATAATGGTTGAAAAAAAAATTGACCAAGGTAAAAGTTGAAGAATAACGCTCGTATAATCTAATGGTGGCCTTGCATTTGATGTTAACCGGGCAAAGTCAAGTCGACTTTTTAAAATGATTATTCAGTTCTTGATTATTATAAGGGAGGCATAGAATTTTTTATGAAATTATTAAAAAAGCAATTCGTAGTGCACCAGTACAAAAGTTCGATGCGAAAAGTGATCTAAACTGTCTGATAGTTAAATTTATTTGGTTTTTTTAACTGACTTCAAACAAAAAAAGGAGAAGGTTCTCAATTCGACTGTACTTGTTTGTAAATGGTTGTTACCACAGAACTTTTGACTGTGTCTCATTTCAATTTTCCAGTTCTGACAATGGCACCTATGAAAAAACCATATAAGTCTTAAATTTTCATTAAGTATGTGCGCGACAAATGGACGAATAACTGAATATCTCGCCAACAAATTTCGATGATTCTTTTTTTAGTGACGAATTTGTTATAGTGTACTTAAGATTCACTAAAGATATAAAAATAAAAAAAATAAAAAAACTTTTAACAAACAAAAAACCGACTTCAAAAAATAAAAAAATAAAATTGCACTAAAAAGTAAAAAAATAACGATAATATAATGTAATTTTAATTATTGTTATTTTTGCAGTCGATGTCAGCCAAGGAAACAATTGTAACAGAATAGTTTGCTACATTAACTTACCTGACATCGAAAAGTAACAATAGCTGTAACTACATTATATTATCGTTATTTTTTCTTTTTAGTGCCTTTTTAATTTTTATGCCAACGTTTTTCTTTTCATTATTTTCTCCAATGCAGGGGGGAGGGCTAGAGGTTTAATATTTTAATAAACCGTAAACAAGTTTGTACTTTATTGATCAGAAAATTTTTTTGTTTGGATTACTTTTCAAAATTCTTCACGAAATTAAACGATCCGTCCTTGACATATTGCCATGATTTAAAGTTCCAAGAGTTATTTTTGGACTTTCGGTTTGTAACTTTTGATATATAAGTGTATCCTGAATCGCTCCCGATGCTAATGCCTGATACAGACTACAGGACAGTTGAAACAAGCATATGACGTTTAAAATCATTCCCCAAAATAATTTAATCCAAGACATTAAAGTGCCCAAGATGGTTTTCAATTATTCACAATACATCGTGAAATTTTTGTTGCAGTAAAATTATTAAAGTTAGCCATTAAAAATGTTTTTTTACATTTTTACGCAATTTTGTAATCTTTTTAGTATTTGGGAATAGTTTGAGTAATTCCATAATATGGTTTTATAATTCCCTTCTGTATTTTACATTTTCGTGGAAATTAATATCGCATATAATAACATATGTTCACATAATATGGTAGGTATATCATATTATAAAATACACATTCGAAATATAATTAATATGTAAATATTATGATTATTTTAAATCTGTGTTACGAATTTCAACAAAATATTTAATACTATACAGATTTCATCAACAAAATGTTTATTGTGTTTATATTTTAACACACAAAAATACGTTTCCTGTGATCACTGTACATATGTGTGAGTGAAAATAGAGGCTGCCCCACATTTTGAATCGGTAAGCTAGTGGTTATTTAGGCACTGGGAACTCTATGGCTGTGTAAAAAGTCAAAAATTCAGAATTCTATTTCCGATGAGGAAAAATAATCGATATACGCTCAATTAATATTATGAAATATTGAAAACTTGTTATTGAAAATATGAAAATATTGTAAACACTGACAGCAGCAGAACTACATTAATCGAGTTGGAGTCCAAGACGGCGAGGAAATATTTATATTAATCACTAAAGAACAAGTGAGGCTTTTGAGAAAGCAATTAAGGGGCTTTATCCAGTTAGAATTTTTAAAGAATCGATTTTTTATATTTTCGGAATGTACATTTATTAAAGTATATTCTTGAAAAATTTCAAGTTGATCCGAAGTGCTAATATATGTGAATAAATAATATTCACGAAGCTAAACGAATAAAAAAAATTAAACTGACTGTAAACGTCTTTTAAAACAATAAACGCGTTTTACTCGAAATAGCATTTTTGAAGTTGAGTAAGATTTCTCCGAAACGGCTTGGCCGATCGATTTTGAATTTTTACACAATCTTCTTAGATATTTTCCCCAAACAATGATCGAAGGAATAATATTTCTAAAAATTATTTCGATTTTTTAGACCACTTTAAAGTTTTGAATTTTTTTTTAGGCGTCGTTTTGTCAAAATTATAATTTTCACTATCCCTTCAATTAATGACTGTATTCATCTATCGGCTAAAGAAATTTTCTGAATTTTTTCATATTAGATAAACCAAACCAGAAATATGGTACTCACCGCCAGACACCTTTTTTGCAAGACCTCGAGGAGATGCCTATAGGAGTAGTATCATATCATATTTTTGATATCAGATAACAGGATCTTAAAATTAAAGAAATGTATACTATATGTAAATAATGATCTTCACGAAAAAAAAAAAAAAAATTCATAAAAATTGCGCTCGTAACTGGATATGGCTCCTTTAGTTAAGTGGAGGCTCAAACCTTTTAAAATATACTAAAAATTGGGTTGTTAGAATGACCTACACCTTATTCAAGCGAGGTCATTATTTGAATAAAATATTATTCCGTTTGCAGCCGGGTAATTTACTCTTAAAAATAAGAAAACTTTTAAAAAAGCTATTAGTGGTTAATAAAAAACTATTCGTTATGTTACATTATCTTTTCGGAAACCAACTTGATTCCGCAAAAATCGAAGATAAAACCACTATTAGAAATACAAATCATAATTTAACACTTAAATATCTTATTTCTACGGAATCTATTCAACTTCTCTAATTTCTAATACATTTATGATGAAATATTCACAATACACTTTTTTCCGAGCAAAGTTATTCGTACGTCATTGTTATACATCTATGGTTAAGGGCTAAAGGCTAAATAAGGACTTATGGAACATAGTGTATGTATGCATTATTTATACATATGCTTTTTCAAAATATTACAATCCCTACCATTTGTGTTTGTTCGTTTGTTTTGTTTGTTTGTTTGCTTTTTTTGAAGCCTTAAACAATTTTAGATCTGAATTAATACCTTTATATTTAAATTCATATATTCAAATAAATTAAATGTAAAATCCTAAATATGACTAAAATTTTATTTGATGTACGAAAGAAGTGTTTTATGAATTATAGTGCTCTATAAATATCTAAAATAACTACTGTGTGTCCCATTTCAATTCTATTCTGTAGGAGTTAATATATCCACAAGAAAATTTGTTGTTATCGCCACAGATTAATTTTTGTTATTGAATAAGCTTATTAAAATTAAAAATTATTATTTGTAGAAATATTATTTTAATATTGACTCCAAAGAATCAATACTACTACACATTAATGACTCATTTTATCTTAAATAAACACAAGTTGTTGTAAAAATTATTTTGACACTTGTTTATTTACAAGTAGATGCCATTTTTGCGTTATTTTATAGATGCGCAGAAAAATTACCTGTTTTAGTTGGAATTTAATTGGTTTTTTTAGTTTGAATTCAATTGTTGATGCGATGGGCAGATGGGCATCATCGACACTTTATAAAATGTAACCTTGCCTTTTTAGAATTGCGTATAATAATGATATTCTAAGATATTGTTCGATTATTAGATTGGTTAATGGATTCCGCCGATTTAAATAGAAAATTGGCTTTCTGTGAAACTTTTTCAAACCAACATCAAAATGTTTTTCCTTATCAGAAGCTATCACAAATTTTTTTGAGTATTGTTTCATATGTATAGGTTTAATACCCCGTCTCGGAAATTGCTCGTCAACAATTTTTTTGCCCGTGAGAGGTCTTGATCAAAACGATACGAATAATATTTGGGGGCGCTTGAAAAAGTTCACAAATCAATAATTTTCTAGTAGACTTGATATATTAAAAATCCGCAGTTAACCGCTTTTATATTACTTTTCTGCCGTAGCATTTTTTTTTTTTTGCTTAGTCTGCTCAAATCTAAGAAATAACCATTTTTATTATATATATTTGATTTTTTTATGAAACATATTTGAGTATTTTTCACATAAAAAAAGCTCGTAACCGACTTAAATAAAAAAGAAGGAGGTTCGAAATTCGACTATATTTTTTTAATGTTTGTTCCTCAGAACTTTCGAACCGATTCGAGGACCGATTTCGAAGATTCTTATTATTTTTGGAAGCTGAGCCAAGCTAATGTAGCAAACTGTGCTGTCATAGTTGTGTCCTAGGATGACACCGACTCCAAAAATTACAATAATTGCAACTACATTTTATATTATCGTAATATTTTGTACTTTTTAGTGCATACTAATTTGTTTTGGAATAGTTCCATTTTTGCGATGTAATTTGAATCACAGGAGGTCATGATATGATTACTGCAACTTAACTAGATCTAATAGGTCTCTTCAAATTGCTTTTATTATGAAAAAATTACTGAAATCGCTGTCTCGTTTCCATAATGTGAGGGTAATTAAAACTTGATAGCCTGTATATAAAAAAAACGGGCCTCCCTGTATACAAATAAAATACAACATATATAAATGTTATTATATTTCTACAATAAACACACAGTTTTGTATATAATTTGTGGCTATATTCTCTTGTTATATATATATATATTATTCACAGGAAGCATTTACTGAAAAACCTTTTTAATATTCAAATGTCATAAGTCGTATTTCAACAAACCAAAAAGTTATGTATGCCGTTAATATGTTCTTATTTTATTTCCATATGTACTTAAATATATTATGTATTATCAAGAATTCTAAAAATTTTACCATGTCAAATTTTTACTTCATATCAACGTTAACTTAAACAGCTCCTGGATGACCGAGCTTTGCTCGATATTTTTTTAGTTAAAAAGCCACAAATTTTATCACTAACATAAGAACCGTTTAAAATATCTCCACACAAATACCAATTTGAATGTCCCGCTAATGTACTTTATTTGGTTAACTACAATAAACACCAATAGAAGTCAGAAAGAGTTGTATTTTGCAGTTTGTTTTAGTTTTCAGTTTGTTTCAGTTAATTAATGAAATTCGCTATATGAAATGAATAATTTAATATAAAGGCAATTTGTATTACTTATTTATGGTTATTCAACCAAATATTACAAACTTTGGTATACAGGGTCGCTTGTTTTGGGTCGCTGAATATGATCCTGAACAGAAAATGGAAAAATTGGCGGATGTCGGTCGGAAAAATAGGATTTTCTGACTGAAAATTTAGTCTATGTTATTTTTTGTTAAGATTTAAATGATGATTAAATATATGATTCATAATAAAGATAAAATATGATATTCTAAGTTTGGATATTTTCTTCTATTATTAATCTGAACGATGTGCATTTATCAAATTCGTTCAATCAAGCATATCTAATTATTCAGTCTATATTTCAAAATAATTGTTCATTGCAAAACCGAATTTGATACATTCAATTTTTGTTTTATTTTTATGATGCAATAGAAATTTTTATTAAACAAGTTTGAAACATTTTTTTTATTCATTGATATTAAAATAGAAAGACTCCAACGTAATTTCCAGTGTACATGCATACACAACAATAGTTGTAGTATGGATGCATTTATTAGAATAGCATTTATTTTCTACGTGAAACGACAACAAATTTTGAGCTTCTGTCCTACATTTTCCATGTGTATACACGTAGCAAGAGTGTTGTTATTAAAAATCCTTACATATATTATAAATACGAAAATAAATCATTTAACTAATACTCATTTTTCGAAATTTATGATATTGAAAATGCATCGAGTATCAAGGGTTTTGAAGAAATTACAATAAATAATATGAATTGAGCATTCTTTAACGAACAATAAACGGAATCAGTAATCATAATGTTGTCTATGTGTACATTTTTGTAATTTCTAGATGACTTCTACATTTCAATAGCAGTGTTACTTTCGAAAAAAATTAATTTGTGATTAACTAAAACTCTAGAGAATAGAATGACTTACTACTGCCTCGCAGTTGTAATATCGTTGAAGTCAGCTTTATACCTTTGGGCATATTTTGATATTCCTAATTTTAAACTATTATTATGAAATAAATATATAGCCATGCTTAAACCTATTCAAGTGTATGTCAGTATCATTATAAATAAAAGAGTATAGAATGCCCTTTGAAAAATTCAACTGTAAGCACCAATTGAAAAACTTAGCCGAAAAATTATTTAGCCCTAATCCCGAAATTAATGTTCAATGATTTATTACCCACACGCATACACAAAACCCGTGTTTTGTTATGCGAGTGTTAATCTTTATCAAATCATCTCATTCTGATTTTTGAGTTGTAAATCATACAAAAGACGTCATATGCCCAAGACCATCTGTCTTACGAGGTTGTCTTATAATATGTACAAATTGAATCTTAATTTGTAACCACTCGACTACCAATTTTCAAAATTAGGGTTTCCCAATTGGAATCCTAAATGTAACGGAGATAGGTACTTGGATCCCAATTGGTCCTCGATTAAGAAATCTCACTTATCTCTTAACAAAAAATGAAAGCCCAAATGGAACTGGGCAAGTCCAATATCGAATTATGGATTACAAGGGATTGTAGCCAAATCAGATTGCCTAACGGGGCATATCCCATGAGTACCTAATTGGGTTCCAATGTGTACTTTGGGCCAATTTCTCTCTGGGAAAATATTCATAATATACATCTTATGTAGAAACAGCTAGCATGTAAATACCGAACGGATTGGAGAATTATTTTGAAAAATCGACAAATTACATTCCACTTTTCAATTATTTCGACAGCGGCAAACTTTTTACCCATTTTTTTAACTAAAAAAGAGGGGTGTTAGAAGTTTGACCGCTACGTGTGTGTCCGTCTGTCTGTGGCATCGTAGAGCCTAAAAGGATAAACCGATTTTGATTTTTGGTTTTGTTTGAAAGGTTATTTAATGGAGAGTGTTCTTAGCAATGTTTCAAGTGCGAATTAAGGGTTTCGTACCCAAAAAAACTAAAAATTGGCTATGATTCTCCAAACCGACTCAGTTTGGAAAAGGCTTAAAAGAAAAAGGCAATTTAATGGAGAGTGTTCTTATATATGTTACAAATCTGAGTTTATTGTTCCGTACCCGTAAAATTACTCGGAGGTTTTTCAAATTTTGTAAATTTCACTTGTTCTTTATAAAAACAAACTGACCTTTATCATTCCTCCAAGGGGCAGACAAAAATTAAAAGAATTTCGAGTAATTATGGATTCACAGTCGAATATGTGAGAAAATCGGATCGAGAGTATCACACCGAGAATATTCTAAATATAATGTTAATGATATTTGTACATCACAACAGTCAGTCAGTGTGGTAGTTATATGGATTGTGTCATGATGGTACGACCTACTAACAAGAATCACATAACACACATGCCGTGATTTATTTATGAATTTCATGAATTTTAAAGAAATTTTTATTTGAAATGTTAGTTCCACAGCTTTCCAATACGCTTGAATTAAATATATTTTATATGTATTTATATTTTTCACCTCTATACATTTATTTCTCTAAATATCATGGATGACTTTTTTCCAAATATTTTTTACGCAAAAGAAATTTTCACCATTTGTTTTTTGTCGAGACAGAAAAAGTAAAAATTATGACATTGAAAATCCGTGAAACTGTTCCTTGCAGAAAGAAGTGTGTAATAAAAACAACCCAAGAATGTGTTCTAAAAGCAGTTCGTTCTGCAGCTTATTTCAATCAATAAAGACCATATGAACTGTTATAAAGGAATACAAGCCTTTACGTTGCTCAAACCTTAAACAGTTAAAATATGGGGCAACAAATCATGAATATTTAAGGTAGTACGAACGCCTAAGCAAGTTAGGAAATGTGGTTGAGATTATTTGTACCTTATTCTCTACTTTGATGGTGATAACTACATGAATGTAGACGGAAACTAATAATATATAACATAAAGGCTTAAAAGCATAGGAAAATTCATCCTTTGCCTCGTAGCCTATCAAAGCGCTATATTAATATTTTGAATTATTGTATAAACACGTGAATGTCTGTGTATTTCATAAAGGTAATATAAGATAGACGAAAACAGCTATAATCGTACTTTTTTTAGGTCTCTCGCTATAACCGTTTTGAGGCCACATTACGGTTTATGTTATTAATTCTATGGTAAAAACAAACAAGCGCTACTTATGGGTGTTGTGTGGCGTGTATGTAAAATATAACTTTAAAAATAAACTGTGTATGGAGAGTGTATGGAGTTTACACAAGATTGTTTTTTTATCAAAACTTCCTGTTTTAAATATTTTTCACATTCATTGAATTTTATAGTCAATACGTACTAACGTTTTATTTCTATACAAATTATAATTGTGAATGTATTTTTTTATATGTAAATATATTTGGAATAATATAAATGTCGTTGCAAATTACGAGATACATAAAAGTTTTTTTATTTCTGTTTATCATGTTTCCTGTTACTATTCAATTCTAGTTTCAGAAAGCAATGAAAGTTGTAATTGTAAGAGAAAACTTATTGGTTTATTTGTACTATTGACTTTTAGTATTGACTATGCATTACTTTAGAAACATATTCAATGAAAAGTGTTTATTAAAAAATTTCTAAAAGAAAATTTGTTTTGATTATTAGTTTTGGTTTAAATTACGCAGATAAATGATGCCTAAACCCATGAGTCAGTGATTTGAACGTAATAATTAAATCCTTGATAGAGAGATTATTAAATTTATTAATTATGTAAATTAAGTATTTCATTTAACTTGAAAAATGTATCAAATAAAATTTATATACATCTTCAGCTGACAAAAATCCCGTTAATATTATTGTATCGATTCGCCATGATATTGTATTTATAGTATAATGTTTAGTTTTACGAAGATCAAACCTTTACTAAACTGATATTTGCCATGACCGGAGTTTTAGTATAGGCTTGCTTTAAGTTAAAATCCAACAGTTAAACATAACCAAAACCTGAGAAAGGGCTGGCAAAGCACTCATAAGCTTTGACCAACGCGTGAAACAATCAAGACTTATAAGGTTTGATCACTGCTTGGGAAGGCATAATAAACAAAACCCCGAATAATTATCCTGAACATAATTTAAGGATAGCGCGGGCTTATCAAACCACTCTAACTTTACCATTCCCTTTATAAATTTTTGACATCGGTACCAGATAGGGGTTAGGCTATCCACGAAGCACACTTAGGCTAGAGATAGATAGGGATTTAATGCTAAAAAATCTCTATTTAGAAGATTTGAGAATTAAATTTTCACTTTCGACTCTTGACGCAAAAATTTTGAATAACGCAAAAATTTGTTTTTATTGACATATATTCCATGCATTTTGTTTAAATATATTTAAAACTTTATTGTGGGTCCCAAAGAGGAAATATTTTTACAAAATGCATAGTAAAGCCTATAGAAATGCTTATCTTACTTTGAATAGTTAATGTATTTCGTATTTTAAAAAACAAACGGTAAAATGATTAAGTTGACACCCTATAAAAAATATATACTACTACTACATACTCGTGCATTTTCTTATATAATTGTTGTAGGAGTGAAAACTACCTCAGGTTTTCCTCTTTAATAGAACATTAAACTTCAAAGAAAATACTTATGTATTCCACGTTTCATGTATGTGAAAATTAATAATACGTTTAGTTATTATAATTATTATTATGAACTTGGAATAAAATAGGGGAAGATGTAAAGAAATCAAAATTTAGATTAATGCATTTTGTAAAGGCAGACATTAAAATATCACATACATGGAAATCGTCTCTGTTGAAACAAATGCATTAGGCCAATAAAATTACGGGTTGTACGTGTTGTTCTTGGTTACAGGTCAGAAGTGGTTTTGTCTGTGGAGGGGGGTACTCACATTATGGACCTGCCGAGTCCGCTCGCCCGGCACCTGGGAACTGGAGTTATTCAGCAAGAGGTCTATTTTTTAAATATGTCTTTGCGAAGCAAATTTTCTAAACCGCATCCCGTTAAGTTGAAAATTCGTTGAGAAAATTAAGTTTGCAACTAAGGAATTTTCGCCATTTTTTTAACCGCTGTTCTCATAAAATAACCTAATTTCTATACAAATTTCTATATTAATATCTGCACGAAACACGTTTTAAGATATATTTGATTCTAGGAACCACATCTTACCCTATATGTATTAAATATTTTCGTCCTCTGTCCTCTCCAGACATTTTATATAAAACTGTTTGTCTCTTAAATACCACAGCAATAAAGCTATTAAAACAGCAAAATATGAAACAGAAAAAATGCTTCAAGAAGAAGATCTAAGAATAAATGTAAGAGAAACATGTGAACATTTTTAGTTTATTTTTTTTTCTACCATAAATTCTACAACATGTTTCACATCTTGTTTAACATACTGTTTAACAAGGAATAACTTGTATATTTGCAACCACGTATATAAGAGAGGTTTTGATTATTTCATTATTTTGTTTATAGTACTTATTTATGGTGGTTTTAAAGAAGTTCTAAATTATTTATCTGGAAGAGTCTGGGCTGCAATTGATAAACTAAAAGTTTTGAATATGTTCTTTCAAGTATTTGATAATTGTCGGTCTTAAATGTTTCTACCACATGTAAAATTGAACTTTTTAACTTCCTGCAATAGGGTAATGTTGTTGTAGTGGGTCTGGTCCAAGGGTCAGAGGTAAGAATGTTTTAACACCACTTTTAGATGCATTTGTGGATATGTGAGTATATATTCTTATGCTCTTTTTTTTCCTACTCTATTTTTCGGGAACGAAATATTATCGAATGTAAGAGCTTGCATTATTTTTAATAAGTTATAAAAGTTTTTCATTCGCTTTCGTTTTCGAAAATTTAAAAAGAAAAAAGATTTTCGAAAGTATTTCCTAGAACTTTTTGACAGTAAGCTATATTAGAGTAGTAAATAAGCCGGAAAATACCATCAAATGTGGTAAGGTAATTTTGATCCGATCTTATTGGAATTTTATTAAAAAGCCACTAATTTTGGGTCATTCTTTTCAGCTGTGATGTCAGTTTTTCGCTAGTTATCACTGATGTGCTTAATTCCGAAACCAGACCTCCACATTCTTGAAATCTAATAGAGCTAGGTTAATTTTGATCATAAATTTGAAAAATATGCCCCAAATTTAGTAGGATTACATACTTTGTTTATCAAAATTGGATAAAATTTCGATGAAATAGAGCAAAATTAAATATTATGAATTTTGATGACGTCATCAAGTTCAAAAATTCGATTTTTTTAATAACACAGGCAATTTTGATCCGATCTTATTGGAATTTTTTTTTGAAGCCCACTAATTTTGGGTCATTCTTTTCTGCTGTGATGTCAGTTTTTCGCTAGTTATCACTTATGTGCTTAATTCCGAAACCAGACTTCCACATTCTTGAAACCTATTAGTGCTAGGTTAATTTTGAACACAAATTTGAAAAGTATGGCCCAAATTTAGTAGTAGTAGCAAAATTAAATATTTTGAATTTCGATGAACTCGAAAGAATAATTTGGTAAATAAGATACCAGTGATCTAAGACTGGAGATTTATTTCAATTTGAACTTCAAAAATTCGAACCTCAACTTTTAACCTATTCCTATTTGTATAGAATTTCAATCATTTTCTCACTCATATTTAAAAAGTTTAAGATGTTTTCATGTGAAAAATAATACATAAACCCACTAAAATCCATTTCACAATATCGTTATTCTTTATTTCTGTGTTGATAATAATAATTTTGACTTGATCTTAATACATAATATTATTATTTTGAATAAATTCAATAACATACAAATTGATTTACATATGAAAATTTTCAGTAATGTATGAGTTGTCATATGTTACAGGAAGACGGAAGGTAGTGGAAATGAAAGAAAACGAATGAGTAAGTTTTGATGATATGTAAATATATCTTACAAATAAATTTACAATGTACATACATATACATATATAAAGGATGATTTTTAAAAAAGTCTCCATCCTTATATTACGAAAACGAACTGTAAAATTCCGGGAAATTTGAGGTGAAAAACTGTATTTAGTTTTTTATTCTTCGAAAGTCTAGATGGTTATCATGTGGTTAATTTGGATTTATTTGGTTTTTTCAATGGAACTTTTCTTGATGGATCTGAAAGACCTTGATAATGGTGCTAAAAATTAAGCTAAAGAAAAAAATTTTTCAAACAAAAGTTGCAAAAAATATTTTTTTCAGACAAAAAATAGCAATCTACTACATAAAATATGTATAAATCCCTTACGTAGTCATTAAGTATGAAAAGGGCTCAATATTTATACTGTGACTATAAACGAGGGTGGAAGTTTCTTAAAAAATCACCATGAATACACACAGTGTTCATGGGTATCACAGGATGGCCATTATTCTTAACATTTTATGCCTGCATCTCAAGAAACAAATTAAAAATGGTTAATAGTGTAACATGTAGTGGCGTCCGAGTGTGGAAAATTTCCCTGCGAAACTCAACCCGTTTTTAGGTCACGTTTTCTCCCCTAGTTTTTATAGGGAAGTGAAAAAAAAAACGTTGTTTTGGCCTAAAAATGTGTATACGTGAACCATTAATTTATTCAAAAAGGGACCAGATTTTATTTTACTCAAAAATAGAAAATAATGTTTTTTACTTTTCAAAAGCGTTCAAGGAATATTTCTTTGTAAGTATTGAGACAGTTACTCGTGTGTGTCACCCAATGTATCTGAGTATCTTTTGGTTTGGTTATATGGGTACTATTATGTATATATTCAGTGAATTTAATCTCTATTTGTTGCATTGCAGTATTAAATATATGTGAAGATATGGGTCTATACTACTTTTAGAATATTAGTCTTATAAGGAACAAAATGTGGAACACTTCATGTGTAAATGACTATCCCTATACATTCTGTATCTAGTACCTACATATTATCATGTATGCATACATTTATTACATTAAAGCCATGATTTTTTAAAAGGTTTCCATCAAATTATGAAAATATAATATTCAGAAAATTTCTATATTATTGAAAAAAAACTACGTAGTTTTTATTGCAGAGGCTTGTACTTGACCTCAAAAGAGTGGTTAAAAAATTTCCTAGATCATTTTCACTTTTATATACGGCGAACAGTGCCACGAATGTGATACAACTACCATACGGTGTTGAGGGGTGAAGTAGAACAAACGCATGAGTTGTTTGTGTGAAAGTAATAAACTGTATAATAAATTTCAAATTATTAATAAAATATAATGTATTATAATAAAATACTGATGTGATTGTCACAACTACACGAGCAGGTAAAAAAAATAAAAGGTTTATACCTGCTAATAGGTTTATTTAAAAAAAAAATTGATTTCGGATTTAAACCAGCGATATATGGATTACTATTGATATTAGTGTCCTAAGTTTAGAGAATAACACACTGTGCAATGGATGCTTGTTACATAATTATCAAAAAAATATAATAAATGTTATAAGAATGATCAATATGTTTATTTCTCTGTTAACAAGTAACAAAAATCTTCATAAAGTTGCTTCAATCACATATGGACTAGACATGATAGATATGTTTTCGTACTAACCTAATTCTACATTTAAAGCAAACGTAAAAATATGGTATTTTAAGTTGTATTAAATTTCAAAAACGAAAATTTTTTTATGGCTTCGATATCGATAAAACTCATTATATAAGATAATTTTGACCCAAAAAGTCCAAAAATCGGGTTTGTTTATTGATTGGATTAATGGCTTTTAGGATATAATCCAAAATTGGATCCAAATAGCGATTTTCTCAGAAATTATGCATCCAATCGATCCATAAACCTGATTTTTGCATTTTTTGGGTCAAAATTACCTTATATACCGAGTTTTATCGAAATCGGAGAAAATCATTTTTTCTCGATTTTTTCGATTTTTTCTAAGGGGTACCCCTTGAAAAAATTTCAAAAAATCGAAAATTTTTTTATGGCTTCCATATCGATAAAACTCATTATATAAGATAATTTTGACCCAAAAAGTCCAAAAATCGGGTTTGTTTATTGATTGGATTAATGGCTTTTAGGATATAATCCAAAATTGGATCCAAATAGCGATTTTCTCAAAAATTATGCATCCAATCGATCCATAAACCTGATTTTTGTATTTTTTGGGTCAAAATTACCTTATATACCGAGTTTTATCGAAATCGGAGAAAATCATTTTTTCTCGATTTTTTCTAAGGGGTACCCCTTGAAAAAATTTCAAAAAATCGAAAATTTTTTTATGGCTTCCATATCGATAAAACTCATTATATAAGATAATTTTGACCCAAAAAGTCCAAAAATCGGGTTTGTTTATTGATTGGATTAATGGCTTTTAGGATATAATCCAAAATTGAATCCAAATAGCGATTTTCTCAGAAATTATGCATCCAATCGATCCATAAACCTGATTTTTGTATTTTTTGGGTCAAAATTACCTTATATACCGAGTTTTATCGAAATCGGAGAAAATCATTTTTTCTCGATTTTTTCGATTTTTTCTAAGGGGTACCCCTTGAAAAAATTTCAAAAAATCGAAAATTTTTTTATGGCTTCCATATCGATAAAACTCATTATATAAGATAATTTTGACCCAAAAAGTCCAAAAATCGGGTTTGTTTATTGATTGGATTAATGGCTTTTAGGATATAATCCAAAATTGAATCCAAATAGCGATTTTCTCAGAAATTATGCATCCAATCGATCAATAAACCTAATTTTTATTTTTTGGGTCAAAATTACCTTATATACCGAATTGTATCGAAATTGGAAATAAAAACTTTTTCCCGATTTTGTCTAAGGGGTACTTCTTAAGAAAATTGCTAAAAATCGAGACCCAGTTCACCTTACGTAACTTGACTTCACTTGTACGTATTAACGACGTTATGAAAATTGCCGCTCTATATCTTTTTTCGTTTCTAAGACAGACAAAATTTTGTTGAAAGCATTAATATTTTTAAGCGTTACGAACTTGGAATACTGTATTTCTTCAAACATGAGCCAAAAGGTGTTTTCGCGTCTTATGATTTTCTAATCCATTCTCGAAATATACGAGTGGAAACTTTAAAAAAAATTGCCTTATATATATAATACCAAGACAATAAATTTGTTTTGTGCGCCTTTGGTATCTTAAATACTGTACACAAAAATCCATAAAAACAATAAAAGAAAATGGAGCGAATATGTGTGTAATATTGAGGACATAAAATACTGAAAAATATTAGGATTATAATTCATAAATAAACACCTGTAGCAAAGCTTTGCATGATAATTTAAAGAAATATTAGCTGATATGTGTTTTTAAAAATATGAGTGAGACATTAGTCGATTCTAATTTTTAAAAATATGAGTGAGACATTAGTCGATTCTTCGTTTTCTTAGCGAAATTAAATATACCATAAAGCATAATATTCTTTAAATATTTTGTGGAATTAATAATTAGTGTAAAACTTTTATAATTAGACTTAAAAAAGCAACGCATCTGCATATTCTAGAATCCAAAACTAATCAAAGTTGGACAAATCTTTTTGTATATTAAATATATTTATTTAAACTAAAATGAAATATAATGAAGTGGTTATTTAGCCACACTACTCAAGGTTCGTACGTATTATGATGAAAACACTGCAACGCATAAAAGTGACGCACTTAATAAATTTTGAATTTTCTCGAAATTTCAATCCGAAATATCTCCGCGAATAGTGGTGCGATACAAATGATTGACAGTTTAATATGAAAAGTTTCGTATTAAGATCAATATAAGCGCATTTTAAAGAAAAATACACAAGCTTTCGAAAACACATACTCAGTTTCTTGTATAAATTCTTATGCACCTTTTCCATTTCACGCGTGCATTTACTTTTTTAATAAATTTCTTAAGCGTTCCAGTCCTGCGCATTAGATATTAAGTTATGATAACAATGTTTAAGATATTGATTCAAAAACTAGAAATTATTAGCTATCGGGTGATATATATTTCATTCAGAACAAATAACTTTTCTCCTGTTATAATATTTTATCCCCTTATATTTATAGTCTGTTTAAGCTGTTCATGTAAGTGCGACCCTTATGGTCCACAAATAATTTCCAGATGAACAATTTTCTCTAACAGCCTAAAAATACTGCCATATTAATTCTTGTATGACATCACAGATGTGAAGCTTAAGGGAAAATCTGCGCTTGTTATGGCAATACGAACTGAAATCCACACCCGGTCTCGGTTGAATTTTTTTATATTATTCAAGTTAAGAAAATCATATATTGTAAAGGGAAAAAATAAACCTGATGTCATCGTTTTAAGGGATTTTCTCCAACTTTATTAACTTTTAAATTTACAGTTTCTTAATATTAACAGAAAAATTGCAAGTTTAAGTACCCTCCTGATCATACCCAAATCTCGTCGCACTGCTCTTGGCGCGTTGATGTCTTTTCAGCACATATTGATGTTATTAATTAACGATTGCTTTTCACACATGCATACACACAGACATCAAACTTAAAGTGATGTTAACACATTGAATTGGCCATGAAAAATAAAGATATGCGGAAATTTTACTATGGATTTTCGCACATAATACAAGAAATTTCCTATATTGAATATTATCATTTAACGTTATAAAATATGGAAGAGATGTTCTATGAAGGATGAAAAACAAAGAAAAAGAAACTTTTGATAATAATTGAGTCTTTTTAAGAATTTTCACAAAGGAATGAAAGTATAAAGTAGATTATGTTAGCTACTATCTCAACGTAAAACCATATCTGTATACAAAAAGCTTGTCGATCGATGGTTCTATTTTGGCGTTGAAAATAAATCAAGTAATTAACATTGAGATATATTAAGGAAAATTGAAACGTTTTGATTATGAGTAATATTGTAAATAAGGGAACTATTTTCGCTGACCATTCCATATATACCATTTTATATTATTATTCTAATCAAAATCATTCATAAACAGGAATTTTATAGAATAAAAAAATATCTTTTATAAAATAACAAACATATTTATCAAGGTTCTTGAAATTATCCTATGAAGCATAAAAAATTCAACATCATAAACAGAAACTGTTTTCTAATTTAAAAATGGTGGGAAAATGAAGGGTTAACATTTGTTTTCTAAAAGGAAATATTCCAAACAAAAACATTATTTAAATTGTTATATTACAAGACAATTCCCTTAGGGATGATATTGTTTTCAACCCTTAATAATAAGTTATATATACGTTGGGCGTTTTCCAAGCAATCTAAATGCTGATAAGCAACTGCTTTAAAATTAAACTTGGTAATGCATAATGTTACTACAAGTATTATATATTGTGTAGTCCCGTATATCTAGAGTACGATTGCCTAAAAGTACATATTGTTCAAGAGAAATGCACTGGGGTTAAAATAAAATCCATAATTATATAGACGCGATATGGCAATATAAACTAATTGAGGCTTTAATAATTACGAAAATATTATTACAAAACTGGTTTATAAACTTTGTACAAGTTTATATGGTTAATTGGTTGTTATAATTGTTTCAAATCAGCACAATATTTTCATAGATAAAAGGATATTCTACTTTGTTTGAAAAAGTACTTAAAAAATGTTGATTTTCCTAATAAAAAGCCACAAGAATTATATTCTGGCAAAATTAACACGCTTTCATGCCATAAAATTAAATTAAATCTTAAACCTTTTTTATTCTGCCAAAATCGGTGCCATTAATTTTGGTGACGTAATATTGATAAAATAAACAATCATTACCTCAAAAATTTTGAAGTAGTAATTCTTCCCATAGCGGAACTCGTACCATAATCCATTTCTATGTTGGTTCTTGCTCCCTTTTTCTGCGTTTCTAATATTTATGTCATTAAAAAAATGCGCTATTTGTTTCAAAAATTTATCACAATCATTCCTTTTGTTACTACACATTAGGTAATGTAATGATAGCATATCTATAAATTTTTTTGCTCACGAGCTACTTTTTTTCTCACGAGCGTAGATAAAATATTTTTTCCGACAATAATATTACACCGATGTGTTTGTCTACCACCTCGAACATGACGAACATGGTTCACTTGTGCTTGTTAAATAATTATTAATTTTGTCAATTCGGTATAGTATCCACCAAATTCCATGCTGCGTTTTTTCATACCCATAGCTTAAATTATCATGCCACTCACGAAGTTTCAAGTATGTATATGCAATTAACAAAGCCTTGATATAAAAGACAATTTTTCGAATACACGTTTTTGAAACTAATGTTAGATATTATGAAAAGTACACTATGGCTTGCCGGCTCCGATTTCCAATCGAAGTATACTTTTCATAACGGCTAACATTGATGTTAAAATAACGAGTAACATTGATGTGAAAAGTGTCCAAATTTCCTATCCTATATTTACTCTAATTTCAAATTAAAGTAAATTCTAGTTACCTCGTATAGCACTCGCACTTCATAACTATAAACTAACAATGAATGATAAGAAGTTAGTATACAAAGAAAAATATGTATAACAGTTGAAAAATAATGAATATACGGTAGTCTAGCTGGAACACCTCTGGCCCGTGAGGCTTCGATCCTCGCTTGAAATGTAATTTTTATACATCAGACTTTTACTTTAAAAATATTAAAAAACTGTTTTCGATAAGTGTGTGAAAATGATTTTTGAATTTGGAAATTAAATCAATATTGACGATAGCCAACCTGGATGAAAAAAACATTGGCCTGAAAGAATAAATGTTATTCCGTGACTCAATTTTTCAGTACCTTGTTGAACTATGACCAGTTTCTAGGAAATAATTTCTCGTTTCTTTAAGCATGATACCAGTTAGTACGATCTCATACATATTTACCTATTTCCCATTTACTACGATCAGATCTCCTTCGATAAAACAAATAAACAAGGCGTATTCTAAGGCAATATTACTATATTTTATACATGTACTATGTATAAAACCAAAACAGTGTAGTAGTTGTTATTTAATTCTTTGTAGCGGATAGACGTTTAAAATATAAATGTGGTAAACATTGATATATAAATAACTACTATTTGCTCGAAATATATAATGAAATATTTATATCTTCTAGGCAAATCATTTGAAACTATTTTATTAGAAAAATAATAAAATATGAATCGGATATTAATATGTTGAAACATAATATATTACTATTTTAAGGAAATATATAATACTTTATTTTAAGGAAATATATAATACTTTATTTTTGAAGATGAAATACCACTTTAAACATACTTAAGATAAGACACGTTAAATATTAAGTACAGAATTTCAAAATAATTAAGTAGAGAATAAACAGTGAAGGTATGCAAAAGTTTTTTTTCAACATAATGCATAATGTTTGTTTCAAAAGTTCTTAGACACCTCTAATGTGTCGATAAAGCTTGTAGAGTTTTAGACCCGTGCTGTTACTGAGTTTAGAACTATATTCATTATCGCACGTTATGATTTGTTTGCTGATTGTTAGGTAAAACCAAAAAAAATGCAACATAAAAAACGACACCCAAAACCGACTATTTTCATCTAGGTTTACCTAAAAATTTTATTTAAATTGTCAATTTGTATTTTTTGTCAAAATTTTATGTTTTATCATTTGAAAAATTGAGTTGTGAAAGTTATCAGAAGTTAAAGATTACAGAGATAATTTAAAGTACGTAAAATGAAATTTGTATGTTATATCATAATAAATATCCTGATCAAACCAATGTACTCACATATTGTGTTCATTACTAAATCAGAAGTATGTCTTTTTTAAAATATGACTACAATTAATTTATACAGTAAAAACTAAAAGTAGCTATAAAATTAAATTCTTTAAAAAATCAAACAAGTTTATGACTTCTAAAATTAATCTAAAGTTTTTAGAAAAATCTCTTGTAAATAAAAAAAGTAAGCACTACATTTTTAATGTACTAAGGTACGACAGCAATATAGTTCCTACCGGGTGTCCCACGACATCTCTCGTTTCGTTTCATATCAATAATATTAAAAAAGAACACTATTATGACGCGAAATACAAAAAGAAAACTCGGAGGAAATCGTTAAACTCAACGAAAATTATTGAATTTCAAGAATAAATACAAAAACATTTATTCCTGTTTATTTTGACGTTCTTCCACAATGTTTTCAAGTACAAACAATGTTCACACGACGTTATAATAGACAATTTTTTTATTATAGCTAGTTGAATAGGATATATTTACTTATTTACACAATATAAAACTTTTCAATAAATGTACGTTCCTAAAGTGTATTCTTCGGTTTATAATATAACCTATAATAGCTTATTGACATTGTCATAAAACTAAGAAAAGTTTTTTTGTTATACTTAATCTATCTAGTGTTGTTTTTTCATGTGTTTTATTAATAATAAAATTCTAATAGTTAAAATAATGGAATTCGACTTTTTATGCCTACTAATGTACAGTACAAATCAATTTTTCTTGGAAAAAGTAAAAGAACCAACAATTCAGTTACCTTTTTTTATTTAGTTTTTATGAGTTATTGTCATGACGGTCTCCCAGACGGCCGAATTTGTGGAAATGGAGTTACTTGATGATATTATGTACACCATCAAGGAATTTTGTTATACTTTGTTATTCAACAAAATATACAGTACAACAAAAAACCAGCGAAAAGAAAAAAGGAATTTCTGCTTCGTTATTGACTCACGTTTAATACCATTACCTGCACCATAGTTATAAATTCAAAAAAAAAAAAAAAATTAACAGCGGTCGTCACATAAAAGATGAAAATAAAATATAAATAAAAATTAATTTCATGTTATTTTATAAAAACAAATAATAACATATCTAATTAGAAATATATTACGGTTACCCGTATATACCGTATTATATAAAAAAGAAACTCGTGAGCAATATAGCTCCATCACTAAAGTCGTATTTTCCCCTCCTTACGTACCTCATTTTATACTATTATTTTCTTTGAAATACGATTTATTCATTTAGAGAGAGTGTATACACTGAGCCTACAAAATCTCGAAAAAACATAAGTATAAAAATGGCGAAAGTTGGTCGGAAAATTGACACACTCTTAAAACACCTATGTTACACTAACCAAATTTACATATTAATTACTAACCCTCTAGTTCAATTTTGAAAAGATATACAGACGACCAAAGTCATAAAACCACCAAAAACGAAGTATTTCGATATAATAGGTAGACGGGGCATTGAAAAGTAAAATTTTTTACCGTAACCTAATCTACATTCCAATTTTTAACCCTCTAGTACCTTCCGTTTTTATAACACCAATCCGGTTGATAAAAAAAGTTATCAATCCGATTTGAGTTCAAAAGCACCGCTGAAGATGCCCAAAAATAGCGAGATGAAAAGAAAACCATAAATTGCGTTTGTTCTTGGAGCCATAAAACGAATTTATAACACACCCATACAGTGCATAAGTCTATATTTTGGAAAAAAATATTACCTAAAATAAAATTACACAAAAGAAATTCTTATAACGGTTCAGACATATAAAACAAAGAGTATGGACGCCACACATCGTCTATGTGTCAAATTCTAAATCATTTGAATTTGCACTACTCCTTAAATTTTTTGATAAGAGTCTATTCTTCCGAAAAAATATACTACACTATCTCGGCTACAAGTGCTCTTAAGATGACAAAATGGTGTGTCTACATATTGTTTTGTACCCTTCGGTTATAAGGGTAAAGCTGCCACCACAGAAGCCTAATTATATGGAGATTTGGAATGGTTTATTGTTGGAATCAAATTTGATAAAAAACGCTTCTTTACGAGTCAATGAAATATATTTAATGGAAAATAGTTTGTAAGTACAATAAAAATTTTTAAAATCAAGTTAAATTAAACGTTGAACATGCTGTGAGTTTGATACAATGTTTCAATCTGATCTTAATTGTGAATAATTACTGTATCTTGTTGTTCTAAGCTTGTATAATCACTGAAAAATAGCAAAATTATATAATAATCAAATTTCATATCCATTCCCAATATTTGTAATTTTTTATGCAATGCAAATTACATATTTGATGTAATATTGTGAAGAAGTTGTCTCATGCACGGATGAAAATGATAAAAATTCAAAAAACTGAATAATTGAAGGAAAATTTATAATTTTATACCCTGCATATTTCATACACATGGTATAACAATGAACAACGTAACGATCGGCTCATTCAGTTGAGAGTTGCTGCCATAGACATATACCAGATTTATTTGGTGTATCACAACAAATGATTATCAACATTTGATTGGCTAATAGGATGTCAAAACTTTCTACTTTTTTTGTGAAAAGTTATAAATCCAATAAATTCTCATGGCCGGTTTTCGAGATTGCACTAAAATATTTGTATAAACTTTTTTGATGAATGTATACATGGATGTGGGACGGTAAATACATTTATTATTAGGTAAAGTAAATATACATATATAAATGAATACGTGATAGTACTTAAAATATTAAAAACCATTGATACGGGAGCCTAGAAAGCTATAGGTACAATTACCAAAATTTCGGTTCTTTTATCGTTATTTTATTAGAGCATTATCACGTGAGACGAATAATATATATTAAATAAAATAAAAAAAACGTGTAGAGAAATAATAATAAATTTATTATTTATTAAACTTTGGTATACAATACTTATTCCTATAATACACATGTATCAGACAATATTTAAAATATATATTCTTATTATTTATTTCTGCATCGTTTTTCAAATTTGTTTTACAAGTAACTTTATATATACTTTAATGAACCGATGCGAGAGCATGCCTTACTTTTATTCATAATTTACAACTTAATAGCGTTTGTAAGACCTGGATTGTTGTAAACTTAAGCAGATTTTAAAATATCATTCGATCGTTTTCCAGCAGATTTATTTTGTATGGACTGATATTCAACACATAGCAATATTACATGCCTATAAATTATAAATGTGAAAGTAAGGATGCTTGTCGGTTTGTTTGTTTGTTTATTACGCTTTCACGCAAAAACTACCAAACGGATTTGAATGAAACTGCACAAGAATATAATTCGTACATCAGAATAAAACATGATCTATAATTTATAAAGATAAATTAAAAAAATTTTAATTATAAATATTAAATTTAATCTGGCATTTTACGACTTCATCTATGATCATCACTTTGAACCATAAATTAAAGGTTTCTGTAAAAATTTAAAATAGTAAATGTCAAACAATTCATGGCTATCTTTTATGATAGACTATGTATATATTTTAACAGTAAAACAAAAGAGGTGGGGGCTATTAAGCGGTGGTTTTTACTTTTAAGCACAGTAAAGTGGGCGGGTATCACGCTAGTAATTTATATATAAGCTGCGTAATCTATAAATGTGAAAATATATTGTCGCGCTTTCTATAATTCAGGAACAAAACGCATTCGGAAAATTTTATTAAGGAATTTTTGATATAAATTATTAAGGTAGTAAAATATATTAAGTTTCTTATAATTCTTTAGATTTATTAATTAGTGAGTGCAATATCGAACGAATTTTCCCAAAAATGCGAAATGTTGGGAAAAATTAAAATATACAGAAAGGTTGGAAGCTTTATACTTAACAACATTTACTAGAAGTAGTTGTTTTTTTTTTTTTTTAAATGAACAATTTTTAAGAACATCTTGAACAATGAAAAAAAATGAAAAATTTTTAAGAAAATCTTATCTTGTCTTATGGTCCCAATTTTGTTTGTTATACTAAACTGTTTTTGCTAAAATAAAAACTTATAAAAAGGTTATTTGAGTACTATAAACAGAAATCTCACTTTCAATGTCATACAATCAAAAAAGAAAATGGTTGAAAAAATAAAATATGGAATTTTATAAAAGTAATAAGGATTTTGTGCACTCTTCTTATATATCGAGAACGCCAAACACTAGAATATCTTTTTTTAAATGTGTGATAAAGAAATTGACAGATATTGTATTTCAGAAGAGATTCTCTTTTTCACAAATAAAGGATTTGTCGATACTACAAAATGTATCAAAATTTTGTGTTAAATTTTAACGATAGGTTTTAGGTTTGGGTTTAAGAGTCTATATTCATTCTTGAGTAAAGGTAGTTAAAAAAACTGTTATCCTTTATACTTTAGAAAACTGTTGTCTTGTTGTTTTATTTTCGATCATCATTTTTGAAATTTGAGCAAAATTATAAAACTTTACGATTTGCATGTGGTCAATGAATTCGAAAGGCGAAGTGAGATGGAACACAGAATACGCAGGGACTATCTTCTACCTAATTTTATTAAAATAGTTCATATTTTACAATGAGTACGTGTTTATGGTAAAGTCAGGTGTAGCTCCGTTACAGGTTAGTATTTATATGTGGATATCAATTCATCGAAGCTTTAAACTATAACTATATAACTTTTTATACCATGTATATGAAATATATCAAGGTATACTTAGTTTAGTTCTTAGTTTGTAACGCTTAAAAATATTGATGCTTCGAAAATATTTTGGTATCGATGTTCATAAAATTGCCTAATTAGTCCATTTCCAGTTGTCTGTCTGTCAACATGATAATTAAAAAACGGAAAGAATTATCATGCGTTTAAAGCGCGGTAAGGAGGTAAAAAGTGTATTCGAGTTTGTAAATGGACAGTATAGGAATATTGGGTCTTGGTTCCGTAGGACCCATCATCATCTTCATCTTCATTGCATCAAGTATACATGTTTTGTATATATGTATGTGTTTGTTTATGACTATGTAGGGGAGCGTGGGGTAATTGGCACCATCTAAGGAATTTTGTTAATAAAACTCATAATTTCTATAATTTAAATTTGTACTTTGCATGAACCTAAGTTGTACTTATATGGTTACCAAAAAATCATAAAAAAATCTTAATCTTCAATCTTAACAATAATCTTCTCGTACAACTGAATGAGTGCAACTAACTCATTGTGCGTTTTAGGCTAGCTCTATCAACCATAAACAAAACAATCGAACTTCACTTACATAATTACGGGCATTAGGGAAATCGATTTTGGAATCGCGTCCTTTACCCGCGGGCTCTCATTACCCCATGTTCTCCTACACTAAGGAAGTTAGAAGAAAGGTACTCTTATTACTTTGCGTATAATAGTGCACATTTTTCTTTACTTACATGAAAACAAATGATTACATAATCAACACTGTCTACATAGAGTATTTCATCAATTAACTCAGCATACGGTTTAATTTCACTTTTTAAATACACTGTATAGAGCTACTATACATATGTGTGTGTAATGACATAGCATACACTCACATACGCATGCTTTTTTCACACATGAGTGACTTCAATAGATATAATTTACAATAGCAGTTAAAGAACCGATTTATTGAAATTGAATGTGGTAATTGTGATCAGTTCTTATACAAATAAATAATACTAAGAAGTGATAAATTATTTGCTAGTTCATCATTTGATTTCAGTAATACGCATTTGTAAATAACCAATAATGCATGGTAATAAATTAAAAATTCATCATGAAAAGTCAAATCTACACAACTATTATCCTAACTTCTTATAAGGTAGGTATAATATCGCAATTAAATCGTATCACGATCACTTGAAATTAATATTTTTAGTACAGTCAAAGATGTTACAAATAAAGGAAAATGATAGGAACCGCTCCCATTTTGCTAAAACCTCATGGAATTTTTTTCTTAGGTATAAATATCATTAGCAAGGCATGAGGTATGGGTGCAAATGTTTCTATTTGTTAATAATCAATTAATTGGTAATTAATGATTCGCTATATGAAATTAACTTAATTGCTAATTTTTTTTCCGTTAGAATTTCTACAAAATATTAAAATTTCAATTTTTTTTCCCCAATAGGTCGAAATGTCAGGTTATTTTTTAAGCCCCTGGTTTTCTAGTCTATACTTAACTAACTAGAATTATGGAGGACAGTATTAATAATGGTTTCTAAACTTAAAAATAATATTTTTTCTAATAATTCGCTGATTATATGAAGTTAATGATACAATTATAATGATATTATGATAAATGAAAGCAGCGATAATGCTTTTGTATATTACCAATAGAAATAGAGGGCCAAATGGAAGGGGCAATCTTTTATTGTTGATATTATCTCAGGTATGTCGATTTATTAATTCTTAATTATATTCATTTTGATTATTATTTAAATGTATATTTGATTACGAAGATTTGGAAAACGGAGGCAATCAAGGAGTCAGAACTATAAAGAAATAATTTCTGCAGCATAAGACTTGGAGTTTGAGCCAAGTTTACTGATAGTTAAGTTAATGATAAAAGTATACACATTCTTTTATCCTTTATAATAAAAACGATTAAGAAAATTAATAAACTCTTATCATATTTAGTTCCTTCTTTTCCTAGTATGAAGTTAGTTGTTTGTTAATTTAGAACAATCACGCATGATTCATTCCATTATGGATAAATTTATTTTACGTTCATACACTCTTGTCTATAATGTTTCCACCATGTTTAACAATACTGTTAGAATAACACTAAGTAAAAATGAAGTATTGTTCGACAAAGTTTAGTATTATACAGAGAAAACAACTTTACTACTTACAATAAATGTTATCTAGGTCGATGATCTTTGGACCATTGTGAATTATGTATTCATAATACTGGGGGGTCAGTTTTGAACGTTACACCTCTTTTCTTTTTCTAAGAGTACGTATTTTTGAAAATTCACAAATACAAGTTTATCAATTTTTATCTAGTTAATTTTAAGCGAAAACTTATATTGTCGTTATTTTTTTACTTTTTAGCGTGAATTAATTTCTTTTGGAATAGTTTTTTTTGAAGTCAGTTTTTTTAATTTTTTTAAAAAAATTTTTTTATTTTGTCATTTTTAGTAAATCTGAAGTATACAAACTAATTTGTCACTAAAAAATAATCGTCGAAATTGGTTGGCGTGCATAATTATTGCAAATTTAAGACTTATATGGTTTTCTCATGTCATTAAAATCGGTTCACCCAACCGAAAATTCTCAGGTAACAAACATTAAAAAAAATACAGTTGAATTGAGAACCTCCTCCTTTTTTGAATTATTTTTAAAAGTAATTATTCAAACTGCACTCTATGCACGCGTAGGCCTTAGGCCTGAAATTACACGTTCGAAAAATAGTGCATTGGAGTCCGGAGACCAAAGTGGCTACTGGATTGATCTATGTGTTTCTACTACTACTTTCTTTGGTAATGACTTAACGTGGCTTGCCTTAACGTGGTAAGCTGAATCAGTTACTTGCATATTTAAAAATGCCATAACTCCCGAAAAATATAAGAAATTTGGAGAAAACAAAATTTTTTTGTACAGTGGCTCAAGTACTTTTAAATTTTCAAAATAAAATTTAAAGATACATTTTTAAATCAAAAATTGGATGCTTTATTTCCTAACATCAACAAAAAAATAACTGTATTTTATTTTTTCAAGACCACTTGAGGAAAAAAAGGGGTGGAGAGTTTAAAACACGCCATCCGGTATATTTTACATTAATAGACGTGCCTAGTTTAAGTTTCTAATAAATCTTATATTATTTCTAAAGTTCGAATGTTATGAATTCTCCACTTTGTATCTTTAATACCACATCTTAATTGAATAAAATTTAGCGAGTTTCTAAAAAAATAGGATCAGAAGTATGTAGATTTATTGGATTTTGGACAACAATGTGCCGTTGTTCAGTTGTTTTATTTTTCGAATTTCTTAACAAAATATGAAAAAAACCGTAAGCGAGATGGCAAAATGTGAAATTAAAATAAAAATCGGCCAAGAAATACGAATGATATAAGTAAGCATTATAAAAGCAGGTATTAAACAGAGAGATCCGATAAGAACAATGACGTTAGTATGACTGTTAGCAATATGCTACTCTATGTTAAATTCTGTTTTGCTAGAATGAGATAAAAACAAACTTTGATGGCTTTTATCTTGATTGTTTTTATAGTTATTCAAAAAAAAATTTTTTCTCGGCTGTTTGTTACATGAATCAACTTTATATTTGTTTATATTTTTTATTGTCTGGAAAATTGCGCCCATACATCAGAAGATACAATTTGTCGATCACGAATTTTGAAATATTTTAATTCATGCAACAAATATATTACAAATTATCCTCTTCGTATAAAAGTATTTTTCTTAAAAATAAATTTTTTCAGAGAATCTATACATACATATCATCAGAGAGCAACAGACTATCTGTATAAAATGAAAGATAAATTTATTTATTTAGAAACATGGTGGAAAGAGTAGAACCAAATGTGCATACCACCCACAATTCCTTTTTTTCGTATTTTGTGTTTAAATTCGAAAATTTAATAAATTACAATATAAATTTTATTATGAGTAAATGACAAATATAAATATAGCAAAAACTGTATACGTTGTGCAATTTCATAAATATTGTCGTATAAATTCAATGTAGGGTAGTACAAGATGATTTACTTATTTACTGACAAACATTTAGAACGACTTTTTTGCATCAACAGGGACATAAAAGTTCGTATGGATACTAGTTTACATTTTCGACATACATGGGGAAAGTTTAAAAAAAACCACTATTATTTTGGTTACTTAATTATTTGTTTGAAATTCCTTGTATACAAATCACAAAAAATTTCATTGTTACAAAACTTTATGATGGAGTTTCTAAAAAATGTTAATGGACAACAGTCGTTTTTTACGTAGATTTAAAAAAAAAACTTTGAATTAATCTCTTAAATACCATAAAAAACACCTGCGAACAGAACATCAAAAGAGTATATCTGCAAACTCCATAAGGAACTTTCGGCATAATAAATTATAAAATTTGATAAATTATGAAATTTGATAAAAATTAAAATTTATGTAGAAATATACTTAAATATTCTGATTTTGAGTCATGAAAGCACATAATTGTTTTATTATGTTAAAATTACAAATTGTAAGTTTTAAACTGTATATCATGTGACCTAAAACACCAACGAGCCTTGAAGTGATGTCATATAGGCAAAAACTATCAGTTTAGTGAAAGCAGCTGGGTACATATCTGTCTAATTTAACAGTGTCCTTTTGCAGTGCATTTCATTTGTATCTATTTATTTATTAACATGCAAATAATAATCACTAAGGACATGATAAAAAAGAAGGTAAAAACTGGTGAAGGCAAAAGTATTGATACAGTGACATTTGTGGTAGAAGATTTTTTTACAGAATCAAAAAAAAGAAAAATTACTAATGTCAATACTTAAAACATTTTGTTTGCAAAAAAATTCATTACATTACCTAATGAGTAGTAAAAAAAGCAATGATTGTGATGAATTTTTGGAACAAATAGTACATTTTTTTAATGACATAAATATTAGAAATGCAGAAAAAGAGACCAAGAACCAACATAGAAGTGGACTATGGTACGAGTACCACTATGGGGAGAATTAGTGCTTCGAAATGTGTTGAAGTAATAACTGTTGATTTTGCCAATTATACGTCACCAAAATGAATGACAGCATTTTTAACAGTAGAAAAATTTTTAAAATTTAATTTAATTTTATGGCAAGAAAGCGTGTTAATTTTGCCAGAATATAAATTTTTTGTGTCTTTTTAGTAGGAAAAACATCATTTTGAACTTTTTCAAACATTGTAGAATACCTTAGTGTAACTAGGAAATGAGCTAATGTAGCCGAAAAGCTGGAGATGGAACGACATCATTTTTTATGATTGCAAAAGGCACTGCAGTATATCAGGTATAGTTACTGATGGTTTATTCTGTATCCAAGTAGGTAAATATTGCAGTGTAATGGTTAATACAATAGGTTCCGTGTATTCCAATGGTTTTCAGATCAAATATTTGATCAAAACCATATCGTCAATTTTGTTGATGCTTTGATAGCCAAATTTTAGCCTAAAAATGCGAACTATTTCTTATTACATTCAATTAATTTTGAATTTTTACATTTAATTTATTGTGAACCTCAAAAATTGACTCTTAAGTTTAGATCAAAAGTAAATATTTTTTTCGAAATATATCAAAGCTTTGAATAAATAATATGATTAAAATGAAAGCGATCACACCGTTCATTTTCAAGACCTTTATAAGTATTTGTACAGAGTTGATAAATTTCGTTTAAAAAAGGGAAATAAAAAATAAAGATGTAATAGAAAAAGTCTTGATGTGAATTACTTACAACTACTACATAACATAATAATTCTTAGTTTTATTTTTATTCAACGCAAGTTTGTCGAATAATAAAAGACATTTTTACATTTAAGTATAAAAATAGGGACGTTGTAAGATATACATTTGTTATTGAATGAAATGGGTGTGCAAGTACGGAAGCCTGAATGGATCACTGTCAATTTATGAGAAAGTGGCGCTACACCAACTTATTTTTAAATGTGTACTACCCACAAGTACAAAACCAACATTTAAAAAAGTCACTAGTAGTTCACTTTCAACAAGTGCACTTGTGACTTGTGGCTTTATGGAAATGAACCTTTTTAAAGATGTCAGTCTATGATGACTATCCTTTAATTAGACACTACCGAAACTGTCTGGAATTATTAATAATTATATGTCTGGATTTAATAATAATATGATAATGTTTAAAATTTGTCTAATGTAGTTAATTAAAAATTTTCTTAGTATTATTTAAAAAATATAATGCTTTAATTGTTGATGTTTTTCTTTTGTATCTGCTCATTTCTAATTTCTAACCTTTAAAAGTAGTATTAAGTATTTATTATGATGTTTATTAGAAATCTGCACATGACAAAATACCTCCATCTTCAAAAAGGTTCGTTTCCATAATGCCACTTTTTTTAAAGTTGGTTTTATACTTGTGGATAGTACATATTTAAAAAATAAGCTAGTGTAACGCCCCTTTCTCATAAATTGACAGTGATCCATTCAGGCTTCCGTACGCAAGAGCAAGTTCACAAGTTCTCGGATCGAGAAGCTTTAGTTGATGTATTATATACTATATACATATAACTAAATTGACTCAGGAATCGATACGAATTCAATTTAAATTATTCTTATACATATACCTACAAATTCATTTAATTTTAGGGAAGTAAAAAAGTAGTTTAGATAATAAAAATGAAATGAATTGTAAATAAATTGAAATGTATTTTTTTGTTACATATAAAACGAAGAAACACATGGGTTATTTTTCTTTTTACATGTCAGTCAGTTTTCTTCGGTTTCGTTTTTGATATATTCTTCTTAAATTTTGATCAAAATATCATGCTGAATTCAATAAATAAAGTTTATAGGTATAAAGCTATAGTTTATTTTGGAACTATGTTTCTTATATCACGTTATTGTTATGATTTGTTTGCTAGTTGGAAGGTAAAACCACAGATTATATGTTATTTCATAAATAGATAGGCAAGTCTACTAAACATGAAATGTTGTTCAAAAAGCCCCCTGGAGCAAGACACTTACAGTGCACTATTTTTTTCTTTTTAAATTTCGGGAATTAGGTACTATTTGAATTATTTCTATTCAGTTTAACATTTTTTATAATTTTTTTGCATTTATTTGTCTTATAAAGTATTTTTGTCTCTTATTGTATTTGTATTTTATTTGTCTTATAAAGTTTGTAAAATAAAATAACAAGTATAAATAAAATAATAATTTATTGTTATATTTGAAATCAAATTTCATTAGTTTTCTTATTGACATTATTATTAACAATTATTTACTAGTTTGATGTAAGTTAAATGCAACGTCTAACCAGTTAATTCGTTAATAGTCAATAAAATTAATAAGACCTAAGCACTAAAATAACCTCTGTACATACAAAACTACTGAATATGTACGTTTTGCAACCAATCAGATTGTTGCACTCATTTAATAAAGTCAATATACGAAAAATAAATCTTCCTTGCTAATGGGTAACTATCTATTTAATATCAATAGTATTAATAATTGGTAATCATGTGTTTCAGTCAAGTGGAATATGTATTTCCTAGATATAATTATTTATTGGCACAAGATATGCTTTCTACTATTCAATTATGACTAAGGTAGTGGAACCATTTAAGGCCCATTTAACTTCAAAACATCATAAATTCTCAAAAATAATATTTTTTTTAATTGCTTTGAGTTAAATAATTTTTAATGTTCACTGGTAATACAAAATCTATAAAACTTGTCATATTTAAGTCATTCTAGAAGTGTAAAAAAAAAACTAAATTTAAAAAGAAGTGGTGATGAGCTATTTTTGGAATATAGTTGCCCAAGGAGGCTCGTTAAAATCAGAAAAAAAAAACTATGGAAAATTATCATTTGATTGCGTTTTTTTATTCATACATAAAACATAATTTTTTTTCTTAAAATAAAAATACCACATATGAAAAGATCTATCATATTCATTTATAACAAAATACGAGCCGTGGGATAGGTCTGATGCGACCCTTGAGGTCTCCTCGAATAACTTCCCAGTATAATAAAGGGTAATAAACATTTTTTGTTCTGAATCACCTGGCACTGAACAACACAGTCAGGCTGATCTGGGTACCGGGTCACTTTGGCGTTAAAAGGAAAGAAGCAGCAGGCTCGTTGGCACGAGAGAGGTCGTATTCCGATAGCATGATGCTCTGTAATTTACCGAATCAAAGAATGGCTACGAAAAAAACTAGAGCACAGATAAGAAGGGTGGTGGGACTCTTGACAGGACACTGTCGATTGAACTATCACCATCATAATATGGGGATCTCTAATGATCTCATTTGTAGAGCCTGTATGGAGGATGACGAAACCTCCATACAAGTTTTTTGCACCCGCAGAAAACTGCAGGACATTCGATTCAGAATGTTCGGGTTCGAAATCTTGGATCCATCTTTCCTGTGAGAGATCCGGACAGAGAAGCTGTGTTCTGTGTTGCAACTGGCCTATAGCTTCATCTGAATTTAATGGCGCCTCCTACCCGAAGACGCCTTGTTTTCGGATGGCAGTCATTCTCAAGGAGGGCACAGAAAACTTTTGGTCTAGGCCCTAGGAACCCACTTGCGGTCCCCCTCTTGCGTTTTATAATTATTAACATTTTTGGTTCAAGCGATATCGATCTGGGAAAGAGAATCGTCTTTTAAAAAAATCGCTCATCCCTTGCAATGTATCGCCGTTACAGCAGCTTTAATAATATCACGATAAGTTCTATTTACCAAAGAAATTAAAAATATACATATTTTCTTAAAAGTAAAATAATTCCAGTTGTGTACTTGATGGATATGAAGAAGTAACTATTATCACAGGAGTCGCTAGGCCTTTTTTTTCACAACATAAAATAAGTACACATACACGAATGGTATTAAGTAGAGTAGAATGATAAACATTTTAGAGTTTTAGGTAACGAAGAATGTATGTATGATGTAGGTACTACATCATACTCTGTACCCTTTAGTTCTAAAATTTAACAACCGATATCAGATAAATTTCTATCTATGCCCCAATTTCCAAGATAAATTTTGTCTATTATATACATACGTATTTCGACTGTCAAGTAGTCATCATCAATATGAATTACCTAATCGTAATTACTCTTACTGTGTATGTTACTCGTTGCTAATTTGGTGGCGGAGTGCGAGCAACGAGTAACATACGATTAGCTAATCCATACTGATGATGACTACTTGGCAATTTAAATACGTATTTATATAATAAAAAAAATTGATTTAGGAAATTTGTACAGAAATCAAAATGTATTTGGAAATATCAGAGTTCTCATTTATTATCTTTGATAATTTTTATAAACCGAAATCATGACAAATAATTTTTTATACGAGTGATATTATTCAGTTTCCAGCTAATTTAAAAAAAACGGCTTGGAGTATCAGAAATCGGTAAAATACTGGTCTTTTTTATTTTCGTGGTACTTTGAATATTTCTGCTTTCAAAAAATTCTATTTTCAAATAATTCTACTTAATTTCTGTCAATATAAATTATCATTCTTTTCCGCGGTTTTTGTAATAGCTTGGTGGTTTTTCTTATTTTCGAAAAGGTTGCGATGGAAAAATTTACGTTTATTTATTTATTTGCGAATTTTTGAAAGAAATGGAGCCATTGTTTTGGAGCTACTGATGATGGAATTTTGAAAAAAGTTTTTCAAAAAATCATCGAGCCCACCGAATAGATGTCAGAAATGACTATCGTTAAAATGTTAAAATTTATAACAAAATCACAATCACAATTTTAGTCCGATTGGAATAAAATTTGGTATCAAGAAGGGTTTTGGTATTTGAAAGGGCAAGTTCGTTATTGAGAAAATTCGATAGATAAATAAAGAGTGGAAGGTTGGTACAAAATACAAAATTTTGAATTTTTTCAAAATAAAAAGTATATTATTTACTTATATTTTTTTATCAATTTTAAGCAAATAGTACTCTGTGATTTTTCTTCCAGGCGCTAAGTTTTCGAAATAAATATTCTTAAAAAAATTAAAAATATTCGATTTTATGAAAAAAGTGTAATTTTTCCAATCTCTTATGTGAATCGAATTTTTTATATTTAGACTTACGCATATAATTTATGATTATTTTTATAATTTTTAGAGACTGTGTTACCTATATGTTTGCAAATAGCTTTTATGGCACATATTGTCTTGGATGACAAACACTATTGAAAGTTGTCTTAAAGTTTGGATCATTTTTATCGAACTCAATTGCGTCGTGTTCTAAATAAGTATAGTTGTGTATAGTCAAAGAAAATCCCATCTTAGTTAAAATTGTACATATGTTTTAGATGATAATATGTTAAGTATAAGATAAATAAGAATATGTGTGCAATGTTGGTATATGCCGTTGTTGTACAAGTAAGCCTATTTAACTATGTCTCTGACATTTAAGGCTATTAACTTTTAGAAGGTTGTGTGTGTTAGCATGAATACTTGTGTCTGTTTCGTTTACTTTTTTTCTTTTTGGCTGAATACCAAAGATCCTTTGAGACTTAAAAATGTAAACTTTAAAATTATGTATATGATATTTTCTTAATAAAAGTTTTCGAATGTGTATGATCTCAAAACTTTAATATTATAAAATTGTTTATTGTTTAGTTATGTGATAATATTTCGGGCTCTGAGTAAGGTAAAGTTGTCTAGCTAGTATTACTGAATTTGAGATATAGAAAGGCAGAGAGACGAAAGCAAGAATCTCTAGTTACCGAAAAATAACAATATGAAAGACGATATACCTACATGGCAATTGTTTTTGTCGTAAATGTAATAAAGAAATTTAAAGTTTTTTATACAATTTACAGATGAACTCATTTGAAACTGAAAACTTGAGCCATTTATGTGAAGCTAGACAAAAACCTGATATGTGACTGTAATTTTAACCAATCTGTGATGAGATCCAACAGATATGATTCAATGGGGGCACTGGAGTTAATATTATGTATCTTTAATCAGTCGCCTATTTTACGTATTTTTAACACGCTTTTATTAACTTCAAACGCATGTTAGTTTGTTAGTACATATGCTTGTATGTGACGGAATCTTTAAACATGAATTTTCAATTTTCATTAATTTTGAAAACTACTCCAGATATCGAAAAATTTTATTATTATTTTTCGTCACATATTGTCAAGTTATTACTTCATTCATCATCAAAATTAAAAATATATTTATTTCTTTAATTAGTGTTCCCAGTACTGTGCTCATACTTATTTAGTCGATCACAATGGTTTTTTTTTTGTTTTCAAAAATTAATTAATGTTTTTACTTCAATTTTTAATATTATTTTTTTATTTCCACCGACTATAATTTTGAGAAATATATGGAAACATATCATCCATCTACCGTTCCCATAACACCAATTTTAAATTTACCTACTTTTGAAGCCATTTATTTATTTAATTAATTGAGCAGCTCCCTCTGAAATTTTCAGAATGGATTAGGACTTAGCCCAACTTCATATAAAAAAAATTAAGCCTTTTATCCCAAATTGCCCTAGCGCTCGCACATCTTTAATACAAAAGATTTCCTCCTTTCATATATTTGATAAAATTGAAGATTTGGTATAAATATCCCAGTATCCCATATTACATTCTTTTATTTACATTTAATTTGTGAAGTAATGGAATTTTTCGATAAATAATTAATATTTGTTCATATTTATTTTAAGAAAAAATTAATTACTTCATAAACTTTTTTAATAAAATAAGGCATGAAGTATTTAGATAAATAAAAATTTCTTTATTTCAGTAAAATTAATTGGTTTCCACTGTATTTTTTTTTTTCGCTAAAACTTTGCCAATAAATATTTACCACATACTTAAATAAAAAAAATTATTAATATTTTTAGATGAAATAAATTAAATATTTTTAACAAACTTCAATATTTGTACAAATAAATGTTGTCTACAGAACCAATAAACGTCTTGAAAACTCATCGCTTAAAGACAGAAAAAGCGTGTGACAAATGAAACGCATCGTAGGTCAAAGTAGAAAATCTTGCATATGAGTCCGATTATGTTTGATGTTCGGCGTACCACACGCTAAACAGACAATTAGGTGAGGGTGGGGAGCACAGAGACATAAGATATTACATCGTGGATACACGACGCCATATGCCATGATATGTAAGTAGCATATGTATAACTTACAAGTAAGCGTGATACAAGTAGCATATTTATTGTTTTTTAAGAAAACTTTTGCCTTAACCGTTTCATTTAATTACAATTTTATTGTTTATTAATAAATAGACACATTTGCACAACTAACTCATGCGTTATTAATGATAATTTCGTCAATTTGTATCATAATTATCTACTCAATTCAATTTTTTTCTCCGAACTCGGAATTAAAAAATTCAAAAAGTTAATTTGATCACACTATACTATTTGTCCATCTATTTGCCTGTCAAAGCAAGTGCTCATAACGTAAAAGGTGAGTTTGAGTTTAAAAATAAGCAACAAAGGTCAATTGGGTCTTGGGTCCGTAGGACTCATCTCGTAAGGACCTATCTCGTTAAAGATAGAACAAACAATTTATTGCAAAACTTTGGAGTTCATTTTCTCCAAAATCATAAAAGATAGGTAGTTGAAAAATTCCAGGTAGCTTCAACTAGTGTTCTTGTCAAAGATACTCAAAAGACGAAAACAATTCTAAATAATACTTTCGAAAATTTTCGAAAACCAAAACAAATGCGGCCAAAAGCACTGACATTCTACACTTTCTATACAGGCCATTTCAACAACTCCATTGTTTGTTTTCATGTGTAATTGCAACATATTTTATTTGGTAACTTTTTCTTAAAGTAAAAAATTTTAGCTTAACGGTCGTCTTGCATTCAAACGAGGCAATGCTTTAATAAAGTCGCAGAACGTTGTAAAACAAGTTTTAGATTCACGCTATACGTTTAGCACAATTAAAATAGAAAATAAGCTTTCTCTTTTACATTTCCTGCACTCTTAGTAAAGATTTTTGCGCAAAGTGCATTTGAACACAAAAATTTTCTGCAGTTAAATTATTCAGATTAGTTTGAAATTGTGTTTTTTCACAAACACATTGTATTGGACCTAACAACTGCATGATATTCTTTCTACCTTTGAAAGTTACTTTTTTTTTCCAAACTACATAAATTATAGTTTACTACGTAGTGTAATTTTTTTCTGGTATAAAAAAATATACATTTTTTTATTATTATTCCAGTACATATTACCTGTAGTAGGTAGTAGTAATAGTCAGACAGCAGTATATACGAGTTTATTGTTGAAAATGATGCCTGAAAACTTGTTCACTACATTTTATATCTGGCCTGTTTGTTGTTATCATCTCCACTCCACATACCCATGTAAAAGTAAATATAGACTTTATTATACATAATGTTCCATAATAGTTCATTATTGCCGCATCAATGAATGTTTTAACTCAGGAGTCCTCAATAACAGCTTCGATTTATATGATTTTTTTAAAAATGATTCTTTTTGTATATTATTTAAAATCAGAAACATTTCAAAGAGGAGAATAGGCAATACTGCGATGGATATATCGACGCTCAACCTAAACCTTGATTTTATAAAAATCTTTAGAAGTACGCAAAGTATGAACGTTTAAAACACTTAATTAATGAAAGAGAGATCCAAAGTTCCTGTTTAGTTCGTTAGTTTAGAGACACTTTGTTACAGAATATTTATAGCATACACTGTATACAGAATATTTAAAGCATACACTATGTTTCTTGTTTTGGTCTGATTTTTACTATTTTTGATACGCCGTTCTGTCTAGTGTAGTTTTTTATAACATTTTTCGATAATGGTTTGAATTACATGGAAAATCTAGAATTAAGTTACGTTAAAACTAACCGCTCAATAGATAGTAACATTTATGAACTGTATTTTAGGTTGGCATGAATCGTAGGTAGTTAAATAAAATATGCTTTTTTTTTAGGTTCTGAGTTTTATCGTGATCAGGATGAAAAAGATGAATTGCAGTCGTCCACAGAAAGAGCCTGTTCAACATATTCGTTAAATAATTGTTCTCGTTGTAGAAACTTTCGAAAACTACATATATATCTGATTTTTTTTAATACAAGAAAAACGTCTGAATATGTAATTATTAACTTCAAATAATTTTTATGCAGGGTTGTTCAAAAAAATGTTACCGATTATTCACGTTTTATTTAAGGGGTAACCATGATAACTATAAACTAATTTATTTACCATTTACATATGTACGATTGAAAATTAGTCATTATTATAAGCGCTGCGATCAGTTGAGATTGTGAAAATAAATGATTTAAATAATTTGATTAAATCATTCCAATCAACATTTTTCCATACTCAGTTTTTCGATCAGTATGAGTATTTAAGTGTGATTAGATTTGTTCAAAAGTCGATTTTTTTGTTCATATTTTAGTTCTAGAGGCTCTGTTATTTTTTAAAATTAAAAACGTGTTTCTTATTTTTTGATTAAAATAAAAAGCTCCCGGAATTACGTACTACCACGTAATAATGTACATTTACCTTTGGTGGTTTTGAAATTATTTTAAAATTTTTTTATGATCCTCTCTTGGAACCATTAATTATTTTGCTTGTTTCTGAAAACGCTTAAATACGTATTTCAGCGCTTTTGGAAATTCACAGTCTTTGAATAGAAAGGCGATGTTAAAGTTGGCACAACAAAAAATACTGAGGCCTCGCTAAATATTTCGGATAGTTCTTCTTCCATGAAACATTTTATAAAATAATAATATATATTTTATTGAACATATTTTCCAGAATTTATCATTCATGTTAAAGCGATTAATTTGAAAACAAAAAACAAAATTCAAAAGCTAAAACAATACCACATTAAAAAAAATAAAAAATAAAAAACTAAATAAACCGTATTTTAATAATGTTATCATTGAATTTTATTATTATAATTTAAACGATTTAAAAATATTTAAAATTGAAACGAGAGATGTTCATTTATTTTATTAAAATATAAATTAAATTATTAAATAAATAAAATTACCGGTTGAAAAGTATATATAAAGTCAGAAATATAAAAATTTAATATTTAGAGCTTTTTATATCGGGCATGTCTTAACATATCACATTTCACTTGAGTGATTCTTAGTAATAAATTATTTGTATTGGAATGTGATCTTAGGCCTTTCATGTTGTTGAACACAGAAATATTTACATAAAAGGGTAGGAAGTTTTCAACCCTCTACCTCAATTCCCAGAGTTTGTGGAGATACACAAAACCTTACAAATAGCAAAAATTTATGATATTTTACCAGTAAAATTAAAATGGTGGGTTACGAAATTAACTCCCACAAATGTAATTGTTCTTGTTGTAAAAGTAAGCTATGTACCGATTTCCAACCGTCCAGCTCAATTTTAAGGAGCTGCACTGGTTTTTTTCCTTAGTAATTTGCTTGAAGCTGCTAAAATCGGCCCCAGCTTTAATAGCAATATATAGGATACGCCAAAGTAACGGATCCATTCAGCTTAAAAACATTAACTTTGAAAAATGTTAAACATTTTTATTTAAATGTTTTATGTAAAATTTTTTGGATAGGAATGTGAGCGAAAAATGATAGGGATACACGTGATCCTAAACGTGGATTTAATTGTCCTTTCCCGATTTTAACGTTTTCTGTAATTCTACTTAATAGAATTATAAGTAATTAATTTTACTTATGATGTTCGAGTACATTCAACATCGAACATTTACATATAAACTGAAATTTAAAAAAAATGATATAATTAAATATATTTGGGCATTTTGAAATTTTATGTGGGTGCTTTAAAAATGAGCATAAACGCCGCACTCCATCTATATCTACTTACTATATGTGTACATTGGGCTTCATATTAGATTAAAGATCGTGAGCTCATAACGAAGCGAAAATTAATTCAATTGTTTTATCTTAATTACGGAGAGTTATTTTAGATTTTCCTGCTTTGCTTTTCTTATTCATTTTTGTTTCATTATATTCAAGGACTATGCACTGAAAAAAAATCTTAATACCAGCCGATATGAGGGTGTCTCAACTACCGTACGAGGTTGAGTGATGAAGTTGGCACAAACACATGAGTTGTTTGTATGAAAGTTGTATATTATCTAACAAATTTAAAATATTGTTGTTTTGAAATTCAACATAGTTTTAAATAATCTTTTTTGATTGGTTCTACCACTTATAAATATTATAACAAAATACTTATGTGATTGTCACAACCACATGGGAAGGTTAGTTAAGTATATTTAAAAAAATTAAATTGCTTCGAGTCGGATTTGAACCTCTGCCTATTAAATATTATAACAAAATAGTGATGTGATTGGCACAACCACATGGGCAGGTTTATTGGGTTTATTTAAAAAATATTAGATTGCTTCGAGTCCGGCTTGAACCAGGGACCTATGGATTACTATTGATTAAGGTGCCTTAAGTCCATCGCTGTACCAACTGGGCTAGCGATTGTTGGTTTATATGTATTAAAATATGGCATATATAATAAAATGATCAATAAGTTAATTTCAAACTCTCTATTAGTTAGTAACAACAATCTCCATGTAATTGAGACAACCACGTATAGACAAATATGTGTTCGTAATAAGCAAATCCTCTATTTAAAGCAAAAGAAAAGAAATTTTTTAATTCATCAATTCGCTTTATTTACTCGATAATATATTCTAACTTAGTACAATTTTATTTTCCATCAATAAAATGCATGACTTTAAACTAAAATCAATCTCTTTCATAGAAGTAATGATTTTGTTTATTTTACTTTAGTGATTGTGTATCAATGAATTCATATTTTAAATTCAATCATTCGATTGCAAATATAAATATTTAGTTGTACTTGTTTCAATCATTGGGAAATGGTTTGAAAGAATTTTTACTTTATTTCATTATGAAAAAGCCAACTTCAGGATGAGGTTGTCATTTTTAAAAATTTTTTTCAGTGCACTCAAGAATAACATGGTATAAAGTTATTTAAAAATTATATTTATTTGCGGCTAAAGTTTCAAGCCGCATTCTCTTCTTTTGTCAACATAAATCATCTTGAAACTAGGGTAGAAAACAAATTTATCTTCTCGGAAAATGCAAACATTTCTTTTATATTATATCTTGCCTTTAATTGTAAAGTATCGATTTTTATTTGGCGATTAGCGTACAATATAACGTGTGAATTTTAACATATATATAACGTTACAAACCGTGCATATAGAGGTAATAAATATTTTAAAACAAACACACACAAAAAAAAACAACTAAAATGGCATAAAAATGGGGTTTATTATAAATGTATATAAAAATTATTATGCAAATATAATAATAAAACATTATATTCAAATAGTGTGGTGCGCGAAAGTATGTACAATAGGTATATGAATTTAAATAAACGGAAAATGGCAAAGGGAATCACACTGAAAATACAATGAGTTTTCAAAATATTTACGCAAGAAATAAAATTCGTTAGTTCAAATCGAAATGTGTGTGTGTACGTACGCCAGTAAACATTTTTTTCATCGTCGATATCTTGCGAACAAAAAATGATATCGACTTCAATGCGTATTACAGGTAATATGATCCGAAAAGAATTTCAAAACATTCGATCGAGATGTTTCGAGCCGGGCGAGATTTTCTACGAAATTTGTTGTGGTTTTTTAATCACGATCACAGGGCATGCATGTCGAGCTACAACATATAATTCTGCTCTAGAGTAAACCAATCTCGTATAAATCTATTAAAAACAAACATATCAGTCTCTAAAAAGCAAAATTCAGTTTTTTTTTAATTTGAGGTTAGTTTATTGCAATTTGCCTAACATGCAAATTTAACAGTGATTAAAAAGTGATATTAAATATGAGTAAAGTACATATTAGAGAAGTTTGGGGTTATTTTGCAATTTATGATACAAAATGATGATGATTTTTTGTCAAAAACATTCGCAAAACGTTCGAAATTAAAATTAAAAAATACGTGAATATTCGCGAATGTGAATATTCACCCCATCACTAGTGCTGATCATTTTCTCAGTCAGAGCGTTATGAATTTGGTAACTTCCAGTACAAAACTTTTAAAAACTGAATCTAATTTCCACTTCAATATTCTGTAAACTTTCTCTATGTGAATGATATTATATTATTAAAACTGTATGTTGTTGTGTCATGAATGTATTGTTACCATGCAAAATTTTATAATTTGATTTTAAAATTTATTTGATAATTTAATAAATTAATTATGAAGGCTTATAAATGTTTTACATAACTAACTGCTATTATTATTTTATACACATATACTCATTTATTTGTTTAATGTAGATATTATCAAAAAATTATATTAATCAGGGGCAATTAAAACAACGTTTAATTCATTTTATTATTTATGTTCATGATATTCATTTGGGTGCTCTTAACCTACTATTGTTTGTTATTCTTAACATATTTTTAAAGTATCGTTATATTAATATGTTCTTAGTACCTAAGTACTTATTATGAAAATTATAATTGAAGTTTTCATACAAATATGATTTCAAATCCATACCAATGCGATCAGACATTTAGACAGGGTGGGCAGAAATTTTTAAAAGCTACTAATCAAAAATACTGCATGTTGGTTTTGGTTCACCGTCATGGTGAGTAAATAATGATGTAGGTATTTGCATCCAAAAATATCGATAGATTGGTTGATCTTTAAAGATTAGAATTAAATAACTATTTAAAGATGGTGGTGTGAGTATACAGATTTTTTTCCAAAGGTATGATACTTAAGGGAAGTGTTTTTCAGATTGATCGTGTTTTTTGCTTTTGTAGAAAAATTATGAACATTGTTGCAATCGTTCCAGATGGTTTTATTGTTGGCAAATAGTAGACAAGAGAAACAAAACAACTGATTGCTGATCAGACCGTTTTGAATTTACAATTGACTTTATCTTTAGTTTGTATAAATTGCAAATCCGGTGTACAACAACCTTTCACGATCACTTGTTTTTGTGTTCGAAAGATAGTTTTGAAAAAGCATAATTTTTTTTTTTATATATACACACCATCTGAATAAGTTTGTCAGTGAATTATATCCATTTTTCTCTATTATTAACGTTAAAATCTTAAGGTAGTACCAGCATGAAATCACTTTTCGACAGATTTGGCCGAATTTTTTTTCTCGGGTTTATAATAGCTTTATTTATGAATTCCTAAAATTTCATAATTTTTGACCGTTTAGATCGCGAGATATTTAAAGACAAAGTTCGCGATTTTGAGGTTCATGTCCCATTTAAAGCATGTAAAATGTCCGGTCTCTCCAACTATTTTTTATGATATTATTATATTTTGAAGAAAAAGTAGAAAAAAATGTTTATACAATACAATTCTAAAAAAAAATTTAGAAATTAATTTTCACTTTCGAGATATTAATTTTGACGTAAATTGATCGAAATTGGGACGTTGGCATAATTATTTCCCATTTTAAACGGTCAAAATTTCTGAAACTTTGTGAATTAATAGTAAGCATTATTAAATTCTTAAATTTAATTTTTCGTTAAATTCTGTCGAAAAAAAAATTGTACCATTGCTTTAACATAGAAACTGCAAATACCATGCTGGAACATCCTTAAACCCCTGATAAAATAACCACAATCAAACCAAAACAATCAATATTGGACTCGACTCAGCATAAAAAGAATAAAATGAAAAAGTAATAGTGTGTTTATATGCATAGATCACTAATCGTTATAAATTATGGAGATCAACTCACAACTGATCAATCAAATACTTGTAGTGTGGGTGTATTTAAATGAATAAGAAACGAAGCTACTTCGGTACATGTCGTAGATTGTCGTGTTTTAAAAGACACTGTCTTAAGTCTGTCTTTCCATGCGTTCGAATGTGTTATTATTGTATTAATACGAACACACGCACGTACGATTATGACTGAACACATATAAACATTCAGGCAAAAATAGTTCGTGTCTTTGCCTAGAGGCACTCAGAAGCGTTAGTGCAGTGTAATGCGAAGTTACTTAACATTGAATGTATGCCGTATAGAATTATAGATGATACCTGTTAATTAAGATGATGTGTTTATTGATAGTACTCGTAGATAAATAATATTAGATATTAGAACAAGATTATGCATATTTGTCTGAATTATGTAGAGTAGACAGTGCCTTCCTGTCTATATGTAATGCACACCACATACTTCAAAATAACACATAGGCTATAATTTATAATTTAAGCCTCATCAACCTGCATCACAACATTATAATTGTTACTAAAGGTTAATCCGGAAAAAAATTGTAAAAGTGAATTAGCAAAAAACATAATTAATTAGATTTGGTTGAGGCTTTGTCTAGAGCTGGTGAAACAAGAATTGATTCAGTGGTCTCGACCATGGTTTGGGTATGGTCTGGCAAACTAATACTTGATTTTTTATCTTGACTAAGTTTAAACAAATCCAAACTTGATTTATTGAGGCTTTCAAAAGGACTGGCAAATCAAAACTTGATTTATTTTCCTTGATCCATGTTTGGGCAAGAACTTTGAATTTTTTTGAGGCCTGACCAAAGGCAGAAATACAAATGAAATACTGGATTCTGCAATGCCAGCAGTTTATCAATCGCGATTTTATCGGTAAACTTGGTATTCTATAGTTAAATAATAAGAAATTGCAAACATCATATTTGAAATGGTATAAAAACATAAAATTAATATTATTTTAATAAACATGTCATATGTTTATATTCACACTTCATGTGAAATAAATTTTGGCATGAATTTATGATATATAACAGAAAAAGAAAGAAAAAAGAAACTAATATTAACCAAACAACTTCTTATATTCATCACTTCATATATCACAAACAAAAAGTAATTGATGAATTTCGAATGTTCGATGTTGAATTATAAATAAAATAATATGTATACTATATTATATTTTTGATATCCTTTTGTGTACTCATGCATATCGCCTACATTTTCCATCCAAACGTGATAAGCTTTACATTTTATTTTGATATATTATTCTTATATTTTTCGATATTTCCGAATGTGTTTATTTTCTATGTACATTTAGTGAAATTATCAAATTCATAAATATAATATTTTCTGTTCGTAATGATATTTATTAATATTATATCTTAATAGATAACTTTATGACCACATCAATAACCAAAAAATTGAATTTTGCTCTATCATATCCAAATTATATCCAGTTTTAATGATCTAAGATGGAATTATACTAAATTTGGGTCACACTTTTCAAAATATTGGTCAAATTTAACCTACTCCTAAATGTTTGAAAAATGTACGGCCCTGGTACCAATATTTCGCACAACAGTGAATGTTAAAACTAAAAAGTTTGACGCAAAACTTGTCGATTTCAAAAAATTTCATTCAGATGGGATGAAATTAGTGTGTATTATTAAAGAAATTGATTTTTGAACTTAAAGACGTCATCAAAATCCAAAGAAAATTGCTCTTACAGGCAAATTATATTCAATTTTCATGAACCAAGTATGAAATTAGACTAAATTTGGGTCATACTTTTTAAATTTGTGGTTAAATTTAACCTACCTCTAAAAGTTTTGAAAATAGTAGGGCCGTAATATCGATATTCCACACAAAGGTAAATGTTAGCTAAAAGACGACATCAAAAATAAAAAGATTGAACCAAAAATGTCGGTTTCAAAAAAAATTTCTTTGAGTTTGGATAAAATGTAGGTGTATTATGGAAAATTTTGATTTTTGTACTTAATGACGTCATCAAAGAAAAAATAATCAAGTATGTAGTAATATTAAATTTGGGTCATACTTTTCAAATTTGTGGTCAAACTTAACCTATCTCTAAAAGTTTTGAAGATAGTAGGGCCCTGGTACCATTATTTTGCACAAAGAGTGTTATTTAAAAGAAAAGTTCAAAAAAGAAAACGTCAAAAATGAAAAGTTTTACCCAAAATTAAATTTGGGTGTATTAAACAAATTGATTTTTGAAATGAATGACGACATCAAAATCCAAACAATTGCGTTCTATTACATTTAAATTATATTCAATTGAATTTGAACCTACCTCTAAAATTTTTGAAGATAGTGGAGTCTTGATATCGCTATTTCGTACAAAGGTGAATGTTAGCTAAAAGATAACATCAAAAATGAAAAGTTTGACCCAAAATTATTGGGCTTCAAAAAAAAATTAGTTCCTAAATTGTTTGTTAAAACCTTACAAATAGTAATAAAATTGTAACCTACGTTCATTCATTATTAACAACGGTGAATAAAACAGTAAAGTATTGAAATATACTCCCACTTTGTTTCAGTTTTACATTTAATTATATGTTCGTTATCGTGAACGTTATCGTACGTTACTACAGAACAAAATCACCGGAGGCATATTCACTTTTCAAAGTCAGAGATCAAAATGTTAAAGAAGTTATATATTATTTTATACAGTTACAGTTTATATGTACGAAGTGTCACACAAATTACATTGATCAAAAATTTTATAATTCGAGTGAAAGAGAACTGCCTACACTGCAAAAAAAAAATTAATACCAAGCAATATGAAGTCTCAACCTCATCGCGAGATCATATATGGCGAATGGAGCCAAGAATGTGATACATTTACTGTTCGGGGTTGAGTGGTGAAGTTTACACAAACGCATGAGTTGTTTGTATGAGAGCAACAAATACTATCTAACAAACAAATATTGTTGTTTTGAAATGTAACATAGTTGTAAACAATCCTTTTTTTGATTGGTTCTATCACTTGTAAATATTATAACAAAATACTGATGTGAATGTCACAACAACACGAGCAGGTAAAAAAAACTTAAAAAAAATTAGATTTCTTAAAGTTGGATTTGAAATAGTGACGTATGGATTATTCATATTGATTATTGGTACAGGAGCTCGCAACGTCGGCAAAAAAAAGAATTTTATTATTGCTGATTTTATGATATGTTGTTCTCCTTGCTCTTTTTGTTAGAGCTTGGGCGGTCTGGCTGCCGGAAGTGGCTGCGTTTAGTACTGCGCAGCCTAAATGTACAGGTCATAATACTAAATTTTAAAAGAATTTTATTATGTCTGTAATTTTAATATTATGATATTTAAGTATACAAAAACCTTAAATTTATTTGCCAGACGCTAATTCGGTTGCTAAACCTTGAAAAAAAGCGAAAAAGTTATGAAAAATAAATGCCATTTGTTAAATATATATCTTATTTTATGTTTTTTTCAAGTGTGGTAAATTGCTGTGGTCGATTAGGCAGGCGCTAGCATTTTGTAATTATTTTAGTGATTACTAGTTCCGAGTTCGAATCCAGCAGCAGTAACAATTTTTTTTTTCAATTTATTATCTTATGTAATTCTTTAAATTTTTTAATTTTTTTAATTTGTATTGTATTGAAGGTTTCATATTTTATTTTATGATAACTCTGTATCGTCTTAGTTACGAAGTTTTAATTATTAGGTTGAATTTGTTCAATAGAGGAATTGGTTGAGTTTAGTAGTTTTTATCCTTTGCGTTCAAAATGGGACACCATGATTTTTTAAAGAAAGAAGAATGGGTCGATTTTTATTGTTTGTAGTATTTTATTTTAAAATTTGAAAATCTAAAAATAAAAATTAGATACGGCGTACATTAATCTAAAACTCCTTTAAAATTTAAATATTTGCATAGCAAAATCTAACATGTTGCCTTATTTCGTGATAAACCGAACCAAATTCTTTACGGTGGGTGGGAAAATTCTCACATTCGGTCGGCTCTTCTAAATTTTATGTATTTTATATTTACATAAATAGGTTTCACTACTGATTTAGTAATAAAGCAATCAAATGAAATTAAACGTACCTACATATTTAACTTATAAAACATACACATTATGCGCAAAGGGTAATAAGGAGAATTCGTCTGTAAAAAGAAAGATTAGACATTTCAGGTATAAAAAAGAAATTCCACTATTATGGGACTAGTCGCATTAAAATAGCCATTATTATTTTGTTTATCAGAAACATCAAGGGGCAGTGAAATTTGGCCGGCCAAACTAGATTTTAGACTAAACTAGTTCATTAAAAGAATAAAATAAAAATAATTCATTTATCGAAATTGATTTAAGCCATAATCACGATATTCATCAAGCAACTATAAGTAGTCCTCAGTGCATAGGGTGAATTCTTATGATTTTTGGTGACGCTTAATCGAATAAGACCTGCGTGGGGGCTGATATGTGTACGAGAAGCCAGAATTTTCCAAAATTTTGTGCCCCACTCTAACTCCTTTTGGAAATTTGTTGGTGTTAACACAGTGTATTTATTACACTTACTGAATGGAATAGATATGATCCGAAGACATATCTTGACCAAGTAAATATAAATAAATAAAATAAGGAATAAATTATAAAGGCAGCATTTTGACTTAAATTACGAAGATGAATATTGCTAGTGGTTCAGGGAATAACGCCATTCGAATCATTATAAAAAATTACGTTAGAAATATCCATAAAATCAAAAAATTAACAAAATAGACTAGAATATGATCCGAAAACTATACGTTTTATGTAATTTACTGATTAAATAAATTAATTACTGATTCCTAGATCTTATTTCTTCATTGAGACCGGATGTATTCGATTGAGCGTAAAAAAATTAAAAATATATTCTTAAAACTATCAAAATTAATAGAAAAAAAAACATTAAACTGCATTAGGATCGCAATGCCTACGCATTAGACTTAATAACGGATTCTTTTTCTGATTTTTAAAGCTATATAAATCTACGTATAATATGTATACCTTGATGAACTTCTTCTGATTAACAATCTTCTTACTTAGGTAAATATAATCAAAATACATTATTAATTTATGTTAATTACGTTTGTATGTAGTCAATTTCTTTATTTGTTCAATATAATTATTACATTTTCAACTAAAGCTTAACTAAATATATTATTATACTCTCTTATGCAAAATTTAAGAGTAAATTCTCTACAGTGCCCTACATCTTAGTAAAAAAGTAATTCCAATTTAGTTGGTCGCAGTGTAACAGACGTTGTTTTCATTACTCCGACTAATTAAATGAACTCATACTCCTTTTTACTTGTTCCTTTCTACGGTCAATAACCTCTAAATTAACATACAAAGGGCCGTTTTATAGGTTCAATTTTTTACTGCCCGATTATTTGAATAAATAAATTGGCAGTACATAGTCGGTGTGGTACTGAAGTCATGTAAGTGCGACCCCTGTAGTCCACACGACTTACTTCCCAAAGGGGGAAAAACATTAAAAAACAGGTCTTGTTAGCCTTCATAGATTATTCTTCGGACATGAACTGCAGCTTAAGCTGGAACGATAATTATCTCCATAGATAAGTGATGTGATTTATCCACTTTTCAGATTCTGTTTATTCAGTTTTTTACATTTTTTTTATTACCATTAAAAAACGGCTCAACTAATGCTTCCGAAACTCTGTCAGTCCTTAAATACGCGCTTACGCGTTGAATAAGCCCAGTCACGTGTTCATGTCATAAATGGTTCGCGAGATAACCGAGGCGAAAGAATTCGAACGAAAATACACACACACACACACACACACACACACACACACACGACAAATAAAAGAATTAACAATAAGCTTATATGTCAGTATGTCATGGTTTTATTTGTATAATAAAATGAAACGGTTTACCCTATATTGCGGTTTAACGTCTTTAAATATGTATGCATAAAGACACGACGTTGCCGTTAACATTATCAAAATATTATTATTATTTATCATAATGATATCATTCATATTATTTATAATTTCAACGATTGGTTGTACTTTTCGTGACGATAAAATACTAGATCATAAATTAAACACGCAAACAAGACGGAAATTCGATAATATATAATACAAAAAGATACAAATATTTTTCTAAAAGCATACATACATAAAATTTTTCTGTGCAGGCATTTGTATAGGTTGCCTCTAAAGCTTCAATTTTTATTAAATAATTAATTAATTAATATAATAGGGGATCGTTCTAAATTTTTAACCGACTTCAAAAAAGGAGAATGTTCTCAATTCGACGGTATTTTTTTATGTTTCTTACCTCAGAACTTTTGACAGGGAACCGATTTTGATTATTATTATTTTTTTAAAGCTGGTGCTTCCCGTCTGGTCCCATTTCAATTTGGACCAATTTTGACAATGGAATTGAGAAAACCAGATGAGTATTCAATTTGCATTAAGTATATTCGCGACAAATAGACGAATACCTCAATATCACGCCAACCGATTTTGATGTTTTATTTATTTATTTTTTTTTTTTAAATGACAAATTAGTTAGTTTACTACTTCAGATTCACTAAAAATCACAAAATAAAAAAATGTTGTTACTATTATTGTTATTTTTGGAGTCGGTGTCAGACGTTAATGTCGGTGTGTTAATGGAGCAAACTGTTCTGTCACAGTTGTTTCCCTGGCTGACACTGACTCCAAAAATAATAGTAATTGTAACTACATTATTTTTTACACTTTCGTGCATATTAGTTTGTTTTGGAATAGTATTTTTTTTAAGCCGGTTTTTTTTTTTGTTGTTAATTATTTTTATTTTTATCACTTCATATGAAGAATTCTCACTGGAAGTACAGAAAAGTTGATTTTTAAAAATCTTTACTAATATGCAAGATATGAACTTTGAAAATTCCTGATTAAACAAAGAAGAAGATACCCACTAGTGACGTCATACGTGAGTATCGTCATAGAGATTGCATATAAAACTTTGTTTTCCTAAAAGAAGATGGGGGCAACCTTTGAATGCAATCTTTGATTGCTTATAACTTGTTCGTTTTTTAATCAATTTTAATATCACCTTTAAATTTTGTGATGGTATCAAGTCTAGTTTTACATTTTTATGGTACCTATTATAATTTAGTTTAATTATTAACAATTTTCGCCCCAATATGAATAATTAATGCTGTTTAAGATATCATTAAGATGTGAATCAGCAATTATAAAGATATTTCAAATGAAACTATTTTAAAAACATGCTCTCCTAATATTGATTTAATAACTTTTGATTTTTTTCGACACCTTTCTACGAAATTTGTTGTTGTATTTTAGTCACGAGTACAGGATAGCCACGGAAGCGGAATTCCGCACGAGTCGAGCTAGTATTTAATATTATATTTGTTTACATATTCTTATTATGATTGAAAAGTTTTCCATATGATTTGAATAATAATAAAAGTCAAGGTTTAAAAAACTAAGTATACAGGATGTTTTTATAAAATGTCCCTAAAAATTCTTTCTATATTCGTCCTAACTTTCTATATTCATCTCTGGACGCCAAGTCTCGAAGACCTGCTTTTCTCAAAATATAAAACACGGCATTCTTTATGGTAAAATAACGTTTCAAGCAAGCGATGAAAAATATTTTATTTAATGTCACTCAAAGAACGGCATCTACAGTTTGGCGGACATTAACGCGAGTATGTTTATCCAACACGTGGGCTTAATTACACATATATGTCTGTCTGTCGACTATGTTTGTACACAGCACAGCATGGGCTATAATACAGCATTGCTATGCTGTATATATAACCACACATTAATAGTGGAAGTGACTATCTATTTTAGTTTGTATTAGCTACAGAGGCCGATACACATTTATCGTTTCAATTTTTTAAATTCAATAAGGGAGATTTAGGAGTTGACCAGATGGCTTCGATACATCTGAATTGCCACTGTGTTGGCAACATTGGAAAGTCCGAGTTTGCTTTCGGGGTAACGATCCGCCAAGTGAGTTGTATAGTTAAATTTAGGAACATTAAGACTTATTATTAATTAACACCTTCTAATTTAAAATAATATAATAATAATAGCCTTTCTTTTCCGAATTGTAGGTCATTTCTTAAAAGTTTATATAACATCTCTCAATTCGATGTGCCTTTTGACATAGGCCTCCTCCAACTGTCTCCACTGTATTCTGCCTTCTGCAACCCTTGTCCAGTAAGGTTCCAAAATGAGGCGTATTTCATCATCCCATCTTCTTATTGGGCGACCATGTCTTTTCTTACTGTCTCTTGGGTAACATAAAGTAACCTGTTTGCTCCACTTATTTTCATTACACCGTTACATTTGGCCGGTCCAACCCCATTTTTGGTGATCAATACGGTATAGTATATTGGATACTTTTTTCTGTTCCTTATTTCGAATGTCTAATCGTGTCCTTGAGCTTTACTCCAGATATACCTCTCTGCATAGCTCGTTAGCAACTTACTAGCTTCAGGCGATGCTTTTCAGTGAGTGTCCAAGACATATACCCATACGTTATGCAAGGAACAATACACTTGTCAAATGTTTTTCTATTAATTCTACTGCTTAGTTTTTCGCTATACATTATTTTCTTAAGTGCCCAGAACTTTCTCTAACCACTTGCTATTCGTTTGTCGACTTCCTTCATATCAGTGGGAGCAATTATTTGTCCTAGATAAGTATACTCCTGAACACATTCAAAACTAATATCATCCTTTTTTATGTCCACCATTATGGAGTTAATCATATGTCTATCATTATGGAGTTAATTTTGTTTTACTAGGGTTTATTTCTAGGCCGACCTCTATACTTTTCATTTCAAGTAATTGAATCATTTGCTCTTGTATCTTGGGATCTCCCTCAATTAATATTATTATTATTATTTTCTAATATAAAATATTGTCTCTCAAAATTTGATTGTTATCGAGTAATCTATTTTAGACCATCCTATAGCAAAAAGAATAAACACAAAACATTTACTATTATTTAAGAAAGTACATAGAAAAACTGTTTATTTTACTTGTCAACTATGTTTAACTGACAGTTTTAATTTAAAATAAAAAAATAAAAAAAAACTTATTTGATTTCTTATCTTTTTTCATACCCATTTTAAAATAAAAGAAAAAAAAGGGTTATGCAAACTTCGGTTGGATATGTGCGTGCTTAAAAATATATATTGTTTAACAAACCATATATTTTAACTAAATAATCTCTATAATACATATAATTCACCTTAAACAAAACCTGAAGGTGAAAATTTAACTTGTATTTAATTGAATACAGTCGTTTGTTTTCTATTAAGTTTTTAGTCACATCATCTCCGAAAAGAAAGACATATATACTTGTATCAAAAGTGAACAGAGATTGATAAGTGTGCGTTATGAATCAGTTGTACAACCCTTCTCTGTATATTATAAATGTGAAAGTAAGGATGTTTGTTTGTTTGTTTGTTTTGTCGAGGGGTTTGGACTTAAAATTCCGATTATTTTTTTCTTTCAGATAAGCCAATCAGTAGAAATCGTATAGGAAGTTAGCGTCTTTTTTTGAGGCGGGTATCTTCAGGAGTGGTACAACATCCATTCCAATGAAGACTTTTCTTTGAAATTTTTATAACATAGTTTTAGAATAAAAATAAATAAATGATAAAAACTTCAAAATATCTTTTCATTATTCGTCAAAAAAATGTTAAAAAAATGGGCTGTCGCACTGGGCGATCCCCTTAAGTTTTTACATTGTAAGTAATTGAATGATTAACTAATTAAGAAAATTGTTTTAACAGATTTTGAGTTTTTACTGAAGATATCACAAGCCATATTTCGATTAATATCGAAAGTGACACCCATTTTAATTAAGAAAGGAGAACGTTAGATTCGCGTAAAAAAAAGAGTTCTCAACGTCCAGAGATAAAAGCGTATGCATATCTTAACTAATTTATTAATAACTAGCTCGGCTTGTGCGGAATTCCGCTCCCGTAGTAACCGTAACCTGTGACTACCCTGTACCGATGGCTAAAAACAACAAACATCAAATTGGCAAACTGGCATGTTTGCCTAATAAACTTATTATTTAAATTTATTATATAAATTTATGATATTTTTTCCTCAAAATTATTTGTCCAGCGTGTTTTTTCCTAAGCGGTATATTTTTAGACTGTGAGTATATTTTTCGCCAAACCTAGACATAAAAGGCTTGAAAATGAGGGGTGAATCATAGAATTTGAGAGTGGAATAAGGAGGATAAGGATAAGACAGAAAAAAAACTTGCTATATAAGATGTGGATGTAAAACTTGCTTATTATATTATTATTATATATTTTTATTCCCACAAATTCGAGAAGAAACTATTAAAGCAAAAATAAATTCGATGAATATATTTATTTCAAAATAAACAAATAACAGAAACATTATATTTGTACTGAATCTATTACAAACTTATTCCTCAGAGACATATTGAAAACTTTTGTTCTAATAACTATTTTGGAAACTAAAATTTAGATACCAGTTCGATCCAACGGTAAATATTTGAACAATGTACAGTACACTATACTTTTGATCGCGATAGTACCTACAAACAACAGTTTTATATTATTAACACAATAAAATTCTTACAAATAGAAAATCAATAAGTTATTTTTCATGGCATGCGACACAAAAACAAAACATATTTGTAAACATAATGTTCTGTACGTTTATAGTTTTGTGAAATAATATCCTATGAAACAGATTAACGAAGGGCCCAAGTTCTCGGTTTACTAAATTCATATAACTCACCGTATCATTCTCTCGGATAAAAAAAAATCAACCCATAACTTACTATAATATATCCCTATATATTATAAATGTAAAAGTAAGGTTGTTTGTTTATATGTTTGTTTGTTTGTTACGCTTTCACACAAAACTATCGAATGGATTTGAATGAAACTGAACAATAATATAGCTCATACATCAGAATAACACATGAGTTATAATAAAAGACTCGGGGAGCCAATATAGCACAGCACCTTAAGATGTATAATGAAGTAGGCATCTTTAGCTTTTTTATTCAATGAAAAAATCAGCTGAGTGTTTAAAGTATGGTTTACACTTTTTTTTCACTCGTGGTAGCGTGCTGACATCTTATCGTTAAAATCGAATAATCAAATTGGCATACATACATTTTTCTAAAAGCTGTTATAAAGCACTCCCGTACTTCAGTGGGTATACTTGTGTGTGTGTGTGATGTATAGACATAATATTTTTAATTTTATGTTGTAAGAAAAAAGTCAGAAAACAAACAATTCACATTCATTGAACATTATTATAGAAATTGTATGATAGAAACTTTCTGCTTTTATTATGTACTATCTACATGGTTATTGTTTTGTCCATTCTTTTGTTTCATTCAATTGTTAGAAACAAAAGCTTCAGAAAATTGTAACAATAATACACATGTTGTGTTTCATTCGAAGAGAATTTTAATATAATAGAAAAATAATTTGAAGTTAAATTGATAAAAAATAAAGTTTTTATTAATATAAAAAATTCTTTTAATTCGTTCAAAAGAATAAAATAATTTGTACAATCGTTTGGCAAAAAAAAAATTGACTTGTTGGAAAAACGTTAAAAATGAATTTAGGATAAACAAGTTGGGCCATTATAATCTACGTATCTGAATATCTCGCCAGAGGCACCACCTATTATAAAATGACTTGAAAATAACTGTAGGGTTTGATGGGGGCATCATGACATCAAATTTGACCTACCTTTTAAAGTTTCTCTAATAGATTTAGATCTTAAACGGTAAAAAACACAATACTACTTTAAATTAGAAAGTTGATCCTCATAAAAAATTAACAATTTTTGTATAAAATATTCTTTCAAAATCGTCAGCTTTCGGAGGAAATGAGACTTAAAAACATGTCATTACTGCATTTAATCGAAAGAAAACACACTTACTACGGAAAATGCTTTAGCAAAAACTTTCTAATTTAAAGTTTTATTCTATCTCTTACCGTTTAGAATCTAAATCTCGTTTACTGGTAAATTTTTTTGCAAATTAGACGTACCCTCCGTCAAATAGGGCATCCATAAAATTAAAGAGCAAATGTAATGTATAATTTACCTAACGACAAATGAATTTCTGTGAATCTCTTAACTAAGAACAGGAATTTCTATGAATATCGTAAAAGTCGACACATCACTTCTCCATAACATGATTACAGTCATATCCTTTCAAAAGATGCAATTAACTTTAAATCCACCTGATGCAGAAAATAACTAGAATTCATATTCTCATAATTTTATAATCTTTGATATAAATATTATATATTTATATAGGTATTTAATGAAACTATACTTACCACCAAAGAATTTGGCTCGAATATTATCAAAAATATAAACAGTATCTCCAAGCAAAATGATCGGATTGGGATCACAAACAGCAATTTCGAAACATGCTCTTTCATGTTTTTATCACCCAATGACACTTTGTGTCAAGGGTTTGAAGAGTGATAAAAATTAGCTTTTAATTTTTATAGTTTAAGATGTCTAAAGGGAGTGAAATGATAATTTTTACAAATATTCAATAAAAATCCGAAAGCTTATTTTTATCTCTTTGAAAAGCGCTATCATTATTTCAAACTTTAATGTTTGGCTTTCTATAAAAATTTCTTCGTTTGTTAGGGTGGTTTAAACTTTTGATCCCTGGTCCATGAAATATGTTGCATAGTCACACTCTAATGTTCCTAAACTGATTGTACCTAAAACTGCCCTCTTCAAAATGTAATCCTACCTTTCCACTTAGTCGCTACCTGTTAAAAATTATATTGCTCTCAAAACCTAATTACGTTAGAGTATTCGTTGTGCGCGTAGTTATGGTAGGGAAAAATTTTGGCGATAAAGGAGGCTGTTATGACTAATTTGCAATTCTTTGCATGTTAAATTAAATGTCAAATTAAAATTATTGATAAACACTTATTAAATAAAATTAATCCATAAAAAATTGTGAAAATAAGAAATCAAATTGACAAATATTATTTTTCAAATGTAAATTATCATAATTATTCATTTAAATTTTTGAGACAATAATATTTAATTTTCAATGTAAGTCATAAATGCAATCCAAACAATTGTATATGCATCCATACAATTCTATAATTAAAGTAATGTATCGTTACCATGGAAACGCCCTTTATAAAACCCACGCACGGTGCGAATATGTTTAAACACAGACATCAGACAAAAAACATCTAACTGAGAACTTTACACTTTCATCGTAAATATATGAAACAAAACAAAACACTTAACTTATAAATTATCTTTGTGGTTGACATTATTTTTTTAAAGTCATTTATCAAATCTGACATAATGCAATTTTCCTAAACTGTTTTTTTTTCTTTTTTTAATTTTTTATTTTTAAGTATCAAAATAAATACTTTTCTATAGTACCATTATTTTTAAATTTATACTTGCACACTAGTTTAGAAAATATATTAAACTTTTAAGTAGTAATTCTATAGGGTAAGGTGTGGTACCTCGAGTCATGTGTATCTTAGATTCTTAGTTTCTTGAAAGATTTTCCTATTTTTGAGTCTGTAACTCTTTATCGAGACAGAACGTCCTATTTTTGAACGCAAGGGCTTAAAGCTTAAGAACTCAACCAACTCCTCTATAGTCGAAAAATTCCACCCAACCAACTTCGGACCTACAAAATTTTCTTACATTTGATATTTCAATTACATGACGGGGGTTTTCGGGGTAATCAGAATTTCTATAAAATCTCCCTCTCTTGGGGTAATTTACCTCGCTGGTTCAAAATTGCAATATTCTGTAAATATTCAACAAAATTTATAAAAAAAAGTATACTCAGGGGTTTATGGGATCACTGATCACGATTCTGAAGTAAAAATGGGGATATTATCCCCCCTTCTTGGTTTTTTTCGTCTCACGTTGACCTAACACTGCAATTTTCTGAAAATATTCATTTTGGACCAGCGGGGTGAATTACCCCAGGAAAGGGGGAGTATATCGAAATTCTGATTTCAGAATAGTGATCAACGATATCGAAACCCCCAAATGTACGTTTCTGGCCCCTTTTGTTGCATATTTTCAAGGTTTTGAAATTTTCAAAAAATCACTTATTACAATAATGGGCTTTTTAGTCCCATAGCAATGGCCAAACTTTCTAGCGGCAAGAAGTTAGATGTAGATTTTGATATATGGACCTTCCTGAAAATTAAAAAAAAAAACTTGCTTTATGGGTGGAGGTACATAAAAATTCTTCATTTTAGCTTTTTTTTATCTAAAATGATTCGTCTATAGGTAATTAGCGTAAACTAATAGCAAATAAAATGTATTTTTTTTATTAAAATGAGTTTTTCGCTACATTTATACTGTAAGAGTTAAATTTTAAATGTATTTTGATACAAGACGTTCTTTTGTTTTTAATAATAAAAGAGATTGTTTATATAAATATAGGTTTTGATTCCAGGTACTTAACACTCCCTTTTATACTATTATATGCAAATACCATCTACAAGTGACTCTTTCTAGTTGTTTCTAACTATTTGCTCGTTATAAAACTATATTAATACAAAGTTAGCAACGAAACTATGACAACGATGATGATACTGATGATGATGATTAAAATGTTGATAACTACTCTAATTTTACGATAGTAGCATGAATACGTCATTTAATAGAAAATTCTATGAAATATGTTAAACAATTTCTTTTTCTTTGTAAATTTTGTAATAAATAATTCATAGAATCATAAAACGAATAAAATTATAGAGAAATTAAAATACTCCGTTTGAAAAACAGATTCAAGGGATAAGTTCTGCAAAAAGAGGTTGGTGAGTGGCCTTTAACAGCAATTGTGAAAGAAATGGGGTAAAATATCATAGTTCAAAAACTTGAACTTGACTACGACATTTTGTTTTTTGAACAAAAACCAGGTAAAGCGAAGCAATTTATTCTTGTTTTTAAAAATAATACGGTATTGCGATCAACGTGGGGACATAGACATCTGTGATACTAAATAATTTCAAACATAACAGGGTAAAAAATGAAAACTAAAACCATCGTAACAACTGAATTAATTGGAAATAGGTGGTGTATATTGAACATCCTATGGGTTGTACAAAGGTCGTTTAGAAATATAATTAATTGTTTTGAAAAGATGACACCAATTAGCAAAACAAAATCGAGTAAACATGATTTTCTTATTACAACATACATAGGGTTTTGAAAATATTGAGAGTTAAGAAAGTTTTTATCATATTTAGTAAATTATATGCTACTTGAAAAAATTTGGGTGATCGTTTCTTCTGTTAGTACAACAGTGAAATTAGTACAAAAGTATACACCGTGTTCTGTTATTGACTGCAAAAATAAAGCTTACCAAAATAAGCTCATCAAGAGCAAAAAAAAAAATTATTTTCCAAATTTGGATCTGAGGCCTAATTTGGAAGATACGAGTAAAGCAAAAATTGGTAAATTCTGGTAGAGTATAACTGAAATCCAGTTATTGGAACCCAGTGCCTCAGTTGGTTAAAGCGAAACCAACTCCGTACGCGATATACAAAGGTAGTGGCGTTGGATGACGTTACAACAAAAATTAATATAATGAACTTGTATGCATGAAGCCTCTCATCTAAGTACACTTCCGGAGCCGAACTTATGAGCAAAAAGTTGGTAACACATAATGGTATCAAAATGGGTCCTATAGTCTAAGTGCGTCTTCCGTGGACAGCCAATATTACCTAACCTAACATAACCGTTGATTTCATTAAACATTTATTAAAGGAAATAATCACGCAGCTGAAAGACACTAAAATTCAAAGCGGGATACCATTTTGTGGTCTCTTTAAATTCCTTTTCCATATTCTACATCATATTATATGTTAATGATTATAAAAAAATTAACAAAATTCTATTTATATTTAAAATTTCATAACAAATTTTTGTGGATTAATTTTTATCAAAATTCATTAACCATTTACTATTGTTTTTATAAATAAATTATTTGGATTTACTCTTTTTCATTTACTATTATTTTACTCGATAACTTTTTTAATTGGACCAATTAAACTTTATATGAATACTATACAGGATGTTACAAGATATGCAGCGGCCTATGTTGTATCGGATTTTACAGATAAGAAAAAAAATGTGCAAAAACTTATTTCTGCTTAATATATCCTATCTGACATTTTGTTTTTTCAGAGAAATGTAATATTTTATAAAATCCTCAAAGCAAATCTCTTACAAAATAAGTAGATCTCTAAAAAAAAATTCTTTTTTTCCAAATCCAGACAAACTTTCAAATAGCAGCCTTTTAAATATTTTTAAATCGACTCGTTTTAATGTTTAGAATTCGACACTGAATAATCCGTTACGTATTTTTGTAACTGCTTCTATATACACAAAGCTGGCTTATAAAAATTGGGCTTAAAATACATATCAAGATATTTTTAAAAAAAAGGCTGCTTATTGTGTGTCACAAGCCTGTGTGAAAATTTTTAAATGGAAAATTCAGAATATTATCTAAGTTAGCAAATTTTGTGTTGAAAGTAGCATATAACATAAACACAAATTTTGGTTTTATACTGGACTTTTGACACAATAATACATCCATTAGTGCAAGCAGTACCTACATACTCTCATCTCACACGTAACTTCAGGTGACAAAAAGCATGTGAAAGAAATACGTCATCTACCAAAATCAATTTTTAAAATAATTTGTGAACTTTGGAATATAGGAAGCCATGAATATAGGGTGTTCACAGAGAAATCATAAAATAAAATAGTGAGAATGTTAAGACTTTAAAAGTTAGATAGTTTTCACTCACTATTTTTAAAAATGTTTAACACTCAGTATTTCACTAATTCTCATTACTCAGCAAACATAAAATAAATAAATTTATACATACATATAAGGTAAGGTGTAATACTCCGTCTATAGTAGAATAACAGATATCGATATCTGTGAGACAACAACTATAGCAAGACAGGGTTAATTTGCTAGAAGACAAGCAACCGAGAGAATGACTGAATGAGAATTTTCGTTTTTGAGTTACCGTGTTGGCAGACAGCGGATAGACAACTGAAAATGGACTAATTAGGTGATTTTATGAACACCTATACCAAAATTTTCATAGCATCAATATTTTTAAGCGTTACAAACTTGGAACTAAACTTAGTATACCTTGCATATTACATATCTGCATGGTATAAAAATGGCTTTGAAAAACGGAAGTGTAAAATTTGATACATGGTCCTACAGTATCTCCTACTGTCTTTAAACTATTTCGTAATGTTATATCCTTGATTTATGTAAAGATATATTCGAATGTACACAAGTGCGTGTTATTGATAATCTCTGAGAATCTCTACCTATTCGTGAGTATTATAAATAGTTATGTAATATTATGGGTAGGTACCGTTGCTCATAAAATATGGTCTTAGAGTTTAATACCAATGATTTATATTAAATGAAAATATTTTGTTATATATTTCAAAAAGTCATGTGAATAACTTCAAATTCGAAAGATTTACAATAGAAGTATTTATATTTTCCTAAGTTTCGACCTCTCCCCTCGGAAAAAATTGCGATAAAAAATCATTATTTGGTTATTGGAACTGGAAGCGATCTTATCCCTTCTCAGCCCTTAAGAAATATCGCACAGCGGAAAATATCACATATGTGGAAAAATGAAACAATATTGTTTTAAAAACCAACATTTGACTTTGCTAGAAGCAATTTTCTCCTCTATCAATTTTCATTTTTATAACATATCAAAACACCATTTTGTCATCTTTTTTATAGTTATCTTGTTGGCTATCTTGTCGGCATTTTGTTATTATTTTGAGTGTTACTGGCAACTTACAAAAATTTTAACTTAGAGTAAATAGCTTAGTTTTGACACTTTCAAATGTGTCTACCTTGGATTGGGGTCGTTCCAAGTGTCTATCATCCAGCAATCGAATAGCATTAAGACTATATCGGGCAATGTAAGTTTTAAATACTTTTTCGAACTACCGTCGAGCTAATGATTATTCATCTTTTATCAGTAATTCAAGTGTTTCATAGAAATAATATACGTGGTTATTGTTTGAAAATAATTAAAAAACTCTTACCTTGTATTTTCCTAAATTTCTAACTGAACATGATAGGACAGCTTCTCGACCCACTGGAGTTGTTAAATTTCCTATTGGTGATTCAAATTCTGGTTCTTCAGTTAGTATTTTTGTAGTTATCCCATCATCTGAAAATATTTAAAAAAACAAAATTAAAAAAATTAAATTTACAAAACAAAAAAACAAACAAAAATTCGGTTAAGAGTGGTGTCCTTCTCACGCCTCTATTTTGGAGAAGGCTGAAAATAATACCTCTTAAAATAATACCAGACTAATAAATTAGTCTCTAACCTCAAGCGTGATAGTTTTTCTTTTTTTGGAGTAATTTTAACAATTGATTTCAATGAGTCAGAGTTTTGATCCATTGGTACCACCCTATAAAAAGGACGCGAAAAGTAGTAAATGTGGGAGCAGTCAGCGTGGCTATCATTATACAGAACATCTGAGATTTTGTAGGCACAGTGACCGAATACGCGCACGGTTTCAATCAAATATCATCACATTCTCATTAAAGCTCAAAGAATGTTTAGAAAAATCTTCCACCACTTTGACTCTCTATTTATTAATTTAACATTTATGTTGATCACTTGAACTGGAGTTTCAAAATAACGAAACACACCTTTCAAAAGTTATCATAATGTAACGTATCTAGTATAGTGGGCGGTTAAAAAAAATTGAACATGGCTTTCATAGAAACGACAAACATGAGCGATTGTAATTCTGGATTTGCTATGAAAATAGCAAATCAATTCACAATAGTCAGTTGATATGGAAAAATAGACGATTGATACTTCGAACTACCAAAAAACGAACTATCTAAATAACAAGAAAAGTGCGAAAAGTGGTTGCTGAACTCATAGGTATGAGTTGAGAATATATTTGGAAAATCTATTGCAAATTGAATTTGTGGAAGAATATGTATCTTTGCAATAAATTCTCAAATAATCCAAAGTTTTAACAGAACTAACTAATTACAAACAAAGTTGCAATATAATATAATAGAAAAAACAAATCTTTTTTCATAACTGTGACGTAACAATGATTAACTAACTAAGATATTTTCTTAAAATTTATTTTTAAAAAACACAACAATTTGGACACACGTTGAACCATTATATTAAAATTAAATTTTTATTTGAATCCCTTAAGATATGTTGATACAACACATCTGTCCTTTTACCTCTAAACGTAAATAGTACTGTCTGACTTGAATAAGTTTGTGACGGCAACAACGTCGTTTTATTTCTTTATTATGTTCATTACTTCTGTAAAACTTAATTTCATTATTAGCATTGGGGAATTAAGAAGTGGATTCTTTCAAGTATAGTACACTTATATATATATACAAATTTAAGGAATAACATCCCTTAGTGACTGTTATGATAATAACCATAATTAGTTATTGACGTTTAGGTAGAACAGATAAAAATAAAAACTGGAATTAATAATGTATATTGTTCTTGTAATAGGTACACTTGCAAATTTGCATAATGTCTCAAGTATTTTTATATTAAGGATGTACGAGCACCAGGGCAAATTTGGATAAAAGACTTAATTCTTTTTATATGAAGTTGGACTAGGTCTAAATAAATTTTGAAAATTTAGATTACTTAAATAAATAAATGACTTCAAAAGTAGGTATGTTTAACATTGGTATTATGTGAAAACGGTAGATATATTACATGTTTTCATACATTTCTCCAAAACTAGTTGATGGAAATTAAAAAAAAACTATTTAAATTAAAGTTTAAACTTTAATAAATTATTGAACTCAAGAAAAATCGATGTGCCTGACTAACTAAGGATGTATGGGCACGGTAGTTGGAACACAAATTTAACAAAATATAAATTTTCATTTTTAATGATGAATTTTGTTATAACTTGACAATGAAAGACAAAAGGTAAATTTAAAATTTTTCGATATCTGGAGTAATTTTCAAAATATCGAAAATTGAAATTTTTTTAAAATTATTTAGCTCTCAATATTTCGGAAACCAAGGCCGACATCGAAAAATTTTATTGTTTTTCGTCTACGTTTAGGAAATTATAATAAAATTCATCATCAAAGTTGAAAATAAGGTACAAATAATTTCAACCAAATGTTTTTATATACAACGTTCACAGTTTTTCTGTAGTGTATTTAGTATCAGCATTGCACCCGTGCGAAGCTGGGGCGGGTCGCTAGTACTCTTATAATCGTCTAGTCATTCCAGAGACTACTGATATTTTTGTGAATTTAAGCCTGCTTATGATTGTCATTAAAACATTAATTTGAGCATTAAAACTTCCATTTCGTTTTTAATGCTAGTTCTTTGTTCATTAAATAGAGTAAAGCAGTTTCGGTTATAACCAAAATTTTATAATCTGAGTGGTTTGTGAATAAATAAATAATATACGAAGATACAAAAGATTCTAACTTGATGATTTTAAAATTATAAATGATGATGAACCTTTATAATTCTATATTATTTTATATAATACGATATGTATATATATAAAAGAATACTTGCTGACTGACTAACATATCAACGCATAGCCCAAAACTTCTGAGACCAGAATTCAGAAAATTAGCATGCTGATGTTCCTTGACACTGAAGGGAATTTTTGTAAATTTAACTTCTAATTGGGTGAAAGAGGGGCTGAAAGTATGAAAATCATTTTTGTTATATTATTTCACCTATAGAAAGCTACATAAGTAGCGAAAGGTGTTCATAAAATCACTTAATTAGTCCATTTCCATTTAAGCACGAAACCTTAAAAACGAAAAGAGTATCATGCTTAAATTTTTATAGCGAATTTAGTATTGGGTCAGTAGGATCCATCTTATAAACCGTTAGAGATAGAACGAAAGTTTACTGTTTAAACGTGAGGGCACAAGTTAGGCGTAATTTCGTGTAGTACGTGTTACATGGAAACACTTCAGATTTGGGTGTGTGACTAGTATGTATGTGTGACTATCTACGAGTGGCTGTTTTTTTTTACATACATGACGATTCCGTAATCAACACTGTCTATAAATGGTATTTTAACAACTTACTCATTCAATTGTTTATTTCTATTTCTTTTTTTTAAATAATTGTTCCTCAGCCAAAAATTAAAATCTATGAAATGTTGAACAAAATAAGTGACCGGAACGGAAGTAAGGGCTATAATGAGGTGGTTTTTGTTTTTAATACTGTATGTGACCAATTCGGAAGGATTTTTGGAAATATGACTCCTAAGGTGCCGAAAAAGAGGATAAAAGTTTGACGAATATACGTGAAATTTTTGAATCCAAGGTAGTTTAATTAAGTATAGATACTAGATAATTAAGAATAACTCTAGCTACTTTCTATTCAAGAAAAATAACAAGGATTGAAAAATAATGCCCATTAAATTCGGAAGAAAAGGGGGGTGATTAATGAGAGCAAGGGAAGTAATGTAAAGGGCGAAACGCGTTAGTTATTTTTTTTTTTTTAAAGTTGAAACATCCAGCGCGGCGGGTGGGCATCTGCTAGTAAATATATAAAATATTATAATGGTATAAAGATGAATACTTATACTATTAAAGACCAAATACCCATTTTAGTCAGTGGGCTATGAATTATTTAATAAAATACATATTAAAATATATCTCTAAGGAAAGTAAATATAAAATACGTACCTTTTCAAAAAGTTTTTGGTGTATTTATCATGTATCAAAATGTCAAAACAGTTATTATTTTAATCGTATTTGTAATTCGTTAGAGCTTATGAGATAAAAATTTTTATCAACTTATATAATCAAAAATGTCTTATTATACTCACTATATTATAAGTATATGTCAACTTTCTTATATAGAATTAAAATTTTATTCTATGTATTATTCTAATTAACATACAAGCAGATGCTTGTAGAGTAAACGATGAAATTATTATTCAAATAAGGAAGACTCCATAGCGAAATGTATTTCAAAATAAATATTTTACCACGTCAAGTTCAGCCCAAAGTAAGCATATTTAACCAAACATATTTGGTTCAACAAGGCTCTGTTAATACTAATTTAAAACTATAGGATCGCCCAGTACCCAAACGGAGTAACTTGACTAAGTTTGACTACATCGGCTTATTTCGCTTGAATTGTACGTCGTAGAGAGTTATAAAGGTCTTTTAGGTCACAAACACTGTAAATATAATGTTTCCAAGGGTCGTCAACAACATCTTTTACTATACCATGAACGGTCAAAAATTATTGTGGATGTCATTATGTGAGAATCTGTGTGAATGCCATACTGATTTGACCATTAAAGGAATAATAACCTTAGCAAGTTATGGCCGATAATAACATTAGTTATGGCGGGTGAGTTAATGCAGTAAGGGCGTTAAGCACATTATTTTGTGTAAAAAGTTTGACCGCTACGTGTGTCCGTCTCTGGCATCGTAGCACCTAAACGGATGAACCGGATTTCTTTTGTTTTGGATTTTTTTTTGTTTCGTTTTTTGTTTCGTTTGAAAGGTAACTTAATGGAAAGTGTTATTTGTAATGTCTGAAGTGCGAGTTTAGGGTTCTGGACCTGGAACAACTGATAAATAGGCAATGATCCAGAAATTCGGTTCAGTTTGGAGAAGGCTCTAAGAAAAAAGGTAATTTAATGGATAGTGTTCTTAGATACATTCCAAGTGCGACTTTACGACTCACTCGCTACACTTTTAGTAAAACTGGCTCGACCCGTGCGGAATTCCGCTCTCGTAGTTACCGTTATCCTTGGCTACCCTGTACCCGTGGCTAAAAACAACAAACAACAAATATCGTAGAAAAATCAAAAGTTCTTAACTTAATATTAGGAGAACATGTATTAAAAATAGTAATTATATGTCTAAAGTATTAGGAGAGCATCTGTAAAAACTAACATGTTTGCCTAATAAGCTTATTATTATTACTAAAATTTATGATATTTTTTCGATTCAATTATTTGTGAAACGTGTTTTTTCGTAAGCGGTACATTTTTAGATCGTGAGTATATTTTTCGTCAAACCTAGGCATAATAAGCTTGAAAATGAGAGGTGAATCATGGAATTTGATAAAGAAATAAGATAAGATAAGGGTAGGACAGAAAAAAAACTTGCTAGAGTAATAATATATAAGATTTTCGGGCTTTGCTAGACGATAATGGAAGAAAATAATATTAAAAAGACAGTTCTTCGCGAATGAGGTGAGCGTATATTCTGGAAATTCCACCAGATGTCCTTGTAATCGACGATACCACTTTCAACGAAAAATGTTTACCAAACATCACAGAAAGAATTCGGGGACAAGAAACAGAGAAACTGCATCAAGTTTCAAGGATCTTGATACCACTTTTACTCTGTAATAGATAATGTAATATATTATATATTTGAAAGAAGAATAGAAACAAGTGAAAACAAACAATTGACTGAGTTACTTGTTGAAATACCATGTATAGACAGTGTTGCTTACTCTATCACATTACACATATACTTATACATGTCACACATACATAACTGATAATCCCACATTAATATACTATAAAATTTGCATCTAATGTGTGCCTCGTGAGTAAACAGTGATGCTTACAAAAAAATGTTTCAAACAAAAATTGTTTATTTTTTGATAAGGAACATTTTTACATTTAATTTTTTGTTCTATCTCTAACGGTTTACAAGGTCGAATTGACCATGTGGCTCATTTACGAACTCGACTTCACTTTTTACGTTCTGAGTGTGCTAAAAATTTCAGCTTAATATCTTCTTTCGTGTTTGAGTTATCGTGTTCACAGACGGACGGACGAACAACCGAAAATGGACTTATTAGATGATTCTATGAACACCTATACCAAAATTTTGTTCGTAGCATCAATATTTTTAATCGTTACAAACTTGGGACTAAACTTAATTTACTATGTATCTTTCATATATACATGGTATAAAAACATATACTTTAAATGTTGTTTTGAATTGTTTAATGTAGAATTATTTGATAATACCATGATAATATTGTATTGTTGAACAGTATAAAAGTATAAATTCCTTGATGAAAGAATTTGTGTTTCATTATCACATGAAGTTTGCAAGTTAGTATTAACAATTTCATAAAAGTATTTTGCTCACTTCTAATTTTGAGTTTTCTACACAACAAAATAAAACTGAAAGTTAAGGATTATTCTAGCTTGTTGTTAAATTACTAATAAAATAACAAGAACGCATGTATGAGGCACCAGTTTTATAGTTTTATAGCAAATAGCGAGGTCGAAACATTGCATTGTTATTTATGAACAACTGAAAACAATGACATTTGAATTATCAAAAATAGAGATTACATATAAAACTTTGTTTTTTCAAAAGCAGATGGAAAACCTTTTCATACAATATTTTATTGCTTATAACTTCTTCGTTTTTTAATCAATTTTACTTTCACTTTCAAATTTTGTCATGGTATCAAGTCTAGTTTTACATTTTTATGGGTAATGTGGCCAATTCGACATCAGAATTATCCCCTATTCTGCTAAATAATTGTAACTACATTATATTATCGTTATTTTTTTTACTTTTTAGTGCATATGAATTTGTTTTAGAACATTTTTTTTAAGTCGGTTCTTTTTGTTAAAAGCACCTGGAATAATTGCATACAATTTTTTTTTGCTTTCAATTATTGTAAATTTAAAGTTAAACAAGTGAAGATAACTGAGTCTTATCCCCTCAAAACCGATCATTTTTATAGTAAACAACTGTTTTTTCACGAAAATGCTTTAATTATTGCATTAGCGTAGAAAATTTGAGATTTTTATTTACTGATACAACCACATTTTACGCAAACGAATTTATGTTAATTATGATTTTGAAGATGACTTTGATTTTCTGGCAAATTTTAGTAGCACCTCGTATTTGAAATGAAAAAATAATTTCTATTAAATATGATTTCTCTTTCATTGTTTACATCTTATTGATATAGTAAATATCAAACAAAAATTATTGAATAATAAAAATTAATTTAACATGCAGTAGACGTAAAAATTTAATCTCTTGGGAATGAACGAAAGTTCGAAAAATTTTCAGCTAAAATAAAAAAAAACTTGTACTCATCCAAACACCAATAATAAAAATAGTTATTATTATTTTTTAATTATTGATTGTATTATAGTATATACCACCAAAAACCTAATATAAATTCAATTAGTAAAAATAAAAGATAAAATTGCGTAAGTAAAATTTTATAATGTAAATTAACATAATAACGTGAGATATTACTAAAACTACTTCAATAAAACTCATGCACGGTGTGAATATAAATAATAGATGCTTGGAGTAGAAAAATTTAAAGAATATTTTGATTGACCACCAGTATACAGAATGTTCGATTTACATCTAGGCATATAAATATTACGAGTATGACAGAATACATGCGTTAAGCAATGTTTCTAAGTGAGAGGTATTATATACATGTGTTAAAGCTTCGATATGCGTTGAGAAAGTTATAAGACGCTTGGAGAGTGAGAATTTCATAGTTGAATAGATGAACTACCACAGATAAGCTACGATACAAGTCACTTTTGCAATTTCATATAACATCTATACCTCTTACTTAGATGCATTGCTTATACTCTGTCATACTCGTGATATTTATATGCCTAGATATAAATCGAACATTCTGTATATACACAAGTATTTAAAAAAAAATTATAACAAACCCTATTTGAATAATAATATTAGTGACTTAGTGTGAAGTTGCACTCAGCGAATACTGTAGCTGTAACTTTACAATTTGATGCGTTGTTTTGACCTTCGAATTCGCTGCAAACAACAGATCCTGTATATGCAAAATGTATTACACATTCATTTATGTATGTATAGTAGTAATGACAATGGTAGATGGCCTACGTACTTCCTGGTAAGCTGCATGTTTAAATCATTAATCAGTATGCTATTGTTCTAATATTAATGATGTGGAGTAGATATTATTATCCCAAACTATTGTAAATTTAGTTCGGTTTTCAAATTGAAATGCTGCTGATTTTCATGCCTAACCATAATTTTGTAATAAACTTCTACGTATTATAATAACAATGTACATACTATTAGAATCAATGTAAAATTAATACTACTCACAATATGCATACTTTACAGAAAATGTATGTTGTATATGTATACGGGATGGTGCGAGTTTTAATTCTGTTTTTAACTCCCAAAACCAAGGCCTGTGTGCCTGTCTGTGGCAGCGCCTAAACTGATGAACCAATTTGGATTTTTTTGTTTCGTTTGACAGGTAATTTAATGAGGAGTGTTAATAGCAATGTTTCAAGTGCAAATTTAGGATTCCGTATCCTGAGCAACTAAAAAAATAGGCGATGATCGTCAAAATCGGTTCAGTTTACAGAAGAATCCAATGAAAAAAGTAATTTAATGGAGAGAATTCTTGGATAAGATTCAAGTGCGAGTTTAGGGCTCTGTAACTAAAAAATTCCACGGAGTTTTTTAAATTTTGTAAATTTCACATGTTCAATTAAGATTTCAGAGCCATAATGTCACAAATATTAACTATCATCCAAGTAAATTTTATTGAATTCGATTTTAAGATCACATATTACAGTTTTTAATTTAAAACAGATCTGCAACTCAACAACAAAAATTTTAACTATTTTAGTTCTCTGAAGGTGTCTTACTCTAGGTGGCTCTATATGTTATAATCGTGTAGGCCCATCTATTAGTTTGGATAATAATTTACCTATTTCAATCGTTATTGGGGAAAAAATATTTTATATATTTTTAAATAAATACCTAAACAATACGCCTATCAAAATTCATTTGCATGTCGTTAAAATTCTTTAATATTCTTTGTGTGTATTCTCAATTGATTGCGTTTATTAACATTTTGTGGACCATTTGTGTAGTGATTTATTTAAGTGTTTAGGCCGTTTTCATTGTACCCCTAGCGTTATTTAGTTTAGGTCGTTTTAGATGTGTTTATATTATTTTCTGATTTTTTTGAGGTATGTACTGATTTTCATTTGGTCTTAAGGTCTTATTAATCGCATTAATTATCTTTACGTCGTGTTTATTTGTGATTATTATTGAATATTAACAAGTATTTACATCAAACTAGTAAATAATTGTTCATAATAATATTAATATTAAAACTAATGCTATTTTGTTTCAAATATTTCAAAAAATAATTATTTTGTTAATACTTACTATTTAAAAAACTTCACTTTATTTTATAAAGAAGACAAATAAAACAAAAAAATTTTTAAAAATGATAAACTGAATGGAAATAATTCAAATAGCAATTAATTCCCGCCATTTGTTTAAAAAATAGTTAACTGTAAGTGCCTTTGCCCTCCAGGGGGCTTTGTGAATAAGATTTCATATTCAGTAGAGTTGCTTATCTACTTATGTAATAAATTATAATCTGTGTTTAAGATCAAAAAGCAATTGCATATGTTATTTTAACACCATAGAAACAAAGTAAAAAAAATTTAAAATTATTAATATAATGATGTATATTGATGCTGTTGTTAACAACAGCAGGTGTTTAGCGACAACGTTTGTCCTTATTTAAAACGGTAAACAGAGTATTTTTAAATTTGAAAGTCAAATAGACACGCTTGGAAAGTTTTTGAGGGATTTAATTATGAACAAGCATATTAATTTTGGTGTATAATGCATCGTTTTCAAAAAACAGACTTGGAAAACGAGATATTTAATAAGATATTTTCATAGGAAATTCACAAATTAAACAAAAAATTGTTAGAAAAAAGGCTAGCTTCTCAACATTTTTGAAAAATATTAGCCTGTAGCTCCAAAAGATGCCGCTGTCAGCATCCTTATTTCGACATACCACTTTGAACACACAGCATACTACAAAGGCTCTTTTCTTCAATATAAAATGGTACTATCAATTCTTCTAAATATATCCTCTTCGTCCTGAATTAGGACGAACTTATTATTTGAATTCATTTAGGACGACATCCTATACATATATTGTCTATATGTTATACATAATATGTGTTAAAATAACAGTTGCTAAATAATACCTTACATAGGCTGTTTATATTAATTTGCACACGTGTTAATCTTATTTAATATCGAAACCCTTTAAAAGATTCAATTCAACTAACAATATAGATAAATATTATGATTAGGCAACTATGTATGTGTAAAGGGATGAATATATATTAGTATTAGATCAAATTCTGTTAGTGGTATAGTACAAAGAGTTTAGTGAACCTTCAAAGTTAAATTATTTCAATGAGTTTACTCATTACATAACGCCATCCAAAAGATATGTCACATAGTCTACCAGTTCCTAGTTTACAAACTATCCTTTGCCCAAGCAGTCTAAGTATACAACTAGATAATAATTTTTCTAAAGCCTATGACCTACAACAGTAAACATCTAAAATAAAATAGAATTTTTAGCATTACCATTTTTCTTCCAAATCTTTTATTTATGGATTTAAACTACAATTAAAAAAAGCTCATGAGGTGTATCAATACACCCGGTAGGCACAAAGCATTCTTCGGTAAGTATTATTGATTAACTAACAGGAACTATTTAATAATTTTCATTAAAAAAGTTACGAAATAACTATATACAAACTCACAGGATTAGTATGATATATATGTAACATCCAACACAGCGCTAAAAAGTTTCGTGTCGTTAAATATGTTTCTTTTTCTAGCCAAATGTGTAACGTGCGATCAAAATCATCGTTCCTAAAATTAACATTTTTCAAAAATAATTCAAATTTTTTAATTAGGACTTAAAGCGCAAAAACAAAAGTTCAAGAAAAATGAAAAAATTCAAAGAAAATATGAATTGAAATAAATTTTATTTTCTACAAGTTATTTTCTATAATAGAGAACTTGCGTTCATTTTTTTTTTTGACATACACATTCATTCATATAAATGAAAGAATAATTCATCTAAATTCTAAAGTATATTTAAGTACCTTTTTTTAAATTTATAATTAAATTTTTTTATTAATTATTAATTAAAAATAGTTATACTTTTGAATAAACAAAACGTAAGTTACGTGTTTACAACCTTTGACGCTTTGAGTTAATCGGTTTTTATGGAAATATGCATTATTATATAGTAAAAGACAGTTAAGGGACAAGCCATTTATCATTATTCATATTATTTTATCATTTATCCGTGCGAAGGCGTTACGACAGCGAAGTGTTGACGTCACTGCTGTTTGAATTAATAGTTTAGAAAAACCATTTTCAATTGTAAATTTACATGAAAAATTAATTTTTTTTAAAACTAACAGTATTTTTATTAATAATAAAAAAAAAGTATTTTTAGTTAACTTTCGAAAAAAAAAAACATGCAACTTCGATTCTTCGAAACTAATCGCAACTTATTGCGATTAGATTTCAAATCTTCATGTTAAAAAACTTCAAAATAATCTTTGCGAAAATTTTATTTTATCTAGATAACATCTAATCGTTAGAAACTACGGATCTAATTTCGAATATATGGAATGGTAACCCTTCTTTCAATTTTTTTTAAACTTTAAACAACTGATACAGATTATGATGTTTGCTTGTTTACTTGAAATAGTATTTATAATTAATAAATAGTATGGATTATAACCAAAAACTTTTTGGAAATAATGATTTCGAGGAAAAAGGTTTTATTTAAAATTTGTTAGTATAATGAGTTCGTTATAATTTTCGACCGTATATATATAGTTATAATAATTTGAGATAGATTTTATATAAAATAGAAATGACGTTTAAAAGAGCATTAGAAATAATAATTAGTCTTAATTCATCAAGGCTTAAAATTTATAGATGATTTTACCTATTTCTGAAGAGTTTGAAAATTTTTCGATTCTTGAACTAATGATTCGTTACTAAAATGAAGTTTTGTTAGTCTCGAAAAGAAAATGGACTAATTAGGTTACTTTATGAATTTTATAAATTGATGCAAACGATCAATTTCTTTTCAAGCAACAATGATCCTTCTTTGCCAACTATATATATATATATGGTATGCTCATCGAAAACAAACTTTACATATGAACACATTAAATAAAACCTTAACTGTACATTCGAAGACGTTCTAAAAGCATAATAACTTAAATGGGGTTTCTTTTAATGGTAGCTATTTTATAAAACGCAATGTAACGCACCTGTGTTATTAAAGTGTTTTCAAATAAAATTGTAAATATTGTTACTAACTGTATCTTAACATTGTTATGGGTATAACAATTTTTATTTAACTTTTTATTTAACTTTTAACATTAAAAAAAATATATGATCCAAACAACTCATTCTCCTGTTCGTTTGCACACACAAAAAAAGTTTAATTAAAGTATAAAAAACCCAAATAATGAAATTTAATAGAACATATTTTGTATGGAGTATAATAAATAAGTACCGACTTACATACGCTATATATTTAATTTTTTGTATTTTTGTTTTTTCAACCTAATGGTATGCATTTTACTATAAAATTTTAAGTTGTGAAACAGTATTTTAATGTTGATACTGTATACAATTTAAATATTTCACAAACTTTACTTCCGTTATATATTCGAGAGAAATTTATTTGTACGAATCACCTTAATTACAATCATACTTTTTATTCATTTCGATATAGTCTAATCAATGAATGTTTTTACTCAGGAGTTCTCAAAAACAGCACCGATTTTGATAATCTTTTTTTCAAAATGACTTTTTTTTTGTATATTATTTAAAATCAGAAACATTTCATAGGGGGAAATAATCTTGAGGAGGAAAAGGCAATGCCCCGACTGATATATCCAAGTACAGCCTAAATCGCTAATGATAGAAGTTCGAAATTTCGAGAGGATAATAATTTTATACTGTTAGACTTATTTGAGAAAGGATTTTTCGAAATTTATCTCCTAATGGAATGAAATATAGGATGCAAGTTTGTATGAAAATGAATACAAACCGTCAGTACACTACTTAATCGATTTTAAAAATTCTTTCACCTATAGAATGCTACATTATCAGCAAGTAACATGGGCTATATTTTATTTTAAAAGAAAAATTAGGACCCTGCACCGAAAATAAAAATCCATTAAATAGTGAAACCGGCATTTTTGAGTTAATTTCGTAACCGATTTTAAAAATTCTTTCATCAATAGAATGCTACATTATCAGTAAGTGGCATGGTTGTATTTTTGTCCAAAATAATTAGGGATTCGCACTAAAAGTTAAAAAAATGTATTTTAACTTAATAACAATAAAATGAATTATTACTTTTGATGTGGAACCCTAACTTTTTTGAAAATAAAATACAACCCAGGCTTAAAGGTGGTATTGCAGTATTCTATAGGTGAAAGAATTTTTAAAATCGATTAAGTAGTGAACTCACTACTGAACTGTGAACCTTTTAAAATTAATTTGATTAAAAATAGGCGTGAACATTTTTCGATAAGGAGTGTTAAAAAATCAATAAAATTGCATAAAAATATATCTTAGGTATATGGTTATCAGAACGATGAAGATCGAACTGCTTTTAGCAGAGTCAAATTCTATTGTAATTTTTTTTTAAACTGGATTTAAAACACATAAATGTTAATTGAATTCAGGTACTACACACTCTCCTAAATTAAATGTCTCAGTCTCATTAGGTACAGTATAGGTACTTATGTCAAATAAAGTGTTCGTATGTATGTTCGCAATACTTTTATAAACCTGGCTGTTACGTACGAACTACCTTAAACAAATGAAGTGGAAATTTCCCACAATTTACATAAGATGGAAGTTTGTACGATGATATATTGTATTAGTCGCGGTATATTATGTATATTTATAGGTTTGAGTACAAAATATTTTATCTAAAAGTAGTATAGTTGGCTCGCAATGTAGTGTAGACAGAGCAAGAGGTGTGAACGCCATAAAAATGAAAACAAAACAATTTTTTTATGGGATATTTTAATCCACATTTCATCAAACATAAAATAAATACATGTTCTATGATGAATTTTTTTATTATGTGTTTATGTTTAAAATACGATAGGGTAGGAATTTATTGTTCCAATAATGTAACAAAAAAAAATTTTTTTTTAAATTTTTTATTGGAAGTTTTAAATTTTTATCTTAGATATGTAAATTTTTAATTTCAATATTTGATTACAGTTGAAAATTGGGAAATTTTAAATTAATTTAAAGCAGCAGTTTTCTTAATGATTTGGGAGGTGCATGAGAAAAATCAGTTTAGGGATTGAAATATCAGCCAAAGATATCATCGTACCTGCCTTTTTGACTCCCGAATTATAAGTTTCACCGCTATGTGTGTGTGTCTGCCTGTCTGTCTGTCTAATTGCCTGCTTGTTGCATCGGACCACCTAAATGGATGAACCGATTTTGAATTTTTTCGTTTCGTTTAAAAGATGATTTAATGAAGAGTGTTCTTAGCTATATTTCAAGTGGAAGTTTAGGGTTCAGTATCCAAAAGACTAAAAAATTTGCAATGATCTTAAAAATTGGCTTTGTTTGCAAAAGGACAAAGATAATTTAATGGAGAAGGTCTTAGATATGCTTCAAGTGCGAGAAAAGAATTTCCTACCCGAAAAATTTTTCGGGGGCTTTTTACATTTTGTAAATTTTACTTGTAACTTTAAATAAGGAGCAAAGTTTCCACATATTCAACATCGCTGCAAGTTCAATTAAAAAAGCTGAAATGATTCTGGGGAAACTTAAGATGGCTTTGTTGCAAAACATCGACAGATGAGTAGCAATATGCCAATCACCACTTTGTAACAAATTTCGAAAACATACCTTCTTGATATTTTTTCTCTCTCTGATTGAAGATAGATGACTTGTATAAAGTGGCATGTAGGTCTATCGCTAACTATCTAACCACCTATCTCAAAGCAGTTATCTTGTACGGATTTGCACTTCCTGTATCATATAATCTCGTCGCAAATATCAATTCATGATCAGATTAACTAAACACTGACGCTGTTTTTATGCAAATTTATGTTCTAATGCACTTAAATATTACTTAGGACGCCATACAGTCAATATATTACATATCAAAAATCTTAAATCTTAAAAAAAAGTTAAAAATTTCAAATTTTGGAATTAAAAAAAAAAATTTCTTCAATTGTTTATCGATTCTACCTAAGCAAAAGTTCCATTTCCTTCGGAAATTCAGTAAAAAAAACAGCGGAGAGCTTTCGAATGAGTAGATCGTTGTTTTCGAAGTTCAAAGCACGAACGTTTTTTAATAATATATGCTTAACATTTTATTTTGTTGTTTATGGTGAATATAAAAAAGCATAAATTATTTACAATAAAATATTATATACATCATTTTTGAATGACACTAATAGGATTAAATTCTAGATGATTCGACTACTTTTTTTTTATCTAAATTGGGTTGCTGACACAACATATAGTCAATATGTAATAAATGTTGGTTAAGTTTGAATAGTTATTAGTTACTGGTGTAAAAGTGAGTGCGTGTGTTAGTGTGATAGTATATGAAATATCATGGCCGGTCTAATATATTCTATTCTCTGTCAAAATATATCTTCAATCATATAAAATTAAAAAAATTTATATCTGCAGGTTGATAATTAATTCTTTTAAAAGATCATCACGATGAAACATATTTTAACACCCTTATATATGAAATACATATCGAGGTATATTAAATTTAGTCCCAAGTTTGTAACGCTTTGAAATACTGATACTACAAACAAAATTTTGGTATAGGTGTTCTTAAAATCACCAAATTTGTTCGTGTATACATGCGTCCGTAGTTCCGTCTATGGGGGAGCATGACAATTTTAAAAAGAAAAGAGTAACTTATGAGAACTTACATTTCCCATTTTCTCAAAAACTATAAAAGATAGAAAGTTTAAAATTTGTTGATAGCTTCAAATAGTCAAGTAAATTGATTCCAATTTCATATTAAACCTATGTGATAATATTATAGGGGTCAAAATTGTCTATTTTGTGGTAAAATGATTTTATTACTTTTTGTTTTTGTTTACTTTTATTCATGTATACGATATCTATTTACATCCTGGTCTCTCGATTATAATTGATGATTTTTAATATGATACAATGGCCTAATTGTTGTCTTCGGAGGTACCAATTTCAGTTGGGAATTTTACTACCTGAACCAAATGTTGGTGTCAAAGACTTGAATATCGATATCCAGGCAGTGGAAAAAGTGGTTCAGATTTACCGGCGATTTATTAATGGTAGGATATCAACTGTTATAAATGAATACCGGATGGCCGAACGGAAAACCGCATGTGCTAACAATTCCATCCGACCAGAGTCGGTAGCTCATCTCATCGAAGCATGCGACCACTATTTGTATCCTAATATAAAAATGTTCTTACAGTTACTGACTACTCTTCCGGTGAGTCTAACTATCGTAGAAAGATCTTTTTCTATACTTTGCGGGGTAAAATGTTGGTTGCGTACCTCAATAGGACTAGACAGAATATTCGAATTAACTCTCCTAAACATTTGGATATCGATGACATTATCAGCTCTTTCGCAAAAAAAAAACGAAAACTTGAATTTGTTATTTAAAAAATGTGTACTAGCATTTAATTTTATTTCAAGACATTTCATCAAAATTTGTTCAGTAGTTTAGAGTCTAAATGTGACGATATATTGATGTGCAAACATTTACTATCGTAATTTTTGTGAGCTAAGAAATTAATATCCTACAGGTTGATTAATTTACTAGCGTTTGCCCCACAAGGACTGTACAAAATCGTGGTCAAGGCGTTATATATTTTGTAAACATCTCCTTTGTAGAAATGTACTATATCGATAATGAGCGAGTTCATAATCCGACTCGCATTTGACAATTTTCGAGTGGCTGTGCCGTTACCATCACCTGTTCTGAGTGCTGCATCCCCGCATGCTATACAATGCATTAGTCTATATTTTCGGAGAAAATATAACTAGAAAATCGTTTATAAATATGATCATTATAGTTGGCATTATCTCAAAACATTGTGCCTACATACATGGTTGATGAAATATTATAAACTTAAAATTATTATAAAATACAATCTTTAACGTGTATTTAAAGTATATAATAAAGCTTCAACTTATATCATATATCATGCATTTACTTTCATCACTTCTTTTGAAATTGTTGAGTGAAAGGAAATCGCATGACATAACAGAAATGTGAAAAAAAATTTCTTTTTACAAGAATTTATTTCAATACCAAACGACAATCCTTCTTGATTTTTATTTTGATACATTTTCTATGAACGATGGATATAGTAGAGTTTACAGTGTCCACCATTAAAATCTATACGTATCACCATCAAGTGACATCACAATACTGAATTATTATTTATATTTATTTTGTTTTGTGTATAAAATGTCAACATATACTTAATTAATATTAATAGTTAGTTCAGTTAAAAGTTAAAATTAATATACAGTGATGGGAGACAGTTTCGTAACCCTCAAATTACTTTCAAACAATTCTAGATAAAGTGCTCAAATTTATTTTAGCTAATGGAACGGGTAGTAGAGCAATGTCTCAGTTGAAAGGATTTTCAAGATGAAAACAACAGATTATGGAAAACAGGTGGTATGACATTCTTCGTGAACACGATAATTTAAAAGTGGCAAATTTTGTAGTTTTTGTTACATTTAGCGCAAAATAAACCACATGTCAGAAGGTGTTTATTGTAAATACGTAGAAAAGACGAGCCATTTAGTACTAGAGCTATGACATAAATACTAATCCACGCGTATTATTTATGGGGCTTTATTTAACTATTAATGTCATTTTTAACTACCGGACTAAAAAAAGGCGTATTATAAGTTTGATCGCTATGTGTATTTGTCTGTCGCATCATATCACCTGAACGGATAAACCAGAATTTAATTAGTTTGAAAGTTAATTTAATGGCGAGTGTTCTTAGCTTTGTTTCAAGTGCAAGTTTATGGTTCCGTAGTTACCCGGAACAACTAGAAAATAGGCGATGATTCTCGCCTATTTGGGTATAATTTAATGCAGAGTGTTCTTAGATACGTTTCAAGTGCGAGTTAATGGTTCCGTACCCGAAAAATTTATCGGAGTATTTTTAATTTTGTAAATTTTTCTTGCCATGTTATGTATTGAATCTATGAACACTATATGGCGGCCAAGCGCGTTATTTTTTTTGCGCTTAATATAAAAAAAAATTTCCGGAACCAACTTCTATTAAATCATTGTCCGCGAAAAAAGTCACACCGAATCGGTTAATGTTTTAGAAATACGTTGTATATTTCTTGAAAAACTATTTCAAACAGTCCATCACTCGATCCCATGTTTCATTTAAAAATTCTGCGTGATCTGTATTTTTGTTCAGCGATCCGCATTATAGTTCTCTTGAAAATTTCAAGCCTTTTCTTGTACCACTTGAAAGTAACTTAAGGGTTGTCAAATTCGTTCCCATTACTGTATATTTGGAGCTAGTTTCACAATAATTAATGTCTACCATAAATTATTATAAATAACATTTGCTTATGAAACAAAATATAGGTTTATATTCCGATGAAAGATAATAAAAACCATATCAATTCATAAAAATATTTTTTAGCTTAAATAATTTTTAGGACATATCGGTGGGTACGATGCTTACATACTGGACTAATACCTGGTATTTTTTCTTTTAAATTAAGGCTGTTATTTCGCTATGGACACCGTGCCAGAAAGTTTTTTTATACTGATAAAGAATTTTTGTAATAAAATTACCATAATAATTGGAAGTTGACTGAGCGTCTCTAACTCAAGATAAACTTAACTAAAATTTAGATAATAAACATGGAGAGCATAGGAGAGTTGTTAATAAATTTTGTTATCCTAGATTTAATATATTTTCAAAAAACTAACTGAACATAAATACATTTGTTCAAAGCTTAAAAAAATAAAACCAAAATAATTGACCATTTCATTATTGAGATGTAATAACGCAAGGATAATCAATTTTATTGTTGAACAGAAACGACAATAGGTAGAATATTTGTGGTTGAAGAAAGATGTCCATATTAACACAGTACTTGTTTTACAATAATTATTATGACAACTCGTCGCGCAGTACATTGGAGTTAAAGATATCGCATTGTTTGACTATTACCGTGCATATAAAACAGAACATTTTTACATAAATCGAATAAATAATGCTTTGATAAATATGTAATAAAAACTATATTTGTAAGTTTTGCTACAGATAAATATTTCCAATTAATAGAATCCAATAAATTACAAGTCTTGTAAGTAATAAATAATTATCTTTATAAATTAGTCTTAAAGGAAATATGATAATTTTGAAAGCTACTTTTGTTTTATTTTGCTGTTATAAAACTTGATCGCAGACACTGTATTATAACGTGAAGTTTTATTATAAAATTGAGTGAGCTATTTGATTATTTTTCAAATATTTTTGACATTTCATGGATTATATTTTCATGTTGAAATAAACTGTAATCCTACACACATACGTCATTGTTTCTCATATTGTTGAAATGATGATTTAATTGTTTTCATTTTGTAACAATAAAAGTTAAGGCTTGGTTGAAGCAGAGAAAAATGACATGTTGTAAAAAAATATAAATAGTTTTCATTTATATGAGATTTATAGATATGTATATACAAAATTTTTTATTGAAATAACAAACACACTACAGGCAAAAGGAGCGCTTTTGGAAAATACTCAATATTTGCATTTATATTACTCTAGGAGAAGATAAGTGATCTCTTATTTTCTGGACGGTATCAAAATAAACATTTGTTATGAAATTTATGATATTTGATATGAAGGTTGTTCTCATTTTTTCCCTCTATATGTTTTTTTCCACTTACCCTCTAGTAGAATGTCAAATATTAATATTCAAAGAAGTCAGCTTTTTTTCCACGCGTACCTCGTTGCACATGTATTTTTTTTTACAATTAAGGATGCACGAATGCCAGGGCAATTTTGGATAAAATGTGTGGTTTTTTTTTGTTATATGAAGTTGGACTAAATGTAAATCAACTCTGAAAATTTTAAATAACTAAATCACTTCAAAAGTAGGCATATTAAATATTGGTATTATGGTAAAACGGTAAGTAGATGATATGTTTTCATATATTTCTCCAAAATCAGCCCGTGGAAATTGAAAATAAATACTTAAATTAAAGCTAAAACCTTAATAAACTATTGAAAAAAAAAAAAAAACCGTTGTTCTCGACTAATTAACGATGTATGAGCATGGTAGTGGTAACATGGTAGTGGGGACATAATTCATGGTAGTGAATTATGTTGTTACAATTGAAAATACAGTAGAACCTCGATAAGTTAAAGTCCAAGGGAAACACAAAATATTTTAAGTTATAGAGGTTTTAAGTTATTAAGGGTCTATGTTAGGTAAAGGTTAATATAGAGGTATGTACATGTTTCTATGTAGCTACTGAGGGCCTATACAGAGATTATTTATTTAAGTTATAGAGGTTGCGTATTTTAAGTTATAGAGGTTTTGGGCTCTGATGGGAAGGGAACATAGTATTTTTTGAAGTAACAGAGGTTTTTATGTTACCGAGGTTTAAGTTATCGAGGTTCTACTGTATAAGACAAAAAGTACGAATAAAATTTTTTGATATCTGGAGTACCTAATTTTCAAAATCGAAAATTGAAAATTTTGTTTAATTATCTAGCTTTCAATATTTCGAAAAACAGAGCAGAAATCGAAATATTTTATTGGTATTTTTCGTCTGCAGAAGTTATAACAAAATTCATCATCAAAGTTGCAAATAAAGTACAAATAATTTCAAACACAAGGCTAAACTTGCCTTGGCGCTCGTACTACCTTAAGTGATTTTTTTTTCAATAGCTTAATATAACATCTGTATATATAAAAATAAATTGCTGTGCGTTAGTCTCGCTAAAACTCAAAAACGGCTGGACGGATTTTCAAAATTTTTTTGTTTTGTTCGCTATAGTTCGGGGATGGTTTAGAAAAAAAATCATTTTCATTTTAAAAATTGATTACCTTTTGTTTCGGACAGTTTCTCAAAAAACTAATGTAATAAAATGAATAACAAATATCTTGGGTCTTTGTCCAACTTATTACTGTGTGTCCGAAACAGTAATGAATCGTAATTGAAATGAAAAGGACAATTTCGGAATAATTAGATTCAATGCGGAATAATTTCAGAGACTGAACGGAATGAAAATATCCCGAAAATTACTCATTTAATGGTCAAATAAACACGATTTTTGTAATTTTCGGGTCAAAATTACCTTATAAACTTAGTTTTATCGAAATCGGAAACAAAAACTTTTTTTACACTTTTTGCAATTTGTAAAAATCGAAAAAATCATAAAAAATTAAAAAATCACAATTTTTGTAATTTTTGGTTGGGTTGGGTTGGGTTGGGTTGGGTTAGGTTGGGTTAGGTTGGGTTAGGTTGGGTTAGGCTGGGTTAGGCTGGGTTAGGCTGGGTTAGGTTGGGTTGGGTTGGGATGGGTTGGGTTGCGTTGGTTTGAGTGTGGGAGTGGGAGTGGGAGTGGGAGTGGGAGTGGGAGTGGGAGTGGGAGTGGGAGTGGGTGTGGGTGTGGGTGTGGGTGTGGGTGTGGGTGTGGGTGTGGGTGTGGGTGTGGGAGTGGGTGTGAGTGTGGGTGTGGGTGTGGATGTGGGTGTGGGTTGAGTTGGGTTTTTTTTTCAATTTTATTGATCTGTATATATAAAAATAAATTGCTGTGGGTTAGTCTCGCTAAAACTCAAAAACGGCTGGACCGATTTTCAAAAACCGATTTTTTGTTTGTTTAAAGGTTGTCATAATCACGAACCAAAAGTTGTAAAAAAAAAAAGTTGCAGGTGATACGAAGTTCACCGGGTCAGCTAGTTTAATATTAAAATTGCATGTAAACAACGCAAGACTAAGTTCTAAATCAAGAGGTTTTTCTTTTGCAGAACCACACCTGTGCCGATGAAAAGTTTTTATAAAAGGGGGCTTTTTATTTAGGGGGCTATTTGAAAGATGTTTTTGCGATTCTTTAAATTTATTTCAAAAAATGAACACCGGACATCCCCTGTATACGTAATTAACTTACACAACAGACAACATTAATTATGAAGTCATGAAGCAGCATACCCACCACACCAGTGTTACATTAATTAATCATCATAAAGTAACAATGTAGAAGAACAAACTGTATAAGAATCTGAAATTATATCATTTCTCTGTAAGTATAAACTATTGAATTGTAAATAGAAAAAGATATAATACCCTCACGAAATATTGCAGTGAATATTATTGAAATAAATCTGAAAATAACTAAGCCACTTATGAATAAGGTGTCAACCCTCTAATCGATATCTTGCAAGTGGAGAGAGTAGTCTTGTTGTATACATACCTACATGAGTGAATGAATGTCACAAAAACACATTATCCAATAAAATTCAAGTTATGAAAACGTATAACACAATAAACTGAAATTGATTACAGGAAATTGTTTTTTAAAAAGACAATCTATTTCTGTTTTCAGTACCTTTTTTATAATACCTCAAGCTATATCTAATAATATAAAATCTATAGTGTTTTCAACGAAACATCATTCTGATACATTCTAAGGTATTTTTATGAGATTAGTTTTAAATAAATAAATATGTGAACATATTAAATTGGTAGCAGTAGCACGATTACATAATTTTACTTTTCCAGGTTTTTATTCCCTGTATATATGAAATACTAGAGTGATACCCACCCGCTTCGCTGGGCTTAAAAGTAAAGATTGATAAAGATTGCTCTCGCTTATCCCCTTTTTATAACACTCGAAATAATGATAAGGATTGTTTTATACAGGTAATGTATGGTTTTCTATTTTTTTAAATGTAGAATAGTCGTAATTATTCATTGAGTTTATCAGAAAAGATGGCCGTGAAATATTTTATATTGACTACTTTACAGAAATCTATAATTTACGGTAATGTCGAATGACTACTACTACAGAAATCTGTAATTTATGGTAAATTTAATTAAATAAATTAAACAGTCGAAAAAATTAAATGCAAAAAAAAGTTTTTTGAGAAATAAACAATTTTTGAAATAAATTAACCTATGCGTATTGTAATTCCAAACCCAACCATTCCATAGTGAAAGGTGTTTATTTTTAGGGGGCACATTTTTGGTAAGAACGTTATCTCAAAGTAGATAGATTCCAAGTTGTGTTTGCCGAATTTTACACTATGAGATCAAATAAACATATTTATTTCTTCCCAATAAGTAAGCCGTTCTGATTTCTTCATCAATTTAACTATGATATTCCTAAATCTACATTAGTGTCTATTCGAAACCTGATACATGAAGTAGAAATCATCGTAAGGAAACGTACTTGGATATAATACTCTTTCATTTATATTTACTTGTTCGTAAATGATTGCTTAGCTACACATACCACCTGTCTTATTAATTATAAAATTTAGAGGAATAAACATCTAACCACCTCTTTCAAAGTAACGAATTTCACGGGAAATTCCGAACTGTAAAAGACTCGAAAATCTGGAACAAATTTCACCTTATACGTCTATTAACCTGAAATTTGGTCACTGTAAATTCGATTGAATTCAGTTTTATCTACTAAGAGTAAATGGTTAATTTTAATTTCATGGTGATACAATCTTACTGGCTTTTGCAGCCCTTCCAAAAGCAAGACTTATTTTGGTCATCATTAATGCGTATTCCGAATTATACGTACGGTAGATTACGTCGAAACAAGCATTCTAGTATAAAAAAGAAGTTTCTGGAAACAATCTTTTTCGAAGATACGTGCTTCAAATTTTAACGTACCACTTTGGGTTTGTTTTCGAATACGTTGCTTGCTTATTGAATATTTATTCGGTGATATAAGCATATTTTTCCCTCTCGTTTTCAATTCAATATTGCATTTTTTTAGTGGCAAAATAACGAAATTTAAAGATAAACCAAAAGTTCAATGAAAGACGAAACCCAACGGATTTGACGGAAATTTAAAATTTGTTGGAAAGTTTACACCGACTCCAAAAATAACAATAATTTTAACTACATTATATTATCGTTATTTTGTTATTTTTAGTGCATATTAATTTGTTTCGGAAAAGTTTTTATTTTGAAGTCGGTTTTCTTTTTTTAAAAGTTTTTTTTTTAGTCAAACATTTTAATTATCGATAAAACTCAAAACACTCTCATGTTAATGAGAATATTAAATTAGAAAAATATTCAATAAAAGTACTCAAATCCAACAAGAACTACGAAACGATAATAGAGGCGAATTTCTCTAGAGTGTTTCACTTTCAGTTTATATCCACCCATTCAACAATAGATTTCTTACAATGTCAATAATGTTTAAATTGAGAGAAAACAAAAGTGGTTTATTCAATATAATACTCGATGTATATAAACCTCTAGATTATATGAAAAGCACATTAAATGACCCTATGAATGAAACATGAATGAAAAGTTTGAGTTTCCGTTTTTCACACTTACGAAATTTACATAAAACTATTTTGTTTATATTGTATATTTTACCTAAATTTTTATTTAACCAACACTATTTTCATGGTTCGTTATTATTAAAATGTCACGAATGGATTGGCAGTGGTGGGTTTATATCTAACGGATATTATTAATATTAAATCTGAAGAAATATTTATATAGTTATATATTCGTTGTGTGCGTAGTCATGGTAGGGACAATAAAACCGATGACAGCGCTTCCAGTGAAAAATATTGTCGTTAAAGGAGGCTGTTATGATTAATTTGCAATTTTTTACATGTTAATGTTATAGGAAATGTCAAATTAAAAAAATTGAAAAACACTAATTAATTAAACTTCATGCATTAAAAATTGTGAAAATAAGATCATAATTATTTATTTAAATTTGTGAGACAATAATATTAAAATTTGAATGTAAGTCATAAATGCAATCCATACAATTATATATGCATCCATACAATTCTATAATTAAAGTAGTGTATTGTTACCATGGAAACGCTTCCAAAAAAACTTACGCAGGGTGTGAATAGACAATTTTCAATGGTAGTAAAAGAACTGCGTTTGGCACTTGATATTTTTTAGAGGTAAATAGCAATTCAATTTTTTTTAAAATTTGTTGTCAAGCATCAAATTGATACATATTAGTATTAATCTGATATGTGACCATCTGATAATTAAAACTTTGAGAGTAGCGGGTGAGTTTTATGACATTTTAAATTACCTAACAAAATTTAGATGGACCGTTAATTCATCCTGTAAAAGTTGAATTATAAAATATCATTGACATTTGATAAAGTACATTTACATTTTACTCTATCCAATGCGGAATGAAGTAATTTGTAAAATATACATAGTATATTTATAGCATTCCGTAACGTTAGCAAAAACGTAACTCTTATTGTTTCGGTATTTTATTCAGCTCCTATTGTAATATCCTTAAACTCATATAAATCCGCCAAGATATAGAAACATCTCAATCATGTGATTTAGCAATCTGGACAAAATAAAGATAATATAATACTCCAAGGATTTTCATACAAAAATATTTTGAATATATGACGCTTATTCGAAGCAAAAAAGGCTTTTCTTGTAGTATTATATTTTTTTAAGGTTGAATATCAGGTCTCTCCTCAGAGGAAAGAAAATTTATACAAAAAAATACTAGAAATAGTCCTTCTAAGAAGAGTATTTTAAACGGGAAGCATTAATTTGGAATGAAAAGAGGTATAATCAAAGATCATCAGAGTATTATTTTATCTGAGTTGAAGCCACATAAAATGTTTAACCCATTTTTAAATTTATAGCATGAGTTGGTGCCAGAAAAATTTCTACATGTTAATGATGAATGAAGTAAGTATAATTTAAACAATTGAAAACAAACAATTGACTGAGTTAATTATTGAATACCATGTATAGACAGTGTTGATGACGAAATCGTTTGTTTTTTGACGACACGTAATTAAAGAAAGATATTCACTTTTAGATTGTAATATTCATAACTGATATATTCCCATATAATACATAGGTACTATAAAATTTACATTAATTTGCGTCCTAGTGAGTAAACAAAAAAATGTTTCAAACAAAAGTTATTTACTCTTCCTCTAATGGTTTACAAGATAAGTCCTACGGACCCAAGATCCAATTATCCTATGTTGATCATTCACGAACTTTTTACGCCCTGAGCACGCTGTAAAAATTTCAACTTAAAATCTGTTTTCGTTTTTGAGTTATCGTGATGACAGACGGACAGACGACAGACAGATAGACAACCGGAAATGGACTAATTGGTGATTTTATAAACATCTATACAAAATTTTGTTTGAAGCATCAATATTTTTAAGCGTTTCAAACTTGGGAAAAACTTATTATACCTTGATAAATTTCATATACATGGTATAAAAATGTTGTTAAAAACAGTTTGTTTGAACAAAGTTTTTTATAAATTTTTCACCAGAATGTATTGATTGTACAAAAATCAGACTGTAATGGTGACTAGTAAAATAAGTGAGCAGAAATAAACGTGTATGATACACATAAACACATACACACAAACCTGAACCTGATGCTGCTGCCTACATCAGGTATTTTATTTTAAAACATTGGAATAGAAACAAAGAGTAATGTTGCATTGCAGTTTTTATAGTTCACATTTTCTACAATTACTTTAATGTAATTATTACTTGTAGGTGTGTACGTATATGTGTGTGGTATAGTCTGTACTCAGTACCGTCATCGCATAAAAATGATTTCCAATTCCTACAAATCAAACTAGCCGTTGGGCGGGCTTATATATAATACTTTTTAGAGCACAAGCTTTTATTGCACTAATAAATAGAAAATAATTTTTTCTATGCGTCACTTATACATGACTATTCGTAAAAGCCTAAGGCGCTCAATATAAATCTAAGTTGCAATATTCAACCCGAACAAACATAGCTACATGCATACATACATGTGCTCCGATTCATTTTTGATATTTTAGATTGAGTTTTTACGAATAGTCATGTATGACTGACTCATAGAGAAATTATTTTCTACTTCTTAGCTTGTGTTAAAAAAAAATTTTATCTTAACTTTTTTAACTTCCCAGAGGAAGTTAATGTAATGGGACCGATTTTGAAAATCTCCAGTTTTACATATTTCCGCGGTTTCAAGGCTGCAATATCCGAATCAAACCTTTTTAATGTGATGTCTGTCTTTGTGTGTATGTGTGTGTGTGTAATATTTACTATTGAATTGATTGGTCAAATAAATCTGGCCATTCATTTCGAAAAGTGAAATGGTAAAATAAAAAGGTAATTCAAAAGAACAAAGTCTACTCAAATATTTCAATTTCAATTAAAATATTTCCAAAAATTTGTCCCAAAAAATGATAGTTCTCTAAGTATCCTTTTTATCTCACCTGATGTCCTTGACCATCACTTTGATATTGATTTAAGGAGTGTTATAAGTTTAAAGTGTCTAATTGTGCGTTTGTGTGTTTCTCAGTCGCATCGTACCAAACGGTCGAACCGACTTGATTTAGAACATTTTATAGCTAAGTTTCCAAAAATTGGTTTACAAGGAATAAATTCCATTTGTCGGGGTTTTTTTAAATTTTGTAAATTTCAATTGTATTAGTTCGGGTTTAAAAACACTCTTCTTCATAACTGGAAAGAGATAGAATTATTTTTTATGAGAAAAGCTCTTTAAAAAAACATACATACGAAAAAGAAAATAATATTTGAACAGAAAATCATTTAGATTCAGAAATATGTATATGATGTTTACTGTACACTACACACAGAGACAATGATGCTTACCAACCAATATTTTACTTTAATACTGGGCAATGTTTTCAGCAACGATACGGGTCGCTGACGCTACAGAAGATGATATTAAATTTTTAACGAATAAGTTCATCATCTATCCTTGTCGTCTTTCTTCATGCTGTATGCATTCAAGAAAAATATCTATGGGGAAAAAACATTGTATCGTGATTTTTAATACATGTTCCAAGAAGAAAAAAACTTGTTTTCTTTCACTTATTCTTAATGAGAAATAGGAAATTCAAGATTTTTTTAATTAGAAAAAATATGTAGATCATAATGATACAAGAATTATTTTCTAACATATTTTTGATGTTTTTTTCTTACATGCAATGGAGTTCTCGACACTTCCTTAAGAAAAACACTTTTTTTTAGAGAATAAACACCTGTCTCAACTAATTAATGAAATGAACACCGAACTAAATATTTTTATTGGTAATGTTTTAATATTATTTTATTTTATTCGTTTTAAAAGTTTGGGCAATTTTAATTTTATTTATTAAACGAGGTACTTTAAAAAAATTATTTTTATTATGCCGTCTGTCGGTTGCCATTTTGAATTTTCAATACTGCAAAATCTTCAGTGGTATTCGCAAGAATAAGATAAACCGATTGACGGCTGAATCATCAGAATCGGCCCACTCGTTTGGTCTCTTGTGTGCCATATATAGACTGACTCCTATGCGTTGCTCAGTCGTGTAAAAATAATACCTTTCAGATTTAATTTCAGTATTGCATATATAGTTTGTGTGGCTATATAATTTAATTTCATGTTAAAACATATTTAATAAGAATTAAACGAAAATTAAGCGTAGTCGTATAAAATGTTTGATGAGATTATTATTAAATTATATAATATGTTGTAACAAAATTTAAAAATATTATATAATATTCAAAAAGTAAATATGTGTAAAATTATGTAAATTTAAAACCTTACTCATTTTACATACTGCACAAAACAGTAGCAGTATTAAATAAAAAAAATAAAACATTTATGTAAATAAATAATATTTGATTACTGTAAACATTATTTTATAAAACACTGTTTTGTAATTAGCTTTCGAATTGGCAATAAAATTAAATTGTGTACACATTTTGTATGGTTTTTTTTTTTTCAAAAATAATAGATTTACATCGACTTGTTACATCTACGAGTAGAATACGATAACGTCGTTTCGTTAATAATACCTTTTCTATACGGAATGTAAAATTTATTATTTGCCTATGTTCCAACGTGACACGATGATCTGTGCTTTGGCTACTCAATTTTGGGACAGATGTATTTAAAAAAACATTTTTGATAAAATCATCTCAATCATAAAAAATTTATTTTATCAAATTTTTCCCCCGGTACGGAAGGAAAAGAAGCACAGTGAATTTATTCAAATTTTTGGTGTTCTAAAAACAAAATATTCAATCTTTGTATAGCTTTCAGGTAAAATATTTAAAGTACTCCTCTCGTATAAAATTCTGTATGATAACAAAAATTTCGTTGTTTCACAGTGCCCTATCAGCACTTTTGTTGTGGAATAATCGTCGAATACTATTGATGTTTGAATAGGTGTACTTTCCTATGATGAGCATTATGAAAATACAACCAATAACTAGAAAAATACGAGCATTCAACGCAGGTGAAAAATTTTTTAATAAAAATGAAAATATAAAATTGAAAAATTCTTAATAGTTTCAGCATAATTGAACAATACACTCATCAAAGAATAAAATAAAGAATTAAAAAATTAAAAACGTGGCTGCGTTGAAGTCGCTACGTAAACTACTGGCCTAGTTTCTTTGTTTTCAGATTTTAACTAACGCTAATAACGGTTTGTTAATGCTTTAATTATTAATGTTATTTTATACCTTTTCGTGTCCCGGCACTAAAACAACCCTCTTATTATACTGTATTAAAACTTTTTAATCCAATTTTTTATTCCTAATTTACTATATTTTTTTTCACATAACATATATATATATATATATATATATATATATATATATATATATATATATATATATATATATATATATATATATATATATATATTTGTAATCCCCTTTTATTTTCCTTTATTTTGATACCTTACTCGATAGGTTTGGTAAATTTTTTTTATAAACGTATTAATATTTCGCGCCAAAAATCCGCCGTTTTTCAAACACCTATCTAAAAACACTTGGGTATTTAAGACAAATATAAAGATACCTTAATTGTCGAAATCCATCGAGCCGTTTGGAAGATACGAGGTAATAAAGAAATTTACAAATAAATATACATACCTACATGCATACAAGATACGCGCGAAAAACATAACCACTCCTTGATAGTCGGGTAAAAAGGAATATACTAAGAGTACAGTAAAATGAAGACCTGAACTCATTATAAATCAGTGTAATTATATCGTTCCAAAATTACTCTTGGAAAAAGATACTCTTAGAATAAGTTATAAGTTTAACATTTACATTCTTAACTACAAAATAAAACTAATTTTCTTTTTTAGAATATTGAAAGCTTCCACATGAAAAGTAAAGAACTGTCTTATTAATAAATAAGTGAATTTTAAAACGAAAATTTCGTAAATGGTAGATACATTAACACGAAAAACTTCTGTGCACTTTTCAACTTAAAATTGTATGATTGAATTTTCTGAATCGGGTCATTGCATATCACTTCAAACACAGGCATTCAAACACTAATAATATAGGTTTGCCACACATTCTGTATTAGCAGGCGTGGTTCATATATAGAGGTTGTGTGGGTGTTTACGAAAGATTTAACATATAGATAGAAATTTGTATTTATTTGTTTGTGGTGGCAATTCATGAGTAAACATACAATGAATAAGCTCAAGTTAGAATTTGATACACAGTGTGATCATTTCAAAAGTGTCCACTCTTAATAACTCTTGACCTGATGTAGTTATTGTTTTCAGTGAAAGCACGTCGTTTTATATATCGAAGAGGAAGTTAAAAATGATACCTAGAAATTCACCCCTTTGCTCCTATTCAACCCAAATTTTAAATTTCAAACGACTATCCCTACAAAGTTATACATCATTTGAGAGAACATAACAATATCTATTCACCACGATAAAAAGAATGAAATCAATCGATTGGTTTTCAAGAAAGACTACTTTGAAGATGGAAGGTATCCATCCACCCTTAACTACTCCTGACCTAATGTGATTATTGTTTTGAGTGAAGACATTTCAATTTAGGTATCGACGAGAAAATTCAAAAATGGTACCTAGAAACTTTTATATTTCATTCCATCACCCCACCCACCTCAATTTTAAAAATTTCAAATGCACTTCCTACTTTATAATACCTCATGTGAAAGGGCGTACAGACTAACACGGAAGATATGAATTCTTCTGAGCAGTTTATCTAATCGATCGTTTTCATTTTTTATCATGGTAACAGAGAGAATTTTATGCCCTTTCAAATGAGGTATCAGAATGTAGGAAGTGCCATTTGAAATTTCAAATATGAGGCAGGTATTGGTGAAAGAATGAAACCTGAAATTTTTTAGGTACCATTTTTAAACTTTCCCGTCTATATCTAAATTGACGTGTTTTCACTCAAAACAATAATCACATTAGGTCAAGAGTTATTAAGGATGGATACTTCTGAAACGATTGCACTGTACAAACATTTCCATTACGACATGTAGCAATTTTTAGCAAAAGTATAATGATTGCCTCCAGAATACGATGACTCGAATATAGTTAGAGTCGAGCATTATACACATGCGTATTATTCGTTGCGTGCAGAATTGAATTTAGCGCCGCATGTTATGTAAGAATATAACTCATATGTTTATACAACCCAAGGACAAAGTTAATCGCCCAAAACAGTTTTGCAAAATTTTGATAGACTTCTTTGATAATAATCTTATCAAGGCGGAAAAAAGAATTTTTAACATCATGTTCGGTTGCTCTAAAAACAAAATTGTGCAAAGAAAAAAGAGATATCAACCTGAAATTTTTAGAGCTCAGGACATAAAAAGTGAAATTGAGCTCGTAAAAGAGCAACATGGGTTAATTGGGTCTTGGGTTCGTAGGGACCCAGCTTATAAACCGTTATAGATAGAACAAAATTTAAAGTGTAAAAAATGTTCCTTATAAAAAAATTTAAAACTTTGTTTGAAATTTTTTTTCGTAAATATCACTGTTTACCCGTGAGGACGCAAATTATATAATATGCATTAAATTGAAATATCAGTTATGTGTGTGTGACTTGTATGTATGTGTGACAATCTAAGAGTGGCTATCTTTATTTACTTACATTAAATAAAAAAAACAAACGATTGCGAAACCAACACTGCCTATACATGGAATTTGAACAATGAACATGTCAATTGTTTGTTTTCCATTGTTTTTTTTTTTAATTTTTCAAATTTGTCCTTAGAGTAAAAACATTCCTATTCACCCAATTCTGGGATCACTTAGTTTGAGTCTATTGTGTTGATATATGTTTTTAAAGTGGAAATGATTCAAGCGAAGTGGACGGGTTACGCCTAATTTTACTATATTACTTTCAACCATAAAAAAAGTCTGTTTATTTCTTCACAATACCTTTCTTCTAAAGACATTCTTTGATATCTATTAAAAAATATCCATGTCGAAAACATACAGACACGATAATAAGCATATTTTGATTGTGATTCACTGGTTCATGTTTATTGCGTTCGACTATACCATGTAATAATAAATTATTTTTATATATTATGAAACAACTCGAATTGGTATTTAAAGCAATAAAATAGAGTTTTAGTACGAAAAATATTGTATGTATGTTTGAAATATATATCATGAAAATAATAATATTTTATATTATATAAAAAACTATAATGTAAAACATACATAAAAAGTCTGTATATATTTATATAGGTACGGTGAAGGATACTCGTAGAAAAATCTTAAATATAGCTTAATTTTGACATAATATTTTGTTACAGATCGTGCCATATCTGTAAACCGTGATTAGTAAGCATAGTCTTAAGATATCCGCTATCATTACTATGAGGCAATCCTACTAAGGAAGACTCTATCTACCGATTTTAATTGGAACTTTTTATAGGTCACTTTAAAGACAAACAGATGTACGGCTTTGCCATAATTATGGTAACACATTGAAACTAAAAATAGAAAATTTATAAGAAACACACAACACACACGATCAAATAGTAATAAGTACAAAATTTGTATAAAGCTGTATCCAAATACACAAAATAGTAATATCAAAAGTATTTTCAAAAACACAATAAGCAATATTTTTAAATAACGAAAAGAATCGCCTTTCAAAACTCAAAAGCACGCTTTCAACAGAATAATAAAAAATTTCTACAAAATAAATAAACATATCAACGCATTCTACAATCGTTGCTGTAATCATTTAATTCAATGAAAACGATCAGCTGGGTGACCGAATGAAAAGTTCTACTATTGCGGCGTTGAAATTAAAAAATATACTCGAATAACTGTGAAAAATTCCCGGTAATTCTTTTTTGTAAGATAGCTCGCTTTTTGATTAAGATTATGAACAAAATTTTTTAAAAGCCAGTAATAACTTCAATGAAAAAAAAATCGGGGATTTAAAATCTTCGAGAAAAAAATATGCATTTGAAAAGCAAATATTGATATTTATGGTTCTATTATGGTTCTATTATTTATGAGGTAAAAAAAGATTTTATAAGGGCATAATTTTTATAGTTTTACTCAACAGTCCACAATTCTTTTATGTGGGCAAAACTATTCTAACCTGTTTTTATTTATTCCCTTAATTTATTTGACTTACCCCCTAAATATATTTCCATTCCTAAGATTAACGGATACCGCCCTTTCAAAATAAATAATCCAATATCGGGGTGTATGGTTACTAGTCTTTGATGCAACAATTGATTTCACTTTCCAATCAGATTAATATCTCGATTAATGCAAATTTTGTATCAATACACGAAGAAAGTTTCAAAATTGATCTTCAACGATTGTTGTAAATATAAGAGTCCCAGGGCAATTTTTGATAAGAGGCTTGATTAATTTTTATATGATGTTGGACTAAGTCGTAATTAATTCGGAAAATTTAAAGAGTGGGCGGGTTGCCCGATTATTTAAATAGATAAATAACTTCAAAAGTGGACATATTTAACATTGTTATCATATGGGAAAACGGTAGATGGATGATATGTTTTCATAGATTTCTCCAAAACTAGCCGGAGGAAATTAAATTAATATACATTATAATTAAAGATAAAATCTTAAAAAATTATTTAAAACAAAAAAATCTGTTGTTCCCGACTAATTAAGGATGTATGTGCCCGGAAGTGGGGACATAAATTAAAAAAAATATATTTTTTCAATTTTGATGGTGTATTATGTTATAACTTGACAATATAAGCCTAAGGGTAAGAAAAAAAATTTCAAAATACGGAGTAATTTTCAAATAACGCAAATTGAAAATTTTGTTTAGTTATTTAGCTTTCGATATTTCTAAAATCAAGGCAGATATCGAAAAATTTAATTCTTACTTTTCATCTACATTCATGAAGTTGTCACAAAATTCATCGTCAATTTGAAAATAAGGTAAAAATAATTAATTACTACCTTAATTAACACATGTGTAGAGGTTCTTAACTATTGAAACTAACTTTAAAAATATTTTAATATAGAGGGAGGATGTTGATGCATATTCAAGTAAATGATTATACACGTAAGGACTGGATGGGCTTTGCTTATGTGTATAACGTTGTATTATTACAATGAAAATCAATAAAAAATTTTTAAGTATTTTTTAATCTATAGTATGTTAGCTCATGTAGATAGTAAGTACTATGATTTGTGTGCTAAGGACTTAAAAGCAGAACTATGTTTTTTACTAGACTTATAAACTTTTTAAAAGCATTTTAAAATATAATAATGTTCTTTTATTTAGCAATCAAATATTTCAATATAAGTTATTTAATTCTCTGATGGTCGGTATGTTGTATCCGTTCTTATAATTATTACACGATTGCATTATGAACTTATTTTCCCAACAAAATATTATACAAGCTGTCCCTTAAAGATCTGCACAATGTTTACCAGATATATCAATGTTGAAATTATGAATCTAATTTTAAATCTTCAAACCAAAAAAGGGATGTTATAAGTTTGACCGCTATGTGTGCTAGTTTGTCTGTGGTATCGTAGCGCTTAAACGGATGAAACCAACCCGTCTTTCGAATTTTTAACATATTATGGTCAATGGTTTTGACAGTAATATACTAAGCCTCAAATATTTTACTTCTTACAACTAGAATTCATTTTATAAAAACGTGTATTTTGGATGTAATTTTCTTCATTATATAAAAATTTACTTCAACGAAAGTTTCGACTAAAATTTTTATTTCGTCTAATCATATTTTTCTTTATTAAAAAATATAAATATAAATATAAACAATTTTACTTTGTATGTAAATCAAATAATTTTCATAAACAAAATTTTATACACAGAACTTCCAATTTATTTTTATTGATTTCAAAAGAACATACACTGATGAACTGGTGAATAAGTTTTAGGTATATATATTTGTTTAGTTATATAGAAAAAAAAGTACGTAGAAGAAAATCAGCACGTCTAGCTTAGTCTGTAGTAATGGTTAGAAAAATATGATTATATGATTTGTATGAACAATAAAGACAAATGTACAAAATATTTATTTCTTGGGTAGTTACAGCTGTATACACAGATAAGGCCAGATTTGCATAACGCCTCTTGGGGTATTGCAAATGTATTATCAAAGTTGAAATTGAAATATTTCAAAATTTCTAAAGAATATGCAAAATAATATTTTCGTTTCGAGAAAGAATTATCAACATTCAATATAAAAATTGACAATGATAAGGAAGCCTGAATGTTTCACTGTCAATTAATGAAAAAGTGACGCTACACTAGCTTATTTTTTAAATGTGTACTACCCACGAATATAAAACCAACTTTTAAGAAAGTCACTAATTCACTTTCAACAAGTGCACTTGTGACTTGTGGCATTAGAGAAACGAACCTTTTTGAAGATCCCGGTATTTTGTCATGTGCAGATTTCTAATTAAGCGTCAAAATAAACACAATTAATAATAATTTTAAAGGTTAGAAATATCCAGATGCAAAAAAAAACATAAACAATTAAAGCATTATATTTTTTATATAATATAACATTATAAACATTATCATATTATTATTAAATCCTTATATATAATTATTAATAATTCCAGACAGTTTTGTCTAATTATGGGATGTTTATCACCAATTGACATCTTGAAAAAGGTTCGTTTCCATAATGCCAGAAGTCACAAGTGCACTTGTTGAAATTGAACTAGTGACTTTTTTAAGAGTTGATTTTATACTTGTGGGTAGTACACATTTAAAAAATAAGCTAGTGTAGCGCCACTTTCTCATAAATTGACAGTGAGACATTCATTCCGTACAATGAAATTATGACAATTATCGAGGTTTAAAATTTGTACAATGCTATTTCATAGTATAAACATATAGAATACGTCATTGTCTTGTCAAAGTTTTACAATTTCTTGCTTTTTAAGAATTCATGTGCAGTTTACTCTTGGAAAAAATAAAAATAATGACATATCGTTAATGAGAAGCTATTTTCTTGAATATCAGATAATGTTAGCCCGGTTTTTGCGACTTAATAGAAAATATTCATTTGAAGCAGTTTAGCCCGGTTAAAAAAAAGGGAAACGAGAGAGACGTGACATTTGTTGTTTTACTTCATACAGAAATCACATTTTGAAAGAGAAAGAAGTATATTGTAAATTTTTCACATTTCTTGATTTTATTTTGAAATGACTTTTCTATCAATGTATACAATTTTATATAACTCTTGAAAGTGAATTTATTTTAAATTTAAATTAGTTTGGGGATACAAATGCATTTGATTTACAAAATGTTATTTATTTTTTGTAACATGTTTTTAAATTGACAATACTAGACATGGAAATTGAAGCCGCGATCAAATACACATTCATCATTAAAGTAAAGACGATTATAATCATGCGTTCCCCACAAACATAGGAGCTACGGTCTTTTAAATTTTAAAACTTGATAAAGAAAAGTTTTATTAAATAGGAAAAGTATGTTGGATGTATAGCCCTTTTGTCATATATTTGGTCAATTTTCATCGAAAGTTAATTAATATTAATTTTATATTTTAATCAAATAATAAGTTCCAGGCAAGAAAAGTATGAATGTTTGAATATTCAATTTTCTACTCCCCATATATGTCATGTAATATAAACGATAGTCACAGGATCCTATCTTGCATTTTGTTCACAAGGTTCGTTTATAAAACAAGGAAAATTGTTTGCGCCGAGATGTGAAAATCAGACAAAGCCGTTTGTTTTAGTTGCAAATTAACCTGGCACAATTCCTCTTGAAGATCAAGGCTGCTCGTTCATGAACATTGTGAATGTTTTTTATCTTATTTTTTTATCTTTTTTAAGCGGAAATCTAAATTAAATTTTAATAAACGAACCTCCATAGCGGTTTGAAATACCCCGGCTTTTGATAAAATCTTATCTCTATATATTATAAATGCGAAAGTTAGCATGTTTGTTTATTTGTTTATTTGTTTGTTTGTTTGTTACGCTTTCCCGTTTTAACTAGCGAATGGTTTTTAATAAAACTGAACAGCAATTAAACAGGCAATTAAATTTTACTCCTCTGACTACTTCCGTTAAAACAAAACCTCTCTGGAAGTTCATGATTCCTGCAATGTTTTTTGTTCAAGATAGAAGCTGGAAAAAACAAAAACTATCAAGAGATAAAATTATTTAATTTTGCACAATTCGTTAAAATTTTTTCCTAAAAATGGTTCGTGGCTATTGTTCCTTTCCAAACAAAATTCTTCGAACTATGTCTTATTAATATAGGATAGGAGGATCGCACATTTTAATATACGTTTCAACGTAAGTATATTTCCACTTTGACCTCTTTTTAAGCCGTTTAACGTTAAAACTGTTATGTTTATTTTTTATAAAATAATAAGTACATACAAATACAAAAACAATCAAATAAGACTATATATCAAAGGAAATGAATGCTGATATTTTATTTGAAAATATTTTCGAACGTATTTATTTGTAGGTAACTACACGAAAAGGAAATAGGATTACAAACAAAAAACAACGTTTGAATTTTATTACTAATATATGTTGTTTTTGTTAATACTAATATTATTTTTCTTTTGTGGTTAATTGGATTTTTTTCAATGTACATTTACATAAAGATATGAAAGAGAATTCTGCGTTAAAAACATTTCTAGCTTTTGCCATTCTCGATTGAACATATTTCCATGTTTGTGATGGAAATCTTTGTATGTTTCCATCTTTTTCCATTGAATGCGATATCTAAAAATAAAGTTTTATATAAAATTCCTGCCTACCGTAATAAATAAGACCGAGGCCACGATTAAACTTGGGTTTTGGAGATATATTGAGTGTTTAATGAAGCTGTTTACGTAGACATAAATGTCCACACACTTCAGGGCTCTATTTAACACTATGGAGGTAATTTTAACCAATATGTGTCTAAATCGACACTAGTCTAAGCTAAACCCAAGTTAACATTTTATAACTTCCCTTTTCTGATTGGATTGTACTAAGAAGTCGAAAATACTAATTAATTCTGAGTCACTCATACTGCTTTTATAAGCATCTAATTCGCTAAAATTGTATACTGATTCTAGAATACCGTTTTAAGTTCGATTTGTTAATTTTATCATGATTAGCTTCAATATCCTCAATTAATAACTGTAAAAGGTTAACTTAATTTTAAATCAGCCACTGCATTCTAAGCTGTTCAAGCGTGCTAATAAACACAAAAAAGTTATCGAGTTGATACAGTCCCTACCCAAATAACCAAATGGAGATAAATTGGACGATCGAAATGGGTGTTGAACAGGTGCAAAAACTAAACTTCTTATTATAAACATTTTTTTATTTTATGTTTTAGAGCACATAATAGTGCCTTGCATTTTTTAAACAACTTGTAAATAGCACAAAGTTACAAAATACTGTACCAAAATATTTACTTTTTGCTTTTTAAATAAAAGTTCAGTTTTAAATAAACCATTAATTAAAACTATTTTAAATTTAATAAATGAACAAACCAGTAATTCATTTAGAAATAAATCATATGAATAAAAACCGTATTATTACAACTTCAAAAACATTAATTTTCTTCTTAAAAACTTCTCGCTAAAAAGGATTTTGATTAAATTTAATTTGTTTTTATTTTAACAAAACTTAAACTCATTTATTTCACAACTAAAAACTTCACCTACTAATAAGAAAGAAAAAGACAGATATACGAACTGTCTCGTAATCGTAGCAAATGGATAAAAAACACAAAGTACAAAAAAAAAATTATCTGTTTAAACGTCGTAGTTTGTAGCAAAATGAAAAAACAAATGAAAAAGAAAAACATGCAGTCTTTTTATTGGTGACCTAAATTATTCTCTTTCGAATATTTAAATGTATTTAAAAAATGCAATTAAAATAAGTCGTGCAAGGACTATTTAGTTCCTTAAAAATGCATGGATATTTATTCCTTGTATCCTATGACATTTAATTGTTCAAATAACAAAAATTGAATCAATAGATATTTAACTTTCTTTAACAAATGCAATTTTTCCTAATAGTTGAGTATAAGGTGTTTCAGTCATTGCTTCGTTGTGATTTCATATTTCAAGAGTCCGTGGCCGTGGGACCGTGGGACAGAAAGTGTGCTTTGTAAACTGATTAATACATACTTGAAATTTCATGAGTTCTGTTGGCGAGTCTACTAAATTTCTCTCTACTACTTTTTTTCGTAAGCACTGCGTTCTCAAATAAGCATGATGGCGTCATAATTAAGCTACCGGTCTGAAAAATGCAGCAGCAAATTTTTCGTACACTATACACTAATTATTTAAAACTTCAGCAAAAATAAACTACGTATGTAATGAAAGGCAAAATATTTTCATCGGAAAAAAAATAAATTTTTGATTAATAAGTATTATAGTTAACAAGTGCTCATAGTGGCCGACAAATTTCTTCCTGCGTTTTTTCAGACCGATAGCTTAAATAAGACGTTATTGTGCTCATTTGAGAACATAGTACTTTTGAAAAAAGTCGTAAAGGGAAGTCTACCAAACTTCTCACCAAAAGGGAGCAACACACGAAATTTAAAGTATAATAGTATTAATCATTTTACAAAGCACCGTTTCTGAACATTACCAAACAATTGGCGCGAGTGCTGACGGGTTAAAATTAACATGTACAATAGTTTTTTTATTTCAAAACCCTAAGGGTAATCTTCCATCATATATGGTATTTTTAAAATGAATTATAATGATTTTTAAAACGAAGAAAACAAACTTTAAGATAATCCCTAAAACGTCTAGTATCAACTAAAGTATTGTATGTGATCTTCAACTATTGCAGTACATATCGATGTTGTGTCACGTTGTTGTATCGAAAAGATGGGAACAAAGGAGATTTAAAAAGACACGTATTGCCCATTACTTTGTCTCTATGGAAATAAAATTGGTAGAATTTGTAAAAAAAAAATCTTCGACTAACCTTCTTTATATGTTGTATATAATACATATATATATCTACGTTGCACAACTTTTGTATGTATACGTCGTGCTCTCTTAGTGAAGTTGTGCTTTTGAAGATCAAAATGAATGTATTCACCTATTGTCAATAAAATACATAATTTAAAAAAATCAGAGACCCGACTGTGTTAACGTAGTGCTATCGGTAGTTTAATGTTGCAATTACCGGGTGCAAAATTAATGAAAAAGAAGTATACATAGCTTAATGATAAATATTCAATAAATATATGGAAAATTTTAGCGTTAGTTAAGTAAATATCATTTTCTTGTTTAAGGTAGTACCAGCATGAAATCACTTTTCGACAGATTTGGCCGAATTTTTTTTCTCGGGTTTATAATAGCTTTATTTATGAATTCCTAAAATTTCATAATTTTTGACCGTTTAGATCGCGAGATATTTAAAGACAAAGTTCGCGATTTTGAGGGTCATGTCCCATTTAAAGCATGTAAAATGTCCGGTCTCTCCAACTATTTTTTATGATATTATTATATATTGAAGAAAAAGTAGAAAAAAATGTTTATACAATACAATTCTAAAAAAAAAATTTAGAAATTAATTTTCACTTTCGAGATATTAATTTTGACGTAAATTGATCGAAATTGGGACGTTGTCATAATTATTTCCCATTTTAAACGGTCAAAATTTCTGAAACTTTGGGAATTAATAGTAAGCATTATTAAATTCTTAAATTTAATTTTTCGTTAAATTCTGTCGAAAAAAAAATTGTACCATTGCTTTAACATAGAAACTGCAAATACCATGCTGGTACTACCTTAAACAAATATTAGACATATCGGTAAAATAGTCAATAAGTAAATCGTCATAGTCGTATAAGTGATAAACGGCTAGTGATACAAAAAATAGTCAGTTTACATAAAAGATAATCAATTTAATTTTCTACAGTAAATGTTTTTACAATTTTTGGTCTAAAGTACACAGTTATGGAGATATAGCCTAAAACGGTTTTCCTTAAAATGGAGGCACTTTCCCGCCTATTTTTGTAAGATTTTGTGCATTTACATTCAGTACATGATATTGAAGCTATTTAAATAAAACAAATAACTCCTGTAATTTAATGCAGAAAAAATCGTATGTAGTCTGAAGTAATTTGAAAGCATCCCAAACAGTACCTACAGTAAAATTAAAATACTCCTGATTTATATAAATGCAGGAAATAAATATTGTGTTACGTAAACACTCTGTTATAAAAATTTATAATTCTTAAAAGAGAAATTGAAATAAATGAGACATTTTCTATTTAAATAATTAGCATAATGTTAAACATTTCGTGAAAAGATTCTTTTTTTAACTTTGATATAAGATTAAATAAAATCTTTTCACGTTATAATTTTAATGATAAATAACGACAGTCTTTGTATATTAGTAATATAATATTTACGCAAATTTAAGAAAAGTTAAAACGAATGGCAATAAAAAATTATTTTGAAAACAAAATTATATCACGATATAATTTAAATTAAATTAATAATTTTGTCTTTATAATATAATAATTTTGATTGTTTTGCAATATTTCTGTAAAAGCTCATAATAATAAGCGGTTTTATATTCAATCTCATCAAAATAAATATTACCAAGTGTACAAAAAGTTATTGAATTCTTGTATGCCACTCACAATAAGAAAAACACACATTAATTTTATACCATGTTTATATGAAAATATCAAAGTATACTATGTTTAGTCTCAAGTTTGTATCGCTTAAAAATATTAATGCTGCAAACAAAATTTTGGTTACCGTTTTAAAATTTTTACAGAAATCTTTAATTTATGGCTCAAAATGATGATCAGTCTGCTCCATCTGTGATCATCATTTTGAACCATAAATTAAAGAGTGTTATTCTGATGTATGAGCTATATTGCTGACAAGTTTCATTATAAACCATTCGCTAGTTTTTGCGTGAAAGCGTAACAAACAAACAAACATGCTTACTTTCACATTTATAATATATAGGGATATTAATATACCGGTATAGTTTATAGTTCAAATTTATACGTTACATATATTATGTACGTGTTTGTTTGTTAATATTCCTTTACTTACATGAGGTAAAAAAAGAAACCAATGCATAATCAACACTGTCTATACATAGGCAATAGGTGAAAACCACGTTTAAAGATCCCAATTCGTAGATACGTGAATATAGAGATACAATGGATACATACCAAGCTAATAAAAGCGTGTTATAAAATTATTGGCCGATGAAAATGATTTTATACTTCAAATTACTATTTCATTTTCTATTTCAATTATAATGAATATAAGTACACTAACAATGATTTGACTTAACAATGATTAGAACTTTTGGAATACATTGTATGCAAATATTCTCTGTATAAAACACATAAGAAAATATACTTTTCCAATGTCATATCATTTTATAAAAGACAACATAAGTTCAAAAGTTTTTAGAAAAGTTATTTAGCATCTGATCGCCTTTATAGTTAATTATCTTATCAAATTTGTTGACATAGACTATATAAGAAGAATATATATATACTATAAATATGACAGTAAAGAAGAAAGAATACGTCATGTAATAAACTTTACAAAAGTTTTATTAAAATACACTTCATTAACCCTTATAATAATTATATCCTGAATGTATAACATACATATATATATACTTAATATATGTACATGCATTTTATACTCACATTTATACATGTATATGCCTTGGCATAAGTACAGTGTTCGTTATTCTGTAATATGATATAATGATTACTTTTAGTTTGAAAAATGAAGTAATTAAACTGTAACTGACTAAAAAATCTGTTGGAAATACTAACCAAATAAGAAAAAATACTCTACTGTCTATATGATGGATAGGAAGAAAGTGCAATAAAAATTTCAGAACAAACTTACATATTTTAAAATTTTCTCGCTTTCGTTTAAAATATATTTAAATAATTTGAAATTATGTTTGTTATTTGTGTGAAATGAAAGACGAAAACAAATTAGCGATAAAGTAGATGTATGTGGGCTACTTTCTTAAGAACCTATTATTAATTGAAAAAATCCAACGCCTGGCTGTGAATTTCGTGTTATGGGTGCACTTTTTTTACATTCTTGATACATTTTAAAAAAAATAGCGTTTTAGAAATACCGCGCTTTTCTTTTCGAGGGCTGAAAATATAGAATTTTACTATAGCATCCTCCACTCAAAAATTACTGGAGAAACCTATACGAAGTATAGGGATTCAAGCTAGTCTTACATAAAGAAAAATTGGCTTGTAAATGCCTGCTTCCAGTTAAATCTACACATCCTATCCCGTAAAAATACAAACCTATTATTAGTTTCAATTACAAACTTAAAGATGAAAACTTTTTTTCAGTCATTGAAACAATCTATATGAGGAATAAATCAATTTAAAAAGTTCACGAAAAATCGAAAACGATACTATCCTGATTTACAAACTTAGTGGGTGAGCTTTAAATTAATTTAAAAATTCCAAAGGTAACGTGTATCAGAAAAAGTTTAAAAAAAAAGTATTACCAATTTACCAAACAAACAAAAAATTTCATTGCATTTTTAATTACCCATAACTCAAATTACTTAGTTATTGTCACAAAAATGAGTTCATTATTCAAAAGAGCAAAAAAATATTATACACTGAAAACTAATTACGATGTTTATCTAACTGAGAAAAAAAAATCATTTAAGATAATTGCTTTTGTGTATATAACAATTGTAAAAATTTCCATATATAACTACATAATAATGCAAAAAAAAAAAAAATTCACTACATACAATAGTAGAGGAATTTATCGGAAGCCGTTGTCGGATGTAACTAGGAAATGAACATTATCCATCTTCCTTTTCTATTCACAATTACGCTTTTCAATGTCCTTTATATATCATCATCATCATCATCATCACATTCAAGTTTCAGTGATGATGGTGCTGATGATAGAATGAATGCTTTTACGCCTATTGAGAGGCATAAATGTCAAAGTGTCGCTTTTTATTTTTTCATTTTTATTTTTTTTTGTCTTCTATTATGTAGTTGTTATATTAATGGAAATTTCTCAATAACAATCGTTGTATACCTGTCAATTAACAATCGTACCATTTAGACTAGGTGGGATAGGCACTGTTTTTTATACAAGGTGGGTCATTTTAATATGTTATAGCTAAAAAGCTCATTTACAGTTGCAGTTAACTGCAATGAAAAAAAAGCTTTTTGATGGAGATCATCATATTCTGATATCGGATTGGATCAAATTCTTCGGATTTCTTTAATAACCAATTTACATCAAATTCCCTATCCCAAAGAGACTGTACTGAGGTTAAAAACCGTCGAAAAAATCGGTAGAGTCCCGAAAATCCAGTAAAAATTTTAAAAATTGGTCCGATTTCATATCATCAGTCCGCTTTATATACAACTCTGCATACGGAGTTTCAGCTAATTTCAATTGACGGGGCTCGTTGAACCCATAAATTATCTTCAGGAGTCTGGAAGGTTTCAAGTCGATGTTAATGTTTTCGTTTTAGGGGACCAAACATTTCGACACGTCGGAGAAGCGCATATAGTTAATATGCAATCGAACGCACAGCTTTTACAGTTTTGTCGCCACGGATTGTTTCATTGATCTTGTGTTGAGTGTAGGTACGTTAGTTTTACAAAAGTTAATTTAACACTAAAAATTGTTTCTTAATTTCAAATAAATTATTCATTTTAAGTAACGTCAGGTAAAGAAAGGTTGTAGTTTATCTGTTAAAACATTGAAAACAAATGCCCTCTGTCTATTCAACTAATTTGTTAGAAGAATATTTTCTGAAGCTCAAATGATGAAGCTTAAATTGTTAAAGATGTGCGAAAGTTTGACGCCTGTTTAAATAAAGTGAGCTGTTGATAGATAAGAGCTACTTATAAAAATTACTCGTGTGGACTTTAAGGGTTGCATGATGCCCACCCCACGACTTGTTTCATTCTGTTTTAATGTAATGCAATATTTTAAAAGAATATCATATATTTATCAATTAAAATTATCTCTTTTGAAATTAATAAAATTAAATCAGACCCTCCATAAATATTATTTACATAATTATAATACTAATTTGTGTTAAATTCATTAACATTTTAATTAATTAATTTAATTAAAATATTAATTAAAATTTATTGATTACGTTTAATAATTAACTCTATATGTGTAGTAAGTATTATATTCTCTTTTATTACATTCTCTTTTATATTTACTCAATTTTTTTTCTTGAATACGTCATTAATATTTTATGCCATCATCAAAGAAACTCATAAAATACATTTCTTTTTTTCAAATAATATTTTCGATAATAATTATTTGAATGAATTTAATAAATGTTGAAAATACAAACTACCTAAAAATATGTTTTATATAATAGCTTACACTCTTACGTTACCTACTACAAGAAAGAAAGATATTTTTTATTCGATACATTTTCCGTGAATATAAAGAAAGAAGTTTGATAATACGGAATGTTAAGACTTTGTTTTTACATTCGATTTCCGTCAATTTTTTTTAATTTTAATAAATTTTCCTCTATTTCTTAGCAGTTACGAATATCTGCAAATTTTAAGCATTTTGCGCTTAGTAGGCAGAGTCGAAATTGGAAGCTAGTGCCATTCAACACATTTTTTTTTTAATTGCATTGTTGTAAAGCAGAGCTTTTGACTTGTAGAATAAGGATTTACATACGTACCGAAACAAAAAAATTTCTGCAGTGTTTGACAATTTACCCAAAAACTGTGCTTTCTTTGAGAAAAACACTTTCTTTCAAATAAGTAGGACATAAAACTTTCTGCCATAAAATTTCAAAATATCGTCACTAGATTGCGTAAAAGAAACATAAGTAGGTATAACTATTTAAAAATATCTTAATATGATAAATATCTTGATATGATACTAATCGTTCAGTTTAGATCTAGGCATAGACGTTTACCACGAGTATGACAGTGTACATGCGTTAAGCAATGCATCTTAGTAAGAGGTATTATAGATCTTATATGAAATTGTAAAAGTATATATTAAAACTCCAAGCGTCTTACAACTAACTCAACGCGTATCTGTGCTTCAACACTTGTCTATAACACCTCCTTCTTAGATGCATTGCTTAACGCATGTATTTCGTCATACTCTTGGTAGGCCCATGCCTAGATGTCAACTGAACACTAGGTATATACAACACAATGTTTCTTTTGCGAGCTCTAAAAAAACGAAAAATCACCATTATCTTCTTGCATAGTTGTTCCCAACTAAGCATATATGGCGTTGCTATTTTTAACTTTCTCAATTTACACCTAGTTCGGACGGAGTAAATAGTACAACTTTCTAAAATATTATCATGTTTAAATTATTTCGTAACGAGAAATATTACTGTCTTGTTGTTTATTCGCATTTATAAATATTTTTATGAATATGAAATATGTTTATTTGTACATTTGTTCGTTTGTTTGTTTATCAAAAATATTTTATAAAGATTTAAGGATGTTCCAGCATGGTATTTGCAGTTTCTATGTTAAAGCAATGGTACAATTTTTTTTTCGACAGAATTTAACGAAAAATTAAATTTAAGAATTTAATAATGCTTACTATTAATTCCCAAAGTTTCAGAAATTTTGACCGTTTAAAATGGGAAATAATTATGCCAACGTCCCAATTTCGATCAATTTACGTCAAAATTAATATCTCGAAAGTGAAAATTAATTTCTAAATTTTTTTTTTAGAATTGTATTGTATAAACATTTTTTTCTACTTTTTCTTCAATATATAATAATATCATAAAAATTGTTGGAGAGACCGGACATTTTACATGCTTTAAATGGGACATGACCCTCAAAATCGCGAACTTTGTCTTTAAATATCTCGCGATCTAAACGGTCAAAAATTATGAAATTTTAGGAATTCATAAATAAAGCTATTATAAACCCGAGAAAAAAAATTCGGCCAAATCTGTCGAAAAGTGATTTCATGCTGGTACTACCTTAACTTCAATTTTATTTTATTTCATTAAATTAAAATTTTGTTATTTTCAATTTTAATGGTACAAAAGTTAATTTTGACAGAAATATACAGAGAAAGTCTAATGGTATGTAATGAAAATGTATTCTGGGCTATCAAAAACTTTTTTTAACTCAAGAAAAAAGTATTATGTAGAATGTTCGATGCAGAATTATAGCATCATTTTTTTTTGAACAAAAGTTGTAATTATAAAAAAACGTAACAAAGAAAATAATAATAAATCAATGAACATGTACTATTCAAGAGTGCATTTTTTTGTGTACTAGGCTAGAAAATTAAATAGATTTTCTCGGATAAACATTAACTAGGAATGGAACTGTCAAAGTTGGAAAGATCTTCTTGAAATTTTGTATAGAGTCATAATTGTTAATTTCGAGTAACATTTTGTCAACTTATAAAAAGGAAGGGTAGTTTACCAAAAAAAAAAAAAAAATAGTGATACCAAATTTTTGGCTACCGTGTACATTTTTAAGAAGTTTTAAATATACCTACATACTTTTCATAATAAGCAAAACTTCTTATAAACAACGACTTTTTTTCTTAAAATGCAAAATAAGAAAATTTACAAGTATAGTTAACTCTATCCGGGGACACACTGTATATACATGCCTATGAACATGACTGGGCACCGAGTGTCAAAAACAATTTACTAGGATTATAATTAGATATTAAAAAGCTAAAACTGACCACTGATGTGAGATTAGCTAGAAAATTAAACCAGGATACAAGGTAGGTAACTGGGTAGTTCGAAAGACAGTTTTACTAGAGACTAAAGCTCATACGAGCTCCTTTTATACTGCTCTTACTGTATAATTTAGAATCGTTCATAACATAATAATTCTCTTCATTTTATGAACAATACTTTTTGGTTTTATTCCCTTTATCTATCATACTACACATACAACAAGCACACACCACTCAGTTTTGAAATTAGTTTTAATGAGCTTTGTGGTTTTTTTGGGGTTATAATTTATATATTCTAGAATGAGATAAAAACATTGATATGGTTTATTTTTTGTTGCCGAATAAAATTATTCACATATAATATATAATCTTAATTAAAATTTATGTGTAAATAAAAGTGAAAATATTGCGTTTTTTAATTTGCAATTAGATGCGGGAAATTAACTTTTCTATTTCAAATATAACCAACATATACATAACATTTTTGTGCGAAGTTTTTCAGATGAGTTATGATGGATTTTGTTCCTTCATCAATTAACAAACCATTCCAGTTATTAATTTTTATACCATTTGTATAATGGTATAATTACCGGGTAATATTATTCGAGTTTTTGCGTAAAATCAGTTTTCCAAAATATTTTAAAAGTAAATTTAATATCAGTTAATTAAATTCTAATCAATTTTAAGTGAAAAACAACAATGGTTGAAATACTTACTCATAAATCGTATACCTTTTTAATTTTTATCCAAATAGATCGAAGAAGAAAAGAGTACACCCTCATATCTTATGGCAAAGAGAACGAGGTACGCTGTATGTTTCATATTATAATCGTCAATTATAATCGAGATACTTTGATGTAAATAAATATCGTATACATGATTAAAAAAAAGTAAACAACACAAAAAATAATAATAAAAAATTAGGAAACAAACGTAAAAATACAAATTGGATGAGTTGAAAAAATTTAACTATGTGGCAAGTATCCAAGAAGTCCGGGTTCGAGTCCTGGTTCGAGTGTATTTTTTTTCAATTCTCTTTAATTGAGGTCTATTAACCTTTTTTCTATGCAACAAACCTATCGCGGTATCTGGTGCCCGATTTTGTCGTGATATTCGTGTTCAGCAACCCCAAAAACCATCGAGTAACGAGTATGGACCGATTATTTAACGAATTTCCTGACAACTCTTGGAGATGCCGAGAATACCGTTTACCATGGGCACAAGATACCTCGGAGACCAATTCTGATACAATATTTGTGTTCAGCGATCCCGATACCTTCCGAGTAACAAATTTGGAATTATTTCCATCACTATTCACCGAATTGTGAATTTAGTATATTTGCGGTTAATTTAAAATGCAATTATAAAATGCATATTATTTATACAAATTGCATATTTTTAATTTCTAAAAAATTAATTTAGGTAATACATTCCCTGAGGCTCTAACGAATTGAATGCCAAAAACCGCATTCAAATCTAACTTATTACTGTTCAAATTTTTCGAACTTTGCCAGTTTTTAGTGTTTCGTTTTTGCGACAACTTATTTAAGTTAAATAATTAATTATGAAAATATATAACTTTGGGACAAATAAACAACGATGGACACTTAAACTTCAGGGAAAATTTTTGCCTTTGTATTTTAACTACAGTATAAAGAGCATCGTCTTGTTAGAGATATTAGAGTAGCTGATACGTATTTAATTACTTATATAATATAACGATGAAACTAAAGAAGAATACATCTTATTCAGAATATTGTTACAGTCCCGAAACTTCATTATATTGCATTCAGTACATATTAGAATGGATATTTACTTACATATTAAAGTTTCTGAATAACTTTCGGATTATGGTATATTTATTCATTGTTCGATAGAAACTTAATATATGGTAAAAGTTCATGTATGTAAGGTATTTGTGTTACCTATTTACTTCAAAATACAATAGATTTACATCAGAATGTCTGTATAATTTTAAGATTTTGGCTTGATGTAATATTGTAGAAGATATTGCGTTATTCTATACAGAATTTTTACCATCCACCGTCTGGTAAATACGTTTTTTGGTCACTTGAGAGAATTTTTTCCAGTCATATACAGTATGTTTTACTATAAGGATAACCGTTCATGTATTTTGGAGTAAAGATAATGATTTAAATTAGTTTTTGTGTGTAATATTTACTATTCGAGGAGACGTATCGGATGCTGGAGTTTAGCTCTAAGAGATTAACTGGATCGATCATTTCGTGTCTTCGAATAATTCGAGTAGCATGGTATAAATCAAGTAAGTTCATTAAGTTACTTAAATACTCTAATTTGAAATACCATATAAAAATTATTGGCCACATATTTCTCAAACTTTTAAAAGAAGTGAAAACTTCTTTTGCCACGTTGGACACTTTTTGGATGATCAAAAATCATGGGACTCACGTCATCGCGTATTTGTTATTTCACCTAAACGGAAGGGGCCGATTTTGATGAAATTGTGTGTGTATGTTCAAGTGGATGCGGCAATAGTAAGATTCACAATTAAAACTCATGAAATAAACCTTGGAAACGCATGTAAATACTATATTACATTACATCTTACTATTTAAATGTATTTATTTGCGCCCCCGCCATATCCATCTAGAAGGCCAGTTATTCCAAAGTTTTAAGTTTTCAGTTTTTTTACACTTTTGACTCTAAATCTTTTCCGTTCACTGCAAATGGTGAGAGTACATTGTCTTTCGAAATATCTCCCACGATCTTACTAAAATACACCATTCGGTCGTGCATACATGAGGTTCAATTTAAGCGCATTCTAAGTGTTCGATTACAAAATTAATCAATATAGATAATTAAAAAATTAGTTCCGCTAGGTTTGTTAACTTAACTAACCTTGAGCAGTTAGTTCTTCAAATTAAAAAATGGTTACAGCAATAAAATGTCATGCATTCTACATCACTACATAGTATACAACTATGACGCCTCCCGCTGTCTGTCCCTATGTATTCTTAGATCTTTAAAACTACGCAACGGATTTTGATGCAGATAGATATTTTTTTGATAGATAGAGTGACTCAAGAGGAAGGTTTATATGTACAATACATGTACAATAAAGTAGAGAAATACTGCTAATTTTAGAGTTTCTAATGTGATGATGTAAATAAACACATTCTGTAGTATATTTAGCATCAACATTGCGTGCAAAATCGGGGTGGATCGCTAGTTTACAAAAAAAAAACATTGATGCTAGTGCAGGGTTTGATTGTGTTACTCTGGTATATCATCGGACAGTATCTTAATATTGGAAAAAATGGCCAAATGAAAGTACAATATGATAGACATAGTTCATACATGATTTACCCATTTCAAGGTTATGTGTAATAGTTTACGGAGCTATATTTACCAATATCTGGAATTTTTTAGAAGCTATATTGTGAATATAACATAAATTATCCTACCACATAAAATTCTAGAGTTCCAAATATTGTGAGATAAGTTATAAAACGATTTTAATGTACTGAAATTTTATCTACGTCTCCACAAAATGCATTAGTAATAAGTAAGAAAACTAAATTAAAAAAAAAATAGACTATTTCTATTTGATTTATAAGGAAGTTATAAAACTACCATCTCTCGAATACGGTTTACGATGCACATCGTAATGGTTTTATATATTGATCCATTAGCACCTGTTATATTTCGTTAGTCTTTTTATCCATTTATTTTCCACAATTTAGATTCAATTTAAAATAATTTTTACATACACGTAAAGTATCTTTTTTCCTTGTATGTTGGGTTTTCACTTTATCACTCCACATATATATTTATAAAAGTTAACAGGGTTTTGCAAATAAAGCGGAACAATTGATTGTTTCGAAGTAGAAAATTTTAGTATAATAGATAGGAAAAAAGACTCCAAAATAGCAAACAAGTGTTTAATTTTAAATTCTTTCTTCGGTGTAAACGCAAATTTGTGAATTTAAATTTATCGCTCATGCATTTTTTTTAAATTATAGAGATAGAATATGAAAAGATCAAAAAGGACTGTTAAATTATGCGGCTATGCAAGATAAGTATCAGTCCGAGTTCAGACCAATATCAGTCCGAAAATAGTGATCCTGGATTCAAGAGTTCGATAAGTGTTCGAGCAAAAATGAATTATGAGTAATTCAATGACATCAACCCTAGTAGGTCAGTTGGTTAAGGCGTATCCAATTCCGTTCGCGGTATTTCTAGGATGTGGGTTCGATTCCCGCTGTCAAAAAATTTTTTTGTTAATAGTTGTGATGGGCTGGTGTAGTGTATGGTATATGCATGAAGGAGGTGCACTCAGCCTCTGAAAATAATTAAGAAGCTGGCAAATGTAATTATCAGCGGGAAAGGTTGTAATACACATATATGGTATTACAATTAGCGCTATAGCCTACGTATGTCCTTCGTGGACAGCCAATTAAATTAATCTAACGCAACGTAATTCAATGATATAAATTAAATTTTAAATTATATTACCCTTAGTACCTTAGTCATTATTACCGCTCTTGCTCTTACTTATTCCTCTTACACAACATTGAAAATAGGGATAGGGACAAAGGTAAAAGTATATGGACAGGTTTCATTTTTTTTTACATGTAAAATAGTCAGAATGCATTGAGTATATCAGAAAACCTTGGTTAAACAGATGGCTTAAACTTGTATCTCGTTCACCCCTTTTGACAGGAAACTTTAATTAATGATCTTAATGATCAGTCAACTTTTACATCAATCTTTGCCTTTTCGACTCTTTTTTATACTTCTTGGCCACTCACAAACCGACTAAAGAAAGTCGTCTTCTTGTTTTTTCGCCAAGTCTCCAGTGAGTTAAAATCTCTTAGGTATTTTATCACAGGTATTTTTAACTGTTTTACCTAAAATTATATTTTAATGTGTGTGCCAGACTAATAGTGTAATTAAAAAACGTTTAAAAATAGTATTCTTCTTCGAATGTTTCGTGACTCTTACCCAACCCTGTATAAATATACACATATATAAATTTATATGCTAAAACCATTATCGTTTGAGAGTAATCTATTACCCTAGAATTCAATTTGCAGATGAATGTGTACGTGTTTGAAAGGTGTATTAATATTTTAGTATCATTACTGTTTTGTAATATTATCCAATTGTAATTTGGTTTTTACCGATATTGTATGTATTTCTCATATGATATCACATAAAAAATAACAAAAGTACAAAATTTTGAATGGTTCCAAAATAAAAAATTCGTAGCGCAGGAGATGCGTTAACTAAGGCAAAATGGCGACCGCTATATAGAGTTTACAGGCACATAAACATGTAGAAATACATGTATATATATATATATATATATATATATATATATATATATATATATATATATATATGTATATATATATGTATATATATATGTATATATATGTATATAAATTACAGAGTTACACATTAAACATTTAGGTACTCAGAAAAAATAACCTTGAATTTTTTTATAATTAATGTTCCGAGTAACTTCTAATTTTGTGCTTTTCATCTCAACCCTTCTTTCTGCTGCCCTCTGATTTTGCTAGCGACTTTCATGTGTATATATCAACTATCTTGTTACTAACCTCAAAACGTACAGGTATTATAAAATTTTATAATTTCTCTTTTCGAGACTACAAAAATAGCTAGTGTTGGCATAAAAAGCTAGTATTAATGAATTGGAATTCGAAGAGTCTGTTAAAAAAACTAAACAAATAAAAATAAAAATTAAAAAATGAATAATCACTGGAAAAATTTACAGTTTTGAATTTTGCGATATAAATCGTTTTGATGATAAAAATAACACTCAATTAATTTTTATCAAAATATTTTTATCAAACAAATAATAAAAAATATTTTAAAATTAATCTCTCTATATCAAATATAATCAATGTGTTATATCAAATACATTTAGACATTGTCGGATAGGAGGATCTACGAATTGAATATCGTTGAAAAATAAATTTACTGAAAATGAATATGTCAAACCATTCCTGAAATGAATCACCACCCACCTCATATATTTTCTTCGATACTATCCGATAAGGCTGCTAATGGTATCGATATATCATAATGTTGATAGTAATGTTGCCAGCAAAAATTTCAATTCTAAAGGATAATTTTTGAAATTTAAAAAAAATTGTGCTAAAATTGAACTTTACAAAAGGGTACAAGTACCATCATGTATGCAACAATTCCAATTCGATGACGTAGATTTACGTAACTTTTAATATGTACTTCTAAACACATTCATTCAATTAAAAAATGCATTTATATAACTTTTAATTTGTGTTTGTAATACATCCAATACGCATGCTAATTATATGAAAAGGTGGACAAGTTAGGTTTGGTAAGTTTATATTGACTGCCCATGAAGGACACACTCAGGCTTTAGATCCCATTGCAATACCATATATGTGTTTTACCACCTTCTCCGCTGATAATTTCATTTATCAACACCCCAATTATTTTCATAGGCTTAGAGCACCTCTTTCATTATACTATGCAATAAACCAGCCCATCACAACTATTAATTAAATTAATTTTTGTTATGACAGTTGTTGTGACGGAATTGCTTACGCCTTAACCAACTGAGATACTAGGGTTCATAAATAGTAGATTTACATGCGTGGGAGTGAAGGGTAACCATTTCGAGCTATGTATATTTTATACGTACGTATGCAAAAATATGTTCTCTACTTTTGCTTTATGACTCGTTCATCTAATGTAGGTTTACGGTCAATACAATTAACTGAAAATAATATTCAAACAACAAATAAAAACTGTGGAAATCATAATCATTAAAAAATTTTATTTAAAAATAATCATCGTCAGTAGCCTATGTAACCTGACACAACGAAACAAAACCAAAAAAGTTTACAACCAATGTATAATACAAAAAAAAAAAAAAAGAATTATTTTATTTGTAAACATCATTAATAGAGCGGTATAAATGCACGTAAAGCCATATCAATGAAGCGGATATTTGATTCAGTCAGTAAAATGAATATAATTCGATCGCTTAAAGATACCTGATTTTATCATTGTTTTATGAAGCCTGGAACCAAAAATCGAATGTTACAAGCCTGACCGCTATGTGTGTCTCTATCTGTGTGTCTACCTGTGGCATCGTAGCGCCGAAACGGATGAATTTAACGGGGAGTTGAAGGTGTTTGTAGCTATGTTTCAAGTACGAGTTTAGGGTTTTATATCCGGAACAACTAAAAAATAGGGGATGGTTCTCAAAATCGATTCAGTTTGCAAAAGGCTTTAAGGAAAAAGATAGTATATTATATTTTGTAGATCAATTTTTAAGTTTGTTTCAAGTTTTCTAGAAGAGTATTTTAAAGGAAGCGAGAACTTAGGCCTATTTTACATTTATCATAGCCGTTGAATGGGATATAAATAACAGTACGAAGCATACATTTATTGTATTGATTGATAGTAATGCAATTACGAGTTTGACAACTAAAATAAAACAGTACATACCAAATGGTATTATTAAAAAGTTTATAAAACTATCAAATTTTTTTATATTGTTCTAATGAATATGTATATCCCTCTGGGCATCCAATTTAATATGAAAATAAAATCGATATTCTCGAATAAAACTTTTTTTTTATAACCATTGCCCGTCAAAATAAAACGAACATTAAAATATAGGTTTTAACAAATATATTTATTAACTGTACAACATGATTTATTAGAACACCGATATATTTTACTGGATGAAAGTTGAAAGATTGATAGCCATGGTCCATATACATTTGTCGCTCAACAAAATTTAATGAGTTGGAACCAATAATCGGTACAAAAAGTAAAATATTATTTGAACTGTCACAGAATCGATACGCCAAGTTACAACGGATGATTTATCTCCGACCGCATTACTCACTAAAAACCCATAAGAAGTTATGGTATTCACGTTTGTAAAGAATAAGCACTTATATGTCAAATTGTATAGTTTAAAGTGTTGTTCCAGGAAAAAATAGATCCAAGTTGAGGCAATAACGAATTTGAATGAGGAAAAAGTACTAAGTTCGCGTGAACTTGCTTGATGGATCAGTAGATCGCTGCTGGATTACCATTCAAAAAATCTGCGGAACCCAACCCAATCGAAATATTTGTTTATTATTTATATTACTTGTTTATAATTTCAATTATTTCAATAATTTTATCACGTTCATAATTTAAATTTATAAATTATAATATATATATTAATTTTGTCACGTTCATAATTTAAATTTATAAATTATGCAATTTTAATTAATTTAAAAATACAAAAAAACATAGAGTTGTTGCGAAGTTTTCAGTTCTGTCAACAGTCTCCATGACTAATTTTCGTTTTTTAATTGCTTAAATTTTGCGATTGCCTCAACTTGGGTCATTAATCCAGGCAATCGTCTTTTTCCTTGAATAACACTTGGATGGTATTGGACCTCTATATGCAAATCTCAAAAATAGATCAACAGTTTTAAATTTTATCGATCAGTGATTATATAGGTCCAAATTGCTTTTTGTTTTTTGAATAATATGTTTTTTTGTTTGTTAGTTCACTAGCAATAGTTCAGCTAGTTAAACCGCATAGATATATAAATTATTATGTATTCAACAACTTAAATATTTTTGCAAAATAATTAATACTTAGCGCGCTTTAAATACCAAAACAATCTAAAATTTTAAATTTTTCAATTAGGGACTATTAATATCCACTGAAAATTAAAAAAAATAACGATAATATAATGTAGTTAAAATTATTGTTATTTTTTTACTTTTCCGTGCATATTAATTTGGTTTGGAAAATTTTTTTTTTTGAAGTCTGTTTTCTTTTTGTTAAAAGTATTTAAACAAAGGAAATTACAATTTTAATTTTCGTGTGATGAAAGTCCAAAGAAAAAAGGTGGTTCGAAAAAGCCCTAGAGCAAGATCAAATTTGGGGGTTCCATTCAAAAATCACTCGTTAAAATGATAATATTATAAATATTTAAAATAAATGGGTATGTGCATAGATTTAGATACATATTTGACGTATATCAATTGAAGTGAAGTTTGAAGTAATTAATATAGCAAACGCTAGGGGCGCTAAATTTAAATTTAATCTACAGCATTGCCAGCCAATAATTTTGTGCATCAAAATAAAATTGGTAAAAATTATTTTGCTCACAATTACTGAACTCTAACTAAAATATTACATGTAGGCGCTCACCCTTTCTATTAAAAATTACTAAAAACATTTTTTTACAATTAAACGTTCATTCATATCAATAAATATATATAATTACTTGTGTTAGTGTTTGCAAAATCAATAAAAGTCTCCATGAATACAGAAAATTAAATTAAATTATTTATTAAATATTTGCTTTCATTTGTTATGTAATAATTAATATATTCATAAATTTTAGTTTATTGAGCTTATTATTCATCTTTTTGAATTAAATATAAAAATATTATTAGTTATAATACTGGAAAAACACTAATAATACATTTTTTTTGAGATTTATGAAAGGCTGTTCTTCAGAAATACAAATAATTTCGAAAATCTGAGTGATTAAATTAATACTTGATTTATTTGAAAAGCAATTAAAACAAACTGATTAAAGATAATTTTATTGTGCCACATTTGTATTCAAATTATTAGTCATTTCAAAAATTTTCTGAAAAGTTTGACCATAATAGTTATATATTTGAACTAAGTGTCTTGATTAACTCTATTGCTAATATTATAATTTTTTGCTCATTATTAGCTATTCGAGTTTGTTTAGCTTTCCTTTATAATTGCTGTTTATTTCGCCCATAGAAAATTAAATGAGAATTTTATCAATCTTAAGTTATATGTTTAAACGTAGTAGAACTGTTTGTTTCTGCGTTTTTGTCTTTTCTTTGCCATTTTTTTAAACCAAGTATATGAAATATACCAAGGTTTACTAAGTTTAGTCCCAAGTTTGTAACGCTTAAAAATAATTATGCTACGAACAAAATTTTGGTATAGGTATTCATAAAATCACCTAATTAGTCTATTTACGGTTCTGCCTGCCTGTCTATGTCTGTTGTCTGCCTGCCCGTCTGTCATCATGATTACTCAAAACGAAAAGAGATATCAAGCTGAAATTCTTATAGCTTAGGACGTAAAAAGCGAGGTCGACTTTGTAAATGATCAACATAGGTCAATTGGGTCTTGTGTTCGTAGGATCCATCTGGTAAACCGTAGGAGATAGAACAAAAGTTTAAATGTAAAAAATTTTCCTTATAAAAAATAAACAACTTTAGTTTGAAACATTTTTTTGTAAACATCACGCTCTCACTGTTTACTCGTGAGATATACGCAAATTGTATAGTATGTTTTATATGGGAATATCAGTTATATATGTGTGACATGTATGTATGTGTAATGTGTCAATTGATTGTTTTCACTTGTTTTAAATAAATAATAGGAGCGGATCACAGGTATACTTCTGAACATCTTATATATGGCAAAATTTTCGTTAAATTACTAGTTACATTATGAGCACACACACATCTATCGACGATGGAATATTAAATTTTTGAGAAACCATCTTTTTTTTACTTTTAAAACGTAAATCAATAACAAATAAATAATGATTTACCCAAAATTTACTTTTATTGTTTAAGTTTAATATATTTTTATTGATTAATTTGTTTCATAGTGTATAATCCAAATATTTTTATTTGAAAACAATCATTTCATTGAATTAAAACAATTATAAATTATGCCAAAATTTAGCCGAGTAAAACCTTCATAATAAGTTTTAGTGGCTTTAGCTTCATTAGACAACTTTATTAATATAATGGGTATAGTTGGTATTTTGAACCATCGGTACTTCGAACTATACAGTAATAAAGGGTAACTTCTATCTATTGAGAACCAACTAATAAGAGGGATCAAAACGATGTTAACAAGCAGTGGGTAGGGTCCAGCATAATAAATAGTTACAAATAAAAAACTCGACCGACTCAAAACGACTCGACCGAATGCTGTGTTGTGTATTTTTTTATAAAGAACATTTTTTACATTTCAACTTCTGTTCTAACTCTAATGGTTTACAAGATGGGTCCTACGGACCCAAGACCCAAGACCTATGTTGCTCATTTACGAACTTGACCTCAATTTTTATGTCCTAAGCACGCTATAAAAATTCAGCTTGATATCTCTTTTCGTTTTTGAATAATCGTGATGACAGAAGACGGGCAGGCAGACGACAGACAGGCAGGCAACCGGAAATGGACTAATTAGGTGATTTTATGAACACCTGTACGAAAATTTTGAAAATTGCACGCTTTAATTAGCAGATCCAACATTATTTATTAATCATTAGTACAAATGAAATATATTATACCATAATAATCCCACCTTTACCATATGTAAATTATACATATATAAAAGTAATAACATTCGCATATAAAAGTTCCTTTACAAATGTTCACTGTATTAATAATATAATATTGCTTTTTCATTTCACAGTTCATGTGCATGGGTTTATAATAATAATATTTAAAACACGCACATCTGCTGCTTTATGCTGCGGTTATTATGATTTCCTTGCTCAACTGCAAAGCACGTAATATTTATTGATAATGTATTTCTATTCAGTTTTACAGTATGGCTCAAGGATAGTTTTTTATATATGCAGAAATAACTATTTACATATTCTGAGGGTTTTCATTTTAGATAAGAAATATTACGTGATGACCTTCCAATTTTGCTTTCTTGTATAGAAAATTTTTTTTTCTATACAAGAAAACCGAACTACTAATTAGCCAAAGGTATACTTTCTGTTTTCTAGACCTCCTTTCACTCTTCGACATTTTTAAAGACCTGTAATTACATGTTGTTAGATACAGTTGCAAGTTAGATACAGAGCGCATTATTATGAAATTTAAAATGCGCTTATCCCAAAAATCTGTTTTTCGACCCACAAACTCAATTTCAAAGTATTACCAATGGAAATCGACTGCCGTATAATGTCTACAATAGTGGATTAAGAACCAGGCCAAAAAAAATTCGTTGAATTTACTAAAGCTGATCATTTGAGGATTGGCTATAGTAGATGTGTACACAGTTACACACACATACTGTGGTTAGTCAAGCGAACGATAGAACATAGGTCAAATATATGCTATCGAAACGGTAAAGTTTTACGTGGTACTAAAATGAATTTACTAAACCTGCAAATTTTTATACCGATTGTATATCGCATATTCATTTAGGATTTCCGTTATATTTAAATGAATTTGTTAAAGCTGAAAATTGTAATATAGTTTGTATATTGCATATAGATAACAGTTATGACAGTCCGTTAGTGAAATAATAGAACAGGTCTGGTCAGTCAGCATAGGGGCTGACTGACCAGCTCTGTTCTAACACCTAACTGACTGACGTGTTGTTAGGTGTTAAATGTTATTTATATGCAATATACAATCTGCATAACAATTTTCAGCTTTAGTAAATTCATTTTAGTACCACGTTAAACTTAACGGTTTCGATAGCATATATCTGACCCCTGTTCTATCGTTCGCTGGAATGACCACAGTATGTGTGTGTACACAAATACTATAGTCAATCCTCAAATGATCAGCTTTAGTAAATTCAACGAATTTTTTTTTTGGCCTGGCTCTTCCATTATAGAATGTCATGTCTATTTTTGGATCTTTCTGTAACTAGTTCATAGCTTTTCTATGTTTTGTCCTATCATTCGAATATGATGGTTATTATTATGATATGTAGTATATTATATATTATAGAGTTGTTGATCGTCATTTTGCCTTGACTCGACTGTAGTAATATAATGTGTTATTTAGTTATATACATCTTTGTTGTTTTAATTTAGTTAGTCATGAGTTAGTCATATCATCGTCATATTCTATATATGAGACTATGCTTATACTATATACATGTATATCTAACCGTATAATATAATCCCACGAAGCGAACTGTTTCGTTTATCCGTCATCCGTCATTGACGTGTAACGTGTTTATTAAAGATGGTGTCGGCCTGTGCCTATCTTCTGTCGTTGTCGATTATATACAATGTGATTTATTGTATCATGGGAAAATCTATTTCGAATTATAATTATTTGTAACACCATTTTAAGATTATATACCGCATAAATGCATATATCATAAAATATGTTTGCATAAATAGCATGCATGTGCTTGTATAAACTATATTACAAAACTTAAAAACAATACATTATAGAGCGAAGATAAGCCAAACTTTATATAGGTTCTGAAGTAAATTTTAAGAAGTTAGGTAGAATAGAGTTTATCACACACAAAAAAGTATATCGCGCAAGTCAAAAAGGTAGATTTGATTCAAAACATCAAAAAGACAATAGTCCACTATTACTTGGCTTATGGTGTTTTACACAGAACTGACTTTAAGCAATAATTTCCTTGCGAGCAATTCCGCTTTGAACTTAACTGACTATCCTTAACTAAAACACTCTTTGGCGTCGACTTCATAGAGTAATTGCCCACAAGGAAATTTTTGATTGGAACTTTAAAATTGGTTTTTACTTTTCTGTGCATTTTTTGTCTATTATATATTTTGCACAACATTTTTACTTTATACTTTTAGTGAGTTTTTATCTGATTTTTTACCTAATACAAAGTCAAATGCACGTATTAGTTCATACCTCAAAATTTACGAACCGATTTTGATAAAAAAAATTATGGAATCACTTGAAGAGTATACTCTTTTAAACAAATTTTTTGAAATCAATTCATAGATGAAAATTTAGTGTACAAACAATCAATCGTGCTCTATTTTTCTATCCTTAGCGGTGAAATTTTTTCAAATGTAGGACTTTGAAGTATACCCTATTCAATAAAAAAATAATTACCGAAATGAGACTACTCTGTAAAAATTTATGCGTGACCCTAGAGTAATATGTAATCAAGAAAGTTAATTCAAAAGCAATACCCAACGATGAGTAAAATTTAAGGAGTGTACAGGAACAATGTTTTAACTAACGTGTGCAGGCCGGTTCTTAATAGTTAACCCGGAGACCAGAAACCAAGCCTTGCATTCCAATAAGTAGGACTTCAAATATAACTCTTCAAATCCATTCGGTCTTTGCGTGAAAGCGTAACAAACAAACAAACAAACATCCTTTCTTTCACATTTATAATATATAGAGATTGAATTATTTAAAGAAAACTTTATCCTGTTTTAATAATTCGATCAAATATTTTTTTTTTTAAATAATTTTAATAATTGCCGGATTATACCCTAGAAACTTGGCTGCCATTGCGATTGTTTTATACGTTACAATTGATCATACTTTAAACTGTTGTTGATATATAAAAGCTGAAATATGAAAAAAATATCAAGGCATTTCATGACTATTAAACATTGTATATCACTTAGTATATTTATTTTATGTATACCGTGACGTGTTGCAAACAAGATTTTCTTCGCCATTTAAACATATATCCATAAAAAAATTATAAACGACAGAAGTATATTTTAAGTTGATTATATTAGAAATTTACACGAAATATTAAAAAATATGATTTAAATATTAATTCGTCAGGAATTTGTACCAAAAAAAAAATCAAATTTCTTCGACATAAATAAAATATAATTTTTCAAACGTGTATACTGATTGTCCCATAATAAAGTGAAATGACGAAAAATGCTGTGAAAAGTTATTAGTCGTTTTTGAATCGGATGTACCGTTACAGTGATAATACTATTAGTGTATACCATAGCCTCCTTTTTTATAAGTGATTACAAACAGACTGAAATATCTAGTGAGGTTTCGTTTTGTCGCTTCTAAAAATTAAAGACAATATTGTTTAAAAAAGTCGGGAGATGTCACATAAGTTTGAAATACTCCACTTTCCGCGTTTAATTCGCCTTAAATGAAAATTATTCCCTTTAAGAGTGTATTATTAATCTAATAATATCCATGTAAATTGTAACATTAACTTAAGAGTTGTAGGAAATAAATAGAGATAGAGATAGAGATAGAGATAGAGAATTTTATTGTGGGAGTAAGAGTTACTTTCCCTTTGTTGGTTCTAATTGAGCAACCTTATTGAACATCGGATAGCAAAGAAAATAAAAAATAAGTAAAAAAAAATGAAATTTTTACTTAAAAATTATATTTTATCGAATCCTTAGCTCTTAATATTAATTTTACACTTACCCGCTGTTACTACTTTTATTTTATTCCCATGAGCTTACTTTCGTTATTAATATGAGAGTTTAAGATGTTGTTGGAGGCTATGTGTAATATTTTAATACTTAAAAAATTGTTTTTGAACAAAATTTAAAAAAAAAAATCATGGAAACAATTTCATTTATTGTATGATGGGTGATATCTCTTCATACATATCTTAAATCTAGCTTTTAACAATTCCAAGATGAAGATATATATAAGTTAAAACTCTGATGTAAGTAGACACAGGTTAGATAAGGTTAGGTTATATGTTGCTGTCCAAGAAGAATATACTTAGGCCATAGAGCCCATTATGATACCATATATGTGTTTCACTACCTTTTTCGCTGATAATTTCATTCATCAGTTCCTCAATTATTTTCAGTGTACACCTATTGATTAAACCAAAGACTGAAGCTACAAATTAAAAATGAAAAAAGAGGAAAATTTTTTACAAATTTTTATTTATATAAAAGAGCTTAAATTTATTTACACAATGTTTTAATCAAGGAATATAAAAGCGAAATTATTCATTGTTGAAGTTATTTGGTTAAAAAATGTTTAATCGACAAGTAAAATCCATTGAGGTTTTTTTTTTTTTTATATTCTATATTTTAATTTTGTGTATTTGAAAGCCATCATGTAATGAGGGGTTGGTTGTATAATACTTTTGCGTTTCATGTAATTATGTTGAACTGATGATATAAATAATTTTTGACACATCATCTATCTACATCGAACTGTTAACACACGGTATGTGTGTACTTCAGTGTGGAGACGCTCTTTTGGGAAAGTTACCCTCGTTCTCAAACTAAATAAATTTTTAACACCTCTCACAGAGAAAAGTTTTTTTGTCTACCATCAAAATTACACTCTAATATGTACCAATCTTAACTATAGAATTTAAAAATATTTAATCTCGTTAAAATTTTGGTTACAGGTTTTATTAAAGTAGGAATATTCAAGAAAATTAAACCACTTTGAAAAATAAAAGTTAGCCGCCTAAAGCCATTATGAAGTCTCTTAAAGGAAGCCTAGATAGAGAATCTTACAAAAGGTTTACCAGCAACAAAAATAGAAAATTTTTATTAAATTGTGATTGGAACTTATTTTTATGCTACATATTAAAGGTTCAAAGAACCATTAACAAACTTGGAAGTAAAAATTCATTTTTCAGGGTTATAAAAACGCAAAATTTATTAAAAATTGAATAAAGAACTTTAAGAAATATTTCAATAAATCATTTTATACCGACTAAAATTGATAAAAATAATAGTTTTTCGTTTCATTGGAGCTCTGAGCTTCAGTTACACTAGCAATAGTGGAGCCCAAAGACACTGCAGGTTGATGGAAATTTTTGTAATTTCATGCCGTGTAAAAATTCATGAACAAGCCTTGAAGATCATTTTTGACTAGAAAATAATAATCAGTTTGAGGACAAAGTCCAGTTTAATTTAAGAATATTAAATTTTATCCTTTTTAAATTTAAATTCAGCGTCAAATTTTTGAACGTTAGAATCATCCTCAGTAGGCGCTATAAATCTGAATCTGAAATATAAATCTGACTCTGGATTTTATAAGCTTACAAGAATTCAGCTGATTAAATTTCAATGGGTATAAAATGACTTCATACTTTAAAAATTTTTGCATGGCATTCTTTTAAAGCTTTTGTAAAAAAATTTAAATAATTCTAATGAATTAAAAATTTTATTTAAATTGTATAACGACAGTCTGAAAATGTCTGTCTCACCCAATAACCAGAATCCAGAATGCTACGTTTTCTATCGAGTATAATCTATATATTATAAATGCGAAAGTAAGCATGTTTATTTGTTTGTTTGTTTGTTTGTTAGTTTGTTTGTTTGTTACGCTTTCTGTACTGAACTACAGCTAAACTGTACACCAATATAGCTCATACTTCAGAATAACACATGAGATATAATTTATAACGATACATTAAAAAATAAATAAAATTTTAAATTAATTTAATTTGACATTACCGTAAATTACAGGTTTCTGTAAAAATAGTCAATATAAAATATTTCACGGTCATCTTTTTTGGTATACTCAATGAATCATTACGACTATTATACATTTAAAAAATTAGAAAACCATACATATATTTTACCTGTGTAAAACAATTCTTACGATTATTTCGAATGTTATAGAGGGAAGGGGATAAGCTAGAGCAATCTTTATCAATCTTCACTTTTAAACCCAGCGAAGCTGTTGGGTATCACTCTAGTTATATATCGCTGTCGGACTTATATGCACAAAAGTATCCATCCATAGGCATCGTCAAATACACTGTATTCTGTTAGATATGCAAATATTTTATATTGTACAATGTGAATAATATAAATCTCATTGTTAATATCATTCGATTAACATTTTAAATTTTTTTATCACGTCTTTTTTACAGACGAATTTTGTTAAAATTCACTAAAAAGTGTTCTCTTAACATATAGTAACGATAAGGATTATGAAACCTGGCATTAAACGTAATGGCTGTATAGCAAACTATTTTGAAAATATGTGGTGTTTCTACTTTAAATAATATAATAATGGGGTTAAACCTCTGTTCTTCAGACTGATACGTCTATAATAGAGACCACCCACATACTAGAGATTTCAATAAAACTTTATAAATACATTTTTTGATTAACAAAGTTTCCAAAAATCACAATAAGTATAAGTAGTTATTGTAAAATATTTATACATATCTTTGCGTTTAATGGTTAGGACGAGACTTAGGACAGCAATTTGGAGAAGAAGTATGTATGTGTGTGTGTGTGCGTACGTTCGTGGTCATTTTTTTCGCCATCGATATCGCGCGAACAAAAAGTGATATCAACATCGTTGGGATGTCGGTCGAAGTGTAGCAACAGAAATATGATCCAAAAAGAATATCATAGCATTCAATCGATTATTTTTTTATAACTATTTATCAAGTTATTCGTGTGGCTTGTTTAAAATTTTTTTCTACTAAATATAGGTATACAGTATATGTTTCCACAAAGTTTGAATTTTATGGAAGTTTGTGAATAATACTGTTCTAAATTAGTGTATTAAAATACCTTATTGCAAGAGGTATAATTTGAGAAGTTTTTCTTTCCATCTAAAAAACATGAATTGTAAAGATTCCAAGACTAAGGTAACGTATGATACAAGAAACCATCGACCGAAGCAGAAACGTACAGTTGTCCTCAAACAATATAATTAACATTATACAAGTGAGATAAAAACAACTTACATAGATAAATCTAAATTTAGTGAAGACATTAAAAAGAAGAGCAGATTTCATTATAGGATACCGACAACATTTTCCTATGTAGGGTATGGTATTATGTATTTCATTTGTTTTAGAATTCGTTACCATCATCATCATTTTCGTCTCTATGTTTTATTTAATTGTTTCAACATTCCTATTTCTGTTTTATAAAAGTTAAAACATATATATTTTGCTGAATGCGTGATTCTGATTACATTTGTATATTGTATTCGATAAGGAAGTGTACCATCGTGAAATATTACCTGGAAAGATAAGATTTGTTAAAAAGTTTCAACATGCAAGTTGAGCTTTAAATTTACTTAATGAAATTCAATTATATAGAGTGAACCACTTATTTGAAATATTTTTGCCTATATAAGTGTTTTAATTTAGAAATAATGCTTTCTCAATAAGATTTCAACGGAATCTTAAGTTTTAAAGACATCCTTATTCCAAAAGTAACAACTTTGGACGGTCAGATACCTGTCTCTGAATTAATAAAATGGACAACTGTTAAAGGTCAAGCCATAAAACAATTCTCGTCAGCTATAGCAAACTTGGACACACCCATCTCACAAACGATACCGAATTTTAGATATAAATTGAGTTCGATAGAAGAATTTGCCAAACCCACTAAATAAGTTGTTGTGAAATGTTTATAAAAAGTTTGGTGGCATTGAGAAATTTTTTCTTCAAATTTGTGATAATTTTTGTATTTTTATTTTTGTTAATCATTACTGTAATTGTTGGTAATGTTTTGTTTATTTATTTTTAATTTTGTGTAAAATGTTTGTAATGTGTTATACGAATAAATTTTGCTACTGACGATGATTGCGTTAGTATTTTTTAAATCGAATTTCTTAATATACAATTTTATCGTGGTATTTATTTCAATAACTAATTAGGATGAATTTCAAAGAAATTGGCTATGAAACCTAAAACCTTGTATTCAAAGTAATTAATATCCTTGTTGAATAATGCATTCATTATTATACACTCACAGTTGTAATGCTTGAAGGTTAACGTTAACACCAATTAAATATTGATTTACAGTCATGCTTTTAACGGATGCTATGTTGCTATTCGAATCAATAACGTAAAGCGAAATTTTATGTTTTCAGCAATTAATTTCTTTTGTAATTCTAAAACTGATGTATTTTATGTTGTACGTTATTTTTTATCGTGAAGTTTCTCTTAGAAATTGTAGGTAGTGGGTTTAGAAAATGTGATGTTTTTATGAAGCTAGTGGTACAGACGCCCACGATTTGATCCATACAGCTTTCAGCATGCTTGTGAAAGGGCGAAATCAAAATACGTAGGTACAAAGGGATTAAAGCAGAAGAAAAATTTTCAAAATTTTTCGTTTTATTTAGGTTATTTAATTTCTCAAGGCAAATAATTTTCTTAAAATTTTTGAATAATATTGTGTGTGTATTTTTTAGGAGTGAATCACCAAAGAATAAGGTTTCGAAACGTAAAAGTGAAGCTAAACTTTGAGGGTAGAGCAATAACTTTTAACAATATCTAATACAGAAATTAATGTAACACATTATATATAATAGAACGGACAGGTAATATTCATTTCTCTTGTCTAAAATCCCATACACATGTACAAAAATATATCTATCTGTACACTTGAAAGCGTCACATTTTTACGTCTATGTATAGACTCATGGCTCATGTTGTATAGCCCGGAATTAAAATGGTAAATGTTACGTTTTTATGACGCTGAATAGAATGAAATCGATTTCGAGGATGAAATATGATCGAGTAGTCAATAATTTACAAAATATATCAAAACTGATTACATTTTTTTCACGTTGGGTCGGATAAACTATTTGAGGAAATATGTCCATTTTTAAATTTTTTCAATAATTCCTGCCGTGACCATGATTCAGACAAGAGATCTAGTTTCAATCGATTTAGTATCCAAAAAATTATCAGAAAAGCTTTCGAGATTTATTTTTTTTTAGATAAAAACTGGTTAAAGTAGGATCCAAAATACACTTAATTTTGGTAGAATTTTTCAAATTGCTTTAAGACTCCATTTGGGCTCGGATCAGACAATAATAAATAAATGCTTACAAATTTCCAAAAAGGGTTAGAATAGGACGCTAATTGCATTCCAACGCCATAAAATACACACGGAGCTCTCTATTGCTACCACTGAATTAAATTATTATTTGTAAATGAATTTTAAAAGACGGTTTCAGGGACCATGCAGATTCGCAAATGAATTTCATATGAAAATCATGTAGTTATTCCATATTTTTCAATAAATCTTCATGTAAAATAATCCAAACCGTTTTTGAATAAAAATATATATTTCAATTCCAGGTTTCAATTATATTTGTAATTTTTTCTCAAAATTTTTCACTTTATATACAGGAATTATCCTAGGAAATTTAAATATATTCAAACTAATACAAAGAAATACATCTTTGACTCTAATTACCTAAAAAATTGTTCTTTGAAAGGTTTTCGTACCATTGACATTTTTCATCTGCTTAATAAATTGCATCTTTTGAATTTTACTAAATTTTGAAAACCTTTTTTCACAAGCATTCTTCTCTAATCCCTTGTTAGAATTTCTATTGTTTTCTCTAGTCTTTATACAGAAGTCCTGTGGCATTCAGGTGAATTTTTAAATAGACATTATAAAAGCAAACTGAACTAAAATGAGATTATAAATATTTTTATACCATGTATATATGAAATATACATAGTATATTAAGTTTAGTCCCAAGTTTGTAACGCTTAAAAATAATGATGCTAGGAAAAAAATTTTGTCATAGGTGTTCATAAAATCACCTAATTAGTCCATTTCCGATTGTCCGTCCGCCCGTCTGTGGACACGATAACTCAAAAACGAAAAAAGATATCGAGCTGAAATTTACAGCGTACTCAGGACGTAAAAAGTGAGGTCAAGTTCGTAAATGAGCATCATAGGTCAATTGGGTCTTGGGTCCGTAGGACCCATCTTGTAAACCGATAAAGATAGAACAAAAGTTTAAATGTAAAAAATGTTCCTTATTAAATATTAAACAACTTTTGTTTGAAATATTTTTTCGTAAACATCACTGTTTACCCGTGAGGGCGCCAATTAGACGGAAATTTTATAATATGTACTATACATGATTATCAGTTATGTATGTGTCACATGTTTGTATGTGTAATGTGATAAAGAAATCAACACTGACTATGCATGGTATCTCAACAATTAACTCAGTCAATTGTTTGTTTTCACTTGTTTATTCATAAATATTTAAACTATTCAATAATAAAAAAATTACTAAAATTTATTTAAACGAATAGGTAGCTCTACTTTGCGTATTCCATTCAAAATTATTACTACAAAATTATTAATTATTCCAAAATTACAAGTGTTGTTTTTTTCGATTTTTGGAATTTTTTTAAGGGGTACCCCTTTATAAAAAATCGAAAAAATCGAGAAAATTTTTTTGTCTCTGATTTTGATAAAACTCTGTTTATAAGGTAATTTTGACCCAAAAAATTCAAAAATTGTATTAATATAACGGTTAGGCAACTAGTTTCGGAGATATCGAGCCAAAATATGGAATAATGGGTGATATTTCAAAAACTATGCTTCCAATCATCAAATGAATACGATTTTTGAATTTTTTGGGTCAAAATTACCTTATATACTACGTTTCATTCAAATCAGAACCAATAAATTTTTTTCGATTTTTTGGAATTTTTTTAAGGGGTACCCCTTTACAGAAATCGAAAAAATCGAAAAAAAAATGTTGGCTCCGATTTCGATAAAACTCTGTTTATAAGGTCATTTTGACCCATAATTTACAAAAATCGTATTTATATAACGATTAGGAAACTAGTTTCGGAGATATCGAGCCAAAATATGGGATAATGGGTGATATTTCAAAAACTATGCTTCCAATAATCAAATGAATACGATTTTTGAATTTTTTGGGTCAAAATTACCTTATATACTACGTTTCATTCAAATCAGAACCAATAAATTTTTTTCGATTTTTTGGAATTTTTTTAAGGGGTACCCCTTTACAGAAATCGAAAAAATCGAAAAAAAAATGTTGGCTCCGATTTCGATAAAACTCTGTTTATAAGGTCATTTTGACCCATAATTTACAAAAATCGTATTTATATAACGATTAGGAAACTAGTTTCGGAGATATCGAGCCAAAATATGGGATAATGGGTGATATTTCAAAAACTATGCTTCCAATAATCAAATGAATACGATTTTTGAATTTTTTGGGTCAAAATTACCTTATATACTACGTTTCATTCAAATCAGAACCAATAAATTTTTTTCGATTTTTTGGAATTTTTTTAAGGGGTACCCCTTTACAGAAACCGAAAAAATCGAAAAAAAAATGTTGGCTCCGATTTCGATAAAACTCTGTTTATAAGGTCATTTTGACCCATAATTTACAAAAATCGTATTTACATAACGATTAGGAAACTAGTTTCGGAGATACCGAGCCAAAATATGAGAAAATGGGTGATATTTCAAAAACTATGCTTCCAATAATCAAATGAATACGATTTTTGAATTTTTTGGGTCAAAATTACCTTATATACTACGTTTCATTCAAATCAGAACCAATAAATTTTTTTCGATTTTTTGGAATTTTTTTAAGGGGTACCCCTTTACAGAAACCGAAAAAATCGAAAAAAAAATGTTGGCTCCGATTTCGATAAAACTCTGTTTATAAGGTCATTTTGACCCATAATTTACAAAAATCGTATTTACATAACGATTAGGAAACTAGTTTCGGAGATACCGAGCCAAAATATGAGAAAATGGGTGATATTTCAAAAACTATGCTTCCAATCATCAAATGAATACGATTTTTGAAATTTTTGGGTCAAAATTACCTTATATACTACGTTTCATTCAAATCAGAACCAATAAATTTTTTTCGATTTTTTTGAATTTTTTTAAGGGGTACCCCTTTACAGAAACCGAAAAAATCGAAAAAAAAATGTTGGCTCCGATTTCGATAAAACTCTGTTTATAAGGTCATTTTGACCCATAATTTACAAAAATCGTATTTACATAACGATTAGGAAACTAGTTTCGGAGATACCGAGCCAAAATATGAGAAAATGGGTGATATTTCAAAAACTATGCTTCCAATCATCAAATGAATACGATTTTTGAATTTTTTGGGTCAAAATTACCTTATATACTACGTTTCATTCAAATCAGAACCAATAAATTTTTTTCGATTTTTTGTTTATGTACTTTAGTTTATGTATATGAAATATACCAAGGTATACTAAGTTTAGCCCCAAGTTTGTAACGCTTAAAAATATTGATGCTATGAACAAAATTTAGGTATAGGTGTTCATAAAATCATTAAATTAGTCCATTTTCGGTCTGTCTGTCTGTCGTCTGTCCATCTGTCATCACGATAACTCAAAAACGAAAAAACATATCAAGCTGAAATTTTTATATAATGCATCTAAGTGAGCAGTATTATTTACATGTGTTCTCTCCCACTCTATGCAGGCACACAACAGAAGAACTGTTGTATAGCTGAAAAGACATCGAAGCCACGATACAAGTCTTTTTTCAATTTCATATAACATCTATAATATCTCTTATTTAGATGCATTGCTTAACGCATATACTTTGTCATACTCGCGATATGTATGTGGCTAGATGTAAATCGAACTAGTGGTATATGTGTGACATGTATGTATGTGTAATGTGAAAGAGTAATCAACTCTGCCTATACATGGTATTTCAACAATTAACTCAGTCAATTGTTTGTTTTCACTTGTCTTATTTAAAAATTGATGACGGTAGTACATGACAGACAAACGGATAGACTCTTAAACTTAGTGATTAAAGCTGTATAATATAATATGTTGGTTTATATAACATCACAATACTACTGGTATTCCGATATTCCTTTTCATGCATATAAAATTAGTTTTATTAGAAAATAGTAATAGCTTAAAGAAAAACGTAGACAACTTAAAATTTTTTATGGTTTCCATAATAATTTATTTTCTGTTTAATATACAATTTTTACGGATTGTTAACTTTTATTTAAATTATGAGAAATGATTCTCGTTGAAAAACCAACAGTCCAAAAGTATTTAAGTAGGTAAGATTGAAAAAATGATAGTAACTCTGAAGTTTTCGATGTAGATAATTTTCAAAATGACTTGAATATGAGGTCCTTCTTTTTTTTTATAAAATAAGAAGGAAACATTTCCAATTTTGTCTAGAAAAGGTCAAATAATCATAGGGGTCATATCGAAAGCAAATTCTTTGCGAATCAAAGAAAATTAACTTCAAGAGACCTTGAAGACACCTCTAGAGTCAAATTCTGGGTCACCTTGTTGTAGGCAACCACTACAATTTCAATACTAGTCAATTTTCTCTAGATATGGCCGATGAAGAGTTAATCGACGAAACTAAAGCCTATTTTGAGGCCAGAAAAATCTAACATACTACTTGCGAGAAGATAGTAAGAATCCCTTTTGTAGATATTATAAGCCCTATGAAGTTCAGAAAACCTTAGTTACATTCACATTCTAGTAAACATTGGCCAATATTTGTCCTTAAAATTATTTACATGGGGGTTCCAACAAACTATAATTTCCTTTTTTACCTTTCTCAGAGTTGGGGGTAGAAGAGCGAAAAATACTTTATGACCTATTCTCATACCTATCGAATGTACAAAATTTCAATAAAATCGGCCAAGCCGTTGCGTCGAAGTTGAAACACAAACACCGTGACACGAGATTTTTATATATTAGAAGATGGTAGTAACAAATTAAAAGATCATTAGGCTTTTTGATACCTTTAAAAAAGAGCTTAATTTCTTCCGTATAAGTTGTTAGTATAGAGTAAAACGATTGGTAAAATTATATTATTATAACTGTTTTATTTTATTCATAAATTTATTTAATAAGCATTTCACTATGTTGACAACAAAATTATCATTAATATCTACTCAGATTATATTAATATGTTATTATCCCGATTATCCCGTCCGAAAATGTTTTTATAAATATTAATTTAAAATATATATACACAATATATTTATTATTCATAGAAAATTTATATATTATTTTGTTGTTTTCAATTTTACCAAATAATAATAATCAGCTTATTATCTGTTGATTGATGAAAATTGCAGATTTTCAATTTTATTATACAGCATACTTTGAGGACCTTACAGCTACATACCAGGAAAAAGGCTACATAATAGGGTAAGATGTACTTCCAAATGTATTTGGAATTTATTTGTGTGGTTCCCAAATTAATCCAACTTTTCTCAAATTATTTCTGTTTCTTAATTAGGTACACTTTCACTAACTGAGTACACCTTCTTCATGCATATACCATGCATATCTTCTACATGCATATCAAGTTCTGGTATAGATAGGTTCATGAGTAATTGTATGCTCTGAAGGATCAGACAGGCAATTGGACAACTTAATCGTCACATTCATCAACACCTTGAATCATAGAATGTAATTGACGTTGTAGAGAGAACCAAAAAACGAAATTTGTTTCTTGAACTTAAAAATTTTAAAAAACAACCAAAAATTAGAATTTGATATATATCGCACACCAACACTCACAGATAAAACTAACTACTCCACCTGCTTACTTGTCTTGGTAATTGTCAATTTTAGTTCTTTTTAAAACGAGGTTCTTTGACGCGGCTTGCCATGGTGAGCTAACTGGCAAAAACCGACCCGTAACAAAATGAGATGCTTTGTGCGACACAATATGTTATCCTACTTTGTATTATTTTTATTTATTATAGTACACTAATTTTGCCTTTTTTGTACAATTTATATCCAAAACTAGTTATGGATACATATGCATAACTACTTTTAAATATTAATAGTTCAAAAATGGCAAAATTAATTAATACTATAATTATGAGCGTCTTGGAACTCCGCCTACTTGACACTAGAAATGTATTTATTTAACGTTTACATTTGTGTATATATAGCTTCGTAAGGAACTTCATTTTTAGCGGGGATCCCAATGCCGCAATAAATTTTTTTTATGTACATATTATCAGAATTCATTGAAGTTTAAAAGTTTCTTCCTAAATGTGCTAATAATTGGACAACAAAGATATTGCCTTCAAACCACTGCCCTAAAAGAAATATTAAAAATTTCAATTTCAACGTTGATGTGGCGTCAGTTAACCCTGACGAGGGCGTACCCAATAAAAATATAATAATTTTTTATAACAAACGATAAAAGATAAGCTGTTTTTCTTAATGATATTTACAATAAGCTATAAAATTCCGTAATTTTTAAACACCTGTATACAGTACTTACGTATAAGTGTATATAAAAATAATCGCTTTTTTATTTCTTTGATGCACTGCTTCAAATAAATAAGTAAGCATATAATATATAAATTGAGTTTCTCGTATAGACGTGACAAACAGAGATAACAAAAACAACATAAGAAGATACGAACGGGAAAATTGATAGAAATCGCACATGAGTTTTTCAAGAGAACGAATATTATTGTAGTAGAAAGGAATACTACTTCGACTACTCGTTGTTATTTATTTGTTTGCTTTTATATGTATAATGTCTTCTGTATGTATGTCCATATTTTGAAAACCAAGAGATAACTTTCGTCATTACATTCTGTGCTTTACTGTGCTTTATAGTAGGTACGTACTCAACTAAGTTTTTTTTTATATATAGTTTAGTTCGTTGTACAGGATGTCGGGGCCCTTAAAAATATAACTTAGCGAGAGAGCCACCTCGTGTTGAGGAGTATCTACATTGGATTTCAACGGTCTATAAACCATGCTCGGCACATGTCAATTCGATAAGCGTTACAAACGTTTCTGATATATTTTTGGGTAAATTATTTATAGCGAAGTCGTGTGTTAACGCGAATGGAATCATTTTATTACCCCTTTGCTGTTATGGAAACGCGATATAATACTAAATTTGAATTTCTCTCAAAGTTTACTCTTAAAAAAGCACTAAAGAACTCAATTTGAATATTTCAGAAAAATTTATCCCCATCATTTTCATACTCGTTTCACGGTTTGTTTGGCAACATTCGGGTAGTGCGGCAATAAATGTTACTGAATATATTTTGAGTTTACTAGAAGCGGTTAATAATTGACTACACTATGTGAGTGTACAGTGAATTTTTTTGGCTTGTCTCTTAATCCATTATGCCAAATGAATGTTTGAAATATAGGTATTAATAACAACAAAACTATGATAGGCATGTTTAAAAATCAATAAAATTTCATAAAAAATATGTCTCATCTGGTTATCAGATTGGTAAAGATCGACCTTATGCCGTCTCTTAGACCATATACACCATTTTTTTTTTAAGTTTTGGGCAAAATTTCTCGAAAACTGAGAACTGTTGAGCCTTTGATGTTTGCGAGGAACCTTGTCAATACACCCAATACCTACATTGAATGTAATTAGATAATGTTTAGAATCATTTTGATAAAGAATAAGTTTCTGCATTAAAAAGAATAAGTGTCAAACGGTAATTGAAGGATGTTCACCTAGAACGTTCTGTAATCATCTTAGATCTACCAGTAGAATATGAATGCACGGTTTATATACTTAGTGAATAGTAGGTAATACACAACACTGTTTTTTTTTCTTTTTTACTTTATAAAATCTCTTGTTAGTTTAGTTGTTTTTGTTGTTGTTCTTGTATATTTGTTTGTCAAACTTTTCCAGAATTTTCACAAAACAATAAATTGGTCGTGGTTTACAAGTTGTGAATCTTTCCAGTTGTAAATTTACGTAAAGTCTATTATCTATACAATGAATAATGTGTGAAAATGTGAAAAGTATATTAAAAATATCAAAATTACAATAATAAAATAACAACAATAAAATAAAGATGACAAATTTTTCTTTTTCATGTTTTCTTTTCATAACGTATAACTTGTTTTTGTAAGCGGATTTCATTATTACTTTCTTGTGTGAAAAGTTTCTTTTATTTCATGTTTCAATGAGGAAGTTTAAATTAAACTTCCAATTTTGCGTTAACATACACTCATTTTAAAATACTTGACATTTTGAAAGAGAAATCAAAATATTTCGTTTCTAAGAATCGATGTACCTATGAACTATTCACAATTGTCGTAAAGCGTGGTAAGTGTTGGTAACGAGTAAAGATCAATAATTTAAATGATTTTGGAAGAATCTTGCATATAAGATAAGAAAATGACTTTCTGTGAAACTTTTTCTAACCTACATCAAAATGTTCTTTGGATCATTCTGATCTAAAGGTTTCACGGACTTTCACGGGCGAACGAAACATTAAAAATCATTTCTACTACGCATTTTATTTTCTCCCAAAAATTGTAATAGTCCGGGTGCTAAACAGAACAAATTTGTAGAAGATGACTTCATGGAGTTTTTAATACCAATCAGAACTATTTCTCTCTTAGCCGTTTTTTACCAAGACCCGATCTCGTAGTCACAGTCAGGGGATACGATGAATCTCCGATACTTTTCGATTTGCTTGCGAAACATAGACAGATACAGAGTCACACACGGCAATTCGTATATGCTCGAGGTGCTCCGAATCATTGTTGATATTATATATTCAGTGCCTCAAGCGTCATCACATGTGGAAGCGATGGGGAAATCAGGTTAGTGCCATTCAAATGCAATGTAATCCGAACTAAACCTTTATACAAAATTTCAGCTCAATCGGTTGAAGATATCTACTTCAAAATTAAGTTGCAAGATCCTACCCGAAGAAACATAGTAACATACATACAATGTAATAAGTGAAATAAAGTTAAAGATAAGTTAAATAAAAGCCTATAACAAATGATGGCGATTTTCGGGATAAAAGGAAAAATTTTCCATCAATGTATAATAATAAAATTGATTATTTGTTTTGTCTTGTCATAAATGTCGAGTAGTAACATAAGAATAATTTTAATAATGATAGTAATAATGTAAATACAATTACAATAGAAAACAGAACAAATTTTTATTTATTAATATGGTAACCTACAATATTTATGAATTTATTTTGTATGTTCAAGTGTATAAAAGGAAGTTTAGGATTGTTTGACGTGGAAACCAATTTTATTTTGAAGTACGGATATGTATTAGACTGTTGGTTTTCATCCCATCAGAAAAATATTAAAAATATAATTAACCACGTAACTTCTGTGTTTCTCAAGCAAAAGAGGTTTCTCATATCATTATTTTTATAAACATCACAAGGTTATTAAAGTACAGTTAAAGATGTTACAAACAAAGGAAATTGAAACAAATCACTCGCATTTTACTAAAACCTCATGGAATGTGTTTCTTAAGTGACAAATATCCTTAGTAACGCTTGAGTTAGTGGTGTAAATGTTTCTATCTGTTAATCAACAATAAATTGTTAATTAAACGAAACGGTTAATTTTAAAGTTGACTTACAAGATTAATAAATAGACAACTTGAATTACGTATACGTTATGCATGTTATATATGTATAATAGTTTTCGATTATTTGACAAACGCTTTACAGACAACGCCATACAAGTTGCATTACTAATTTTTTAAGTGAACTTTAACATTGATCGTTTCATTAAAATTAAAAATTTACCGTTTATAAAAAAATAAAAATATTTGCGCCACTAAATCATGCATTACTAATGATATTTTTTACCTAAGATACATTCCATGAAGGTGTTTTAGCAAAATGCGAGCGGTTTCTTTTATTTTCCTTTATCAGTCGATTTTTGTATTATCCTTTACTGCGCTATTATTAGTATTCTGAAAAACATAAAACATAGTTCTTTGACTTTACGTATTAAATAGGGAAGTGTGTGCTTATATTTGATAAATTTTATTGGTATTCTATTGCTTCATTTTGGCGTGAATGAAAGGCAAACAAAAGCAATAAGTAAACTGACATTGAGCAATATTAATGTAGATTAAGACAAGAGCTTTTTCTACCTTTGATGTTTAACAAACTTTCTTTACACCTGTGTATATTTTGTGTTTGCAAAAAAATAATAATACAATATAATCGAAATGTATATATTTGTAACTTTGTAAATAAATATATACAAAAATACAAAAAAAAAAAGGAAAAATACATTTAAACACAACAATGGGTACATTGTATTGTTCCAGTATAAATTATTGATATTAAAAAGATTCGGAACTGAAATACAATAAATTATTTATCGTATAGCATTTGTAACATTAATTCTGAGATAAAATCTTATTTTAAGCAAGCAACCAACCATTCATGAACAATTTACACCATAAATTTTCTTTTTCTTTTCAGAATTTTGTTCCTACGGTAAGGCACTACTATTACTTGTACAAATAATGCAGTTGTCAGTCCTCTATACTTTGACCTTAGTCCAACTAGGCCTTATTTGGACTATGAGCTAGTGTCCGCCAAACTTACGCTATTTGAGCAAATCGTATATCATAGTCAATTAATCTCTTATAACAGCTGCCATGCATGACGTGGGGATAGATTATCCTAAACGGTGGTACTTATTGATGCCGCCAAGTAAGAATGGCATAAAACCAACATTATAGAAGCAGAAAGAAGGTACACTTTAAAAAGTTCGTAAATATTTTGGGCTATTTTAACTAAGCAGAACTACTATACGTCTTTAATAATATTACTAGGTTATACAAGGTGGTGTCCCAGAAATTTTTAACGATTTTGTACACTCATAGTTAAATATATAAATATGGACCTTTTTAGGAATTTTTTTTGGTAAATGGATTTACTTAAACAACTTGATCAAAATTTTGCCATATATTTTGTTGTGTTTCTCGAAAACGATTAAAAAAATGTGTTAAGTATGGCTAGTCTGATTTATAGCATTTGTTAATGAAAATTGTTCAAAATGTGCACAAATTCTCTTTTTTGGTCTGTTTTCTTTGTATATGCATCTGATAAGATCTTAAATTATGCCAAGCACTTTTTTTGCCGTGATACACCTTGCTACGGTATCTTTAGTTTTTCAACGATTGTTTCATGTGGTAGCATATTATATAAAACGACCTACCTATATGTTCTATAGTAAATACTACCTACGTATGTATACCACAAAGTAGTTACTAACGGTATATGCCAAGTATATTTATACGAAGGCTTTCTTATTGCACAATATTTAATGTTTTTTTTTATAAGGATTCTGTATTTTCATATCAAGTTTATAGTATATAGAATCATAAATATTTTTTGGCACAAAATAGCTACAGCAAAATTAGTATCCTAAAAATTTCAAATAAAACAACGCATCATTTACCTAATTAAAATTACTCCTCAAAAATTATCAAATTATTTTTTGAAAGATAGTTTTTATTTATTGATTTTGAGCATACTTCATTATAAAACATATTCATTTAAAAAAATTTATTTTAAGGTAGTACGAGCGCCAAGGCAATTTTAGCCTTGTGGTTGAAATTATTTGTACCCTATTTTTAAATTTGATTATAAATTTTGCTATAACTTTATGAATTTTTCGATATCTGCCTTGGTTTTCGAAATATTGAAAGCTAAATAATTAAACAAAATTTTCTAAATATTACTCAAGATATCGAAAAATTGTATTCTGACTTTTTGTTTTATATTGTCAAGTTCTAACATAATTTACAATCAAAATTGAAAATATATATTTATTTAATTTATGTTTCCACTACCATGCTCATACATCCTTAATAAGTCGGGCACAATAGTTTTTTTTTTTTTTTTTTTTTTCAATAATTTATTAAGGTTTTAACTTTAATTTAAATAGTTTTTTATGTTTTACCGACTAATTTTGGAGAAATCTACTTCTTTTGATATAATTTATTTATTTAAATAATCGGGCAAAAAAATCAAGGCTTTTATCAAAAAAAAAAAAAACACTTTGTGAACAGAAATTAAGGATGTACGAACGCAAAATTATACACCAACTCTGCGTTCGTACATCCTTAATTTTTGTTCACAAAGTGTTTTTTCAAAGTTTAATAAAAAAATATTAAAGAAAAGCAACTTCTTTCTCTTTCAAAAAACCAATATTTTATATTCCTTAAAAATTTTTACTATTTCATTTTATCTTCAAAATAGCCGAAACGTTTCGAGTGCACAATTAATTTTGTTGAGAATGATGAAAAATAAAAACTTATGCTTCAAATAGATTATTACGTATAGAGAAGGTATATGAACCCTTGAGTTACGTTCTTGACCATATGTAGGTTCTTTAGCATTATACACCAACAATATACGAGAAATTTTCTCCATTAATAAATTCTTTGGTTACAGGTCATGGAGTATGGTAAAAAGAATATATTCTAAAACTTATTTTGTATGGAATTCAATGTAACTAACTTATTTAAAAAAAAAATTCTTTCAAATTACATATCGTACTTAAAATAAAATCGAATTATTTTTCAAAAATTTTCCAGGTGAAAACACAAACTTTCTATAAAAAAGGTAATAATTTCACTTGATTATTATCTGTATCAAATACTCGATAGCTATGAGAATAAAAGAAAATAAACGAATTACTCCGGAAATATATAATAATGTATGTAGGTATATGTTTTTTATTTCTAATAAATGATATGTACTAATTTGTTTTCCCTTGAGAGAGATACATCCAAGTTGAGATTTCTTGTAAAGGTATACTACATACATTATAAATATTAAAATATTCTCCATTCATTATTTATTTATAAAAGACAGTCCTGATGTTGTTGCCTAAAACAAAACGAACAATTATTAGCTTTTCTGATTTTCGTTACAAACAAACAAAACATCCGTAGGCAGAAAGATATTCAAAAAGATATACATATGCTTTTAGCTGCTAATAACGTTACTAACAGCAACTAATGGAATTAATTCTCGAAAAGTAATAAAATAATATTTAACTTCGTAAGAAATTAATGAAATAACTGATAGAGCCTTATTAATAACGCCAGTTTACCTATTTGTCCCTGGCCATTTTATAAGAGAAATTACACAACTCATATTTTACCAATGCCTCGTGTAAAATTCTCTAGACTTATGCTTGCTTTTTATCAATAAAAAATCGGGGAAGTTGTTCAAAAAAGTTAATGAAAATAATAATATTTAACAGTATTGGTCCATGATTTAGCTTAGCATAAGGGTCGTAAGAAATACGCGGTACATCCTGTAAGTTGTAGATTAAAACTAAACGTTTCCCATAAAAGTCCAGATAGTAGTAATTCTATATTTATAGAGCACCATGCATTACATTTTATTATTCAGGACTTTTAGCAACATCCATTTTCTTCGTTTTAAAATAAAATGTAAGTCTTAGTGTGATATTATTTTTAAAATATCTATAATTTTTTAAAACTTTCACCGACTCAGTTCTCTTGAGAGTTTCGATATCATATCTTTTATGGTATACATTACATATGTCATTCTGTACGCCATTACATATCGATTTTAGTTGGTAACTTTGAATCATGAAAACGTCCAAAATAAATGTTTTCGATTCGTTCTTTAAGTTAATTCCACTCAAACTTGAATGATGTGTGTACATCAGATCATTATCTTTTAAGGTCTCCTGATTCGTAAAATACCATTTTAATCATTTTTTAACCGTTATGACTATCTATATCCCTAACTCCACATTTGATATACCAAAAACTCTAAATATATTTCCTTCGAGTCAGTTGCTTTTTACTATATTTTATAAGGACCCTACACTTGTTTAAATATTTAACCAATGAAGTTACGACCAATTTATTAACGACCAACTATTTATAAGATTTGATGTCAAGCACCCCAAGGTTTTACACAGTGTGTCGCATTTCAGATACAGACACCTTCATATTTTCGTAATTTATAAAAATATCGATTTGAAATTTTGTACAGTCATACAGTGCGATGGGTCACATTTTTAAAAGGCACTTAACGAAAATCAGAACTTTAAACTCAACCTACTAAAAATTGACAAATAGAAGCGATTCTGAATATTTCGCATAAAAACTATAAGACAAAGTTATCGCTATTAAATTATCAATTTGTCCAGTTTTTACATTCCATAGCACACTAGCTATAAAATTTTATTTTTAAAATTTATAACTAGTATGCTAAGGAATGTAAAACTGGACAAATTGATAATTTAATAGTGTTATGCATTCAAGTATTCAACTTGTTAAAATTTTGAGTATAAACCAAAAACATTAAAAAAAAATAGTGAAATGTCAAAGACAAATTTAATTTTCATATGTTGGACTGATGTATGAGCAATATTTTTGGTCAAGTTTCATTCACAATCCATTCAGTAGTTTTTGCGTGCAAGCGTAACAAACAAACACAAAATAATTATTTTAAGTTTAATTATCATTTATTAAACTACTTCAATTTTATTAAATTGGTTCAGTAGTTTTTGTGAGAATAAGTTCCAAACATACAAAATAAAACTTATAATAAAATTAGGATTCTACCAATAAATCTTATTTAGGAATAAAGAGAATTAAGTTTTGTGTTACAAAAAAATTATCTTGAAAATTTTAACTGCTGTAAGCTAATGATATAATTGTCTCTATACTTTTTTAAACAGAATTTCTTTTGTACGTTAACGTACAAATTCATCGTCAATTGACAATGACAAGGATATCACTGATTGTGTTTCAATGCTCTCTTATATATTAATAGTCGCAGAAACGTAGCAAGGAACCTAAATTGATTTATAAGAAATTAAAACTATGCAATTCGCATAAATAAATGCATTTTATAATTACAATTTAAATTAACCGTAAATATACTAAATTTATAATTCGGTTAATAGCGATGAAAAAGATTCCAAACTTGTTACTCGGGTCTTTTGTAGTCGCTAAACACGAACATAGCGAAAGAATAGGGTCTCAGTACCTAGTAGATAAATTCTGTCACAATATTTGTGTACACTGACCCCAAAAATCCTCGATTAACAAGTTTGGATCACTATTAACCGAATTGTGAATTTAGTATATTCACGGTTAATTTAAAATGCAATTATAAAATGCATTTTATTTATGCAAATCGAATAGTTTTAATTTCTTACAAATCAATTCCTGGCCTTCTAACGAATCGAATGTCGAAAACCGCATTCAAATCCGACTTACTGTTCAAATTTTTCCAAACTTTGACCGTTTTCAATGTCTCGTTTCTACGACTATAAAGTAAAATTGTAGAGCGAACAAACATTTATCTTTAAAACAGTATGTAAAACCTTAAAAAAATTAAATTTCTTCCAAGCATCCTTATGATATGTTTATGTACAATATATAGGGTTTTTAAAAAGTATTGGAACTCCCTCTGATCTCAAAAAATTGCGAACTCTCGATAAAAAGTTCCAAGGCTAAAAATATTATACACAAAAAGGTCAAATAATTCTAGCCATTAATTCGACCTTGAAAATTAGGCTTATTAAAAAACTTGATTGTATCACTTTTTTTTAAACTTAATAGAATCCACGACAGAAATTGATTCCAAAATAGTCTTTAATTTTATTTTGTCATTAGTTTTCTATGGAGTCAAGTTAGTTTTAGAAAGAGTGCTTTTAATAAAAATTAGCCTTATATCCAGGAGGGGTCCAATATTTTTTGAAAACCTTGTATATAAAAGATATACAATCATCTATACCAATATGTTAAGAATGACTGGAATGTTCGTTATATGAAACAAATTGCAAATACTATAACAATTCGGAACGAATTTATTTACTATAGAAAGTTAAAGTTTTTTTCGCGTTAAGAATGTTATACAGAAACCATGGAATATGATAAGACTATTTAACAGCAAATCTAAAAATGTATAGTTTATGTTGCAATTCTCAGATAAGACATCGAACAGATTTAAGAAACATTTTGTTTCTGTAAACTTCTTGAGCTAAATTGAAAAAAATCTTCATACTCCTCACTTTTACATTAATTGAATTAACTTCTGATAGTGAAGACATTATCAGAATGATAAATATTTAAGAACTATATTATCTAATATTTAAGAACTATCTTATTTTCAAAACGGACATGTGTCCAAATTTTACGAGATTTTGGGATATTCTTGTCTATTAAGCAAGGAAAGTTTTTCCAGCAGTTCTTTACTCCTAGAGGAAAACAAAATTCAAGATAAACGAACATCGTCTTACTTTTATAAAGAAACGAATCAATAGGAAATTTCAAGTCGTTTCCTATTACTAGTGCCTCCACACACTACACGGTTAAAGAAGAGAGTAGAATATTCTGGAACGAATGATCCAATTTTGAACTAAGATATCGTACTAAGCCACAGTATTGTAGAGGGAATAATACCACAGAGACGCAGACAAATAGACTTTTTGTGAGGGAAAGAAAGGAATAGTTATTCCGCCGCAATCAACTTTAAAGATACAATTTTAACCTTTGGAACAGTTATAGTGTGAAATATGATTACTAGAGATATAACTAATACAAATGACTGGACACGATTTTCAAAGCTTATACTTCAAGCTTTCATTATGATAATTTATCCTCACCTACAACGCCCATAATTTATAAAATGGCACAAATCTGAGATTTCTGTCACATTTCATTCACTAAAAATTGTCAACGATAAAATGTCCCTAAATACAAATACATAAGGGCGTACACTCAGACTTCCATCTGAAAGTGATGTTAATACAATGTCCTGATCATGAAACATAAAGATATGTCGAATGTTTCTATTTGGATGTTCGAACCAATTACAAGAACTTTCTTAAGCTGCGAAGTTAAAAATACTAGTTTTTTTTTTGAGACCCAAATTTTGATATACACTAACTCGCACTCTTCACTAAGAGGATGAGTCTGAAAAGACAGGTAGATAGGCATATGAAAGCTACAAATAGCCATACGAAGTTAAATAGAAGCTTGTTAAAGAATATGAAACCTTAAAACTACATTTTATTAGAAACAAAGAATAATACAAAAACAAAATGTAGGTGTTGTTTTGATGTCACTGATTATTTGGCATAAAATAAAAATAAAAATGAAACACCACAATGTGATGATATTCTTCATGTTTTTAGAAGAATCAAAACATTGTCTCTCTAGACAATAGATGGTCGACATCAGTGTATCGTTATGCGAGATTTAAAACTAATAAAAACACCAAATGATAAGAAATATATTTCCACAAAGCTTCGAACCTAGAGAAAAAAATTTTTACTGATATAATCATTTTTTATTTCAATCTTATCGATCCATAAAGTGTACATAATATATAATAAAATTGTAGTTTTGACGGACCTTTCTGTTTGTTTAGTCTTGACGAAGATGTTGCAAACTTAAAAAAAAAATGTTTTTTGTTTATTTCCTTAATTTTTCGAACATTATTTTTTCATTGTCGAAATTACCATTTTCTTTGTTTATATAATACGCTATCAATTGTTATAGCTTTGTTAATAATAATCCACTGACTTATGTATCTCGGAATAGCCAGTATATTGGAGTTCAACAGTGAGGTTTTGTATGCATGTACATACAACAAAAGGATTTATTGAAATTCTTCTCGATTATATGAGTCGAATATTTTTCAAAATTGTGCGTGAGGCCATATAAGTGCTTTTTTCATTCTCCTATTGTGGGGGATTGTAAAAAGTAATTATTTTACACTAAAACTATAACCCAGTTTTGCATTGTACTGTACAATGTTATGCACTTTCTATTTTACATTTTTATTAACGTATTATATGTAGCGGGCGGAAATCACCTAGTTCAAAAATGAAAACAACTTAAATAAGAACGACAGATGTCACGGAATACCCGGTTAGAACTATGTTCCTTTCGATATAAATTATGAGTAACAAACACAATGAAGGAATGGCAATAGAACAGTATTAATAAATTTTTTAAAGTTTTCGTTTATTAAGATATGAAAATGGACATTTTCTAATTAATTATTATTTTAAAAGTATAAATAAATCATAAAATTAATCATGTTTTAAATGTATTATCAGAAACGCTAACTATAAACAGTATTAAGAAATTTCCAGAGATCAGAATCACATAGTTAACAGTTAATTGTACAGTTTTAATTATTCTTGCATAGATGTCGTCTTTTTTGTTGAAAAAGTTTTATTTTCCCAGGTTACGGTGTTACGTTTTTTTGTAATTGTTACACATTGTTTTGTTATTATTATTATTTTTTGTTTGTTTAACTCCCTCGGTAAATTATTAAAAGAAAAAAACAGCTTAAAGACCCACTTCGGTGTTTGTTAAGCTATGTCATTGGATGTCATTATATATACCTACATAGTGTAGAGCGTCGAAAGCAGACGCCCTGATATTAGTTAGACTGTAGGCCTTCGATTACATGGCTACCTGAAAACCGGATTTCGGCTTTTTTTAGTAATTTAAAATTTTTATTAAAGATATTTTGGAACTATGCGATTTATTTTATTTCAATGTACCTACAGATATTATGAAAACTCATGCTAGCAATTTATTTTGTATTTTGACTTGTATTACTACAAGAACAATATAATTAAAACTAGAAAATCAAGTACGCTCAATTAAGTGCTGCAATATGTCTACAATTTATCGAATATAAGTAAAATTTCCATTTACATATATAGTAACAATAGATCTATCTATAAGAGAAATATGTACATTCAATAAATTAATAATCCAACTGATTTTATTGTACAACAATGTTTCTTCAACCACTTAATCAAATGGTTGAAATGTCTCTTCATTTATGAATAACATTGTGAAGATCTATGAAACCAAACATTGTATATAATAAATTGTATTACTCAAATAGAATTATTCGCACAATGTATTTAAAAATGAATGTTTTGTGGGAATATTGACATAACTACGTTAAAAATTAACAAAAATTAATAAAATTTGCGAGAAAATGTTCATAAACGTATTCTCTATAATATTGCTCTCACCTAAATTTATGATAAAATGACAAGAAAAAAAGGGCGCCAACCCCACAAACTTGGGGTTAAGCCCCCCCCCCCCTACATGTCCCACAAATAAAATCGCGTCCTCCAGAAAATGTTCAGTCAATGTAACATTTCAATGGACTAATTGTAAAGTAGTCATAATTTATTGAGTAAATCAGAAAAGGTATTCATGAATTGTGACATTTACTATTTTGAATTTTTATAGAAATCTTTAATTTATGATTGAAAATGATTATTATAACTCCATCTGTGATCATCATTTGAACCATAAATTAAAAATTTCTGTAAAAATTTTAAATAGTAAATGTCAATTTGTTTTTTTAGTATCTATATTTTTTTAATTTATAGCTAATTAAAAACCATTCGCTAGTTTTTGCGTGAAAGTGTAACAAACAGACAAACAAACAAACATCCTTACTTTCATATTTATAATACAAACCGGTCCAGTGGCCGAGCTCGCTAGGGCGTCTTAGCTTGCTATGATCACTGGCTGGGAGGTTGCGGGTTCGAACCTAGGCAGCGGCAGTGTGAACAAAAATAGTTAATGGGGTGGTAAATTGATCACACTGTCGTCGCTTGGGTAAGAACGAAGTAACCGACTCCACCCACATCATGAAAATGTAATTGTATATATTCGAATGTATTGGAAATAAATAAAGATTAAAACATAATGATGTGGGTGGCCTCTGTTAGAGACATAAATGTCTGATGAACGGAGGTAAAACCCCATTATTATTATTATTATTATTATTATTATTATTATTATTATTATTATTATTATTATTATTATTATTATTATTATTATTATATTTATAATACATAGGGATTATTCAAAAAGAATTTAAGTAAATTCACAACTATCATGAAACCCTGATAGATCAAATACAAATGGTTCCTAATATATTATTTATTATTTTTTAACAGATACATACCACTGCTAGTTCACACAAAGTAAAAAATGTTGGAAACATTTATTGTATCACATAAAATCAACAAGTTACATATAAAATTATTACTTTATCTTTGACAGCAAAATCTGTGTCTCATCAAAATAATTAAATAGAACATAAATTTTGAGCACAGGGTAAAATTTAGTTTCAAAAGTGTATGTTGTTATGTATTTTGTAGGTAGTAAAACACATTGGTAAAAGCAATAGAAACAGCAGGCACATATTTATATGTAGTAGGATGGTCTGGTCTGGTCTGGTCGATCGTTCGTTTCATATAATATAAAATAAAATAATATAATAAGTTAGTTGGAATACATTATAAGTCCACTTTTGCACCAACGATGATGGGTTTGGTATGGAATATGTTCAATAGTTTTATGTTTCATATCGAACAGAGTTTTATGTTACACAGAAAGGTTCAATGAAAAGGTGCAACTTCTTAAAAGCAAGAATGATATCTCTTTTTATATGTGGATCTGAATAAAGGAGGATGTTGGAGAAGGGAGTTTTAAGAGTATCTATTAGCTACCATTAAAAATTCCCTGAACTTTACCCAGAGCCCGAAATTTCCACGCTTGGTTTTTTATTACAAGCTGTTAACAATTAACGTGAATTTTTAAGGGCTGATTTCTGCGGGACGCTTTTTATGCCAAAAACTATTAGGCCATATGCAAATGGCATATAGTTTGTATATGCATTGCGATACTTTGGCCGCTAGGCAATTTTCGAATATTAGATTGCTTTAAATCGAACAAGAGTAGGCTCAAACTTTATTCCTCTAAACAAATATCATTGAGGTATTTTTCAATTTTACCATTTCATTTTTGTTGACCACTTTGTATATGTCGAAGGAGAAGTATGTTCTACTTTCTTCTTTCTATATGTTGTACCATATAAGTGATGTTGTACTACGTAGTTTGGGGTATGGTGATTTCCGATAAGGAAGTACACCCGAATCTGGAAATACCAGATGTGTTCTCTTTTGGTACAGTATATAGTTATACTGAACTGATATAAACATACATATCTCTAGTTTAACACAAAATAAATGCACATATAAAGTTCAAATCGTATAGTTTGTACAATTTTCCAATACACTGTCATTGCAACTTCCATGTTATTCCCAAAATTCGATTTATCTATCAAAATACGCCAATCGACTCGTGTAAAGCAGAACCAGACAAATCAGAGATATCGACCACTTTGTGTTTGGCCGTCTCAAAAAATCTTCCATGAACATTAAGTTAATATATTAATTTAACTTGTTTTAATTTTTCTACAAAATTAATGAAGTTTTTTATATATTTTTGGAAATAAAGTTACAAGTTACTTGGACATAAAGTATACTTCAATGCATCTTTATATAGGGTAAGTTTGCTAGCTAAAGGTATACAATTTTGTTTAATTCCTGTATTCAGGGATTAAATTAGAATTAAAAATCACACAAACTCACACAAACTCACCATAAAACGACAGTTTATCTGCTAAAAGCCTTAAAAATATGACACAGGAATCCGAATTAATTTTATTGGAAATGGTGCTCGATCAAACTTGCTCATTATTAAATATTTTGTAGGACTTGGCATCAGGATCAAAAGTGAGTACTTAAATGCAAACGTTTCTGAACTATGGGCGTTTGACTGAAATTTTTTTGAAACCCCCTAATTTTGGGCCAAACTTTTCATTTTTGATGTAATTATTTAACTTACCTTTGTGGGAAGTATCAGTACTAAGGCCCTATTTTCTTCAAAATTTTTGGAGGTAGGTTAAATTTGATTCCAAGTATGATCAAAAGATAGTATAACTCCATACTTACCTAAAAATTGGATATCATTTCGATGTGTGATAGAGAAAAATTCAATTGTTTTGATTTTGATAAGTCATTAAGTTAAAAAAAAAAAAAAACTTTTTTCATAATGCACCCAAATTTTATCCGATCTGAATGAAATTTTTTTTAAACCCACTAATTTTTGGTCTAATTTTACATTTTGGATGTTATATGCTATAGCTAACATTTAATTTATAAAAAAAATAATGCAAGCATTGATATTCAACACATTATATACAGGGCATTTCAACAATTAACCCAGTCTTTTTATTTAATCTCTTGAGAATGAATGAAAGTTCGAAAAATTTTGAGATAATATAATAAAACTTGTAGTCATACACCAATAATAAAATTTTTTGTTAATTATTTATTGTACTATAGCACGTACTACCAAAAACCAAATATAAATTCAATAAATAATTATTTTGTTTTCAATATCCCAATAATATATACAATATGGAAGTTAAAAAGTATAACTAACCAATGTAGGTAGGTAGATAGGTACATGATGACTGTACCTACTAACAACGTATAGTATATAATAACATTAGTTTTGTTATCAATACGATGATGATATTACCGTAGAATACCGGTGGTAAGTATTGTTTTAGATAAAATTAATATTAATCTTGATTAATAGTGTTGTACAAATGTTTTGAATTATTATTTATTTAATAATAATATAGTTTATATTTGTTTTAAATCAAATGGATATTAATTCAATCGATTTAACTTATTTTTATTATACAAACTAAAACAAAGGGAAGTCATTATTTATCTCTACATCATTCAATAATAATGGGATACGAATAAATTATGATGTTCACTTTGTTGTATTAATCTAGGTATTGTATTTATATGTTAGTTTGGACATAAATGTACAAATAATTAAATAAGTAATGTTATTAGTCTATATTAATAGTCTATAGTACAGAAGGGGTATGATTTCGTGACTAAAAAACTCACGAAATTTCGTGAGTGGCTTCATTTCAGTGTAACGTAAAACATTTGGACTTACGAAAACTTTGAAAATTGGGGCAACAACTGACAAGTTCAAGACGTAGATCTGAGAAAACAGCTCATGAAATATGTAGGCCCGTATGTACACTTTTTTTTAATGAATACTATAAGAGAGAATAATAGTGGCCTACAAAAATATTGGGCTGTTTGGTTTGACCTTCACCCCCAACATGACGGAAAACGGGGTTATGAAAATTTATGAATAACTGGCTAATTTTTAATAAATTTACGTATAATTAAATGTACATACTGACTTACATGTTTCATGAGCCGTTACCTCAGACCTACGCCTTAAACATGTCTGTTTAACGACAATATCTTTTATGAAATGCTTACGCCCCAATTTCCAAAGTTTTCGTAAATAAAAATGCTGTAGGTTACACTGAAATGAAGCCATTCACGAAGTTTCGTCAGTGTGAGAGTCACGAAATCATACCCCCTCCACCCCATTTTTACTGTAGAATGAAGGCCTTGAAAAAAAATTCCAGAAATTCATAAACCAGATATCGAAATAAAAATTGAGTATGTACAAACTCATTTCTTTGTTTCTGTTTTTGATTTTCTTTTATTGAAGAAAAGTTTGTGGAAAAGGAGTGTTGTGGTTATAAATCTGTCAATGATATAAATCAATGATTTTCAATTGATGAATAAGCAAAGTAACCTTTATGGTCATTAACTTACACACCATGTTATCAAAGCTCTCACACATAAAGCTATTAATTACATACAATATCAATCAGTATTAATTAACGTTAATAATTGATGGTTACTAGAATGTTAGTGGTTCAAATTTATTATTAAAAGTATTAATACGAAATGAAACGTGTTGAAAATAAATATTAAATTAGTAATCATTTTCGACAAACTGGGTCTTTGTAATTTTACACGGAGCACTAAAAATCGTTTCGGGGATGATCTTAAAATCATTATCTTATACATTTACCAGAAATCCGTAGCCTAAAATCGTACCCGGAAAGCTGTAGTTCATCTGACAAATTTGGTGAATTGAATTGTTTGAAAAATTTTTTGAGGGCATTTACTATACAAAAATTTTTTGTTTATATCTTTTATTCATGATTTCCGCCGACAGATACTAAAAAAATACACGATACTTCCTTATTATAAAAGCGGCATAGATGCGGCTACGATAATTATCATCCTGTGAGTCATGGCCCCCAGGCACTTAATAATTTGAATAAAATAATTTGAACGGGCAACGGATATCAGGGTAATTCATCGATTCACAATATTTTACATGAGAAAATGATACTGTAGCCAGTTATATTGAAATAAAGTCAAATTAGCAAAGATCCTATTTTACAATGTGATCATTTCAAAAGTATCCACCCTTAATAACTCTTGAACAGGTGTGATTATTGTTTTGAGTGAAAACACGCCGGTTTAGATATCAAGGGGAAGTTCAAAAGTGACATCTAGAGAATTTGGAGTCTCACCCGTTCGCCGTTAGCCACCTCAACTTTGAAATTTCACATGGCACCCTTTACCTTGTTATACATCATTAGAAAGGCCATAAAATTATCTTTTTATCTTAAGACTACACAGAAGCAGTGTCGGAATAAGCTAGTGCGGGTCCTGTAGCAAATTCTGTCAAGGGGCCCTTGGTATGCTTTAGATTCTCATTTTAGGGTATTAAATAAAACAAAACTGATACAAATAAACTTTTCTGGATTGAATATGGGCAAATTTAGAGATTAACAATTTCAATATCGACTTCTTTAAACAAATCATGCTGTATATTCAACAAAGTGAAATGATTAAGATGTTCTTATCCCATCGTGTTCCCTAATTCATATTTAATACATTTTTATGTTGAAGAAGAACGTTCAACTCTGCAGTAAGTGATCATAAGAGATAAGTACATGCGCACGACAATTTATAAGTTTGGGAAAATGATTATAAAGAATTATTTAATGAAAATTTATAATTTTCTGTTCCAGAGGTTTCTGTTTCTTGCTGTCAATAACAGTTGTCATGTCTGTTTTCAGCATCTCTGCGAACTGCAATAATTCGCCACCTAGGCTGTTCTAAAAAAATCATTTTTTTTTTTTTACTGTCAGACAGGCGTTGGAGTGTGAGGCCCCCAAATTCGCGGAGCCCGTAGCATTTGCTACTCTTGCTACGTGGCTGATCCAGCACTGCACAGAATATGCAATTCATACTTTTCATCTTCTGTGTAGAGTATCTTAAGAACCAATCGATCGATTTTATTTTTTGTGCCATGGTTGAAGAGAAAATTTTAAAGGAGGTATCACAAAAAATTTCAAACTTGGGATGGATAAGGGCGACTCAAAACAATATTCACATCAAGTCAAGACTTATAAATGGTGGATACTTTTGAAATGATCACATTGTATAGTTAAGGTAAAATAGGTTAGCAGTATAAAATTTATACACTCTACAATAGTTACTAATGTAATGTAGTTAAATAGTGGAGCATTGGGTTACACAAAAGAGTTGGTAACTAAGTAGGTATATCAGAGAAGTTAGCAGAGATTTCCTATTCAATCGTACATCCTATTGGTAATTAAATAAAAAGCCTTGAAATACCTGTAGTGTTTCAGAATTTTAGACGTAAACATTTTCGTATATTTTAAATCCAACGAAGAAAATCCTATTTTATGAAATAGCGTTTCAGTGAATACCGCCTCATTCTCTGCTTTTAAAGTGTCATCTTCCAAATTTTCATTGAAAACAAATAAAATCTTGAAATAAAAATTATTTTAAAAAAATTATGCATGTGAAATATCGAAACTATTTTGTAAAATAAAAAAAACTTTTAACAAAAAAAAAATTGACTTCAAAAAAAAAACTTTTCAAAAAATTTTAATGCACTAAATTAGAGTAGATAAATATTTTCTCGAATATTTATCCGTTAAGAAATACCAAGTTTAAACCATAAAACGATTGGTGTGGTTAATTTTTTAGAATCGTCATTTTACTTAAATTTTAGTATTTATTACTTATTTATTTCCCCCTAATTCTTAGTAAAAGTTTTCCAAATTTCATATTTCATTTATACTCCACAATAAAACCGAAAAAATCGCATACAGACTTATCTATTAAACGTAGATACTTATTTTATTACTTTACCTTTTTCATACTAATAATTAGTTATAAAATTGTCACTTTTTTGTCACTTTTAAATTTATATTCTTTAAAATTATTCTTCATTTATTTCACTAATTTATGTAATGATATGACACTGTAAATTACAGCATACAGCAGACAAACTTACAAAAAGTATGGCTAATTTACATTTATAAAATTTTATAAATACAGGATGAAAAACACCTAAGGGGTCATTTTTTTACTAAATATAATTTACCGTCACTTATATAATCCAATAAAATATAGCTCCGCTTTCCTCCCAAAATGGTGAAAATAGTTTATTTTGTAATAAAGTTTCATTTTGATTTTAAGCAAAGCTTCTGTGTGAATACGGGACTAGCCAGGTATAAATCTGGTAGAAACATTCTAAGTTAATTTTCACTTTGAATAATCTAGGAAAATGATAGCTGAATTCTGAAAGATGCTTTGAGAAAAATTAGGTGTATAAAATGGTATGTGAATAATTTGGTGTCACAGAACAAGGGTATCATTAAGAATAAAATTTGTAACATAGGGATAACTGTTCCTTTTAGATTATAAAAAATTTGACATCACTTGCTCATTCTCCAAAACTCAGAGAATAGAGAATATAATGTATTTTTTAATATTTTAATTTATTGTTGACACCATTAGGTATAACATAGTAAAAAATATAAATACTGTTTAAAAATGCTGTAATTTAGGGTAAAAAAATATTTAAAATTGAGAATAATTTTGAGATGTTTAAACGTAGTCCTTTTGGCGCTCTATGTTGATGACGTATTAATATGTGATCTGTCAGTTGGTAACAGTTCAATGTACTGTTTACTACAGGTATAATATCCAATAATCTAGTAATTATAGCATATATCCATGGTAATACCATACAAAATATAAGTAATTAATACCATACGTTATGCCAACAAATCTGACAAGCCACAAACTATGACATCAAGTTCGTATTAGAAATTTGAATTTCTCTTACTGAATTTGTACTTTTATTAATTAATTTTAAGTAATTAAAAAGATATTAATTGCAATGGGTTAGTTCAAATGTCCACCCAATAATGTTATGGAAAAAATAAAAATTAAATTTCATGAATATTTCCTATTCTTATTTGGACTAAAACAAACTCACTTTTCCATAACGCATTAGTATTTTCTAACCTTGCCGTATTTTGAAACTTGATGATTGCGTGGATTTTTTAAAACTAGTCAAAATTGTCCTATCTGCTATTTTGTTTCAAGATAGGACCTCATATTCCCAATCAGAGAAGAGATGCTAACTCCAAAACTGAATTAGTTCCGAAGAAGTTCTTGCAACAAGGATGATTTGTGAAACTTGTAATTTCATGTACTCACTCTCAATCAGATAGGAAATATACGCCCCAAAAGTTTTAACAAAAATTTTGGAGTTTATAAAAGCAGAAATACAAGAAAAGACGCCGTTTGGCCCAAAGTGGATGAATAGTTCATTGCTACAAATCTGACTATAGATGCAACCATGTCGAAAATGTCAGCCCGGAATTGTAACAATTTTGGGGGATGTTTTCAGTTATGAGATCGAGTCTTGGTGCAAAACATTAAATAAAACGATATCTTTAACTTATCTTAAAATCTGCACGCAGCATTTCTTAGCATAAACTTATTATTATTCTCTCTCTTATACCATTCCCAACCTGTATTCATATATAAACATGAAGAATTAAATAAACATGAATACATCAAGAACTTTTGACGTATCTAAATTAAATTAAAAATTAATATAACCCTCATTTAGTTTTATAATTTCATTTTTTTTATACATATTTTTATTTTGTAAATGTTTTCTAGTTTTCATTAAAATTGTTATTTTAAATATAAATTTAAATAAATATATGTATAATAATAAACTAAAAAAAAAACTTATTTCAATTAAAACTTAGCATACAGAGCTGCAATACAAAACGCAAAATAAATAAACTTTCAAAAATAGGAAAAAAATTTTTAATCAAGAACGCTTTTGTGGTTGTGCAATTATAGTATATAAATATTTTTTTATATACTTTTTGTTTTTCAAATATATTTTATATAGTATTTAAATAATTTTCTACATTAATTTCACGAAGTTCTGTTTATTGTGACCTACTTTTTAGTTGGTGCATCACTTTTGATAGTTTTTGTTTGTAATTTTGTTTAAAGACAAATATCAAAAATTTTTTTATTATACAATTGTATTATTTAGTTTAAATTAAATTTTTGGTGAGCAATATCACAGGATGAACTGTTTTAAGGACCTAAATATGGTACGCTGAGCTGTTGTAGCGTTGAGTACTCATTAACAAAATATTTTTGAGATAAAAAAATCGTGCCGCAGGAGCCGCGTTAGAGTTTCTCAGAGATTGAGAAAACGTATTTTTCTAAAATCGAATTTTTAATTTTCAAAAAATTTTATTTCAAAAACTAAGCGTCTAGAGAGAAAATAACAAGATAACTTCTTTGATTAAAACTGATAAAAAAATACAAAAAGATTTTTATTTTGAAAAAATTCAAAATTTTGTAGTTTGCACTTTCTGGAAGATAGGACAAATAAATCCATATTGGCTTTTTTCTCAGGGATTGCAAATATTGATATTTTCTCTTTACTTAATATTAAGCCCAAAGAAATTGATGCCGTTTAAGAAATTTGTTAACCTTTATACAAAAAATTTAATCATTGATTGTAGCTCCTACTCAAAAATTTTAATAAAAAATTTTTAATTAGTATTATTTCCTTACCCAAATGCTGAAAATGTCCCATGAAATGTTATAGTAACGAAAAAAATCATACCTGCAAAAAAAAAGAAAAATATAATTTTTTTAAATTTTTACCATTGAAATAGGATTATTGATTTACAAATATTAAAAGCTAAGAACAAGGACAATCGAGAGAAATTTCATTTTGTAATAGGTAGCTAGAGTCTTTTTCCTGATAACATTCCTTTTATGAAGAGGCCAATAACTTTTATATATTAACTTTAACGAAAATCTTTGTAAGCAGAAAGTCAACACCAAAAACTTGAAAACTGATAATTCAGTAATAGACCCAACTGAAAATATCCTGCCAAGAAAACCAACTGATATTACTTTCACAAAATGAACTTTGTAAAAGTATATATTTCTATCGAAAGTTCAATTTCTGATTAGTAAAAATATGAAAGAACTTTCAAACGTTTGTCGAACATTTTTATGGGATTAGTCTTTTCTGGCCAATTACCACAGCAACGGCTGAAAGGTCATTTTCGTCACTCAGACGTCTGAAAACCTAAGTAAAATGGGAGAGGATATAGGCTAGCAAGATTGGCTTTGATGGCCATTGAAAGACAAAAAACAGCTGAGCTGATATCAGATGTAAGACTCGATATGTTGGTCGAAAAAGTTGCTATGCATGTTAGAAGAATTGATTTAAAATAAGATGGGCAGATTTATTATTATTACTATTGCTATAATTAAAAAAAAGTTGTATTTTTATTTTTCTTATTATTATTATAAATTAAACAAAAGACTTTTATTAGCAGAAGATTTTTTAAAGAAAATGCTGTTTCCTGTAATTCTGGTACAATTTTAGAAAAAGATGATGTTTTTTGTATTTTTAACAATTATTATGATTTTTAAGCATGGCAAATTTTTTTATATTATTATTTTCATTATAATTTTAAAAAATGCCTATTTTTTATTGTTGTCGTAAAATAAATACTTAAAATTTATAAAATGTATATTTAACTACATGTTTTTTTTTTTCAATTAACTATCCATTTTTTCTATTGATGCCCCCCCCCCTCTCAAATAATTTGATCAAGAATATTAAATTTTGAAATCGAAACTAGGTATGAGTTAAAAATAGTGTAAATGAATTAATAAAAATTCAAATACTTCCTAAAATACAGTTGTATTTTTCGAAATATTGATATTTTAAAACGTCCTACTATTATAGCAGATAGTTTAATATTGATTTACAGTTCATAATATTTTTTGAATAAACAATTCATATATAATGGATGTTATAATCTACTGCGCTCAAAACTTTTCCTTCAAAATTAATATTTAATTTTCTATAGGTATGTATGTATTCCGAAAACAATGGTCTGTGTTATTTTGCTTATTTATCTTTAAATCAATAACAATGTAATACCGCATATTATATAAATAACTTTCTATTGAAAAATCATTTCGTTCTGGTAGTGTTTTATGCTAAAATAAATAAAGTATGAAAATAACAAACATATGTTTATTTGTCTAAAAGCATGTAAACAGAAATCCAGCTTTCCCGTTATTCCAAATATTTATTCATTATATTTTACTTTAATTAAGAAGAAAATTACTTGTATCAAACTGTTTCTAGCTTTCGAATTAATTTTTGGTCTTAGAAATATCATGTTCAAGTTTATTTCATTCTTCAATAATTAGGGAATCAGATTACTATACTGTGGTGCCCGAAATCGAAAATGAAACGGTGTTTGACGATAGCAAAGAATTTATTATATTTTTACATCTATAGAAATAGCTACCTTTATAACGTTTGTTCTTTGTTTTCCTTTTTTTGAAACTACGTTCCTTATCGCACGATATTTGTTTCCTGGTTGGTAGTTAAAACCCAAATAAAAAAAACTTTTACCAAAAATAAAACCGACTTCAAAAGAAAAACTTTTCCAAAACAAATTTATTTGCACTAAAAAATAAAAAAAATAACGATAATATAATGTAGTTAAAATTATTGTTATTTTTGGATTCGGTGTCAGCCAAGGAAACAACTCTGATAGAACAGCTTGCTACATTAGCTTGGCTGACACCGACTCCAAAAATAACAATAATTTTAACTACATTATACTATCGTCATTTTTTTATTTTTTAGTGCATATTTATTTGTTTTGGAAAAGTTTTCTTTTGACGTCGGTTTTATTTTTGTTAATTTTTTTTGATTTTGTGATTTTTAGTGAATCTGAAGTACCTACACTAACTAATTTGTTAGCGGGAAGCTAACAAATTAGTTAGCTATATATATATATATACTAGCGGCCCCGACTCCAATTCATGAATACCTATACTACGTTTAGCCTGTCCGCTAAACCCATCCCGCTAAACCCCAATTTAACTCCTATTTATTGGAGTGGCCTGACCTTCGACCTTTGGCCTGACCTTTGATAGTAGAGCTCGCTGCCCTCGCATATGGCTCTAATAAATGCCTATTGACAATACCTGAATACTATTAAAAATACATAGTACACATAGTATACATAATGTGATATGATTTATATGCGCTCCCACCATTTAATGAAATTTCATTTTTTTGGTACGGAGCCCTCAAAAACAGTTGTACTGGACCAAATTGTAAATCTAAACCATCCTCGAATCCCCTTGAACTCACACAAAAAATTTCATCAAAATCGGTCCAGCCGTCTAGGAGGAGTTCAGTCACATACACACGCACACAAGAAATATATATATTAAGATATATATATATATATATATATATATATATATATATATATATATATATATATATATATATGTATATATATATATATATATATATATATGTATATATATATATATATATATATATATATATATATATATGTATGTATGTGTTTTGTATACGTTTATGTACGTGTAAAATTCTCCACCGGTCGCAATTTAAATGTGATTTGAATAAAATTTGGTATCAATAAGGGTTAAGGTAATTTTTGACATCTATTAGGTAGGCTCGATAGACATTTGAAAATTTTTTTCCATAATTCCACCATCAGTACAAAAGTAATAGATCTATTTTCTTCGGCAATTCGCTAAAAGGAGGCAACGAATAAAACTTCCTACGAGTATAGCGAGCTTGATAGCTGAAGAAGGCAAGAAAAATAAACGAGAATTCTCCAACGAGACGACCGGCAATGGCTAGTAAAACATTAATCATGTGATTTCAGTATCAATTAAACCTACGTACATTTTTTACATTTTTTGGTTAGATATCGTTAAATCTAATCATCTTCATTGATTTTTATGCGTCATATAGGAAACACAAGATTAGTATTAAATGGAATCAGTATAATCACTTTATTCTAAGAAAATTAATTGGTGTTTGACATGCTAAATTGTAATTATAATAAAATTGAACTCTGCATTAATATCATTTTATATTGAGTTATTCCTATTCTAGTTTTTTCTTGTGAACAACATTTTCTTATAAACGTTATATGCATTGTGTAGTTTTTATTATTCAACCCACAAATATTTTTTTATACCATGCATATATGTAATATGCAAGGTATATTAAGTTTAGTCCCAAGTATGTAACGCTTAAAATATTAATAACCCACGATAACTCAAAAACGAAGAAAGATATCAAGCTATATTTGCATATCAATGCATAAGAGCATCGTTGGTTCAGTGGTAGAATGTTCGCCTGCCACGCGGGCGGTCCGGGTTCGATTCCCGGACGATTGATTAATATTTTTTAATGGATTTCTAATCTTTGGAGAAAGGCGGAATCATTTTATCAATGGGCGGAATTTAAAATAATAATGTGTGGGTTCTTCGATAGAGAGAGGGAGTGGCTTGTTCGACCATGAGACGTACCCAACTCTTAACTATCCAGCCCGGTTTTCTGAATCAGATAGCGTAGTTTATCTTCCTCTGTAAGATTATTTAAGTTGGAATATTCTATTTCCACGTTAACATTGGCGAGAGTGCGCAACTTTTTATACCATGCATATATGTAATATGCAAGGTATACTAAATTAAGTCCCAAGTTTGTAACGTTTAAAAATATTGATGCTATGAACAAAATTTTGGTTTAGGTGTTCACAAAATTACCTAATTAGTCCATTTCTGGTTGTCCATCCGTCCGCCTGTGGGCACGACAACTCAAAAACGAAAAAAGATATCAAGCTGAAATTTTTACAGCGTACTCAGGACGTAAAAATTGAGGACAAGTTCGTAAATGAGCAATATAAGTCAATTGGGTCTTGACCTATGGGTCCGTAGGATCCATCCCGTAAACCGTTATAGATACAACAAAAGTTTAAATGTAAAAAATCTTCCTTATCAAAAAATAAACAACTTTTGCTTGAAACATTTTTTCGTAAACATCACTGTTTACCCGTGAGGGCGCAAATAAGGCGTAAATTATATAGTATGTATTATTATATGGGGATATCAGTTACGTATGTGTGACATGTATGTATGTGTAATGCGATGGATAATCAACACTGTCTATGCATAGTATTTCAACAATTAACTCAGTCAATTGTTTGTTTTCACTTGTTATCTCATCAATTTGTACGATTCTACCGAATTTAATCGACAAAATAAATATGAAACTATAATTTCATTAATTTAAAAAAGGAGGCGAGGGACTCCAAGTAGGAGTCCCACGACACTATGTTTCTTTCGTACAAATAAAACTCTATTAGTAATTAATTATAAATATTAGTTTTGTGGTACGCCAACTCGCAGGTTTGGTGTAATTACTTTCTTAATTGTCTTTTTTTCTCTCGATACTTTTTGCATTTCTGTACGTTGGTAATTTTAGGTTTAATTGATTTTTTTTTTTTAATTTTAGTTGCACAGCTTTCTAGCCGATAACCGCCTTTGCTGGCCAACTTCAATTTACATAGAATAAATACCACATTAGTATTTATTTAACGTTTAAATTTCTTATTGTACAGGTTTTATAAGGAACGTTCCTAACGGGGGTTCCACGACCGCAATCTTTTTTTTTCTATTATACGTTTTGTCGTTAAATTATTGGTAGGTAGGATCATAGTTATAGAAAAGTATAATTAATGTTTTAGTTGTTAAAACGAAAAGCTACACCTATTTAAAGACTATCAAATATTGTTGAAACTAAAATTTAAACTCCAATATTATGACCAACAACTATAATCATTAAATATAACGGTAAACATAAAATGCTCTCACATAAAATGTATCATACTTTAATCAGAAAATGTTTCACACCATTTTTAAGTGTTAGTTTAACACATAGTCAAACGATATGATCCATAAAATTGGCATTAAATATATTGGCTTTAGAATTGAAACAAACTATAGGATGTTTTTTTTTGTAACTAAACATATGTTAGGTTATATTGGCTGTCCACGAAGGACACACTAAGGCTATAGGGTCAATTGTGATACCGTACATGTGTTTTACCACCTCCGCTGATAATTTTATTTATCAGCTCTTCAATTAAATTATGAGGCTGAGTGCACATTCTTCATGCATGTACCATGCACTGATCCAGCCCATCACGACTGTGAATTAAAAAAGTTATTGTTGTGACGGCGGGAATCAAACCCGCTACCCTAGACACACTTCGAACGGAATTAGTTAAGCCTTAACCAACTGAGCTACCCCGGTAGACAAAACATATGTTAAAAACTTGAAAAATAAGTTAATTTTGGATCGGAATTATACCTAAGCTTCGATCCTTAAATAAAATTTCACTCTGATCGTAATTGATAAGAGATAGAAGAACACATCATTCTTAATATATATTGAATGTTAAATTATTATAATTGAATGCGAAAGACACCTTCAGGCGCGTTTATAATTCAATTTATAAAAAAAGTAACAAATAAAGAAAAAATTTATGTAACAAACAACTTTTATTAGAAAAAGCAGTTTTTGCGTTAAGTAAACTATTAAAAAACAAGTAAAAACGGATACAACCTAAAACTATAGACAAATTAGTAGAAAAGAAAATAGAAAAATTAGTTTTAAAGCATGGTTACAGTATAAATGATACAAACAAAGAAAACAATTGGGCTTTTCTACCGTATACAAGTTTTGGATCGCACATTGGGCCATTTTAAAAAATATATAATTACAACATTATATTATAATCGCTTCTCCACATAGCAACAGCTGTAACTAAAATTTTTATTTGCTCGGGGTGAACAAGATTCCATTTTTTTCTATTTAAATTAATTGAAATTAATTGATTTGATTTTTTTAAATTCAATTAATAAATAGTTGATTGATTTTTAGAATTTTTATATATTTAAAAAAAAAAATAAATAAATAAATATATATTAAAATGTTAAAGCACGATTCCCGCGAATAAAACTATTTAATATGAACTAGGTAATTTAAATTGAATATTTCACTCACATTTTTTAAATGTATTCCATTGATAAAAAAAAAAAAAGCACAATAAAACAAACCAAAAAATACGCCAATACGACAACAAACTGTCGTTACATCAAAATTAGTATTCTATTTTCAAAATTAGTTTTTTTAAAAGCTTTGTTTTATTTTTTTTGTTTTAATTTCCGTGCATGATATTTTTTTAAATAAAATTATTTTGTATGCAAATGGAGTTTTTTTTATAAATGATAACAAAATAATTTGTTTATTTAATCACGATTAAAATCAAGTGAATTATATGAAATCGTCGTTCATTGGAAACTACATAAACCTGAATTAATACATTGAAATAAATAACAAAATAATTCAATTTCAATCTCTCTCTGCTTACTGAGTGTCGTAGTTTAACGGACCAACATAATAAAATTTTTCAAAGAATTTTTACCCACACCGTAAGTAATAAATGTATTATTTTACTACTATAAAGTGTAATTCCAACTAAATATTAATAATAATTATGTTTTACGTAAAATCAATCACACGTGTGAAATTGAAAAAAAGAATAGATCCTTCGAAAAGAATACTGGTACATGTGCTACAGCCGCTAAAATTTTAATCTTCAGTTAAAGTTTTCCAAGAGATTATTCGTCAGTTTTACAGACAAAATAAAAAAGAAGAGCCGAGATTTAACAGATATTAACCACCCAATATTTTGAATTTTATATTAAAACTAGTTGACACGGTTAACTTCGTACCAGTCGATTCTTTTTTTTAAATACTTATTATCCTAAATTGCCAGCAAAGCGAGTTCTCAGACCAAAATCACGCTAATACTTTCTTATTTATCTTCCTGCATACCTTTTTTTAAGGATATAACCACTCAGGGTACTTTATACCAAGCCTCTAAATTGATATATTTCGTTGTTTCACTTTAGATTGATATCACGATCCATAAAAATTCTGAGGTTGGCGGACGAAGTCAAAAGTCAAATTGGGCTACTTTTGGACATCTTTTGGAGATGGAAGTATATATAACATATTTCAAGCGAGGCGAGTTCAGGTTTCGAACTGGTACATTTTCTGGATATCCAACGGACAAACGGCAGAATATTATATTTTAGTTTTATTTATAATTTTTGTATAAATACAAACTGTATAAATTATAGGCAAATTGTAATATTATAAAAGTTTGTTGTAATTTTACATGTCAAGTAAGCATAAGATAGGATTACATTTGCTATGAACATATAATGTACCTTCATGATAAAAAGAAAGATATACTAACTTTTAGAAATAAAAGTTCTGACGCAACAATTTTTAATGAATAGTACTTATTTTTCTTGTGATTTTACGTAATTATAAAAGTTTTCGGAATAAATTTTCTGAAGTAAAATTACCAATGTTTTGCATATAAATATTTAATGTTACAAAATATTTTCGAAAGTATTACTGAATCTGTCCAAAAATATAAACTCGTGTAGTTATAGGACAAAATTGAATGTAAATATCAGCTAGTTTCTTTTTCTATTGGACAATAATTCGAGATTAAATACTAGTAAGTAGACGTTTATGTTACTGTTTATTGGTAAACAACAGCAGAAGACACACATGCGAATTCCACCATAAAAAACGGTTTAAATGAAACTCATTTAAGAACATTTTTTTATTAAGGGTAATTAATTTTTAACCTGACATTACAAAACATGTTGACTTTTTGAACAAAATATTGTATGAAAAGAAGTTTGGTTTTTGAAAGTATTACTTTTGCAAAAATTAGCGTTTAATATACTATAAAGGTTGATTATTGAGCTGGGATTTTTTTCCCGAAAATTCGTACAATGTGATAGTAGCAATGTATAACAAAATCATCCCGTATATGAAGGAAGTTAACATTCTTATATTATTTAAATTAACATAAGAAAGAAAGAAAGTATTTTCTGCTATGCTAAAACATTTTTAAAATGTAGTTAATTACAAATTAATTGATATGTCCTTAACAAGGAAATTTTCAACACGCAATATTAATTTTCAAACACATATTAAATGAAACCGATTTTTAAAAACAATGACATGTAACATGTAAAGGTTATTTATCCACAAAAATAATATGTCAATGTCATTATTTTTTATTTTTTTGCTAATGAGTAGACTTCATGAAGTAGTCAAAACAATCATGTGTATGGTAGCTTTTTGCTCTCTATCTTGGATCACACTATTTATATATTTTTAAATGTCATTCGTAATTTTGTTGTGTTGATAAATATATTGAGAAAAAAAATTAAGTTCTGAAACATCTCTTCGTTAAGACTCGGACGTCTTCGTTTTCTCTGAAATGAAGTCATTAAGACAATTTAAAAACTTTTAAAGTCCGGTTGTGAAAACAATTACAGCCTTTTCCAGTAAAAATGTTCTCTCTTAATCATGCAAGCTGCAAAAACTCAACGAATCCTCTTAAAAATAAAACCTTATACTGTCCCAAGATTGTTTTAAACTCTGAACCAAAAAGACAGGTGTTATAAATTGACCGCTATGTGTGTGTGTGTGTGTGTGCTTACCTATGACTATGCGAATTTTGGTTTGATACTTACTATCGATATTCCTAAAAAAACAAAAATATGAGGGTGTCTTCATCTTAAATGCGACTCACTGTAGAATCAAAAGATTCAAGGGAAATAAAATAATTTGATAGATCAAAACATAAAAAAGCTACCACCGTTCATTGACTTTTTTAAATCAGCGCTTATATGGTTAATAAGTTGATAGATCAAGATATGTTCCTTACATAAGAAAGTAACCATTGTTCATTGATTTTTTATGGTTAAATATTAACATGCTTATTTTCAAACAAGGGTATACTTCATCAGGATATTTTTCATAGATACGTCATCATCTTGTATTGATTCATTAACGTTAGCTCATAAATAGTTAAATATTAACATGCCATTTTTTCTATTTTTTTGTAGATTAAAAAAAATGTTTTTTTTAATAAAATTTTCATTTTAAAAGTTTTACAAATATTAAAAACGCAAAGCAGTCAGTAAGTACTTTGAATAGCAAGCAAGCAGTATAACGATAGAAGCTTCTTTTTCTTGCTTATAAAGTGTATTTCACATACAAGCAACATTTAAAAGACAAGATGCTATATAGATGTGTGGCATGGTATTATAAACAATAATATTCCACTTGCTAGTATAATCACTTCTTATATTACTTTAAGTTTATATTGCGTGGAAACGTGCAAAGCATATTGTGTTTAAAACAAAATAATAGAACAACGTCAACACAACATGTACGTAAAATGCTGCATCGTTTTATTCGACTGCATCCTATCTTGTATGTGCTGGTAGAGCTGCTAATGCTTGCATCTACCATATGTTTTACCAAACATGGAAATAACTGGCAGGGTGTGAAACGACGTTATAAACGCCAAAAACGGTGAAGAACCTATCAGTGGACTTTTAAGTTAGGCGAGGATGACAGCCCATTTGGAATGCTCTTCATTGTTGACCTGGGAAAAGGACGATAGAGGTAAATCTAGATAATATTATTTCGATTGGTACATGCACTTGCTCATACTGATAACGATCAGGTTATTCCTTGCTATACGAATATTTTCAAGGAACTTAAAACAAAAACAAATGAAAAAAAAAACAATTGACTGAGTTAATTGTTGAAATGCCATGTATAGACAGTGTTGATAACGCAATCGTTTGTTTTTTTACGTCATCTAAGTAAAAAACGATAGTCACGTGTGTAAACACTACTGTGGTGTCAGACACACATAACTGGTATTCGCAATATATTAGCGCTTAGCGGCCTAAAACAAAAACTTAACTGGAATAAAATAACGAAGAATAAGGTGAACCAGATATGTAGAATAGATAATTGATAATGAATAATAGATCCATGCAAGAAGATTTTTAACTCTCAACAATGGGTTATAAGAGTTCGTGAGATTCTAGACACAAATGGATAGGCAAATGTGGAATAATGGAGGTTAAGGGTAAGGCTACGATTTAGTAAAATAGCTGCTAGCTTAAAGGAATGACATCACAATTTTTGTTACATCAAAGTGTCTTTCTTTTTTAGTCACCCTATTAGCTCAGTCGGTTAAGGCGTAACCAATTCCGACTGCGGTATGCTTAGGGTAGCGGGTTCGATTCCCGCCGTCGCAACAAAATTAATTTAATAGTTGTGATGGGCTGATGTAGTGCATGGTATATGAATGAAGGAATTCGTATATTCACTCAGCCTCTGAAACTGAGGAGCTGATAAATGAAATTATCAGCGGAAAGGTAGTAAAACACATATATGATATCACAATGGGCTCTATAGCCTAAGTGTGTCCTTCGTGGACAGCCAATATAACCTAACCTAAGTGTCTTTTTGATACATGAAAAAAAGATTCAATTTTTTTCTTAATTGCTAGTTTTGAATATCTGCTTAAGATGCCTCCTTTTGATATTCAGTTTTTGCTTACCTATGTAAGGAGATGTTTATCAATAAACTTGGCTAAGGAATGATAATTTGTGACATATGTTCTCTAATGACATAAGATTACGAAATATATATTTGTTGGTAAGTCAAATTCATCAATATTAACATATACAATTCGTCGGTCTTCGCACTGCTTGTCATAAACGACTACCTCGTCACAAAAATCTTGCTTCATATGTTTGGGGTAAACCAGTTACCAATAAAGTGCAAAAAACTATAATTTATTCCAATAAAATGAACGACATCAACATAACAAATTTTGTTAATCTTTTTTGGATAAGGAAAAAAAATTAATTAATTATAATAAAATGTGCAAGCTAATATCCTTTTTTATAGGAGTTAGTTCATGTAACAGAAAATACAAAAAACTAAAGTGCAAGAACTTTTGTCGTGAAATTTACGTTTGCAGTTAACACGGTCTTCCGACATTTGTAATATTTTTGTACCCTTTAAAACTCTCAAACCATATAAACATAGAGGAAGTTACTGCTAGTCTAGTAATAAATGTTAGGGTGCAAGAGGCTACGTACAAACACACACACAATCTACATTATATGTATGGCAGGCTAAACATTGAATCTGTAATATCTTGATATAACTGCACATTTCAATAAACAACATAAAGTGATTTTCTCTAGACTCTGTTAAAAAACGTATTGTATCCCTCATTTTTCATAAGAGTACCTGATTATATAGCCGTTTTCAACCTTAATATTTAACGATATCGATCAACCTAGTATCGATATTACATACAAAGTTGAACGTTAGCTAAAAGATAACATCAAAATTGAAAGTTTGGCCCAAAATCAGTGGGTTTCAAATAAATTTCTTTCAGATCGGATAAAATTTGGTTGTAGGAACCTATTATGAAATATTTTTTTTTTAATTTATGATGTCATCACAATCCAAAAAATGTTACCGAAATAATAACATCAAAATTGGAAATCTGACCCAAAATAAGTGGGTTTCAAAAAACTTTTCATTCAAATCATACACAATTTGGGTGTATTATGAGAAAAATTGATTTTTTTTAACTTTATGACGTCATCAAAATTGTGGTACCGATATTTCGAACAAAGATGAATGTTAGTTTAAACATAACACCAAAAATGATAAGTTTGACCCAAAATTAGTACGTTCAAAAAAAAATCATTCAGATCGAATAAAAATGGGGTTTATTATGAAAAAAAAAAAGTTTAAAAAACCTAAAAAATTTAATTTTGCTCTATCACTTTCAAATTATATCCAATTTTAATAAACCAAGTATGATATTATGCTAATGGGTCATAATTTTAAAATTTGTGGTCAAATTTACCCTTATTCTAAAAGTTTTGAAGAAAGTGGACTTCTGATACCGATATTTCGCACAAAGGTGAATGGTACCTAAAAGCAAAAATAAAAAGTTTGACCCAAAATGAGTGGGTTGTGATACATATTATAATGTGGTGGATTTTACAATAGTTATGTGCGAGTGTGGAGTGTATGAGCATGTGAGTACAACCAATGTAAAACAGCACCGCATTATCAACTGTCTGACTAAACCAACCACTATATTTAAACAAAATAAAAAATAATAATAATGAAATTTATGCATTTAAAAGATAATTTAGACTGATTAACATGAAATTGCAAACAAGCACAATAAACAATGCTTCCCCATTCACACACGGTTATTATAACATGAAAATATATACATCTGAGACAACAAATATTTGGATATTGCATGTTAAATATGTAGGTCTGAAACAGGGTTCTATGTTAATAACTTTTCTTGGCCTACAATACACAACAATCATAAAGAAGCGAGAATCCCGTGACAGTAAAACTGCACTTACACGGATTTCAAAATTTCGCATATGAATCAATACTATTGAACGATAGGTGCGATATGGACTAGGCCTGCCAGGGTTTATCCTGGCAGAAATATTTTTTATAAATATTTATATTTTGAATAATTGTACCTACTTTCATGGAAATTAATATGTAAGAGACCATTTTATTGCAAATTTTATCATTTTCCAGGAAAAGGTGTGGTAGCTCTTATCGTGGCAGAAAGGTCTGTCACACCGATTTTAAATAATTTGTTCGTTTTGAGTTCTACTTTCGAAATATATTGGTGTGAGAGCACAAAACTTGACCAAAATATCTGTCACGACAATAAAAAATAAAAAAATCCTGGCAAAAATATTTCCCGGGTACATCTAATCCATATTGTGCGAAATTTTGAAACTCGTGTAAGTGCAGTTTTACTGTCACGGGGAGCAGGGCTAAGATGTCTTGTTGAGGAATATGTTTTTAAAAGCCAGTGTTTTTCAATATTATTCTAAAACCTCAACAATAAATTTGCAACCGAGAAAGATGATGCCGGGACTTTTAAACTAATATTACAATTATTCCATACAGTAAAAAATTGAAGAAGTTATAAAATTAAATTCTTTAAAGAATCAAACCAGTATTCGACTTTTAAAATTAATACCTTTTTCAGAAAAATATCTTGTAAATAAAAAGAGGAAGTGGTACATTGATAATGTACCAAAGTACGAAAGGAATATAGTTCCTACCGGGTGCTCACAACACCTCTCGATCTTTTTTTGAATTTATATAGGATGTTTTATTTCAAATGACCCAGATACTTTGCTTCGCAAATTTCCCTCTTCAAAAGTAAAAGAAAGAAGAAATGTGTTACGCAAATCAGATTCTTTTTTATTGAAGACTTTCGAAGTGAAATGAAGGTCAAATGCTTTTTTCAAAAGGGAACCCCATACTTATTACAGCAGGCTTTTTTCGTTTGTTTTGAAATATGAAAGTTTTGTTTGATTTTTTTTCTTTAGGCTTCAGTTTTTGGCATGAGAGTGCCAAATAATTTCATTTTAACGAGTTTTTACAAAATAAAGTGAAAAATTAGAACAAAAATGTTACCAAAAAAGTATTATATTTTTGCAAATCAAAGTTCTAAGTTCTAAGAATACCAACTACAACCTGACTGCAAACGATTGAAAAGTACTAAACCTTTGTACTTTTTTTTGCTCTGTTGTTAAGGAGTATACAAACAACCTCGTAATAGTTTAATATTCTTTATGTACCTACTTAGATACAAGTAAAATACACAAAGTTTCCCAGTATAGAGGTAAGAACACCTTTCTAGAAAATAATATTATATGAACCAGACGAAAACACTTGAATAAATTGAAAATTAAAAATATAAATAATAATATAAAATTAAATAAAAAGATCAACATAGTTACCTGCATTTAAAAAATTAATGAAACATTCCGTGGTGGATAAAACGTTTAGAAGTAACGACACGAATTTCTTACCAAACAAATTTTTAATAATGCCATTATTGTTGGTTTCTAATTTTGAAGTACTTCCGATAACCATAACCTTACAGAACTTCACTATTTAAAATTGTTCGTCAAAATTTCAAATTGTTAGTATTATTTGTTCAAATATTGCTATCTTTTAGGTAGATCGGAACGAAAATTCGTTGTGTGGAGCTTTGGACAAAATGATTTTTGCATTCGATTTTGATATGCTTTCTTACTAGAACAACAAAAGAAACAATATTATTCATTTTTAAGTTTTTTTGTCGGAACTGCATTCGGAACTTGTGCTTAAAATCAGTTATTCTAGGAATATCCCTGCAACTATACTAGTGGGCTATGCCTACGCAATTTTTTTACTTGCTGCACATAATTTCAAAATAAGGTTGCTGGCTGTTTACCTATTGAAAATAACGTATAATTTTATATTTTATTATTCGGGGTGAAAAAATACTTTTATGTTAGAAAGTTAAAAAGTATTATTAAATTAAATACTATATTCTGCATTTTTAAAGTGTTATTTAAAATTCCACAATTATTACTTAAATACGAAAAAGACAAACATAATTAAATTAAAAAGCATTACATTTGTATTTCATTGTATAATAATTAAATAAATAATACTATTAATGTAAATAATATGCAAGTGCAAATACTTTCTATATAAATACTAGCAGTGTCCTGCCTGTTTCACTTGATAATTCCGTTATATTTTCCTGGACACCGCAACATAAATGTCAACAAAACAAAAATATTCATGAATATAGAGAAGTAAAATTTAATATCTATGAACACCTTAAGCTTTCGATGTTGCTTCGATTGAAGGAATTATTTTGTGGTTGATCCTCCTTGCTATTGTAAGTCGATCATATCAATCGATAAGTTCTCGAAGAGGGCTTTCTTTTCACAAAAATATGAAAATATGGTAAATTATTGTAATCTTAAAACCAACGTAGCAGCATTCTAGCCGCCATGTTTATGAAAAGAAATCTTGCGTGAAATTCCACCTTTTCTTTTAAGACTAAAATAAGGATAGAGACTAAGATAGCTTAAGTCAAAAGTGAAAAAAAATTCCAAAATCACCTAACTAAGAAACAAAAGCAAGCGTAGATAAGAAAAAAAGTGGTTCAGTTTGAATAAAAAAAAAAAAAAATTAAACAAATTGAAGAAGATAATGAAATAACTGACTTTGAAGATTAATATGATGAAGACGAATATAACAACAAAAAATATTTTTATTATTGTCAAATTAAAGGAACATTTGCATCTAAATAATCTTTTGAATCAACTTTGAAAATTTGATGTAAATACTTCGCTGTGTCATCCAAGAACACCTGATGTATCAAAAACGGATCATTAATTTTGGAGATAACTCTCTATCTACAGTCAAAAAACAAACGAACAAACAAATAAATTTGATCTGTTTGTAATATTAGTGTAAATAAATAGTACAAAGCTCTACTTAGTTTGTGAATGTTATGACTTCCATATTGTTTATATTTTTATGTGAACTATTTATATTCAATTTAAGTGTCTACGTACAAAATGTTGTTAGGGAAAATGTTCTCTTTATACTAATAAAAGCGTGCATTTCATTCGTTAACATATTCTTTTAGTCAAGCAAGCTATTCAAGTTTAAACCGGAATGCACGAGGTTGGTTTTTTATTGTTTTGCATGATACAAAAAAATTAAGGTTTGCATGATTTAATATTTTGGGCAAATTATACAATTTTCGTTAGAAGGATTATTTTCATCCGATCTTCCCGCTAATGCCCCATTTTTTAAAATTAGAAATTGTCTGTGATAATTTGAAGTCTGGCAGTGGACGTAGAACTGGAAAATATGGTTTAATATGATGAATTTTTCTGCCGCTTCATCTTTCGAAAAATGCATTTCGAAAAATATTAGTGTCATCAATTTTTTGTAACTATGTATCTATTGCACATTGACGTTCTGATTTGCTGGTTGGAAGTAAAACCAACAAAAAAAGTGCAACAAAAAAAAGACACCAAAAATCAACCATTTTCATCTAGGTTACCTAAGAAACTTAAAACTTTTTCAATCGATTCAGCTTGCCATGAATTTTGAGAAAATGCAAAAATATTTGTTTCATGTGTCAATCTATATTTTTGTCAATATTTATATTTTTTGTTTTATCATTGAAACAAATTGAGTTGTGAAAGTTATCAGAAGTTAAAGCTTACAGAGATAATTTAAAGTAAGTACAAGAAAATTTTTATGTTATGCCATAATAAATATCCTGGTTAAACCAAACATAATGTACGCACATATTGGGTTGACTACTAAATCAGAAGTATGCCTTTTTTAAATTAATATTACAATTAATTCATGTCGTAAAAAGTAACAGTATTTACAAAATCAAATTCTTTAAAGAATCAAACAAGTATTTATCTTCTAAAACTAAAACCTTAAATTTTCAGGAAAATATCTTGTAAATAAAAAAAACTAACTGCTACATTTATAATGTATCAAGATGTGAACGGTTTTTTTTTTTATAAATATGAATTGAGATCGCCTTCCAATTAGTAATCAGTTTGATATTTGAGAGCTCTAAACTATTTATTATTTTCTTCTCAATCTTACATTCAAATTTTTGGATTTCTTTGCCCCACTTTTCAATTGAACCGAACATCTATGAATTTTAAATATTATCAAAGATAATTTATGAGTTGTAATCAATTTAACGTTGTTGAAATATATTGTTTTAGGCCTGACTAAGACAATTTATTTTCGAAAGTGATAATTTAAGAGCTGATGACACATTTGGTTTTTTGTAACCTAACCTATTTAACATAGACTATTAGAAGGACTCCAATGACGCCTTCTAAAATTAGTTCAGGCGTTTGTAACCCACACAGACCACACACTACAACCATATGAGTTAGAAAGTTGAAATAAATATATCTGTTCGATGTATAATAAAACTTCCAAGAATTCAATTATTTTACAATGGCCATTTAGAAGTAGATTTTACAACGAATGGACAAAAGGATTAATTGTTGGTATAATTATAGTACTGTATTGAATGTACTTTGTACTTACGTTTGTATGCGCCTAATCATTGTATTTAAATTGTATTGTATTTATAGTAGAATAATAGAGATTTAAATAATTGGTTGAACATTAATATCTTAATGAAAGATTACAACAAAGTGTGGTCGATTTAATCAATTAATTTAGGAAATATCTATGCATTTGTTCAATGTATTGATTTCTATTTAGTGGATATAGAAAATACCCATAGAAACAGATCAAATCATTATCAATAATTCCGTAATTAAGCCATAGGCGTACAGGATACACTACAAATATGTTTAACTTCGGTAAAAAATGCCTGCTTTTGCAGATCCCAGATTTTGGAGATCCCTCAACAAATGCTTCGGGAGATGTATAGAAATTTGTGCGAAATGGCAGCTTGAGATTTTAATAGCCTTGAGATTTTTAAAATATCGTTACTTCCACTATCGCTATTACTTCCATTTTTTCTCGCACAGTCTCTTCTAATAGAGCTAGTAGTGGATTGTTTCTCCATTTAAATTTTATTGAAGGGATCTTAGCAAATAAAGTTAACATATTATGTTACTTCACCGTTACAAAATAATTCATTATAGAGAAGAAAAAGCGAACTAATTATTTTGTTTATAAGCTCCAACAGACTCAGTAATTATTTTCATTTGAGATAAATATATCAATAACGTAAATAAAAATTTTTCCAACGAAGTCAGAAATATGAAATAATTGACATGAGATTGGTTAGTTACATGGGTATAATATATCCGGCTACAACGGCTATGTACTGTTTTGTCGCCGTGTTAAGTTAGGTTTACTTGGACGACAAATAATTTTACTACACACTCTGTAGATGAAGCTTGTTACACACGGATTATACTTAATAATCTGTTCTAAGAAGGAGCTAAAAACCATTCTGATTAAATATTTAATTTTTCTCCAAAGCATTTTATTCTTCGAATAAAAAACACTACCTTGAAATCGAGCTATCCATTTGAAAGCTTTGATACCACCCAAGGATAGACAGACAGACAGACACATCAAACAGGTATAACACTCCTTATTTAATTGAGAATTACAAATAAGTATGTTGAACTTACTAAACCCACCAACCGGATTTAACTCATACTTCAGTTTTAACTTTTTAATTGGAATTAATGATGCACTTAATGATCAATTTACCTCATTTTATAATTTTAAAAGCAGTTTATTGCTATTTATAAATATAATTTACCACAGTGTTTAAATTAAAATTGATATTGCTCATTAACTGAATACACATGAGATAAAGAAAATTGCTAGAAAAGTTTAGTAGTTTTATACAATTTTACTTCACTTTATATTTTATGGTATACATTGCTTTTAACTATGCACTTTATAAATTCTTATTAGTAGTTTTATCAACCGCTAAACATAAAATCGAGAAATATATTAAGTATGATACAGAGACGTATACAAAGTACATTTATTTAATATCGTAAAATTTTATTTAAGGTTTGATAAATTTCTTCTTTTTAACCCCCAGCCTAAAAAAGGGGTGTTATAAGTTTGACCGCTATGTGTGTGCGTCTGTCTGTCTGCCTCTCTGTGGCAACGTAGTGCCTAAACGGATGAACCGATTTTGATTTCTTTGGTTTTGTTTGAAAGATATTTTAATGGAGAGTATTCCTAGATATGTTTCAAGTGCAAGTTTAGCGTTCCGTACCCGAAAAAATTGTCGGAGGTTTTCTTAATTTCCTAAATTTCACTTGTTATAGCATTAATTTGTTTTGTTTAGAAACTGATTTATTTAATATTCGTTTTCAAGATCATGCATTGCTCAACAATCATTCAAGATTAAGAACCAATACGAAAAACGGCAAATTTGTGCTAACCTAGTACAACCAGTTGATATTTCTTTTAAAAATACAGCATGTTTATTTTCTAATCCGCTTGATGAAGAAAAATTTATGGTTTGTATAAAAAGATGTTGTTTTTACAAAACTTTGATTTGGCTGATTATACAAAAAGCACAAAGAGATACATCAAAATGATTCGCTACGAAAATATATTCTTGGATCCATTATTATAAAATTTAAAAAATTCACAATTTTTTCCTCGAACGTCGCCCGTTAGAAAAGTTTCTCTGATGATTTAATATACAAATATCAAAAAGTAGACATTAAAAAGATAAATCGAATGAGATTCAGCTAAAAAAGATTCACGTATATTTTTCGAAAAAAATCGACAAAAACCGCCTACAAGCTTTTTCCAAAACAGATTCTAATTAATAATAATATTAAATCTTTTTCTGGGGTGTCTTTTATACCCTGTATATATGAAATATTTATCAAGGTATACTAATGTTAGTCGCAATTTTGAATCACTTAGAAATATTGTTACTCCAGTCCTCATAAAAAGATAAACAACTTTTGTTGGAAACATTTTTTCGTAAACATCACTGTTTACCCGTGAAGGCGCAAATTAGTCGTAAATTGTATAGTATGTATCTATTATATGGGAATATCAGTTATATATGTGTGACATGTATGTATTTGAAATGCGATAGAGTAATCAACACTGTCAATGCATGATATTTTTACAGTTAACTCAGTCAATTGTTTGTTTTCACTTGTTATCTAACATTATATTAATTTCGTTGTTTTGTTTTATTTTTCTTCGTTTTTTTCCATCGAGAACAGTTTCAAATAAAAACAGAAAAAAGAATATTGACACAGAAAAATATAATATTCTCCAACGACGTACCTGATTTCAAATGAAAAATAAAAAACTAAAGTGTATAACAATTCTCCTTGTTTATTATTACGCGAATATGAACTGATGGCGTTCCAGAGTCATGATTTTCTTTTGTCTAACCAACAATTACATTATAAAATTATTCTACCAACTCAAATAACTTTTTAAATAACATTTAACTTCTTATAAAACTTTGGGGAATAGAAAATATGTATTGTAATTGAAGTAACTAGATATGTATTTGAACAAAACAGATCACCACTACTACATCTCATGTTGTTATTGTAGATACTTTTATATGTAAAGAAAAATCTAGGCGATAGACAAGTCGATTATAAAGTTAAAAAACTTAAAAACATCATGAGATGTAAACGTAGGAATAAAAGCAAACAAAAATTATTTTTTAAATATCTTGTTAGAACATACAATTACTAACTACTTACGTTCTTAATACCTGGTTTAACACAAGCTAACAATAAAATAAATAATTTAAAAAATCAAAAACCCAATTGCATTAAATAAAATCTGAAAAGAAAGAAAGAAGTCAGTACATATCGACTTGAAACAGTCGGGGCCCATTATTGGAATGATATAAGCCGATATTAATTTTAAGAGACCCCGATTGTTAAAGTTAAACTTCATTTTACTAAATTAAAATTTTGTAAACCAATTTTTAATTTATAAAATTAAAACATATAGGTATATAATTTATTAATTTTTTCTTTACTTTGATATCCTACTCGATAGGCAGGGATAACTATTTCAAGCCAAAAATCCACCATTTTGTGTTTTTCTCTTTTCAAACACTTGTCAAAGGACGCTTCGGTTCTTAAGACGAATATCACGATACCTTAACTGTCGAAATCCATTGAGCCGTTAGGAAGAAACGAGGTAATAAAGAAATTGACAAACAAATATTCATACTTACACACATATAAGATACGCGCAAATAATATAATCACTCCTTGACAGTCGGGTAAAAAGAGAAAAAGTCGAACATCAATTCCTAAAGTATCATCATCTCTACTTCTAAGTAGTTTATCTAGTGAAAACTGTTTTCCTATTTTTACACTCTCTTTCATTAAGTTTCGTGACCTTATGAGACTCCACCAAAATACTTATTACCACTCAAAATTTAAAAAATATATAAAAATTGCCTCATTATACTAACAAAAAAACCCGCGGAGATGTTAATGTTATAAAAAGGCAAGATTTTCTAGGAAGATTTTGGATTTTAAATATTATTTTTAATAAAATAGTCATGACAAACTATGTACGTTTTAGTAGTCAAGCAAGAGGAAGATCGGATTCCATTTGAGAGAAACTGAACATTTCTTTGAATCCTTGCGTATTTCAATAATCTTAGAAATTATTCTAATAATTGACGAACTTTATAACTATCCTGTTTGTTTATGTTTTAATATTGATACTATGGTATTGGCAATTTTTCATATAATATATTTTTATTGGTTTCATAGATAACATATAGTTTGGTTACGTTTTTATTACTTTTATAACACCAAACGTTGTAAAATAGTTTTGCACTGATTAAATACAAAAAAATGTCATTCACATTTCTGACAATGGCTCTCTCATACCTGTCGTGCATGATTTAGTCTGATCAATAATAGTCTGACTGATGATTTCAGAATAGTCTGACTAAAAGTGTTCCAATTTGAAGGGTGTAAAAAATTTAGTTAATAGTGCAAAAATATTTTGCAACAGCCATGAAATTCAGCTTTATTAAATATGAAAGTCACAGCAAAACGTGTTTTAGCTAGTATGTTAATTATTTCCATTTTTAAAGTATGAAATTTTTTTATTATGCATAAGATAAATATCGAGAGTTTATTTGAGAATTTATTGTTGCAGGTGATTCAATTTGCGGATGAAATGGTAGCGGGAAAATTATCGTGTGGTGATTTATTTTGCAATACAACTCTTTTTAAAGGTAAGTGACGACCTATATTTACTAAATTATAACTGATCTATTTAATACATGCAAACATTAAGTTCATTCGGACGAATATAAATTATCGTATATGCCAAAATTAGATATTTATAGCAGCTATGAATATTAATAAACATATAGGTACAAATGTATCGCCATAAATACTTAATAGATATAATTAATAATTAATTTGACATTCAATATGTTTCCCAGTTCATGGTTATCATTTTAGCAGCAATGCTGCTTTTAAATTCATTTATCTTTTCTATTAAAACTATTGATTAAGTCTTTCTGTATTTTTTAAGAGTTGCGTTGATATAATTGTATTTTGTTCGAGCTATTCGTAGAGAGCACATCGCATGTTCGATCAACTTAGTCGATCATAGCGCTCGATGCGGACCAAACTTTCTACTTTTTTAATATATAATTGGCATCCAACACATATTAACTAGATTTAATGTTGCCGTTAGATTTCATTTTCATCGTGTTCTCTACGAATACTGTAACGTTCATCGTGTTCTTCCTATTTTGAGAGGACTCAATAATATTTCATTGTTGAATAAAAACTGGAGAATTTCATTGCTAAATAAATTGTGTATCACAAATTACGTTTTTCAGGGATTTATGAATTGAACATGGCTCGACAAACTACAAGATCTTGGAAATAAAATAAAGCCACTATCATTATTCCTTTTAAGGCTACGTATATCATTAAATAATGATTGTTTGGTCTTTAATGTAAAGATTAATAATTATTCACTTACATTGATTGAATGGTAGTATATTATATTTATTATTGAATGGAACGAAATTTTTCTATATTCAATTATAAGAAAAATACACAATAAAAAGGAAATATGGTGAGATTTATAACGTAAATGATATGTGTAAATTTACAGGGTGCTACAATTTACAATATAAATGTATACAAGATAACAAAAAAAAGAAAGTATAATAAGTATTACAATGAGTCTAGAGCAGGCATGGACAAATGTGTCTCATTACTTTTAAAGAAACTGAGATAAGTAGAAGATTCGTATACCCGTCTCGCTCCCTTCTCTATGTGCAATGTAGACTTGCATAAAGAGACACAAAATAAAGTTTATGGCACTCAATAAAGCTAGAACAATGGTGACTTTGACTTAAAATAACTCGCCCATACCTGGTCTAGAGGATATATAAAATAAATAATAACCATGAAGTACGGATAAATATTTACAAAGAACTTTAGAGAAATTTCAAATCCAGTTCCCATTTACAACAAGCTTTTTGTTGACGTGGATAAACCTATGTTTTTGTTTGTAATAGGGATCATTTCGTGAACAGGAGCTCAGCCAATAAGGCCCACAAATTGCTTTGAATAAGTGAACGAAGTAAACATAATATTCTACTAATATATTGAAAATAAGCGGTGGGTGAAAAGTTCCATCTGCCGGTGTATTAGTGAATGAAGTCGGTAGGAATAAGATCTACTATATTGACAATTAGCGGCGGTCGAAAATTAATTAAAGAATTAACTAAGTATACTCCCGGAAATAAATTTTAGTAAGCAAACAAAAATGATAAATAAATAAGTTACTGTAGACTAATCAATAAAAATTTAATTCGATGAGTTGAAAAAATAACACTCTGTGTCTGGATCCTTGGCATGAATCCAAGGGATTCGAGTTCAACTCGTGGTGCGAGTGTATTTTTTTAACCCCGAAATAAAAATAGGGGTTTTATAAGTTTGACCACTATAAAGCTTTAAGGCAAACGGTAATTTATCTAAGAGTGTTTTTAGATATGTTTCAGGTTCAACTTTTGAGTTTTGTAGCCGATAAATTTGGCGGAGGTTTTTAAAATTTTGTAAATTAATTTCACTTGTTAATTATCTTTCATTAAAAATGCATGAGTATTACACATGATATCTCGAGTTCCAATGATCCGATTTACTTGAAATTTGGTACAGATCGCCCCTACTATCTTCTCAAAATTCTGTGCTTAAGGTAATATTTAGAAAATAATTTAAAATGAAATATTTTCTCAGTTACTATTTGGTGAAAAAAATTTTTTACCTAGATCTATAATAACAGCCTTTTTGCTACGCATGGTAATTCAACCCAACTATTTCATCGCCTAGATCAGAGATCCAATCCATTTTTAACTATATTTCGAACGTTTTTTATTCACTTCCAATGAATTAGTGTACCCGGTTAAAAAAATCATTTGCTGGAACTTTTTGTATATAACATACAGTTTGCTTCAGCTTTAAATTGACTTTTAGAACGTATTATTATTGTTATAATTGTGTGAGTTTTTCTTTTGTGTGTTTGCCAATATTCTGAAGTGAATTCATTTTTTATTCAAGTTTTTGATCGAAAAGATTCTAGTTATTTTTCTATAGTCGTATAGTACTGAAATAAAACTAGCAAATACTTTTTTTTGTGTGTGTAAAATTTAAGCATTGTAATAAGTTATATGAAATTATATACGCATTAATGGTAGAAAGGTTTAGTTGATTTCCGATCTTTTGTTAACGATCCATATAGTTATAACTTTGTCGGTAGGTACATACATATTGTACGATATCAATTTATCGTTTAAATTTCACTGATTAAACAAATAGAAAGTTCAAACTGTTATCTACATTCTGTATCGTTTATGTTTAAATTAATGGCATTCGAAATGATCAAATGGCTTTTAGAAAATAAATAGAAACCGATATGCACAATATGCGCGTTTATATAACGACCATTTTTATCAGATTCGACTTTTTGTTTTCCGAAATTGATTTTATTGACTCAATTTGCATTATGAACCACAAGACAACAATTTTTAACCCAAATCTTTAGTCGCGTGATGAGAGATTTATTCACGCATTCTGCAATGCGGCAAATATTCTTTAACTTTTTAAATCATAACCTCTACATAATTTTATATCAATTTATTTTTTAATGGTCTAGCCAATTCAAAATAGTTTGATTAGGTGATTATTGAATGATTATTCAAATAAAGGTGTACATGCCTGTACCCTTCAGCTCAAAGCGGCTCAAAACGAATGCTTAACGATTTTGTTATAGATACTTATACTTAAACAAATGTAATTAACAACTATTATATAATACAACGTTAAAAAGATTAAATTCTCCTCTTTTTCTCATCTGTTACAAACATAAGCATTTTTTATCCACTGTTTGAACGGGCTTCTCCTTCGATTTTTTGTATTTTCTCGTGAAAGTTTTGGTATATAGTAGTATTAGAAGAAAAATCAGGTATGATTTCAGTGGCGTAGCTCGCCTTGGAGGGGCCCCGTATCAAAATTATTTGGGGGGCCCAAATGAAGGGTGAAGATTTCTCACAAAAGAAACAAAATTGCTTGCATTAATCTAAAATAAATATTTATTGATTGATTATAAGTTATCACTTCCTCCTAGAAATTGACCTAGCCAAACAATTCAAATTAAACATACACTTTTCTTGCCTTTTTTCGGTAAATTGATTTATTGAAACATGTAAAGCTGAGGACGATTTCAGTTTGCTTGCAAATGTAAGGGGCCTCTGTAGCTCGGGGGCCCCGAATCATTGATACGGCTGATACGGCGGTAACTACGCCCCTGTATGATTTATCAAAAACCCCAAGAAAAAAAATATTGCTACAAATATCACCTGACACACAAGGAAAAGATATCTTTGAAAAAAAGTTTAACCCAAGAAACAAACAGTTTTGGGCTGCTATTTTCGAAAAATAGCAGTCGTTACATAGCATATTTTTACAGACCCATTGGTATATTCATTAGTAAGACCTAGTAGTATATTTAACATAATAATGGCGCTAAAACAATTAACTGCCCGCTGCATTTTATTTCTTCCCATTTTTGAACGGTAGGAGAAATTACTAGCGACCGCCAATAAATATACCTATACGCCATTATAATCATTTTCCGAAACAACGCCACGTATTTCGTTCTTAACATACAATTTATTTAAATACGAAAAATAGTCTCACAATTTAAAGCAGATTTAAGTATATTTTAAAAATACTTCAATATTTGTCTTAAATTTATCTTTTTAGAAATATAAATGGTTTGAGAGAGGGTATAAAATGCGTGTTAACACTTATATTTTATGCATGTACTACTTATAAGAAACAGCAAAAAGCTTTCTCATATATCATCACCTAGAAATTCTCAAACATAGAACATTGAATATCTAAGTGGTTAAAAATTATAACTAATATATTAAATTATCGTCAATTTAAGAAATACATCCATGTGCTCTCTTCTCGATGTCGTTTTGGATTGTTTTGGTAAATAGTAAAAACAATCAAATTCAAACGAACCACTCTAATAAAATATTCAAAAATATGAACTTTCAATTTTAAAACATGATAAAAGAACAATAAAAAGTTTCTATCACATGTAAAACAGGTAATTACTTTCAGATTAAATAATAAAGAAAACCTATTATTCTACAATACCTATTTAACTTTGTCATCAACCAATCACAACTTACCTTGAATTCCTCCTCACAATAATTTACTAATGCTAATCTCAATATATTATAAATGCGAAAGTAAGCATGCTTGTTTGTTTATTTGTTTGTTACGCTTTCACGCTAAAACTAGCGAATGGTTTTTAGTGAAACTGTACAGCAATATAGCTCATACTTAAGAATAACACATGGGATATAATTTATAAAGATATATTAATAAAAAAAAATTAAAATTAATTTAATTTGACGTTACCATAAATTACAGATTTCTGTAAAAATAATCATTTGACGTAAGCATAAATTACAGATTCCTGTAAAAATAGTCAATATAAAATATTTCTCGGTCATCTTTTCTGATATAATCAATGAATAATTAAGACTATTATACATTTATGTAAATAGAAAACCATACATATATTTTACTTGTGTAAAACAATCCTAACCATTATTTCGAGTGTTATAGAAGAGGGATAAACGAGAGCAATCTTTGTCAATCTCTACTTTTAAACCCAGCGAAGCGGGTGGTATCACTCTAGTGATTAATAAACGCAAAATGACGGGTTATCTAAATCAACTCAGGCCAAACACCCGCACATTTATGGTCTCGTTTTTTTAAACTCCCACCACAAACAACATGCAGCATAAGAGATGGTAGAAACGAATATCTTTGAGCCTTTGGAGTAAAATACATAGGCCACAAATATAAAAGTTTCGTAAAAATTTTTAGAGCTAAATAACTGTTGCATAAAGAAGTCATATATGATTTAATAAGTTAAGAGTAAATAACATTAAATTATGATATTTGTGGAAAGTCAAATAGCTGAATTGAGCACAAAGTAAATAAATATTAAATAAAACAAGAACTATATACACAAGAAGATATATTCTGTCTAAATTTATTGGCATATATAATTTTGTACTAACTAGTCTAAGAGGCAATACTAAACAGCTGCAGCCTTATACAAAAATGGATGTAATTACCAAGTTGTTGCAGTTGCAAAATAATTTCATTTACCTTAAATATTTTGCTTGTTAAATCTTATCATAATTTTAACCTGCCTCATGGCTTATTAAGTTTCAGTAAAGTTCTGATAGTCTTGTATGTCAGCAAATGGACAGTGGTTCCAAGATTTTCAAAAATCGATAGTTGAATTCTATGTCATTCTAATATCTAGAAAGTTCAGATTTCATGAAAATATGAATTAAAAGTCCTAATTTTGTTCTTCTTATTGTCTTTTCCTTCCTGATTGTTTTCAGTCATAAAATGAAAAATGCAGACATTATATTATCCGTCGTAAATTATCAATTACTTAAACAACTATCTAGGTGAATTTTGCTGATTTTGCTCGGAAATACATGAGTAATGAGTAATTTCTTTTTTAACTTTCCAGAGGAAGTAAATGTAATGGGGCCGATTTTGAAAATTTCCAGTTTTACATATTTCCGCGGTTTCAAGGCCGCAATATCCGAATCAAACCTTTTCAATGTGATGTCTGCGCATGTGTGTGTACATATGTACGTATGTTCGTTCGGATTTTTCGCCTCGATTATCTCGCGAACCAGTTATGACATTAACACGTGATTGGGCTTATCCGATGCGTTATCGCGTATTTAAGAACTTTTCAACATAATTAGTGAAGCCGTTTTCTAATGGTACCAAAAGACTGAAACAAACTGAATAAACAGAATTTGAAAAGTGGATAAAACACATCATTTATGTATGGAGATAGTGATCGTTTCAGCATAAGCTGCAGTACATGTTCGAAGAATAATCTATGAAGGCTAACAAGACCTTTTTTTTAATGTTTTTCCTCCTCTGGGAAGTTAGTCGTGTGGACTACAGGGGTCGCACTCACACGACTTCAATACCACACCGATTATGCACTGCCAATTTATTTGCAGTAAATATTGAGGGCTTATGTGTGTAAGTATATACTTCCCACGAACAAAAGAAAATGTTTTTATTAGCGAATTTCCGAAGGGAATGAATCTATTTCTTTTGTACTGATGAAGGAATTTTGAAAAAATTTCTCAAATGTTCATCGATCCTAACTAGTAGATGTCAAAAATGACTATCATTGGTATTTGAAAGACCCCATTGATTTCTTATTCGGTTTAATTACTCGTTAGCAACTGTTATTTGTATGAACCTTCAGAAATTCCACTACAAATTTATTTATTGTGCACAGGCAGATATACCCATCATTAGCACACCCTAGTAACTTTCCTACAGTCTGTATATTTCCTTACCTATTATCTTCCACTTTCTTTCCTTTCAGCTATACACATGTTGTCCATTTGTTAAAATCCTCAAAAAAGCTAATGAAATACTTTAAGGTAGCTTTTTTCTTCTATATTCGATTAGTCACTGTTATATTACTTAAAATCGGCACGAATCTCCGAAGAAACCGTATAGCTTTAAAAGAACGATTTCGCCACATGAACATTCTGAAACTTTTTTCTAGCCGACATCAATTTTTATTATTATGAACGCCTCTCAGACTACATGAATTTCATGTTGATTACAATAACCCTGATTGACGCGTTACTTTAATACTGTTAAGTAGTATCTACGTATTTAATTATATATTGCAGTAGATAATATTTACCATTAGAGTAGCTGTTAGTAGCATAGCTCTTTCACTTTAACATTGATGTTATCAACATCAATATTGCAGATAGAAATTAGATATTCTTGTACATCGTTATATTCATTATATTTACGACATGCAATATTATGGAACACGGAGAGAAACACAAGAAGCATCATCATTGAGGTTGTTGCTATTTAAATTGTTCATCAGTGTCTATACTGTTTAAAAGTGTATAAATAACGTTAATAATATTATGACAATGAACATAATTGAACGTTAAGCTTTAAAATGATCTCATTATTATTATTTATAATATTAGTATTATTATTATTATTGTTATAAACCAGCTTTTCCCCGGGTCATTATTAACTTCCTGGTATAGGGAACTTCTTGTAACCAATCCAAAAATCCAAATCGAAATTTTCAATATTTCTTTACGTTTCATGGTCTGTGCACGTATGCGGATGCATTAGTGTAAGTTCGGGAACATTTTTTCGTTCACAATTTTTCATGAATGAAAATAATCATAATTCATTGAGTATATCAGAAAAATTGGCCAAAATTTTGACATTTAGTATTTTAAATTTTTACAGAATTCTTTCATTTATGATTCAAAATGATGTCATAACTCTGATCCATCTATAATCACCATTTTGAACCTTGAATCTTGACTGCATTAAAGATTTCTGTAAAAATTTGAAAAATGATAAATGTCAGATGAAAGTCAATGAAAGCGTAACAAACAGACAAATAAACATGCTCACTTTCACTTTTATATTATATAGGGATAGGAATTGTAAATTAATGATATTCCATAAATTAGGTAGTTCTTTTATTTAAAATTAAATTACGAGCTTTAAACAGAAAACTATATAGTCATCAATTTTATATCGAAAAGATAACAAGCAACGGACACAAAGGTACCTTCAGCCTATACTTCATGTTATTAATATTATTATATCTTAAATAAAATATTTTTGTATATTATTATGAATGTACGTAGAGTTTTAATTGTCATTAAAATGATAAAAAGCACGCAATTTGATCGTAAATGTTTTATTGTTCACTTTATAAAAGTACATAATAAAATTGTACAGTAAATTAAATTCAGACAATGTGAATACATAGAAATAATTCTAGTTCAAGTCGATAAACAAAACTTTCGAAAATTTATTATTGTTATAAAAAAATTACTTTTACTAAACGTTAGTTAGTTTTTTATACTTCTTTGCGTGGCCTGTAGATAAATATTTAATATCCATTATAATAAATAACTTATGTACCGAATGTTATGTTTTCTAGCAAGGACAAGTTTTGTGTCAACAGCAAATCATCAACCTGTGATTGTTTTCATTATTTCTACCTCGATTGTTTTTACTGTCGAAAGATTTGTTTATAATAAACAATCCTGTTTTCCTTACAATATTAGTTCATTTAATAAACTTTAAAAAAACACATGTATTAAATCGGATGGCATTAAAATGTTCAGACATAAATAAAAGAAACTTTTAACCAAAAGAAAACCGACTTCAAAAGAAAAACTTTTCCAAAACAAATTAATATGCACTAAAAAGTAAAAAAATAACGATAATATAATGTAGTTAAAATAACTGTTATTTTTGGACTTTTTAGTTTCGTGAGCTTTGACATAATTTAGTTCTGTAACTATAAATTTACGACATTTATCTAGAAGCAAGCTTTTTTAAGCACCATATGTTTGATAATAATCTGGCCTAGAACTTGCTTAGAACTGAACCCTCGGTTTATCGGTAAAGTACTTAAACGAATGCTTGGCGAATTACTTTTTTATACCAAATGAAGTTTTTTTACTATTCTAAGTCTAAGGCATTTAATTAAAATTATAAACGACTGTTTTTAATAATATGATTTTGTGTTTTATGTGTGTGTGTTTTTTCCAGTTTTTGTATGTTACTTGTGTGTATTATACTTTTCTTTGTAACTATAAAATACTTAAACTCCTCTGGGAATTTATAAACATTACCTTCTTGAAAAGAACAAAAAAGTCTTCATGGTATAAATTTATTTCACAGCGAGAATTTATTATGATTCATCAACAGCATAATAATTTTATTTCATCTTTTACAATAAAAATTACATTTTTTAATTTATATGTGGTCTATGCTGTCCTGTATATAACAGCGGAGCAGCCAGAACATAGTGCACCAAAACAATATTTTGGTCGTTATCAGGTCGTTATCGTTAACTTAATAGTCGAAAGGTTAAACTCGATTCAGCTTTAACTCGCTCAGCCACTTAGCCTCTAATATAAGTAATATATCAATAAACATGCACTGCTAATGGATTTATGAATCAAATTCGAATCTGTTTCATACGGGACCATCGAGAGACCAGCCAACTGCCTTCATGGAATAAGGATTAATAAGAATTTTTATCATAAAATGAACAAAGATGTGCCCTCATCACTTTAAATCAACTATAAATATCAGAAAACATTATGAATTACTCGATTAGATAAAAACTGCGCAATATCATCATTTGTTACTCCTCAGGAAAACCACCCTTGGGAACTTTTATATGTTTACTCTTAAGTTTATTACCTATTTTACTTTTTTCTAGTTTTCTAAGAACATTTTGTTTATTTTAATCCATACTGAACTGCTCATTTTCCCGAGGCACAATGGAGTATTTATATCAAATTTCTGGACAATAGTCAGAAAACTCAACTCTATAGTTTTATATTGAAAGGGGCTTTTGGTGTAGTAAGATAACCACTCCATCTTAAGCAAATCGCTTGAGTTATCTCAAACTCACCTCCCGCCTGATTTGTAAGCAGCAATCTACCTGCTCATATGGATGCATGTTATCGTGTCATTCAATTTACGTTTATTGTGTTTGCTAGTACAATAAATGAGGAATTTTTATTATATTGAAGACGAAAGTTTGTGCTTTATTTATTAGTATTTAATGTTACTGTTTCTATAAATATAATTAAATATTTGTGATTTATCTAGCTGTTAAAAAAGGAAATTTTTTTCATTAAATTTATCATACTCAAAGCTTTTTGTTTATGTGTCAGGCGCCTTTTCTCTTCAGACTAAGGTAAGGATAGAGATTAAGATATCTTAAGGCAAAAGTCAAAAAAAGGAACAAGCAGTTTTCCAATGCAACTTTGTATCTTATAATTCCAAAATCACCTTGCGTGGAAACAAAAGCAAACTTAGATAAGAAAAACAGTGGCTCAGCAGCAAAAAAAATTTAAGAAAAAATTTTTAAAATTTAAAAAAACGAGGAAATTATTATTACCAAAAAAGTCACCCTATTTTATGTGAATATTACCTAGTAATAATAAAAATATATGATTATATATAAATTTTAAGAAGAATATAAATTAATAAAGTTGATTCTGTTAGTGAAACAAATGTCGTGTTAATTGAAAAAGACCACCACTCAAACGCAAAAGTAACAACACACACATATAATACATTGAGATAGACCGACATATACCTACAACATAACGAACAGAATTCATTTAAAGTGAAATTATGAACACCCAAACATCAAACGAGCTGTGGTGATTAGTGCTTTAAAATGAACGTTAAAAACATACTAGCAAAAACAAATGACAGTATTTCAGCACAGCAAAAACGTTTTAATAAAGTTGGCGTTGACAACTAAATATAATACTGTTTGGTGTTTAATAACGTATCGTATGCGTTAGAATTTAATTGATATTCTTACGGTTTAATTTGTTTTAGATAAATCTACGTAATATACTTTCTTTGTTTGTGTTTTTAATGGCATAATTAAGTTGTTAAAAAAAAAATTAAAGGTTTATTAAGTAGGTATATAGATTATCCCTTTGCTATAAAAGGATTAAAGTTTTTTTTTCTGGGCCAATTTCATATGTTTGATCACTGAGATTAAGGCTGTAAACACATATGACTGATAATAAAGTATAAGTAATCAACTCTGATGGAATTTTCAATACCGCAAAGTACCAACTACGATAAGTGATAGTCTGTATCTTGAACACACATTATGTATGCAGCGTGTTTCAGAATAGCTAGTCTAAGGCGTTTTTAAAGGAGGGGCCATAATATAACATAAAACTATTTTTTAATAGTATTTTTACATTGGAATGTGTAAGAAACAAATTTCATGTTTATACAAGCTAATTATTTTTTTGCAAATAATAATAATAATGTAAATAATAAATTTTATAAATTAAGTATTGAAATAAAAATATTATCCATCCGCTTTCTAATATTTTTGTTTTCAATTCTAAATTTCTACAATGATTCTATCAGCAACAAAATAATTACCTTGTATAAACATGGAATTTCTTTTTTACACATTCCAATGTAAATATATCATTAAAAATATAGTTTTATGTTATCTTTCGACTCCTTAAAAAACGCCTCAGGCTATCTATGCTGAAAAACTCCGTACAACATGAATTTCGCTTTGTGGTTTTTCCAAATTTGTCACAACATATCATAGACATCATAGACAAGTGTCATAGGACGAATTTCAAGAAGTGGATGTTTTAAATAAAACTGCAAACACTTGGCGAGCTATTCCCTCGCTTTCCTAGCGTTTTCAGTATTAATATTAAAACATAATGGTTTTGAATACAAGAGAAGACTCTATCTAGCGATAATAATAGAAACTATAGTTTGCAACGCCCAAAGACCGCCCATATAACTTAACAGAAATTTTTGTTTAAAAGCTTGCAAATCATTTGCATATAAACATAGAAAAGATGCTAACGCAACAATTTTTAACTCTAAAATTTTGTTACAGAAGAAGATATTAATGCAACAATTTTGTTAGAGTAAATGGTGAGTTAATTTTCATAAATTTCCATATTGTTGTCTGGAAATAAAAATTTCACACACAACTATAAAATTAAGACTAAAAATGTACATGAAACTATTTAACCTAAAAGTTAAATGTTCAAAATGTAAATCAAAAATGAAATTCCTCCTAAATTTGTATGAAAGAATTATATGTAAAAAATTCATATAACAAAACAAACTATAAAGTTTATATAAGAAAGTGGAAAAACTTATCAAATACTCGGGGAGGAAATATGGCACAGCACATTAAGATGTATAATGAAGTAGGCATCATTAGTCTTTTTATTCAATAAAAAAATCATCTGAGTGTTTGAAGTATGGTTTATATCTATTTTTACTACTACATAAAATATTTTGAAAGCAGCATCGATTCCAAATATGGCTTGAAAATAATGCATTTATCAGTTAATCTTTAGATTAAAGTTTTTAAGATTTGAATATTCTTTCCTGGCTTGTAATCTAAAACAAAAATTGTTTTTTATCAGTAAAAAATTTTTTTGTACCATATTGCATGAAAATTATTAGTTGGATGTATTAACAGTTTGGAGTGTATAAAAAGTTATAATAAGTTTTATATATATCGGAGAAAAACATATCAAAGTTTGTTATACAATCTATTTTTATAAAATTGGAGAATATGCAATTGATATTGGATGAAAATCAATGGACCTACATAACATACACACACACACATATCCGTACATGCTCAAGTGTTTTACAAACTTTAGCGTTGTTCTTCGTGATAACGATTTATACAATTTTTTTGTGTCTGCTAATAAACAAAAAAAAGTACTGAAAAACTTGTATCCCTTTAAAATTGAACGAAAAAGAATACGTGTAATACTGATTGGCAAACACGATTAAATTTTTTTTTTTTTTTTTGAATATACAAATAATTTTCTTTGATATTTTATTTTATACACGTGACTAGACCATTCTTTTTATAAATATTATCGTGTTTGTTTTGTTCCTAAGGGCGGATATTATATGTCATATAAATAAATGTTTAACGATTAATTATCCTGTTATACACCGTATTCATACAAGAGACGAAAAAAAAATTTTAATAGCGTAGTGTAAAATGTTCGTTTGCTTCATATATTTTTCATAGATATTGTAATCGGTGTCACAGAATCTCAAGATACCCAAACCGCATAAAAAAACTCTTTTTTTAACCCCCAACTAAAAAAAGAGTTGTTATAAGTTTGGCCACTATGTGTGTATGTCTGTCTGTGGCATTAAAGCGCCCAAACGGATGAACAGATTTTTTTTTTTTTCGTTTGAAAGGCAATTTAATGGAAAGTGTTATTATACCTAGGTCTCAAGAGCAAGTTTAGGGTTCCGTTCGCGATATTACTAAAAAAATTGGCGATGATCTTCAAAATCGGCTCAGTTTGGAAAAGGTATTAGGGAAAAAGATAATTAAATGGAGAGTGTTCCTAGTTTTGGTTCAAGTGCGAGTTTATAACTCCGTATCCGAAAAATTTGTCGGTTTTCTTTTTTAATTTTCCAAATTTCACTTTTTACAATACTTTAGAGATTAGAAATCGAGACAAAAACTTTAAAAATAAAATTATTTTATTATAGACAAAATAAAGAAATCTCTAGTCTGCTACATGCAGTAAATGTATTACTCTCAAAGTTTATTTGAATCCCCCCCCCCCCATTGTAAATAATATAAAAGAAATATAAATCTTCTTATTAACTGTTCATTACACAGTTTTTGTTAGTGTCGCGTTGTTTTCGCTCTTTCTGAATATTTTTATTTAGCTCATATAATGTTCTATCAGCCTATCTATTCATACTATTTATTTATTATGAGGTATATTTCTTTCTGTACGAAATTATAAAGTTATATAATTAGAAAATTAACCTCCGACAAAATAAATAAAACTTTAAGAAAACTAAAAAACACGCTTTTGTAACTTGTTCACAAAAAAAAAAAAAAATCGTTATAACAGTCGGGGGTCCTCTAAGATTAAACAGTTTTCCATAGGACCGCAAATAAGTCTCCCGACTGTAATGACGGTTTTACTTATCATAACAATTTCAGATGAAAATATTTTCTTGTTTTCATACTTTGTAAGATTACACGGTTCTGTGAGAGCGTCGGGGTTTTAATTTTTGAACCTTATTTTATGTATGCTATTTTGGTAAAGTTTGGACATAAAGTATTACATTATATAATAAAACTATTTTGCAGTTATAATCTTGTGATAAAGTATAACACTATACAACGTGTTTTCTTATTGACGACAGAAACTTAATTTCCCAAAATAAGCTCATCAAGAAATGAAATTTACAAATATCTACTGATTATCATTGGCTACTGGTTATCGAATGATGGTCAGTGAATGAACAAATTTATAAATTTTTACCATATCCGTATCTCCCAAATTAGACCTTAGATCCAAATTTGGAATAGATTTTTTGTTGCTCTTGATGAGCTTATTTTGGGAAGTTAGGTTTCTGAAGTCAATAACAGAACACGTTGCATATATTTTTGAAAAGTGCAAATTACACTTCATTTGATACCTAACACGCTATCATTAAACCGAAATTTGTTTTTTGATCATAATTATATGTTCGCCATATTCAATTTAATGTGATGTCACATAGCCTATACCCAGCGGATGATAAGACGCTTTTAGCGATACCTCATAGGTCAAATTATGATAAAAAATTAAGAAGATACGAGGGAACAGATGAACAACATACATGCATACCGGTCAAACACACAACTCTCGCCATAGTATATACTATATAGTCCTAGTCGGGGTAAAAGTGATAGATTGTGTGAATACTATATTTGCAATACGAGTTTGTTTTATTGCCACTGTGTCACTGAGATATTCACTTAAAGAACCCAATAACACATCCACATTTGCAGGTGTAAGAATTAACTTTAAATTAAACTAAATTTCATTTATGCATAATATAGAACTTTTCTACAATAATTGTCAAAATGATAAACGTTTATTTAAAGGTGACATATTGTATAGTTTGATCAATTTTATAGTGGAAAATGTCAGAGTTATCATCGTATGTCTAACGTAGCTGGATACCATAGTCGTTTTATTTCTATACCTACATGGGTATCCATACATATAAATATATATTATAATACACGTAAAGTGTTACTCTAGTTGGATGCAAGTCAGCTTTTATTGGTTATAACAGCCAAACCATTTACCATTTCAATTCCATAGGGTAATGTATTGCCTGGAGCATTCTGCCACAACAATTTAAAGCTATTTTATACTATCAAATTCAAATAGGATTAAAAAAAGATGGTGAAAAGATTGGATTTTTTTTTTATTTTATACTCTTCCAATGAAATATTATTCCATATAATAAATGTCATAAACGTATTTTAAAGCTTTATTGGGCAGATATAACAAAAAAAGTATCGTAATATTCAAAACAAACTTGTATGTTATAAAACTTTATTAAAAATATAATTAAAATTTTTGGTGGAAACCAACGTAAAACCTCTATACACAGGAAAAAAGTTTATCCGTAACGGTTGAAAGAAAGAGTCAGATTTTTTATTTTCTTTAAATAGTATATATTATTACTCTGGGAAGTTTTTTTTCTGCCCTACCCTTATCTTTCTTATTTTTTTATCAAATTTCATGATTTACATCTCATTTTCAAGCTTATTATGTCTTGGTTTGACGAAAAATATACGCCTACCATGTAAAAATATACCGCTTAGAAAAAAAATCACTAGACAAATAATTCGTACGAAAAAATATCATAAATTTAAATAACAAGTTTATTAAGCAAAAATGTTGTTAATTTTAACTGATACTCTTCTTACTCCTAGACATAAATACTCAAACATTATTAGGAAAACATGTTAGTTTTGACAAATGCTCTCATAACACTCTACACAATTACTGTTTTTAATACATATTCTCCTAATATTATTTTTAGAATATATATATATATATATATATATTTTTTATAATAGGGTGGCCATTGGTTACGGTAACTACAGGATCGGAAAAATAGAAAAATAATTTCTATTGATTAAAAAGTATGGGCAATGTTAGTAAATAAAAGGAAAAAAACTGTTTAGATATTCATAATAAGTTATTATAATATATTACTGATTTAATTGTAGTCTACAGTAAAGAGGAGGGTATGGTTTCGTAAATAACACTCTTACGAAATCTCGTGAATGGCTTCATTTCAGTGTAACCTACAACGTTTACATTGACGAAACTTTGAAAATTGGTGCGTTTTCAATGTGGAAAACGGAAAACATGTCCTGTTGAAAAAATATAAACAACTATTTGCTTTTTTCTTGAATGCAAGATAATTGAATATAATAAAAGAGAATCATAGTGGCCTACAAAAATATTCCACATTCAACATGGCGGAAAAACGAAGAATGAAAATTTATGAACAACCGGCTAATTTTTACAGATTTGTTTAATAAACATTAGTAAAATTAAATGCTCATACATGGCCTACAAATTTCATGACCTACAGATTTCTTAGACCTACGCTTTATACATATGTCAATTTAATGACTATATGTTTTATTAATAAAATTACCTTACCTTAAATAAAATAAATAAATAAATAAAAATATAAAAACTTCAGATTCAGATTTAATCTATTCTTGGACGTTTGAACGATCTGAAACTTTGAAAAACGAATTAGAGCCGATGAAAGGGGTAGTATCATATCCCAGATAATATTTTATACAAAAACTTTTTGTTGTTATGGTGAATTACCATATATATTGAAGTAATTGAATGTAAAAAAATGTTCCAATAAAGAATTTTAGATACATACGTACTCAGGGTAAGCATTACCAGTGTTTTTCAATTTATTTAAATAAAAGGAGTGTCTACGACCTACGTCAAATTTGTTCTGAAGTTTAATGGTAATGAATGAACAGAAGGAATATAAATACAAAATGTAAAAATTGCTAAATTAATTTTTGCTTTAACTAATGGACCAATTGGAAGGGCCTAAATAGATAAAATGTAAACCTATATCAAAGTTGGACATCTCAGAACAGGATTTGTTTGATATATTCCAACCCTGGGAAAGCTTGTGGAAATTGTAAATCGGTAATTTACATTGGGGATTTCTCAAACCAACTCTGTTCTTAAAAACCTCTTTCTCAAAAACAATATTTTTGTAGCAATTTATGCTGTTGTAACTTTTGTAGACTTTGAGCAAAATTTTTAATAAAGTTAAGAAGTTTTTTGGACATTTTCTGATATTTTTCAGGTTCCTGAGCTCCCAGGGATGTGAGTCGAAGCCCCTTATGTTACGAACAAAAAAGAAAATATATCATATTAGGTAATTATTTTGTGCAATAAATCAAACTTCTGTAGAGTATTTAACTTACTAGGACACGCATAACCGGAGCACTATTTCATATATATAGAACTTTGATTTAAAAACCAACACGAGATTTTACATGAAAAGTTAGGTTTTTGTTCGTAACTTAACATCCCTCTCAAACCCCTGATAGCTCAGGTACATGAAATTCATCTTTAGAAGGGTCAAATTTATCTTATAATATTTCTTAAAAATGCTATCGATACATCACATTTAATTTCACTACAAAGTCACATGTAGTTGTATACGTCCTTGTTTTTTTGTTTAAAGTTTTTTACTGTTTCTGTATAAAAAACAGTTGGTTGTTTTTAAAACTTTTATTAATGCTGGTCTAAAAAAGTAACAAAAAATATCAGCAGTTTACTCAGAACATTTTTTAACGAAGAGGCGTCCTAGAAGTGAAAGGTTGTTGTCAAATTAAATCAAAATTGCATGGTACTATTTCAAACACAGCACTACTGACGGTTTATTTTTCTTTAGTCAGATGTTAATCAAGTGCGAAATCAAATAGCCTTAGAGGTTTAAGTTTTAGAACAAGAATTGAATATTGTTACTTGTTTGACACAAGATCTTCTTTTATTTTCAATTTTTTTTGAAAATAGAAAAGTTTGACAAAGCATATCGTGGAAGCAGCAAAAACTATAAAAAAATGTCCTGCTGTTTTGTTCTTTCTTTAGTTCTTAAGAGGAAACATTCTTCATTTCAGAGGAAACAAAACGGCGGCTACTCTACATAACTATTTCGAATGTTATATTGCTAAATAAAAATATCCCATGTCTTAGTAATAAATCTATCCCGAACATGGATTTTCAGACAATTTTTTTTGAACTGTTATTTTGTTTATTTTGAGTAAGAGAACACTCTATATGATCTGCAATTTTACTGAAAATATCATGATATACATCTTTGCATCCTTTTCTTTGATGTTCCGTTTGTGGAAATATTTGATAAAGAAATTTCTTAATTTACAAATTCTTAAAATTTTTTTAAATTATTTTCCTAAAATAATATTTTATACTTGTAAGGAACAGTGTTGTACCTTAATAATAATGGGTCTAAAATGATTTGGCATGTACGGAACAGCAAATATATGGAAACAGAGTTGAGCTATTTAGTAGGCAGCAACCGATGGTTGTTCATTTAATTTTGTTTTGTAGTAAAATAAGAATATAATGTTTTGGCGAAAATATTAAAACTTCTGCTTGAACGGTTGGTTGATCTATGAACAAGTTATTTTCTTCGAAGTTTTCGAAGTTCGAAATCAATATCTGCTTAATCTACTATCTTAACATAACGTAGACTATTGGGGTGGTAAAGTTTGAAATGACACACGATGTTGCACCTTCATCAAATCAATATCTTCAATGAACAGTCAGTGCTTAGTTCATATTGATAGGTACTCAATTAATTCAGTGCTTAATTAACATCAGTAGTTACAGTTGTAACTAGACTCTCATGGAAGGGGGTCCCTAAAACATACTATACTTGTAAGCTTTTTAATGTGTCAATTACCTCTTTCATGAATTATAATCACCTTTCAAACAAAACAACAGAATCAAAATCTGTTCATCCGTTTAGGCGCTACGATGCCAAGACAGACAGACACACACACATAGCGGTAAAACTTATAACACCCCGTTCACAAAAAAAGTTAAAAAGTTAATAGCACATCGAATTTTAAACTTGGACCAATTCGGTCAAAAATTGTTATACCAGTTTGAAGTTTCTATAAATTTTTCCGTTGGAAACTAAGATGGCATTTGATGATGTTTTTTACCGTGCTTCTTTAAAGAATGAAATAAAAGTGTGATACAGCATACTTTTTTCTCAAAGCATGAGCACATAAATCAATTTATACAATCCTACCTTTAAAAATGACAAAGTTTCATATGAAGTTTCACCTCCTACTTTAGCCCCTTTGACCAATGACCTTTGAACAATGAATTTTTCGAAAATGAATTTAAAAAAAAAACTAAAGTAACATGACAAACATGCATACGTTGATCTATATTTGTCTATAAAATTATTAACATGGGTCAATCGGATTTAACCAATTCGGTCAAAAATTGTTATACCAGTTTGAAGTTTCTATAAATTTTTCAAGTTTTAGTGAAAAAATCAATCTTTTTAATTTTCAAGAATTGGGTATACTTTTCCTCCTAGTTGAAGTTTGAACGCAAACGTAAGGACGCGTTTATTAAATTATTAGTCTAGCTCATATTTTGCATGTTTTTGAAAGTGCGCTTGCAATCCACATTAACTTTTGCAAAGGACTTACCTTTCATGTGTATTTTGGCAGTGTAGACACCATTTCACCTTTTATGAGCAGTTGTCTAAGCACATTTTTGTCTTGAAACCGTTAACTAACGTAACTACTATCAAGTATACGAAATTTTGACTCGTTAATATAATAAACCCTTTGTAAAAGTCATTCGTAGCCGTATTTTATATGTAAAAAAAAAATAATATAAATTTACTGTGTTAATAAAAGGAATCAGACGTTATATATTTGTTGTATTTCATCTGAAAATAACTTGTATAATCATTGTTGTCATAAAATATCCAAGATTATTATACACTTTAACGGTCACTAGAACTGCCAGTTACGAAAATCAACCAACAGCAGTGTGTATTTATTACGATAGTTTATTAACATGGGCTATATATAATTAAGGTTTTTTTTGTTTCTTGATTTTATTAATTCTTTTCGTAGGGTGGATGAGTGAAATAAGTATTATGATGTGAATGGTTATAATATATAAAACTAGCTTTTGCCCTCGGCTTCGCTCGTGATAATGATTCATTTCAATGTATTCCATAAATGATTCATTTAATGAATCGTTGATTCATTTAGAGAATCAATTTTAAAGACTTAGAGAACAGACTTTAATTACATCCCCTTGGAAAACGACGTCCCATTCGTCCATCATTGATTCATTAGTGAATCAGATCCAACCTTTACCTTACTTATCACCTCTTTATACTGCAATATACACAAGGTCAACTTTGAAGACAAAAATGCTACCCTTCAATCCGCTTAACCCGCTTGTCTTCGCTTAGTCCGCTCCCTAAGGGTTAGCTTTACTTACATCCCGTTGGAAACTAAGACGGCATTTGATGATGTTTTTTACTGTGCTTCTTTAAAGAATGAAATAAAAGTGTGATACAGCATACTTTTTTCTCAAAGCATGAGCACATAAATCAATTTATACAATCCTATCTTTAAAAATGACAAAGTTTCATATCAAGTTTCACCTCCTACTTTAGCCCCTTGAACAATGAATTTTTCGAAAATGAATTTAAAAAAAAAAACTAAAGTAACATGACAAACATGCATACGTTGATCTATATTTGTCTATAAAATTATTAACATGGGTTTTCCATAAACAAAATTCGAATCCCCTTTTTACCCCCTTAAGGGGTGAATTTTGGAAAATTCTCTCTTATCGGATGCCTATGTCATACAAAGAACATACTCTCCAAGTTTCAGGTTTCTACGATTAGTGGTTTAGGCTGTGCAATGATTCGTCAGTCATTCAGGACAAAGAATTTTATAGATATAGATTGTGACTTTGTTTTTATTATTAAACAATCTCGGTTATATAACCAACAAGGTTGATTTCTTACTGCCTTGCCTCACTGTTGATAAAAATAACTGTTTTATTAAAAAAGTAATAAGGGGTAATAAAATATAAAACAAAATTATTTTTAGCGAATTACCAAAGGAAATGGAGTTATTGCTTTTGTACTAATGATGGGATATTGAAAAAATTTCTTCAAATGTTCATCGATCCTACTTAATAGATGTCAAAAATGACCATCGTTTAAATTTACGTATCTAGACATTTATGTATCTGTACGTACCATCTCTAGCGGTCGCAATTTAAGTCCGATTTGCATATTATTGGATATCAAAAAGGGTTTTGATATTTGAAAAGTCAAGATCGTTAATGACAAAGATCGACAGATAAACAGGGGTTGTGGGTGAGCAGAGTATAAAATTTTTAATTTGGTCAAGATAATTTTTTTTAATCAGTTTTAAGTAAAAGAGAATTCTTGTGATTTTCAAGACGCTTAGTTTTCGAAATAAAAATTCTTGGAAAATTAAAATGCAATTTTCGATTTTAAGAACAATGTGTTATATTTTCAATTTATGTTCTGAGGGAATATCAATGAAAAATCCAAGTCAAAAATTATTTATCCAGAGATCTGATCATGTTATTATCAATATTTTATATTTTATTACAATTGAGCTCTTAAACTTTATTGTTATTTACGAATGAATAAATAACAAAAATGAATTGAACATTTTTCATGAACTGTCACACACGAATGAATTTTTGTAAGTTTAAAATACTTGAATGTACACAAGTAACCGAAAATTTTCACTGTACCCATCATTACAATAAAATGTGTGCAAAACAAAAGATGAAGTGTGTAGAACGCACAATTTTCTGTATAAGTATGTGTGTATCTACGTTTAGGGATAAGAACAGAATAACAATTCTATTATTTGATAAGTAAAATATACACTTTTGTACAGTGTGCATGAGGTGAGAAATAAAAGTGAAATTTATAAAATTTAAAACACCCCCGAGAATTTTTTCGGATACGTAACCCTAAATTCGCACTTGAAACGTATTTAAGAACACTCTCCATAAAATTTCCGTTTAACTTAACCCATTTTGGCGATCATCGCCTATTTTGTAGTTGTTCCAGGTACGGAAACCTAAATTTGTACTTGAAACATAGCTAAGAACACTCCCCATTAATTTACCTTTCAATCGAATCAAAAAAAAATCAAAATCGGTTCATTCGTTTAGGCGCTACGATACCACAGACAGACAGATACACAGCAAGACACACACACACACACACACAGCCCTCGTCGATCGACATTCAAAAATAGGCTCTTTTCAAATGTCCATCGAAATACTTCAGTTGCCAACAATGGTTCTGTGACCATGAAGAGATTGACAAGGGATTATATTCTACGTTTTTGACTCGCAGAACCGATTATGAATGGTTTCAGCACGGGTCGTCTGGTCTGGTTGATCCAAATATTTTCTTCTTAGGGTTTGCACACCCTTCGTGCGGTTAATAGTAATTCTTATACGTTAAAAAACATTTAACATTGATTTATGTCCAAATTAACTAACGCATTTTGTACATAGGTAGAGTACTAAAAAATACAGAATAAATAAAAGAACACTTTATGTAATTAAAATGTGAGCTCATTTTGCCTAAATTACAAAGTTTTTCAATTATTGCTTGTGTTTAAATCTGTAATGTTAATAACTTTGTTAATAACTCTTTTAACTTTTAAGTTTAAAGTGGTACAAGGGGGATGATTTTGGGTTTAGGAATGATGATAACAGATAATTAAATGTAAGCTCCTTTTTTTTAATGTATTTATTTTCAAAAACATACATGCAGCTTATTTTAATGACAAGTCTTTTTTAACAAGTATTTGATATTTTGACTTATAAATACAATTAAGAATTTCGTGAGCACTTTTTTAAGATACCTTGTTGATTCAACGCACTTGTTCATTTAATAAGGGTTGTGGAGGTGCTCAAAGCCTTAGATACCGTCAAAGAACGTAAATTTATGGTATTATCATGAAATTTATAAAAATTTAAAAAAAAATACTCAAACAATTTTTCGGGTACATAACCTCAAACTCGCACATTGAACATATCTAAGAATATATGGTATCACAATGGGCTCTATAGCCTAACTGTGTCCTTCGTAGACAGTCAATATAACCTAACCTAACCTAACCTGTATACCAAAACTAAATACAATACAATTTTTTTTTTAAACTTTGTGCAAATCACTAAGTTTATAGGAGGACAAAAACAGGGAGTGAAAAGAACAGACGCTATGAACTATAAACACGTATGGGAAAAATTTTAGCACGACAAAAAGTTATGTTTCACAATCTCTTTTAATATTAATTAACATTAAACAAAAGATTGTAAGACAACATGATGAGAAGACTTGTTTATAAATAATTAATCAAAGTATGAATCTTTCAATGTGATCTAACACCTACTTTACATACATGAACAATGTGCTTTATTCATCATAGTATTTATAAGCAAAGTCATCTACAGTTGCAACTCCAAGTGAATGAAGAGGTTCAGATATCTAATTCGTGTGAAGTTTAAAATTACAGAAATCTTCAAACTACTTGGCTTCTAGCAAAATTAAAATGCCCCAAGATTTTGTTCACATAAGTACTTGTATATTTGATACTTGAACTCGAAAGGCATATCGTTGTGGGTGTAAAAAATAAAAAATAAACAAGTTTAAGACAATAAAAGTTGTTTATTTTTGATAGTTGTGTACAGAAAGTGACTCGAAGTTACCGTTTACGACTATTATTTGTTTTTGAGTTGTATTGACTGAACCTATTCTGGCGGTTGCAACTATCTGCCAAAGGAGTTGGTCATACGCTCAATAATCGTCTGGTAGATACTTGCAACCGTCAGAATAGGTTAAATCACGTTAACTCTTAAAGGAAAAGAGCGTAAACAGCAGCTTTGAGTTTGTGAAGTGTCTGTCAGACGATCATCCAGCGTCATGGCCATAACATCGTTCTCTGGCTGACCCTATTGGTATAAGAGCTATTAGAAACAAATAACTAATAAAAAAATTAAAAAAAAGGGTTAAAAAAAAACAAAATACAAAATTTTGTTAATTCGTCCGAACAAAATACAAAATTGTTAGGTATTCGAAGGAGGGCTATGGGGACACTTCAATTGGATGAATTTCTGTCAAACGAGAAACTCACCTTTGCACAGTACGAGGTAAAATGTGCCCTGAACATCGAATTCGCAACAAAAATTATACGGTTGACGAGAAAGAAGAAAAAGTTGTCGATGTCAAATGTTTTGATTATTTAATTATTTTTGCTGTTTTGAAGTAGTGTTCGGGAACATAGGCACAAAACACTGTCATAGCCGGTTTATTTCATTCGCAACCCGTATATATATAATAATTAGTCAAAGTCAACTAACGAACTGACGTCACAGCGCCATTCGTATAACTTCGTGAGTTTCCGGATCGTTTTCGAATTTTCATGATTTCGAGACATTTACTTTCTTTTAAAAGAAAAGAACAAAAATGTGATAAAGGTCTATGCAGCTTTGAAAGAAAAAGTATACTCATGTGAACATAATTTATCCAAACTATAGGTAGCTATAAAACATATTACTATGTGCAAGCATATTTAATTAATTCTGGTTAATGAATTACTTAACTGGGTACTGTGTAATAACACAATTATAAATACTATGCGTGAAAGAATAAAAATAAAAAACAACTAAAACTAAACATAAGTGTTAGTGTATTAATCTTTTCATATTTAGTGTGATAATATGAGGAAGTCAAAATCATTATAATAATGTATATAAACTAACTAGTAAAACGTATGTTTAATCGCAATAACGTATAATGAAAAATAAACACACATAGCACGTACCTACCTACTGTACTGTAGGTTAAAACAAACATTCATCATTAAACTTTATTCATAAGTGTAATTTTGCATATCATACGTTATAATCATTATTGCTATGAATAGTATACCACACAAAAATATTTCTAATATAAAAATTAATTTGAAATTTTACTACAATCATTTAGCGTTCCCGTTAATTATCCTGGATAATATACTAAACAGTTAAATAAATTAAGAAATAAAATTTAAAAATCTTAATAGAAGATATTTTAAATATTTATGCCCATTTGTAGTGCTTTGAAATAGGAGTTGGACTCGGCATCAGTGACATCATTATTCAAAATCGAATTCTTACCTATATCTAACAAAAATGTGTCGTATGAACTTAGACTGTCATGGATAAACATTTTTTAAGAGCATTTTTTATGTGAACAAATATAATGCAACTCGCGTCATCGTTATCGTAATCGTCATCGCGTTTGTAATTGAACCCCTTCTAAATCGATGAACCGATTTTGATGATTTTTTTTTGTATGTGTTCAAGTGGATGCGAAAATGGTTTAGATTCACAATTTGGTCCACTATTAAATGGTTCCGCACCAAAAAACTAAAACTCGCACGAAATAAATAGTGGAAACGCATGTAAGTAATACATTACATTACATCTTACTATTCAAATGTATTTATCTGCGCTTCTACCATATTTTATTTATTATTGATGTATTATTTATTATTATTCTGGTATTGTGAATAGGTATTTATTAGAGTTATATGCGAGCGCAGCAAACTCTTCTGTCGAAGACTCCAGCCAGGCTGGAGGTCAGGTCGAAAATCAGGCCAAGGGCCGAAGGTCAGTTATTTCAAGATTTTAAGTTTTCACTTCTGCCGACAGCTCCCATGACTGATTATCTTTTTTTGTTCAACGCCAACGTTACTTTTGCATCCAAATTTTCTTTACATGGGTGTAAAAACTATTTGCATGCGACTATTTTTATATGAATGAATATTTATGTAATCAATTGTAACAAAAATGACAAAAAAAATTCCCCATCACACCAAGGGTAAAAGTTGTAGTGCACAATAATTTGACATTAACAAGAAAACCTCGAATTGATCCCAAAAAATTCTAAATAAGCTGCAACAAAATTCCATTGTATTTGGATATTATGATAAAATTGTAAAAATAATGATACAATGTCAGTAGTTTTCGGAGTGTGGAAAGGAGAAAATCACGCTTTTCTTTTATTATTTCTCCAAGGTCCAAATCATAATACAATTGTTAAAATGTGCTACAACTTGAAAAATCGTAGAAATTTTTTACTATTTTGTTAGAAAGTTACTCCTTTCCGTTTTAGAAAGTAATTTTGACATACTTAGTATTTAACAACTACAACAGAAAATATAAAAAACAAAGTTATGTCTGCGTGTTAATCGGATACTAACCAGAATCTAATGATGAAGTTAAAAACCGTTTGATAGATTTATGTATTTGGCTTGAAAAGTTTTTGCATCATGTAGTCTGTACTCATAAGTATGTATATACTCGTAAACGTAGGTAGTCTTACTTTGTAGGTATAATATAAAGGTTAATAATGTAAGTCATGAAGAAGTTTCGCCCGCCACAAACATATACACCACCGTGGTGTGGTTACATAATGATCACCTTTTACGATAATTATTTTCAAACTTAAAATGATTAATATTTTGGAGGTGAAGAGCTGCTTGTTAATATACTGACATAAATTTAAATGTTGCTAAATTATTTTATTTAAGTTCATAACGTTGGGCTAAGATTTTCGTAATAAAATATATTTTTTTGGTAAAATTCGATTTTATTGTTCAACATATTTGCCTTCCAGGGCGATACAGCGATTATAACGGTCATACAATTTTTCGATACCATTTTTATAGTACGATTTGTCTGACTTCAAAGTAGACTTCAGTTTCGCTATTGTCAATTCATCAGCACCAAATCTCTTTCCAGCGATCATTCTTTTGAGGTCTGAGAATAGAAAAAAGTCGCTGAGCCTCAGATCTGGAAAATACGGTGGATGCGGAAGCAATTCGAAACCCAATTCATGCAATTTTGTCATAGTTTTCATTGATTTATGATACGGTGCATTGTTTTTGCAAGTTCTTCATTCAAAATGATATCTCTCACAAGTTGATAGTACGACAGCTGTCAAATTTATACACATGTCTTTTGAAGGTTAGGATTAACTAAAAATCATATGGACCATGAAGGTTATAAAGAAGGAGAACGATCGCTACGTGTTAAAGCATTAGCGCGTCTGTCCCTGAAAATTTGTAGAATTTATAGTTCATTTTTCAGACACCAGCCGATCTGTCATCAAGAAGTAGTATCTGCGAAGTTAGCTGTTTATGAGTACAAGTAGATGAAGTTAGTTGCATAATGTACAGATTGATATATCATTTCAAATTAGCGCACAACAGCCCGCTTTTATTGATACTACTTAGCGGTCGCAGCGCCTCACTTATTTTATCCATATTTCGGGGACAATATTTTCTATATCGTTCTCCTTCTTATAACCTTCATGATATGGACTTAACACTAGTAGCGCCACCTATGTGTCAGCCAAATAACTTATCAGCCCACCTAATATAATCATTTTATGTATTTTATTACGGCGTATATAATTTTGTAGAGAATTTGCAATCATGTAATTCCCTTACTTTTTTTGTAAATTTTGTATATGTACATTTATGTAATCACGAATATGGTTTTTGTAATCTAACAATACGTCATGACAAAACTCATCAAATATCACGCATCAAACAAAGCGTGTAACTTATTTGTGGTATATAAATAATATTGATACTCTTTTCCGCATTTTATATTACCTACAAAATTAGTTACAGAATATCAAATTGCAAATACATAAATTGACAAAGATCTTTATCAAAATTATTGTCTATTAATTAATTTTATTTAAAAAAATTAATTTGATTTAATAATTAACCGAGACTTTCAAATTTGGTGCTTCAAGCTTCATATAAGCCCCTTATGTAAACGCCCCCGATTTTATTATTTTCAATAATCCAAGTATAAATAATACGTCGAACTAGTCACTCTGTATAGTAATAATAATAAAGGGGTTTAACCTAATTTTCTCTGACATATACGCCTATAACAGAGGCCACACACATCATTATTTGTTAATCTTTATTTATTAAACTTAAATTTATGATGTAGGTGGAGTCGGTTACTTCGTTCTTTTCCAAGCGACGACAATGTGATAAATTCTACCGCCCTAATAATTATAATTGCTCACGATGCCGCTGCCTGGATTCGAACCCGAAAATTAAGTCTAAGTAGCTTTAGGTAACTCAGCCACTTAGGCTATCACTCAAACACTCTGTATAGTGTCGTTATAGTATAAACAACAAAAATTAATAACTCCTTGCAGGGACAACTTATTTTTAGATTTTGTTGCACCCTACCAAATATTTCCTCTGATAACGTATGTTAGCTATGTGAATATTATACGACAAAACTTTTCTCTTAATGTTATAACTAACTTTGAACTAATACATGTTACCAAAAAAAGAAAAAAATTTATCCTAAAAGTCAACTTGAAAAAGAAAAACCTCTCTAAAACATAAACGGACAAAAAGTCATTGGGGAGACGAAAGTTTGTTTTTTTTATTTCTGTTTTTTCTTTACTTCCAATAATAAAACTCACATTAAAGATAAAAAATATTGATAATGTTTAGAATATTGACTTTATCGTTAAATACTGAAATAATTTACGTAAGGGCTTTTATTACAAAGAAAAAAGATTATTGAGTACATTTATATCATGTGGATATCAAGCTAGTGTACATTTCTTAGAGTTATTTGAAACTACAAGTCTGTGTGGGCATGGCTTTAGTGAAGCTTTTCGGATTCTCACCCACTATTTTGAAATTTCTAGAACTTTTTATTTGCTTGTTTTTCGAAATCCACTGTTTTGAAACGAATTCTTAAACAAAATATTTTTCTCTGAAAATTTACTATTTTGACCGCCTCATTATTATACACTGTGCTTGGTATAAAATTTAATTCAATAGACTCACTATTTTAATATACCTTTTATCTTCCATGGGTTTGGAGAAAATGCAAGCTTGGAGAATTTTGCCCTAAATTGAATCCTTAAGGGTGCACAAAAGTTGGTTATAATTTTTTTCAAGATCATTTTTTATATTTAAAATTTTCTTCTAGCTTTTTATCTGCCATGATCTAATGAATTTTTCTATGTGTACGTTGTTATATTCTGGTAAATGCTTTTGTTTATCGTGTTTAAAAATTTGAAGATAAAAAATACGATACAGTTCCTGTATTTAAATCCTTCCCCGTAAAGGAAATTACAATCGGGTCGATATAAGTTCAAGTTGGATTGGAATATTATATAAATATCATTCAACCAATGCTAGGCATACCTCGATTCTATCATCATGTATCGATGGCATTTCCTATTTGGATTATACCATTTGACAATTTTAAATTGTTCGAATTATATTGGAAGTACAATATCTCATACCAAAAATATATTTATGAAAAAAAAAATAAGAGAAAATTTTAATCAAAGATACAAAAAATATGAAAATATAAAAATGTATAAGCAAGCACTTACCTTGAAAACCAGCATTTGTAGGTGTTAAACAAATACACAGAATCAACAAAATATTTAGTATTATTACTTTTACGATAATTTTATTAAAGTATGTATTAACCATTATCGATTATATTTCAATTATTATATAATATTCTTTTAGCTCAATGGATGGTTTAACGTTTGGTCAAATTGTATTACTTTTTTTTTAAATGGACACTAATATACTTATCATCGTTATTTTTTATTTATTATAATGGTTTTTAATCTTTTTTGAAGCACCCACTTTAGTAATGTTTATGTAATCACTCATTGATGGCCGGTTGGGTATAACTTGTGTTTTTATTCTACATAAATCGATAATTTATTATTTATGTGAATTTGTTTAAGTGTATTTAGGTATGAAGAATATTTTGATCTAAAATGCAGTAGCGTTGACAGGCTCTTTTGATCTAAAAGTCGGACAGATATAAAACAAATTTATTAAAAACCTACTGAAGTCGAACATTCAATTAGGATTTTTGCCATATTTGAACAAATGCCATATTTGAACAAAACTTTGAACGGCATAAGGTCGATCTTCACTCATCTGATGACAAGATGATGAGACCAAAGATATTTTTTATGAAATTTTATTGATTTTTAAACATGTCGACCATAGTTCTTCTATCGAAAAGTGTTCATGGCTGTTTTTAAATAAATTAATTTTTTCCATGAACGCTGTTTTCAGGCAAGCTTATACCATTAATTTCATCAAGTTACCTCATCAAGTATGAACTGATAAGTCATACTTGAAAGTGATCATATGCAGTCGAGTAGATTGCGATATATTCCAACGAAGGAACAAAACTTTCATTGCTTTTAAGGTTTAACTTAATGATATTAATGAATGCTAAAGATTAATTAATTAACTAAATGTATGACTAATTAAAGTTACAATAAACAGATGTTAATTTTGAAATCATTTTTTAAGTAAAGGAACAAAATGATATTTCCTATTTATCGAAACAATACGTGAACTCTTTTAGACTAAAAAGAACGGTCTATCTACGCTACTGTGTTCCATATGATTACAAAAATATAAGTAATTTTTGTTTATTTATAAAACATAAAGTGTATTACAATTTATTCACTAAAATGTGTGTCGTTTGTAATGTTATCAAAACATTTTCTTTTAATATTATTTTAAAGATCAAACATTGAAAAAATAATAATATTCTTCAGACCTAGTCGTTAATTTTCATACCTTACACAGGATACTTCAGAAAATATCTGAAAAAAAAGAAAATGCGATTAGTTTATGGAATATTATGAAAAATTACAAAATTTGAAATAATAAAAATTATTATTTTTTTAAACAAATAGAAAGAAATAAAAAAATTGCACAAAAATCGAAACTCGAATCCTGATTCTCTAAATATTCTGTCTGAGTGACAAAATTATATGTAACGTCTTCGCAGCCTTATTCTATTTGTACGTTTATCAATTACTTTGTTTATCAAAATTGGATAAAATTTCGATGTAATAGAGCAAAATTAAATATGTTGAATTTTGATGACGTCATCAAGTTCAAAAATTCGATTTTTTTAAATAATACTGGCAATTTTGATCCGATCTTATTGGAATTTTTTTTGAAACCCACTAATTTTGGGTCATTCTTTTCAGCTATGATGTCAGTTTTTCGCTAGTTATCACTTATGTGCTTAATTCCGAAACCAGATCTCCATATTCTTGAAACCTATTAGTGCTAGGTTCATTTTGACCACAAATTTGAAAAGTATGTCCCAAATTTAGTAGGATTACATTCTTTGTTTATCAAAATTGGATAAAATTTCGATGTTATAGAGCGAAATTAAATATTTTGAATTTTGATGACGTCATCAAGTTCAAAAATTCCATTTTTTTAATAACACAGGCAATTTTGATCCGATCCTATTAGAATTTTTTTTGAAACCCACTAATTTTGGGCCACTCTTTTCAGCTGTGATGTCAGTTTTTCGCTAGTTATCACTAATGTGCTTACTTCCGAAACCAAACCTCCGAATCCTTGTAACCTATTAGTGCTAGGTTAATTTTGACCACAAATTTGAAAAGTATGGCCCAAATTTAGTAGGATTACATACTTTGTTGATCAAAATTGGATAAAATTTCGATGTTATAGATCGAAATTAAATATTTTGAATTTTGATGACGTCATCAAGTTCAAAAATTCCATTTTTTTAATAACACAGGCAATTTTGATCCGATCCTATTAGAATTTTTTTTGAAACCCACTAATTTTGGGCCACTCTTTTCAGCTGTGATGTCAGTTTTTCGCTAGTTATCACTTATGTGCTTAATTCCGGGATCAGACCTCCACATTCTTGAAACCTATTAGTGCTAGGTTAATTTTGACCACAAATTTGAAAAGTATGGCCCAAATTTAGTAGGATTACATACTTTGTTGATCAAAATTGGATAAAATTGCGATGTAATAGAGCAAAATTAAATATTTTGAATTTTGATGACGTCATCAAGTTCAAAAATTTTATACGTTAGAAAAATTATTTTATACTTTTTAGTACAATAAATGCTTGTGCTTGTAAAAAGAATTTTTTATTTAAATTTTTAATTTAAGACTAAAAACCAAGCATGTATATCAAATATGGTGGAAGCGCTGAGAAAATCAGGATGCCGCTTACTTTACCATGTATTGCTGCTTCAAAATTGAGTTGCAGTATTCCGACCGGACAAACATCCGTTCATACGTTCATACATACATACATTGCAAGTTAAATAAAATCTTGTAAAACGTAATTTTGTCTTCAAATAATTGCCATTTCCTATGTAATAACATTTTTCGAGAAACCAAGGGTGGTTGCCAACAGATGACAAGACTTTTGTCAACGTGTAATAAAAACTAAATTAAAATAAAATAAGTATTAAAAACTAAATTAAAATTATAGATTGTTGTTTATTGTTCGTAAAATATAATTAAGGATGGATCGTGAATGTAAAAATTGTTAACACTGTATGTTGTCATTTATTTGAAATGCTAAACTTAGTGTGAAATTAGAAATGTTTTGAGTAAGACAATTACCTATTCAACGTTTGGTAATTTTATAAATTATAGTAATTTACATATAAACATTTATTTATTTCTACAGTTTGATTTACTTTAGTTTAAGCAAAATATATCTCACCAAAAACATAATTAACATATAATAAGCTGTAGTTGTCACAGAATCCTCATAAGCTCAATAACGTCAGCCCAAAAGGATATAAAATGTCATAGCGAGATATTCTTAGTCAAAAAAAAAATTAATAAGACTGATTTAAATTTATTGAGTAACTTTTCCGTAATGAAGCACTTAAGTAATACGAAAGAAAATTTTCGGAGACACATCCCCATCCAATTCTTTATAACCTACTCCTTCCTCACAACCCTCTAATAATATGACGTAAGAAGTTCTTCATAACTTTCATTAAACATCAAAATTTAAATTTAAGAAATGAAATTTTCCTATTTTTCTTTCAAAATCTTGGAATTTGGAAGTTTTCCTGGGGTATGATTTCGATCTAATATATTTTAGCGAAAATTGTAGGTTTCCAGAATTTCTAATTTTTGTTCTAGGTTTATGTCCGTGAAAGACTTTTCTTAGGCGTGATCGATTTTTGAAGCGTCATTGCTTGTATGAAATTGTAGTTTTCAGAACCATAACTTAGTGACAGTTTTTCAAATCTCCCCCTGGGGGGGGATATGACACATAGAAATTCGAGGAACCTTACAGGGCCTTATTTAAGGCTCAGTAGATGGTTACCATAACCATCAGTAAATCATATGTACATCTCTCTAACTATACATTATGATATAACATAGAAATGGCATTGTATCAAAATTCATGGCAACCTGAATCGAATGTATTAGTTTCCTAGGTAACCTAGGTATGGGTTTTATGTGTCTGTTACAGTTTTTTTATTTTAACTTCCAACCAGCCAAAAAATATAGTGCGATAGGGAACACAGTTCCAAAAAGAATATAATTCGTTTATAATACGTTTTATTTAAAATGATAAATGACATAATATGAATTTTATTATTGCACAAAGTATTACTTTAACTATTTTTATCGATTTTACATTTATATGCAGATAATCATCTCATGCTAGATCTATAAAATAAAGCTCTTAAAATTCTAATCATATCAACTTGTACATAAAATTTATGGTTTGAAATGTTGTATATAAAATATATAAATGGTAAGAGACCATATAGAATAGTGGTTTTAATAGCAGTAGTGTAGCATCAACAACGAATATATCAGCAGCAAACAAAATCTGTAAAGTGTTACGAAAGGTGATGGTTACCTTTTGTTTTTAGCGAATTTCCTCTTTAAAGAAAATATGAGTTATTGTTTTGTGTAATATCGAGTTTACAAAGGTGCTACGACAGTGATTGAAGCATAATTTTTTGAATTTTTGGATAGAACTATCTAACTACAATTTAAATTTTATTTATTTATCATCTGACCATTTGCCGTTAAGTAATGAAAAGGAATGAATCGTTTAATTAAACATTATACATTTATTAAAAATTGATTATATACATTGGTCCTTATTCGTTGCGTGTAGAACGGAATTTAGCGGAAATATTTATAACTTCACGATATATTCATTAAATTAGTTAGTTTGGCAAACTTTTATTATTATTTATTTAAATAATATGCCTTTTGTTTAATATCCCAATTTCCCTTTGTGTTGTTTTCCATTGATAGTGTATTTTTTAAACGTAATTTGTAAAAATTGTTCTATTTATACATATAATTGAAATTTCGCTTGCCAACAAATTCATAATATGTTATTGTAAGCCTGAATCTTGAATCTATGAGTTTCAGTAATGATATTGCCTTGAGGCAGTTATTTTAAGTACCATAAAGTTAGTAAAGTTGATCTACGTTCTGATGCCAATCCAGTTCTGCATCTAACATTCTACACTATAATTTTCTGGTTGTGACATTGAACTATTAATCAATTCTTCAAGAATATGCTTTGTTCTCCTTTTCTTTAAGTTTAGATATTATAATTAATTTTTAAAATTTCTCAACAAGTTACAATACTATTTATAACCCGCAAGTATACACCTGCAGCGCCGGACGCTTCTAATCCTAATGAATATTGAGCTCTTAACTATCTTCACCACTGTGACACTCCACTCAATTCTCTCCTGTGACAGAACTGTTCCATCTCGTTTTTTCGCTATATATCACCTACTAGATTGATAACCGCCTGTTTATGGGTTTAAAAGTAAAGAGTGGTAAAGACCGTGCTGTAGCCTTCACCTCCCTAGCTTTCACTTACACCCCTCCCTCGTTACATAACACGCGAATAAGAGATAGGAATTGTTTTACAAAGTTAACAGCTTTCAGTTTTTTAAATGTTAAATAGTCATAATTCATAAACTAAATCGGAATAGATGATCGTGAATTGTATTTTTACAATTTTTACTAAAACTTTTATCTTATGGTTCAAACCAATGCTCATAGATGGCGCAGTTAAATGTCAGAGTAAATTTAATTATTTTTATTTTTTTTGCTTTTTTAATACATATTTATAAATTGTAGCTCATGTGTTCTTCTGATGTATGAGCTATATTCTTGTTCAGTAACAAACACTAAACAAACATCCTTACTTTTACAATATATATAGAAATATTAAATTATCAACACGCATTTAATTGATTAGCGAAAAAAGTACAAATACAGCCTTCAACTCTATCAATTTCAAGTTTAGTTAAATAATCTCAAGTTTTTTAGTTTCAATTGTACAATTTTATTATATTACAAATCTTTTTCATACCTTTTACTCTAATTCAACTGTTAAAGTTTCAAGATTTCAAGAAAACAAAATAGCCGTTTTATAGACAGGAATCAAAGTATCTGCGTACCAAATTTTGATCAAAATTGGTTCGGACGTTTAGCTTTAAAAACCAAACAGATAGCCACATAAAGCTACTTTTGAATTTATAATATTAGTAAGAAATATTCAATAAAGTGAATTCTCTTAGTTTCCTCATCTCTAACATGATTATTTTTTTGTTACAATATACTCAAGCTTATAGTCTAGTTTTGTAGCCAACTCTATCTAGTACAAGTAATAAGCATCCACATAAATATATGGCTAGTATAGAGAAAAGTTGCTTTGTACTACGTTGGATAACAGAAATATATTTGACATAAAAAGTAATGGATAAGTATCGTTCGTACACAAGCAACTTTAAAAGTTTATTTTTGTTTTTAATATAAATTGGATATAAATACACTAATAATGTTTTTCCTCTGCTTATATAATAAATTGTACCACCATAATAAATTTTATCCAAATTGAAAAACTTGTTTTCTTTACGAAAAAATTATTATTATTATTTTTTCTTTTTGTTTGAGTGAAAAATCAATTGTGTAATGTATTTTTAAATGAACATTCAAGAAGGGATAAACAACTAATAAACAATTCTGGTGGTAATAAATTAAAAATGTCGATTATGTTTTGTAATCGATAACAAATGTTTAATCTAATTTAAATTTCAAATATAATATGTAAAATGGAGTAAATACATGTTTCTATTGTATTGCTTATATCAGAATCATTTATTTGAGCGAGGAAGTAAAAAAAGCTTGTGAGCATATTTTCATTTTGTTTTGTTAAAAAGATCCTCAAGGTACATTATTACTATCCACGACTATCAGTAACTCGTTTGGTAATTTTGTATATACATATTTATTTTGAATTATTTGCAACAAGTCCAAATTTTGTTGCAGTAGGGAAAAAATTTTCTAACGTAGTCCAACAACAACAAAAAATATGGCTTTTTAAATTACAAATATATATATAAAAAAACGAGAGGAGTCGTGGACACTTGGTACGCATCTATATTCCTTTCGAACCTTGGTAGATTATAAATGAAGCGCTTACTTTTTTTATTTACAAGATATTTTTTTTCAGAAGTCAAATATACTTGTTTGAATTTGTAAGGAATTTAATTGTATGGCTACTACTTTTGGTTTTTACTGTATGCATTAATTGTAGTATTAGTTTTAAAGAGACATACTTTTGATTTAGTAGTCAACCTAATATGCGCGCACATAACGTTTGGTTTGATCAGAATATTTATTATGACATAACATAAAAATTTCATTGTACTTTAATTTATTTCTGTTATCTTTAACTTCTGATAACTTTCACAATTCAAAAACAAAGCGTCTGTCTAGAGAAAAATTACCGGAGTACTTTTTTGCTTAAAACTGATTATAAAATACAAAATAATAGCCTGATTTCAAATTAAATCTGTCTACTTGACTTAGAAATTTCTCTTGTAATAATATACGAAAATTACATTTGTTCCACTATACCCCGTGTTCTACTGTGTCCCACCTTCTAATATTACGTTTGTTCCACTATACTCCGTGTTCTACTGTATCCTACTTTCTCCTGTATCCCGTAGAGTTTCTGTCTAATTCGTGTTTTTTTTTCTAGAGAATTATTTTGTTTTAAATTTATAATGTGTTTATATATTTACAAATTAGAAGGTCACTGGATGCAGGCTTTGTTATAATAAAAAGGACGCGTTAGTCAGATTAAAGAGATACCGTTAAACTCCTATAGAGTTTTCGATTTCAGACCATGAATATGTAACTGTATTTTGTATAAAAAATATTTTTCATACTACATTATTTAAGTCTAGATTTAAATTAAAAATTAATAAAATACCCAAGAGAAATCGGACCCCTACACTGTCCGATACTGAAAACCATTTTTTATATTAAAATACAAAGTACCCATCTGTACGAACCACCATGTTTACATGTGTATAAATTTGCTTACTAAACGGTTGGCTGGTTTTTATGGTTTTCTAGCTTTTATGGTAGATATACATTACAAAAAAAATAACATTACATTTAAACTCTACGAAATTGTGTGTTAAACGTTATTACACGAACTACATCGACTATCGGAATTGGTAATATTGACATTAAATAGAAAATGCATTTTAAGTATTATTGGAAAGTAATTATTGGTCAACATGAGACAAAAGGAAACTTATTCTACAAAGTTAGATTCAAATTATACTGAAAAGATCAAAATTTTTGAAACTTTGTTCTTTATCGCTCGTTATGATTTGTTTGCTGGTTAGGAGGTAAAACCAAAAAAAGTTCAACAAATAAAAACGACCCCAAAATCCAACATGTAGGTTACCTAGCAAACTTGCTTTCAGCTTGCCATGAATTTTGAGAATATGCAAAAATATTTGACAATCTGTCTTCAGATTTCGGTTAAGTATTTTAAAAAATGTGACTCATCACCCAGTATGACTGTGCAAAATTTCAAATCTTCTGAAACATTTTCGAAAAACTAATAAATATTCTAGAAATTACTGAATGAACTAATCATGTTCGAAATAATTTTTGTTAAAATGAAACATGATTGAAATGAGCTAAAATAGAAGCCTTAGAACGAACCTATAATGAAAGTATATTATTATAAGAAAGTATATTATAAAGTATTTATATAATAAAGAATGACGCCCACCTATTTTATTAAACTTAGAACTAATTTTAAATTAATTTTACTCAAATCAAAGTTGTACTGGCTTCGCTCTTTTGCACAGAGCGCAATATTATTGATTGTATAAATTAAAAATTGCTTTATTTGCGTGGAAATATTTCACCTAACCAAAACGAACTTAACGGGAATGGCGTACTCCACTACACAAGAATTGGAGATAAATGTTAGTCCATGCGGAAACAGATAAAATTTTTGTGTATATAAACGTTATTTATAAAATTTGTGTATAATCTTTTTTTCGACAAGCGTATAGGTAAAATTGGGATAGAAATGTCCATTATTCTAACAATAAAATTGTCAAAGAATAACATTATGTAGATACATATGGGGAAACTTGGTAGAGTCATCATCCTATAAAGAGTTCGAATCGAACCTTACAAAGATTTACTTACAATAAATGATTTGATAGGCATTTGCCTCGAATAAATACTTGAATAAAATAACTCATACATATATACAGTGAATAAAATTATGTGGATTAAATGTTTAACCAAAATTACAAAATTTGAACACGACTTGGTTTTTTTCTTTAGGGTTATTTATTAGTCGGATCAATAAATACAAGCACTTGTCGATTTTAGCAAGTTAAAGGGTCTTCAAAGGGTGAAAGAAATATGTTTAATCTACGCTCGTAAGATACTTACCCACTCATTATGTGAGGGATAAATAGTCTATTTTCGCATGGTTTTTTATTACCACGCACATTTTCATTCAATCGAAATCTAAACTAATATCAAGGTACTTATATAATTAATAATTTAATATATATACATAATTTAAAATATAATAGGGGATAACCCTGATGATCAATTGGCCATATTACGTATAAAAATGTAAAGCTGGACTTAATACCATGACAAATTTGAAAATTCCATTAATAATGATTAAAACACGAAGAAGTTATAAGCAATCAAAGATTGCCTTCAAGTTTTTCCATCTCTTTTTAGCAAAACAAAGTTTTATATCTAATGTCTATGACAATACCCACGTTTGAAGTCACTAGTGGGTATCTTCTTCGATCTTTGATTAATTAGTAATTTTAACGTTCATATCTTGGAGATGTTAGATGATTAAAGGACGTAATATGTTGAGTGTTTCATATAGAATGTGAGCATTGTAAAAGAAATTAACATTTGTTTAATGTAAAGTTTTGTATATGCAAACATTCAATACATGAATTTTAAATTTAATTTTTAAAGTCAGTTTGAAACGTTCAGTGAAGCGAATAACTTTTAGTTTGTAATATTTGCGATTGTTAAATTATGAACCGGATTTAAAAAAAAAAAAAAAAGAATTATAAATCATGATAATTAAATGTAAAGTATTGCCATCGGGTATTTGGATACTTACTTCTTTGTGATGCATTCATCAAAGTATGCGTTTGATACATATACAGATTAATTTTTATTACAAATAGTTTTAGAGAAGTCTTCTAAATATATGTTATTACTTTTTACTTTTTAATCTAGTTTTTTTTTAATTGTTTTTTGGATTTATAAACTCAGTTACAAAAAATGGGAAAATTAAAACGAATAAATGAACCCAATACGATGTTGCAGCTTCTTTGAACTAAGGGAACCGCAATAAGGATTTGGGCGGGGTTAGGTTTAAGAAAATCAAAATTTGAAGTTTATTAAATACGTAAAAAAATTATATGTATTTTTTTTTAATAAAATTATGTTAATACCTATATTTTATACGATAATTTGCATAATAATAATAATAATCTGCATTTGGAAATAATAACGTGTGCTATTTGGTCCCAGTCTTCCCCTATTAGTATGTAATACAAACATTATATAGATACAATCACAAAAAACATGAAACCATTAATTTTATTTCGCTTTTATAAGGGTAGTTTTGCTGACTAATATTCAAATGATCAGATTGTTTTAACGAGATTTTAAGTATTCTAAATGACTTGTCATTTTATGCAATAATAGTGATAACTACTCCATTAAATTAGATGTATTTTTATCAAATTTACGAGGAAAAAAAACCTTGTTGAAATATCAACGTTACTTGATTATAAACAAAAAACTAAAATAAGAAATTCTTAATTTGGTTTTATTTTTTGTACGTATTTAGTGCAATATTTTCATAAGCGTGATTATGAAACGATTTTAATAAATTCGGTTTTTTAGTTTTTACTAAACTGTATATTGGATTGAGTACTAAATACTTCTGATTTAGTAGTCAACCCAATATGTTTGGTTTGATTAGAATATTTACTATGGCATAACATAAAAATTGCATTGTCCTTACTTAAAATTATCTATGTTTTCTTTAACTACAGATAACTTTCACAACTCAATTTTTTTAAATGATAAAACATAAAACTTTGACAAAAAATACAAATTGGCAGTTATAAAAAGATTTTTTAATTTTGTCAAAATTCATGGCAAACTGAATCGAATGAAAAAGTTTTAGTTTCCTAGGTAACCTACATTATTTGTGTCAGTTGCAGTTTTTTTGGTTTTAACTACCAACCGCCAAACAAATATCGTGCGATAAGGAACATAGTTCCAAAACCAATTGAAAAGGGGGGCATTTACAATCTTAGAATTACATGTTGGATTTGAATAAAAAAAAAAAACAAGATTTACAATAGTCATTATTTATTATAAGCATAGTCATAAATATTTTTTTATTAGAATTATGTTTAAATATATCACAGTCAATAGATAACATAAAAATGAATGATGCGTTCACCTGCTCGCCTAAGTATGAATCAATTTTTTACCACGCAAATGTAACCATCAAAGCAGCCGTAATTCAATTTTCAATGTATAGGTACATATGTATAATTTAATAGCAATACAACACGCAAATCTTAAAATATGTAGCTACATGTTGAATATTATAACGTGGTTTAAAATAAGTCTACCGTTATATTTTCGAGCAAATAATAGCGATAAATCCGGAAAGTTAGAAAAACTATTATATCAATGTTAGAAGAAAATATGAAGAATTTATTATCACTGATCATTTCAGATTAACCCAACGTAGTTATCATATGGATGTGAACTGAGTTTACATTTTTTTGCACTAGCAGAGAGCATAGTAGGTGGGGGGGGGGGGGCAACTATACGAAGTTATTTAAAAAAATTTACTTTAAATACTGCGTCTTATTTAGAAATATGACTATTTACTTGTAAATGGTATAGCAAATATCAAATTACCTTAATTTATTGAAAAATTACAATTAATTATCTTGTTGAATTAGAAATGATGAAAATAAGAAACCAATTGCATTGATAGTGTTCTTATCTTATATTATGTATTTGGTTTTCTGTGCGTCTGTCGTTACGATAACTCAAAACAAGAAAAAAGGGATATCTTGCAAAAATTTGTAAATCGTGCTCAGGACGTAAAAAGTGAGACTAAGTTCTTAAATGAGCAATAATGAGGTCAATTGGGTCTTGGGTTTCTCAGGACCCATCTTATAAACCGTCGGCGATAGAACTAAAGTTAAAATGTGAAAAATGGAAACTTATAAAAAATTAAGCAACTTTTGTTTGGAACATTTTTTCCTAAACTGTTTACCCGTGAGGGCAGAAATAAGGTGCAAATATAAATATGTAGTAAATATATATTATATGAGAATGAGTTATGTGTGTATGTGACATTCATGTATGTGTGGCTATCTATGAGAGGCCATCTTTCTTTAGTTATATAACATAAAAAAAACTATTCCGTTATCAACGCTGACTATACATGGTATTGCAACAAGTAATTCAGGCAATTGTTTGTTTTCACTTGTTTAAATGTAAATTAACATAATTACTTATGAAATTTGTTAGCAAATAATATTAAATATTCAATGTGAATCCCATATGCAATCTATAGAATTATATTTCCATCCAAACAATTATATTAGTAAAGTAGTGTATCGTAACCATGGAAAACGTCTGATATAAAACTAATGAACGGTACCCTTCCTCTGTTTTTCCATCTAATAGTGTGAGTAGTTTATTACATTGTCGGTGCGATGTTTTTGTATACGTATGTATTTCATCAAAATTGTTAAAATTATTCAGTTATAGTACTTAATATCTGCTTTAGTAGAAAAAAGTACTTTACATCTGCTTTAGTAAAGATATAAAAATTTTAAGTAAAATTTCATACTAGAATCACGATTGAGCCAAACCACTAATACTTCAAACATATTCTTACTAATGATTGCACGCGTTTTAATGAATAAAATGTACACATGATTCACGACATTTATTTTTTTAACAACAAATTAAGTATTAAAAGTTTTGTCCAAGTGTAAGTTTGTATAATACGAGTAAATCAGTGCCACGGTACCAAAAGTATTATGTTTTTAATAAATTGAATGGTTTTAAATAAGAGAATTATGATTCACCGTAAGTTATAGGTTTCTTTCAGAATATTTTATATCATACCTTCTGATCGTCTTTGCTTACTCGTTATGATCGCTGTTGGCCATGATTAACGCGTTGAATGCATAAATGGAACACCATTTTTGTTAACAAAAGTTGTTAATTATGCCTTTGCCATCCTTGTCGATCGTTGACAATGTGGAGAATATCTGAACTTGATTTTTTGGAATTTAAGGCAAGGATTTTCCGGAAAAGGGTTTCTCTTGATAATATGATACAATAGTTATTTTGGCTAAATCATAGTGCCTTAAACAATTCATCTAAACATTACGATCTTAATAATCTCATTATTATTTTTTTAGATATCTCAATCTGCTACAGCCTATTAAGCCAAACCTATTTCTAGTTTTCTAATCAAATAACATCACTTGCGATAAAAAAATATTTAGAAAATCTCAGTTTCAAAAAAGTTCCGTGTAGGTATTCATTGCCTGCGTGGTAGGTGGAATAAAAATTTGATACTAAGTAAGCTAAAATGTGGTAATTAGAGTACAATGTACCTTGAATCACACTGTAGTTCCTGGAGATATTGCTACATTACATTTCTTTACTGGACCGCACTTGCATTGGCAAAAATGTATTTTGCCAGAATGCAGGCAGGTTGAATGTTGGACTTTTTCTCCCTCTCATAGGATTTTTCTTTTCTTGCTTTCTATCCCCTCATAATTTTTTTTTTTTTTTAATAAACTGAACAGATAATTTTTTTTCAAAAAAGAATAAATTTTTGATTCTTTTTACTGTCTACTCTTACTGCATATAGTTTTTTAAATCCTATTCAACGTAAATTTTTGGTAATTGGTAAGTTCCAGTTTAAGTTTAAAAATTAAATGAATTTGAGAAAGTAAATTTTCAATTATATGCAAAGTGATGTACCTGAAGTTTAATAACATTGTTACATTGTTTGCACTAAATTTTACAATTATCTTCTTGTTTATTATGGATTATCAAGTGTAAGTGGAAAAAAGAAGACTCTTTCACCAGAGTATTAAATATAACTATGAAAGCTGCAATAATGGATGCTTTTAAGAGAAACGTGCAAGGTTTTCCATGTTTCAATGATCTATATTTTGTTGTTGTTTCCCAGCTTTCCCAGAGTATAAAGATTACATATGGAAAAGAGCGCATGCAAAATGTAAAAAATTAAAACAATGAAAATCTCATCCCGAAGTTGGTCGTTTCATTTTGAAATAAAGTACAAATACTTTCAAACAATTTTCTAATGATTGGAACAAGTACAGCTAAATATTTGAATTCACAATAGAAGGGGATTGAATTTAAAATATGAATTCATTGATTGAAAATCACTGAAGTTAAATAAACAAAATCATTACTTCTATGAAAAAGCATTGATTTTAGTTTAAATTCATCCATTTTCTTGATGGAAAATAAAATTGTATTTAGTAGGAATATACAACAGTGTAAATAGAGTGAATCGATTAAAAGAAAATTTCTTTGAGTTTGCTTTAAATATAGAATTTGGCTATTACGAATTCATAGATGTTATGTCTAGTTCGTATGTGATTGTGCCAACTACAAGGTTGTAGTTACTAACTTACTTGCATTTCAAGACAACAATATTTACTTTCATACAAACAACTCATGCGATTGTGTCAACTTCACCACTCAACTTCGTACGGTATTTGTATCACTTTCGTCGCCCCATTCGCCATATTTGATCTTGCGATGAGGTTGAGACAACCTCATATCGGTTGATAATGAACTTTTGTTTCAGTACATGTACATTCAGTGATTGTGATCTCAGGTACATTAGAGTTGCGTTTCAGAGAAAATTATCATATTGTACCATGGATATTGCACCCTTTTATTGATAATAGTTTAGTATTTATAGTATCGAAAAATAACTTAGTTTGAGGAATAACATTGTTGTAAACAAAGACAATTCATATTGTTTAAAAACTATTCTATGTAGTTTTTAAAAAATCATTTATTCTTAATTTATAACTAGCAGAAACGAACGGTCGATTGGTGAAAAGTTTTTGGTAGAGTATTTTTGGTGTTCTAATTTTTGTCCACAATTTTTTTGTAATTTCTATATTTTCATACATAGGTACTGACAATCCAATTGTGTTCGAGGTAGAAAATGTCATTTTCCAGTTCTCAGTCAGAGTTGCTACCACACAACACAAAGTTACTTAAGGACATGTAACTACTTTATTATGAAACATTGGTAATATGATTCTCAAAAAGATAAAAAGATAAAATTTTGTTTCACTTTGTAGTGCATATTACGTAGAAAAAACGATAAAGAAATACCTATATAACATAATATTCTTGCTTCATCTTTAGTCGCCTGACACTTGTAGTTTTTCAAATCATTTCACAGGCAGCTTGAATTCTTTTATAAAATTCTTCACAAAAAGTGTTTCCTTTTTATTTATTATCACATACACATAGATACATACCTATGATGTAAAAAGGGGTAGCGTACTACTGTAAAAGCACAGAAGCACATTATGAAACTAACCATAGCTATAAGAGTGTATGGCCTCAAAGGAACAGACCAACAGCCTCCTGGAAGTATAATTTTTGTATATTAACTTTACAATTCTTCAGCGATTGCATTTAAGTCGAATTTGAATATAATTTGGTATCAAAAAGGACTTTGGCATTTGAAAGGTCAAGTTTGTTAATGAGAAAAATCGACAGATAAACAAGGGTTGGGAGGGGCTATGCGCAAAGTACAGAAATTTGAATTTTGCATCATAAAATATATTTTTGCTTTTTTTTATCAAAATAACTCCAACGCTAGGAAGTTTTTTGTTTAGGTTTTTTCTGCATTCCTATCCAACTTAACAAATTTTATCAATTTGTTTTAGTGTTACGACTTGTGTCTTTAATTTTTACAATTTTCTACGAGAAATAGTTTATTATAAACCAGGAAATTATAAATTTCATGCCAATAAAAAAAAATTTTTGAGTCTTCCTAATTTAATTGCCAATCGATGTCACTCAGATTCCAAGTTAAACTTGAAAAATGATTGAATTATTCGTATTGGAGCTAATTTAGCATCAAACGGACACAAGCATATATTTTCGCATGATGAATACCTCAAATCTATGGAGTGTAGAGGGAAGGAAGCACAATCTCACCTGGCTGTATGACTCAAAAAGTGTCACAAAATGGCATTGAATAAAATGGCTAGAATGGCGCTCGTGTAGCGTAGTGTACGACCTGAACTGAACTGTATGTTTAAGTATGCATGGATCTCGGGAACATCTTAATTTAATTTGAGGGACGCTTTTTTAACACAGAGAATGAGCTCCTTTAGCTATACACTCCATACTCAAACCTTAAAGCTTTATTAACTGTTTTCTTTTCGGGATGAAAATAACATTTTCCAGATAGGCAGTTAATAAATATGTTATAGTTTTGGATATGTATAGAGGACGACTAGAACTTGACTAGAGCTTTATGTTTTCTTCTCATTTATCCCCTGTATGTTGTAAAGTGGTATTTATTTGATAAACGGCTTTATATTTTATATGTAGTACGCGATCAAGCTGAAAACCACAACCTATCAAATGCATACATACCTATACACGATACGTCATGTACCTCTCTCTATACCTTACTTATACTTTTACAACTGTTACTTGTATCGTAATATCATCATCAACAAACGACGATTTTATAATGTTATGTGAAAAACTTGTTTTCAGCAAATTAATAGTTTCCTTAACGGTATGTATGACAGAATATTACCTTTCTATTCAAGTTTATTTTGCATTAAATTAAATATATACTTATACTGTAAGTTTATGAAGCTCTAGATACGGATTTCATAAAATATTCAAGGGAGTTAAATGTTTTACCCTTAGAAATACAAATATATAAATAGGAAAATAAACCTACGCAAATGTATACAATAATGTTTTATTAAATGCTCTCTTTAAGGAAAGTAAGACGCTATAAGTATTGTATCGATGATAAAATTTTGCGTTTCTTTAAATATCCATTGATTCTATCAAGCGTATATTGACAATCACCTACGTAAAAATTTTCTTATATGGAATATTTTATAAACATAAAAGGCCTCAATTATATATAGTCCGATCAGAATGTAATTGAGTACTTTTTCTGCGTTTGGTAAATATAGAGCAGCCAAGATCGTTAATTCAACGAATCGGTGTGTATATAAAGAAGATAAAAAAAGAGGTAGATTTTTAAGTCCTCAAGCTTTCTTTAAGTTTCTAGTTTAAGCAAAGCTATAAGTTTTCATATCAATACGAAAAAAAAATTTATATAAACATGTTATAACAGAAGATATTATAACAGAACATTTTCGAGATATTCGAGATCATAAAGCCTTTAGATTTTTGTTTCAAAATTTAATGCTTAAATTTTCATATAAAGAATCATAACCAAATAGTTCATTTAGCATTTTTGTCAGCATGTAAAATTATATATTTAAATTTTTAATAATATTGGAGCTGATGTTCAATCCCCTAACATACGCGTTAGATTTCTTAGAAAAAAAAATTTTTTATATGGCCTACAAAGTAATTACCTGTTTATATAACTATATATAGCTATTTATATAACTACTTACAAAATGAAAGCATTTTTTTCTCTAGATAAATAGTTTTGCATGCAAAGTGTATACTTTGAATAGAAATAACACTTGCACGATTATAAATAGCGTGTTTTACAAGTAAGATCTGCAAAATTTAATCTAAAATTGAATGCTGATCATTGCGAAAGCAGAGATTTTTATGAATAAAATAAGTTAAGTAAAGGGTAGCGGATTCGATTCACACCGTCGCGTCGCAACAAAATTAATTTAATTAATAGTTGTGATGGGCTGGTGTAGTGAATGGTATATGCATGAAAGAGGTGCATCAGGTGCAATCAGCCTCTGAAATTGAGTAGCTGGTAAAAGAAATTATCAGCGGAAAGGTAGTAAAACAAATATATGGTATCACAATGGGCTCTATAGCCTAAGTGTGTCCCTCATAGACAGCCAATGTAACCTAACCTACAATTTATATTTTAGCGAATATTTCGAATTTATGGTCATATTGCTATTGTTCTGATGATGGAATTTCGGAAAAATATCTCAATATCTGAGGGAATTTGCTTAGCTAATACAGCTCCTGCGCTACGAATTTTGATGTGTGTGAAGTTGTAAAATTTGGTATGACTCTAATTGGATAGAATGCTGCCTGTATAAAAATGTTTTACAGCGTCACTTCAGAATAGATAATAAATTTTAAAGCATAAATATATATATTGTGAAAATAACTTTTATAATATGATAAAAAAATGTACGATATTCGTAATAAATATAATAAAATAAAACTTCCAAAAGAACGCTTAAAAACAGATATGTGTGTAATAAAACTTCTTGTTCGATAAAAAGTTGAAATATAGTGTTCCATAAAAAATATTATCGCTAATTGCAAAAGTAAAAAAGAAAAGAAAATAAAAGCGAGAAAACTATTCGAAATTTATTGTGGAATATTTTGATAGCTATGCGATGAACACAATTCGTTGTGTGCGTAGTCATGGTAGGGACAAAAAAATCGATGCAAGCGCTTCCAATGAAACATTTTGTCGGTAAATGAGGGTGTTATGAGGGATTTTCAATTCTTTGCATGTTAATGTTATAAAAAATGTCAAATTAAAATTATTGAAAAACACTAATTACTAATAACTTAATGCGTTGAAAATTGTGCAAATAAGAAATCAAATTGCACAAATATTATTTTTCAAATGTAAATTTTCATAATTATTTATTTAAATTTGTGAGACAATAATATTAAATTTTCAATGTAAGTCATAAATGCAATCCATACAATTATATATGCATCCATATAATTCTATAATTAAAGTAGTGTATCGTGAACCATGGAAACGCCTCCAATAAAACTCACACACGGTGCGAATACTTAATAAATCATTGGCTTAAAATGTACATATTCAAAAGCTTACAAATTTTTATTCCTAGTATAAATCGTCTGTGCTTAACTGGGGTATTAATAAATATTGACGTTTGGTTGATTATTCAGGCCACTACTTCGATTTAAAATCTTCGTTGACATTTTACATTTGAAACTAGAAGAACCAATCTTTGGGTTCAAAGAAATAACAAGTTAATAAATATTCTCGAATATTTCAAAATCTTCTTGTATTTAAATGTTTAGGTAACACTATCAATATTGATAGGGAATCAAAGTATATGGAAACCTTTAAGATCCTTAACGACACTATGTAGGTAATCCGTTTAAACTAATGTCTATCTTAAAATTCTAAATCAAAACATTCTTAAGTCTTGTTTTCTATTTATTTTATAGTAGATAAATTAATATATTTAACAAGATTTATTTGTGTAACAAGATACATATAGAACATGTAATACCTACTCGTTTTATTGAACAAATGTTGTATTCGAAATTTCAATCCGAAGTTCTAAAATTATCAGAAGGCATTAAATTATTCTATGGAATGATAGATACAAAACAATTTTTAACAAAAGTAATGCTTAATCCTCCCATCAGACGGTATTATATTTTATAATTTTGGAAAAAAAAATCGTTGAGTTGAAAAAATTATACATTGTGTCTAGAGCACGGGTACTTATTAAACAACCCTATAAAATGAAATCAGGATCGAAGAATAGGTTGATTGATCGTTGAGGGGACCTTGTAAGTTGATGAAGGGAGAGACTTAACACGATGAAAATTGGCATCTTATCTTACAAGACAAAATAGTTTGAAAATGACTTTGTAAAGCTAACTTTAACTCTGATTTTTGAGCATTTTCTTTACGATGGAAATTTTACAATATTTCGAGAATATTTTGTGACAATTGTTATACTCATTGGGTCATTAATAAATTATTATTTAAAAACAAAACTACAAAACTAATACTTAACGAATAAATTACATCTTTGCTACGATTCATACCAAAGATTTGTGGGGCCACTAGGAAAATTTGTTCTACACGAAATAATTTAGAATTTACAAAAAAAGCACTAACGAAAAACAATAAATTATTATTGAAAATAAAAACACAATGAACAAAGTAAATGAATAAAAAATATCTTTTAAAACATTAAATATAATTTCCACAGATAATGTTCTGCTTCCTAACATAACGGTATTCTTTCCAAATGCACAATATAAAATGAACACCCACTCCCACATATACAATTTATGTGTAAAAAAAGTTCATGTGGTAAGGTATTCAAGGTTTTATGTATTCTAGTATGTGTTTTGAAAATATTAAAGGTGTTAAGTTGACTTATTTCTTCAATTTATATGTTACTAGAGTGATACCCACCCGCTTCGCTGGGTTTAAAATTAAAGATTGATAAAGATTGCTCCCGCTTATTCCCTTTTTATAACACTCGAAATAATGGCAAGGATTGTTTTACACAGGTAAAATATATGTATGGTTTTTCCATTTTTTAAAATATATAATAGTCGTAATTATTCACTGAGTATATCAGAAAAGAATGCTGTGAAATATTTTATATTGACTATTTTTACAGAAATCTGTAACTTATGGTAATGTCAAATGACAACTTTAACAGAAATCTCAAATTAAATTAATTTTTAAATTTTTTTTTTTATTTTTTTTTAAATATATTTTTATAAATTATATCTCATGTTTTATTCTGAAGTATGAGGTATATTGCTGTACAGATTAACATTAGACATTAAAAACCATACGCTAGTTTTAGCGTGAAACCGTAACAAACAAACAAACAAACATGCTTACTTTCGCATTTATAATATATATATATAGAGATAGAGATACTATTTGCTTATTTTATATGAATATTAGAAAACGATTGTCTTTTATACTTTCGGGAATCTTCGCTTTTACTGCATTATACGAAGGAAAGAACTAAACTATGGAGTGAGGAAGCCGTATGATAGTTTTATGTTAACATACCAGGTATATTTCTACTAAACTAATTATTCTTTAATTCAATTCTATATAAAATATTCGATGATAAATCCATCCCTATTATATAACTTTCATAAAATATTTTTTAGAAAATTATCTATAAGCAACACCGATGTTTGAAATCATACGAATAAATATTTCATTTTAGTTCAAAAAATAATCCATGAGTGGGAATTTATTATCTGATATCTAATATTTGATGTATATTATAGTCGTAAAAGTTTGAATGGATGTTTTGCTACTCAATCACGCCAAAACGGCTGAACATATCTCGATGAAATTTATCCCGGTAAAATGTTTGGTTCCCGTTTGATAGATCAGTTTTAATTTTCCGTAGACCAAATGATCAACATGATTTTTTCCATAATTAGTGGTAGTTTGGGGGTCAGGCAATAACAAATATCACGGTAAAATGATCTCTTGCTACCGGATAGCATACAGGAACCGTATTTTTTAAATGGTTTATTATTTTATAAAGATTTTAATTACATTTTTCTCAAGAAGGCTTGGTTTGGTTAATTTACACAGTATCTAACGATAAAAACTCTCAAAAACTCTTTTAATCGCGGGTAACACCGCGGGATGCAGCTAGTTATTAATATTTTTTAATAGTTTTATCCTACTAAAGAATTTGAAGTGAAAACAAAGAATTAACTGAGTGATTTGTTGAAATACCATGTATAGACTGTGTTGATTATACTGTCACATTACACATGCATACATGTCACACATACATAACTGATATTCTCATATCATACATACTATATAATTTGCGCAGACAGACAGGCAACCGAAAATGGACTAATAAGGTGATTTTATAAACACCCTGGCGTTACAAATTTGTGACTAAACTTAATATACTATGATATATTTCATATATACATGGTATAAAAATTATAAGAAACTAATTACACTAAACCTACAAGGTATCGTACCACAAAACTAATATTTATAATTAATTACTAATACAGTTATTTGCATTTTCAAATAACTTTTATCCTGTTGTATATTTTCATTTTTGAAGAAATTGTGTTTTCTTTTATATCGCTGAATATTTACCAAATATAGATAGAAAAAAAAGCACAAAATTATTACATAATTGAAAATGTGTATAATCAATCATTCAAACCAGCAAAAAAGTTAAAGCAAATTTGAGTACAAATGTAAGTGCTACATTTATAATGTACGAAGAGACCATAGGAACATAGTTCTTACCGGGTGTCCCACGTCACTTTTTTAAAAATCCATATCACGTGTAAAAATAGAATTAAAATTCAAAAAATTTTTATTCTAATAATAATACAGTTCACGTAAGCGCCTACAAACTACTGGCATGTATTGCTGTTGCTGTGAATAATAACAGTTTTTTTTAGAGACAATGTGTTTTCTTGTTTAAAACGATAGACAGAATATCTCTTAGTTGGAAAACCCAAAAAATATTGCAAATTTCCTCGCTTTTTTGCAAGTTAAAACGTAAGCAGTCATGGAATTTTCAAAAACCTTCTGTACGTATATCCTTCACATAAGGTAATATAACAAGTGGTTCGTTGTTCATACACTATTTTTACGTTCCAACGTCGCTTCCCGTTGATGCTGGTTGCTATTCGAGCGAAAATATAATAAAACAAAATACATAAATGTGTAAAAACTTTTGATTGTATAAGTTTTTTTTTTCGTTACTTTGTCTTTTTATGTCGTTGATTTTTATCCAGATGGTTAGTTCTTTTTTTTTATTTAAGAATACTATTTTAAACGTTGGCATTATATAAATGTCACATAGCTTATCCTACTTTAAATTATTTCTGTTTTTCTTTGGAAATGACATAACTTACTTTGATTTATATTATATAATATTATGTGATATGAGAAGATGTGTTAAAAAAAGTAAATATTAATAGTTTTTACTCAAGTGTTTAACTTGGCTCGGCTCTCACATAACCTTTAAGTAGCACAATAGCATTGTGTACTACCTTTTGTACCGTTTCTGATTTTAGTCAGGAGGTTAGGGACTCTTAAACTGGTATAAAAAAATAATGCTATTGGGTTTTTCATTGATATTTTAGCGCCATAATGTCATAAACATAAACCATCGTCGTTCCTAAAGCAGCTATTTCTTGTTTACGAAATTTTGTTCGTCTGGTCAAGAACTCACTGAGAGCCCACTGCAAAATGACTTGACTCAAACTTTGTAAAAGCTCGATAATCAAACCTGAAAAACAATTGGATATGACAACCCCACCAGGCCTGCTGCAAAAATGAAGAAGTGAGGGGGGAATATATAAAACAAGGCTTGCCATACTTTATCGACTACGTGGATCTGGCAAACTATTATTTCTTGAAAAGGTAGATTGAAACCTTATGGCTCAATTTTGTATTGAAAATTGCTATAATTCTATTGTTTTTACGGGCGTATTGCCGCCTTATTACAAAGTTTGAGTCGGATACCGATGGGCCAAGTGATTTTGTAGTCCCCTCTCGGACATTTAGATGGAAAATCGGTTAGCTTGTATACTTGAGTGCTGTAGACAAAGGAACTAAAGTTTGAAACTGATAGTAACGTGACGTGACGTGACATCTATTGTTTGAAACTATCAATAACCTCACGTACACGGCCCATTATGCAACACTCAAGGGGTTAACTCCATTTGTGCTTCGTAACTGACAAATCCATTTATTCTATAATTAATACTTAAACAACAATGACAGATTCCTTACAATTTCGCAAAAACTTCAAAATTATTATCATTTTTATTTGCCGGAGGTTAAAAACAGAAAATACAGTCATTTTGTGCTAATTACATTCCTCTTTGAAACGCTTTCAATTTTAACTTTGTTTATATTACCTGAAAGTATCATTCTTGTTTCAAAAAAAGTATTTCTATTTTCTGTACCTCACGGACTAATGTGTGTTTGCTTGTAAGTAGAGTATTATCGTTTTATGTTCTCATGGTCTAAGTGAATTTATAATTGAGTGTTATGTAGTAGTTTTTCCAAGAGCAAGAGCTGCAACATATACGATATACAACTACTATTCATTAGTTTTAGTCAAAAGAAAACTTGAATTATACAACAAATGCTACTATTATTTAATATAAGTAGAATACTTATCTTAAAGATATAATGAAATCAAGTTTACTGTCAAATGTATAATATGGCAGTGTCATATCTGTAAGCAGTTAATTATATTTGTATGTTTTAAACGATTAAAAAATGTAATTATTTTGTATTAATATTTTATCCATAATATAAACATGGATAACAAAAAAAAGTGAAAGAAATCTTCCTGTTTCTCATATGTTTTTTAAAAGTTGCGTAAGCTAAGCGAAATTCCTCAGAGATTGTAAAAATAGCACATTTTTCTTTAAATCGAATATTGCATTTTTAATTTTTCAAGAATTTTTATTTAGAAAGTGTCTAGAGGAAAAATCACAAGAGTACTTTTTTGCTTCAAAAAATACAATAATATTTTATTATTTTGTACTTTAGTACCCCCCCCCCCCACCACTTGCTTATTGGTCCCCCCATGGAAACCACCGTTAGGCATTACTTACATTATTACGAGGAGAGGTTTCATCTATCGTTCTTGCTGTTTGTGTGTGTGTGTGTGTGTGTGTGTGTGTGTGTGTGTGTGTGTGTGTGTGTGTGTGTGTGTCTGTCTGTCTGTCTGTCTGTCCGTGGCATCGTAGCGCTTAACGGATGAACCAATTTTTTTTTCTTTAGCTTGAAAGGTAAGTTAATGGAGAGTATTCTCAGCTTAGTTTTAAGTGCGAGTTCAGGGTTCCGTACCGGGAACAAATAAAATACCTACAGGTGATGATCCTCTAAATCGGTTCAGTTTGGAGAAGTCTCTATGGAAAAAGGTAATTTAGCGGAGAGTGTTTTTAGGTACGTTTCAAGTGCGAGTTTAGGGTTCCGTACCGGGAGATCTTTAAATTTTGTAAGTCTTATTTTCCACCGTTTATCATCTAAGCTTAAGTCTACATAACTAAAGCCTCGATTAATATGTTCCTATTTTTGTAGTTTGTTTATATTTTCTACTTTATTTACAAGATTGGCGGCAAAATAATACTTCCACACGGTCAGACAAATATCAAACACCGTCTCTGGATTCTTCTGTTTTGAGTTTTCAATATAATCTCTTTCATTTTAATAATACATTATGTTTACTCATGTTACTATTGCATTTATGTTTTTTGAATCCGACGTAAGTAATACTTTCTACAAAATAAAATGAATGTTTTATTAAAGAAAATAATTTATATTGTTAATAAAAAGTCTGAAGTAATTACTGCATGTAATGTATTTTTTTTACAGAGTATGTGTTTCAAGTGAACTTTTTTAGTCATTTTGATTCTGAAAATATAGACTTATGCTCCGCATTAAAAGACAATTGTACGATTTAGGAGGATTTTTGAAGCTGTTATTATTGTTTGTTTACACTTTTAGTTCAAATGAGCTTAAATTTGATATGCATAGGGTTGTATATCAGGACGAACGGGATATAGAAAGTTTGGTGGTCGATTCCAGCAGTTTATAGCATTTTTTATTCGATTAAAACTTCTTTTCGACGTTTTTATAGTTTGACTTGTCTGTTCAACGTTTCTAAATTTATCAAATTATATATATTGTTCCAAAAGTCAAGGCGAGGCGATCCCACCCCACTTAAATTTTATTTAATATTTTAGGAAAAATATTTATTTATTAAAAATTATGTAAAAAATACTAAATAAATTATAAATGATACAAAAATTAATCAGAAATCCAGAAAATTATTTAATTACTTTTTGTTTTATAATTTAATAAAATAACGTAAATTTAGTTATTACAATATTATCATATTATAACATAATAATATTTATAGAAGTTGAAATAAGAATTGTTGTTTATTGTCATAATCTCAACATCTCATCCAAAAGATAACAGTCGTATACATGGGTGTGCTTGATACTTTTATTTTGTAAGGCCAATTGGTTTTTTAATTTACTGTTTTCATTCCAGGAGTCATAAAAATTTATTTAAAATTGCTGTTAAAATTTTTTCTAGCGAGTTTTTTTAACCATATTACATGAATTCATGAATATTAAGTTAAAGATGGTGAAAATTTTACTATCTTTTATTTAGGTGAGGCCGAGGTCAAGGCGAGGGTCCTTATAAAAAATACGAGGCGAGGCGACGTGATACCAAAACCTTACCTCGCCTCATACCTCTTAAAACACTAGTTAAGACCGTAAAAGATAAAATTCTATTTCAAGAAAAATCATCTCGTAGTAAAAATCAGCTAAAGAAGAGAAAATATGACCTTTGTAATAGAGCTCTGCTGCTTACGGGCTTTTTTTTTTAATACAAAACATGCTTATTAAGTATAAAAGTTTTCATGTATTATAAATTTTATCACCGCCGGTAATACATATATAGTACTTTTATTAGAAAATGTAAAAAAGATCAGTGAGGGAATGGGAATGATATTTTTTTCCATCTAAATATATAATCATGAGTTATTTTATGGTTGTACTTTTTAAATTTTTGTCAGCGAAAGTACTAACTCCTTGAATATCCTGAAGGTATAAAATGAAAAATATTTATGTTGCAGTAGGTATTGTTAGAACCACGTGGCTTATACGAGATAAGTTTAAATGTTTAACAGTATCCATTCTAAAAACATTATCCATATTTGTTGTTTCCTTATTGTAAGAAATTTGGTGAGTGTGCGCACAGTACAAAATTTAGAATTTTTTCTAAATAAAAAACTAAAAATGCAATATTCGATTTTAAGAAAAATGTGTTATTTTTTTCAATCTCTGAAGGAATTCGCTTAGCTAACGCAGCTCCTGCTTCACGAATTTTTTTAGTTTCCATAGAAACATGCCAATAATTCAACGTTAACAAATGACAATACATGTTATTTCAATGGTAGACTTTAAAAGTCGATTACTCTCATAACCTAAGCCGAAAGGTGAAAATTGGTACTCGTTATTTTTGATTTGTTTTACTATGTAGAACAATATTCCATTGTCAAATTTAATCACCACGAACGAATATCATAATAATTCCGAAATCTTTATTCAAATCAAGAGAGTTTATTCATATTCCATTCCCAAACTTCCAATGTTAGTACGAGTTCAATAATTATACAATTTTTAGAAAAAAATTGACTCACATTTTCTTATCATTTATTATAAATTATTATCATTCATTATAAATAATTGTAAAGAAAAGCATTAAAAGCCTTTATCGAGTTTTTGTACCTTCAAAAAAAGTGCAAATTTTCGCCCAAGGAAACGTAAAACAATAGAAAATATCTCGAAGTTTTATAATTATCTTTGTACTAAATATGAAAATTTCTGCGAAAATTACAAAAACAATATTGAAATTTTTAACAATACTCTTCTAATTCGCCATATTGTGTATAAGGAAGGCAAGGAAATCTCTATTTTACACCAGAAAGTGTAAAATATTAAATTGTTATTTGGTAGTACTATAGAAAGTATAGAAAGTTTATTTTCATCTTTTAGTACTCTAACGACTGGTCTAAAATTGTGTAATAGAAATGGTAGTGTTGGTAAGATATTATATTCCCTTTTAAGCAAATGTCCCGGAACGGAAGAAAAGGACTAAAAATGTTTTTTATCAAAAGACAATGGATAAAAGAAATGTGTATGTTTTTATATACGGTAATAGAAAAAGGAAAATTAGTATGTAATTATAGTGAACACATATTCAATTATAAAAGGATGTTTCTGAAATGATTGTTAAATTAATTTTAATACTCTTGCTAAAAACAGAATAAATTCAGTGTTTTATCTGGTGTAAACCATAAAAACCTAGAATATCTAAATAAATAGTTATTTAGATACTCTAGGTTTTGAATAGGAAGTTTTTGAATAGAAATTTATTTTCGACTTGAAATAGTAGTATTGATCAGAAATAAATTTTAAATTTTTCGTTTGGGAATAATTTAATTTGTACTAGTCTTAACTTGTAAGTTTATATTTAGGCTTTGATTTACTATTTGTAATGTACATAATTGATTTGCAGTTTTCATCGCTTAGTCGGTGAAATGTGTTTTATTTATTTATAAAACTGGCAACTTTTTGAGTCATCCAAACATGAGGCTTGAGTCAAAGACCACATTCAATACCCAAAGGATTTTAAATTGAGCATTTCAAACTTTGGCATACTCTCTACAGAGGTCATTTGGATAGATAAATGTAAAAATCTCCAGCTATAAGAATACGATGCAGAAAAAATTATTCGAAGAGAGTGTTTGTATTCTGACCTTGAATTTATTGTAAGTCTTCGGGGCTATTTAATAGTGTTTTGACTTGAATTCACTATGATTGAATAGTCAGAGTATCTTCAAATTAGATTTTTTGTCAGATTTAATGTAATAGAGTATCGCTTTCAAACTCAATAATTTTTGTATGAACTAGATAGCTGGTGTATCTTCTAACTGAAGATTTTTGAATATATTAATAGACGAAGAAACGAGGGAATAAAGTTCGAAAAATTTGAGCAGTAAGTCGGATTTGAATGCAGTTTTCAGCATTCAATTCGCTAGACCGTCTGGAAATTTTGTAACCTAGTTTGATTTTTAAAAGTATGCATTAGCATAATTAATTTGCATTTTACTGTGCAACAGTATCCCCTTCACCTCCGGGAGTTTTCGAGAAATTCGTCAAATAATCAATCCAAATTCTTTACAAGGGTGTTTTGGGATCACTGAACATGAATTTCGTGACAGAATTTGTCACAGAGGTACCTAGAGCAACGGTATTCCCGTCGCCTCCTGGATCATTTTTTGTGCTTCGTTTTTTCGTCTATAACGTTACCTTGTTCAATCTATTACCTATGTGTTAATGTAAGGGAGACATGAAAAACATAACTATTTGATTTTTAGAGCAAGTCTCTAAGACAGAGCAATAAAAGCGTTTTTTCTCGACAGTTTAATTCTCCACTTTATCAGATATACTTTCGTTTTGAAATAGAAGATATGTGCCAAAGATACAAATAGACAAGAAAGCAGACAAATGTAAATTTTGCAAAGAATGTTCAGTCATATAAGGTTCTGTGCATTTTTTTTATAGTGACAAACATTTCTCTATTTCGAAATAGATTTCTATTTATTTATTATTTACAATATTTATTATTGAAAGTTCCAAAAGTCAGATATTTTTTCTTGTCGACTCATTTAAATTTCTTCAATTTTCTTACTCAAAATAAAATTGATTGAATCGGCACACATAATGATATCATTCTTGATCAATAATAGTCTTCTATATGCCAACGAAAAGAAAAACATTAATATTACTGTTGACATCACTTGCATGAACGTATCATTAATTTTCTATTACATATACAAAATATTCAAGAAAGTTTTTCATTTATTCGGAAAAACTTTAAAAAAGCTTGCAGAAGTTTATTATTAAAACCACGTAATGCCTATATTCTATACACAAAACATTGCGTCTTTGTGAGGTTACATTCGCTCTATGTATACATGGTACCTAGAATTATATTATATGCAAAATATGGTGTGAGCTCCGCACGACCTCAATACATAGTCCAGACACATAATACTTTTATATTTCATATTTTTAGAGTAATACGAACACAGGTTAGTTATGATGTAAGTATTTCAATCATTTACGTAATTCGAATTTTTTCGAGAATCTTTAGACACTGTGTATTTTTTGAAAAAAAAAAAAGTAAATTTTTTAGTTGATGAATTCTTTTAAAGTTTGTTTTTAAGATTTTTACTATAGTATGTACCATTTTACTTTAAATGACACAAAAAGCAATTACAAATTTTTTTATTGCTTTTAAGAAAACGAAAAACCAATCTCATTCCTTGTTTTATAAGCTTTATTTTGTGATCGTCTTAAAAAAGTAAAACTTTCTATAATTATTATTAAAGGCATTTTTGAAATAAACAACTTTTATTTGAACAAGCTTTTCCAAATATCACTTTTTTTGTTGTTGAAAAAATAGAAAAAATTCGATTCATCGTACCCTTCCCAGCAACAAACTTTTAAGAATCGTGAATTTAGTAGGTACTCTTCTAATCAACACCTTAACCTAGTTTAAAACTTGAAATTTTTTATGTTTTTTATAACATTAATTATTTTAAATATTTTTATATGCTATATTTAATTTCTGTTGCCATTTTTCCCTCGTTCGGTAGGAAATGTACCGAAAATTGCCTCAGCGGCAACCTCAGCGGAACTGGTTAACAGAGGAGATCCGATCATGATTCATGACAACCCTCGTTGAGCGCCGAAGTTTTACCTCATCCATCCATAGTCCCCAGACCTCTCGGAAATCGACTACCATTTTCTCAAGTACTTCGAAAACTTTCTCACCGGCAGAACCTTTGCCAATCAAAATCAGGTCGTCGTCGACTTCATCGAATACCGAACAGCCAATTTTATGAAAAAAAGTGGACTGATTCAAATGGCTTAAGTATTCACTGAGATATTGCAATTTAAAGTAGACTCATAAAAACGGACAAAAATTTTGAAACAACGTAATACAAAATAGTTCGCATCTGCATTCTTTATTGCAGTGTTTTGTATTCCTGTCTTCTCATGTGAGACTGTTTCACATATTACGATTTTGAACCACATTTCTCCGATCTCTCTTAACTGTTCTTCGTGTATATAGAGAATTTTAGAGACTGGCCGAAGCTTTACAAACCACCACTATATCTTCGCGATAGGTTCTATCTCTGTACAACGATGGCAATGGTGGTAATATAATGTTTATTTTTACATTTTACATATATTTAGATTTACATTTTTATTACATTGTGAATTATTAACAAAACATTAAACATTGCCATTATTATTTTAATATAATAGCAATGTTCAGATTATTTATATTTATTTACATATATACACACCATACAATATCGAAAAAAGAACCCAGCAGGGTTATTATTTTATTCAATCTAGAATGAAGTATGTCTCACAAATTTAAAAGTTTTAAAAATAATCATCAAAAACATATATAAATTTATTTATTAAAATTTATACGGTATAATTGAGGGACCTAATGGAATAATGGCGTAATTTTCCTGGGCTTCCTTTTGCTCCAATTTTTTTTTTTTTTAGATTATTGTTGTTTGCCTGCCTTAATAATTTCATTATGGTATGACTGAAATTGTATCTGAATGCGCACATACACCCTTCCATTGATTCTCTGTATGACGCCTTATTACATTACAAGTGAAACATATGAAATTTAAAAGATCTCTGAGCATTTTTTCGGGTACAGAACCCTAAACTCGCACTTGAAACGTATCTAAAACCACTCTCCATTAAGTTACCTTTTTTTCTTAGAGCCTTCTCCACACTGAACGGATTTTGAGAACCATCGGCTATTTCTTAGTTGATCCGGGTACGAAACTATAAACTCGCACTTGAAACATAGCTAAACACACTCCCCATTAAATTTCTTTTCAAACGACACAAAAAAAATCAAAATCGGTTGACCCATCAGGCACACATAGCGGTCAAACATATAACACCCTTTTTTTGGTTCGGAGGTTAATAAAATACTGGCTATTCATTGGCTCACGGTTGGCCTAAAATAACTATTTTTAGATGCTAATTATTTATATTAAAACTTAGCTCATAGCTGTCCATATATTTTTCGCCTCTCTGTTTCCAACTAATAATTAATAATCAAAAATCAGTAAATAGTGAAAGAACGAAATGGTTCTGTATATACCATGAAGGGCTCCTAATCCGTAGAATGATTCAAGTCCATTTACCGTTAATATAATTGAAGCAAAGTATAATTAATTGTAGTTATAATTGTATCGAAAAGGCAATTTTGAATTATTAAAAGTTGAATTGTGCACAAGGAGAGTGGAATATTTAAAAATTTTCTTCCTTCGAGTCATGACACACTCAAGTTTTTAGCAAAATATTGGTCACTTTTTGTAGTCATTTAGCCAAACTAGACAAAACAGTATAATAGTGAGACATGATTTGTTACTTAAATTACGCAATGATGAGGTTTGATCTAAATTTATTAGCTAATCGCTGGCTAGCACTGCAATTCTACTATAATACGCGACTAATACGAATAATACAAGATCATCTTACTCCAAATGAGTGGTCAAACTCGGAATCTAACGGAATAATCTGAATTTCTGTACAAACCGATAGTACCAATGATATCCCAAAAGTCACACATAGTCACGCGTGCGCGTCGTTAGATATTACAGGTCAAAGGTCTCGAAAATCAGTTTTTTGTGAATATCTCGTTTCTTCTGCCTACAATCGTATTCATATTTTTATAAAAGTTGTAGATGATAAAATTTTCTACAAATATTGCCTGAAACTTTTTTTTGTATTTTGAAGCGTTTTTGAAATAGAGGGCGCACCTTTGCGTAGAGTCAATATTTATAAATATAAGGTATATCATAATTATTTAAGTAGTATTTAATCGATAATTAAGTGAAAAAACCGTTTAATAGACAGAGTAAATCGTGAATCCTCGCACCATCTTCAGAGCCCTCTATTTCAAAAACGACTCAACGTACAAAAAAAAGTTTCAAACAAAATTTGTAGATAATTTTATCTTCTACAACTTATAATGGGTGTTAATACAATTCAAGGCAAAAGAAACGAGATGTTCACAAAAAATTGATTTTCGAGACCTGGGACCATTAATATCTTTTGAGACAACATTTGTACTTTCAAAATAAAGATTTTTACAAAAATTCAGCTTATTCCTTTAGATTCCGAGGTGAAACCCTAATATAGTTGGATTAATAAAGTATAGTTATTTATAACAAAATGCTTGATCAGTACCTATTATCAACATCAATCGAACATTCGTTTTGAAAAATATTTAAAAAATTGTGTTTCTTTACACACATCATTCGATTTTTTTATCCAGAGGGCATACTTTTGAATCAATGTGTATTATATGATATAGGCTATATTATAATCGTAAAAGCGTCGTGCATATATTTGTATGTTTTATTTAAATACTATCGCCTGTTGTTTTTCATATGGATGGCGTTGTACAGTTTATTTAAAATAATACTTAAAACAAGAATACATTATGTTTTTATTTTGTATATGTACATATTTATTGTAAAGCCTTTACAATCGATTCATTAATTTGCTAATGGATAATAAAATTTCAGTTTTGAATAACAGAAATAAAATCGATTCCAAAGTTTAACTTTATGTTGTATTTATAAATATAGATATTTATTATTCAATGAGTAAATTTTTCCTCCACTATAGGTATGCGGGGAACTATACCTTTTAAAAAAAGGTTGGTTACTGAGCGATTATTGTTTGCTTCAGAGATCAATCAAACCATAACCTACACGAAGCCATATGCTCCCAAAATTATAAGCTTAGTCCCTTCTGTCCTCTAAGTAACGAATTGCGATTTTGAGGAATTATTTTCCTTGAACATCTTAACTAGTATTATCAAATTGAATGAACTAAAAAAATTTTTTTAACCATTTTTATTAAACTTTTTTTTAAAATTTCATATTTTTTTCATGAAATGGCATATTTTTTATAGAACAATATTATCTTTATAAAGATAATATGAGTTCGGGATTAGTTTTGGGTGTGATACCAAAAAAACCTTTTTCTGACGAATCACTTCCATCCAATGATTATTTTTAAATACTGTTTAAAAAATATTTTCCTTCGTTTTTTTTTTCTGCAATTAGACCCTACTGCTAAACGTGTAAGATGAACGCTTTCCCAAAATCTTTGCGCTTTTCGGAAAATCTCTTAAATAGAAAAACATATTTTATTTGTGAGGACAATAATACACGCGATCAAATGAAAAAAAGTCTGTACTGAATCAAAATTTACGAGGCTGAATTTCAGATATTGATATTATTATCAAACAGAAATAGGAATGAAGTATGACATTTACCTCAGATCAGTTACGTCAATTGACGCTTGAAGCGCGCAGTAAAGCTACCGAATTTCTGCCTGACAAATTGACATTACATTCTTGAATTATAAAACTGAATTACATTAAAATTTCCGATACACTTGAATGATTTAATTTTATTTTTCATAATTACCAGAATAATATCTTGGTGTTACCTACAACGGCAGTTATAATATTGCTAAAAAAAACTTGAAAAATGACATTGAGAAATGGCTCAAAGTAATTTAAGTTAACAATTTGACAACTTTTACAGTAATATGCGCTTGTAAACGCAATAAACGCTATCATCCTCACATGCCAGGCCCATTTCTCCCTTGTCTAATTTCTAAGAAAAGAAAAATCTAAAATTAAAACGACTTAAAATTTCATTGCCAAAACTTTTTCATTGCCATCTCTTATACCAATAATATTAAATGAAGGATAGTAATTTAAAACGAAGAAAGACAAAAACTGCTTTAAATATACGAAAATAAGCGTAATTATGTAGTTTAATTATGAATGTTAATAGTGTTAAAATAAAAATAAATAAAACTAATTTATTCTCAATTGTACATACGAGTATGAGACTTGTTTATAGGATAGATTTACAGAACACATTTCATGTGTAAATTTACAGTCATCAAAACTGATCCTACCCAAATAAGAGACTTAAAGGAAAAAGCATTCTACTTTGTACTTATTGGGGCTTTCAGAGTTACAATTTTACATACAACTTATCAAAATATAAAAATATCCTGTTCAAGTTCCCAACTATCTCAAAACAGAAACATCTCAGTATTTTTAACTTCTCAGTGGGATAGTTATTGTAGTGGGCCCGATTTTGAAAATTGCAAATTTAGACATATCTCCACGTTTCAAGGCCTTTAGAGTCGAATAGTATGGTTTTTAAAAGGATGTCCGTGTGTGCACATGTATGTATGTATGTATGTGTGTATGTTCGGATTCAATTTTCGTCTGGCATATCTCGAGAACAAATGATGATATTGACATGGGACCCGTTTCATTTAACGCATAATTATGTAACTTAGATAGATTAGTTTTTGAACAAAATCGATTAGGCAGTTTTTATGTACCAAATGAAAAGTTGTATAATTGTCACTATTATCGCTTATCATTTATATAGTTTTAACGTCATGAGAGTTTAGGAGCGAAGCCCCCGCTGGGGGCGCAAGGGGCGAAGCTAGGGGGCAAATCCCCCGCTAAGGGGCCCACGGAAAAATGAAAAAAAAAATTTTACAAAGAAAGTTATAAATATTAAAACATATGATATTTTTTTTTACTTTCCACTGGGAAGTTAGTCGTGTAGACCTTTCGGGTCGCACCTAGACCGCTTTTTTATTCTCTAATATAATACAATAGTTGTTGGATTATGATGAAGTGATTGGTTTGAGTATTATTTTGAAATTTCCAAAATAATAATAATAATCTGGGGTATTAAAGCTTTGTCGAAAAGACAACAGGAAGATTTGGTAAATTAAACTAATTCTGAAAATTTCTTCTTTCTATTTATTGAACTGCACAAGTACCAAACGTCAATCTACACGATGTAATCGAGGCTGGACAATCTTTAGATATTCCAGTATTGTGATTTTTTAAATAACTAACAGTAAATATTTCACTTATTGACCTAACCTTTTCGAAATCTAAGACACGAACCCTTGGTTGGAATTTCGATCGATCTTTTGCCATGTACACCACCACCTGTCTAAGCCTTGGCTAAGATGTTATATTAGAGAATTATTGCCAGAGGAAATTACCCTTGTAAGTACACAAAATATATAAGGATACATCGCGGTTTGGTTGTAGATATTCTCCCATAAATTGTCTGTTCAATTATTGTAAATTGATGTGTACGCGTTGTACGTACATCTGTTTAGCAATAGTTGGTTAGTGTGTACTATGTGGTGTATTATTATAGTTTGCTGTGTGAATTTACAACATGTGTATATACAAGAGGAAAAATAGTGCAAATAAATCTCTTTTTAATGCATTTAGAACATCAATACATACATTTCCCAACACCTACCCACGTATCACTCACTCCCCACACCATGTTGTAATATACAGGTTGAAGCAAATGTTGTAAATCTTTTGATAGAATTCATTTATAGTACAATAATTAGTTTTTTTTCGAAAAAAAGATAAAATTTTAACGGTCGAAGATGGTTTTGTTTTAAATTGGAGGTGGCTCCGAATTACTTCACTTAAGTTTTCCTCATACAAATATAAAGGTCATGTCAATGTTTAATTTAAGGAAGTTTTTTGACCTGAAAAATTATTTGAAGACTAAAATAGGCTAGGTTAATTTAATGTGGCTGTCCACGAGTGGCACACTTAGGATATAAGGCTTATGTGATACGATACATGTGCTTTATCACTTTTATTGCTGCTAGTTTTTTTATCAGCTCCTCAATTATTTTGAGTGGGTGAATACACATCCTACTAGCATATATTATTCACCATTGTGCAAAATATCGGTTCCGGGGAACTGCAATCTGCGAAACTTTCAAGATATGTTAAATTTGAACAGTATGGCCACAAATTTGAAAAGTATGGCCCAAAGTTAGTAAAATTCAATACTTGATTTATTAAAATGGTATATAATATGGATGTGATAGAGCAAAATTCAATTTTTTGGATTTTGGTGACGTCATAAAGTTTAAAATTTCAATTTTTTTCGTCTTGTTGGCAGATTTTGATATTTTTGCATAATAGACCCAAATTTTATCCGATTTGAATGATATTTTTTTGATACCCACTAATATTGGGTCAAACATCAGTTTTGATGCCATGTTTCAGATAACATTCACCTTTTTGCAAAATATCGGTACCAGGACTCCACATTCTCAAAACTTTTAGTTAGAGGTAGGTCAAATTTGAAAAGTAAATATGACTCAAAATAATATAATTTGGGTGTGATTTGTGAAAATCAAAATTTAAATAGGATTTCAAACTAAAAATAGGGTAACTACATACTTGAATATAACTAAGAACCGCATGAGATTTATTTTTTATTTTTTACACAAATTCGGATTCTTTTAAATTATGGCGTTAGTATTGCAAAGCAAGTGTTTAAGCCCGTTTTTCCGTCATACTGTATAAAGTTTATATGATTATACAATATTATGCTGTAGAGTGGCAGCAGTATGGTGATGTTTTTATTTATACATTTATTCAATATAACAGGATGGTCTCTCAAAAATATTATTTTTTTTCATCATTCTGATAATTTCGGTCAACGCACATTGTCAGAATGCATATGTTGAAAGCTGTAACATATTACAAACAGTTTTTACATAATACAAACTAAAATTAAAACACGGTCAAATAATGCCCTTCCATGAATTTGAATCTGTACAATTATTTCATAACTTTAAAATCCGATACAGTCAAGACCTACAGTCTCACTCAATCGCCCAGCTGTACTTATGTGTTAAGCTTTTTTTAATATATGATTGTCAAATATACCACCAGAATAAATTCATTCAGTCATAGCTTTTGTCATGGGTAGATCCAGGTCAAAAAATACAAAATACAAAATAACAAACAAAATTTAAGGATTTTATTCATTTTTCAAATGGTAGAAAAATACGTGGGTACTAATGGCTAAGACCATGTTTCATATCGGGTCAAAATGAGAGAAGATTTTATTCGAGTAGACAGTAGACAAATTTCTCTAATCTTTTCTTTCTCTAGTTAACCAACCTACGACTGATTCCTAAGATATTTCATTAGAATATACATATGCACAACATTTTTCTCATTTTTTATAAGAAAATATTATCCCACTATACTTCTGTCATTTTACTTCAGCTAACATAAAATATAATTACCTAAGCAAACCCACGCTTTACCATTAAACTGTTAAAAGCAACGACGTTATATTGTAAATAATACAATTTTTATTTGCGTATAATCCTTGAAGACAAGCAAACATATTCAAAATGAGAAGCGATATACTAGTTTCAAAGTACTACGAGCGCCAAGGCAACTTTAAGCTCGTGGTTGAAATTATTTGTTTATTTTGTTCTTATTATCAAAAACGAAAAATAAGAATACAATTTTTCGATCTGCCTTGGTTTTCGGAATATCGAACATATTTCAGATATCGAAAAATTTAATCTTTCTTTTCGTCTTAAATTCCATCCCCACTATCGTGCTCAAACACCTTAAAAAACCAACCTTAATTAGTCGGGCATAAGGTTTTTTTTTTTTAATTATTCATTAAGGTTTTAACTTTGATTTGAATAGTTTTATTTTTTTTTTTAATTTCCACGTACAAGTTTGGGAGAAATCTGCGAAAACATACCCATCTTCCGCTTTCCCATAAGACCAATGTTAAAAATGCCTACTATTGTCATAAGTCATTTATTTATTTAAATAGTCAGGCAACTTCATACACAAAAATTAAGCCTTTTATCCAAAATTGTCCTTTCGCTCGTACATCTTTAACACAATGATAAAGTGAAATCACATTTACATGCAAAATTATCATTAATGACGCTTTTTTGATGGCCCTCTCCTGGAATCTTCGAATTCCAACATACTTAGGTCAGTGTTCGTTTATCCCTGAATCTCTCAAAACCTTGGTCTTCATTACTAACTTATTGAAGCTTCCTACAAAATTGAATGCAAAACACAGTTGAAAATCAATATGTTTCAAATTAAGAACATTTTATCTTCTATTTTAAGCTTTAAATGTTAATTCGCTAAATTCAATTCCATTAGAATATTGCCCTGTCTCTTGAACCATTTACTGACTCTCCACCTCATAGTTTGTGTATAATTTATATTATTCTGTATGCAAGCAAGCTTCACACCTTTTCACCTCAAAGCAGTTAATCACTGGTATTGATGGCTTTTCTATAGTAAGGTGGAAGTGAATTATTTAACAGTTTATTTTAAGAAATCAATACATTACGATTTTAAAAGCATTATAGTATTATATTGTTGTGTATTGGTTTTAGTGTTGAATTTAATTTATTATTTTAGCGTTGGCTTTATTTGGCAAATAAATATCGAATACATTTTTATCAGTGACTGTTTATACAAAGACTTCAACTTGCAGAAACAACACTTGATATCAGGAAAACTGTGAGTCAAGAGAGCTGTCAACAAGCTTAAATATTCGTTTTATGTGGAATTAAACACAAAATGAGCATTAGTTATAGAGCTGGTCATATGATTTACTGATGGTCATGGTTATGGTGTGCTGAAACTTAAATATGATAGTAGGTAAAACACAAGTCTCCCTTCAAGGTTACTGATCACTTGGTTACTGATCAGTGATAGTAGACTGGAAACTGTCTTCTTGTTTGATAATTCATTAGATTTAATTTTGAACAGTCATCTTGTAAAGTTTGAGCGCAACAAGTGGTCCCAATCCGGAATTATGCTGAAAAAATCGAAACTGCTACTAAGTGATGGTTCTGGAAACTGTCTGTTTGATTGATTATTCATCGGATGTGATTCTGAACAGTCATTATGCAAAGTTTGATTTCAGCAAGGGATCCCAATCCGGAGTTATGTCGAAAAAAACAAAAAATTGACATTTTCGGTTATTTCGGCCGAGCTCCAGATTGGGACCACTGGCTGCACTTTGCAGAATAACTGTAAAGAATCACATCTCATTAATTATCAATCAAGTGGACAGTTTAGGACAGCTTTTCAAACTCCCCTCTGGGGGAAATAATCCACCTAGAAATTCTTGGACCTTCATAAGGCGACTTGGGGCATTACCTACTATCATATTAAAGACTCAGCAGGCCGTAACCATAACCATCAGTAAATCATATGGCCAGCTCTCTCACTAATATACGATATAGTGCCTCGACTCAAACGTACTTTAATAATCTGTAGTTTTTCGGCAGACATCGTTATTCGCTGAATAGTAATTGTACTGAAACCAAGATATTTTTTGAGTACGCAAGTAAACAATAGACTGACTAATAGCCAATGAAGTTTTGTTTTCAAATAATTATATTTTTTGCGAAAAATGTAAAATATTTTGAATTTTCTGGATGTTTATTTACATGGTGACCCTTTCTTTTTGTTTTATAAATTATACTAAACATAAATCCTTTTGGCATTGATGAGTAAATTGTTATAATATATGCAAGTTAAACATAATGATATATTTTGAGGTAATTAAATTTCAAATATACCTTGAATCTAACAACCTGATGTACCTTTAATATACCATTGCTAATGTGTCTTATTGGTTCCCAAGTATAGATTAGCAAAGTAAAAGTGTAAAAAGAAATCTCATGTATCCGAAGTAATTGTAAATAAAATTTTAAGTTGTTGTTGGATGCTCAGAGAAGTGGATGCTTATAAGAGAAACGTGTAGAATTTTCTATGTTTCAATTACACATTATACGATGCTTTTTCCTAGAATAAATTATAATGGTCTCATGTTAAAAAAAGCGCCTTTAGTTAAAGTAAGTGGGAGTGGTTCTAGGTACACAAGAAGTAAATATAGAGGAAAAGTTTAAAATAGAAGTTATTTTTTTTTTAAATAACTAACAGTAAATATAATTACGAACCTTAAGTAATTTAAAGGCAAAAATTTATGGATTATTTTTTTTCAATCATATAATAAAATTTTAGTACCCCGACTGTATTGACGATTTGACTTATTTAAACAATTTCAGATGAAAATATTTTCTTGTTTTCATACTTTTTAGAGCGTGATTTTGTAATTGGCGAGGTTTAAGTTTTTGAAATATGACACGAGCATTTTGCTTGGTGATCCAAAAATCATTCAATCATTCGTATTTTTAAAAAAGTATAACCGAACTGGAGAAAATCAATAATATTTGAAAAATGGTACGATATTAGCTACTTTACTCAGTATTCATTCCATGCAATATCTTAAATTTTAAAGTTTAATTTAATTAAATATTGAAAATAAAGTGTATTATTTAATCTGAATTAAATTGTTCGAATTCAATTAGTTATGAAATTTTTGAAATATTAACATACTAATTTTTCTTCGACATCTTCTGAAACAATGAACGGAAAAACCTAAATCATATTATACACTTTCAGTTCTGTTAAAACTTTAGTTGAGAACGGAATCGGTAGACACACACACATATATAGTTTATTCAATATAACTTGTACAAAACAGAGTAGTTTTGAAACAATGATTAAAATGGAAACAATAGACGAATGTTGTCCCATGTTATCTGAAGTAAAATAACAAGTTGCTTATAATCGCTTCTATGTATTATCAGATGATATAGAAGTTACTACCAGCTTGAAGGGTTAAGTGTTGTAGCTTTGAATGGATCAAGTGTTAGTTTCTTAAAAGATATTGCTATCTAAGAGGCAGCAACTTCTTGACTATAAAGTATACCTTAACTATCAAAAAAGTGTTCGCGCCCTTTTGTTCTCAAGTAAAATAAAATGAGAAATGTAAAAATTTTTCTTTTACTATATTTATTTACAAGTTGAATATTTCCTTAATTTTTATACCATAAACATATTAAATATATCAAGGAACACTAAGTTAAGTCCCAAGTCTCTATCGCCTAAAAATGATGATCCTACGTACTAACTTTTGGTATAGATGTTCATAAAATCATCTAATTAGCTCATTTCCAGTTGTCCGTCTGTCAAAATCATTTATCGATTTTCATGACAAATTCGCTTTTATAATTTTTTCATGATTTTGGTCTCAAAATTATTATAAGTTTATTGAAATTTTTGTATACATAACTTTATATTAAATTATCAATTTGTCCAGTTTTTACATTCCATAACAAACGAGATATAAAAGTTTAATTTTTAGCTAGTGTGTTATGGAATGTAAAAACTGCACAAATTGATAATTTAATAGTGTTATATAGTGAAATATTTCAATAAACTGGTATTAATTATGAGTGTGGACCAAAATAATTGAAAATACGAACTTTATTATGAAAATCAGTATTTAGACATTAAAAACTATGCTATGCTTTTTTAAATAATTTTTTTCGATATCTCCAACCATCTCCTCTCTTTGACTCTAGTCAAAATATTAAGAATCGGCCCTATATTTGTCAATTTGCAGTAGGCTGTAGAGTTTAAATATCAAATTTCGGTTAAGGTTGTTAAAAAATGTATTCATCGCTCTGTATGACTGTGCAACATTTCAAATCGATATTCCTTTAAATAACGAAAATATGAAGGTGTCTTCATCTTAAATGCGATACATCGTATAAATGTAAGTTGTGATTCAAGGTACGACACTCTTGTCACAAATATATATTAGTATTAGTAGGTATTTGTTTCTCATGACCTGTATTCTCAGCTCGGTCAATACAATTATACATTAGTTTTAATGTATATCTACCTACATTTTATATCACGTGTTTTACCATATATTTCAAGGAATGAAGAAGATGAACCATGGCAACGAGAAAATATCTTCAAGAAAATAATAGATTCTCAAATATACGAATATATATAAAATTCTGTTGAGATGAAATCAACTAAAAAATAATAATTTTGAATGAATACGATATAGCAATTAATTAACTGTACGCGTGGTATAAGATAAACAAAATAATTTTGCCTTTTAAATACAAGTTGATATTGATTAAGAAAATACACTAGAAAAATGGCCTCTTTTAACAAAATTCGAATATTTTTTATGTATCTAACCAAGTAAAATGGTCTAATTGAGATAATTCACAACTCGTTCGGTTAAAATTTTAAGTTTTTGACTACCAAAGTGAACTTTTCTTATCAACTGCCATCACTTTGAAACCATACACGGAAGGAAAAAATTATTTTGCAAGATATGCAATAACTGCAATCGAAAGCTTACATCTCTGTGTAAAGTTTGCTTGAACGCAATCTAGTGACCAAGTTACAATTGTACTTGTTGTCAAATTTAGAGCTACGAATTCAAAAACGGAAATAAGCTGAATGAAATTGTCCCAATTAGACCATTTAACATGAAGGGCTATTTAAAAATTCGCAAATAGTTTTTTTTTAAAGGATCGATTTTTTAATGGAAAGTGTGTTTGAAATTTATTATTATTATTGTATTATTAACTCATATCACTTATGATACGAGTCTTTTAACCATAAAGTATACGAAAGCGGAAATATGCCATTCGTGCCGTTGTTTATTCGTCATCAGCACAACTATCAAAATGGAAAAAAATGACCAAAAAATATACTTTGATATACGTGACACGATGTGATATATTTATTAAAATATCCTTTTTAAAAAATTATCGTCTCCAATTTCGATAAAACTCTGTATATAAGGTAATTTTGACCCTAACAATACAAAAATCGGTTTCATTTAACGATTGGGCGAATAATTCTCGAGATAATAACGGAAATCGATCTGAAATATCGTTTCTTTCGAAAATTACTCGGCCAATCGCCAAATAAACTGGATTTTTTAATTTCTTGGGTCAAAATTACCTTATAAACTGAGTTTCATCAAATTCCGAAACAAATATTTTTTTACGATTTTTTCGAATTTTTCTAAGGGGTACCCCTTGAAAAAATTGCAAAAAATCGATACAAATTTATCATCTCCAATTTCGATAAAACTCTGTATATAAGGTAATTTTGACCCAAAAAATACAAAAATCGGTTTCATTTAACGATTGGGCGAATAATTCTCGAGATAATAACGGAAATCGATCCGAAATATCGTTTCTTTCGAAAATTACTCGGCCAATCGCCAAATAAACTGGATTTTTTAATTTCTTGGGTCAAAATTACCTTATAAACTGAGTTTCATCAAATTCCGAAACAAATAATTTTTTTCGATTTTTTCGAATTTTTCTAAGGGGTACCCCTTGAAAAAATTGCAAAAAATCGATACAAATTTATTGTCTCCAATTTCGATAAAACTCTGTATATAAGGTAATTTTGACCCAAAAAATACAAAAATCGGTTTCATTTAACGATTGGGCGAATAATTCTCGAGATAATAACGGAAATCGATCCGAAATATCGTTTCTTTCGAAAATTACTCGGCCAATCGCCAAATAAACTGGATTTTTTAATTTCTTGGGTCAAAATTACCTTATAAACTGAGTTTCATCAAATTCCGAAACAAATATTTTTTTACGATTTTTTCGAATTTTTCTAAGGGGTACCCCTTGAAAAAATTGCAAAAAATCGATACAAATTTATCATCTCCAATTTCGATAAAACTCTGTATATAAGGTAATTTTGACCCAAAAAATACAAAAATCGGTTTCATTTAACGATTGGGCGAATAATTCTCGAGATAATAACGGAAATCGATCCGAAATATCGTTTCTTTCGAAAATTACTCGGCCAATCGCCAAATAAACTGGATTTTTTAATTTCTTGGGTCAAAATTACCTTATAAACTGAGTTTCATCAAATTCCGAAACAAATAATTTTTTTCGATTTTTTCGAATTTTTCTAAGGGGTACCCCTTGAAAAAATTGCAAAAAATCGATACAAATTTATTGTCTCCAATTTCGATAAAACTCTGTATATAAGGTAATTTTGACCCAAAAAATACAAAAATCGGTTTCATTTAACGATTGGGCGAATAATTCTCGAGATAATAACGGAAATCGATCCGAAATATCGTTTCTTTCGAAAATTACTCGGCCAATCGCCAAATAAACTAGATTTATGAATTTCTTGGGTCAAAATTACCTTATAAACTGAGTTTCATCAAATTCCGAAACAAATAATTTTTTACGATTTTTTCGAATTTTTCTAAGGGGTACCCCTTGAAAAAATTGCAAAAAATCGATACAAATTTATCGTCTCCAATTTCGATAAAACTCTGTATATAAGGTAATTTTGACCCAAAAAATACAAAAATCGGTTTCATTTAACGATTGGGCGAATAATTCTCGAGATAATAACGGAAATCGATCCGAAATATCGTTTCTTTCGAAAATTACTCGGCCAATCGCCAAATAAACTCGATTTTTTAATTTCTTGGGTCAAAATTACCTTATAAACTGAGTTTCATCAAATTCCGAAACAAATAATTTTTTTCGATTTTTTCGAATTTTTCTAAGGGGTACCCCTTGAAAAAATTGCAAAAAATCGATACAAATTTATTGTCTCCAATTTCGATAAAACTCTGTATATAAGGTAATTTTGACCCAAAAAATACAAAAATCGGTTTCATTTAACGATTGGGCGAATAATTCTCGAGATAATAACGGAAATCGATCCGAAATATCGTTTCTTTCGAAAATTACTCGGCCAATCGCCAAATAAACTAGATTTTTGAATTTCTTGGGTCAAAATTACCTTATAAACTGAGTTTCATCAAATTCCGAAACAAATAATTTTTTACGATTTTTTCGAACTTTTCTAAGGGGTACCCCTTGAAAAAATTGCAAAAAATCGATACAAATTTATCGTCTCCAATTTCGATAAAACCGTTTTTTCATAAGATGAATGTAAAATAAACCTACTTTTTAAGTCATTTATTTATTTAAATAATCGGACAACCCCCATTCCTATCCTTATAAAAATTTCAGAATTGATTAAGACTTTGTCAAACTTTATATTTAAAAAAAAAAAATGAAGCAAGTTCTATCCAAAATTGTCCTAGCACTCGAACATCTTTTAAGTTAAAAGTTCAATGTTTTTACTCAGATAGTAAGATTTCATTTCCATGAAATGGATGACATACGACTATCGCATGAAACTACATTGAAACTGAATTCTTATTTACATTGTTATTTTGTTAGTTTTTTCGTCTTCAGAGAACGAGAAAAAGTTTTTTGTAGTTGTTTGTTGACGATGAAAGTACACTCGAAACGAACGAAATGATAAAACCATTAGGAGGAATTGTTCTTATTCGTAGCACAATTGATTATCACTTTCTTATGTATGAGTGTATGTGTATATGTATGCGGTTGATTACTAACAGACATAAAATACACAAGAAGAGGTTAGGTTGCTTTCTACAATCCCCGAACTAACCCGTATAATATACTAACAATACAAAACTAGCAAACATTTATTTTTATCATGCGTTGTGTTTTTTAGTATTGTAATTATTTTATCATAATAGAATGCTTGCTTGTATGTGAAATGATAATGTCTTATCAATGTCAAACACGTACACAATACTTTGTTAACAAGCTGTTCATGTGAGTCGAACCCCTGGTGGTTCACAAATTCAACTTCCCAGTTGATGACACTAACTTTCTATAACTGCTTAAAACATTTCAATATTATTTATTGTATTTCTAAAAAGATTTGTAGACCAGACTATTGCACTTGGAACCTTTTTTTTAAAATGTTATCCTAAACTTGATGTCCCGGTGAACTAACTTTCACCTACAATTCATTTAATTGTAACTATTGATAAGCGATTATTAATCTTAATTGAACTGCAGCTCCAATTCATTACTTGCTATACTATGCTTTGCCCACCCTCTGGATCAGCTGAGCCTATCCTCAACCCCGCCCTCTGCTTAGCCTGACCGCTAAATATAAATTTTACTACTATCTCTTGGACAGGCCTTCGTTGAATAGGTATTTATTAGAGCTGTTATCCACTCGCTGCGCTCGCATATAACTCTAATGAATACCTATTCACAATACCTGAATAATAAAAATAATACCTTAATACTATTCAAATACCTGTTTACAATTCTAGAATATGGTGGGATTGCAAGTAAATACGTTAGTATATAGTAAAATAATATAATGCATTATTTATATGCGTTTCCACTCAATTTAATGCTGGTAAAAATTAACACAACAAAAAAGGACTATCGACATGATATATATAAATATTATTAATAAATATCTATTATTATTATTATTATTATACGGGGTGTTCCAAACCACCCGTCCAGGCTGATTATTCTGAATAGTTTTTAAAAAAAATTGAAACGAAAAAACACGTATCAAATATTTTTTGAAACTCTATCTAACCATACCAAAAACACCCTCCACCCTCAACCCCTGTTAGGGGTAGGGGGTGTAACTTGAAAAAATCAAATGGAAACCCCTATTTTTTTCTGCAGATTTGGATTCTTCAGAAGAAAAGACAAACATTTTGTCTAAGAAATTTTTTCCGATTTTCGGTAGATCGCGCTACAATCGACAAAAATCGTTCTTTTAGATTTGGCATAAGAATTGCGCCGTTCAATGACAAAAATCAAAACGAGTAAAAATAAAAATAAAAACACAAACACACAGAACCAAAACAAAAACAAAACAAAAGCAACACAAAAGTTAGAAATTCAACGAAAATAAAAGAGAAGCGAAAATGTCGAATTGCGGTAATTGAGGTAAACCACTAGACAATTGGGAGGATGCTAAATAAAGCTCTTAGAAAGAATTAGATATGAATCATTTTAGATTTAATTTTTTTTCAGACTTTCCAAAATAAAAAAAAACATTTTTACAAAAATAATTTTTCTAAATCATAATAAAATATGAAAAACAAAAACAGAATAGTCTTTTCTTCAAAAAAACAAAAACAAAATTGAAAATAACTATTCTCGACTCAAAAAACTTTTCTCGCCTTCACTTGAACTGCAATTCTAATGCCAAATCTAAAAGAACGATTTTTGTCGATTGTAGCGTGATCTACCGAAAATCGGGAAAAATTTCTTAGACAAAATGTTTGTCTTTTCTTCTGAAGAATCCAAATCTGCAGAAAAAAATAGGGGTTTCCATTTGATTTTTTCAAGTTACACCCCCTACCCCTAACAGGGGTTGAGGGTGGAGGGTGTTTTTGGTATGGTTAGATAGAGTTTCAAAAAATATTTGATACGTGTTTTTTCGTTTCAATTTTTTTTGAAAACTATTCAGAATAATCAGCCTGGACGGGTGGTTTGGAACACCCCGTATATTATTAGATTATTATTTTAAAAAAAAACTCTGAAATCAAATAAAGTAAATTAAATGTTGAAGCAATTTGAAAAACAAATCCAAATAAAATCTCTTATTAAAAACATAAATAAAATAAAAAATTTTATATTGTTGTAAATAGATTAAGAGCGAGTGGAAAATTGTATTTTTCCCATAATGCGTGCAATTTACATGCTGACATTGTAAAAAAAGAGAGTTATTTGCAAGAAAATGGATGTGGCTTTAAGCTTTATTTAATTATGGATGAGGTATTTTACTCGAGTTTGCGACGCAAAAGATTGGTAATGTATTAATAACTCTATCAACGTATTTGTGACGAAACGCATGGACCAATTTTGATGAATCTTACGTCAATCGATTTGTCTTTGCTACTTAAAATATAGAAGTAATGAAAATGCAATACTTTGACCAACAGAGGTCTTATTGTGAAACAGAGAAAAATGAAAGGCAGAAAAAAAAATATTTAGTGGGGTTTACTATTAAATATGCAAATCAATTGAATTTTATTTATCAACTTGTTTAAAATAATTTGTTAAAATTGAAATCTTATTTAGGTATTTTATAGTCGCCCTATTAGCTCAGTTGGTTAAGGCGTAACAAATTCCGTCCGCGGTATGCTTATGACAGTGGGTTCGATTCCGTCGCAACAAAATTTATTAATAGTTGTGATGGGCTGGTGTAATGTAGTGCATGGTATATGCATGAAGGAGGTGCACTCAGCCTCTGAAATTGAGGAGCTGATAAATGAAATTATCAGCGGAAAGGTGGTAGTTAAACACATTTATGGTATCATAATGGGCTCTATAGCCTTAGTGTGACCTTCGTGGACAACCCATATAACCTAACCTATGTATTTTATGTAAACCAAAGAATTCAATAAATTAATTTTATGTGCCAAGTCATTTTCATGAAAATGTCCAATTAATGTTTCACACTGAGACACTTATCTCACAATTTTTGTTTATTAATATGTATTTATAATGCATTGTTTCACTATAATAAAATAAAAGGTTTTTTGATGCTTAAAACTTTTTTCCGAGAAAAGACAAAATAACAAAAATTACTGAAAGATGCTGACTCGTAATAAATATTGAATAAACATGATTTTTTCAAGCTCTAAAAAGAGAGTTCGATTCTATAACATTTTGCTTACTTTGATGGATCCTATTAATGCTAAGTCCTTTTGCAAAAAGTAGCCTTTACACAGTCTAACAACTAACAATTTGACTGCATTAGTTTGTTTTGTACCAGAAATGTTTGTTATAACCACCTTAAAGATAATAATATAGATAAAACAAATTTTATACCAGCTCTTAAACTATAATGTCTTTTTTAATGTTTTGAAATTCATTTAACAAATTTATTTCTTCGTATATTGTAATTATATTATATGAAATTGAAACATGCAATATTTATAATTATTTTACTATACCCAGCAATTACAATATTCAGAAGGGTAATATATAGTACCTAGGGTTCAATATACCGTGAATCATTATGTGTTTCTAAGCAAATATTAACTGAACAGCATTTTTATTAAAATGAGAATAATTAAAATACTCTAATATTTTAAAATTACAAATTCTTACGAGAAAAACAACAAATTTTTGTTCATCAGACCTTCCATTTGACTTAAAATTTGACCATTGTTTATTGTTTTATAAATCATACACATCGAAAATCATTGGTTATTGGTATCATTTTTTTGGTGTTATACTACATTCCAGTGTTAAACATGATGTTAAATTTTGAAAAAGTAAAGTTGCAAAAACGCAAAGTGGTGTACCTTGAAGCTAATAATATAATGTGCATTGGATTCCTACGTGGTGGTATATACGCACTCTATTTTACAATTATATTCTTGTTTTTTATGTATAGGTAAGTTATAATCAAGTATAGGTAAGAGAAATATAAATAGGGAACGAAATCTCATTCAGTCCTAATTATTAAAAATACGAGTTGAAACTGTTCCTGGATTCTCAAAGTAGTGGATGCCAATGAGAGAAACATGTATGGTTTTCAATGATTCAATTACATATATTCTATGGGACACCTTTAGGAAGAATGGAAGTGATTTTATGTAGATTAGAATGTGAACCATGGTACATTATGATGTTTTACAGTAGTTCACAATCAATGGACATGTTTTTATCGGCATTTAAATTATAAAAAAAATTCATAATGCTGACCAAAAATAGTGCTATAAATGAAACAATTTATCTTGTGATATTTTTAACCCCCGAACCAATAAAGGGGTGTTTAAGTTTGATCGCTATATGTGTGTGTCTGTCTGTCTGTCTGTGACATCGTAGCTCGGAAACGGATGAACCGTTTTCATATTTTTTGTGTTTTAAGGGTTCCGTACCCAGTACAACTAAAACATAGGTGAGGAGGCTTAAAATCGATATAGTTTGGAGAAAGCTCTATGGAAGAAGGCTATCTTAGATATGCTTCAAGTGCAAGTTTAGAGTTCCGTCCCCGAAAAATTTGCAGGAAATTTTTTTAAATTTTATACATTCCACTTGTTATGCATTAATGTATGAAACAATTGTAAATTTTGTATCTAGGTATTACAGCTTTACCTATAGTAATAATAATAACAATATTTGAAAATTGTACTTAATTGGTACATAAATAAGTGTTCATTTATATTATTATTATTTTAAAATGTATTTATTTGAAAATAGTAGGTATCAATGCAAGCATATACTCATTTTCGAATTCAATTTGATTATTATTATTTTTATTCTACGTAGAACCATGCACAAGCAGTATGATTTTAAAGTTTTATTTTAAGTATGACTTTTCCTCGCTATTTTTGAAAAAGTACGAAACAAAAATCTCACATTGTATAAACATTATCGACTTTGCCTCGGTCGACGAATCATTTATATAAGGAAGTACTCGTTGCAAATAATTTTAAAATAAATTGGTATCATTTTTATTTACTAAATTTATTCTTAGCTGCGTTAGCAAAGCGAATTCCCTGAGAGATTAAAAAAATAAAACATTTTTCTTAAAATCGAATTTAAGCTCGCCCGGCTAGTTTTGTCTGAGTCCGACATACCACGCCGTAAAACTATCCGGGCGAGCTTTTTCCTAAATTTTATCCTGATTGATATCGCGGGAACAAAAAATCATATCTACTTCGTTGAGGTGTCGATCGAACCGTATTAACAGCACTATGATTCGAAAAGAATTTCATAATCGATCGATTCATTCAATCGAGTCGGTTGAGTTATTTTTTTTTTAACTTTTATAACTTTTTTTATACTGGGAAGTTCTTTGTGTGGACCTCAAGGGGCGCACCAGAATACTATCCACGGCTTGTTCATTTAGTTTTTTTTACTCATAAAAATAAAACAATGCATTATAATACATTCATGTTTTTTTTTTATTTAAACAAAGAGGTGTTCATTACAAAAATAAATACTCTTTGATGTATCAAACTAATAAATAAATCGAAATCGATAAGTAGAAAGAGATGTCAACATTACAAAATATGACATATTACTAATTGAAATAAACAATAAAAAATATCATCAAATATTAAAAATGATATCAGATGTACACAGATATACTATAATGTGTCACTAGGTATATCACGGTTGTAGATATATAAATACTGCAGTTATTTTCGATTATGACATTCATTTTTTTCTGAAATTCCGTACCATATATCACGTTCCATAACAAAAATCGAAAGAAATTTTTTAGAACCATGACAAAATCATTATCTGAGAAATTTTGACTCTAATAGAACCATAGAACCTTTTTTTTTTTTAATATTGGTAAAGAAAAAATCCCTCAGAATTGTCCTCGTAGGATTATTTACTGAATTCTTAACACTTATCAATACGTTAGATCACTCAGCAGAGTGACAAATTATCGACAAGAAGGTAGAAACTCTCTACTAAATTTGTAATTTTGATATGTTATACAGTATGGCAAATGATAGCTTGAGGCTTTTTAAATTGTATGTGAGTTGAAAATCAAGACGAAAAGTAACATTACCTTCGATATACAAACAGTGTTCCAAGTAGTAACAGCAAGTCTTCATCAAATGGTAAGTAAATTACAATTAAATAATGACAATTTTTAAATACACCTATTGATAACTGGGAGGGCAACAAACTCATACTAATTAAAATCAGAAGTAGACCCGATTTCAGTAGTTACAATTTTTACTAACAGAGAGCTTGCAGCTTGTACTTATTCTAATGACATTTTGATGATTCGAATGATAAGTATTATATTCGTATGAGGTTAAGGATGGTAATTAGGGTTCTTAGCACAAAGGTCTTTTAAGGAGGGAACAGGTTAAAGAAAAAGGGAAATATTGTGTGATGGTATTTGTTTATTAATCTGTAATGTACCCAGCGAAGTGAACTGGCTACGACTAGTTTAAAATTAAATTTCAACTTTTTAAAGGTATTGATAAAGTTTTATTCCATTTATTATCAATATGCAAACGAAACCATATTGATCATAGAATTCCCATTGAACGCTCGAACATTTTTATTTAAAATAAAAACTATATATGTAGGTATACTCACTGTCAAAAAAATGCCACAGTTAAAACATTCTAAGCGTACTCATCATATGTTATGTTATAATAGTAACACTTAGAATGTTTTAAAACGAGAATTTTTTTTGACATTGAGTATACGTATAATATGTTCATATTCCAAAATATTTTATATTATTTTTGAATGATTGAAAAATGCTGTTTAGTTAATAATCATTGCTTTGACATTTATTGTTATTGAGAGAAAATTAGATTATGTATTGTTTTTAACTAAGTTAGCCAATTTAATCTTCCTGGAATTGTACCATATAAAGTTTACTTTGATGATTATCTGTAATTACAACCAATTATCAATTATATATTTTTATGAATCAGAATTTTAGACACAAGTAAATGTTGACACAAGTAGCAATTTATCCAATATAATTTTCCTGTCATGATATATCCATAATCCTATATGAAAAGAATGATATTGAAGTGAACATTTAACGATAAAACCGGAGAATATTTGTATTAATCAATTAAAGGGTTCCGTACTAGTAAGACAAACAATGCAATCCTATCTAAGACTCCGCTGTTTATCTCCCTATCTATCAGCGAGCTGTATCTCATAAACCGCAATGGTAAGACAGATGAAATTTTAGAGAGGATGTGCATTACTTATGCTGCTAAAACAAGAAATAATAAAAAATTATAAAAATAGCAAATTTATAAACTAAAACCAGGGAAAATTAAAATTTACGAGTAGTTTTTATTTATAACAATAAAATAATAATATCCGCATTACGAAAATCGGATTTCTCTATAATTATAGAGGGTGGTAGGTAATAGTTTTTGTATAATTAAATTTACAATCATATTTTTTGTCTATAATCATGAATGGCTTTACAATGATAGTTTTATATACTAAAAAAAAAACAATTTTGTGTATATATGTAACGCTGTCTAAATGATTTGTTTGAATATAAAACTCCTGGAATTACAAAATAAAAATCAGATTAAGTACGTGTTTAGGATTCCGCACCAGAGAGGTATGGTCCTTTTTTTCTTTTACAAACTATATTTAATAAAAATTACATGTTATGTCTTGTACGATGGTACGGAACCCGTCGTTTACGATTCCGATTAGAACTTGAACAAATTATTTGGTACAATTTGGTAACCGACCTTAAATATAACTCAGAAATTATAATTGTGTTAGTAATGTTTGGTTTTTGGGTTTCTGTAGGTGTTCATGTAGGTTACATTTATGTTACGAGACCTTTTGTCAAAACAATTTCTTAGATAGGTGTTTGAAAACAAAATAGCGGATTTTTGGAGCGAAATCGTAACACGTTAGTGAAAAAATGTTAACAAAACCGAGTAGAATCGAGTGTGGTATCAAAATAAACGAAATTTTTAGGGGGATTACAAAAATTTATATGTTATTTATATGTTAAGAGAAGTCACTCAGACTTCTGTATCTAATATACGAGTAAGACAGTGATACCCTTACCAGTGTCAACCAATAATACGAGTAAGACAGAGAGACAATATTTTCATTACTATTAGAGAAACTGAGATAGGTAGAAGAGTAGTATACTGTTTCGTTTTCTCCTCTATGAGCAATATGGACTTGCATAAAGAAACACACAATAAGCTTTATGGCACGCAATAAACTTATAACAACGGTGGCCTTAGCTTAAAATAACTCACCCACGCCTGCTTTAAAGTTTTAATATAATATAATAAGAGGGTTTTTTTAGTGCTGGGCCACTAAAAAGTCTAAAATAAAATAAAAAATAAAAAAACCCGACTGTGTTAAATATAATATGAAAAGAAAGAAACAAGTCCAGTAGTTTACATAGCCGCTTTAACAGCCGGGACCCATTAAAATCTAGACCGACTCAAATCTTCCCAATCATGGACCTCGACTTCAATTCGCTATGTAAACTACTGAAATTGTTTCATTCTTTCCATATTTTATTCAACACAGTCGGGTTTTTTTATTTTGTTGTTAATTATTTACTTTATTTAATAATTTGTTGAACATTGTAGAATGCCATCTTATTCAATATAATTCATATAATTTTTGTTGTTTGAAACTTAAATTTTAACATTAAATATAAATAATTTTTCCTGTAATTATTTAATTTTATATAGGTAAACCTCTAATGTTACATGAAAGACAAATTTAGTATTTCCTGTAAACCAGACATTCAACAAAATTTATAGTAATAAATGAATAAAATTATGTTTTAGTGTTTTGGTATGTACGTGTATGTATATATGTATGTATTTATGTATATAAGTATGTACAGAGAGCTTTTAAAATATGACATGTAAGTTATATCTAACTTTCAGGGGAAAACTAAGAACTATTTAACCACCAAAGAACTAAAATCAAGTAAATCAAATCATCATGCAATCTGTGAATTGCACAACTATACAACAACCAATGTTGTGTTAACTTGACGTTATTGGTGTGACATTTAATATATGCTATTCTATTTCAAAAAGCATATGCAGAGTTGATTGTCTTAGATGAACTCGATATGTTATGTGCGATGTTAAATATAACTTTAAGGTGGGTGCACAACAAGTGAAATTTACTAAATTTTAAAAAACCGCACAAATTTTTTGGGAACGGAATCCTACAGTCGCCTTTGAAATATATCTAAGAGCACTCTTCATTTTACTAACTTTTTCCACAAAGCCTTCTCCAAACTGAACCGATTTTGAACGGATCATGGCCTATTGACCGGATCATGACATATTTTTTAGTGGTTCTGGGTTTGGAACCCTAAACTCGACATAGCTAAAAACTCTCTGCATTAAATTTTCATTGAAACGACAAAAAACAAATCAAAATCGGTTCATTAGGCGCTACGATGCCATAGATATACAGACAGACACAAACACAAATTGACTCACTTGTCTCTCCGTTTGTTCACAATTTCAAAGGTTTTAATTTGTTGGTGCAGAACCCTTATTTTTTAGAAAATAAAATCAATGTTATATAAAATTAAGACTACTGCATTATAACCTTTACTTCCCATGCCCTCACTATGTCATGGATTTTAATTTTCTGATGCGGAACCCTAAATTTTTTGCTGCCATGGTAGCATTATATAGGCGAAAGAAATTAATTTTCAATTTAAGAATTTAAACGAATATATATAAATATTATGTTTGTTTGTGTATTGCTTATGGACTCAAAAATGTCTCCATCGATTGATCTCGAAGTTTTACCCAATATACAATCTGCTTCGAGGATGGTTTTTATCTATATTAGATTGTTGTAATATTGTAAAAAACGAGTATTTCACACTAAATATTTTTTTTAAAGTATTAAATATTAATTTAAAAATTTGAAAAAATTATGGTGTCTTCGAAATACTTTAAGGAATTTATTACCTATAGAAATTTATCTTGAAGTTAATTTTGAGATCTTTCTAAGATTGGCTATTTTACCTATTAATAATTCATGCAACTAGGTAGGTTTAGTATTATTATATAATTATGAATACGTGATAAGTTTAGGTTTTATGCAGTATTTTCTATACAATGGCAAATTTTATATGCGATAAGTAAATTTTGTGCTCCCAATGTATAATTAACTATTTATTGCTACAGAAATGTATAATTAAAACAGTGGGGTAGTAGAGATATTAGAAAAAATATTAATTATTTTTCTAGTAAAACACTAGTAAGTTAAACGTAGATATTATGTCGTTTCTCTTTTTTTATACCATGTATATAGGAAATATATTAAGCTATACTAAGTTTAAAATATAAAGTTAGATTTTGGGACTAAGTGTAGTCCCAAGTTTGTTACGCTTAAGAATATTGATGCTTGCTATTGGTGTATGTGTTCATAAAATTACTTAATTAGTAATTACTTTATTTTCGGTTGCCTGTCTGTCTGTCCGTCTGCCGTGCCTGTTAATCCAAAAGGATAATCCAAAAGGAAAAGAGATGTCCAATTTTTATAGAGTCCTCAAGACGTAAAAAGTGAGGTCGAGTTCGTAAATGAGCAACCTAGGTCAGTTGAGTCTTGGGTCCGTAGGACCCATCTTGTAAACCATTTGAGATGGAACAAATTTTGAATATAAAAAAGGGCCTTATAAAAAAATAATCTTTTGTTTAACACTTTTTTTCGTAAACCTCACTGTTTACCCGTGAGGGTGCAAACTAGCCGCAAATTATATAGTATGTATTATATATATTAATATCAGTTATGTATGTTAGAGTGGCTATCTTTCTTTACTTATATGGCATAAAAATATAAACGATTTCGTTACCAACACTGCCTCTATATGGTTTTTCAACAAATAACTCAGTCAATTGTTTGTTTTCACTTGTTTTTTACTAATTTAGTCGTCGTCATTATTTAATAAACTCTGTATACACTAGAAGTATACTTCGTAAACTATATGGTTTAGAATCAAAAGTTATTACATGATATACTTTATGTAGTTTAATTTAAGGTAAATTCTAAATATTACCACGTAATAAAATGAAGTGCTTACTTGATTAGGTAACATAAGAATGAATGAAAGATGAGAGTCTTTTCCTATACTAAAACCTTCTATTATGATCCATCTATATGTGGAGAAGACTTGTAAGATTAAACAAAAACCACTTCAAAGTACAATCTGCCTTCTTAATAAATAAATTACTGCAATTATGTTTATTATCTTAGAAAGTAAAATGAGCTCACGGTTTTTGAATCAAAGTTATGCTGAATTTGACGCATATGGATTATATTTATAATATTAAACTAACATTTCTTTCAGGAGCAATAAAAATTTGATAATAAATGATATTATTGAACACTAGAAATCGATTACAAAACTCGTTTTTCTTAAAATTAAAAACGCGTTTTTCTGGCAATTTTTCAACACGGTTGGCATGATTTCTCAAGTTTTAATGAACCGATCTATTTGAAATTAAGTACCTTTTATTATATATTTGACAAAAAAAAAAAAAAATTATAAAAGACTTCTTGCTTTAGATAAAAAAAAAACTTTGAACAAAAAGAAAATCGTCTTCAAAAGAAAAATTTTTCCAAAACAAATTAATATGCACTAAAAAGTAAAAAATAACGATAATATAATGTAGTTAAAATTATTGTTATTTTTGGAGTCGGTGTCAGCCAAGCTAATGTAGCAAACTGTTCTGTCAGAGTTCTTTCCTTGGCTGACACCGATTCCAAAAATAACAATAATTTTAACTACATTATATTATCGTTATTTTTTTACTTTTTAGTGCATATAAATTTCTTTTGGAAAAGTTTTTCTTTTGAAGTCGGTTTTCTTTTTGTTCAAAGTTATTTTATTTTTGGATTTTTAGTGAATCTGAAGTACACGAACTAATTTGTCACTAAAAAAAGAATCATCCAAATCGGTTAGCGTGATATTAAGTTATTCGTCCTCTTGTCATGCATACTTAATGCAAATTTAAGACTTTTATGGTTTTCTAATCGATGACGTTGCCAGAACTGGACCAAAATGAAATGAGATCACGCGGGAAGCTCCAGCTTTCAAATAGATAATGAATGATCAAAAACGGTTCACCCAGTCGAAAGTTCTGAGTTAACATACATTATAAAAAAATACAGTCGAATTGATAACCTACTCCGTTTTTGTTTGAAGTCGGTTAATTATGTCATACAAGACACCCTTTTGTATTATCTCCACTTTTTTTTTTATGGATACTAATAATTTTTTTAAAAATTTTCCATTTGAAAATGGATAATTTTTTTTTATTAAATTCAAATACTAAATATTAAAATGAAATACGATCGCGATTTGTTGAAATTTATTTGACATTATTCAACTATTATACATTTAAAAAAGGACGGAATTAATAAAAATACATTTGATTAATTATGGATAATTTTTATTGTTATTAAACAAACTTGACTTTTTGATATTACTCCTATAATAAAATTTAAACTATGATAGATAATGTTGATAATATGAAAATAAAATAAATAAATAAATAAAATAAAAAAGTATTCGAAAAGAAACATTTAAAAAATTACATGTTCTATGTTTATTTACTTTATTATTTATAATCTGATACAAATATCTGAACACGCAACTTTAAATTGCTTTCTATTTCTACTATATTTAGTTACCGTTAGTCGATCTATCTACATTTTTATTTAACCTCATGTTCCAAGATGATATTTTCTAGTCAATCAAATGTAATACCATCTATTTTCTTTAGATATTTTGATTTTTAACACGATTTTTATTTTAACAAGTGAAAATAAATTCAATACCAGTACTTCCATTATTTTTTGTAAATTTCATAAATTTAAAAAACACACAAAAAATTATGTAGAGAATGTAGAATTTTGCGAAGTATACAACGTTCTCCTATCTTTATAGTTTTGAAGAAAATGAAAACTGAAAATTTGCCATACTTTTTTTTTCACTCTTTATTTTCTCAGAAAGAACTTTGTCTGTATTTATACTTTTACGGTTTAAAAAAGGGGTATTTCGGAACTGCGTTTTTACAAACTCTAAGGCACTTTTTACTTCGTGAAAACGCTATAAAATTTGCAGCTGTGTTTACTTACAAACGGCTGTAAAGGATAATGGGGCATGAACTGATTTCAAAGCGATACGAATTTGCTTGTAAACTTGAGATAATCCGAAAAATTTTGAGAAAATCAAAAACTTGTAGTCATACATCAATAATAAATTTTTTTTTTCTTAAATATATTATTATTTTCAATTATTAATTATATATTTTTTTGTGGATAGAGGGTGTAACATTTTTCTAGATCAGTAACTTTGCAAATTATATTTAGTCCTGAACATCAAACACTATGTTCCCACAAATTTTAAATTGCAGTAAAAGAATAGTGGCAACCTACTCATCAGAATATGTTAATCACATTAATCAAAACATTTCTATAAAAGCTTTTCTAAAAACTTTTTTTTATCTAAAACATGTATAGAAAATTTTTTTAATTAAGTTTGTGACTGAATTTGAATGCACTGTTCATTTTCCAGAATTACATTTCATGAAATTATATTTTTATTATGAAAGCTTTTAAAAACAACTGAAAAACAAATTCTTGAAATGCAATTTCTTGGAATAATCGTGTGAAAGGTTTTTGAATTATTACAGTGTTTTTTAACTTATCAAACAAAGAATGCTTGAACCAAAAAGAGGTTGGAATTACCAAGCTTATCATAAGCGGTCAGAAATTCGACCTGGGTTTTCAGGTTCAATGAAGAGTTAACTTTGTTTGATAACTGTCGGGAGGTATAGGAACACTTAAAAATAGAAATTCTTTATAAAAACTCCAACAAATAGGTATTGTCTGAAACTTTGTTAAAGCCGATTAGTTTAGACAAAAAATTGAAAAACATAATAAACTAATTCATACAGAAACGTTTTCTATTCGTAAATGGTAGTGTAGTGCAAGCAAATTAATTAACAAACATAAAGTGCTTTTAACCTATTTATATAATCAATAATTACAAGGCCAATACAAATTGTACCAATTCTTATTTAAATATTTAACTTCTTTAAATATATTATTTCACACAAAACCCATAACATACCAAGATAATAAGAGATAAAAGTAATAATGAAAAAAAGGTTTTTACGAAATCTCTTTCTAGATGATGTTTGATTTATTTTCGTTATAGTAAAACTTATGTTGTGAAATTTCCTCTGACCACATAGGTTTGGGCAAATAAGAAAAGGCATGTTCTGTCGCCATAGAATTTCGGAGTCGAGTAAATATTAATATTAAACGAACCAGATAGGTGTCAGTTGTTCGTGCTTTTGACTAAGGATACAAAGTACCTCAGTTCGTATCAAAAGCGGGATCCCTGGTAAATTAAGAAAAAAAATTCATAAACACCAACTTTACAAATTTTTTTGTCATAATTTAAAAAAAACGAACCCAATTGTAATGCAATTTTACCGTTAATCTAAGTCAGCTAAGGACCAATTGAGCAAAAATCAAATTTACATTCTATTTTTTTGTTGTTATTTCCAACGGCGGTGTGGTAGGCTTGGTAGAGTGTTGGACTTCTATTCCATAGGTTTAAGGTTCAAAGCTCATGCAAGTCGATCACCGTCAATGGTTCAATCAATACACAATATATGATCTGGAAGTGGTTATCTGAGGAACGCATTACTAAGGGCACTGATGGCACAGTTCCGATTCGTCTCGACGGTAGTACAAGTACGCTAAGAATAACCCGCATCAGATCATTCTGTGGCCAGATTGAACAGCTGTATTGAAGAACAATTGAAGAGCCGTTTAAGCGACTGTCTGATGGTGATAACCTCATCATCACATACAGTTTTTGTTTAATTTTTTGAAAAAATTTAACAAACGAACCAGATAGGTGTCAGTTGTTCGTGGTTTTGACTAAGGATACAAAGTACCTCAGATCGTATCAAAAGCGGGATCCCTGGTAAATTTAAAAAAAAAAAAATAGGTCAACCGTTTTCCAAATTTATTTATATAGAAATATCGAAATGAAAACGATAACCTGTATGATTCATCATTTTTTCAGCCAACTTTAAAAGATAAAATAATAATCCTTGTCCAACGTCCAACGACCTTGCAATTTTTTGTGATTTTTGGAAACTTTGTTAATCAAAAAATGTATTTATTAAGTTGAATTCCCTTGTATTATTCAATCCTACCATATCTCCTTAGTTTTCTAGGTAACAAATTAAATGAATAAAAAATTTTGTTTATGACGATAATTAAATTTATATTCTATATGTATTTGACTATTCTGAATATTTATGTAAAATTATCAGCTTGTGTTACGTTATGTGTGTACACGACGACATGTTTGGATATTTGTTCTAGACACATAATTTATAAATTAAAACACCCTTGGGGTGTTAAATTTTTTTTTTTTTTTAATATTCTGTAGCTTGGTGTACATACAATACATATATATACAAAATGTTAATAGCTAAACATAATTTATAACGTAAAACATAATTACTTAATTTTTTTTGTATATAAAAATCCATTTATATGGTAATTAAATTAAATCAAAGTAATTACAATTAATCATAAGAATAACAAGGACGTAACGTGAAAAGAAAGGAAGGAGAAGAATATACATTATATACAATTTTATAATATTATAGAATACAATTTTAATTACTTTATTCTAATTGAAATAATCAATTCAAAACTGACATAATTTTACTTTTTTTTTTATTATTGCGTTTATAACTTTTATAATTCTATTTATGTAATATATCTGTAGAGAATATAATTTTTTAATATGCCCCAACATGTTGGAGGAAAACATCTGTGATACTGTTAGTATTATTATCATTATTCGAGTTGATCATAGTAATTCCTTCCCGTAGCCCAAGAAAATACGAACGGAACTACAAACGGAACTTATTACAGAAATAATAAAATGGTGGCTTTTAATAGTTTTAATAGAAGAAAAAAGTTGATTTTTCAGCTTTTAACCAGTACCTACATAGCCAGGATTTTGATAGAATAAAAATTTGTACAAAACTTATGTACAATCGTCTAGAGTTTTTAAATGCTTGTTTCGGCAGGCAAGGTAAACTTTTGGTTACAGAGTTTAATGGCAATATAAAACTACATCTATAACGTAAATCCAACAAAAGACCTCTAATTCTAGTAATTTTTAAAAACATTCGTTTTATCGAATTAAATCAAATTCAGTTAAGAATAATTAATAAGACACAAATAAATGATAAAACAAGTGAAATTTACAAAATTTAAAAAACCCCCGACAAATGTGATTTATTCTTTGTGAACCGATTTTTGTAAAACTTAACTATAAAAAGTTTTCAATCAAGTCGGTTTGACCGTTTAGGGGCTACGATGCCACTGAAAAACACACAGGCCTAGACGCACAGATAAACACTTTAAACTTATAACTCTCCTTAAATCAATATCAAAGTGATGGTCAAGGACATCAGATGTGATAAAAAGGATACTTAGAAAGCTATCATTTTTTGGGACAAATTTTTGTGAATATTTTAATTGTAATTGAAATATTTGAGTTGACTTTGTTCCTTTGAACTATTGCTTTGAATTACCTTATTATTTAACCATTTCACTTTTCGAAATGAATTAATCCAGGATTACTTGACCATTCATTTCCATAGTAATTATTTACATGTTAAAATTATATGTCATGCCTTTTCCAAACTGAATCGACTTTGAAGATCGTCGTCAATTTTTTAGGTTTTTGGGTTCAGAAACCCTAACGCGCACTTAAAACATAGCTAAAAACACTCTCCGTTAAATTGTCTTTCAAATGAAACAAAAAAAATCGGTTCATCCGTTCAGGCTCTACGATATCACAGACCGACACACACACACACATAGCGGTCTAACTTATAATACCCCTTTTTTGAGTTTGGAGGTAAAAATGGCGAATTTAATACCTTTAATAGAAGAAAAGAGTTGATTTTTCGGTTTTTAACCAGTGCCTCCTAAGCCAGGATTTTGATAAACTAAACCTTTGCACAAAACTTATGTACAATCTAATCGTATTGGGTTTTCACATGCCTCTTTCGACAGACAAGGTAAACTTTTGGTTACACATAGAGTTCGATGAGCAGAACGCAATATAAAACTACTACTTGTTATTAAAATGCAGTCGTTTTACCGATTTAAATCAGATAAGAATAATAAATAAAATCACAAATAAACGATTAAACAAAATAAAATAGGATAAATTCTAGGATATATCACATAAATAAAATCCATGAACCCTAACTTGTCGCTTGGAAAAAGAGCTCCTGAGTCGATGTGGAGCATTTTCTCTCATAGGACGTACATATGGCAGAATGGCCATTTTTGTGATAAAGGGAAAGGGAGAAATAAAATGAATAAAAATTGAAAAAAGGTTTTGCTTCTTGCCAAAAAAAAGTTCCCTAATGACCGCACAAATGTTACATAATGCTAGGAGACATATCCCTCTTTCTCTTCCCGACTAATGTCAATCAAACCTTTCCCGGGCGTTTGGAAAGAGGGAGACAGTGTCTGCCTGCAGTATGAAACGTTTGTGCGTATCGTAAGGGAGCTTTTTTGGTTAGGGGTAGAAATTTTTCTTAATTTTTACTAATTCTACTTCCTTCTTCTCCTCTATCTCGAAAATGGCCGCTTTGCTAAATATGTCCTATGTGAGAAAATGTTCCACATCGACTGAGGAACTTATTTACCACGTGACAAAAAGTTAGGATTCATTAATTTTTTTCGTATTTTATCCTAAGTTCATTAAATTAATCAAACTTTCGTGTTACTAGGGAGGATTTACTATGATCAGCACTCCTAGTTTTTTTTACAATTGATAAGTTCGCACTTTATTATTATGAAAATATTATATGAAAAATATTTAAAACAACTGTTTGCAATAAAAAAACTGTGTGTATTAAAATAAATATTATCATTATTAGGAATATGTATATATATATATATATATATATATATATATACATATATATATATATATTTATATTTTTTTTTTAATTATTCTTACCATATAATTATGAATTTAATATTTTTGCATAATTTTGTAGACCCTTAAAACACGAGCTACCGCCATAATTGCTTTAGAAATTTTCACCTATATCTTGAAGGCTTGAGGCGCTTAATATCAAGGATGAATCGAAAAATAATTTGGCATGGGGAGTAGATGAGACGTTCCGAATCATTTTTGATATTTTAAATTAACCGCTTCAAGCTTTTACAAATAGTCGGGTATGAGTGACTTATAGATAACATTATTTTCTACTTTTTAGTGCAATAAAAGCTTGTCCCTTAAAAAGTATTTTTTATTAAAATTTGTTTCCCTGTATTTTTAGTTTCCGAGCCATAAGCTTTCATCACACTTTTGGATAAAATTTTCACAAATTTTGAATGTCGTATTTATTTATATCTAACCAGAACCCTAAATAAATTTATTCAAGCTTCTAGCTTTAAATATGACGTAATTCCCATACAAACTAGCAGTCCCTATTTCAACCCCTTACAGTCTTTTTTCGCAATAAAAACTAGCTTATGTCCATTATCAGGTTCCAGACTATTTTTGCACCAAATTTCATTTAAATCGGTACAGTATTTTAAACGTGATTTCGTAACACACAGACAGACAGGCAAAGTTATTTTCGCATTTATAATATTAGAAAAGATTGTTTTGTTTTATTCGTTAATAAATTTTACTGGATCGTGAATTATTATGTCATAATTATGGACTTTTATAAATAATTTTATTTTTAAAAGCACTTATTTAACCTGTTACAAACAACACATTAATTTTTCAACGAGATTGTTTGATAATTGTAAAAATAATTTTAATTAATTTTAGCGTATATGTTTCTTTGGTTAAGTTTCCCAACTCTTGCTGTTTTTTGCTCAATAGATGCCAGAAATACTAAACGAGTCCGTAGAATTTCAGCAAAGTTAAAGAGAAACAACAAAGAAATTCTAAGGTTTTGGTTTTAATACTTGAGACACAGAACCGTAAAAATAAAAACTCTTATAAATGTAAAAATAAAAAAAAACTTTTAACAAATAGAAATCGACTTCAAAAGAAAAATGTCCTAAAAAGTAACAAAATAACGATAATATAATGTAGTTAAAATTATTGTTATTTTTTGAGTCGGTGTCAGCCAAGGAAAGAAACTCTGATAGAACAGTTTGCTACATTAGCTTGGCTGACACCGACTCCAACAATAATAATATTTTTAACAACATTATATTATCGTAATTGTTTTACTATTTAGTGCATATTAATTTGTTTTGGAAAAGTTTTTCTTTTGAAGTCGGTTTTCTTTTTGTTAATAGTTTTTTATTTTTTGTGTTTTTAGTGAATCTAAAGTACACTAACTAATTTGTCAGTACAAAAGAATCATCGAAATCGGTTGGTGTGATGTTGAGTTATTCGTTCTCTTGTCATGCATACTGAATGCAAATTTCAGACTATTATGGTTTTCTCAAGGATGCCGTTGTCAGAACTGGACTAAAATAAAATGGGAAGCATCAGCTTTCAAATAGATAAAGAATCATCAAAATCGGTTCACCCAGTCGAAAGTTCTGAGGTAACATTTAAAAAAATACAGTCGAATTGATAACCTCCTCCGTTTTTGTTTGCAGTCAGTTAAAAAAAATATCACAAAAAACAGTGTATTTCTAGTCAAGGAAAACATTATTTTCTGATAATGACGGTAGGCGTAGATTTCACATCAATATTGACTAAATGTATAATCACCGAATATTAATCATTTGAAGCGAAGGTTTTATTTTCAACAGAAAGGCCATCCGATTATACACTCTAATTAATTAATATATTATTCAATCAATTCAAGTATCGATTCTTTTGCTCTTTTTGTCGAAAAATAGCTGAAATTTCTTTTTTGGCGTAATCTTTATTCGGAGGAATTAAGATACTAATACAGGCTAAGTTTTTCTTGCATTAAATTACAGAAGTAATGTTTTTTTTATTTATTTAGGTTCAGTATCACGTACTGAATGTATAAATGCACAAAATCCTTATAAATTTGGAGGGAAGGCCCGGCACTTTCCATGTATTCGTGCAGTTAATTTTTTTTTTTTTGTATCTTAAAGTTATGTACTGCTAATGTTGTCACAATCAACAAGTTACATTTTTTGGTAAGACTAATGGTTTTTAAGAAAATTCGATTCAAAAAGTTGTAACGTACAGTATCCTTAACAGTATCTATGTTTCGTATATTTCTTACTAAACGCTTAATTCAGTAGCGGTATACAGATCGATGAGAAATTTTCCGAAGTGGAATGTTTTTTCCTCTATATTAACTGATATTCTTAGTATATTTAAAATTAAGAGTAAGTTGTCAGTCGTTCAAGTACCGAAATATATTTCACATCAAAAACTATCCTATTACACCCAGTAAAACGTTGTTTATACGATTTTTATAATCAAGTAAGTACATATATAAAAAATGGGAACAAACATATATAGATATATAAGTTAAATAGATATACATGTATGCCAAAAAATAAAGGTGACAAAAAAGATTGCAACAGATGGATGGCGTGGTATCATCACATTAATGTCGGTCGTCATGACTGAACACCGAAAATTTCCAAGTATAATAGCATATTTAGCAAAATATATCTATCTATATATCTATCTATCTATCCATATGTATGATTGTATAAATGTGTGTGATATGTGTTGGAATAATAAGAGAGTAAAATAGGAATAGCTCACAACAGAGTTATAGAGAGTAGTGCAATATGTCACCACACATAAACTTAATAATATAGTGTGGTGTTTGTTGTTGTGATTCAACCAAGGCAGCAAAACACACGACTGATTAATTATATTGGATAGAATTAGTCAACCGAAATTAATGTAATTTTCATCTTGTTCGCGACTATATATGTATAACTGTTACGGTGATTTCTTTGTACGTATATGTACAGGCTGTTTCAGGTACAGCAATATTCAAATAAATGGTAATCTGGAGTTTAGAAATAGTAATAGGTGATTCCATTATTGAAGAGCAAACATTTAGATACATTTAAAAATGGATATTTTCTAAATTTTATTTAAGTATTTTTTTGTGTGCTATAGTTTACTCTGTGGTTGCTAGATTGCTTCATGAAGTTAGTGAAAATTCATGTAATCTGTCGATTGGGTCTATATAAAAAATGAAAAGAGCATGCGATTCCCCGATTGTAATTAAAGGCAAATCAACTGCAATAGGAACAAATTCTTTTATAACTTTGTTTTTTTAATCTATCTCATCCGTCAATAACCTTTCTGGCAATTTCAAAAAAAAAAAAAACTTATTTGGTAAATAATTTTGAGCGCTCCAACTTTCAACGGACCATTTTTATGTAGGTCAACAAGTTTTTGGGTTGAAAAACGGTTTGTACGGTAATTTTGGTGTTAAACTGTCGAGAAACCGATATAATTTTCCTATTCTAAGTTATATTTATTTATTAGTGTGGTGTTTGTTGTAATAACTCGCCCATTTTGCTGGACGATTTCACTTACAAACTCCCCCCCCCCCTCATGAATAACACTCGAAATGCATGTAGCTTTTGAGTTATTCTGATTTATGATCTATATTATTATAAAGTTTCAATAAAATCCATTTATTAGTTTTTGAAACCATCCAGCGAAGCCGACGGGTAACTGCTTGATCTTAAAAGATTCAGGTCTCCCTAAAATAAAATGTAATTTAAATCAAAAGCACAAGGAGGAGCATGCATATAAACTTCGATGTAAATCCTCCCCAAAATATCTTTCTACTCCTTTTTAACTCCGATAGGCGATGAGTTTCAACAAAATACGAAACATGTCCTTCATCAATGCTGTTCAAATATGTTTATGCAAATTTTGAAGTTGGTAGGACCAAGGTATCACAAACTTTGCCCCCGTTTTTCACCCCTTTAGTAGTAAAAAAGTAGTAAACTAATTTTTTTTCATTAATACACATAATCTAAAATGTAGTAATACATACATATACGCACTTTCTATAAAGTAATCTCAAATAAAAACTAATGAAAATTAATATGCAAATATAAGTATTGAAAATCACTCAAATAGTTGTTATATGCACTTGTTAATTACAATTTCACTCTGCCCAAATATTTACCATACTTTACTACTGACACACGCTGTTTATTTACACTTCATCTCACTTCCTTATTTCAATGATTGCTTCAACTATATTAATAACAATTGTAACAGCAAATCTGAAGTAAATAATACTCAATGTTAAATATAATCCAAAATATTTAATAGCCCTTAAAGGCGTTCTAGAATATTCCTTTGTCACCAAATATTGATAGAAGGATATTTATATTTGATATAAAATTAATAATAATCATTTCTCATGCCTGAGTAGGAAAGTTGTTAAATATATTAGAAATCGTTCGAGAAATCTCAACGGTCGAATTAATTTTATTTTGTATGGTTGCAAAAATTCCTTTTTTTTAAGATACACATACGATGCTCTTTGAGACAAATTGATTATTGCTAATTAGTTATTAAGTAATTTTTTTCCTTACTTAATCTCCTCTGCTTTATTTAAGAAAATCTATCAGACCTATGAACCAATTTTCTATTCTATTTTAAAATCTCTCATAAGTTGGTTTCGTACTTATTTTGTAGTAAAAATCATTATTCTAGCGTCATCAAACAGCTTTTAAATTTAACCCACCAGCACTCGCGTCATGAGCACAAATGTGGTTGAAACTTTTTCTATCTTCATATAATTTATTTTTTTTTAGAATTTTTCAGATTTTTTCAATCAATCTAAACTTTTTTTTATATATTTTTTTAAAGTCCTTTAGAAATTGCAAGAATGTCTCTTATCACGAGAGTGAAGTTGAACCTAAGAAAAAAATATTACTTTCGGAAATATCCGTGCACTTTCGTTAGTTAAATAATAAAATTTTTGATAGAAATATGGTAAAATTAGTTAAAATGAATTAATTAATTTATATAATTTCTCTGATCTAATACTTTCCCTCTCAAACATGATTCAATAATCGCGTAATCAAACTATTTTTAAACAGCTAGTGCATTAAAAACTAAAATTATTTAGAGGTTTTCGAAATATTTGTCGCATGTGCGAAACGCTAGCGTGAGCAAATCTTTCATCATTCAACTAAAGATTACCGAACGGTTGACGCGAGTTCTGACGTATTGAAGAATATAATTATAAAGCTTGTAAGAACTTGCTCTTACATTTAAATGCTGGAATACGGAGAAGAAATAACAACAATCATTTGACGTCTTAAAATCCACTTTTCTGGGAACAATTGGTTGTTTGTGTAACCAAAGTAATATGGACGAGATGGCAACCATGGATCTCATTGATCTAGCATACGATCAATAAGAAACAAGAATCACCAGCCCGTTACAAGCTCTATGACTCAAAAGCTGATGTTTCATTTCGTCAAGTTTTATCTATGGTGTGACCATACAGAAGATAGATTTACCTAGACCACAATTATTTCTTTTCCTCTACTTTAACCATGCTTCATTCTTCCATTTTACCAAATAAACTTGATACGTTCATCTATTAAACTTAGGGGAGAGTGTCGTACCTAAATTGAAACATTGCACATACCGTTTACTACACTATCTGCCTTGACCGACTCTTACATTTGTTAAGCAACCAGTGAATGCTCCAATTATTTTTTCTTACCTATAACAAAGAAAAAAATTGGTTAAAAAGTTGTATAACTAACTCGATTATTCCAAATGGATGTAGTTTGGGTAAAATAAGGATATTTTTCCTTATACTTTAGAGAATTTGTCGTTATATTTTAGGGAATTTTTCCTTATATTATATTTTTAGTAATCATAATCTGAAATCGATAGTTATACTTATCGTTTCATAAGCTTTATATATTTTCATTTAATATTTCATACGTTTTATTTTTATACCATGCATATATGAAATATACATAGTATATATAGTTTATTACCAAGTTTGTAACGCCTAAAAATATTGATTGCTACGAGCGGTTGAACCGTTTTTGATTTCTTTTGTTCCATTGCAAGGTTATTTAATGGAGAGTGTTCTTAGCTATGTTCCAAGCGCGAGTTTAGGGTTCCGTACCCGGAACAACTTACAAATGGGCGATGATCTTCCAAATCGGATCAGCTAGGAAAAGGCTCTGAGGAAAAAAGTAACTTCATGGAGCGTGTTCTTATATATGTTTCAAGTGCGAGTTTAGGGTTCCGTATCCGTAAAATTTTGTCGGGGGTTTTTATAAATTTTATGAATTTCACTTCTTAGTTTTTGCACTCAATGACTAAGCATTCTCTTTGTAACTTACACTTACAGTCGGTAAGGACACTAGCCTTATACAGAGTAGCGTTCTCAAGGATACAAATATCTTTTATGAAATTGAAGAATGATTCAAAGACATTCTTCCCATGATACAACACTTTACCTTATTTGTACGGTCAACATTAGAGAAGCAAGAGAGCTTACACTCGAAATATTTCAAAAGGTAAGTACCTACATACAGTAACGAACTCTGTATTCTACAATACTATATATTTTGATTTTCTACCCATACAAATCACACTTATAAATCAATCTATTAACCTAAGTAAAGATATTTTTTAGCATTTTCTTTTTATCCAATACATATACAGTTTGGTACATTTATATATCGACGTCACATGTATTTGGCTTTTTTACAGATTATATAACTTTATTTCCGCATATATACATATAATATACACACAAGAGAGTAGAAGGTAGTTTATAAAGGACAAAACTTCTGTTTTCGGATGTAGTTTACTTGTTTGACTCTTAATTTTCTTCTTCTTTTATTATACTTTAATCATATTGTTAATGAATTTGTTGAACAAAAAGGATGATTGGGATTTGATATCAAAATCCAGGTTGATTTATGAACTTTATTTCTGTTGTGTATTACAACTAAGAGATGGAGACGAGTTTTGCTCGTAATCTGCAGTCCTTCCAATGTTGCTGTCGTTATGTAAAGAGAGTGCGAGGGTTAAGGTGAAAATCTGCTCGTGATATGTAATATTGCCGCCTTTTTTTCATTGGAAGGATTACAGATCACGAGTAAAACTCGTCTCTATATCTTCGTCCATTATGAGTTTCTTGATGAAGAACCTCTAAAAAATTGCTAATGTAAGAGTTATACCATGCGTTTAATTTGCATCTTGGAATAGGCATCTCCCACGAGTATGACAGAATACATGCGTTAAGCAATGCGTGTACGAAAGAGGTGTTATTGGTGTTATATGTTTCTTGCAAGTGTTGTAGCTTCGGTTCCCTTTAAGCTGTACGATGGTTCTATTGCTGCTGTGTGGACTGTGTACAATTCAATGCGTATCGAAGCTAAATTCAACTAATAGAAAGAAAACATGCCTACAACACTTCTTTCTTGTACACATGGCTTATTGTGTACATACGTACTCTCTCATACTCGTGGAAGATGTACTATGGCAAGATGTAAATTAAACAACCAGTATATTCGTAGCTTAGGAGTCTTAGCTAATTTTCTTTAAGTTTGTAAGGTTTTTTTTTATAGTTAATTATCATATCGGGGATTATTGTAACATTGTGGATTATTAATATTTGGAGAAAATCTGCGATTTAATATTATTTGTGAAATTAATCACGATCTGAAATATAAATTTTTCAGGGTCATGTTGCAAAGTTTCGAAAATAGTTTTAAATGAAGATTTAAAAAAAAGAAAAAATAAAGTGTTTGGTCTATCTCCAACCGTTCACAAAATCAAATTTGAAGATGCCACTTGGAATGGTACGAGGTATATAGCAAAAGCACCAAATGAAATGAATGTCTCATTTCATTTTTAGAGTTTCGTTGGCAGATTACAAAAAATTAATGAATAAAGCAAGAGCACGGTAGTTCTGAAACTTACTAGAAGACCAAAGGTGCATTGCGATATCCCCTGCGTGTTTTTCCACTTTCCCATTTTTTAATGCCGTTGATTATTTTAACAGGCTAAGTTCATCTTCTTCATGTATATTGTATATAATATAATCATGCACAATAGTAGCTCATTAAAACTGTTAATTAGACAATTTTTTCTTGTGACAACGAGGATCGAAACAGATACCCTAGAAGTCCGGTATTTAGAATTATTATTTCATTTTGCATAAGATTTAGTATAAATTTTCGTTGAAGCGCACCCTATTCTATAGTTTATAGATAGATTTTCCAAAAATAAATAAAAAATGTCCAATAACAAGAATTTTGTGCATAAATCATTCATTCCATGTGTAGAGGAGCATATTTAAATATTTTGAGAGTTTACGTGAAATATTCACCGAAGGAGAAAACTCAAAATTTTTATGCATTTTTTATGAGCTGCAAAGTTGTTTTGCCAATCAAAGATGCTTTTTTTATTTTATTTGATTCAGGTGAATGAAAATTACCTACAATTACTATTCATCATGTCATCTCGTTAAATAACCTTTTCAAATGTGCATCAAATGACGTAAGATAATTTTAATGGAAAAAACTTCAAAACGTCAATGTTAATTATTTTCACAAAAACTGTTTATTTATATAAATGAAACAAATCAAGTGCAACAACGTTTCAATTTTTATAAATATTTATCATTATACTTACGCAATACTGTTAGTTTACATTATACAGTTTATATCTAAATAAAATTCCATACGTGCCATCTTTCGGTACAAAAGCATAGCTAACACCGGATATGTCATTTGATCATACAAGAATAAATATATTTCCTTTTTACTACCCTGACAAAATACATGTATTTTTAATTCTTCCACGAATTCTGCGGATCTCTAACAAACATAATAAAATACATAGAAAGAAATTTAAAAATATTATCCCATGAACATACTACAGCTCAAAAGTACTTGTACAGAGGCATGTGGGGCATAATGGAAAAACATTTGTCTCATTTATCCCAAGAAAATTTCCCCTTTACATCCTTGACCTTATAAGTCTACTGCCATAATGAGTTTTGTTAAGCTCAGTTTAGCCAATAATTATTTAAATTTGTTATTTTCTGTAAACAAAAAATTTGAGTTTAACCATTACAAAAACTTCTTATATTGATTTAACTACCCAATATAAGAAGGTATTGTAATGGGTCCGATTTTCGAAATCAAAATTTTCAACATATCTTTACGTTTCATGGTTAGGACGAGGTTTTAACACCAATTTTGTGAAGAAGTATATATGTGTGTGTGTGTGTACGTACGTACGTCCGTAGACATTTTTTCATCGTCCGGAAGGAATTTCATATCATTCGGGCAAATCGTTTCGAGTCGGGCGAGTTTTTAAAAAATTATTTCCTCATTGATACCGCGCGATCGAAAAATGATATCAACTGCTTGAGGTGTCGATCGAAGCGTATTGACGGCAATATCGAGTCTTTTAGAGTCGATCGAGTTTTTTTTATAACTATTTATTTTTCTGGGAAGTTATTCGGGTGACCACCTCAGGGGTCGCAGACCCTATCCACACTTGTTTATCGGAGAAGAAAGCCTTTTAAGTAAAAATTTTCATACTTTCGATTGATTCTTACTATAAACTTTTTAAAAATTATGTAAGGAGATATTTAAAAAATCGCTACATAATTACAAAATGGACGACTTTAAAAAATAGATTGTTATTTAAGACATGGTCAGAGATTTATTGTCTATTTTAGTGGATTCAATGAATGTTTCTGTAGTAAAAACCTGTGTTTATCCCACTTTTTATGAATAATCCTGTACAATGGTGCTCGTTATAGAAATGGATATGTTAGAGTAGTGTATTGTCCGATTTTAAAAGACCTCTTCTTGTTTCGTTTTCCTGACAAAGATAAATATGTATACATTTTTATAATTTGTTTTGTTTTTAATATTTTTTTTAACATACATATATATTACTTAACTACACATTAATCGTTAATAAAATTGCAACAGTGGAATGATCAAACAACTACCCTACGGGAAGCGAATTGCTCACAATTATAAAAGTCCTGTTTGTTTAGTTTCCATGATAATGATAAATGTATCATTGTTCATACCATTTGTTTTGTTATAGTTTTTATGCGGAAAGGGTGTAGCAAAAAAATATGGTATGTTATTTGAACAGAAAAAAAAACAAATTAGAAAAATATTAAATTCTGTTGAAACAGTGTGCCAACTTTCAAAAATTTCTGCCAAATATGAAATGAATTTTGTCTTTATGAATTACGGATTACCATCCCAAGTGTATTGCCCAACAAACTGGATATCAATACACTATTACAGACTTCTGAATTATGGTACATTATTCCATACTATTTTTAACCCCCGAACTAAAAAAAAGGGGTATTTCTTATATTTTATCCTAATCGTTATCGCGTGAGAAAAAAAATGATATCGACTTCATCGAAGTATCGATCAAAGCGTATTAACGACAATATGAACGGCAAGAAAATTATTTTATAACTTTTTATTATACCAGGAAAGTCGCATCAGACTTATCCACGGCTTGTTTTCTTTTTCTTTTTTGATATTAAAAATATTTCAGGTTTAGAATTTTGTATAAGAAAATGATCTACCAAAGCCTATATGTTAATCGTTGCTTGATTAAAAATATCCTCAATCTTAAAACGTTGTTTACCAAATTGACAAGAAACGTATCCATCTGTAGAGCAAAATGTCTTAAGAATAATTATTATTAGCTATATCCTACTTATAGATTATTACATTATCGCTGAAATACGTAATTGATATTTTGCAGTTTCGATTTGCCTTCAATTTTCTATAAGAAAACTTTTCTATTCCCTATCCATTGCTTAGCAAATTATTTTGAAGTTCTGCCTATGTATATGCATATGTATAAATAAATGATCATATTATGACAACAAGTTGCATGTGTTATTATGACAGCTCACATAAATTGACATATAAAGGGAAATTAATCAATCTAATTTTTAAATCCATTTATTATAACAATGAAAAATGTATGTTTTTGCAGTATTGTTGTATGTAGGTTTTGATATAATGTATATTTCTAATTTATAGTGACGCAAAAATAAAGCAGCCTATATCACTCAAAAAATCTAAATAAATATTCTAAAAGTAAGAAAAACTTAAAGTTCTAAAAATTTATTCTGTGAAATACTCTTAACCTCATGGAATAGTACCAATTTAAATATAAATAAAAGTAAAGATGAGTAAATTTTTTAAAGAATCACAGGCATATGCTTTATGATAGTTGAAATTATCTTCTATTACAAAAATCTCTCTCCTCTGGAAATTTATCAGTGACAAATTGCAGACTTATCATTAGTATGGAAATACTTCCAACTTCCGTGCTCAGACTTTTTTAACTCAGACTTTACCATCATACCGACTTTGGTTTGCACTGATTTATTGCGCAGACAAAATTCTATAGACGTCTGCGTGAAGTTGGTATCGTGTGGACCTACCATTATGGTGGGTCCACACGATATAGACTATTGTTTGTACAGACTGAAAGTCTGATTAAAAATGTTCATGTAAGACTTTACCATCATACCGACTTTTGTTTGCACTGTGTGAAGTTGGTATCGTGTGGACCTACCGTTACATTAACATTTTTACTCAGACTTTCAGTCGGTACAAACAAACTAGTCTTTGTCGTGTGGATCCACCATTAAAAACTTAGGATTAAATTTAATATGCTCCTGATTTATTACATTAAATTTAGGATATCATAAAATAAAAGAATTGGAAAAATTATAAAGAATGTTTTAGCAGAATTTGTGAAATATTCAATTAAATAATTTTTTTATAAATGTATAATTAGAAAATTGGTTTGTATTACATTGCTATAGTATTAATATGTTACGTAAAGATGTAAATTTTAAAGCGTTCCTATCATTTCAAACAGTTGAACTAATAAACATTCCTGTGCTCTATCGGACTTAAAAAATTCAACTACCATCTTTTTATTTTATCTGTATATAAAAGGCACGCTCAAAGGGAATAATCGATGGATAACCATTAGGTCTTACATGTCACACATATATAACAGATATTCCCATATAATATATATACTATACAATTTGCGCTCTCATGGGTAAACAGTGATGTTTACGAAAAAATGTTTAAAAAAAGTTGTCTATTTTTGTATAAGCAAAATTTTTAAAATTTAAACTTCTTTCTTTCTTTAACGATTTACAAGATGGGTCCTACCGACCAAGGCCCTATTGACCTATGTTGCTAATTTACGAACTCTACTAAAATTTCAGCTTGATATTTCTTTTCGTTTTTGAGTAATCTTGATGACAGATGGGCAGACGACAGGCGACAGACAGACAGGCTATCGGAAATGTACTAATTAGGTGATTTTTTGAACACCTATACCAAAATTTTGTTCATAGTATCAATATTTTTAAGCGTTACAAACTTGGGACTAAACTTAGTATACCTTGGTATATTTCATATACATGGTATAATAAATATTATGTATCTCGAGAGTAAAATTAAATTGATTTCGATTCTGCACTTACCGATTATTTTATAGTAGTCGATCTCAGCATATATTTTTATGATTATTATTTACTTTTCTCGTAACATTTACACCAAATACAAAACATGTTAGGTGGGTGAAGCAACCAATATTCCAAGCATCTGAAATACTGATTCGTTTTTCGTTTTTATATTTTACATTGAATGAACGTAACGAAAAACCGTTGAAAATTTGAAAATAATATTCTTAATTTCATAAAATTTGAATATTTGTTTTTCAATTGAAATATTATCTTAATACAATCAACGGTTAACAAATCGAAATTAGTTAAATAATTAATTATCAACTCTCTAGTATTCGTTGTGTGAAAAATTTTGGCGATAAAGGAGGCTGTATAACTAATTTGCAATTATTTACATGTTAATGTTATAGAAAATGTCAAATCAAAATTATAGAAAAACACTAATTAATTAAACTTAATGCATTCAAAATTGTGAAAATAAGAAATCAAATTGCACAAATATTATTTTTCAAATGTAAATTATCATAATTATTTATTTAAATTTGTGATACAATAATATTAAATTTTCAATGTCATAAATGCAATCCACTCAATTATATATGCATCCATATAATTCTATAATTAAAGTAGTGTATCGTTACCATGGAAACGCCTCCAATAAAACTCACACACGTTGCGAAATAAGTTATTGTATTGGGTCCGGTTTTCGAAATTTTCAACACATCTTTAAGTTTCATGGCTAAAGCAAGGGATAACCATCAATTTTGAGAAGAAGTATGTGTGCGTGTGTCCTTGGTAGTTCTTCAGTTCATTTCATTGATGGATTATTTTTGTACAAAACATCAAAATAGTGACCCCTAGATAAAACCGCTTGGCAGAAAGATTAGTAACCGACTACACGGCTTATTGACATGGAATGCATCAATTAGTAAGTTTTCTAAAAATTTTTGCAATATTTCTGCGATCATACTGTATAAGGAAAATAAAAAATAAAAAACCCTTCACTTAAACTAAATCCATCAATTTTATTTTATTTCATTATACGGTTTTAAAAGTATTATTTATTTAAAAAGGCCTCTACATACCGGGTGTATTATACGGTTTTAAATGTATTATTTATTTAAAAAGGCCTCTACATACCGGGTGTGTCGTTTTAAGCTAAAATTAATGTCTTATCGAGCATTAGAGATGCATTAAAAATGATCAATTAAAATTAAGTTCAAAGTGAGGCATCCTAGATAGTCAATTTGTCACCTGAATCTATTTGATTTGGGAAAATAGGTGCTGGTTTTTTTTGTAGGAGTATACCTTCTTTTTTAAAGTGTTAGTCGTTTTTTTGGCACTTACGAGCCAGAATAAAAAAAAAAAAATCACTGCGATAATTTCTCGAAAAGATACTGGATTTAAAATACAAAAGTTTACTTGGATAGTAAATATTTTGATCCGCACGAGAAGTTCTTATTTTCAAGAAAAAAAAACAAGCTTTCAAACAGTTCTTACAAATTTGTTTTAAACTAACTTTTAAAATTTTGGTAAGCTTCTTAAATTCAAATACAATTTAGGGATAACATTTTCATCGTTAAGTTCCTCAGTGCAAAGCGGTAGGGGTAATAAAAACTTTTATCGCTCATTATCAAGAAAAATAAACAAACTTTCGAGTGGTTTCAACAAATTTTTTGTCAAGTAAATTTTAAAATTCTAGTACGCTTCTAAATTTTATTCTTTACCTTTAAAATTTGTAATGGAGCCCAAAATGATCAAGAAGTAAAAAAAATTACGAGCCCGCAAATGTCGTGCAATTTTAGCGAAGGAAAAAGTTGTTTTACCAATTATAGATTTATAGATTGAAATGGTACACTCTGTATAAATTTTACTTGTAGGTATATAAGTAAACAAAACGTATACCTTTATATTACACTCACCTAAACAGTAAAATTTGATAAATGATTGTTTGAAAAAGTGTTTTAAAATGTAAAACATGGCTAAGTGTAAGTAATATTAAAATGGATTTTATAGATTTTTAAACTATACGTGTGGGAAATAATACTTGAATAATATTAATGTATTTCCATGACCAATACTATGTATAAGTACTAAATCAATCTTTTTGCAGGTAGGTACTACCTATCATCATATGGGAAATAATATTTTACATTACTTGGTTAAACGATAAAAAAAAGTGTCATCATCAACAGAAAATATTTTGTTTGATAATACGTTTAAATGTTACATTTAGAATACTAGTCGAAAATCTTGGCAACGAATCATAGTTACATTGAGATTTATAGTATTTTTAGATAAAAATCTGAATTTTTAACATGTAGTAAATAGTTAAAACAACACATAAAATTTAATTTTAGAGACTTGACACATTGTTATATAATAATAAATAGAATTTTAGTAGTGAAGCATACATTATTCTCCAAATAACAAATGCAAATAAAAAGAAAGTGAGTTGTCATAGGAAATCCGGTTGGAACTATGTTCCTATCGTCCTTCGTATATTAAAAATTTAACGTATATTATTTATAAATTTTTACTAAGATTTGCTTTGATTTTTTTGCTGATATAAATGATTGATTATGCACATTTTGTAAGATCATTATTGTTTATAGAATTAGATATCGTAGCTACTTTAACTCAGTTGCAAAATTTATTCGTATAACACATTACAAACGTTTTACACAAAATTAAAAATAAATAAGCAAAACATTACCAACAATTGCAGTAACGATTTACAAAAATAAAATACAATAATTATCACAAGTTCTCAAGACCACCAAACTTTTTGTAAGCATTTCACAACAAATTATTTAGTCAGTTTGAAAAACTATTTTATCGACGTCAATTTATATCTAAAATTTGGTATCATTTGTGAAATGGATGTGTCCAAGTTCGCTATAACTGACAAGAGTTGTTTTATGGCTTGACCTTTAACAGTTTTCCATTTTATCAATTCAGAGTCAGATGTCTAACAGATATAATAAACTTGGCAGGTAGAATTTTGTGCACTGTGTTTAGAACATGATCCGCAATGCAAGATTTCTCGATTCGATGATTCTTGACATCGCTTATATTTTCTTTATCGCGAATTGACACCTGTTGTTTGGTTTGCCGCAAACAAATTTTAGGACAATTCGAGCAAGAAATTTGGTAGATACCCGATTTCTGTGCGTCTGGAATTGGATCCTTGGTTTGACCCAAGGAGTGTTGTAATTTCTGAGATGCAAACCCAACTGAAATTCTTGTTAAAAATTCTATCTATCATGTTATTACAATGATGGTTAAATATAACTCTAGCCCACTTACTCTTTTCGGAAACTTTCTCAAAGGAGGTTGTATCCCTAATTCCTTTACGTCATTGGGATTTTCGGAATATAGAATCTTAAACATCGGTTGAGTAACCATTAAAAACGGCAACGTTTTTAATGTATTAATACTTACTTTTTTATAAAGACAAACAGCTTTTGTTAAAAAGTTCTTACAATCAATAGTTATAAAAATATTTGACTGAATTATTTTTCTTTTCGCTTGCAATATTTTGAAAGTCATATTTTCCTCCTGTCATGAGAAAAATACTGATTTAAATTTTGTGAAAGTAAAATTTTTTTTATACTCCTCTCGTTTGTTGAAAGATGGTTATATAAGAATATCAAATCATTTTCGTTTAGAACTATTTTATTATACCAACATTTTTTCAAAATGATAAAATAAAATTGTGAAAAGTAGTAAGGAAATCTTAGAAACACAGAAATAAACTAACTAATCTAATTTAAGGTGTTTTTCTATCTTTTAGCAGTTATGAAACAGAAAGGCCTTTTAGTTAAATTTGACCTAGGTCAATTTATTATCTGAGAAGAGGGGCATCTTTGCATCCAGAATTCTTTTGAAGAATTTTTCGGGATAAAACTTTTTTGCGAGTTTCTAACATATGTCAACTCAAACAATACCATTCTGTATAGCATAGACTAAAATTGTTTTAAACATATCATTGTAGACATAAATCTATTTCCAGTGTGTTCACATTTTGAATGACATTTTGTCTTTTGATATAAATGAATCAGATGTCAGTTTTTAAACACATATTCGTCGTGATGTATGTTTAAAAAAAATAAAAAAGAAAGGAGTCAAACAATTGATTTTAATCAATTCTTTAAACACCCCTATGTGTGTTATGTTTTGTTGATCAGGAAATGTGTTTTTTTCTACAAATTGATGAATTACACGACACGCAAGAATAAAGTGGACAGAAGAGCTCCATCATTAAGGTCATATTTCCCGTTCATTAAAGTTTTCTTCTTATCAGATACTTATTCTTGAAATGGAATTTTTTTCTTTTCAGGACATTAAATTCAAGGGCCCTATTTAAGATTAACTCAATTCACTTTCAAATTTATAATGCAACTGTAACACTAAACCCTTGGCAGAAAGCAATGGTATGTGAAGTCTTAAAAACTGCGTAAAATCATACGAAACTAGCTCAACGTACAATTTTCAGCCTTCTTCCACCTCTAATTTCCTCTCTTCCCTCCAAGTTGCTGAAATCGAATCCCACGGTTGTAACATTGATACGCGAAGTATACAAACCTACACAGGAACATCGAATAACTGCTCTTGTTGATTAAAAAGGGCTATATCGTACATTCTCAGAAATCGTGTTCAATGGACTAGAAAACGGGTGTTAAAATGCACCCTTGCTCTTCTCTTTGGATCTTCGATATAATTAATGAGTGTATATTGTTTGAGAAAATATGATTAACAAGTGAAAACAAAGAACTGACGCAGTTAATTGTTGAAATACCAGTTAGAGACAGTGTTCTGTGTCAGTTTATTTTATGACCAGATAAATGTAAAATATTTATACTCAACAATTTGATTAAAAATAACGCTAACTTTTTGTGACATTATTATGACAGAAGGAAATAAAATTCTTGATAATAGCTACGAGTATTTCATCAAAAACTTAAAAATTATTCGTTTTAGCCTACATTGTACAAGTAAGTATTATACAGTGATGGGAAAAAATTTGGAAATCTTCAAAATAAATGGCTGATTATTTTCAAATTCAAAAGTTCAAGCGATTATCACTCATACACCCCTTCACCGGTCTCACAACTTCGAATATCGGCAAGACAGGCAGATACAAAGTTCCCCCAAAGTGGATCCCATCCCCGTTATATTTTACTAAAACGAAATGAAATCGAAAGGATTATTTATTTGATCGAGTTTTTGGGAGAATACATTAGATTTTTAAAACTTTTTAGAAGTTTTTGTTGCATCAAGCGCAACAAAAACAGATTCAAGCATTACAGGGAGGAGCTTAAAGTTAATAAATTACGTTGAAATGATATTTATAATTACTAAGCCGCCAAAAATATCGAGTGTATTAGTGACAAGAGCAAAGAAAAGAACTTCATGCCCTTTATCTTAAGATGTTTGATAGTAATTTGAGGATTGTCGAACTTTTTTCCGTCTGTGTATATTGAAAAGTATACACTTATTATAAACTATAATATTTCACAGCTTATATGTCAAAAACAGAGTAACATGATAGCCTTAAGGTAAATTCGAAATTGTATACAAAATACAGTTGTTGGTTGTTACATAGAACTGTTACAAAGAAATACAGTTTCTATTAAAACTTAAAATAAGGAAAATGTCTTACATACCATAATAGAATTTCTATATACAAGTTGATTTCAAACGAATGAAAATATAACTTCAATTATATTTATATGTAGTGAGAATTTTATACAATCGAAAAAATAATACAATGATCGATTGACTACACCAATTTCTTTTTAAACAGGTGAGAATAATAAAATGATATTTTTCTAGTTGATTTTTAATCGACATTCAAAAACGGTCGTTTTGATTTCTTTTTTATTTCATTCATTACAAAACTGTAGATTCAATAATTTATTGATTGTAAAAAGAGATACAAAAAATCAAAAGATTCTTAAACTTCTATTAAAAGTCCTTAAAGGATTTATTTCTGCTTCTAATCTAATATAATTTAAATATGATGTTGATTTACATATCTTTCAAAACGACATGAGACCGTTTAAGAGAGCTTGTAGATTGGTGTATCCATTTGTACGCATGCATATACAGTCTCTCTTAATATTCGGTCTCAATTCGAAAATTCTAAGTTTGATTAGGTTATGTTGTATTATTGTGTTCTCTAAATTGAAACTGAAATAAATCTTCTTTTAGTTACGGTATGCATAATTTATTTTAATTATTAGATTGTAAAAATAACATACAGTCTCGCTTATATGCTATGTAGTATAATGTATTAATATGACAAAAGCTATGACTTTGACTTATATAAAAACAAAGTGCACTTCGTGGTGTTGCCCTCATTTAAAAGAGAGTGATGTTACACGCGATTAAAATAAATTTAGAAAGTTTTTAAAAATTCATTTCACGATCTTTTACAAAACCCTTTAAAAACACGGCTTCTGTATGCTATCCCATCGAAAACGAGCATTTTTCCGGAATAAAAACTAGCCCATGTTATTTTCCTAAACTGCCACTAACTATGCAAAAAATCATATCGATCCTTTGCTCTCTGAAAAAATAAAACAAATTTATCCCACGACAAAAATATATTTTATCGGAATAAAAAAGAGCTTATATGCTATTCCAGACTATAATTTATCTATGTGACAAATTTTATCAAAATCCGTTAGGTAGTTTTTGCGTGAAAGAGTAACAAACATCCACCCATCCATCCAAACTTTCACGATTACAATACAGTGTGTTACTTTCAAAAGTATCCACCCTCAATAACTCTTGACCTAATGTGATTATTGTTTTGAGTGAAAACACGTGTCAATTTAGGTATGGAGGGGGAAGTTCAAAAAAGGTACCTATAGAATTTTAGGTTTCACCCCTTCGCTCCTACCACTCCAACTTCAAATGGCATCCCCTACCTTGTTACTCCTCATTTGAAAAGGCATAAAATTTTCTACTCATCCATGGTATCAAAATGAAATCGATCGATTGGTTCTTAAGATAGAATGCACAGAAGATGGAAGAATTCCACCCTTTATAACTCTTGGCCTAGTTTGATTATTGTTTTGAGTGAAAAAATGCCGATTTCAGGTTTCCCCCAACCAGAATATGGATTTCATAACTTCTTCCTTCAGTGAAGTTTATCTTAAGAATCAATCGATCAATTTTATTTTTTTTTACCATGGTTGAATAGATAATATTATGCCCCTTTAAATGAGGTATCGCAAAGTAGGAGATGCTATTTGAAATTTCAAAGTCGGGGCGGGTGCGAGTGAAGGGATACGACTTAAACTTTTCTAGGTCCAACTTTAGAACTTCCCGTTCAATTTATAAATTGACGTGTTTTTACTCAAAACAATAATCACATCAAGTCAAGAGTTATTAAGGGTGGATACTTTTGAAATGAACGTATATGTCAGATTCACAAAAATTTGAAACAAATGTACATTTGTTTTATATATAAAAGTCTTTGCTTAATCATTTTGTTCGCAATTATCAATGAAACGTTCTGTATCTTTGTCCTAAAATACTTTGTTGTAGATACCAACGGACAGTAGGTACTACATTTCTGCATAAAAAGATCATAATAAATATATTTTTTGGTTTTATTTTTACAATCTTATAATGAAAATGAATTATGCATACAGTAAATAAAGAAAGATACAAATAGGTTGGATAGTATGGCATAGCAAATAAGCATTGTGTACCCAACAAGGTATTGTCAAATTTTCGGTAATATTATGCAAATATTCTCATATATATCTCATGTGAGACATCTGTATTTTAGTATGTATATATGTAGAACTTATTATTATGAACAAGTAAATATATTACAAGAGATCACACAGTGACGAAGGATTTTCAAAGGGGTCTGCTAAAAATATTTACTAGATATATGCACATAAGCATCAAAATATTTTAGTATTTTACTTACTGTGTGGTTAGGAAATGTATTATTATTGCCACAACTTTTCTTCTTCGTACATAAATATGACAAGTACATTACAACTACAAATACGACTAGCCTAGTACTCGGCCATTTCACTGGGCTTAAAAGTGATAATCAACGCTTAATAGCCTCCTCTTTATCTCATTTATCCCCTTTCCATAACACTCGAAGGGATTGTTTTACACAGCTAAAAAAATTGAACAGTTTTCAATTTTTTTAAGTGTAAAATAATCACAATTCATTGAGTATATCAGAAAATATTGAATTTTTGCAGAAATCTTTAATTCATGGTTCGCAATGATGATCATAGATAGAGCAGTAAAGTGTCAGATTCAATTTAATTTGTTTTTTTTTTTATAAATATGTTTTTATAGATTATTGCTCATGTGTTATAGTGGTGTATTAGCTATATTTTTGTACAGTTTCATTCAACTCTATTGGTAAGTTTTTGCGCAAAAGCGTAACAAACAAACAAACATCTTTACTTTCATATTTGTAATATATAGGGATAATATTTTGAATAATGAATATTTTTTACATATTTCTAACATCGCAATTTTGTCAAGACAATAATGCCAGTAGGCAGGGAATAATGTCACTACTGACCGTAATGCATTTGCATATAGAGCAGCAATTTATGTTTAAATGAAAAAGGGGTTGGGCATTTAAGTTTCAACGCCTATCGGATAAATGAGCAGTTTTACTGTCTCTCGAATAACAGAAACCATAAATTTGATTTGAGTGTCTGATTCGCATCCTTTTACGAAGAATGCACTCTCGAAATAAATTATTGCAGAAAAAAATATGCCTAAAAATAATAAATTTTTATTTTTGCTTCGAATCTTTGAACATATCGATTACAACACGGTTTTCAAATACCCCACTTTTTTAAATACCCACAGCTTATTATCGTCCTATTGTAATAAAAAAATTAGGGAATTACCTGAAACTGATACAAGTGAAAGAAATCATTGACTCAGTTACTTGCTGAAATACCATGTATAGACAGTATGGATTACGCAATCGTTAATTTTTTTTTTCGTTTGTAAGTAAAAAACGATAGTCACTCTTAGATAGTCACAGTCGTGTATATATAACAAGATTACGATGTAATACACACATAAATGATATTCCCGGTATACGGAAAAAATAGACCCGGAAAAAATAAACCAAAAATGAGACCGAAAATTTTATGGACCCAGAGTATTGATGTAATCAGCAACTCTACTAGGAGTTGTTTGGGTGGAGTTATTCGACTATAGGCGGGTTGGTTGGGTTCCGTAGTTCTTAGACCTCGCGTTTATAAATGAAACACTATTTCAGAAATTTGTTTCAGACCCAAGATCTAATTGGCTTATGTTGCTCAATTACGGACTCAACCTTGCTTACGTCCTGAGCACCCTACAAAAATTTCAGCTCGATATCACTTTGGGTTTTCAGTTATCATGATCACAGACGTACAGAGAGACGCACAGAGAGACAAACAACCGGAAACGAACTCTTTATAGGTGATTTTATGAACTTCTATACCAAAATTTTGTTGGAAGCATCAATATTTTTTAGCGTTACATACTTGGGACTAATAGTAGGTTTACCTTGATATATTTCATATATTCATAAAAATTTTGTCTATGAAATTTTATTATTACAGAACTATATTGAAATTGTGCAAAAGTTCAAATTGCATAAATTCGTTTTTAGAGAATATATGGAAATAAGTTCAAAAATTATTTTCTCATTATAATAATTATTTATTCTTGAAGAAATTGCGATTTTTTCTTTGACCCGAATATTTCAATCAGTCATTAAAATCATAAAACCTAATTTTTACATAATGGTTGAAAAAGGGTTCTTGCTTACAAATGTATATATCTTATTTTAAGGACTGCAAATGATTGCTTTATACGATATCAAGCAAACAATAACGAGATATATATAATCATGAACATCTTGAATGTACGTTTCTTAAGTATCCACTGTCTTCTGTGCTCTATATCCAATATACATTATAGAAGACAATATAATCCAATCGTATTTCAAAAACAGTAAAATGTCTGAGTAAATTAAACTTTTTTAATATATCTTTCTAAATTATAGCTCATGTGTTATTCTGATGTATAAACTACATTGTTGTTCAGTTTCATTCTAATCCATTCATTAGTTTTTGCGTGAAAGCGTAACAAACAAACAAACAAATAAATAAACATCCTTACTTTCACATTTATAATATATAGGGAGAACGTAAAATTTCATTAGAGTAATTTAGTTTGACTCTTACACGCATAATAACTTCCTTACTGCGTAGTTCTAGAAAAGCCGGATTAAGTATATTGTTAATTTTTCAACGATTTTAACTTCATGTATTTATGCAAAAGAGATATATTACATGTATAATGTTATCCATGTACCTTTATGTTATTACCTACCACAGCTATCATTTTAACAAAATTATTTAATCATATATTACTTTTACTTATAAATAATATATACGGGCTGATTTCTAAATAGGCGGTTTGAAAAGTTATGTGTTATCTTTTCACCACCACGTCCTCATTCACCAGGTTATGCATGCATTTAAAATTCTAATTGTGACTTTATACGTAATATTTAGTTGGCAAACACACGGTGTACCTTTAGGTCATACGTGTTCTAACATTTATTTAAATATTACCAAAAACTTTTTATTTAAAAAATATTAATGGAAAGTATAGCGATTACAAAAGCAACTGCGTCGTTGGGTGGGTGCTTGAATGTTATTAATTTCATTTAAAACTTAGAATGACAAGATGATCGTTCTGCTTAAGGGTACACGTTCACTTGGAAACCATAGTGTCGACAATGTGGTTCTGTCAATGACATATTACCATTGAACCAAAATTAGTGGGTTTTAAAAAAAACTTCATTCAGAACGGAAAAAATTTGCATGTATTCTGAAACAAATAGATTTTATACTAACTATATGACGTCATTAAAATCCAAAAAATTGAATATCACACACAAATGCTCAGTCAGTTACACATAAATTATATCAATTTTAATGATCTTAGTACGAAATTATACTACTTTTGAGTCAAACTTCTAATATTTGTGGTCAAATTTAGCCTACCATTTAAATTTGTGAAGAAAGTAGGGCTCTGGTACCGATATTTCTCACAAAGGTGAATGAAAGCTAAATAATTAGATCACAAATAAAAAAATGGCCAAAATTAGTGGGTTTAAAAGAAAATTTCTTCCAGATCGCATAAAATTTGGGTGCATTATGCAAAAATTGATTTTTTGAACTTTATGACGCGTGATATTGAACAGGAAAAAAAATTTTAAAAAATTCGCCCTACTCGACTAAATTTTATGAAATTCTTTTCGGATCATGTTGCTGTTAATACCCTTCCATCGACATCTCAACGAAGTCGATGTCATTTATTGTTCGCGCGATATCGACAACGAAAAAATTGACTACATACGTACACACACACACATACTTCTTCTCCAAATTGTTGTTAATGCCTTGTCCAAACCATGAAACGCTAAGATATGTTGAAAATTTCAATTTCGAAAATCGAACTCGATACAATAATTTATTTTACAAAGAAGTTAATAAAGTTGTGAAAAGGCCTCCGAAAATCTCATAGAAACGCCACCAAAGAACTAATGCACGGTGCGAATAAAACCAATAATATTTCGCATACAATCTATGTTAACAATACAATACCTTAAGTTGCTGTGTTTTCGAAAACTATAAAAGGATCTAGCATGATCTTGAATCAACCATCGATCTATGATTTCTATGAGCAAAAAGAAATATGTTCAAATTTCAAGTAGCAGCTTTCGGACTACAGCTCTTTTTAAATTCCACTTTTCTATGTGTAAGAAATAACGACGCAAATAAATGTGATGTTGAAATATTGTTAGATTGGTGGCTTCTAGAAGAATCGCAGATTGGGGTAGTAAGCAAAATGTAAGTGAGTAAAATATAGAATTTGTGCGAATATAGTAAGACAGTCGTTTATATATTATATACTCCCAAAAATAGTTTCCCATGCTCAAATTATTCTGTACACTCTGTAGACACATGGTAAGATTATTTTGTAAACATTATGAAAATATTCCTTTGTTTAAAAAAAATAACATAAATTTTGAGTATTTATTACTTTGTTGTTCATCTAAGACGTTTTATGTTTAACACACATATCAACGGAATGGTTATAAAACATAAAAAAATGGATGAATGCTGTAAACAATTCACTGTCAACAATTCAGTTTTTAAAGGGTTTGTCATTTTGATCAAACTTTATGTTTAATTTGTATCCGAGCTTTCAAAAAATGTTGTTTTGATTTGGAAGAGTATTTTATGGCAATTTCATTGCATTTATAAAGAGTATAGACAGAAATCAATACTCTATTACTGTAGGTGCAAGTCAATATATACCCTAATTTTTTTTAAATATAACCACTTGCTAACATTAATAATTATTAAACACTTTTGGGAAAGTCGTAGAGAGAAGTTTGGCAGACTGGCCAAAAAAAAAAAACCACTCATAAAATTTCAAGAATGTATTAATAATTTTACAAAGCACCCTTTCTGTCTCACGGTCTATTAGTAGTTGTTATTTCGTAAATATAATTGGAGAGAAAATTTTTATATTATTTTCGTTTAAAAATGAAAATGTTTAGATAATTTTATGAAGAAATTTTTTTTATATAAGCCTGTATAAGCATTTCAAAGAAAACAAAGTAATTTGTGGGAAATTAATTGTTGAGAGCTTTTAAAATTTTCAGTAGTAACTTAAAAATACCACTTAGATCTTATGAATTCTCATGAGACCTTCTTAAACACCCCATGTTAAAAGAACGAGTGTTATATATATACTGATGTAACAAATACTAGGTACATACACCACCTCGTTACAATAAATAGATTTCACATGAACGATACGCCCACACTTATACGTTACATAAACACATAAACTGTTTTAGTTTAGTACCAGATATGGAGATGTTATACAGTGTAACCTGGGTAAGAGAAACATAACGGGTCCTGCAAATTTATCTCACTTATAGAGGAAATTACACGTATCCAGTGTCTCAGAAATCCAGATATAAATAAATATCTATCTTGTTTACTGAGGGTTTCATTAAAAGAGGTTAGAATACATGTTATTTCAGTGATAGAGGTGCGATTGTTAAATAAATAACGTATTATCACGTATTCAGGTATTATTGCAATTGTTGAGGATGCCTAGATTCATTGCATGCAACTTACTTGTCGCATTCGCCTATAGATGCACGAGTTTAAAGTGGTTTAGCTCGAGCATATTATTGTGAGTAGTACAATTGTCAACAAACATCAACATTTTTTGTTTCTGGGCGTTCATTTGTTGATTCACATTCTCCAAAAATCGGATAAAATAGTATATGTAAAATATGCTTTTTTATTATTTTGGTAGTTCACAGACAAAGTTGAACACCTTTCAAACATCTTCAAGTTATCCGATTAAAAGGATAGGCAGCTTTTCAGTTCTTGACATGTTAACACTCAGAAGTCTTACTAAGTTTTCCACCATGACAGGATTCTTTAAGATGAAAGTTTTATCGGACAGACACTCATAAAATAAACTCGCTTGAATCATGATACAAAATATTGTTTAAGTTCAGGATATTCTGATAAACGTACACGTTTTGGTATATTAAATTCGACACAGACTTCATCGCGTGTCTTCCCACTATCACAGACGGATATTAACGCACAACAAACAAAACGATGTTATCTCAATTCTCAGTTACAATTTACTAGCTGTTTTCGTTTTAAGGGTAGCTATAAAATTGAAAGAACTAATCCCAGATATAGAGAGATGTGCTTCGTCCCACTAACAGAGGTAATTCAGTGCCAAAGTGTTGGGACCTCAGCATGAGTTCCAGTTAAAGAGGTTTCTCACTTACCCAGGTCCCATTTAAACAAGTTGCACTGTAATATAGCCATACGATTTGTCTTATAGGTAATAGTACGACCTAGGTTGTGATAAAATATATGTACTATGTAAACGTATGATTAAAACACTATCGATGCACCTGAGGTCAGAAAAGGTAGGTTATATACCAAGCGTACACACTTGAATAATATTTCATTGTGATATATGTCAGATAGTGGGAACATGATTTGTATGAAACGTAACACATCATGACAATTTTTGATCGGTCATGTGTTAAATAACTCTCTACCCAAATAATATATGGTTTATTTTAGGTATTACGGACACATGCCGTTCTGAAGGTTCTTAAATTTGTACAAAGTATTATTATAGTATAATCGATTATTTAAATTTGCTTAGATTTTTTTTAACGAATATTGGATTGGTTATATTATTTGTATAGGCAAAGGAAATATTGATACTTATCACCATCATTATAAATATATTTTACGTACAATTTATAAAGGGTGCACGCTCTTATTCGAAACTTTTTGGATTTTTTTTCAATATCGGAGTTTTTTTATTTCAATCAAAGCCCAAAACCAATTAGACTGATTTCGCAAACCATTGGATTATTATACCATGTAAATATGAAACGTATCAAGGTATATTAAGTTTAATCTCAAGTTTGTTAAGCTTCAAAATGTTGATGCTGCGACCAAATTCTAGTATAAGTGTTCATAAAATCACCTAATTAGTCCATTTCCGGCTGTCCGCCTGTCTGTCTGACAAAACAATAACTCAAAAACAAAAAATAACTGAGTGTTTTACAACGTGCTCAGGATGTGAAAAGTGAGATCGAAATCGTAAATGAGCAATATAGGTCAAGTAGGTCTTGGGTCCATAGGACTCATCTTGTAAACCGTTCGAGATAGATAGAACAAAAGTTTAAATATTAAAAATGTTCCTTATAAAAAAATAAACAACCTTTTTTGGAGCATTTTTTCGCAAACATCACTGTTTATCAGTGAGCGCGCAAATTACATAGCGTGTATTATATGAGAATATCAGTTATGCATGTGACATGTATATAAAAGTGATTATCTCTCTTTGCTTACATGACGTAAAATAACAAACGATTGTAAAATCTACATTGTCTATACATGGTATTTCAACAGTTAGCTCAGTTAATTGTTTGTTTTCTTTCAGTTTAGATGAAAATAAAGTGTATGCTAAATAAAGACCTAGACTAGAAATCTAGACGATAGAACTTATTATATGTGTGAAAAAATATTTAGCCATTTAAATGCATGCCTATAAAACGAAGTGTTGTGGACATATTATTATTCATATACCGGGTGGGTCATTTTAATATACAATTGTTAGTAGCTCGTTTAGTAGTTTACCAATCAAAAAATAACTTAAACAAAAGTTGCAGAGTTTGATGGGGGGACATATGTTTCGTTAACTATAACATACAAAAAATTTTGATCGTTATCCATTAATTAATTTTTTCTTTGACTGCCGAGGGATCGCGGATTTAAAATAAATAAATATGTAATTGTAATTTTCCTTGAAATAACAATATTTAAAATAAAAAATAAAAACAAGTAAAATACTTCAATAAGCAATAACATCTAATTATAGCATCATTACGATCAATTCTCGGAAATGAAACGAATATAATAATGTTAATGCCTTCTATGGAACTAAATAACACCAAATAATGACGTTAATTGGATAGATAAAATTATATTTTCGGAAATAATAAAAAACTAAATAAAAACAAAATGAGTCTAAAATCTAAAAGGTCTGAATTAATCAAATGAACATTGTATTTGTGTAATCAGAAAATCTATTACGTATACAACTATAATTAACAAAAGTTACATAATTAATAATAAAGTAAGTGTTCAATAATTAATTGCGATTCAATTGAATAATATTCCTAAATCCTTCGGTATAAACTGAAACAACATAGTAAACTTATTAAACAAATTATACAAGTACAACAAAAACTATTTCACATACAGGATAAGAAAAGCTATGATTTTGGGTTTTTTTTTTTGAAAAGGGTGATTTTTTTAACTATTTTGACAGCTCGCGCACGTTTATGTTTTGTGTCATTGTCAAATATCTTCAGTTTGGTCATTATTTTACCATGAATCGTCGTACAAACGAACATCTCTTGCAAATCATTGAATTTTATTATCAAAATGCGTGCTCTGTTAAGAAAATTCGTCGCGCGCTTCTTCCATTTTATGGTCAGCTTAATCAACCTACTGAAGCGGCTATTTGGGCTATTGTAATTACCATTTTTATTAACATTTGTTTAAGTTTTGCTACTCGTAAATAGACTCTTACCCTGTAATAACTGACCGTTTCAATACAGAATTATTATTATTATTAAAGTCAATTATTTGACACAAAATACAACTTTCTGGTTGATTAGTTAATTAGTTGTAAGGTTTTGTAAATCATAAATTAAAACACAAAAAAATATATAGCCAATATGATTAGAGTACTCATCTAAGTTCTAGGAATCCTCTTCTATTCTAGTAAATTTCAATAATATATAACCATAATTAAAATTTAAATGGGCATATAATGCATTTATATGTATAATATACATAGATGCATATTACATTATATACATATCGGAGAATATCTAGTAGTATAATAATAAAAGTAGAGCTTCATTGAGTGTGCTTTGACCGTATAATATTCTCATAAAACATACATGAATACGGTGTATATGCATACGTGTAGGTATGAAATAAATGTATGTGAGTGTCCTAAAATTAAGGTAGTACGAGCATCAAGGCAAGTTTAGACTTGTGGTTGCAATTATTTGTACCAGATTTTCAACTTTGATGATTAATTTTATTATAACTTCATGAATGTAGACGAAAAATAAGAATACAATTTTGCGATATCTGCCTTAGTTTTCCAAATATCGAAAGATAAATAATTAAACAAAATTTTCAATTTTAAATATTTTAGTTACTCCAGATATCGAAAAATTTTATTCTTACTTTTTGTATTATATTTTTTTTAATTTGTGTCTCCACTACCGTACTCATACACCCTTAATTAGTCGGAAACAACGGTAATTTGTTTTTGTTTTTAATAAATTATTAAGTTATTTTAATACCCACCCTTTCCGAATCCCTTTTTCGGGAATTCGACTTTTATGCAAATAAATTCGGGAATTCGACATTTACGGAATTATTCCCGAAATGTATTAAAAATGATAAATGAGGATGAATGTTCCAATCTTGGGTGGTTTTTGGGCTCGCTGAATTCAAATCTTACCATAAAAATGTGAAAATTACTACTAGATTAAAACAAATATATCAACAAAATATCAACAAAATATTTTTATTATTCTAACCCACTTCTGGAGGTTTTCGAAGTCTCTGAATTCTTATCAGATGTTTAAAAGTTTTAAAACCCAAAATGGTGGTCGGAAAATTAGGTTATTAGACAAAAATACCCTTTTTTGCCAATAATGATAAAAAAATTACAAAATGAATATATCACTAAAATGGTATCTATAAGTGATTTTCGTGGTCGCTATATTCAAATCTGGGCTTATAAAATATGAAAATTCAAAATAGTGGCCTGATTTAGTTTTTCGAAAAAAAAAACATACTTTGAACCATCAAAACATAAAATTAAATTAATTTGGCACTAAAATTTAAAAAAAATATTACACGAGTTTTTCAAGATAACAAAAGTAACATTTAGTGTAAAGAAGGTGAAAAGTCTTAATGAAATTTTTTTTAAATTTTTTATGATTATTTTAATGAACTTTTTTAATTTTTTATTACACGCTTAAGTTTAATGTTTTATATGCAATAAGACTACAAAATGAAAAAATATAATAATCATGACGTAAATAAAAATTAAAGCAAGCAAAAGTTATAAGAATAATAAATTTTAATTATTGATTTATTTATTATTAAAAATGAAATAGTTTTATTTAAATCACTCTAATCACTATCTCTGTCGCTTAGAACGACAGAATATTGCAAAAAAATGTATTTCTAGAAAAGGATAAATTTTGAAAGACTTTAATTACAAAACCATTGGGTCTACAGAGACAATTATAGCAAATTTAGTTTACTTGAAAAAAGTCTTATCAAAAACGAGTTCTTTAGGATTATAGTCGCCAAAATCTGGAAAAAAAAACAAAATTTTCACGATTTTTTCGATGATTGGAAAAGTTTTGTTCTGCACTTGGAGTCACAAACTTGGATTATTCATTGGGCCAGCATCATACAGAAGATTGCAAAAAATCAGAACTAAAAATATCAGATTTGACGCAGACTGTAATGTATAAAGTTATATATGTACGAATAAAAAATATAAAATTACAACCAGGTATAATTATTTTCATTCCTCGGTTATACCAACCCAGGTATGAATTCGTAAGATACGATATTCCTATAAGATGGTTAAGAATATTTTTAGGACATTGGTATTTTTGTCTGCAGACAGATTGGTATTTTTGTTTATAAAAATTGCTCAAGTCTCTGATTTGGACAACACTTCAAATCAATTAGAAAAAAGCCTCCAAAAATTCTTTTAGCCAACTCCGATAAATTTCAATCACCACATTTATGAAAAAGGTTCATGCATTTGATTTAAATTGAATTTTTCTTGAAAGTTTATCTCGTTCTTAAATATGTAAAATCTTGACGACATTATTCGTTTTGTATGAGTTTTTCATCTTCTATCGATAGTGTAAGAGTCAAGATCCATCTTTTTGGGTAGCAAAAAAAACCATTCTTATTTTACATAAATTCATTAAAGAAGACTTGATTGAGAAGTAATAATTATTTTAAAATGGATTCTAACAACTTACAAATGGCTTCAAGATCATAGTCTCGATCCATTTTTCGAGTTAAATACCAGTTCATTATAAATTAACGGAAATTTTCGAACACCCGATATATAGGAAAAGTAATCAGACATTTATGGAGAATTTATAAAACCCAACAGTCGGATTAAAGAGAACGATAATTGGGTAGGTTCAATTATATAAAAGAGTCGAACAGGGATGAGTAGGATACTCGACTGGTGTTATACTTTACATGCTTGCTATTATATTATTATTACATATATAGTTCAGGGTTATTTACATGATACTATTTAAAACTTCTCTTGTTAATTTTGTATTATGGGTAACCGAATTTAAATTAATTTCATATTAACAATTTCAGATTAAACTATATCTTTTACTTTAATAACTATATTCTAGAAACTATAATGATTCCTAGCATCCAATTTATCGCAAGAGCATTGACATCTGACGAACATAGTTTTTCAACAGGAATGTATTTTACAACGTTACATTTTTATTATCAAACCAAAACTTCATTTGTTTCAAATTTTTGTGTGCTTTGCATAAATCAAAGACCCTCTTATAGCTTTTTCCATATTAACACACTGTATCACATAATATATGAGGATAGGTCCAGACACTTTAATGGATCAACGCATATTTCGTATTTTAATTTAAATAAAGACGATGAAACGAAAATATTTCGCAAGAACTGGGACTCGAACCTGAGTTAGATAATCGATTTGGGATGTTGCCCCCTCTTCCCTCTCCCATATTGTCTCTCCCCTACTGTTGTTATACGTAACTTCGTTACTCTAGAATTGTAATAACTTCTTGTCCACAGTTTCCAATTATTGATTTTTTTTAAGCTTGTAACAGCAATGACGATTAACAATGGTGTTTTGTCGGAATCTTTTTGGAAATTAAGTCGAAAATTAATGATATAAGACTATGTACATTCTAATAGATTAGTAATACTAATTAGAAAAATTCACCTATAGAAATCTAAATTATCAGCGAATAACATAAGCGGTATTTAAACCGTTCAAATTATGAACAAAGCGGGGAATAAGTGAGGGTAAAGGAGCCTATAGCACAATTGTCTTTGTATTCGAAGTTGAAGTAGCTAAATAATACCTGGTAATATACTTTAATTAAGACACTTAAAATATATATTCGCTTATCATTCGCCATTTTGTGTCCAATAGTAAATAAATTATATAATTTGTATCCAAAAATATTTGTGTCCAATAATAAATAATAGTAGATATAGTTTTTTATATAAAGATGTGTTGTAGGTCGTTAACACGATTAAGGTTTGAATTTTCCATAGCATATTCATAGATTTCAGCAGACCTTCATGTACGTTCTTAAAAAAACATGTTACATTTGTCTGTTTCAAATTTTGTATAATATCTTTTTTTATGTTTTAATTCTTCAATATCATAATCCTTAAAAAACATTTCCCGCTTTTCCCCCCAAAATATTGTTTTTTTCTCAAATGTAACATTGTAATATTATATTTTTATACCAAAAAATTTTTCTAGACAAAAGCCAAAAAAAGAAGAAACCCTCACCTCCATATAGAAAAAAAAAATCAATCATGGGGACTGTCGACGGAAGTAAAAACTTTGGAATAAATGTGTTTTTTTTTTTAATTTTTGAATTAATTACAGTATAAATAATTAAAATTCCATAATTTGTAAATTGAAATTATAAACTTAAATAAAAATAAAAATAAAAAGCTAGCTTCGCCTCCTCCTAATGAAAAGACGTTCTTCGTTGATTTGTACGAAATGAATTTGAACCAATTCGTGGAAAACGAATTTATTTCTTTCTAGTAAGAAATATTCATTTTCATAAAAAAGAAATTCGGTATATTATATAAAAATATTAAACAACGATTATTAATTAATGTTTTGTACTAATTATAAATATTGAAAAAGTAATTTTTTATCTTACATAAGTAATATTCTCCCGCAGCTTTTATCGGCAAAAGTAAGAAAATATTGAGCTCCCCCCTCCCAAGCCTATTTATGTAATACTTGAATGGCTAAAATGGCGAATGAAACACCTACGGTTTTAGATATTTCCATAATGTTGATTGTGTTCCACGAGATAACAGATACCTACTTTAATTTTTAATATCTGGATGACCGAGCTTCGCTCGGTTATTCGCCAATAGATGTCAGCACGAGTCATATTTTTCACTTTAGACTACTCAAACGCCTCCTTTTTGTTATGTTATAATTTGCATTGTATATCATTAACTACATTATACACCAATAGATTCTGATGAATTTTTCATGAAAAGACGGATAAAACGACATTTCTGATAAATGAAACCTAGCTAGATCGACTTATCGCCCCAAAAAACCCCTACATACTCATTTTCATGAAAATCGTTGGAGCCATTTCCAAGATCGTTGATATATATATATATATATATATATTTATATATATACAAGAATTGCTCGTTTAAATATATAAGATAATAAGTTTCACTTTAAATACATTTTTCTTAAACACCTAAACTTGTAAAATAACTTTCGTTCTATAGTTCGTTCTATAGTGACCATTGAAAAAATAACTTAAACAAAAGTTGCAGAGTTTAATGTTCTGACATCAAATTGGATCTCTGATTTCTTTATAGCCAATTTCGATCCTAAAAGGTGAGAGTTCTGTTTAATATTTAAATTAGAAAGTTGATTCTCATAAAAAAAATAAAATTTTTTCGAAAAACGTTAGCTTTCGAAGCAAATGTGGCATAAAAATATGTCATTGTTGCATTGTGGTGAAGAAAAATTCAGAAATAAAAACATCAAATAACGTTCTTAATTAAATCAAAAGAGTGAAGTCAAAAAATTACCGGGATTTAATACCTTTATGATAATGTTTAATTAAAAGCATAAACATTAAAGATAAAAGTAAATCTGCTCATTTTCAAGTTATTTTATAAAAATTAATTAATCGTAAGAAAATTATCAGTGATTAGTAATAAAATAACGATTTCAATAAAAGAAAGTAGTACAATGGGTTCAAATGTTGAAAAAGCAAATTTTAATAACTTAAATCGACAAACACAGTATAGCAACAGGTAATGTTACTTTTCTTACACGTGAAGGATTTTAAAAACGCAAATGTTGAAGACTATTTAATTGTACTAAAGCTTATTAGCAAATTGCCGAAGGAAATGGAGCTATTGCTTTTGTACTGATGATAGATTTGAATAAAATTGGGCATCAAGAAGAGTTTTGGTATTTGAAAGGTCAAGTTCAGACAGAAAAACTCTTATGATTTTTTTTTACGCGCTTAGTTTTCGAAATAAAAATTCTTGGAAAACTATAAATTCAATACTCGACTTTAAGAAAACTGTGTTATTTTTTTACTTTATTATATTATAAATATAATAAAGTATTGTAATCGAAAAAAAATCGATATCGGGGTTTCAACGGAAATACACGTTTTGAGGGTCCCTGATTCCAAAAAAGTGGTTTTTAAAAAATGTTGCGTCCGTCGGTATGTCGGTAAGTCTGTTACCAAGCTGGAGCCTTCAATTTTCAACCTATTTTTCTCAAACTCGGTACATAGGTTCAGTTTGTCCATAATTCCAGACCATTTTTTCCCTAGGCCTTTTTTAAGGGTACTTCCCTCTACGCCAAAACAGGATTTTTGGGGTTTTCTCAAAAATGGCTCAAACGATTTCGATTAAACTGGGCACAAGGCGACACCTTAAAGTGTTCCTAGAATTGGTACAAGAAACATATCCGGGAAAATTCACGAAGGCCCACATCCTTGGGAAAAACTTTTTTTTTGGGGTTTTCTCAAAAACGGCTCAAACGATTTCGATTAATCTAGGCACAAGGGTAGACCTTAAGGTGTTCCTAGGATTGGTATAAGCCACATATCCGGGAAAATTCGAGAAGGTCCACACTCTTGGGAAAATTTTTTTTTGGGTTTTCTCAAAGACGGCTCTAACGATTTCGATTAAACTGGGGACAAGGCTAAACAATTAGGTGTTTCTAGGATTGGTAAAAGCCACATATCCGGGAAAATTCGTCACACCCTAGGGAAACATTTCAAAAAATGGGATTTTCTAGGGATAGACTGAGGGGGCGGCAGTGAAAGGTCCTAGGTTTGATATAACTACCCTCTGGGACCCCGTCCCCTGGAGCCGTGTAGCTGGAGGGAATGAAATCGTCAAATGTGGTCAAATCAACTATACCCAAAATTGATAAAATATTATTAAAAATGTTTTTTTAAGTAACTTTTGTAATTTGCTAATCTTTGCTTAACCTCACCCTTACCAAACTACATCCTTCTAAATATTATATTACCCATTATATTACACGAATAATATATCAAAAATATATCAATTTTATAATATAATAATGTCTTGTCCGATGTTTCGGACCGTTTATTTAATCTCTGAAGGAATTTGCTTAGCTAACTCAACTCCTGCGCTACGATTTTTTTATCAAGGCGGGCTGTTATTTCGCAAAACTGAAAAGTCTTTGCTCATAGTTTTGTTATTTTTTTTTTCATATTTCTGAGTGTATGAAATCAAACTTATACCCCAGAAAAGAAAAATCTATCATATTTGAAAATTGAAGTGTTAGATCACTCAGTAATGTATAAAACCAGACGAAAATACTTTACATTTATTTGAAAATGAAAATTAGATATTTTAAAATAATTGGAGTCATTTTACTAGACCATTACTGGGCATTAGTGATGCTCAATTGATCTAATTTCAAATCTCTTTTTCTATTCATTCGCAAATAAAGATGACCATAAATGGTCTGTTTAATGGTCTTGATTGTACACACGATTCAGTTTTTAAATGACTTACTTTTTAAAGAGCCATTGCAATGTAAAGTATTTTAACCATTTCATGTCACTGACAGATAATAATTGTTTTCAACCCGAAATTCGAAATAGTAATTTTTATAATGTCTTCTGTCTAGAGACGTTCCAACTAATGCACATACAATTAAAAAATGTATATGTTGGAAAAATTTCGCATTTTTTCAGTGAAGTTAGGATTAGAAAGAAATATAGAATGTTTCGTTTAGCAATAATCAAGTGGAAATTTGGAAAAGCAAACTTGTAAAAAATAAATATTAAAACAAAATTATGAAGAATTCATCAATAGGATTGCATTTGGTATTGGGTTCAGTTTGTCACTAAATTAGCAACCAGTAACATGTACAATTATTGGCCCTATTGGCTCACTTAGTAGCGGGCTCGATTACCGCCGTTGCAACAAAATTAATTTAAGTAATAGTTTGATGGGTTGATGTATGTGCATGGTATATGCATGAAGGAGGTGCACTCAGCCTTTGAAATCGAGGAGCTGATAAACGAAATTCAGCGGAAAGGTGGTAAAACACATATATAGTTTCACAATGGGCTCTGTAGCTTAAGTATGTCCTTCGTGGACAGCCAATATAACATAAGCTAGCATGCACAATAAGAGTTATTACGATAAGCTAATTCATACTGATGAGGACTACTTCGTAGTCGAAATACTTATTAGAAAAGAGTTAAGTGAAAATAATTATTGTGAATTGTGGTTAAATATAATTTTGAATTTGAAAATGAAGGTAGTATATTGCTCAAGGAGATATAGAGGAAAAAAATTACAGACTGTGTGTAAATCAGAGATAATATAATAAAATGACATTAAAACAAATTAATTCCGGTGTAAGAGAAAACTCGGCTGATTATTTCTTCCCCATCGATTCCACCATATTTTGTTCAAATACACGTTTCAGTTTTTAATGAAAAATTTTTTTTATTTTTTACAGCAAACATATTTCATTACACTGAAAAATAAAGTTTTCTAATCAAGCTCACTAAACACATGACTGCAGTTAAAGGTTGACCCTCAATTGAAAAAATACGGAAGTCTTCAAGCTTTTACATATAGAAATAATAGGTGGCTCCATTAAACAACTATTTACTTTTTAGTGCATTAAAAGTATTATATTTATTTTTAATTAAATTTCTTTCCTGTAAGTTTATTATTGACAGCAGTACTTGCAATTCAAGTACATCTAAGCGTTTATAATATTTTGAGAAAAGTATGTCGTAGGTCACAAATATTCTTTGCAGGTACATACAAAAATGCAATGCTAGGCTTTACAAAATTTGCAAATACATTAGTGAATATAAGAAAATAATTTTCCGAAAAATAATTGATCTGACCTGTAAAGGTCATATGTAATATAGCTTTTTTTTATTATTCGTATTGAAGATATATCCTTGTACGATCTCAAAGGATTTGTACTGACAAAAACGAATATATTTTTATATGATAAACAGATTTCGATGTAGCTTTTGAATTTAACCCTACATGATCACAAAACATGTTATTTTTCTCTTAAAAATATATATTAAAGAGGTTATAAATTTTGAAAGACACTGTACAATGTAAATTAAACTTTGAGTATGATACAGCTGTGTAAAAAAAATTATGCCTGCAATTTAAAAAAAAATAAAAAACGGAAATTACTTCCCACAATTTTAGAAAAAAATAATATATAAAGAAAACAAAGTAAAAAATGAGAACTTGTTGAAAAAATAATCATAATTTAATACTGAAAAGGCTTTCAGTTTTTATTATTTTTCATCTTTCTTTTTATATTAAATTGCGGTAGCCTAAAAATAATACAAAATGTTAATATACAAAGGCAACACACAACGATACTTAAATATTCTCTTTTTATAAAATTACCCAAAAAATACCTATGTATTTACTTATTTATTTATTTTTTGTATTCCTTAAATGAAAATTGTGAGTCGTTAGTTTAATAAAATATACATTTATAACTAGAAAAGAATAATTACCTCAGAATAAAAAGTTTGTGTTAATTTATATATCAAAATAATTTTCACATTTTTTTAATTTTTTTTTTACTTTGCATAAAACCTTTTTACAAGCACGAAACACGATAATAATAAAAAAAACAAAAAACACTCACTGACAAATATAACACGCGCGAAATACAAATGTATGTGTATGCAATCAAGAACCACGCCGTCACAATCGTATAAATATATTTATTCTCGATGGCACAAGGTTGATACTCGTACGGTATGATCGTCGAATGATAACTAAAAGCTTCCCTTAAAACTGTGTCCGTTTGATGCTCTCTTACCCAGCTGCTGAAAGCTAAAGTTTTCATATAACCATTAATGTAATGTGTTCTAACCAGACATGCGTATAATCGAATTTCGTATTACAAACAAGTGTAGCACTATACTATAGTGTAGAAATATCTATGTATAGTGTTAGTGAAATTATGACTGCATTTATAAGGTGAGAGTATGTGTTTTGTGAAATACCACACACACATACAATATCGAAAAATATCGTTCAATTGTTTTTACCATTTTATTTTATGTAAAAAGACAATAACAACAACAAAACCTTGGCTATAAAACCATTCTCGTTTTTTTTTTTCAACTTCCTGTTAGGAAACTATTGTTTTCATCTGGTAACAAAATATAATTTTATGACATCTTTACGTTTTAACGTGTTTCGATACCAAAACGCAAATGTTACCAAAAAAAAATCAAAATTTGTTTTCCAATCAATGAGTATTTATTACGTTTTCTGTATAAATTTCAAGTCAATTCTCTGTACAGTTTACGATTTAATTATTAAAAACAGCCCTTTTTACATGGTGGTATTTGAATAACTCTTAATAAATATTGATTTTTTTTCAGGTTTTAAGCTTTAAAATCATACCATAAATAAATAATATAACTGTGCATATAAATGAAAAACTTTTTTTGGTAAAAACACTGACTTTGATAGTTAATTTCTCCTAAACCATACAGAGAATCGATATGAATTTTTCATAAAAGTAGAATAAAAAAAAAAGATTAATTTCTCTCTATATATATTATAAATGCGAAAGTAAGCAAGTTTGTTTGTTTGTTTATTTGTTTGTTACGCTTTCACGCTAAAAATAGCGAATGATTTTTAATGAAACTGCAGCAATATAGCTCATACTTCAGAATAACACTTGAGATATAATTAATAAAGATATATTAATAAAAAAATTATAAATTAATTAAATTTGATAACATTACCATAAATTACAGATTTCTGTAAAAGCAGTCATTTGACATTACCATAAATTAAAGATTTCTGTAAAAATATTTAATATAAAATATTTCACGGACATCTTTTCTGATATACTCAATGAATAATTACATGTGACTATTATACATTTAAAAAATAGAAAACCATACATATATTTTACCTGTGTAAGACAATCCTTACCATTATTTCGAGTGTTATAGAAAGGGGATAAGCGAGAGCAATCTTTACTTATTTTTACTTTTAAACCCAGCGAAGCGGGTGGGTATCACTCTAGTTGATAAATAAAATAAAGTCTTTGGTATCATTTTCATTTTTCGAATATCGAAATACCTTAAAAAAACTATACCATTTAAGTTTATCCGAGTGGTAGGTCCTTTACATTTTAGGTAAAATTGATAAGCAGTAAAATCAGAAACTTTTGAAGGAGTAAACGCAAAACTTGAATCACTTTATCGAATTGAAATTTTAAAGGTTTAAGTTTTTGATAATTTTTTTATGTTTATCATTTTCTGCTATATTGAGAATTTAAGAAAAAAGTGGAAATTTGGAATTTATCATTATTAGGAAATTGTACTCATACATTCAAATACAAATTCTAAATTCTAGATTCAAATTCTATTCATTTGCAATATTTTACGTCTGTAAAAGTTGTTAAAATAAATATTTAACTTGAAACAAAACGGTATTAAATATCAATATCAATATTTGCTTAATTTTAGTTGTTGTTTCATGTTATGTTTATTCAAAAAATGATTTATGAAGCGACTTCAAACAAAAAAAGAGGACTTTTGACTGGGTGAACCGATTTTGATATATTTAAAATTTCTAACACTTACTAAGGGTCGAATACACAAAAATAATTTTATAAGTTTTAAAACTAATAAATTTAATAAATTAAAAAAACTTGAAAAACACGCTTTTGTAACTACTTTAACTAAAAAGTAGAAAATAACTTCAGATAAAAATTGACTGATTACGAAAATAATAATTTTATCGTAAAAAGGCGTGGGGTGCTGTTTTTTTAGATATTTTTTAATGACTTTCCTTTAATGTAGTACAAGCACCAGGGCAATATTATATTTAGGGTTGAAATTATTTGTACTTTTAACAAAATGATGAATTTTGTTATAACTTCATGAATGTAGACGAAAAATTAGAATACATTTTTTCGATATCTTCCTTGGTTTTCGAAATATTTAAAGCTAAATAATTGAACAGAATTTTCAATATTTGACAGCCTTGAAAATGATTTCATACTAGAGTGATACAGACCCGCTTCGCTCGGTCAAAAGGAAAGATTGATAAAGAGCACTGTGTTATAGCTTCTACCTCTCTTGCTCTCACTTACCCCCTGTCTGTAACACTCGAAATAATAGTGGGGATTGTTTTACACATGTAATATATATGTACGGCTTTCTATTTTTGAAAATTTTAAATAGGTATAATTCATTGAGTATATTAGAAAAGATGGCCATGATACGTTTTATATTGACCATTTTTACAGAAATCTGTAATTAATGGTATTATTAAATTTAATTTAATTTTTTTTTAAATATATCTTTAAAAATTATAGCTTATGTGTTATTATCATATAAGTATGAGCTATTGTATAAGTTTTCTCAAATCTATTCATTTTTTTCGTGAAAGCGTAACAAACAAACAAACATCCTTACTTTCATATTTATAATAATTGAAATCTAGCACTGCACGCTGTTTTTACTGTATTTGTATTTCCATAGAGATAACATGTAAAACTTTGTTTTCCTAAAAGAAGATAGGAAACCTTTGAACTTCTTCGTTTTTTAATCAATTTTAATTTCTTATTTAAATTTTGTAATGATATTAAATCTAATTTTACATTTTTATGGGTAATATGGTCAATTCAACACCAGAATTATCCCCTATTGTTTTGAAGATAGCAGATTATTGATGAGGCTCCTACAGATCATAGACAACACGAGTGGATATTTTGTTGGTGATACATTTAATTATATATAAAAAGGATATCAAATACCTTACGAACAGGATAGATTCATTAATATTTATAGAGCAGTACCTATGTAGACAAAACGTTTTGTCTTCTTCAAAGATTACCATCTACAGACATAGAATAAGAAATTCGTATACTGTAAAACTGTTGAATATCTGTATTTCTTATCACGTTTTCTTTCCCAATTCAGCTACATAAATGTTCAATCTGTAATTTATTGACTGTTAATTTATACTTTAAATGATTTTAAAACCGACAAAAATTTTATTTTGTTTTTATATGGCCAAATTAAAAGTTTGCAAAAAATTATACCTATAGTTCGATTAAATTATATCTTCCATGAATGTTAAGTATTGTGCGTTAGGTTATAGATTTTTTAAAGTATAAGCTAATTTATAAAAGCTTATGACATTAATCGCATAAAAACCTAGTTTCGGTTTAAGTAGTGCTAAAATTTAAAAAAAAAACGATAGGTGGCGTGGGACACCCGGAAGGAACTATATTCTTTCGTACCTTGGTCCATCATAAATGTAGCGATTACTTTTTTTAATTTTTCTGAAAATTGAAGGTATCAATTCTAGAAGTCAAATACTTGTTTCATTCTTTAAAGAATTTAAATTTTATAGCTACTTTTAGTTTTTACTGTATGAATTAATTGTAAAATTGTTTCTGTTATTAGCTTTAAGTTCTGATAACTTTCACAACTCAATTTTTTAAATTATAATACATAAAATTTTGACAAAAAATACAAATTGACAGTTATAACAATATTTTTGCATTTTCTCAAAATTAATTACTGAAAAAGGTTTTTTTAGTTTCCTAGGTAAGCCACATGTCGGTTTTTGGTGTGGTTTTTTTTGTTACACTTTTTTTTTTGGTTTTACCTCCCAACCATCAAATAAATCAGAATGATAACGTGGGATAAGGAACATAATTCCAAAACATTTACCTCCATAATAATTTTAATAATATTTTCCTTTGGGTACAAATACACCCATTCTTATTTTCTCTAAACTTGTCTTAGTATCAAGTAACTTCAGTTGGGAGCAAGGTGGTACTCCCATACTACACGCGGTAGTCATATACAATAACTACCTATAATATATTCAGTGGATCGCATTTAAGATGAAGACACCATCACATTTTGGTTATTTATAGGAATATCGATTTGAAATTTTGCACAGTCATAAAGAACGAGTAATTTTGCACTGACATTTTTTAAGATAATAAGAAATATACCAAGGTATATTAAGTTTAGTCCCAAGTTTGTAACGCTTAAAAATATTTATGTTATGAACAAAATTTTGTCATAGGTGTTCATAAAATCACCTAATTAGTCCGTTTCCGGTTGTCTGTCGGTCTGTCGTCTGTCGTCTGCATCATTTTCGTAAGCATCACTGTTTACCCGTGAGAGCGCATATTATGCGCAAATTGTAGTATTATATAGGTATATTAGTTATATGTGTCTGACATGTATGCGTGTACAATATCACAGAGTAATCAACACTGTCTATACATGGTATTTTAACAATTAACTCAGTCACTTGTTTGTTTTCACTTGTTAATATTTGCCCTAGCGTCAGAGATGGTTTGAGGTATAGGAAAAATTATCATAAGTATACCGTTGTTCACAACAAAATTCACATTTTAATTTTTTCATTATTTTGGTCTTACTCAAAATAATTACACCTGTGTTGAATCAAATATTTTCATCCGCTTAAAACAAAATTTAACAAATTTTTCTGTATACTTACAGTACGAAACATAACATATTTAACAAAAGGTGTGAATATTCAGTCTAAAGTAAATATTTTTGATAATTTTACACTAAGAATTTTCATATAATTGTATACTATTTTAATAAAACAATTTGTATGATATTTAACCACAAGCCAAAACACATATGCTGACCATTTTTGTTTTGAATGTTTTCATATATTCCATGTATGTGTATGTTCAATTATGTAAATTTAAATAAATATATTAAATCTAATCAGTTTTGTCACTGAATCGAAACAGTTTTGTAAATTATAAATAAATTCCACATATATGTAGGTATATTTATTGTTCGAGTAAATTGTTTAAAACATTTTTATAATTAAAAAATTGTGCATCCATAAAATTTATGTCTTTATTAAATAATATTATTTAATAACAAAAACAAAAACAAATCCCATGTGATAGTCATCCAACCTCTGTATGGAATAGTCAGTCTACTGCTAAAGTATCTAAATGAAAATAATATACATACTTTGTATTTTAAATATTTTATTTTAGCAAAGATTATTGTATAAGGTTTTCCGATTAGTGATTGCAATTTTGGAGCAAGCAACTAAGTCGTCTCTTTCCTTGTTTTCCCGTGACATTTTCAAAAATTGATTTTTTTTCGCACATTTTACATTTTTCAGTTTTTTTTTTTTTTTTTTTTTTTTTTAAATCAGAAAAGAAAGTCAGTAGTTTATTGGGAAGATTTGAATCAGCATATATTATTTTGTCCAACTTTCAAATAAACATTATTGCCCTTTGACCGAAACTTTGAAAATAGCAAGTTTTTAGTGTCAGTTAACGGAGTCGAGACATCTCAAGGGTGGTATAATCAGTATGCTTTTAGGCTTGCGTCTATGAAATATAAAATACCATCTTTAATGAAAATATACAACGAAAGATCACTAAAATTTCCTCGATGGTTGGAAAATTAAAAAATTTGAATTGCAATTGCATTTGGACAATTCAGGAAATCACATGATTTCATTTTAAGCGGAAAACTGAGGAAATATAGGAAGTACATACATATTGCAATGCATAACAGGTGTTCTGTTTTTGACTGCAGAACGTGGACCTACAGAATAAGCTCATAAAGACGAAGGAAAAAATTACTTACCAATTTTGGATCTGAGGCCCACTTTGCGAGATAATTAACAAAATAAATTAATATAATATTAATTATCAGTAAATAGCTTTCTCGAATCAGTCTTCAATAAAATATTGAAGGCTGGTAGGAGGTTGTCCTACATTCTATTTACATGCATAAAATAAAAACACGTATAAAATAAAATAATCAACATAGCAGGTCTGAATCAGTTTAGTTTATTGTAGGCATATTGATATTATATAGTAGTGGGAATGGTTGTATTTATGTTCAATGTAACACACCTACTGTCCTACTTATTCTTCTTCTATAATACCAGCCTTCAATATTTTATTGAACTGTGATTCGATAAAGTTATTTACTTTTTATTAATATTATATTAATTTATTTTGTTTTTTATCTCGCAAAGTAGGCCTGAGATTCAAAAATTTGCCTTCGTTTTTATGAGCTTATTCTGTATGCTCACGTTTTGCAGTCAATAACAGAACACCCTGTATGTACTGTCGTTACCATCTCGCTTTTTAAATTTTTTAATGTATTTTAAAAGGTTTTGTTTGTTATATACGTAGTTATAATATTTGCGTTAAAATTATTGATCGGTGGGGAAAAAATTTTGATTATCACTGAGACAAAAGTTTATTGTTTTCTCTTTAAGCATCAATGTAGCTCCCATATGTGTGTTAATTGAGTTAAAAATAGCGTGCTTTTTGTGTTTCATAACAGTGATGAAAACTATATGTCTTTATCTTAAATTACACAATTCATACATTAAATACACAACGTTGACGTCTATACATGGAGGTAAAAACTTGTTTACCATTTAGAGTATATAATATGAAAAATTTTTGTCTTTTTTGTTCTGAATATGCAATATAAAAAGAAAGCCAAATACAAAGTCATTCAAAAATTTTATAGTTTGAAATTGAAATAGAATTTTACTTTTGGGCAATTAAATTTCATTCCAGTTTGTTCTAACGTGTGGAATAAAGAGGCCTGTTTCAACACAGCTACTAAACTATACTTTATAGGTACATTCGAATATTTAGTCGGATATAGGAATACATAAAATGCCATTCTTTGGGAGTCTTCAATGACAGCTCCGATTTTGATCATTTTTTTTTTTTATAAAATGATTCTTTTTGTATATTATTTAAAGTCAGAAACATTTCAGTTGAGGGAAACAAACTGTAGGGGTAATAGGCAATGTAGCGACTGTTATATCGAGGCCCAGCCTGGATCGCTAATGATTTAGAATTACGAGAAGATATTGATTTTATACTTTATGTGTCCCACATGAAAGGATTTTTCGAAATTCATCCCCTAAAAGGCTGAAATAGAGGATGTAAGTTTGTATGAAAATATATATAAACCAAGTCATTTTTGAGTTCACCACTTGACCGATTTTAAAAATTCTTTCATCTATAGAATGCTTTACACATATATTTTATTAAATATATTTTTATACAAACTTTCATCCCCCATTTCACCCTTTCAGGGAATGAATTTCGAAAAATCCTTTCTTATAAACCTCCAGAATATTTCCCCATCTGAAATATTTATGATTTTAAATAATATACAAAAAGAATCATTTTGAAAAAAATCATCAAAATCGGAGCTGTCATTGAGGACTCCCGACTGAAAACATTCATTGATTGTACTAATGCGACTTATTAGTACAACAGGGGAGTTGCTGTATTTAAACAAATACAGTTTCAGCCAAGAAATAAAATTATGCTCCCTATGCAATAAACATATTGAAGAAGATTCCATTTTATTTGTATCTGCCCTTGCTTGCGAGAAATAAGAGATATAGATATACTTTCATTCAGGAATTTAATAACTAGAAGTGAAGATTTGATTTAATTGTTTTTTTTTACTATTTCCTTATAGCTCTTGATTTTTTTTGATTGTTATTATTGATTATTTTTGTGATTGCTCTGATAACCTATGATCGTTGTTATTTATTTATATTTTAATATTTACTTTTAAATTGTTACTTTTTTATTTATATTCAGGCATTATGTTATTATTGCTCTGATGCCCTATGATTGTTATTATTTATTTAATAGTTACTTTTAATTGTTATATCCTTTTTTATTTATGCTTGGATAATGTTATCATTGCTCTGATGCCCGATTATTGTTGTTACTTATTTAATTTTTACTTTGAATTTATACTTTTTTTATTAATGCTCTGGCAACTTCTCAGACGGTCATTTGACCATTGGGTATCTTTTATTTTGTTATTATTGTTTTATTATTACAGCAGCAGTCAATCAATAAAAATCAATTAAAATAGTAAATTTCGAACAAATCATATGCTCAATGAATTATGACTGTTTTACAATTAACAAAATTCAAAACTGTGTATATCAAGAGAGGGTGGAGCCTATAAAGCGGTGGTTCCAACTTTTAAGCCCAGTGAAGCGGGCGGGTATCAATTTAGTTATTATTATATTAGTACATCTTGATTTTAAGCTAAAAAATTACGTGACAAACTTGGTGACGCTATATCATAGAATACAAGGAAAATTAACATCAACAAACCAGTTATACTCATATAAATTGTTTCTTCTACTCCGTCAGTTTTAGCGAACATCAATGTACTTCGAACGAAATAGTTTTCTAGAATTTTGCTATTTTATCCTTAGTTATATGACATAGATAGTTATAGTTGTAGTGTATATGTGATAATCAGGCTAGTTTCAAACACAGAAAGTATGCATTGTTTCAGTAGTGAAATTGTAATTTTAATTAAATTTTATTACTCTTATCATCATAATCACATTACTTTGTTTGTTACCTTTTTATTCGATGGATAGTGACCTCTACAAAATTGTCACTATAGAAATAAATACTTTTGTGTGCACGTATAGATTTTTTATACAATGCAATTATATTTAATTTAATTTTTTTTAAATTCTTCAAGAACTGTTATTTTTTGAAGAGTCGAACAAAAGTCTCAATGGGGTCAAAGGTAAAAATTCTTACTTATTCAGATATATTTTACCTAGAAGTTTGGATGACATAATTATATTATATGAAGAAAATTACTATTAAGTTTTGAGATTACTTGTAAAGCACAGATCTTTTTCATCAAACTTTTGAAAACTAAGAAGGATTCGTGGGGCTAGTTAAATAATTGGGTAAGTTGTGAAATCAGAAGTCAAAGTAAAATAATATTATTTTATTTTTCATTGAATTAGTAAATTGTACGGATAACTTGTAAATTTAATCGCTGTTGAAATTCCCCCTCTTTATTTAACCCATGAGTAACTGCAGTTTTACAATTTCAATTTTTGTAGATAAATTCGTGGTGGGGAATGTTCAGCGATTTTGAATAGAGTTACTTATTTGAGTTTTTATAATTTTGAGAATTTTTATTTAACTTTAAGATGAAAATCTTTAAAATGAAATCATGAAAGAAAATCAACCAAGAGCTCTGCTACTAGACTTTAGTCACTTCTGATATTTGCAAAAACTTCAACGGATACAATTTTTTTTCTTTTTATTTAAATAACTGTTAATGTGTCAAAGTTGAACATAATAGCTCAATAACTAGTATTAAATGTTATTATAGTATTTAATGTCAGCTCCAACCATCGTCACTTTCTATAAAACTAGAAGAGATATTCGATCGAATATCGAATACATATACAAAATTAGTGTCTCATAATATCCCAAAAGCCACTTTGCTTTTAGATCGCTGTAATTTTTGCTCTACTCTTTTAAAACTGCCCTAAGTCTGGACTAACAATTTGACCGGAAAATTCCGATTAACTGTAGAAACAATTCAAGTAGCCAAGAGTAGCCCTTTTTTCATTTTCACAAATATTTAATTGAATGGAATCTCCGCTAAGTAAGAGAATGAGAAATGTTGGAGTTTTGCTTAAAATTTCTAATACAGACAGTCGGTGTATTTGAGTTCTTTCAAATTCGCAATTCCCTACCTTTTTTTCGAAATTTTAATTTTGATATTATATGTTTCGATATATTGATATAAAATGGATATTGCTTATGAATAGTAGGTGGAGTATGCCCAAAATTAAAATCCCAAAATGAAAAGATTTAAAATTTGATTTTCAAATGTCCGCTGCTATGAAATTTCACAAATTTTTATTGAGATTTGCCTGAGATGTTCGGTTTTTTTGCACATGGTATACATGGTATAAAAAATTAATCATGGTGATGACAGAACGATGATATGAGGGTTGCTCGAATACAGAATACAAATTCAAGACTGTAATTATTTTGAAAAGTTTTAAATCCGTTCTATTTTTTTCCAAAAAAATTATCAATAATAATACTAAAATGTTTCAAACATAAGCATTCATGCATTAGTTGTGGAATGTCTAAACAATTAACTCCTTTGGTTGTTATTTTCATTGGTTTAATATACATTTAATAAAAACATTAAAAAGCTATCCCTATGGTCTATTTTAAAATGTATTGTGAGTAGACAATTTGGTATCTAGCCTACAAATATAAACGCGTTTGTTCAATTTCGTTTTTATTACATACGAATGAAAGCGCAAAATAATACTCGCTCACGGGCTTGTGAGTCCACTTGGTTTTGTTTCGATAAAGTTGTCAAACGCATAAATAAGAAGAAGAAAAATCAATATTATATAAAAATAGGTTTTCCGATCAGGTACATATTTTGAACAACATTATTTTCATTCACGAATCGTGCCTACTGTTTTTAACAACTTTCATGTAGGTTTTAGGTTATATGAAGTTTATCAGGTCATAAAACATAGTAAAGTATTGAAAATACCAATTAACAAAATTAACTGTTTAAATACTGTGCACTTAATGAAATTATTTAACAAATTTATAGTTATTAAGATTAATCATGAATTTTGTTTCTATAAGACAAAATTTTAGACTTTTACCATTTTATACTATTTTGTTGTAAATATTTTTTTTATTAAATTCTTTGAATTCTCTTGAAGTCGCTTTTTGGACACACAGGGTGGTCCCGATTTCATAGTCGGACTTTAGCACATGATAGATAATGTTAAAATAATGATTATTTTTCAATATACTTAAAGCCGGGAAAATTCCAATCTTGGCACAGAGTTTCGAAATTTTGAAAGAAATCATTTTTAGTATATTTCCAAACCGGGTGCTCAGAAAAATTACAATTTTGGTACACAGTATGACCTAAGGATCCTTCATGATAAAGAGCTTGGATGTGCCATAAGTTCTCTTTTGAAAAATCGCTAAACAACTGGTTTCATTGAAAATGAAAGAATACTTAATTGTATTCGTTATGAAGTCAGTGGCGTAAGAGGTTTTTTCGAAATTGGGAAACACCCATATCTCCATTGCAGTCTTTGGTTATTTTATAATTAAGGGTCCTCTTGAGTGCAAATTTTCCAATTTTTCTAAACAGCCACTTTATTTACTTCTTATTTACTTAAATTTTTCTTTTTTTTTAATTCCACACCCTGTATCTAGATATGGTGGCTTTCGGCTTTCGACTGTAAGTTTGTTGAGACACATGATTGTTTTAACGTTTCCTACTATTTACTGAAGTCCTACTGTCGTAAATTGGACCAACTCGTATAACAAGTTATTAAAATTTCAACCTTCAACCTCTTCTAATATTAAAGATTAGGCAATCTAATTTTAGCATAGATAGTTATCCTGGATAGTTGACGGCAAATAAATTGTTTGTATGAAAGCAAAATGGCATATTTACCTGAAAAAACCAAGAAAAAATGTGTATCAAGATATAATTTTTGAAAATATATCAATAAAAGTTACAAGTTCCCTCAGATCTTGTGAGCTGTTGAATTTATACTAATCGAGAATTATAACTTTGGTGAAACATTTAAAGATATGATAGATCAATTCCGTAAATAATTATATATTTCCACTTTCATGTAGTCATCATCAGTATGCAATAGCTAATCGTTATAGGTGCAGTCCGCCACAAACTAGCAACGAATGACAAAGATGCAGGCTAATTAAATTAGCAATGAGTAAGATCCACTCTTTATAAGTGTTATTACTATTAGGAAATTCATACTGATGAAGTATATTGTAGCCGAAATATGTATTAAATATTATAAAATTAATATGGGTTTATTAGTTTGAAATATCTTAGAGTTCTGATTTATTATCTTTGATAATACTTATATGGTACATGAAAGTGATATGTGAGTGTGTTATAAGTGAGCCTAAAAATTTTTTCCCTCCAATAACCCTCAACGCTAGTGTTTCTAACCACAAAATGTCAAACCATATTATGTATATAAAAAATGATGAATATACAAAGTTTTTATACCCATATATACAATATACAGTATGTTCCAGAAGTATCTTAGCCAACCTTTAATGAGAAACAAGACGAATAAGTTAAACGCAAAAAAATGTTTCAAAGGTTAAAAGGACTACATTAAAAAAATTTTTCCTTTAAAACAACCTTATATTTCTTAGAAAAACTTTGATAAAAAACCAAAAAGTGAAATAAAAATATAGGTAGGTACAAGAATTTTGGTTTCCAATTTTGCCGAATATGTTCTTATATGGAAAAAGAGATAAAATTTATTAAGTATTATCCATTTTTCTTTAAGTATTTTATTTATTTAAGTATTTTTCTATTATCCATAGCCCGCCCAAGTTAATTTTACCCTGAAGGAAAAAACATTCGTGGCTCGTGTAAGATATCACTCCGCCCTCTTTTAAATTCAATGTTTTTTTCTTTTTAACGAAACTTGTAAGTTTTATTAATAAAAAAAACATTTCAATGCCTTATAAAGACAAAAATTCGACCTTTGCTTTCGAGTTCGATAAAAAGCTGTTCTGCCTCATAACTGGTAAGAATTAGAATAACACATATGTAAGAAAGATGTTTCACCTTAAAAAGGTAACGTTTTGTGTTCAACAAAACATTTTTACAAAACCTGTTTAGACAAAAAATGACTGCAAAAACAAAAACTGACTGCTCTATATCTTACTTTTTCAAAAACTGAATGAAAAAAAAACAAACAAAAAGTTTGATTTTTGCATTTAGTTCCTGTCCAAACTATTGGTCTTACAAAAAAATGTTTCAATCATAAAAATGTTAGTTTAAAGCTTTTTGGAAAGAAAAACTTTCTTATTACAAGCGCTGTGCTATCTTTTAACATTTATGAATAAAAATGAAACTTTGCTTGAACTTAAAAGCTTTGATCGAGTTCAATTCCCGCCAAAAATAATTTTTGAGCCTTATATTTCTTGTTCCAAGCTTGATTTTGGCTTAAATTTATTTTTCGAGTTTCACGCAACTATTAATTAAAAAAACACCCTCTATCACAAAACAAAGTAATAATAGACTTGTCCTAAAATAAAAATGAACTCCTATCGTAGAATTATTACGTCATATAGAAACCAGTGCTCTGTATGGGTACAAGTATATATTGTGTATAATAAAAGTTGTGTGATCTGATCATGAACGCCCGAAGGAAAAGGTCAAATTTTCCTCCACAGTTAACCCTTCATATATGACCATATATACACTCAACTCTCATGAATTCTGATATTGTACAATATACCTTCTCTTATCAATAAATTTTCATAACACCTATTTTTTGCACTTTGTATAAAAATATCTTCTGGAGACATCAATAAATAAATAAATTTCATGTTAAAACAAACATAAAGTGATTATTTACAATAAAATAAAATTTTGGTGACATAACATCATGTGCGTACCACCTACCTCTCTCTAACATATTATTGACCCAAAAATATATTAACTTTTGCAACTACTGAACCAATGTTCCTTAACGAACGTTGTCGTTCTGATTTGTTTGCTGTTTGGGAGGTAAAACCAAAAAAGTGCAAAAAAAAAGACCACACCAAAAACCGACGTTTTTCATCTAGATAGAACTAAATCTTTTTCAATTGATTCAGCTTGCCATGATTTTTGAGAAAATATTTTTATAATTTTTCAATTTTTATTTTTTGTCTAAATATTTTTAAAAATTGATTTGTGAAAGTTATCAGAAGTTGTAGATGGCAGAGATAATTTAAAGTAAGTACAACGAAATTTTTATATTCTCATAATAAATATCCTGATCAAACCAATAGTAATGTACGCCCATATTGGATTGACTACTTAATCAGAAGTAGAACTTTTTTAAACTACTATTACAATTAAATACAGTAAAAACTAAAAGTCGCTATAAAATTAAATAACTTCTAACATTAAAACCTTAAATTTTCTGAAAAATATCTTGTAAATATAAAAACTACGGGTACGAAAGGAATGTAGTTAATACCGGGTGTTCCACGATACCTCACGATCCTTTTATTTGTTTATTGGATGCCTGTACAGAAAAGAAGATAATTTTCGATGGTTTTACTGAAAAATGTATAAGGAGGTTCACGACCTATACAAAGATTCAAAAGTGTGATAACCAATAAAAATATCATTTATATTGAGGACTAGAAGAGTGAAAAAGAGCTTCGACTTCCAAAGAATCACGATATGATATACAAAACAATTGTAGGCTTGTAATCGAATTTAAACCTACAGTGTTTTTTCCCAGACAGGGTAGGTACATTGTTTCGACTGTGTGCATGTTGTAACAAACAAACTTTTTCTTGTATATCCTTTATGATATTTTCTAATTAAAACATATTTACATTATCTTTTCTTGCATTTTGTAAAGCACATAGAGGGAAGAAACGGGAACGCTGACTCTTTGTTTAAATAAAATTTTAGTCGAGTGTAATAAGATTATTACATTTGTACTTTTGTAAATCGATTTTTGATTATTATTTTTACATAAATTTAATCAATTCTTTTTTACTGATGCGTTTTATATAAAGGATGTTTTTAAGTCATAAAATTTTGCATATTAAGTGCATTTGGTGCTTTAGTGAGAGATTTGACAAATGACAGACAATACAGCGATATTTGCAATGATAATAATAATATTCGCTTTTTCGAAATTTTAAAAACCCGTTGTGGCTAGTCCTTAGACTAAAGAGCGTACGGGCGATTCATTGTAACAAACGTCAAAGTAACTCTGCTTTCAATATGTTATGGACATAAATAGAACTGTATTTTTCTTTAGTATTAGAGGAATTTCAAGTAACAACAGTTTTTGGAAGACTTCTACATTCATCCGCAAATAGCTACGATAATCTTTTAACTCTACTAGTAATAGTGTATCAGTGTATTCATTTCTCTTTAATCTCTCAATCCTTACCAAACTATTTGTTTTGTCTTATTCACAGCCCAAAAAAATCTATATACTAAGTTATTTACTATATAAGTAAATCTGTATCTTTTTACTTCAACAAGTGAAATTTACAAAAATTAGAAAACCCCCGACAAATTTTTCGGGTATGGAAACCTAAGCAGGCATTTGAAACGTATCAATGAACACTTTCCATTATATTGCTTTTTTCCTTAGAGCTTTCTCCAAACAGAACCGATTTCGAAAATCATAGTTTTTTTGAAATTTTTCGGGTATGGAACCCTAAGCTCGCACTTGAAACATAGCTAAGAACTCTCCCCATTAAATTACCTTCCCCAAAAAATTCAGGTCGGTTTTATTTTTATTTATTTTAGCTGTCAAATTTATATCACCCCTTTTTTGGGTTCAGGAGTTAATAAAATTAGATTTTGTCAATGTGTAGGACCAATTTTTCAGAAATATTTCGTGGTCACAATTTTATCGACGTGTTACTCTTTACTTTCGAATATTTAGTAAAACGGGTAACTTATTCGAATTTGTTCTAAAAAAGTATAAAAAACGGAATTGCTTTGGTATTTCTTATGTTTAATATTCCCAGACTACTAATATTTTCATTATCGTCGTCTACACGGTTCCACTTAATTGTATAAATATATAAGTGGCGTAAAAAAACCTTTCCAAATCTAATTAAATTTGTTTTTCTTTCTTTTTTTTTTTTACAAACAAGGTACATTATATAATTAAAAGTATTAAAATTTTTGAATAAAATCTTAGATTTGTGTTTGTATAAACACATGTACATGACAACCACAGGGATTAATATTTTTCTTAAAACGAAAGGAGTTTTTTAAAGTGTATTAATTTAAATATTTTCCGAAATAATTGAACAGTTTTACTAGCAATATTAGGCATTTTGAAGATTTTGATATCAACATGATAAGTAAATAGATAGATACTATAGGTACTTTCAATAAGATCTTTTAGTGAATATCTTCCTAAGGGTCTTTCCTTTAAGGTAGTACAGGCGCCAATGCAAGTTTAGACTTGTGTTTGGAATATTTTATACCTTATTTTCAACCATCATGATGAATTTTGTTATAACTTCATGAATGTAGACGAAAAATGGGAATAAAATTTTTCGATATCTGCCTTGGTTTTTAAAATATCAAAAGCTATATAATTAAACAAAATTCAAAATTCTTCCTTTTCATCTCATATTGTCATGTTATAACATAATTCACTATCAAAATTAAAAATATTTATTTCTTAAAATTTTTGTCCCCACTACCGTGCTCATATATCTTAATTAGTCGGACACATTTAACTTTAATTTAAATGGTTTTTTTTTTTTCAAAACATATCATCCATCTACCGTTAACCCATAAGACCAATGTTAAATATGCCTTATTTTGAAGTCAGTTACTTATTTGAGTAGTCGGGCAACTCCGCCTACAATATTCAGAATTGATTTAGACTTGGTCCAACTTTTATGAAGAAAACAACAAAGGCTTTTATCGCACTTAAGTTTATCCGGTTAGAATCCACTTTTCGTTGCTTTCAGGCGATTAGGGTCAACTTTTTCCCCCAGTTTTTTACACCCCACTCTATCTCGAAAGCACCCGATCTGCCATATATATGTATTTTGAGAAAAATGGCCTACATCGACTCAGAAGCTTATTTAATATGTGATAGAAAGTTAGTGTTCATGGATTTTTTTACGCCACATCCTAGAATATATATGATTTGGCTAAAAATAAAAATACGTAAAGTTTTTAACAATCAAACTAGAAGTTAACAAATTTTATGATGCCATCCATCATCGTATTTTGTGGGATTGCCAGCTTGTTAAAAAACGAATCCAAAATCGATTATTTTCACTTTACCACGACTCGCCTATAAAGTTAATGATTGTTTGGTTATAAAAATGAAGTTTCTTGCGACAACACTATTAGTTGTCGATGTCATATTTGAACTTATGATATAACAAACTAGAAAAACAAAGTTTATTTCCCGTACTCATTAATATAAATAACTATGTTGAAAAACTATTTTTTTTGTAATGTTTTGAAGAAAGTTTTTTATTTTTTTATTTAAAAAATAAATAAAAAATATTCACACCAATTATTACTTGAACAAACTATAAAAATGTGTGAAGTTCATAACACAATACAAAGAAAAACAACATAACAAGAAACTTTAAATCAACATTCTCATATTACTTACTTACTTCACTGTAGATAATCATATTATGATGGTAGAGTATAAAAAGTTATGTGAAAAGCGTAAATTGTAAATGGGGAAAATATGAATGAATAAATGCAGGACGACCACACTTGAATTGCAAATTGTAAAAACCACATAAAGAAAAACTTGAGAGAAGAGTTAGTCTTAAAAATCTGATTCATTACAGATACAGAATCAATAAACTAGCGTAGTGTGCAAACCTGTAATTAAGATTTATTGAGATATCTTTCCGTCTGTCGACACGTATAACGATACCTAAACTGTCGAAATCCATTGAGTCAAATGGATGATACGAGGTTATAAATAAATTTACAAACAAACAAGATACGTGCGAGAAACATGACCACTTCTACGGCAACAAATCGCTTCTCTGCAACAATTAAAAACCCTAAATTCCGACATGTAGGCTACCTAGGATATCTACTTAAATTTTTTTTCCCATTCAGCTTGCCATGTATTTTAAGAATATGCAAAAATATTTCATTTGTATTTTTGTCCAAAATTTATAAAAAAATGAGTTGTGAGTTATCAGAAGTTAAACACAATAGAGATAATTTATGGTTAGTACAAGTAAATTTTATGTTATGTCATATTAAATATCCTGATCAAACAAACTGTGGGTACTGTAAGCACATATTGGGTTGACTACTAATCAGAATTATGTATCTTTTAAACTAATATTACAATGTATTCATAAAGAATAGAGTTAAAGTAGCTATAATATTAAATTCTTTAAACAATAAAACAAGTAATTGACTTCTTAAATTTATACATTAAATTTTCAGAATTTCCAATGCACAGATATGCTGTCGTGCAAGAATATATGAAAAGAAAAAAATTAAACCTAAAATTTTTTTAAATCACACTTTAGTGTTCAAATCGCTGGCCACGATAAAACAACTCAAGTATAAATTTATAAAAAACCAAGATATGATAGGAACATAGTTTCCACCGGGTATACCACGACACCCCTCGTTCTTTTTTGTTTGAGGTTATAATGATTTTTATGTCTTTAAAAGTCAAGAATTTTGAGAAAATTTCGTATAATGAGTTATTGAGTGCACTAAATGCTCACTTCCGACATCGAATGGATATTTTTGAAAAAAATAAACGGATAAAGTTACCGTGACAAAAATTCCCTTTTCACCAACAAATTGTGGCAAATAATTGCTTTGGACGTAAATTTAAAATACATGCTGCCGATGGATCCTGGCTTCAAAGAATTATAGAAATCAGTTTTAATGAATCTAGTAAAATTTATTTTTATTTTCTTATTATAAATTTATTCTTCTATAACCTTGCTCATCGCATATACTACCATTTGACTAATATTAATCGAAAAATTCTACTTCTTTCAGTCCTTCAACATCACAACGCATCTTTTTTTTCGGAAATGTTTTCCCTTAAACAAACTTAATGCTAAAAGAATTCCATTTCTTGTTCAAAATTAAATGAGCCACCCAATACAACAATGTCTCGGTATATTGTTGTCAATACAGTAAGAGATCATATTTTAGCTACATATTGATTTTTAAAAGTATAATGTGTTTTTCTTTCTTGTGGAATAAAAGAAAACTTTTTAAGTAAACGAAAAAAGAAAAGAACACTAAATTATTATTTCCTATTATATGTAGTAGAACAAGTGTCAGGTTTTCAGTGTTATACCAACCAAAAGTATATGAGTTGGATTTGAAAAGTATATATGAATGTTGTAAAAATGAAAATATTCAAATTTATTATAAAAAAAGGAGTAAGTCAACCATGAAAATTCATATGGCTTGTGTTCCACATCATAAACGAAGCATTAGAAAATGAAGGGGCTAAACGAGCCAAATTACGATTTTAAATATAGTTTTTTATTTTTTCTTGAAGTTTTTTTATAATAAGATTCATAATTTTTATAGCATTCATAATAAAAAATTATATATAAAGAAAACTACCCCTTAAATAACACGAGGGTTTTACAACAACCAAGTGATTCAATAATTAATAATTATATTCTATCTATTGTTTAATTTATTATTCTTTGTCTGTTTTAATTTATTCATACAAAAAAACTTTCGGTTTATGTTGTTTTACAATATATACAGACCTTAAACCTTCATTTTATTTCTTATTTTTCGACATACCAGAATGGCTGAATCAACAAATTTTTGTAAATACATCTTCAATACCCATTATTTTCGAACGAAGTAAAAGTTGAAAAAATAGGTCCTGTGCAATCACTCGTTTTGTAAAAAAAGTATAATAAACGAACCTTTTTTCTTCGAAAAAATTGTTTGCTGGATGTATTGACTTGAGATTTTATGCATTGGCTTCAAAAAATCATCCTAAAAAAAGTCGAATGGTTTAATCCGGAAATTTTAATTTTTAACCCCTGTGCTATCTGGATCAAGGGTGTTTAAATCGTAAAGTAAATCAGATTTCACAAGATTTTAGAAAGGTCAAAATGCTAAAGTAACCCGAAATTTAAAATATTTTTATCCATAAACTCATGCACCTCCCTCCCATCTCTCGGGGGTCTCAAAGACTCTTAAAATAAAAAAGACCATTTTTTTTTTGCAAATTAAGACTTTTAATGACGTAAAAGGGGGTTTTTGAAGTCATGGATCTCGAATTTTCAGTCAAAATGTTTAGGTTGTCACCTCTTCAACTCTTTTAGCTTACCTAGGTGGACCTCCGAAATAAAAATTACCTTTTTTTCAAAATTTAAGCTTTTCTAGGCATGTAAGGGAGTTTTTTGATAATGAATTAGTGATCAAATTTATTCAATTTTCTTTTACTTTACGATTTAAACACTATCACCCCAATGGCGTGGGGGTTAAAGCTTAAAAGTTCCGCTTTAAACCATATATACTTTTTTTAGTATAATATTCCGAAGCCAATGCAAAAAAACACAAGACGATAACCCAGCAACAATTTTTCAAAGAAATAAAAAATTCTAGGTTCGTTCATTATACTAAAAGTGAGGAAAATTATAATTTAAGGGGCATTTATTTAGTTAATTATAATGAAGCAAAAGTTTCAATATTCGTTTTTAGTTTTTCTTCTTTATAGCATCAATTATGTTTTATGTCATTTTTTTGTTTTGCATTTCATTCAAAAATGTCAGAATCTCTGCCAGATTCTTATTATTGTATGGTCATTTGGCTTTAATGAATATCTAATTATGACTGCTTTTTTTAATAGTACCTGGAATATTATTCTTGGGAAAATAAACTCTTGGGAAACCTATTAGGATACGGTCAGACTATTCTTTATTATTTCTCAATGAATATTAATTAGATTGAAAAGTTGTACAATAAAATTTATTACATTTTCTAGTTGATATTGTTTCTTTCATATGGAAAGTTCTAAAATAAGACTATGAAGCAAATATAAAACTATCCACTTAAAAGAAAAAAGTGTAAAATATTATCATAAAAATTTTAATTTGACTATAATTAATGCAAAAATTCTCAAAATTGCAAGTAAAATGCGCTATATCGTATCTTTAAACAGAAGAACATATTTCTGCTTTGAATTGTATTCTTTATATTACTTTCTCGACTCTTCTAAAATTCTCATATATTCACAAATTAACTTTTATTTCTATATGCTGCATTTAACAATATATTTTAATTAAGTATGTGGTATATGCATCTTCAATTCTTCTTGCTTGAATAGGTAGGTACTAGTTTTTACAAGCTTTTATTAAGTTTCACCTGTCCCGTTGTCTGTCTGTAAACAAATTTTGCAAGTCAAATTTGATCCATTTACCGGTTTCCGATTGAGCTAAAATTTTGCATGCACATTTAGTTTGGATGACAATGCATGGTAGTAGTAGAAATTAATTTTATTTATGAGTCACTCATACCTGAATAAATGTAAATGATTGAGGCGCTTATTATCAAGAATGAATCGAAGAATAATTAGGCATGTGGAGTAGATGAGGCGTTTCGATTCATTTTTGATATTTTTAATTGAGCGCCTCAAGCTTTTACAAATAGTCGAGTATGAGTGACTCATAGACAAAATTATTTTTTACTTTTTAGTACAATAAAAGCTTGTCCATTAAAAAATATTTTTTATTAATAATAATGGGAGTTTAACCTCTGTTTAGACATACACCTTATCACAGAAGCCACCCACATCATTATTTGTTAATCTTTATCTATTAAATTACATACATATCTACAAATACATTTATGATGTGGGTGGAATCGGTTACTTCGTTCTTATCCAAGCAATGTGATCAATTCTGCACCTCCATTAATTATAAATTATTAATATAACTACATTTTTTACAAAATTACATGATGAGATAACTAAAACAAAATCACCCTTTCACAATGTTTTAAACATCCTAACATAGTTTTTTAAATAATGAATGTAAAAATTTATCATTCAAAGCTCGTATTTGAATACATATAAATAAATAGAAATTGATGCGTCTAGTGTGAAATGGTGTGTTGATATTTTATTACATTTTATATATGTATTTAGGAAATCGAAAAGAACAATTCGATATGTATAAACTGTTCCGCCACATAAAATTATTACATAGAAAAAATACATCGTTTGTTGGCACAAACTGTTTCGTGTAATATACAATTAGTGTGTAAGAAATTTTGTTTATTATATGTAATAATCATATACACACACAAAAATATGTCTCAATCAAGTTTTAGTATGTGCCAATTGGAATTGTAAATTTTCTAATAAAAAATCTTGTCACGCTACGATTTATACAATTTTAATGTACACTTATTACGGTCTCATTTTTGCTAGTTGTACCCGGCATGCGTTACAATACCACATAGTAAAAGAATGTTTGATATTTTATTTACAAAAGTACTTTTTGATACACATTATTTTTAACCCCCGACCTAAAAAAAGGGGTGTCATAAGTTTGACCTTGTGATGTGTGTGTGTGTCTATTTGTGTGTCTGCCTGTCTGTCTGTCTGTCTGTCTGTCTGTGTCATCGTAGCGCCTTAGCTGATGAACCGAATTTAATTTTTTTGGTTTCGTTTGGTAGGTAATTGAATAGAGAGTGTTCTTAGATATGTTTCAAGTGCAAGCTTAGGGTTCTGTACCCGAAAAATTTGTCGGGTGTTTTTTAAATTTTGTAAATTTTACTTGTTGGTTTTTCTGTCTTGTGGAAACACGGGACAAGTAAGTCAGACGGTTTTCCGACTGGTAAGCAATTAAACTCAATTTTATGGACTGATGACGTCATAAAGTTGTAATCCACTAATTTTGAGTCAAACTTTTCATTTTTGATGTTATCTTTTTGCAAACATTCACCTTTGTGCGAAATATCCATACCAAGGCTCCACTATATTCAAAACTTTTGGAGGTAGGTTAAATTGGACCACAAATTTTAAAAGTATGACCCAAAATGAGTATATTGCCATACTTGCGGTATCAAAATTGGATATTATTTGGATTTAATAAAGCAAAATTAAATTATCTCAATGACGTGATACAGTTAAGAAATCATTTTTTCGCAATTTTGAATGTATCTTTACGTTTCATGGTTAGGACATGGCATTAACACCAATTTGTAGAAGAAGTATGTGCGTGTGTGTGTGTTTAAGTACGTGCATACATCCGTAGGCATTTTTTTCGACGTCAATATCGCGCGAACAAAAAGTAATATCGACTTTGATGGGGTGTCGATCGAAACATATTAACGGTAATATGATCCGAAAAGAGTTTCATAACAATCGAGCCGGTCAAGTTTTTTTTTTTTTTTTTTTAAATATTTATAACTATTTATTATGCTCGAGTGTTATTCGTGTGGACGTGAGTGGTCGCACTAGAACCCACCCACCGCTTGTTTTAATTGTGGTACATGTGTATGTCTAAATTAATCCAGAGAATTAATCCTTGCTTATTGGAACTAAAGTTTTTTCCCTCGTGTATGTAAATATTGTCACATCCTTTTTTATATAATAATTATGTAGCCACCACAAATATATGAAAATATAATTATAAAAAATAATAAATATTCATCCCATTTTCTTTCTTGTTTTCTACAAGTTTTTTATATGTATTCAAAATTTATCGAAATCAATCATAAATCATTCTTCTTTGTTTAATTTCGTAAGAATGATGGTGGGTGCTGTTCATTGTTTTTTACTCAATATTGCTAACATCTTATTAAAAAAAAAATTATGATTATTTTAATTTAAATAACAAAAGAAAAAATGATTTTATTTTCTGATCACACAATCTTTATTCTTGAAAAAACAATTACATAGGAATAATATTAATTTTAAACATTAATTGTTAAAATTTTGACATTTGAATGAAGTATGTTTGAAATGAAAAATTATGACTGCCACTCAAAAGATTTGTGGTAATGAAACATATATACCGAGTGTCGAGAAATCGCTTATATATCTCGATGAAAGCACTTTTTTGATTCGTGTTATACGCGATAAAGTTTATGTCAGATCTTTACCTCACGTAAGCAATTACAATAATGTCCTTTCGTCCAAATTTATGTAAATTTGAGTAATTTTAATACTTAACGAATAGAATAAATCAGAATTACCAAAAAGCTCAAAAGCTAGAATATTTTACCAAGAAATTGAGAATAACTTACAATATTATATACATGTTCCCAATCAAAAAGTGTAGTGATTATTTTAAGTAAAAATCATAATATTTATTTTTTAACTTTTAGGCAAACTATCTGGAAAACAAAAGAGTCGTAACGCAGGAGATGGGTTAGCGAAGTGAATTCCCTCATTGATTGAATCAAAAAATTTTATTTCGAAAACTTAGCGTATAGAGAAAAAACAGAAGTGCATTTTTTTGCCTAAAACTGATCAAAAAATATTTTTATTTTCGAAAAAATTCTAAATTTTGTACTTGACGCAATTTCCTTGTTTATCTGTCGATAAATAATACCTGTTTCTAATCTGATTTCTACTCCATAGGTTAAGGATTTACGTCTAATCCATAGGTTTAGGGTTCAAAGCTCCTGCAAGCCGGTCCCTCTTACTTGTTCAATAAATATCCAACGTGATATGAAAGTGGTTTTCTGGAGAACGCATAACTAAGGGCACTGGTGCAATCCGCATCAGATCATTCTGTGGCCAGATTGAACAGCTGATTTGAATAACAATTGGCGAGCCGTTGAAATAACTGTCTGATGTTGATGACCTCACCATTACAAACAGTTTTTTTTTTTTTTTTTAAATAATTATTTGAAATATTTTTAAGCATGAGCCAGATAGGTGTCAGTTGTTTGCGCTTATGACTACGGATAAAAAGCACCCTAGCTTGTATCAAAAGCAGGGTCTCTGGTAATTTTTTTTAAAAAAAGTTCATAAACATTAAATTTAAAAAATTTTGGGCTATAATTTAAAAAAGGCAACTTAATTGTAACGCTAATCTAATTCAGCAGTACACCAATTGAAAAAAATCAAATTTAAATCAAAATCAAAAAAACCAAAAACCTTTTTGATACCAAATTTTATTCAAATCGGACTTAAATTGCTACATCGCTAAAAACAAGTAATCTCTGCGGCCATCAAGCTTTTTATAATTTTCATAAATTTTTCTCAAAATTTGACCAAATGCTATACCCAATGAAAATGGTGCGAGACGTTTCGCACTGTTAAATTGTTCTTTTTTTCAAAATTTTAAAAACATGCATTAAAAAACAATGTTTGCTGTCATAACGATATCCAACGCATCGTCTTTCCCAGTGTAACGGGGATTGAGCTTTGTTGAATGATTGCTACAGCTTAAAACATTTAACAACTTAAAAATGTTGAACTATTTTTTTGTTTTTCTCGAATTTGTCCTCCGATTCCAAACTTTATGGACACGGTGTATGATATGTGTATAACAGTACACAATATTTGACGATAACCACAGTGAAGAAAAGTTCTTTCACAATCAATTAATACAAGTTTTATTTAAACATTTAATAAAATGTTTTAATGTATCATTTTCAGGAAATGTTTTATGATAGAGAAAATATTGATAAAGTTTTTATACAATTCAATTGGTAATGGCAAACAATTGTTAGTGGTTGGGAAAGTAAAACTTTTGTTTGTATAAAGTACGAAGAAATTCTCAAATCTTTATACATTGCATTTTATACATACACACAAAATTTTAACCGTCATTTTACTAAATATGTAATTATTTCAATCAATAGTAATATGAAGGCACATTACAACTAATAAATGTACAAATAATTGTTAACAATTACTTAAATTGTTGAGTTACTCAAATCAGATCATTGAGATTTAGTTCTAAAAAACTTTGACTTATTATTTAAATTATAAAAAATTATTTAATTGAGATGTTTTCACTAGGCCAACTGTTTTTTGGTAGTTCCCTCCATATAACAAAATGCATTCCTACCACGCAAACTGATTTTCTGTGCCTAGTAAATGGTTTTCCAAGAAAAATATTACGGATGTTAGGCTTCAGATCGAAATTTGGTAAAGCGCTATTTCCTACATTTTTATAAGCTTATTTAGAAAGTGTATAGTTCTGCAGTCAATCATAGAACACCTGTTTATAATAAATATATTTTCATATGCAACCAACATTTATTTGCATTTTGTTGTAGTTGGAGTACATACCACGCAATGTGTTTCGTGCAACGAATGGTAAAACCTGGTTTGTGCAACGAATGGTATAAGCACATACTTTATAACATTGATAAGTATTGAAAGATAGATTAATTTACATAATTTACACCCCTAATATTGTAAAACTCTGCAAATGCAAATCTTTCGTAAATATACAAACAAATAAATTGAATTTTCGTTAGCTACTTATGATGTATATATGTACTTACACTTCACTTTTTTTTACTTCCCATTTTAATTTGTTAAAACTTTACTTATTAACTTTTTGAAGGCGAATAGAGAAAAATTTTTTAAAATAACTCATAAACTTTTTTAATATTATCAGAAAAAAAAATTTAATGGATGAATGAATTATATTACGTATTGTGTGATAAGTTTGTATAAAATATTTATGGAAAATGCTTTATACATATAGGGTAGCTTACAAAAAAAAACAAAAAACATAACTTTTAGGCTTTAAGGAATGTATAGTCAAAAAAACCTTTCACTATATCAATTAAGGAGCTATAACTATAAGCAAAATTAACTTTAATAGTAAATGTGGTATGTAATACAAATTCGAGGCAAATAATCTTCTGTTATAGGTTTTCAATTTGAAGAGCAAAAAATGATTTGCGGCACTAATAGGTCAGGCGTAGTTTTAGTGTGTCATTGGTCTCATCACGGTGCCAAAGATGTAGCGTCTGTCTCAAGTTTGAACTGATTTCAGAGAGCATAGAAACAGTTTCAATAAACAGATATTCCAAAAAAAGTTTGATCGATCTGGGACTGCCCACAATGGCTGTGGGGTGAATGAGACGATTCCGTGTCATCATTAATTAATTTCAGAATGTCTGAAAATGTACCCACACGAAATCTAAAAGCCCAAAAGTCCTGTCGTTCACAATGTGTGCGAAAAATTAAATTTTTTTGTATTTGCGGATTGAATCCCCCCCCCCCCTCACCTACATTGCACACGATATGATTACGATTCAAGAAAATCATCGGTTTTTTCTGATCTTGTGCCATGGGCCAGCGCAAATCGTAACTGTATTTACCTCTGCTTAACCTCTCCAAACAGTATATTTTTTAAAATTCATCAAAAACTTGTTTCTTGAAAAATTGTGTCCTATTAAAAAGTCTATACCTCCTGATATATTGGTGGAAACATTGTAGGAATCTGGATATATCAAAATATCAGAATTACTTCATATCTATGCTCATAAATTAGAGCTCTTTAAATAAGACTTTTTGAGATACTTTATAATTTCTATATCATTTATACAACTCGTACCTCCTTAGTTTGCGATTTTACTATTTATACGTGAATCACCCAGTATTACTGTATACTTGTAGGTTGAGCATGAATGAGGGGGGGGGGTTATTTGTTACTGTCTATATTTGATGAAACCGTGTTTGTCAATTTATGGTTTTCAAATATTTTAACAGTAAAACTATACAGAATATAGTATATGATTTGCTTACAAAGCTATATAATCTGCATATTAGGCTCATTTAATGAAATTATACATTTCATGGAGAGAATGGACTGTTAGTAAGTTTATGTAATTTCACCAGTTTCCACTATCTGAAATAATATTTCGCGAAGAGATGCATCGTAAAGATCTGACGCATGGACAGAACGCTTGAGCAAATCTCTCATCACGTGACTAAGGATTACAGAAATATTTACGGGAGTGCTGACGTGTTGCAAGATGGGTTCTCTACGTACCCTAGACCCAATTAACCTGTGTTGCTCATTTACGAACTCGATATCCCTTTTTATGTTAAGCATACTATAATTTTTCAACTTGGTATCTCTTTTCGTATTTGAGACAGTTGGAGTTCACCAAAAATTTGTTCATGGCATCAATATTTTTAAGCGTTACAAACTTCGGACTAAACTTAGTATACCTGGATGTATTTCATATATTCGTGGTATAAAAATATTTCATGACACTTTATAAAATGTTTATTTCAATCTTAAAATATTATTATTTATAATTATTATTTTTCTACGTGAATAAAATTTGATGTATCAATTTTTGTGTACAGAGTAAAAAAATGATATACTTTTAATTTAATATATTTCAAACGGTCTGTCTGATACAACGCTAACGCAGTTAATAATGGCACGTTTAGTTTATTACAAATATTTAAGTATCATCACTACATAGTATAAAACAAAGTCGCTTTCTCTGTCCCTATGTCCCTATGTCCCTTTGTATGCTTAAATCTTTGAAACTACGCAACGGATTTTGATGCGGTTTTTTTTAATAGATAGAGTGATTCAAGAGGAAGGTTTATATGTATAATAACATCCATTAAATAGTGGAGAAGTACTGCTATTTTTGAGGTTAATAGTTAAAAATGTAAAAAGTAAATAAGTAAAAATGTAGTGTATGAATTTAGATATTCCAAAGATAGCAGGAAATCTTCATGGTATAGAGAAAGGGGGATTGTTTTACTCCAAATTTAACGCGTGCGGGCCACAGGCAGTAATGAATAAATCAAAACTACTGGATCGATTTTAATCACATAGGCTATATATTTTATACCCGTGCGAAGCCAGAGCGGGCCGCTATGTTTTTATATACAACGTTCACAGTTTTTCTGTAGTGTATTTAGTATCAGCATTGCACCCGTGCAAAGCCGGGGCGGGTCGCTAGTATATATTAAATTTATTCAAATCTTAATGAAAGACGGCAGAACTACATGCTGTTTTATATAATAGTGAATTTTCTAAAAACGATATGCCAGGATAGATTTGAATTCCTCGAAAATATGAGCCTCCCCCTCTCATTCTAAGCAGCTCGGTATTCTAAGACATGTAGTATTATATTCGGGAGTATCCTAAATACAGCGGCTATATAAAATCTTATTTAGTTGCCTGTTTAAGTTAGTCTCTATCTTTCGAAAAGAAATTGTTACTATCCAAAGTGAAAATTAATATATTACGACCCTAAGCAGCTCGGGATTCTAAGACATGTAGTATTATATTCGGGAGTATCCTAAATACAGCGGCTATATAAAATCTTATTTAGTTGCCTGTTTAAGTTAGTCTCTATCTTTCGAAAAGAAATTGTTACTATCCAAAGTGAAAATTAATATATTACGACCCTAGGCTAGAGAGACGAATATACTGGCGTATGTTATCGTAAAGATGACGACCAATAAACTTTTGAATTTTATCTAAAATTAATACTTCTATACAAAAAACTTTCGCACCGTATCATAATAATATATTCACAGTACTTTTAGCACTCTTTAAACGCATTTCTTGAAATAAAAGTTGCTGTAGGAAGTTGCTGTATATTCGTCAGCTTTAGTATGACATATTTATCTGATTTATGTTATCAGACTTTCTTGAATATGTATAGTCACAATCGCGACAATCTCGATGGAACGAAGGTCCCGCTATTCTCATCTTTCCAAGAAATTCAGATCTCTACCATAACTTTGCTATCTTCTCGTTGGGGAGCAAATGGTTCAATGGGGCAGCAAAAACTTTGGTTGTCTAAAATACCGAAAGTATTTAAAAAAAAAAAAAAAAAAAAAAAAAAAAAAAAAAACTCCTCCAGATATAAAAAAACACCTCTTTGATTAGGAATCTATAACGTTAAGGTAGCACCATCAATTATCTAAATCGATTTTCAGTGCCTTTACATGATGAACTATTTAAAAAAAAAAAATACCAATAAATTTTTCATTTCTTCAAAAAATTCAAAACCTTTTTCTCTCTATTTGGTCTTAATAATTGGCATTGAACATTTTCAAAGCCAAATTTCGATGACTTAAAGCCCAGAAATATTTTATAAAAAAGTTTTAAAGTTAACTTTTTCACGAACTCCGAATTGACATCAGAACTCTTAAAGTCGGAAATTTTTAAAGTCGATTTTCGGTGTCTTAATGGAATGAAATGCTTTTAAAAACTATAAAGATCTCATTCTATTCTTCTCAAGACTGATTTTTTTAGCGTAAGGTTGACACCACCAATTTCAAAGTCAATTTTCAATCTTTTTATGACCGCAACTATTTTTAACGACTATCATGGACTCTCCTTTTCTCCTAAGGGGCTTATCATGGTGGTTATCATCATCTTGAAGTAGAATGTACGGCCTCAAACTTCGATATCTGTTAAACCAGTAGTCGTTCATTTTTACCAGTTGTGGGTGGTTCATTTCTTGTCTTGGTATTTATTTTTATTTCATTGTACGGGATAAAAGAAGGGTTGTCCATAGAATGTTGAAATTTCAGATTAAGGACTCTTGTAACATCAAGGAAAGGGCGAGCTAAAACTTTTTTTAGCAAAAAACTATATGAAAGAGCATGAAAGGGTTTTAAAACACTTTAACACAAATCGAGAACTCTTCGGTTTTAATTGGCAAAATTGAATTTTTACTTTAAGTAGAAAAAATAATGATTACTACAGTTTAAAATCTAATCATTTGTTCTCAAAGTATAAATTTTACTTGCTCATAAAAAAGTAATGTAGCCGTTTCGATACTCGAAAAATAATCTAGAATGAAATATACACAATGATTTTTGTGGGTAATTTACATTTATAGTCAAAATAATTATATGATTAAGAAACGTAAGCGTGATAACAGACATTTCCAATTTAAAATAGGCAGTTTTAATTCTTGTTTTGTTTTAAAACATTCTTTGTTTTCGTTTTAATATCATTTTTTGTGTGTGCATCCATCATAACAGAACATAAAAATGAACAAAGTTGTGATTAAATTTTATCCGATTATTATTTTATATAATATTTGACAGGACAATGTTTCTCTTGTGAATAATTTACATCAATGTTGACGATGAACAAACATACAGTATTTAAAATATATAAATATCGATTTGTGCTTCATACAATTTTAACGTTTTATCAACATATTATATAAATGATGGAAAAATATATTGAGAGAGTTTTTAGAACAGACCAAAATTTAATTAGAAGCCTTATCGAATATAAAACAGATTTCTCGAAAACAAGTAAATATATTATTCAAAAGAATTTTATTCTGTTTTTTAATTATGTGATATAGAGGGAATCGATGGAACCTGATTTTGTGTCGGGGAAACAGATTTCATCCAAATCTGTTCCGTAGTTATGGCGTGAAAAAGTAACAAACATCCCTCCATCCAAACTTTCACTCGTCAATTAACTAATTATAGCTGCTAACTCATAATTATATATTTTAAACATACAAGACATGTCGCATTTGAGAGTTACAATTAATCGGCTATTTTTCTTTAAATGCTGAACTATTTTTTTTAAATCCCGATTATATACTGGCTATGCTTGCCTCTATACATAATTTAACGGCCTCCATACATAATTAACAATATAGCTCATACGTCAAAATAACACATGAGCTTTAATTTATAAAGATATATTTTTAAAAAAATAATAATAATTTAATCTGACATTTTACTGCTCCATCTATGATCGTCATTTGGAACCACAAATTGAAGATTTCTGTAAAAATTTAAAATAATAAATGAATTCAAATAAATTCATGGCCATTTTTTCTGATATACTTAATGAATTAGGTATGACTATTTTCATTTTCAATAATTGAAAACTGTGCGTATATTTTAGCTGAGTAAAACAATCCCTTCGAATTTTATGGAAGGGGGATAAGTAAGGTCAAGAAAGCTGAAGCGGTGGTTGTTACTTTTAATCCCAGTGAAGCAGACGGGTATCAAGCTAGTTAAATATATCCTTCTCGGCAATATATGATAAATTTTCATTTTGGTGCTTGTATTGTTATGAGTATTATGAATGCTAGTTATTTTTTAAAACTAGTAGACTACGCATTGTATGTGTAAAAGTGATGGGCCTACCCAATCTAGGTACTTGACTCCTTGCACTCGGGATAAGACGGTCCATTATTGGGATACTTATATACCCTTTCTTTAAGATACTCCATATCTATTTTAAAATATATTTTACTACGTGTAATTACAATAGAATTTAAATTAATTTTTTTTATTGTTATTTAAATAAATCAATGGCATAACTCTACAGAAATATATTATTACTTTGTTCGTATTTTTTAATATATCAAACACAAAGGTTCATAATTTCATTAATAATCAAAATCAAAGGCAGATAAAATTGTTATACCTATGTGATTTATCTTAGACATTGTAATTACAAATAATTAAGATTAGATAAATTACAGACTAGAATATGCAAAAGACATTATTTGAGTTATATCAAAATGAAAATACAATGTGGATTATATAAAGGACTCATGTATTAGTACGAAGTTAAGTTGAAGATGAGGTATTAATGCGTCAAATAATAATAATTATAATAATAACCCTTATTGGGCAAAAGGACTCCTTCAACAACTCCCACTTCTTTCTTTCTTGAGCCTTTCGCAACTATGGGCCACCAACATATTTCACCAATTCATCCTTGCACATGATTTTCAGGGGTCCACACCGTACTACGTTATGTCCATATTCCATCCTCAATTCTCATGAGTCCATCACTTTGCCTTCCAGGCAGGGACTGATGTTGCTTTTAAATATTTTTTTTTTTGAGCGTCAAATAACCAATACTAAATTCAAATGTATAAAATTATATATTCAATTTGTTACATGTAGATCTGAGCTGACGTAGAGAAATCATTTTTTGAAATCAACAGATCCTTAAGAATATAAGATTACCTTTTAATTATTTTAGTCATAAAATGGGGAAATGTCGATTTGTTTCATTGTCCGTTTTCGATTCATCTTACTGAGAAACATTGTCTTTACTGTTGTAAAGAGTACAATTGAAGACAATATACTCAGCATAACTAAAACTCTACATTTTTTCCATCATCAAGTTGAACACATACTAAGAAGTTGGTACGAATAATTTCACTTTTCTTCGTTAAAAATACACAAATTTTGAATACTAGTAATATTTTTGATCTTGATTCAGGTTTTTAATCTCTGGGAATCATTTAAAAAACGAATAAATATATCGCGAAGGCAATCGGAAGTTAAAATTCGAAATAACTGCTGGATGTTGCATGGGCTCATAAGACACACATCGAACTAGAAGGGAAAATAGAGGTTTTGAAAAGAGCTAGAATATTTTTAAGGGATGAGGGTTACGTTACGGCAAAAATTGTTCTCAAATACTCTTGAATTTTCGATAATATATAAGTATCAGTAAATAAAAATATCCTTAGAAGAACTACAAAGATTCAAAGGATTCAAAATTTCTGATTCCTTGAATTATTTTTTTTATCTTGGAGTATACGCACTAATAAAACTCGAGCAGATTTTTACAAAAAAAAAAATTTTTTAAAGTTTATTAAAAGATTTTTATAAATTCAGAGTGCATTTTTTCTTAAGATTAAAAAACTGCACTATAAAAAATAGTTACTCTCGTAACAAAAAAAACAATGTAAGTACTTACTTCAAAAACGTACCTTTGCCAAAGAACATTAATGATCTAGTCTGATATTAAATGTTGCATACAATATTTTTGAAGCAGTATTTAATGTGATCAACTTAGTCGTTACACAAAGTATTCAAGCCGATGTGGTTATGATCTATAGACGCCATTTCAATAGCTTTATGATCAAGTAAATTACGATAATCTTTGTACGAATATAAGGATATCTCATATGCAACTGACTAATAATGGTTTGTTGATGTTATAATACGATTTCGAAACATTCTTGTCATATAAACTATCTCATAAAATGGTGTATAAAACGACAAATACCCGAATTTGACTCGATCACGCCTATCGCGTATTTTTGAGGTATTACTATACTATAGTGATTTATGGTTTATTGAATTGATGAACGACAACCAATTGATTTAAGTTTAATTTTTTTGTTTGGTTTTTTTTTTTATAAGATGAGACGGACGAGTTCGGTTCATACTTTTTTTTTCAATTAGCCTTAGTTTTCGTTCAAATAGCAAAGCCGGTTCCTTCGATTAATATGTTTAATTTCGCAAAGTGAAAAATTTTGAAAGTTTTAAGCAAAAAAGCCCTGTAATTTTTTCTTTACACGCTTAGCTTTCGAAATATAAATTTTTTGGAAAAACATGCAATATTCGGTTTTAGGAACATGTAACATTTTTTCATTCTCTGAGGGAATTCGTATAGCTTACGCAGCTACTGAGCTTCGAATTTTTATACATTTATTTTTGTACTTAATTGATACATGAAGTATTTGAAATTTTTCATTTTCTATTAATAACTCACTATAAAAGAAGAAGTGGGAGCATTTTGGTAATTTACGCATAAAAAAAAGGTGCATTTAAAATTTTTGTTTTTTAAATCTACTTATCTGATGCAAAAAATTGCTACTTGAGATTGATGTCAAACTGCAGTTTTTTTCAACAGCATTCCGTCCGGGCTGTAATTTTGGTTGGGTATTATTATATCTATTTGTTAATATTGTAGACTCAAAACGTAAAAATAAAGTTTATTTAATAATTTATTATTTTGATTTCAGGATGAAAAACCACAACTTTTTGTCAGTTAAGTTAATAACAGCTAGGTAGGTGTAAGTAGGTACATATTCACATAAAAAATAATTGGTTGAAATAGTTAAAGCACACGAGTAATTAACTAATGAGAATAACAATTTCAGATAAATAATATAATATCAAATACCACATTTATTGTAATGATTACGAGTCTAATTTGTTTAAATAAACGGTAAGACATTTTCACAGTTGAACTGGATGGAAAATCATCCAACCATCTCTCGTTGTTTTCACATTGAAGAACATGAAGTAAAGTATTTGGATATAGAGATGAACGGTAAGTGAAGAGAGAAGGGTGCGAGGAACTAGTACCAGACAATATATTATTATACTTGTAAAATATATTATTAAACTAGCAGAGAAGAGGTAAAATATACAGGGTGTTCTGGAGAGATCTATTTAACACTCAATTTAACTAATCATACTTCTGTTGAAATTCATGGGGTAAGGTATCTGGATGCTAGAATGAACTAAATATCTTATTAACGATAATTGAACAATAATCTGAGATTTTCAAAATATTTGGAATATCATAACATAAATGTTTATACTTAAATTTTAGAGGTGTTGAAACATACTGTTAGTCTATAAACATCAAGTAACCTTTGAGAGTAATCCAGTATCTTCGCTATTTAGTAGTATAAGAAAATAAATAATTAGAATAATAAAAACCCCGACTGCGTTATATAAAATATTTTTTTATAAGAAATTATAAGAAATATTGTTGAATATTGATTTGTTTAAACGGTAAAAAAAATTATAATAATTCAAACGGGCAACGTTTTCTTTAGTAAAGTCTAGCTAAATTTGTTGATATTGTATCTCGAAAAATTTAAAACATATTTTTATTTTTTTTAAATTTATTCTTTACTACATAATTAGACTGATTGTTGAGATAAACTAAATCATAGTGTAAATTTTTAGCTAGCATAAATTGCACTTAATTAACAAATTAAAAATAAACAATAAACTAAACAAACTATACTTGCACAGCTATTATTATGTCTTTAATTAAATAAAAAATAATTAATTAGTAAAATTAAATCAACAAAATTTCTAGTACGCTTAGATAACTAAACAAATCATAATTAAAGAATCAACTTATCCAATAATCAAAGAAATCAAATGTTAATTCAGAGCTTTTTTCTTATAAGTATGCTTTCAGAAATATAAGAGCATTAACAGCATCATCTGATAAGCTGGTTCTTATTTTATTAACAATGTTTCCCGATAACGAGTAAACACGCTCATTCTCCGTTGATGTTAGCTTAATTGTCATTGCAGCTTTGTAAATTTTTTTTAGAGTACTCAAACTGACATTATCTTTTTATTAAATTTTTAGTGATGTGGGTGTCATTGGTTTTTTCAGTAATTTCAGCAGTCTCAATGGATTGTTTAACTGAAGTTCGAATACTTCATTGGCAAGTTTCAGGTTTTCTTTATTGTCTTGGTTTACGTAGGAAACTTCGGTGGAACCAGAATTAGAATCTGGATATAATCTATTATATAATTCTTCGTTATATTTAAGCAAAGTCGTTTTCTAGTGTTTTAGTTACCTAGCGAACGGAATTTATTTCTCGAGTTCTCGAGGTATTGAGTTTTTTTACATCTTGACTGTTGTCAAATTTATCGAGATTTCTCGAGGCGATAATTCTCGAGGAGAAACCCTATACAGAACTATCAGAGACACCCTTTCTATGTCTGTATGTATATATGTTTGTATGTATTACCAACTAAGCAATAGGAGTAATAGTAGAATAACTTTTTCCACAAGACCTAAAATTCACATGTCAAATTACCTTGTTCAAATATAGTAGAATAATAAAGTCATTTTTAACTAACTTTTGAACGTCTAGGGAAACATAAATTCTCATACACGGTATAAATTACGTAAAAGTCATCGTAAAGTGTGACGAAGAAAATTACGTTAACCAAACAATGAAAAATTAGTAAGTAAAAAAAAAATTGCTTGTTATTTGGTTGGTAAAGACTTTACGAAAATTTTTTCTTCGTTTTCTCTTTTGTATTATTTTGTTATTACCAGGTATTCAACATACGTTATTGCAGTTCTATTAGTTTTATTTATTCCGTTTTATTGAATTAAATTTTTTAAAATAATTTACACCCCCCGTGTGATTTGATTCGATAAAATAGAGACTAAAAAATATTTAGGGAAGAGCACAAATTAATTTATTTTAGATTAAAACTGTTTTAATTATTTGTTAATTAAAAAGAATAATTTGAAACAATCATGAGTATTTTAATATGCAAAGCGACCTTCCTAGGTTAACCTAGTCCGTTAACTGAGTTAAGTTAACGTAATGATCGACTTTTCTATTTCGAATTTTCCATCTTCCATGCAAATAATTTTCCGCTCATAATCCGTACATTTAACTTTACTTACATAAATTTAACTTTATACTAAGTTAGAGGACCACTATCTGTATGGGGTCTTTTACAACAGAGGCGGGAAGAAGTACAGAGCAACGAAGACTAATAAAAAAATTCAGGGATCTGCTTTAATAATAAATACAGACGTTACTAATAATAAATAGAGAATTAAGAATAAAATTAAACATATCAATAAGGATGAAAATGTAAGATTAAACCAATTTCATTCAGTTGTTTAATATAATTCTATACTATTACTTGTAAAAAGTTTTTTTGAACAGGTTTAGCTGTATGTAAATAAAAAATTGTTACAAAGGAAAATATTAATATAATACTCAAAGACTACAATTGATATTATAATTAATGTATTTATATATTATTATATATAGCCACAAGCGTTTTGAAGAAATTTTCACGTCAGCAGTACCACAAATGAAAAAATATCCTGGTAAAAACTATACTTATTAAAATTTGCTTATAAATTCAAAGATCTTTATAAAAAATAAGTAAAGAAGTTTTGAGAAAAGAGAAAAAAACATGGACTTTTTTCGCATTTTTGAGAATAAGCGCTTTAAACATGGGAGGTAGAAGTTCTCGTTGTTAATCAAGAACATAATTAAGAAGGTGCTGGTAAAGTGGATAAAAGAATATTTGCGTGGAATATTTCGAAGTAAATCTTAAAGTAAAAAGTAAAGTAAAAAATACTACGTTTAAATTTTTAAAACAAAATTACTAATTGGTAATTTACCATCACCAGAAGTATTTTTAAATTAACTAGTTCTATTTTACGTTATCCATTTTCAAATTTATTATTATTGTTTTTTATAAAGTTGAAGGAATACACATAAATTCCATAACAGAAATTTCCAACAAAAGGCAAAAAAAAAACTATCGAGTAATTCAAATAATGCATAGACTCGTTTTGGATAAATCCAATATATGTTTTCCAGAGAAACTTTTTTTTTATACTAAATTGTAGTATACATGAAAATCAAACATGAATTTAGAATATTTTCCTAACTTTACTATCTACTATAATAATAACACCCCTTTTGCGCTCACTCCCCATATTTATTAAATCAACAACAACAAAAAAAACAATTTTTGCAACCACCGTATAATGAAATGAACTGTAGTAATATGGGCAGAAAAAACAGAACAAACAAATGAATTGGTAACACTGCTGCAATGCGATACACAATAGTTACCTAATAAATACAATAACCATCCATACATAGGTATGATAGAGAGAGTGTTACGATAAATACAGACATAAATATACAAAGAGTTGAATGATATGGTTCATATAGAAATACATTGCTTGAAAGTTATCGGCTGATGCTTACCGAAAGTTTATAATTCATCGATGAATTCAAGTTTTCTCTTAAAGTGCTAAATTAATAAACGCTAGGGGTATTGTAAATCGAAGGTGTAAAATCTAAGAAATCTTCATAAAGCATGACGACATTGTGTAATCGTGTGATGAATCTTTCAAGAACATTATTGTAAAGTAATACTACAGTAAATAAGCCGGAAAATACCATCAAATGTGGAAAAGTGGTGGAACAGCTCCGATTTCAAAAATTTTTTGTGTACGTGTTTCTTAGACCTCTAGGAACATTCAGCCGCACTAACCTTGGCATTGGAAAAAAAACTGAGAAAGTTAGGGTAGTTTTCCCATCCCCAAATAGTAACAGTGAAAACCAATCAATATTTCACCTCAAAAATCGTCTTCCGAGGGTTTTCGAGGTCACTGATCATGAATTCAAGGTTTAAAAACAACTGAAAATGGTTGCAACCCCATTAAAACTACCCCTAGAAGTGTCAATATTTAAAAAATTTTGAACATTTTGAATTTGACCTCAGAAATTGTCTTTCTGCGGTTTTTGAAGTCGTTGATAATGAATTTGAGGGTAAGAAGCAACTGAATGTAGTTCCAAGCCACCCCTAAAAGCCACCCCTAGAAGAAACAGAGATAAAATTTTAAATTTTTTATCGAATATCGTCTTTCGGGGGGTTTATGGCATCGCTGATCACGAATTCAAGGTCAAAAAGTAACTTGGATGGTTGCAACCTCATAAAACTACCCGTTGAAGTGTCAATGATAAACAAGTTTAGAAAATTCTGAATTTCACCTCAGAAATGGCCTCTTTGTGGTTTTCGTAGTCGCTGATCATGAATTTGAGTCAAAAAGCTACCGAATGTCGCTCCATTCCCATTAAAACCACCCTTATAAGTGAAAGAAAAAAAATTTTAAATTTAAAATTTCTCTTCGGTTATCGTCTTTTGAGGGATTTTTGGCGTCGCTGATCACGAATTCGGGGATAAAAAGTAATTGAAGAGGGTTGCAACTTCATTGAGACCAACCCTAGAAGCGACAATGAAGTTATTTTAGAAAATTCTAAATTTCATCTCGAAATCGTGTCTTGCTGGTTTTCGGGTCCGTTGAATCAAAACACTACATTGAATCAAAAAATCTCACGCAAATCATATTGGACGTTGAAATTTTTCAAATTATACCCCGGATTCGTGATCAGCGACCCCGAAAACCCTCAAGAGACGCTTTTCAAGGCAAAATTTTAAATTTTTTTAAATGTTTAACATTTTCACATCTGGGGGTAGTTTTTTTGGGGTTGCAACCCTCTTCAGCTACTTTTTGACCTTGAATTCGTAATCAGCGCCCCCAAAATTACCCGAAAGTCGATATTCGAGGAGAGAATTCAAATTTAAAATTTTATCTCTGTCACTTCTAGGGGAGGTTTTAATAAGGATGCTGTGACATTCAGTTACTTTTTGACCTCAAATTCATGATCAGCGACTCTTAAAACCGCAGAGAGGCAATTTCTGTGGTGAAATTCAGTTTTTTTCAAAATTTATTTATCATTGACATTTCTAGGGGTAGTTTTAATGGGGTTGCAACCATCCAAGTTACTTTTTGACCTTGGATTCGCGATCAGCGGCCCCTTAAACCCCCCGAAAGACGATATTCGAGGAACAATTTTAAATTTTTTCTCTGTAACTTCTAGGGGTGGCCTTTAGGGGTGGCTTGGGACTACATTCAGTTGCTTCTTGCCCTCAAATTCATTATCAATGACTTCTAAAACCAGAGAGAGACAATTTCTGAGGTGAAATTCAGAATTTTCAATTTTTTTTTATCATTGACACTTCTAAGGGTACTTTTGATGGGGTTGAAACAATCCTCAATTGCTTTTTGACCTTAAATTTTTGAACATCTTACCTAAAAACTCCACGAGACACGATTTCTGAGGCAAAATTTTGAATTTAATAAAGTTTTTGTCTCTATCACTTTAAGGGTAATTTTAATGGGGTTGAAACCATATTCAGTTGCTTTTTAACCTTGAATTCATGATCAACGACCTCAAAAACCCTCGGAAGACGATTTTTGAGTTAAAATATTGATTTGTTTTCACTGCTACTATTTAGAGAGTTTTGGGGATGGGAAAACTACCCTAACTTTCTCAGTTTTTTTTCCAATGCCAAGGTTAGTGCGGCTGAATGTTCCTAGAGGTCTAAGGAATACGTACACAAAAAATTTTTGAAATCGGAGCTGTTCCACCACTTTTCCACATTTTCCGGCTTATTTATTGCACTATAAGTCAGATTACTAAATATATTTGATAAGCTTTCATTCAAGTTATATAAATTAAATTCTTGATTACGAATATAACAACGTCTAGATAAAAAGAGTTTAAAAACCAACACTAATATGGTGGCCTCTTGTCCGCCATTTATTTGGCTTTCGAATATTTTCAAAAGTATTTTCTACAATTTTTTTTTCGTTTTTCGAGAATTTTTCACCAGACCACTAGTGGAACCTACCCGCAAATTTTCAATTTTCTATCTTTCATAGTTTTGGAGAAAACGAACACCAAAGTTTTGTCCCACATGTCATCAAAATAATTTGCGCCCTGTCGCATGAACAATGACGAAAACATGTTTTAAACAAAAGTTGTTAATTTTTTGATAAGGAATATTTTTTACATTTGAACTTTTGTTCTATCTCTAACGGTTTGCAAAATGGGTCCTTGGGTCCTACCCAAGACCCAAATGACTTATGTTTCTCATTAAAGAACCTAACGTCACTTTTTACGACCTGAACACGCTATAATAATTTCAGCTTAATGTCTGATTTCGTTTTTGATTTATCGTGTCTCCAGACAGACGGACGGACAAAAAAGTGAAATATCAAAAATTTGTTCGTAGCATCAATATTTTTAAGCGTTACAAACTTGCGTCTAAACTTAAAAAGTATACTTGATATATATTACATATGTACAGAGTGTAAAAATCTGACTGCTAAATAGTGAACATAGTATAAAGTTTCTGTTTATACAGTGGTTAGTACCTAATCCAATACCATTATCTAAAAAGGAAAACATTTTCACGTGATGATAATACCACGTTATAGACAACAACAAAAAAGCTACTACTTAACGAATTTCTCCTCATTTTACAATTCATGGGAACTTATTAAACCAAAGTTCAACTTTTTTATTGATTTGTTAAATATAGGATACCACTCATAATTGAATTGCCAAGTTATAAATGAATGTTGTACCTAATGGCAGGAATATATTTAGACGGTATAATAGCTAAGAGAAAGAAGCGATTGGTATGAAAGTGGTTCAACTTCTTTTTCTTTTTTGATTACATATTATGTTGCCCCTTCATTAAAAATACTATCAGTTTAATTTGTTAATATAACACAATTTCATGCAATTTGAGTAGCTGGCTGAGAATTTCAATAAATGTTCTTTTTTTGAGTATTTTAACTTAATTTGTTATTTAAAATTGGCTTTCATATATTTTATGACAGGAATTTACACTAACTAAAAGCCAATGTCTTCAAAATCGCATTGAAAAAAATCTATGTATTAATGTTATTGAGACTCCAAAACAACTTTTGTTGATATTTCTGAATCTGGTATAATAACAAGAAGTGGATACGAATGTAACAAGCGAATGGGTAGGTACCTACCTACACAAATATCTACCTTACTTATATTTACAATACACACACATATATTTATTTTCCTTTGTTCCGTACAAATTCACCCTCTTCAAGTCAGTGATGTATCAAACTCTCCACTCTTATTCTTCTTCTTGATAAATAAACAATTTCGAATCGATTTTTCTGCGGCTAAAATATTGACATATGTCGATCACCTGAGAATCCGGTTATATAGAACAATTCTTCCAATTTTTACTGTCTAGGATAGAGTACGTACAATGATTGAAACCCATTGAAAATCAAATACATTATTTTAGATAAGAACTTTCAGCTATCGAGGAAACCGACTTAATTGCAAGAAGATTCTTAAGTTACATTGAAGGCCTGTGGGTTGTACCGCCTCAAGAAGGTATATTTAAAAGTTGATCACCTTGTTGCATATAGTCTTGTTTTCAGAATAAATGTTTTATGATTTCTTTTTTTGACACAAAAATTTTGTAATGGGTCTCGATAAAAGTAAAGGCTACAATATATATATGCTTGTGTAATTCATTTATTGGGATATTGATAATTTGGAGTTGTCAGTCAAACAGGAAGCAGATCCGTTTTCAGTAGTTCCAAATTAGGCTACCAGATGGCAACAATTGTACTTAACAATTTTAAAGGCTAATACAATAATTCAAACTCAAATCAGATAAAACCCACCAACTGGCGATAATAATTCGTATTAATTATTAAAACAGTGGCTCCAATGTAGACTTTCAGGTTACTTACCATTTATCAATAGCATTACATATTCATAATTGACTGTTCGTTATGCCAGTTAAAACAGGTTAAGGAAATTATATTCATATTCAATAAGCAGGTTTCAAGTCAATCTGCTTTTTTGTACAGTTTTTGGGCCGCCCCGTTACTTTTATCTATATAAATTACTGTTCAAACTTCTTGAATTACTATTAGACACGGTGCACATCAGCATGAGTTGCCATTGATAAAATGAATATGCAGGTGAAGGGACTATTTTTAACATCCTTGGATACTTTTTGAAGACGTTTATGAGCATCGGACAGTGAATGTACTATTGAATTAGACAATATATATGATACCTTATACTTATATCTGCACTGTTATATTTCTATAACAACAGCAAAAAAGAAATTATTCCAATCATGTCACTCTCTTTTATTTACTACCAGCAACCTTTCTTGCATTACATTTTGAAAGTTTTCAATCTTTTAAGAATTATTATCTTATATATTATTTCCCTAGCCTGTTTTTCCCTAGGTCGGTACTATCTTACTTGTTATCAAACTCCATTTAAAGCTTATTTAAAAAAATCATTTTAAAGTTCATCTTGTAAAGTAATCCACCGTTTTATAGCCTCCACCTCTTTTGATCTCACTTATCCTCCTTCCATAACACACAAAGGAGTTGTTTTACACAGCTAAAATACATGCAAAATTTTCAATTTTTTAAAGTGTAAAACAGTCATAATTTTTTAAGTTTTCCAGAAAAGATGGCCATGAATTGTTTTACATATAAGTTTCTAGTCTAGTTTTTCATTATCTTAACTTATCTTACATGATCCTTTATTTAAAGTGCGATTTATTTTCTACTATATTTGGATTTTATGAATGTTTTTCAAAAAAGAAACTGATACAGGAAATAACAATCCCCAAACTCCAAAGTAAAAATACACTTTCTAAATCATAGACACTTAAGGGTATATAATTTGAATTGTCTCGCGTAATCGTATGCTTTCTTTTTTCCCAGTGCATATTTAATGATAAATTGAATTGTTTGTATTTCATCTACAAAAAAAATTAAAACTTTTGTTGAAGGAAGTAAAATTATGTTCCTAAATAATTTATTCAATGTCAAACCTGTTCTCTAATTTGATAAATAATACCACTTTCTGTCAATCTTCGCACAAGTTGATTATATTTAAGTAAAAATGGAGAACTCTTACGAAAAATAGCATGACTCGCTGAGTTAAAAATTTCTTGATCCATCAATTGTAATGCTTTAATGCCCTGTTTAGATATATAATCAGGAATTTTATAACTACCTAAAATTATAAAATATTTGGTGATTACTGCGAAGCAAATACCTGGAAAATATAACATAAACATGGAAAGTAGGCTATATAGATAATAGCCAAGGATCGATCTTTCGAACAATCAGAGTCTATGTACCAAAATATCTATGGTAGGGTGGTGGAAGACCAAGGGATGTCCAATGAGAATACAGACTTGTAAATCAGCCACAGATTTTACCCCAAATGGCAATTAGTAAACGTACAAGTTTTCAAACAAAATATTGTTCATTTTGGAAATGGCCAATCTTGCACGATTCTTATTCACAACCTTGAAATTTCACCAATTTCATCGATTGAATATCTTTAATAAATCAATCAGCCAAAAGGTATTTTGTAATTACCAAAATAAATACAAAAACATAGTTTTTGGTTGCAATAAAGTTTATAAAATCTGCAAAATTATGTGAAAAAGGTCCAATACCTCATGGAAACCTTTGAAAACATTACTTAAAGTTGTACATATTTTCATTGGGTCTGTTATTTTTTTGGAAGCTTGAAGATTTATCGGAAATCTGAATTAGTAAACTAAAAATAATAAATTATTAATTATCCAATAAAATAATAAATTATAAATTATACAAATATCTTTAGGCTCACTGATTTACCATAGATAATCAGTCAATAACATTGACGAAGTTTCAAAGTATAAGTAAAGGAAAAAATTTCAAGATTGCGCATTGCCAAAATGAATATCACTTTGTTTGACGAAAAAGCCATGACGAAGAGTCAAAAAAGAATAATAACAAAGAGACAATAATGTTCCATGAAATCAGAAACAGAGGCTTGTTTAGGCTGTGAGAAAAGCTAAAAAAGTGGATTCAGGAAAAAAGCTATTATTATTATATCAAAAATTTGCTACATACAATCAAAATCCGAAATTTCAACATTTTACGGTTAAATATACAGATGTCACGCGGAAACTATTAAAAAAAAAGAGTCAGGGTATAATGAAAGTTACAATGAAGATTGTCGTTAAAACGCCATCACCGAATTTTTTTTCGCGGCTACAACGCACCCTTTTCTTTATATAAAAGGAAACAAAATAACATTTTATGATAACAAAAAAGTCATACGTACCATCACTGAGGGCCACTACAATATATGCAAATGTTCGAGGAGGTAAATTTCGTAATTTCTCATCATCATATACTCTGCATGTTTTTAATAAGATGTTAATTTGGGACTGTGGAAGAAAGAAATAATTTTACTACTTCACTTATTTGAGATTAAACTGTAATTAAAAAAAAAAAGAAGTTTTTAACAAAATTGCAGAGCCTAAAAAGCTGTACCGAATCGAGGCTGACCTTACACTATCATTCAAATTCAAAAGCCAACCCTTGCGCAAAACAGATAACATTGAGGCATATTTTAAATTTTCCTGCTGATCTTCAAATCAAAGCCTACTAAATCAGAATTTTTTGTTCGAAAAATGAACACATTCATTAGAAATCTAAAGAAAACTGATGGTACTAACTTATTTTTACCGAGGTCCTTTTATATGTGAACAGAACACATGCTCTTGTTTTATTAAAATATTCGAGTATTTGTGTAAAATAAATACCAAAGAATCAAATAAAGAATAATTTTTCTTTCGATTTGTTATAATTGTATTAGTTTTTTAATAATATTTCAATCAAAACTATTTTTGTTTTAAGGCTTTGTTATGAGTTTCAGCAAAGAGCTAGGTATGCCTTTTAAAATACTTCAACTGAAACTCATCATGCTGTCACAGTACAAATATTTAAATCTAAAATTTCTTCTATATTTTTTTTTTCGAATTGCAGCTCAAAATTTAATAAGGACACCTTATATATAAAATATTATTAAGAAAAATTTTTTTACAATTACTCACATGATTTGAGTTAGCAATCGGATAAATATAAGCCATATCGTGTGTTCCCCATTCCATTTTACTATCGATCAAATCTTGTCGAGTTCGTATTGGTTGCTCATATTGTGGTAATGTCAGAATTGCTGCTAAGCCTCCTATATAAGCTGCGCTTATCAGTAAGGTGTGAAAGAAACTTAACGCATAGAAAATACGATTCGAAAGTTTTGGAATCATAAACTTTTTCGATATAGGTTGTAATAAAGTTAAGTAACAGATGATTAACAAAGATTTACTGCAACCATTTGAAACTTCGCTGAGAAATTTATTTATACCAATAAATGATACGTTTTGTTTATTAAGTCTTGTGTGGTTTTCATCGAATAATTGTGCTTTATGCGTTAAGAAACTAAGCGTTATTGTTAAAGTTATTATTGAACATATTATTGCCAACCATAATGATAAAGTAAACGGGAAAAACACAAGTAGAAATTTATTTACATTCCTAGAAGAAAAATTTGTAATTAATTTTATTATTGTGAAGGACGACGCACGTAGTAGCTACATGTAATTTTATATACTCGTCAAATTTGCAAAAAATTTATGGATACGAAAATGCTCGACGAAATCATATCAAACATTGTACAAGACACCAACAAATTCTGTGAACTGCTGGAGGTCAAAAGGTTTTTTGCAATTTCCTACTGAACAGATTCCCTTATTCTTACATCTTCAAGGGTGTGCCCCGAATATAAATCCAAATTGGCAGTGGTGGAAAGAGGCTTAAGCATCAGCGGCCATATTTGAAAACACGTTTTACCAAATATCTTGTGAACCGTGCATTGTACCGCAAAAATAGTGGAGACAAATTTCGTAAATAAAATTTGCTATAACTTTTATTTAAAACTTTTTTTCTGTATAATGCATAGGTTTATACTTAATATTTTTTCAATGTGGTTCTTGCTAAGTATATAAGACTAATTTTACTAAGTAGCTGCAGACTAACCCATTATTTTAGCCTTCTCAATAAGAGCATATTATCGCATCGACATGATATGAAGTAAGAATCAATAAATTCGGAATAATAAACATTCATTAAACTTTCATAGTTTTGGGAAAAAACGTCTAGAATTCTCTAAATTCTTGAAAGATGATTCATTTACATCGATGTCTTGGAAAGTATAACAGCTAGGAAAATGAAAATTTGGACAATATTACATCGAAATGATATCAAGACGATCATATTATGTTCCAGTTATGTACATTTTTGAAAAGAAGCGCTTTTTTGACCCCATATTGTTCTTAATATCATGGAGTCAAGCAGGATTGCAAATTAAAATTAATAAACTATGTGCATTGAAACGCGAATCCTCCAAATAATTAGGGTAAGAGCTAAGGTATAGTAAAAATGAGAACGAAAAACAAGAATCGGTGCTTTAAGACCAATTCAAATCGAGTTGCCCACTACTGTAAACATTAATCATAAAAATTATTCAATATGTGTCTGAATAAATAATTCACAAATCCACTTTTCTTACCTAGGGATTGGCACAAGACAAATGATACGACTATCAATTTCCGCATTTGCATATTCAACGAATTCAACAGCCCTTGCCGAAAAAGTCATTGCTCCTAATTGAAAAAAGACAAAATTAAATTAGACAGCTTGTTTATAAACTTAAATACAATTAGTTTACCTATAGCAGCATTAAATCTACTTTCTATTACATCGGCATATACACCGTCACCTGTGCGATTTGTATATATTTTGCCCCATGCATTTTCGTTAATTGTAAAATTTAATATAATGTTATATCGATTAGCATATTCACGAAAAATTTGTACTTCAATCCCATCAACAATCGTTGCAGGTTCTTTGTTTGGATATACAATTACGTTTTCTGTTTAAATAGAAAATAATGCATCACAAATTGTTTTTCAAAGTTATTAAAAACTCACTTTCGATAATTGAATATGGTGGGAAAATTGGTATTGACGACACATTTAATGTCGTTCTTTGTAAATTTTTTATTTTAAAATTGAATAAATTAGCATCGTATAAAAATGATTGATTATTTGTAAACCATAAATCCAACAAAACAAATTTTGGATCATCCATTTCACATGTGATTATTTTATAGGCTTCTTCATCACACATTGTAGATTGAGTGCCATCAAACAAATTACGATGACTTCTGTTTGTATTTAATTCGTCCGGATAAATTATAATAAAATCTGGTATATATTTAATTACATATGATTTTAAAATATCATTGATTATTTTCAGGTCTATCTCATTGTAATTAAATATGAAAATCAATTTTCGATTATAAATTTTCTGAGCTGTTATTTGTACATTAATGTTGAAACTGACAAGAAAATCATAAACATTCGAATTATAAACAATAAATGAATCACATCCAGAGTCAAGAGATTTTAAAATTAATTCTTGGAATTTAAGATAATTTGTAGTCGTTTGATTCGAATATATTGGTGTTGTTTTAATTGTAATTATAGGCACAATAAAATTAAAGTTTAAATCATTATTTGAAATAAAAACAGTACAGTACGTTTGATTTACCATGTATGTTCGAATGATTGTATTTAATAATATATGTAAGTTGTACATTTTTAACCGACTTCAAAAAAGGAGAAGGTTCTCAATTTGTCTGTATTTTTTTTAATGTTTGACCTCAGAACTTTTATCTGGGTAAATCGATTTTGATTCTTTTTTTATTTGTAAGCTGGTGCTTCCCGTGTGGTCTCATTTCAATTTGCTTCAGTTCCAACATTGGTATCCATAAGAAAACCATATAACTTAAATTTACATTCAGTATGTGCGCGAAAAATGAATGAATAAGTCAATAGCACGCCGACCAATTTCGATGATTCTTTTTTTAATGACAAATTAGTTAATGTACTTCAGAATCACTAAAAATCACAAAATAAAAAAAGTTTGAAAAAAAAAAAACCGACTTCAAAAACTATTCCAAAACAAATAATATGCACTAAAAAGTAAAAAAAATAACGATATATAATATAGTTACAATTAATGCTATTTTTTGAGTCGGTGTCAGCCAAGTTAATGCCGTAAACTTTTCTGTCACAGTTGTTTCCTTGGCTGACACTTACTCCAAAAATAACAATAATTGTAACTACATTAAAGTATCGTAATTTTTTTACTTTTTAGTGCAATAGTGTAATTAATAGTTTTTTAAGCCGGTTTTTTTTGAGATATATGTTCGTTGAGATATGTACGAGTTATTTTTTTGAGAGATATTAAAAATAAATAAATAATTTTTTTTTGTAGAAGGTTTTTTTTTTTTTTTTTAATGTTTTTTATATTATACAGAGCTCATAATTTAATAATTCAGTATCGAAACACCAGAAGTGTTAATTAAAAATATTATTTTCTCTTTTAATACAAGATTTCATTCGAAGGTATCTCAATAATTTGTGCATTTTACTAAATTGTAATTTCTGCGACTGCTTAACTTGCGTTTTAAAATAAAATTTAAATTTGAGCTAATTATCAAGTAAATGCAAAACTACGCGATACGCACTAATTCTTAATATACTCTTTAGTTATCTTGAGTAAAAATCTAAACAAAATGATCGGCCTTCATTCGATAACCAAGTTTTTGTCGCATTACGTTTTACGATGAAAACCAATTTATTATCATAATTATAAATTGTGTTATTACAGTGTTAGTCCAAGGAATTATCATACTAATAAGAACAAAATCGTACAAGCACGCAGAGATTTGTGTGAGAAGAATACTTTTAAGAACGATTTAAGCAATAGTCATTAGGCAAAATACCACCCAGAAGGTTTTCGAGGTCACTTAAAGTGCATCGTTTGAACATAAAAAAATGTAAAAAAAAAATTACGAAAATAATATTGTCCTGAGAGTCTGTTTAGAGGATGTAGATAGCCTCCCGGAAATTTTTTCGTAAAGAGGTGGGAACACCGAAAAGTTTTATTATTTCGAATGTGTCTTTGTTTTTGTTTTTTCTAATGAAATGCACATTTTCGTAGCAGGTATATTCTTTGCCTTTGTTCTTTAGGCCAAGAAAAAATCATTTTCAAACTTTTGTTGATTTTCTTAAGACAAATAATATCCTACTATAAACTTGGAAGCTCTCCCCTCTCAACTATAAGTTTTCCACAAAATAAGCACTGCTCAATGAATGAACCATCCAAAACGCTGCATCCTTACGCCAGTTTGTCTGAAAATTTTATATCTATTGGACTATATATCATTATATATAATTATAAACATATTACTATAATGTTGATTTACCATTATCAAACAAATTATAATAATAAATTGTCTTAAATGTTTTCAATAAAACATCGGGGTTCGAAAAATTGAACGTAATGTAATGCCATTTCAAAAAAAAGTTTTATCAAAAAAATTCTACAACATAAACGTGTTCCCTGATCGCTTATCTATAAATAATTGAAAATCATAAATTCAGTTAGAGCTTTCATCGCAAGGTGTAGGTCAATTTTTTTTGTTTACCGCTCACGAATCCAGGTGCTAAGTTTAACAATACCACACTAGTACCGGGTTATTCATCAAAGACCAATAAATAATACAATTTATTCCAATAGGAATAGTTTATTCTTATTACTTTATTCAAATTTGACAAAATTGGTACCTAAATTTGTTTTGATGTGTTCAAATTTTTAGATATGTTCAAATTAACTATTCAATATTTCTTAAAAAGGATCGTTTTGGCCGACCTTGTAAGGAAAGTGGGTAAAATGATCCCATTGCATTTTTTATCAAACATTTAACATAATATTAACTGTTCTTTTACATTGCATCAACGATTAGTATGAAAACAAAAATAACTATCAATTTCATCTAAATCAACTGTCTTACCATAAGTTATAAGCAGTAAAATTAATATATTTGCTATGAAACACAAACAAGCTTATACATCACCATAAGTCTTTGTTGAACGATTAATTTGATCGCGCGGAAAATATCTTTTGATAAATATACTGGAAGGCTTTAATGGTTTACTTAAAGCAACGAGGGATCATTTTACACAGAGGGATCATTTTAGACCTAACCTTTAGTCAAGTTTTTAGTTTAAACGAATTTCATCTATTCTTCAGGACAAAATGGCAACCCTTTGCTTTTGTATCCCAAGTAATATTGCTTGGTCATATTTTGCAAAAAGTTTGTTGGTGCATTGATCGGGGTTGATGGTACGTATTGTACATCTTTAAATAATTAAAAGCTGCTTCTACTTTATACATAATATTAAAACTATTATTACTGTTATATACATCGTCACTCTTATTTGGATGAGGAGAATTTTCATCAAAACATTAAATGAGATGAAGTTAGCAGCTGCTAGTTTCACAGAATATGAAAAACATGGTTTTGTTCATGTAATGTGTATATGATAGTGATGGCGATGCAATGCTTTTGCAACACTCACTTTAATGTCACAACATCACCTCTATAGTTACTACATATATCTATCCTAAGCTTTATTTTAAGTAAAGTTTGTATACTAGCTTATACCGATGGTGTTTTATTACGAGTCCCTTTTTTCACATGCAGAACAACCGGCGAAAAATTTCCAGACAGCACCCTTATATTTACTCACTTTAGTTTTCGAATGAAAAGAATATTTAATTCAAGGTAATGCATAGTTAGCAGCCTGCAGCAGAGAAAATTTTTAATTTCAACCTCATCCATCAGCATTCCTACAGAAAGGAAGTTTTTAAATATTAACGTGGCTATACCCTGATTTTACAGCCAAGGAAAATCAGGGGTCTAGTATTTTCAACAGCGATCCGGCTACAAATCATCGAACAGTGAGGAACTTTATCTACAAATGTTTATAAATTTCTTACCTATAATATTTTAATACCATTAAAATTTTCCACGTAGAAGAGATCAATAACGAATGTCTCTAAAAGATTGGTGATATAAACTTTGTGTAATTAAAGTTGTATGTTTTTGAAATATGTTAGAATCGATTAGAACTGATGATCATGGAAGAAGCTTTCAAAGTGTAGCTTATTATAATTTATTATATTTTGAAATTTAATATATTGACCTAGTGTTATTATTTAATAACTTTTGCTTTCAAATGTAAAAAAGTTTTCTTATAAACCATTTAAATTCAAAAATTATAAAAAAAAGTCAATACCTTTAAACATTTTCACGAAGATTTTTTATTATCTTTTATTTTCTTTTATTTTAATTTTTACCTTGAAAAAAGCTTCAGCAAATGATTTGTTAAGTTAAAACATTTATTGTCATACCTCAAGCTCGATTTGTAGTTAACCAATTAAAAAATTTTATGTTTCCTTTTGCTAGGTGTTGTAACTATTGTTTGGTTACCAGTTTGAGTTTGATCCGTATGGAGTCCTAGTTGTTCTAACATTGCTCGTGCATAATGAGTTTTTGCATAACAGCTAGTAAAACAGTAAAACTATTTTCTGAGTTGCTTACTATCTGGTAAATAAAATTTGCCTTCACGATCTTCATGTTACAACCTAGATCAAAGAGGTACAATATTATACCCTATAATGTAATTTAATAATAATAATAATAATAATTGTTATTTATTATTATTTATTTACATTAGTTTGTTGGGGCTAGGTTGGCATTTACTGATTTAATGTTGACATTTTTTCGTTGACAAGTCATGGATACTTAAAAATCTAGGTTAACGTCATTATTATTATATTAGGGTTTACCTATCATATATAAATTGAGCATACAGAAATAATTAACTACCCTACCTCAATACAGGCAATTAATTACCATATTAAAATATGGGAAGATCAGTTCAGGCATAGTTTTGTATTTTGGAAATACCTTTTGTTTCAGAAAAAAATTTCAAAAATCTAACACATATTATTTCAAAGGTCTAGAAGAAAGAAATCTCGCTAATTGATTAAATAAAAATGACTAAAAGTAAAATTTAAAAACTTATGTACACAAAATTCAAAAAATGCACACACAAAAAATTCGAAATACTTTCGATATAAATTTTCTAACGAGCAGTTACGTTTGAATGGTTACGAACGAATCGATTTTTCGCAAAGCATAATAAATAAATAATAAATATTGGTTAGTTACATAAATCTCAACTTTCAACTTGACAGTCCGTATCATTGTGTACTAAAACAACATGTCCGAAGATAACTTTTATAAAGTGTTGCTGCGATAGCAAGAATGGAAAATTTTGAGTGAAAAACGATTTCTACTCTGGAAAACATTAAAATAACCTTTGAGAGACGCACATACTTGAGGTGTGTATATATATATACTTTTGAGGTTTTCTAAGTAAACTACCTATAGCTGAAACAAAATACTCCACCGATAAAAGTTAATTAATTTTATCGTCATTAGACAGAAAACCTATTCTGAGAATATTGACGCCCAATAGGGGAGCGTGTAGTTCCTCGGGTTATTTGAACCATTTCATAGAAACTTCATTGACATTGATATACCTGCAAAATTCACTTTCCAGAAGACGGAAGACAAGCAACCAGTGGAGTAAATGTACATTTGCTTTCAAGTAAAATAGTTTAAAATTTTTAAGTGCAAAAAAAGTTTTGCTGTTACTGTTTAGTTTTACAAGCTGACTATTGTGTTTCATGTTTTAGAATGTAATATCTACTTGATAAACAGCTTAAATGCAGGTTTTTTGTTCTGCCATATTTCTGCCTTATGCATAATTATGGGGTAACAATATGATTGTTACCATCATACACGGTTTAGCATGGTAACAGTAGAAAGAAGATGCAAATATCAGATGCAGTAGAAAGAAAATGCGATAAAAGCAAATTATGGGTTTTGCAATCACATATACATTAACTGTAGCTCTTGAAGAGTGTTTTGGGCTTGGGGCTCTATCCATGGTACTTTATGATATTGTTCCATGGATCGCGAGTTAGTAAAATATAAATGTGATTTTTATCCATAAATGTTTAATAATTAAATTCGCAAAAACGTAAAACGTCTAGGCACTACACTTTCATCTATATGCTTTTTTCCTACAGTACAAAACATGTACATGTCAATAAAAATCATTATTATTCAAAATAAAAAGACAAGGTATTATTTTCATACAAGTGAAAACCCGTTAAAAAATTAGACAATGAATTTTTATGGCAAGCATGATGAAAATTTAATATTGTTTTTATTACCAAAATCCTCGTCGAATTTATTAAATTTTTTGGCAACAAATTTGTAGTTTGCTGCTCTCTAGATATAAAACTTCCGGTTTCTACCTGATCTCCTTGGAATAAAAACTGCGTACGCTCATGTTAAATATCTCTATAGATTCTTGAATTTTTTATACTCTGAATGGATACCCCTTGCTTAATGGGAAAATTGTGATATCAATTACCGAAAAAAAGTTGTATGGAAAAATGGAAAGATATATTTAGACAGGGAGCAGAGAATTATTTCAAAAATTCATTCACACGATGTAAATTATTACTGATAAATTATTCTAAAATATTAAAATTTATATAGATGACTGAATACGAAATAGATATTATTGAATTATTAATTTTGAAGGTAAATCAATAATATAAAAAATTGTCAAATAATACTGTCATCGAGTAATGTGTTTTTCGATGTCTAAATATATAACATAACTTTTTTGATATTCAAAAGGAGACAACTATAAAGTTGTATGAATGGAAGAAGACACTTTCAAGTGTCCACTACCCATAAAAGAAGTAGTAACTGGACAAATATTGATTCAAACAGGATGATTTCTAAGCACGGGGCTAGCCTTAGAAACCAACACTTTAACTTTTACCCGGTCCTTACCCATACCAAAATAAGATTACAACTAAACTCGACTCGTTCTATCGGGATTGATCTCTTTGATAATCCAATGATTGTTGTCTACAGTTAGATGTGATGTTTTAGTATATTTAATATAACGAATTAGTCATAACCTGAATTTGAACCAAGCTGTTAATGTTTTAGCTGATAATGTCAACCAACAGCTAAAACCATAAATATTAATTCCTTTATGGGTAAAAGCAAAGTAGGCAGTCGCTAAATAAAGTTATCAAATGTTTAAACCATAAGTTCGCAGAATAATAGCTTAAAGGCACTTGATTATTGTCTACGGATTCCAAAAATTACTTTATCAAATGAATTAATCAATTTTATTGAATGTTATTTTAATCGTACTATTTAGGAAATAAAAAAATTTTGGGAAATGATATTAATTATATTCATTTATTAAACATGTTTTACAAAAGTTATTTATTTAATTATTTTATTCAATTTAATTTTACAATTTTATCGACATGAATAACAGTGCCGTACCTATCAGGAGGAGAGTATAGGAAACATCTGACCAAAAGTAAGGGAAAATTTTCTACCTAAAGGAAATTAAAATTGTTCGACAAATTTACCTACCGAAAGTAGAATGTCATTTATCATGCAAATATCATACTTACAATTGACTATTAAACCGTGTCGAAGCCAAAACAAAATAGGAGGTATTGTATTAACTTCAGAACCATTGTGTCGTAGAAAGCTGCAAGTAATCTCACAGAACTGACAAATAGCGGCATTATGAAATAGGCACACATAATGAACCTAATACAAGTGAAATTTACAAAATTTTAAAAACCCCGGCGAATTTTTCGAATACGGAACCCTAAACTCGCACTTGAAACATATCTAAGAACACTCTCCATTAAATTGCCGTTTTTCCTTAGATCTTCTAGAAACTAAACGCGATTTTGCGGATCATCGCCTATTTTTAAGTTGTTCCGAATACTCAAACTTGCACATTTTTATAGAGTTTAATTTAATCTGATATCATAATTTTCACATTAAGAACGAGTTATCCATTAAGAGTATCAGACATTGAAGAAGCTATAAAGCTATATAACATGGGCGTACACAGTTTTTATCCCAAAATCGGTTCACCCGTTTAAGTGCTACGATGCCATAGACAGACAGACAGGCAGACACACATACATAGCGGTGAAACTAATAACACGCCTTTTTTATGGTTCGGAGGTCAAAAATAAGAAAACTTCACAGTTTCTTTTCAAATTTTATCTCGCGCAATTTACATAATTCCCACTAACTTTGTTTACACAATTTGAATTATTATAACAGTTTTTCTCTAGAAGTCTTCTGTCAATGTCTTTTGAAACCACATAATTAAATTGGACGAAAACGAATAAAAAAATATACATAAACAGACATTTATTATAGCAAAAGACTACAATTCTTGCAACGAACGAAGTCTCAACCCATTTTTAAGATTGTAATACTAATTTAGGTTAGTTACACACTGAAATGTTAAACAAAATTCAGTGATGCATAACAAAATCAAATCAAAATAAACGAGATAGTTTGTAAAAATATTTCACAAAACAAGAGAGAAAAGTATTAACTTTGAATATTCAAAAGTCAGGCGCGGGTACAAACAAATTCAAATTCGTGGATTCAATCTGATATGAAAAGCAATTTGATTTCATGAAATATAAAATATTAACGAAAAATGTTAATCTAATTACGTGTGTTGAAACCGTTTTTACAGACATCCATGTATAATAAACAAAAAACTTCATTCTGCCCTTGGAAACGCATCCTTTACTCAAGGCTAGGAGTAAGTTGTACGAAAGTCTGAAACATTGATTTTTCAAGTCATGTATCCGGCCCGTACTCACGTATACGCGGCCCCAATCTGGCCAAATATTGCTCCTTCGCAGCAACGTTTCGAAAGTCCCGCTACGATATCCGGCTGAAGGTCTCCACAGAGAAACTGGGCACCTCACAATCAAAACCTTCTTCCAAATAAACCATTTCAAAATCCTATCTAGGAAACTAAAACTTTATAATACAAAAAACTTTTTATAACTGTCAATTTGAATTTTTTGTCAAAATTTTATGTTTTATCATTTTAAAAGATTAAGTTGTGAAAGTTATCAGAAGTTGAAGAAAACAGAGATAACTTAAGTAGAATGAAATTTTTATGTTATGTCATAATAAATATCCTTATCAAATCCAACGTAATGTACGCAAATATTGTGTTGACGATCGGAATAAATCGGAAGTAAGCTATAGAAACACTTATAGAAAGAAGTGTTTGACTAAATACCTTAAATTTTATGAAAAATATTTTGTAAATTAATAAAGTATGCGTTATATTTATAATGTACCAAGGTACGAAAGGAATATAGTTCCTACCGAGTGTCCTACGACCCTCCCCTTTTGGTATTTAAGTTGATTTAATTCGTCGAGAAATTCGTACATACCAATTAATTCACTCGGCAGAGTGGCTAGTGTTCCTGGCGTCCAGATAAAGAGTTCATCGGTAAAAATCTAGTACTTTTCTCCAAATTTGTAACCCCCATAAAAAATGTCGTCCCAATAAAATTTTCTGAACAAACCTATACTAGTATTGTAGATATTTTAGTTAGACTTGATTCAACATTATTGAATGAAACTGTATTTCGCAATGTACTACGGGTAATTTTAACTGTAGAAGAAAACATTATTTTTACTAGATATTTTTTACAAACGGCAGCACACACAAATTTCTTTGATATATAAACATTTTCAAATGCATTCATGTTTGGCTAATTCACAAAGTTTTCACTATATTATGTTTTTGATGATGATTATTATTATTATTATAACTACATATTATCAAAGCATTAAAGTCAGTTGTTTGTAATCCTATAGCGATAATGAACTGAAAATTGTTTATATTTTAATGTTGGTGGCGGTACTTTAATATGGTACACTGAATAAGGACGATGGATAGATAGAGGTAACATCCTCTTCTCATACTTTTTAAGCATAACTCAGATATTTTACATTCCTGTTTCGTGCAATGGTTTACTTTTACCAATGGTAATTAAAAGCACAATCCTTCAAGGAACAAATATCAAAAAGAAATATACTGAATATATACTTTTAAATACTTAAATAGAAAATATAATGCACATGACTTCTGACTTATTTGTATCATTTAAAATTAGCCAAACAATGGATAATCAAAAATTGATATCTAAAAATTTACGATATCGCCACCTACAAAATAGAATTAACAGTTGAATTAATTATCAAATAGCGTTATTATTAAATTGGTTCAAAATATTCATAAATGCGAACAGAAAATAAGGAAAATTTATAACCTATAACTAGGCTTTATAAAAATTGAAAAAATTGTGTTGAAATCTCTCTCTGAACAGTCTGAATCTCTTTTGTATACGTTTCCAAGAAATAAAGCAGTGCAAAACTATTTATTATCGTGTTAAACTCAAAATTTCAACAATTATTACTTACGGTTTTCGAATTATGCGTTCAAAAAAATTGTTATTCTTAATACACATGAAATAATGTATTCTTATTTTAGACACACTTAGAAATATTGATAATTCGAACAAAAATTTGTTAAATGTGTTCATAAAATTACCTTATTAGCCCAGTTCCATCTATCCGTTAGCCAGCCCGCCCGTAAGTTTCAGTTCGTAAATGAGCAACATAGGTCCATGGGTTCTTGGGTTCGAAAAGCAAGTAAATGACCATAGTTTTAATGATTTTTTAAACTTATCTAATTTTTTTTTAAAGAATGCAAGCGTTTACATTCAACACTTTCTATACAGGGTATTTCAACAAATAACTCAGGCACTTGTTTGTTTTCACTGGTTTCCTATAAGTTACTATAATAATCAAGGCATGAAAGATTTGTATTAAGATTCATCCACCCATGATAACTTACTAAATAGAGAAATTGCATGTTTTTTAATTTAATTTTTTTTTCCAAAAGTTTACTAAAAATTATTAAGAAAAAAAAAAACTAAAATTAAAAATGGTTTTTTTGAAATATAAATTCAAACGAGAGTGACGTCAACACATAGATTCCGATTGGCTCACTGCCTCAACGGGTGTAAATACGTCACTACTGTGTTTTTTATTCGAAAATGTATCAATTTTTTATTAAATTGAATTAAAAAAATGGAATATTAATTTAAAAAAAAGTTACTTAAATAAACTTTAGATGAATTATTCTTTCATTTCTATATGAATTAGTGACAAAAATTAATGAAAATTCTCTATTGTTTCGAGCGCTGTACTTGCAGTTCCAGGAGTTGCGGGTTCTATGCCTGCTCATGTGTATATTATCTAGCATTGATGTTTAAATTTTGAAAATTCCTTATGATTATTAATATATGACGCTTAACTGACGCTAGTTAGTTTTGAGAATGTAAATACTCAGTCTTATCAAAATTTTCCCTAATTACTTATCATTGCATTCATTCCTTTTTGAAGGAGTCAAGAGAATGGATAAAACTTATCCAATTAGGCTACCGATAGTTCTCAGTCCTAATATGAGGTCAGTGTCCTAGAGGGCGAAAAGTTGTAAATAACATGTATTTACAATAATTCTGAGGGAATTTCTACCTAAAAAATTGTAATATTGAACTGTTTTAAAACTTTGAAGAAAAAATATTTAATTGTATTTTACTTAAAAAAATAAAGCATATAAATAGCAATTTCTCAAAGAACCTGAAGGCTAATTCAAGAGACAGCGCATCAAGGTACATCACTTTATCCTATTGCATTATACATTATATATGTTTTTGTTAGAAATAAAATTAGTGATTAAAAATTTCATATACATAATACATTTTTTATAATTTCTGTTCTAATCCACTAAATTAATCTTTCATAATGATTAAAAAAGAATGTTTTTTACATAAAATAAAAAATTAACATTAGTCCCTTTGAAACTTTTTAATCATAAAAAAGAAAGGGGATTAAACAAAAAAAAAATTGTACATCACCAGTATATAAATAAAACATTGTTGGACATTTTTTATATTTTTTTTTTATTAATTATTTATATCTAGTACTGAAAGAATTATAATTTTCTTTACTGTCACTTATTGTTTATAAACACATCTGTAAAAAAAATGTGAAAGGCATTTATTATCCTTGGTTCATAAAATAGTCCGGAATTCATTTCTTTTTAAATTCATATTTTTAAATATTAAACTTTCATTAGTCTCTTAAACATTATTTTAAAAAGAATATTTCTATACCATGTATATGAAATATACCAAGGTATACTAAGTTTAGTCCCAAGTTTGTAACGCTTAAAAATATTGATACTATCAACAAAGTTTTGGTTTAGGTGTTCATAAAAACACTTAATTAGTCCTTTTTCGGTTGTCTGTTTGTCTGTCGCCTGTCGCCTGTCATCACGATTACTCAAAAACGAAAAGAGATATCTGAAAATTTTATAGCGTGTTTAGGACGTAAAAAGTGAGGTCGAGTTTGTAAATGAGCAAATAGGTCAATTAGGCCTTGGGTCTGTAAGACACACCTTGTAAACCGTTAGTGATAAAACAAAAGTTTAAATGTAAAAAACGTTCCTCATAAAAAAATAATAACTTTTGTTTGAAACATTTTTTTGTAAACATCACTGCTTATCTATGAGGGTAAAAATTTTATAGTATATATTATATGGGAATATCAGTTACGAATGTGTGGCTATCTAAGAGTGGATATCTTTATTTACTTACGAGACGTCAAAAAACAAACGATTGAATCATGAACACTGTCTATACGCGGTATTTCAACAAAAAACTCAGTGAATTGTTTTTTTTTTCACTTGTTATAAATCACTGTTTACAAGAGTTATAACATAAATGAACTGTGAAACTGTTGAATGAACTGAAATTTTTAGAAAAAATTGTAAAATGGTGCATAAGTCTCTGTATAGAAAGCTAATTAAAAATTTTTCTAAATAGTATGTAGGAATCAAAATTTGCTGATAAATAAATTTGAATGAAAACAAAACATATTATCCAATGGAATAATATTATTGATACTGATTACACAAATTCCTCTCAAACCAAAAATTTATTCTACATAATTGTTATTTAGATAAATTGAGTCTCTAATACATATATTATTGTAGGTATTGTGTTTGTATGAAAAACAATATCAAATACATGTATATCTATCTATATACGTTATTATAAAGTGATAGCCGGTTTAATCTTTGTGCGTTAAACACTTTGATCACTTTGTTGGAGAATTATAATCAAACTATTTCCAAAACCTCTAGAAATTAATTCATGAATGATAATCCCTCTGTCACGAATACCTTCAATTTTAATTTTAAAAAAGTCGATGCTCAGGAGTTGCGTTAGCAAAGCGAGTTCTCTCAAAGATTGAAAATTAACAAATATTTCTTAAAATCGAACATTGCATTTTTAATTTTTGAATAATTTATATTTCGAAAACTAAGCGTCTAGACAGAACATCACAGAAAACTTTTAGCGAATTGTCAAAGGAAATGGAACTATTGCTTTTGTACTGATGATGGAATTTTGACAAAAATCGACCGATCAGCAGGGGGGTTGGGTATCAGTTATGTGACATGTATGTACGTGTAATGTGATAGAGTAATCAACGCTGTCTATGCATGGTATTTCAACAATTAACTCAATCAATTGTTTGTTTTCACTTGTTATGAATAAATTCAATTTTGAACACCTAATTTTTTCTCTTAATAAGGCTTATAATAGTAAAAGGTAGATACTGAAAATTAATGATTAGGTAACAAAATATTGCTTTTTTTCCACAGAGATTAATATTGGCTTAAACTTTTGATGAAATACACTCTGTAAGTATTTGTAAATAGAAGCCCGGTTCATCTGTTAATTTACTATATCTATTTATATACCTATTTCAATTAATATTTTAAGACTGATATTAAATGGCAATAAGACCAAAGGTTCATGGAAGAAGACAGAGTGAACAGAACAGAGAATGTATAAGGTAGAAGTAGGCACAGAAAAAATTCTTATAAAACAGTAATGTTAGAAATTCACTTACGAAGTAGCGGGCATCAGCTATTTTTCAATCCATACGAGTACTGTCAGTCTATTTTACACATTGGTGAATACAATAATTATTGAATCGGAACAAACCAAATGGAATGTATGAGAAACACATAAATTTTCACATTATCCATCATCAATAGACCTCTTTATATTGTTTTTGTTTGACTCTATCTGCTTCCATTTATTTTATATTATATGTATATTACATATTTATTTGTGATACATTCATAGATATTTTTTCATAAATAAGTAAATTGAAAATTCACTCATCATGGATTTACAATCAACGTATTATTATTAATATTAATTTTATTTATATTGTTTAGATAAATACATATACATTCGACAATTTAAAAATAAGTGAAAATAAATAATTTACTGTTAATTGTTGAAATACCCAATAAAAACAGTGTTGAATATCAGAGTTTGTATTATTTTCATTAATATGATAAGGTTAAAAGAACAAAAATATTAAAAAAAAGATGAAAATATTTTTATAGGAATTTTATTATCGAATGGATTTAATATGAATTTAGAATCAATACTCAATATTCCCAAGTTTCCTACAATTTTCAACTTGCCATCTTTTGTAGTTTTTAAGAAAAAACAACTTAAGTTTTGTCCTTATTTTAATTCACGAGGGAAAACGAAGATATTTACGAAAAAAAAATTTTAAAAAAATAATTATTCTAGATGATAGAGTGCAAATGTCAATGGATTTTAAGTTCCACAAAGCAATACCACTGTAAAATTGACATCTTAAAAAAACAAAAATATTGACCCATAGAGAAATCAAATCCTTTTACGTGTTGAAAATATCATTTATGTTAGTACTTATTATCGATAAAATATATAAAATAAAATAAGGTTAAATATGTCAATTCTTAAACTGATTTACATTTTTGATAGAGATAAATGAAATTTTTTGGATTCTGATAACGTGATAAGTTCAAAAATTCGATTTTTTTGATAACACAAGCAATTTTTATCCGATCTTATTGGAATTTTTTTTGAAACCAACTAATTTTGGGTCATTCTTTTCAGCTGTGATATCAATTTTTCGCTAGCTATCACATATGTGCTTAATTCCGGGACCAGGCCTCCACATTCTTGAAACCCAATAGAACTAGGTTAATTCTGATCATAAATCTGAAAAGTATGGCCCAAATTTAGTAGGATTACATACTTGGTTTATCAAAATTGGATAAAATTTGGATGTGATAAGGCAAAATGAAATTTTTTGGATTCTGATGACGTCATAAAGTTCAAAAATTCGATTTTTTTGATAACACAAGCAATTTTTATCCGATCTTATTGGAATTTTTTTTGAAACCCACTAATTTTGGGTCATTCTTTTCAGCTGTGATATCAATTTTTCGCTAGCTATCACATATGTGCTTAATTCCGGGACCAGGCCTCCACATTCTTGAAACCCAATAAAACTAGGTTAATTCTGATCATAAATCTGAAAAGTATGGCCCAAATTTAGTAGGATTCCATACTTGGTTCATCAAAATTGGATAAAATTTGGATGTGATAGAGAAAAATGAAATTTTTTGGATTCTGATGACGTCATAAAGTTCAAAAATTCGATTTTTTTGATAACACAAGCAATTTTTATCCGATCTTATTGGAATTTTTTTTGAAACCCACTAATTTTGGGCCATTCTTTTCAGCTGTGATATCAATTTTTCGCTAGCTATCATATATGTGCTCAATTCCGGGACCAGGCCTCCACATTCTTGAAACCCAATAGAGCTAGGTTAATTCTGATCATAAATCTGAAAAGTATGGCCCAAATTTAGTAGGATTACATACTTGGTTTATCAAAATTGGATAAAATTTGGATGTGATAGAGCAAAATGAAATTTTTTGGATTCTGATGACGTCATAAAGTTCAAAAATTCCATTTTTTGATAACACAAGCAATTTTTATCCGATCTCATTGGAATTTTTTTTGAAACCCACTAATTTTGGGTCATTCTTTTCAGCTGTGATATCAATTTATCGCTAGCTATCACATATGTGCTTAATTCCGGGACCAGGCCTCCACATTCTTGAAACCCAATAGAACTAGGTTAATTCTGATCATAAATCTGAAAAGTATGGCCCAAATTTAGTAGGATTACATACTTGGTTTATCAAAATTGGATAAAATTTGGATGTGATAAGGCAAAATGAAATTTTTTGGATTCTGATGACGTCATAAAGTTCAAAAATTCGATTTTTTTGATAACACAAGCAATTTTTATCCGATCTTATTGGAATTTTTTTTGAAACCCACTAATTTTGGGTCATTCTTTTCAGCTGTGATATCAATTTTTCGCTAGCTATCACATATGTGCTTAATTCCGGGACCAGGCCTCCACATTCTTGAAACCCAATAGAACTAGGTTAATTCTGATCATAAATCTGAAAAGTATGGCCCAAATTTAGTAGGATTCCATACTTGGTTCATCAAAATTGGATAAAATTTGGATGTGATAGAGAAAAATGAAATTTTTTGGATTCTGATGACGTCATAAAGTTCAAAAATTCGATTTTTTTGATAACACAAGCAATGTTTATCCGATCTTATTGGAATTTTTTTTGAAACCCACTAATTTTGGGTCATTCTTTTCAGCTGTGATATCAATTTTTCGCTAGCTATCACATATGTGCTTAATTCCGGGACCAGGCCTCCACATTCTTGAAACCCAATAGAACTAGGTTAATTCTGATCATAAATCTGAAAAGTATGGCCCAAATTTAGTAGGATTCCATACTTGGTTCATCAAAATTGGATAAAATTTGGATGTGATAGAGAAAAATGAATTTTTTTGGATTCTGATGACGTCATAAAGTTCAAAAATTCGATTTTTTTGATAACACAAGCAATTTTTATCCGATCTTATTGGAATTTTTTTTGAAACCCACTAATTTTGGGTCATTCTTTTCAGCTGTGATATCAATTTATCGCTAGCTATCACATATGTGCTTAATTCCGGGACCAGGCCTCCACATTCTTGAAACCCAATAGAACTAGGTTAATTCTGATCATAAATCTGAAAAGTATGGCCCAAATTTAGTAGGATTGCATACTTGGTTTATCAAAATTGGATAAATTTGGATGTGATAGAGCAAAATAATTTGGAAAACGGTTGACCCTGCAAGTCATCCCTGTAACTTCCCGCTAAGTCTTGACTGATATTTTTTAAATTTTCAAATCGCGATAACTTTAGAATGAATAAACCGATTTTCACGCGGTTGGTGACATTCGACGCAGTTTTTGAAGCTTCATGAAGAATCTGTAAGTTTCAATTGATAGAACAAAAAATTTTGAGGTTATTCCGAAAAAACGCTTTTTTGGGTTTTCTTTCGTCAACGATAATTCACGAACGAATCAACCGATTTTGACCGGACTGGTGGTGATCGACGTGGTTTTTTGATTTTGTTTTTTGGAATTGATCGATACAGCCGTTTAAAAGTTATTAAAAAAAAAACCACTTGTTATTCAAAAATTTTTTTTGCAGTTTTTTTGAGATTTCTCGAATCGATGCAACTAGGCCTCAAAATCTAAGTTTGGGCAAGCCCTTTCGAATGGCACCAACCGCGATGTTATTCGAATGGCACCAAAGTTATGAGAGGTTTACATACTCACACACACACACACACACTCATACATACATACAGCCATACAGTCACCCTCGCGTAAGTAGTCAGGGTAGCTTCCTGACACCTTAAAACGTCGAGATCTGATGAAAACTCGATTTTGGCAAAACGGGGTGAAAACAATAACTTCCCTATTTTCTTAGCGCAAATGTCAATGGATTTTAAGTTCTACAAAGCAATACCACTGTAAAATTGACATCTTAAATTAACAAAAATATTGACCCAGAGAGATATCAAAAATTTACGTGTTGAAAATATCATTTAGTACTTATTATCGATAAAATATATAAAATAAAATAAGGTTAAATATGTTAATTCTTAAACTGATTTACATTTTTCAAAAATTAACCCTAAATACCACATAATGCCGGAAGTTTAGCTATTAACGAAAGATGTTGTGTTGTTTTATATACATAGGATACCATACACACAGTTCGACCAAATTCAAAACTTATCTGCATAGCGGGCTAGGTGCTAAAGTAAAGATTAGAGTTGTAACGAATATCCGCTGTTGGAACTTTTAAATACACCTTACCCCCAGGAATACCTCTTAGTTACGAAATGTCTTAATACTACTTGATGTACCTGGGGACTAAATTATCCTGGTTACAGAGCTCATTCCCAAGATTTTTCACAAAATTTTTGATACAAGCATATTTATTATTTTTAATCTTGAAAAACCCCGAGTACCGATTTTGGGTGTATATCGTGGCTATTTGTGAAAAACTTTGGAGACGAGGGAACTACAACCCCAAGGTACACTAGGAAGCATTTTAAACATCATGTACGTGATCAACGACCTCGCTAACTTCCTGGTAATCAAAAACTCCCGGAAAACAAAATTTTAAATATTTACCAAGTAATTTTTGCACTTAAGAAAATTCATAATGGCGATGCCAAAAAAAATTTCATGGATAAGCCAAATTTTGTAATTGACTTCCCTAATCGAATGGAAAAATTCGCACCTCGATCTGTCTTGCCCAAAAAAGAATTCGATCTCAAATGATTTATCGTCTCGCCTACTTTCTATCGCCCAATCTCGTTAGTTCTATCTAAATCTTGGAAAAATATAAGAAAAAAAACATTTTGTCTTATCCGGTCATATTAAATTTGAGTGAAGGTACAAAAACACCATCAAACTTGCTTACCGTTCCGCTGAAAATCCCGAAAAACTCGTTTTTTGTACTTTTGATCCATCGAAAATTTATTGATGGTGCTTTGATCAATCCTACCAAATTTCAGCCAAGTGAGAATTTTTGTACCTTCGTTTGTTTAAATTGATCGGATAACTGTTCAAGTAAAGAAGAACTACATTTTTTTCATACGACCTGATGTTATATGGCTCATATGAATTTGCTTTAAGCACTGTTTACCTGTTGACTCAATATTTTATTATTCTGGTTGCATAATGTTGTTAACATTAAGACCCTTCCCAAATTTGTTATTTTCAACTGTCTTTCGAATATTTATCGAAAATCAGAATTTTTTAGAGCTGTCCCGTCTTGCAATTACGTCTCGTGCATGTAACGTCGCTGAAGGTGAGTTGCAATCACTTGAAAGCGATCAAACAACTGGTGTAAATTCGTTGCAACCCTATTGTACAGTACAAACAGGTACAAGTAGAGGAAATACAGTACAACATGTTTACACAGTTCCTGGTCAGGTATATAAATGTATGTACATGAAGATTTTCATATAATAATAGTAACACAATACTGCATAACATACTTAGTTTCCATGACAGTAATGAATTATCCAACAATCTTCTAAACAAGTTTACTTTGTTATATACTTAACGTCATATAGTAGGTATAGTGCCTAGGTGTATATACCTATATCTACCTGAGTTATATATAGTAAATATATGTAGTTTAAACATTCAACAACCTGGGAATATAATATGAATTATAACGGAACTAAGAAATAAACATAGACGCTTGTCTTTCGACAATAACTTACAACGAGAATATTGAATTTTGTTTATATAACTTACGTGAGCTTATAATCGTATAATGATTCTAATTCCTGTTACTTACATCTTACATGTACCTAGAAGTCATATCATAAAATAACTTTATTGTATATCCTCTATCCACTATGCTCTATTCAACGACCTCTATATATGATGTCCATTATTGCACACAGAATATTTCGCAACTTTAGGTGGAAACAAAAATAATGCGCATAAAAAGGAGGTATGCCGCTCAAATAACGTTAAATGCATTTACTCTTTCAGAAAAGAAACACATTTTGCATCTCATTTGCAAAGATTTGTCTAATAATATCCCACGCAATTGGGTGGTGAAAGTAAATTTACAAAATTTAAAAACCCCAGACAAAGTTTTCGGGTACGGAACTCTAAACTAGCAATTCAAACATATCCTAGAACAATCTTCATTAGATAACCTTTTTCCTTAAAGCCTTTTCCAAACTGAACCGATTTTGAAGATCATCGGAAATTTTTTAATGTTTTTGGATACAAAACCCTAAACTCGAACTTGAACAAAAAGAAATGGTTCATCCGTTTAGGCGCTACGATGTCACATACAGACAGATACACACACATAGCGGTTAAACTTATCACACCACCTTTTTTATTTCGTGGGTTAAAAACTATTGCTCGTCGCGTCGCTGATAATGATAGTCCGTTTCTCTGCATTCAATTAACATATTGTATCGGAATTTGCAATCGGTATATGAGTTTTATGGAATTTTTCAACATCATCTTTGGGGTAGTACACTGTACTTCATTATCAAGAAATTTTTTTTTATGAAAAAAGCAAAATAGTTTTGACTGTTAAAATTATTCTACAAAACTCCGTAAACGTAGCAAGGACGAACTATTATTTTTACATTAATTTTCAGGAAGCCTCAACGTCAGAAAAAAATTTCCTTTGAGATATCTGTTCATTTAATAATCTACTTTTCTTTAAAATATACCTTAATCGGAGTCTATAATTGACCCAATATATATTTTATAGGGTAATTGTGAAAAAATTTGAACAACAACTTTACTGGAGACATATTACGGTTAAAACCTTTCAAGCACTATTACTTGTATAAGTAATGCACATCGTTCACTTGCCTAAGGCTTAAATAATAAAACAGTGCTTGAATAGTTGTCAACCATTTGATTTGTAGAATGTTCTGAAGAAATAGTAAAACTAAGATCATATATAATAAGGACATGAAACGCCTTATAAGATATAGGCCATTATTGATTACTCTTATCATGCCAGACACCAGATAGACGCCAGAGAGGTCTCTCGAACGAGAGAAAAAACAGACATGATGCGCAGTACAAAGTACGCAAAGAGGTAGGCTCCTTTTTTCCTGCTACCACTCTAATTATACGTCCTTAATATATGTGTTCTTGAGTGAAAATACGTAATATGTATTCTGAATACCATTAAGTAATTGGAGTAGCAAAATCAAAGATAATTTTACCAACGAGTTTCAATGAATATTGTAATGTGCAATGCTAAGTCACTCTATTATTGAAGCATTCAATACAAACATGTCATTTTAAATTTTAGGACCCTTTACTTATGCAGTTCCTTGTAAATATGTCTTAGTAAAGATTAAATTGTTAAGTTTGTATTACATTAAACATTTTAAAATGAGATTATCACTCAATAGCTGTTTTGCTTCATAAATTGACTCTTCTGAAATGTTTTACAAATATCAAGAATTCTGATAAAAGCAGTAAAAACAAATGAAAACAAACAATTGATGAGTTAATTGTTGAAATACACTGTATAGAAAGTGTTGAATGTCAGTGCTTCCATTATGGTTAAATAAATTATAAGAGTTTAAAAAAACAATATAAGTATGGCAGGCTGCCGGACTTTCCGCATTTGTTTTGGTTTTCGAAAATTTGTTACTGTACTTTTTTGAAATTTTCTTCATTTTTTAGGAATCTTTTACAATTCGACTGGTTAAATTTACTTGCAAATTTTTAACTTCCGATCCTTTATAGTTTTAGAACAAAATCGACACCAAATTTTTATCCGAATTTGCATCCACACGGATAAATCATGATGTTTACGAAAAAATTTTACTAGGTGAATTTTGTACAGTTAATCTTTTCCTCTATCTTCAATGGTTTAGAAGATTGGCCCTACGGACCCAAGACCAAATTGACCTATGTGGCTTATTTATGTACTCAAACTCCCTTTTTACGTTCTGAGCACGCTATAAATAAAATTTTAGCTTCAATTTCTTTTCGATTTTGAATTATCGTGTTGACGGACGGCCGGACAGGCGGACAACCGAAACTGAACTAATTACATGATTTTATGAACACCTATACCGAAATTTTTTTCCTATAATCAATATTTCTAAGCGTTACAAAACAAAACTAGTATACCTCGATATATATTTTATATATACAGGGTATAACTTATTTGAACATTTTTTTTTATGACAAGTAGGTTTTGGATTGCTACTTATTTGTTTTTACTCTGTCAGTTTTTAAAACTCAGACAGATCCAAAAACACTTTTTGCAACCATATTCTACCAGTTTAATAATAAGCATGGCTAAGAAACTTTTTTTTAATTTTCAGGAAAAATTAATACCGTCTATCAACAAATTTTGCATTCCCTGTAGCTAGATGGAAAAAAAGAAGATTTTACCCTACGTAATAAAGTATCTTTATTGTTATGACTTGCATATTAAGAAATTATTTAGTAGATAAAATCACCCTTCCAAAACATTTATCGTTTTTCTTTTTTTAAATATTGATGAACCATAAAAAAAATATTTATATTGAATACTTTATTATTTTTATCAATTATTTATGATTTGTGTTCAACACCAATCTTGATGTATAAAACTTTTTGCTTAGGTACTTCCTTCACCCCAAATGTACAATATGAGTTTATTTACAAAATATGAATAGTAAAAAAGCTCTAGACAACATCATCATAGAATATACGTGATTGTAACATTGAAAACCCCCAGAAACAGCTTTAAGTAGTACATTTAATAAATCGGGTTGAATGAGACCTCTTTTTTATTATCATGTATCAGTGATACATTATGTTGTTAAATTCAAGGTATACCACTTTTGTGTAAATTTTATATCTATAATTTTATATATTTTATACATAATTTTATATTTCATATTATAAACTTTATATTCTCAAAATTTAAAACTGCTTGCTTGTCACGATCTAATAATTTATAATAATAATAATCGGGTTTTACCTCCGTTTCTCCGGCATATACGCCAATAACAGAGGTCACCCACCTCATTATTTTTTATTTGTTTGTATTATTATCAATTTCAATAAAAGAAATACTAAAATTTATAATAGTTATTTTTGAGAAAGGGCCTTGTGTAAGTTCAAATGGGTGAAGCCGTATGGCGATCGGTAAAAAATATTTAACAATTTCATGAAATAAATTTATTTATAATAGTCTTTTATTTCATTTCCTTCAAAAGACAAATTTCGATTCATATCCAGGCGTTGATCGATTACCTCACACTACTAAATAATTCCAGTTCAAGGAGGAATTTTTATTGAAGAATTGAACATTGAGAATTTTATTTAAATAAAATTACGCAGATCCGGCCAACCTGCAGAATTTTCAAAATCGAAAATGTTTTATCAATTATTCTCCAACCGACCTACGGGATAATAAAATTTTCCCATTTCAATACAAATGCTGCCCAATATTATATAGCACTATCTGTCGAAAAAGTATTGAAAGATTCATTGTATTCTAACTTCTACATCTTACCAAACTTTATAATCAGCTTTTTTGAAAGTTTAAGAGTATTTTTTATTTAAATAACGTTTAGATTATATCTATTCTGTAAATATATATTTGGACTATATGCAATAATTTATTTTATTTATACAGAGAGCACGTTTTTTGGTCATAAACAATAACATTGTATATTTAAATAATCTTTAAAAAATATATCTTTGATTGCAGAATGGGAGACAGGAGACAGAACTTTTTCAAAATTGGAATGCAATTTTTTTTGTAACCCACTAATTTGGGGCCAAACTTTTCATTTTTGATGTTTTATCTAACATTCACCTTAGTGCCAAATGTCGATTCCAGGGCCCTGCTCTCTTCAAAACGTTTAGAGGTAGGTTAAATTTGAAAATAATGACACAAATTTAGTAAAATATACCATATCCATACTTGGTTTATTAAAATTGAATATAATTTGGATGTAATAGAGCAAAATTCACTTTTTTGTATTTTGATGACCTCATAAAGTTCAAATAATCAATCCATTGTTTTGAAAATCTCCAATTTTGCGTCAAATTTTCCATGTTTGTTGTTGTGTTACAGCTAACATTCACCTTAGTGGAAATATCGGTACCAGGGCCCTTCTATCTTCAAAAATTTTAGAGGAATATTATATTTGATTACAAATTTGAAAATAATCCAATTCGAATTAAATTAACCAACCGGAATGAAATTTTTTTTGAAACCCACGAATATTTGATCAAAGTTTTCAATTGTTTTTGTAAATATTTAGCTTACATTCCCTTTTTGCGAAATATCGAAACCAGGGCTCTATTTTCTTCAAAACTTTTAGAATTTTTTTTAATTGTTATTCTTTCCATTTGTTATATCAATGCATTGTCATTCACTTCTGAGCTTTGGTGCAAATATCAAATCTCTAGTTCATAGGGAAGTTAGTATAAAATCAATTACGAAAATCCACCAGGACATACAAAAAGGGAGGTTATAAAAACATGTGAAATTTTTTATGACATTTCCATACTATTCATCATGTTATGAAAATATAGATTTATGTTGGATTCTAAATACCGTAAGTATAAAGGAAAGTTGTTAAAATATATTCAAAATATCTTATTTTAATCTTAAGTGGCAAATATCATTTTATTCGAAAAGTAAATATGCCAACTTAAAAAAAAACTAACATAAAATATTGTTTTCGTGAAACGTTATAAAAATTATATAACCGTAAAAAAATGGAGACTACTTTTTCTAGTGTCGTTTATTCTGAAATATAAGTGACATGTCCTTTTTTATGTTTAAATAATGCTTGGACTTAAAGAGATAACGGTTAAGGGACACTTTAAAATAGTTTGCGAAGAAAATTAATTGTGCATGTAAACGAAATTGGTTAATGTTATTATATATATTATGACTGTTGAATACTAGTGAAAACACACATTATTCTTATTTCGTACATACCTAGATCTCAAAAATATTAAAATACGAGTTACCTTTACCTTGAAAAGCTATTCGACAAAACTATTTTATTTTAATCGAGTACTCCTACTTCTAAGAGAAGTACGGCTAAGCACTTACTAGAATGTAGTTATCTCGTGGAATATTATTTATCCAAATTCATTATCATTAATTATTAATTTCAAGTAGATACTTATAGGTATATTACAGTACAATTTGGCTGCTACAGGCAAGCGTTGGTATATTGCTGTGAAGGTCACATCTAACAACATGTTCTCTACGAAATTTTGCACAGTCGGCCGGAGATTTTTGAATTATAAGGGAAGAGGATTGTTGTATTCGCACTGTTCAGGAGTTTAATTGGAGGAGTTTCCAAGGAAAAGATACACTACTTTAATAAAATAATTGTATGGATTGCATTTATAATTGTGAGGATTGCATTTATAGCTTATATTGAAAATTTAATATTATTGTCTTACAAATTTAAATAAATAATTATGATAATTTACGTTTAAAAAACAATTTTTGTGCAATTTGTTTTCATATTTTCAACATTTTTAATGCATTATGTTTTATTAATTATTGTTTTTCAATAATTTTAATTTGACATTTACTATAACATTTACATGTAAAAAATTGCAAATTAATCATAACAGCCTCCTTTAACGCAGAAATTTTTCACTGGAAGCGCTGTCATTGTCACATGTCAAAAGAAAAAAGAATTGGAGAAATCTGTAAGCCCTAATTGATAATTTTTAAGGTAGTTCGACCGCCAAGGCATTTTTAGACTTAGAGTTGAAATTATTTGTAGCTTATTTTTAACTTTGATAATGAATTTTGTTATACCTTCATGAATGTAAACGACAAATAATAAAAACAAATTTCGTTTTTTGCCTTGAGATTCGAAATATTGAAAGATAAATAATTAAATTAAATTTTCGATTTTCAATATTTTGAAAATTACTCCATATATCAACAAATTTTATTCTGACTTCTCGTCTCATATTATTGTCTTCAAGTTATATCGTAATTCACCATCAAAATAGAAAAAAAAATATTTTTTAAATTTGTGTCCCAACTACCGGGCTCATCCTTAATTGTTCGGACACAACGGTCTTTTTTTCAATAATACATTAAAGTTTTAACTATAATTTAAATAATTTTTTTTTTTAATTTCCACTGACTAGTTTTGGAGAAATCTATGAAAAAATATCATTCATCTACTGTCTTTCCATAAAACCAATGTTAAATAAGCCAACTTTTGAAGTTATTTATTAATTGAAATAATCAGGAAAACCCTCCCCCCTTCCTTTCCTAAAATTTTCAGAATAGATTTAGACTAAGTACAACTTCATATAAACAAATCAAGCCTTTTATCGAAAATTGCCCTGGCACCCGTATATCCTTAGACACTAGTTTGGAGTATAAACTTTACCCAAGCTTAAAGAAATAAAATAATTTGAATAACTTCCCGTAATATCCGTATATCATTTACAGTGGATTTAAATTGCTCGAACTATTCCAACATACTTCTCTTATTATATTTTTCTTGTATAAGTTTTTTTTTGTATTATAAAAATAATGTTTTGTAGAGTATAAAAAAAAAATGTCAAACGACTTCAAACTGATAGTCTATATAAAAGAATATTTCAATATATATACATTCAATATTGCTGAAAACTATTTGAAACCAAGACATTCGAACGTTACACAACATTCAATAATGATTTTATCGATAAAAACTCAAGCAGCTGCAACTGTTCATCGCAAAACAACTTGCTGCACAATTCACAACAACACAAGCTTACTTCAAACATTTCAGATGGTGTACTATGAAGCAGTATCCTCCTCTTAGCATTTAATTTTATTTTTCGACCAAGATTTTTATTCAAATAAGAAAACAAATTTTTTTTTTAAATGCCGTTTTATGAGAAGCCCCCTTTAAAAATAGTCAGCTTTGTAAAAACGTTCACGGCCATCTTTTCTGATATAATCAATGAATAATGACGACTATTATACATTAAAAAAAAATAGAAAACCATACATATATTTTACTTGTGTAAAACAATCCTTACCATTATTTCGAGTGTTATAGATAGGGGATAAGTGAGAGCAATCTTTACTTATATTTACTTTAAACCCAGCGAAGCGGGTGGGTATCACTCTAATCATACACATATATTTCAAAAGAATCCACCCTTAATAACTATTCATGTGATGTGATATTGCTTTGAGTAAAAACACGTCGATGTAGATTTCGAGGGGAAAGTTTGAAAATAGTACCTAGAAAATTTCAAGCTTTACCTCTGCTACCCCAACTCCAATTGCACCCTCTACCTTGTTATCCATCATTTGAAAGGGTATAAAATTATCAATGTGCTATAATAAAAAAATGAAATCGATTAATTAATTTTCGTCTGGATAGACTAGACAGAATATGGAAGGTATCCACTCTTAATAACACTTGATCTCATGTAATTATTGTTTTGAGTGAAGTTAAAAAATAGTACCTAGAAAATTTTATGTTTCATACCTTCACCCCCACCCTCACCAACTTTGAAAATTCAAATGGCACTTCTTTCTCTGTGATACAGCATTTGAATGGGCATAAAATTTTCTCTTTTACCACGATAAAAATAAAAAAAATCTATCGATTGGTTCTCAAGACATCGAAGATGAAGGGTTTGAATTCAATTTTCTGAGTAGTCTATTTGCAGATCGGTTTTTTCTTTTCAACTTTGGAATTTCCTATACACTAGAAAGAATCCAAATTCTCGATAATGATTAAACTTTATTGCTTGTTAATCATATAAACATATATTTTGACTTAATACACTAACACACACTAAGCTTATTTAATTCGTAAATGTTTAAGTTGAAGATTTACATAGAAATTTTCGATTTGGCGAAGGAAGGAGCTGTCACTATCACCGGTAATAGATCCCAATGAATTCTGTGAAAGATGAATAATGGTACTGCTCAATAGATACATATATTTTCTCATAATATACTCTATATTTGTATAGGTTATAGTATTTAATACGTACTTATTTCTCTAACATTATATGATGTTTTTATTTTTAAATGGCAAATTGTATATTGCGATTTTCTTATTCATAGCCACGCCCGGTTCAGACTATTGAATTTCTTTATATATATATGCAATATATTAAGAGATAGAATGAGTTTCCTATAGAAGTAGTTCATTTCCTAAAAGTAATTATCAACGTTTATAATGTAAGTAATAAATGTATAGACAGCATATACCTTTTATTTGTAAATTCACAATTAACTATTAAAGTACTCACAAAAGTCTCCCCAGTCCCGCTGAAAATATGTTTTTTTAATCCAAGCACAAAGTAAATGAATTTTTTAGAATTTTTCGTTAATCTCCTTAGTCAGATAAAAAATTTTGTCAGAGTATTCCTTATCTAAAATTATAAAATTATTTTGTTTTTGTAAAAATTAATCAAAATTAATAGTTAATCAAAAGACCAATTAATAATTTTGAAAAATATTATTTTTCGAAACAAGAACTGACTTTAAATCCTCTCATAATCAGTACATTCTTATAGAAACTATTCTGGTATAGTAAGGGCTAAAACCATTTTATATATTATAATAAAGGATTGAACAATCCCTATATATTATAAATGTGAAAGTAATATTGTTTGTTAGTCTGGTTGTATTAGCTTTTACGCAAAAACTGCTGAATGGATTTAAAGGAAACTAGACAATAATATAGCTCATACATCAGACAAAAAATATAAATATGAGGATATTTTTCAAAAACAATTAGTTTCTAAAATATGTCAAAACCTTGTTCACTGCACAACTTTGCACCCATTGAAACTTTTAATCAGCATGTTAAGAGCTACTTTACTTACACCAAATTTTTAGCCAATTTAACCAAAAGTCAATTCGCATAAGAATTCTGCAGTCTTCTTTCTCTGTTAAAATTAAACTTACCCTTTTTGTAAAAACTCAGGTGTTTTTAATATTGATAGAGAAATTATTTAAATTAAAAGCGACAACTGATCGCCCTATCAAAAAACTCCAAACTGATTTTTAGAATTTCGAAAGGAATTCACAATTTCTGTTTGGCCCGGTCATTTACAGCACCCAGTATTTATGTAAAAACGATTAAAAAAGGCCAGTGTAAAAATTTCGATTTTCTTTAGCGTTTGTTTGAAAAGACTTTACCACCAATATATAATATATGATGCAAAGTTTGAAAGTTTGAATGATCTTTACGTCAATAAAAAAAAAAGGTGCCATTGTTTTTGCACTTGAATTGACACAAAATTCATAGTCGCTCTTATTTATCGAAAGAATCAACGAAAAGAAAATTGACTAAGTGCCCATTTCATATTGTTTTCGTTGGTATATTATTAAATAGTCTGTCTCCTTTTCTGAGTATCCACACATCTGTTTGTACTCACCAACAAATATAGACTGAGAAAGCTTTCCAAATATGAAATATTATTTTATATTTTACACCCATTTTTTATGAACAAAATCAATGTTTAGATATGTATGGTCTAGATATGGGTGATTGTGCATCTTTATACAAAAAGTTTTATGATCGAAAAATGCTCATGACAATGAAACTTAATTGCTTAATTTTATACCACAAGAGGGTAAAATCATAAACTATTCGTTAACATTTATTGTCTAAATTTTTTTTACTATTTTGTTATAATACTAAGATAAAAGGCGTTATAATTCAGAACAAAACTACGTCTTCAGTTTCCACGAGAAATTTCTATGTCGACGAACTCGAATTTTTGGAAATACCGTTAGTTGTATTTCACACTCTCATGTTCAGAGAAAATTATGACGAAGAAGATAGTATATTATAAAACCTGCTAGAAGCAGGGGACTATCATCAAGGTTGTATTTCACCCTCATTAGATGCTTCTTATTATTAATTGCTTCATTAGCATATTTATATTTAGAATCTTTTGGTTTCATGTTTTTGGCAAAATGATCCTTTTTTCTGCTTTAAAAGTCATATTGTATTGATAATATTAGTTGTAATATAGATACTATTATTTATATAAATACGTTAATAAATAATTTATTTAAATATATATAAATAAATAATTTATTTTAAAGCCAATATTTTTGTTTTAAAACTAGAATTTAATTAAAAAAATTAAATAGACTATTTTTGTTGCTTTCGTTATGCTCTAATTTTTTATTATATATTTTAGGAGTTTGTAACGTTAAAGTCTGTCTAATAACTTGCATTCCAATGAAAAAATGGATTTGGTTTTACCAACCATAGGTACAAAAGAGCCAAATTTATTTTTAAACGTCAAAGTCTTTAACGTTATAATTTATGTTTATTTGTGATACAATGGCGTAAACTATAAGACAAATAAATTTGCCGTGATATCTTAATTAAAAAGAATTGAAAAATTACACTCACGCCCGGACTCGAACAAAAATCTCATGTCAAAGATTCATGCCAAGTACATAATCCAATTGGGCTATACGAGTTCTAGACACAGAATGTAATTTTTTCAACTGATCGAACTTTTATTTTTGCTTGTTTGTCAACAATTAGCTTTATTCTTATTTACAATTATTTTTGATTACTAGTTTGCATACAATTTTTAAACGTCCAAGTCTTGAAGATTATATTTTAAGTTCATTTACGATACAATATCTTTGCCGTGTAATCTAAATTAATGAGAATTGAAAAAATTAATTATTAAATAATTCATAGATTGTAAAATATAGAAATTTAAAAAGCTAAAAACGAGGCATCGCTATTCTTCTCTGCCGCCTGATAACGCTCTTCAGAAATCAGAAACAAATCTGGTGCATTATTTTCTATTATTATATACTTATTGTATTCAAAATATTTATTAAAAATATGAAAATGTAGTTAATGTTAGCCTTATATACAATGAAATAATTGCCAATTAAACGGAAAATTAATTCAGTAAAATAAAAAAGCTAATTATCTGTTTTTTAATGCATTATTATTGAACGTTAGAATAAAACAGTCTGAAATATAGCTTACAATTATATTCCTTATATTACACCGAAACTTTTTTGAAACATCGCCTTAAATATTCCATGATAGGTCTTACGAACAAATAAAATTGAGACTTGTCAATTGTTTATTTATTAAAAACGGAATCTCATTGGATGAGGTTTATTTCGCACATAATTTATTTTACATACTATAAAAGTCCATTTATTTTAATAAACTTTTTTTGTAGTATCAAATAAATTTTGTTTTATATTAGTTTTAACTACTCACTGGTTTTTTCTAGCACCATTCTGTTTTAAGTATTTCTTTTTTGTATATTAGCTTACCTACATGCAAAGCATTTGGTGTACCAGAGCTCTTATTAGTTCATTGATAACGAGCTTAAATTAAACATAGAAAAAACACAATACATACATCAAATTTGGAACATGCGGAGCAAAAGATAGCACATTATCTCTTCCAACTTTTAGAAATATTACATTTTACACATCAAGTTTCAAGTCAAGTTTCTGGGTGTAATTATTGGCAAAGACTTAAATTGTCTGACCGTCTGTGATTACGGTAGTAAAACGTTAACGTTTTTCGGTTTTCAAAGTCGAGACTAAAATTAGTACACCCCGATATATTTCATAATTACAGGGTACAACAAAGTTTTATAGTAATAATTTAGATAAAATTTTAATTAACATTAAAAAGACAAACAGAGAGTCAATTAGAAAATATTAATGGAATATTCTCGAAAATTTTCTAACTTTCTCAGGGAACGTAGGTTATTACAGCTGGTAGGTTCATAATTCCATAATAATTTCTCCTACTCTCCGATTTTATGATCACTGATAGATACACAAATGTGCGTTTTAAAAATTAGAATAAATTTTTCATTTTCATTATTTGTTATAATTAATAAATGGTTTACTGGTTTAGTATTGTTGTGTTGATATAAAAAAAATCACAATAAACCACAACTAACATTGGGTAAAATGAATTTCAATTAGTAAATATCAACCCCAGCTAAATAAATTGGTGTCAAAAAGTGTTTTTCATGTAAATGACTTAAAATAACACATAGACAAAAAATTTTGTATGTGTATTAATAGAGTGTGTAACAAAAAACGAAAACACAAACACTTTAATAGACTTTATCGAAGTAACGAAAAAACACTTACATATATGGCATAAAATCATGAAGGTGCTAAATTTGCTTCGAAGATTTTTAACTCAGTATAATTACTTATTTCTAAAATGTGTTGTGAGTTATGTAGCCACATTATTCATGTAAACTTATTTTAGTCTGACGTCTGACGAAATTTTAAATTATTTGTTGGAAGTAATTCACGAATACCTTTGAAACGTCTCCAAACTATGGAAAACAACAGCTGTATTAAATAGTAATTATTAAAAGGTGTTTACTCATTTAGATTATTTTACTTTAAATTGAAAATTTTCTGAATCGAAACAATTTTATTTTGTCAGAAAACCGAGTTGATAGTGTGTCTGTCAGTTTATACGTCATTTCGTAGAACGCAGAGATTTTTAAATACAAAATTCTCAGCTGAATACAAGTGATAGCGCTAGAGGAAACATTTTTTACGTTTAAACTTTTGTTCTCTCTCTAACGAATTACAAGATGGTTATTACGCATTCAAGATTAAATTGACTTATGTTGCTCATTTACGAACCAAAATTCACTTTTTAAGTTCTGAACACGCAATGGAAATTCCAGCTTGATATCTCTTTTCGTTTTTGAGTCAACGTGTTGACGAACGGACGGGCAGACGGACAAGCAACCGGGAATGGACTTCTTAGGTGATTTTATAAACACCTATTCCAAAATTCTGTTCGTTTCATCAATATTTCTAAGCGTTACAAACTTGGCAACAAAACTAAGTATACTTTAATGTATATATTTCATACATACAGGATATACGTATACATTTCTTGATGGAAAACCCTGTATTTAATTTATTTGTATATGTGTGTCTTATATATGAAAGGAATTACTCACGTGTTTTTATTTTCTTATCACTCTCCACTTATGGATTGATTTCTACACACCCAATATATTTGTTTTACACATGCATTAACATGTTGTTTGTGTATCCACCCCCGGATGAGTACCTAATTATAAATCATCACACAATACACTTCCATAAAATATAAAAAACAATATTTTAATTTTTAATTGAAAACATTTCTGATCATTTCATTGAATTGATTGTTTATTTACTAGTACTCTACACTTAGTAGAGTGAAATTACGCCTTGTGTATGGATTAAAAGTTCGAGCAACGAAACTTTGGGGTTTTTCTTTTCACATCAAAATAAGTATTTTTTGAAATTTTTTACTTTCCCGGAGTGGTGCAACATGTTTAAAAAACAAAATGGCGTCAAAAATGAAATTTTTTTCAGAAATTTTATCATTTTTATTTTATATTCGCAAAAGGAGGCATCGGTGCATATCCAAATTTGGTAGGTTTGTAGTCCATGTTAAGAACTACTCCTCATAATTTTTTGGTGGGGTTTCGTCCCTTCCCCTCCCAGTTATATATATATGTATACATACATACGGTAAAACAGTTCATTTGACTATAACTTGAAAAATATTCGATTGATTTTAATGAAACTAATATCAATAGTAGGTTTTATTACTTACAACTTTTGGTTAAAATTTTAGCGAAATCCGTTAAATAGTTCGGCCAAAATTTCCAATTTAGGAAATTGTTTAAAATGGCTGCCATTTTATGCCATTTTGTCCTACGAGGTTAAATTTTTTTTTAAATTATAGCATTTTTTATTATCTTTCGATTTTATAATAAGTGGCTTAAACGTAAAATGACTCCTTGATCCATATTTTTGCGAAAAACGGAAAATTTAGCATTTTCTGGAAATAATTGTTTGGGGGGTGTATGGACTGGCTTTGGGGGGTGTTTTTTGCTTTGGCATGAGAAAACTATTTTTAAAAGAGGTCTATATGGTTTAAAGCAAAATTTTTAAGTTTTAACCCCCGCGCTGTAAGGGGGAAGGGGTGTATGAAATAAATGTGTCTTAAAAGATTTTAAAAAGAGGTCAAAATAGTTTAAAATGCTAAAGTAACCCAAAATTTTAGATGCTTTTATTAATATAGCACTTTTTACAACATCCATCCCTTCCCCTCCCGCTTTCATATTTTTTGCAAATTCAAAATTTTTATGACGTATAAAGAGGTTTTGGGGGTCGCTGATCTCGAACTTTTGGCCCAAATAAGTACACCCCCTAAAAATATTACAATTGTTTTTGATAATCTATTGCAAAATTCGAGATCAGCGACACCAAAAACCCCATTATACGTCATAAAAATTTTGAATTTGCAAAAAATATGAAAGCGGGAGGGGAACGGGAGGATGTTGTAAAAAGTGCTATATTAATAAAAGCAACTAAAATTTTGGGTTACTTTAGCATTTTAAACTATTTTGACCTCTTTTTAAAATCTTTTAAGACACATTTATTTCATACACCCCTTCCCCCTTACAGCGCGGGGGTTAAAACTTAAAAATTTTGCTTTAAACCATATAGACCTCTTTTAAAAATAGTTTTCTCATGCCAAAGCAAAAAACACCCCCCAAAGCCAGTCCATACACCCCCCAAACAATTATTTCCAGAAAATGCTAAATTTTCCGTTTTTCGCAAAAATATGGATCAAGGAGTCATTTTACGTTTAAGCCACTTATTATAAAATCGAAAGATAATAAAAAATGCTATAATTTAAAAAAAAATTTAACCTCGTAGGACAAAATGGCATAAAATGGCAGCCATTTTAAACAATTTCCTAAATTGGAAATTTTGGCCGAACTATTTAACGGATTTCGCTAAAATTTTAACCAAAAGTTGTAAGTAATAAAACCTACTATTGATATTAGTTTCATTAAAATCAATCGAATATTTTTCAAGTTATAGTCAAATGAACTGTTTTACCGTATGTATGTATACATATATATATAACTGGGAGGGGAAGGGACGAAACCCCACCAAAAAATTATGAGGAGTAGTTCTTAACATGGACTACAAACCTACCAAATTTGGATATGCACCGATGCCTCCTTTTGCGAATATAAAATAAAAATGATAAAATTTCTGAAAAAAATTTCATTTTTGACGCCATTTTGTTTTTTAAACATGTTGCACCACTCCAGGAAAGTAAAAAATTTCAAAAAATACTTATTTTGATGTGAAAAGAAAAACCCCAAAGTTTCGTTGCTCGAACTTTTAATCCATATAACAGCCTTTTTTTGCTTAGATTTACTCCAGTAACTACACGAACAATATTTGAAGTTTATTAATTTTGAACTCATATTTGACGCATACATTTATATGTTCATTAGGTACGTACCGCATAATATGACAACTGACAAGTGGGCGTTCAGTATATAGTCACGACTGACCATAAATTTTTGTACCTTTAGGCAATTTTACTATGACGTAGACTAAAGTAGAGATTTTTAATGTTTACTACATTTTCAAGTACACCCATTTGAAATTTGATAATATTGTACTTCCGTTCAAACGAGTTTTGCATAAGAATACAAATTGTTGTCAAATTAAAAATATTTTCTGCTTATAAAAAAAAAAAGCGACAGCCCCATAGCTCTTTATCGGAAATGTTGATAGATAATCCTTCCAGGTGTACACATAAACGAAAAATGTTCATTTATGAAAAAATGTATATATTTAACGTATATCTCTTGTGAATATAATACAATATTACGATAGAAATAATTCATGTTGTAGCTTATGTACGGTAAATTCAAACATGCACAATTTCTTTGTAATGTGATACAGCTAATACATAAAAATTTCAAACTTTCTGATAAAAACAGCTTAAAAATTATAAGGTTATTAAATTATAATATCCTTTATAAGTATAAACAAAATTGGAATTTTCTAACACTATACCCAGAGAGAGACAACTTGATCCTCTTTACAGAAAAATTTTGATAATCGATTTTATGATAAAATATTAGAAAGTTATTTACGCTACAAGTGGAATAATAGGACGTGGGATAATAACGTATTTCGACGAAATTTGCACAATCAGTGCGTAGCATGAGCGTAGCATTTTAATCACACGTATATCGTACAAAACTTTATTTACGCCTCTAAAAGTGAAAATAAACAGTAATTATACCATGTATATATGAAATATACATAGTATATTAAGGTAAGTTCCAAGTTTGTAACGCTTAAAAATATTGCTGTTGTCTGTCTGTCTGTCGTCTGTCGTCTGGCTGTCGTCTGTCTGCCCGTCCTTTATAGCGCGCTGAGTTCGTAAAAGTTCGCAAATGAGCAGCATAGGTCAATCGGGTCTTGGATCCGTAGGAGCCATCTTATAAACCGTAAGAGATAGAACAAAACTTTAAATCCAAAAAATGTCCCTTATAAAAAATTAAACAACTTTCCTTTGAAACATTTTTTCGTAAACATCACTGTTTACTCGTGGGAGTGCAAGTTATGCGCAAATTGTATAGTATGCATGTTAGGGCTATATCAGTTATATATGTGTGACATGCATGTATGTGTAATGTGGCAGAGTAATCTACACTTTCTATACATGGTATTTCAATAATTAACTCAGTCAATTGTTTGTTTTCACTTGTTATTATTTAAAATTTGTCATGGTTTATTAAGAAAAATAGAAAATTAAAAAAATCACTATAGTAACTGAATTAATTACCGCCCTGATGTTGTGGAATGAGTTCATTATCACACTTGAATTGAACTATTTTTCCACGCATACTATTTTTCCCATGCATACTGAGCCAAAAAAGTATTTATTTCAGTGTCAGATGTTGTTCTCAGTACTTCTTGCATAAAAAATGGGTATTTAAGCTTTGAGCTACACATCTCTGTTTTAATAGAATAATTAATTATGCAGTGTGTACGTCAATTAAGGAAAGCTATTTCATAATCGTTATTTCCTAACTTCATTCTCTGAATAAATTTTTTAATTTCATTCTATTTTAACAGTATTACACTTTTTTCTTCTATATTTTAGAAACTTATTTGAGTAATTCAATGATAATCCATTTACAAAAAGTTTAAATGCTGTCATTAGGAATCGAATTAATAATAATTTATGTTAAACATTTCATTGATGTTAATGTTGAAAATTTTATCAACCATCCATGAAAATATCAAATTGATTGAAACATTTTGACACATATTACGTGTCATTAGTTAGTGTGCTAGTGAAACCATATCAATATATTTTTATGAATGAAGGTCCATCCTCTGTTAGATTTTCTCAAATTTTTCGTATTTCTAAGTATCTTAGTACTAACAAGTGAAAACAAACAATTGACTGAGTTAATTGTTAAAATACCATGTATAGACTGTGTTGATTACACTGTCACATTTCATATAGATACATGTCACACAAACATAGCTGATATTCCCATATAATGCATACTATATAAGTTGCGCCTAATTTGCGCTCTCACGGGTAAACAGTGATGTTTACGAACAAATGTTTCAAACAATAGTTGTTGATTTTTCTATAAGGAATATTTTTTACATTTAAATTTTTGTTCTATCTTTAACGGTTTACAAAATGGGACAAGACCCATTTGACCTATGTTGCCCATTTACGAACTCGACGTCACTTTTGTAAAGCACGCTGTAAAAATTTCACCTTGAAATCATTTTTCTTTTTTGAGTTATCGTGTTGACAGACGGACGGACGGACGGGCAACCGGACATGGACTAAAAAGATGATTCTATGAACACCCATACCAAAAGTTTTTTCGTAGCATCAATATTTTTAATCGTTATAAAAATGAAAGCATATGTTCTTAAGGCATTTTTTTTTTATTAAAAGCTTATACGAACATAAATGCGTAATCGCATTCGTTTCAAGATGCACGATGAATAAAAGTAAAAACATTTTTTTGTCAAAATGTGTGTAAATAATAATAAAACAATTTTTTTTATAACTTTACTACCTTATTTCTTGGAAGCAAAGCGTTTGCAGACATATGTTAAGATGAACTTGTCTTCAAAAATTTGGCTCAAGAATATGTTCTTAACTTTTTTTACTTAGAAAACAGACTGTATAAAAGCATTCTACGACACTACAAACAGCAAATCAATGTTTCAACCGGTTTCGTATAATATTAAATAATTAATGTATGATAAATTTAAACTATTTACCTATAATTATTTGATAAATATGGGTAAGGTTTTGAAAAAAAAAATTATATGCAGGTATATTATTAATTGAAACGTAATTATACAATATACATACAGCTTCACGAATTAATAACTGGAAAAAAAGTTAATTAACAATTACCATGTTTAATTATATTTTAGAGATATAATTATTTAATAGGTTTATTTTAAAATAATAGACTGCCCGATAGTGAGAGAACAACATGATCAATTTTTAACAGTCTGCCAGTATGTGGGACATATATACAGCCTCTAAAAACAGAAAAATGAATTAAAAATCATGCAAAACATATTAATGCATAGTAAAAATTAACATCTGTTTGTAAAACAAAGAGAGCACATTTTTACAGCCTGCTATTCATTCTAATAAAAGGCGACCTTATCGAGTACAAACTTTATCATAACAATATTAGTTAGTAAAAAAAAAAAAAAGCGTAGAGTAGGGCTTGGTGTGAACCTTGAGGTTCACACAAAGGTTCTTTTACGATCTTATTGCTGTTTGTATGCTTCGATCGATACGTTAACGAAGTTGATATAATTTTTTGTTCGTGCGATAGCTATTAGGATAAAATTAAAAAGAAAACTAGACCGACTCGAAAAGACTCGACCAAATGTTATGAAATTCTTTTCAGATCATAACGGCAGTACGGCATCATACGCTTCGATCAACAACTCAACGAACCTGATATCATTTTTTGTTCGCACGATACCGATAAGGAAAAAATTACCACGAACGTGCTTATACACACCCACATACTTTTTCTCCTTGGTGTTAATGCCTTGTCTTAACCATGAAAGTCAAAGATATGTTCAACATTTCGATTTTGAAAATCGGACCCATTACAAAAACTTTCTTTACTGGAAAGTTAAAAATATTTTTATGTAAAAGTTTGTTCAAAAATATAAACTATTAATTATAAACAAAATTATAAACTTTTGTTCTATCTCTAACGGTTTACAAGATGGGTCATACGGACCCAAGACCCAAATGACCCATATTGCTCATTTACGAACTCGATCTAACTTTTTACGTCCTGAGTACGGTATAAAAATTTCATCTTGATATCTCTTTTCGTTCTTGAGTTATCATGTTGACAGACAGACGGACAAACAACCGGAAATGGACTAATTACCAAAACCTATACCAAATTTTTTTCATAGCATCAATATGTTTAAGTGTTACAAACTTTGGACTAAACTTAATATACTATGTATATTTCATATATACATGGTATAAAAATTGAAAACTGGAGGGTATTAAGCGGTGGTTTTTACTTTGAAGCCTAGTGAAGCGGGCGGATATTAAGCTAGTTTTTTTCATAAAATTAAATAATTTTATTTTTTATACATACTCTAAGAAAATAAAATTTATTTCAGACTCATTTAACAAGGATAAAATAAAAACCAGATACAGATGATATTTGTACGATAATAATAATTTTTATATATATTTTTTTTTGGTGAATGAAATTGTTTTTATAAATCCTTTGTTGTGTCTCAAATAATATAATTAAAATTATTTTTATTCACATACTTTTATTGTTGCATAATACTTTGTTATAACATAAACTAACTAAATGCGATAAAATTTAAGGACATTCTAGAAAAAAGAAATCTAATGCAGTTTCGAAAGTGTGGTCAGGGTTGTCATATGTCTTTAATTTCATTTACTTTTTTTTTAAAGTTGTCCTTTTAAATTATATCTCATGTGTTAGTTTGATGTATGAGCTGTATTGTTGTACAGTTTCATTCAAACACATTCAGTTGTTTTTGCCTGAGAGAGTAACGGACAAACAAACAAACATGCAAGCAACCTTACTTTCACATTTATAATATATAGGAATAGGGAAAGGGATTATTACATCAGAATTAAAATCCATCCAAATAAAGCGTAAAAGCGTTTAAAACTGTAAGGCTCACCGTTCAGCTAAGCATCCAGCGATGAACGCAGATGAGAAACCCAAGCTTGGGTTACGATCTTACTTGTAAGATGGGCATTGATTATCGTTCTATGATAATTCAAGACTGTGTCTGTCTTAGTTAACAAGCATGGCTCAATCCACAACAATCTCTTCCTAGGTTAGAAACAATGTTGGCTTCTTTTTATGCATGGCAGGCATAACAGAATAAATGATAAAAATATATGATTTATTGAAATAACGTCAATCCACCAACTACCGTCTCTTAAAATATTAGCTCCATATTCCTTAAACCTTAGAATCCTCAATAATTTCACCACCCCTATGCATACTGCGTATCTTATAATATATTTCACAACTTAAGAAAATGTATAAATAATTTTCGTATATTATAATAATCATCAAATGTTTTTTTATATTTATAAAATATGTCTGTAACATTTAAGCACTACAGTACGGAAGCCTGAGTGTCTCACTGTCAATTTATGAGAAAGTGGCGCTACACTAAATTATTTTTGAAATGTATACTACCCACAAGTATAAAACCGACTTTTAAAAAGTCACTAGTTCACTTTCAACAAGTGCACTTGTGACTTGTGGCATTATGGAAACGAACATTTTTGAAGATGTCAGTCGGTGATGACTATCCTTTAATTAGATACTGCCAAAACTGTCAGGAATTATTAATAATCTCCGGAATTAATAATAATATGATAATGTTTATAATTTGTCTTATGTAGTTAGTTAAAAATTTTCTTTAGTATTATTTAAAAAATATAATACTTTAATTTTTGATGTTTTTCTTTTGCATCTGCACATTTCTAATTTCTAACCTTTAAAAGTATTATTAAGTGTTTATTATGACGTTTAATTAGAAATTTGCACATGACAAAATACCGACACCTTCAAAGAGGTTCGTTTCCATAATGCCACAAGTCACAAGTGCACTTTTTGAAAGTGAAGTAGTGACTTTTTTAACACTTGGTTTTATACTTGTGGGTAGTACACATTTAAAAAATAAGCTAGTGTAGCGCCACTTTCTCATAAATTGATGAGTCATTCAGGCTTCCGTAATGTAGTGCTTAAATGTTGTTTGTAACTCCGAGTTTATTTTACTCTTGATATACAAAACTCCCTATGACCGGTGTATTAAAACACCTGTGACACACTTTTGTACCAATTACGTTGTGTAACTTGTATAATAATAATACATCTATTATATCAACATTACTACGTAATCACTGGATATATATATATATATATTTTTTTTTTAAGAAAATTGTTTTTCATATAATATTTTTCATATATTACATAAATTGTTTTCTTTTTTCTTTATCGTTGTTGCAATATTTAAAAAAAATTATTCCTGCTTAAAAATTTAATTACGTTTTCTTGTAAACATAATCGACCATTTTTTATGTGACTGGTGAAGGTCATTTATTTTTCTTAATGTAATTCGCTTTACACTTTACGAATACATGTTTTCACCTGCTATTGAAAGAGTTTGAAAAAGTACCTAGAAGAAAAAATAATCTGACAGAATGTATAAGAACTATTTTATCACAATTTTTTCATTTTTGAGATATTTACCCAAATTTATGTAAAAATATACTTAAATATTTTAAGTCATAAAAGCACATTATTGTTTTATTATATTAAAATCGTAATTCGGAAACTGTTTTTGATGTGACCTAAAACACGAACAAGCCCTGATGTGATGTATATAGGCAATAACTGTCAGTTCAGTGTAAATAGCTGGGTACATACCTGTCAAATTTAAATTAAAATTCGTAATTTTTAAACTGTATGTCACGTGACCTAAAACGCGGGCAGGCCCCGCTGTGATATCATATCGGTATGAGCCATAGACCATCAGTTAGTTCAGAGTAGACAGCTGGGTATAATATATCCATAGATAATAAGTATTTATATTTATTATTTTTTGACAGTTTAAAAAAGGATTAAAATTTAATTTAAGTTTTTGAAAACGTGTGTATTTTTCCGAAATAAATTTTTGGCGGCTTTTTATTAGCAAAATAAACATTTTGAGGTACTTTTTCAAAAATAGTAGAATACCCTATACAGAATCAATCTCCTTATATACAACATAATTTATGTTGTTTTTTTTTTTTCGTTTGTTTGTTATTGTTGTTTTTTTTAACAAACTAAACATTTGCAAGGAAGCTTTCATAGTTGAGGAGCAACCCTTGATCAAAGGAAAAATTTTAATAATATTCAATTTGTAAAAAAAAAAAAGTTATGAAGAAAATAAAGTTATTTTTCTTTCAATTTAATAAAAACAAGTATGGTTTTTAGTGCGTAAATATATTTTACGAAGAAATACATTTTATAAATCTTTGGATAAATATGCATTTTATGACAACGTAAGCCGCAATTGTATGAATTATTTAACAATTGTATACATAAATTAACATTAATTTTATGTAAATAAAAAAAAAATGTTTACCATCTTTTATATTTAAACATAGTAGACCATGAGTGTATCATGAAAAAAAAGTATGATTCTTTTGACTGCCATCTGGAGAATCAATATTGTTTTATGTCGCCAAAAGTTTCTTTTGATGCACTTGCTTTTAAAAAAATCACCTTTTTTAAAAATATTTTTTCGAAGTTTTAAAAAGCTTAAAGTAAAATTGTCGACTAGGAATTATATTCTCATATAATTAAAGCTGCTTCTAATTTTGAAACATGAACCTGAAAAATTTAATCATCCCCTACCGAGGCTTAAAATAATGACAAAATTTATTTTGTAATTTTCGAAGATATCTAAATGATTAGTCTCCAAAATGGTAGATAAAAGTAATCATAGAAATTCCGCTTCATTATGGGCTCATGGTCTATTATGCAAATATTTTATGTAACAATGGCATCCAGTCACAATTTATACCCCTTTTTGTTATTAAAAAATTAATTGAAGTTTTTAACGTAATATGATATCAATTATACATTTTTTCAAATCGAATGATAATAAATAACTGTAAGATGCAATTTTGTCTAATGAAAATCTAACCCATCAATATCAAGTTTTCAAACAAATATATAAAATTATTAAAGGGATATAACTAAGATCCGACATTAAAAAAATACACCCTCATCTGTTAATTGACAAAAATAGCATTGAAATTGAATAGGTTTATTAAAATATAAAGAAATTAGATCCCTAAAGAATTATATCATTGGACAATATAAATAACTAATTGTGAATATTTATATGCAAGAAGATATGTTTGTCTTTTCATGTTGGGGATAAAATAAGTCATAATTTTGGTAAATCACTTTCTAGCATATCAATTTTTGAATCAACTTTCTAAAAAATCAGTGTGCAAAAGTAGTTTAACTCTATAGGATAGATATACTGATAAATTTTTATTATTTTTGGATTTTCGACGTGTAAACCTGACACAAGTGCACAAGGTGTCGTAGTATACCCGGTAGGAATTAAATAAAGTAACAATATACATTCGTTCAAATATATACGAATATAAAGTATAACAATATATTCGTTTTGTGCCGATTTTGTCTTCACTTCAAGAACCATTGTAAGTCGTTCCAGCTTTTCAAATCAACGTGTATATATGTGCACATACATTTATTTGCAAGCATGTTTCAGACGACATTCCATTGCTTTGCAAATTCATTTATTATCTATGTGAAAATAATATCTACCTAGCTAAAACAGTATATAAGACTGGGAGATGGTGACAGTTTTGGCTGGAATAAATATGATATTGATTGACATAAGCCCTTAAAAAGGCCAAAGGATTGTAATGATATAAAATAATATTGTTTTCATATTTTTATTTGTTTGGCTACACAATTTTTGACACAAGTGACTTACAAATTACTTACAATTTATATTAGGGTCAGATTTATATGTACTCGATTTTGAATGTTGTCAGCTGCATGAGATATTTTTACTAAATTATATGTTTTAGAATGCGCTGATTTCAGAAAGGATGGCCATTTTTTTCTATCACGTAAGATTTTTTGAAAATTCAACAAAAAAATTGGTAAAAGCACTCGTTTATTAAAAATTATACAGTAGCCTGCAAGCCTAATGACATCCGATCTTCCTTGGTACCGTCTCTCGATATCGCGGACATCCTGGTGAAACTGCTCCCTCTGTTCTTCACTGTCAGCTCCCAGGTTTTCATGAAAATTGTCTATGTGGGAGTGTAAAATATAGACCTTCAGGCTTATCTTGCAGCCTTGAGCTTCGTATACTGATAGTTGAACAATGGTTTTGTATTCAGCATCCTTAGTATTTCCTAAAAACTTCCGCACTACAAACTTAAACAATACCCCAATAATAAGTTTTTTCTTCTTTCTCATTCATACTATCCTACCTATGGTTATTTATAAGGTTTTCATAAAGCTTATACTGGGATAGTTTCCAACAAAACCAGGCATGGTTGTACATATACCTCCCTTATCTCTTCATTTGTCATATCCTATTGTTATGATGTTTAATAATATAAAGGACATATCAAATGCAAGTCTTAAGCCAATCGGTTTGCTATGATCTTGTGTATTCCAAACATCAAAAAAATAATATAGGCGAGATCAATTCGTTAAGATAGTCATTTTCAGGGCCAAAATATTTTTGAGGTGTATAGAAGCAGGTAATACATGACACTGGCCTGGAGGAACTGGCGCCGTGAGGAGTAATAAATAATAGTGCCTAATTGAGTGACAATCCCTTATTCAGTATCAAAATAGGTCTTCTGAGTGAGTTCAGAAGGATATAAGTTAGGAAACGGGCATGATAAACTCTTCATCTCCTAGTTTATGCAAACAACATTTATATTTTACTATAAATGTTGATGAGAGTAGGAACTACATTATTTGCTTATATATATGTTTGTTTGTTTGTATAATCTTTGCTTCTAAATATTATTATTTCATTATATTATTTAATAATAAAATAAAATAAAATAAAATATGTTTCCAGTGAGAAATGTTCACTTTAATTTAATTTAACATGATTATATAAAAAGTTTTGTAGGTTTTAAGATGATGTTGTTGAATTTAAAATTTGTTTATTATAATTAGATTAGCTGATGTTATCCGCTATGCTTACATGAACCGAGACATGCAGATTATTTGGCAAAATGATTTGCATTTTAGAGAGAAATTTGAACAAAAACTTTTGAACTTAATATATCAAGAGATTTTTACAAGTACTCCTTAATTCTGAATGCGAAATTCCACGTACTTGTAGTATTGTAGTATCGTGGAAGCGACAAAGTTTCTAATCATCGTAAGTGATGAAATATAGAAGAAATTATACATTAAAACGTCATTCAAGTAACCAACAACATTTGCCCGAAATATTTTTCCATAAATTAAAAAACGGAAGTATAATTTTACATTCAATTTCCGTCGCATTTATTAACCTTACCCAAAAATGTTTCGAACAAAAGCTGTTGGTTTTTCTTTTATAGAAAATAGCCTTCTACTGTTAATTTTCCTTTACCGGTTACAAATACGAGCTTCCCTTGTATTTTGCAACTTTCCTGCATATTAATATACCTATAACCGAAAAAAATTTCGCATTTGGTATTAAGAAATCTCTGTTTTGAGTATTTAAAAGAGCAGACAGTTTTCTGTCATCCCATTTTATCCATTAAAATCGCTCGATCTATGAAAATTTTTATATTGATGATCATAAATTTGAAAGTTTACACGAGGCTTTGCTATTATTACTTTAAGAGTTTTCATTCTAGAAAGTTACGAAAATGATATTTTCACCGATTTGTAAAGTGTCGAGTAAATTCAGATTTGGTCAATAAAAGTTCTATGCTCTCCTTGAAATAAAAGACATTTTCAATAATTTTCCCAATTTGAAAATACTTTTATAGGTAGAAAGTCCTTGAATCTTCATATAAAGTTTTAAATGTATACTATTAAAAAAAATATATATTAATAGTTTTATTTTGTTGAAAGGATTACATTTAGTATTTTTAAAATTAATAGTAATAACTTACTCTACAAATTCCCAAATTTATTTGTTCTTATTTTCATTCCAGGTGTATGAGAAAGTTATTTGAAACTAAGAGACTTACATATCGTTATATTAACTAGAATTTGCATATGTATTTATGAATCTAGTGCGTACCGAAGCTTCAAAAATGCGATAAATATACTATTTTATGAGTGGCATATTTTTTATTTTATACCTATTTACTTCTTGGCGACTCTAGTAACCTAAAATATTGTTATTTATGCATAACAAGTGAATACTGTTTTTTTACTTTAATGAAGCTTGAATATGATTGAATATTGAACTATTAATAATTATTGACATTCTCAAATTTCAAAAAATACATTCGTATAGAAAATAATAACATCGAAAGTTGACATTACCGTCGAAGTAACTTCAATTTTTAATAAGATAAATAATATATTTTTACATCCGTCCTATTTGTAAATTCGCCCTGAAGCCAAACCTTATAGTTCCTACAGTTGTTACAAACAAAGGAAAATGGAAGAAACCACTCGCATTTTGCTTAAACATCATGGAATGTGTCTAAATGTTTCAAATATTATAAGTAACTCATGAGTTAGTGGCGCAAATGATTCTATTTGTTAATAAACAATAAATTGTTCAATGGAACGGTTAATGTTAAAGTTGACTTACAAAATTAATAAATAGGTCACTTGAATTACGTATACGTTGTACATGTATAATAGTTTTCGATTACTTGACAAACACTTAACATTTACGTCATACAAGTTGCCTAATTACTAATTTTTGTTTATGTGAACTTTAAAATTAATCGTTTCATTGAATTAAAAATTTATTATTTTTATTTATTTTTGATTTTTGACACCTAAGGAACACATGTCAGGAGGTTTAAGAAAACTGCCAGCGGTTTGTTTGATTTTCCTTTATTAGCCGATTTTTGTAACATCTTTTACTGTACTGTTATACTTAAATTAGTAAGAAATAAATTTTTATTTTACTAGATGAAAAACTACTTAATATTATTCTGTATTGTCTAAAAATGAAAATGTCGTTCTTTTCTCTGAACAACTTTTAATAATTTTTGTAAAATATGTACAAATATTCATTATACCTATATGTATTCATAAATGTATATATATATATATATATATTTGCTCCTGTAGCGTGAACACAACACGTCAAACTGTTTCCGTGTTATGTTTCGAAACAACTTCTAGTGTAGATATGTATATTTTGTTTTCTAGTATGCATTCCAACATTTAACTAAATAGTTACAAAAGAATTAAAATAGTATTTTCATTTATAATAATAATATGGCTCACATATACATAGGTGCATAATCCCTATGTATGTATATTTATAATAAATATATGTATAAAGTAACCACATCTTCCATTACGAGTACAGTAAGAGCTAAATATAAATGACAAACCTTCAAATATTTGGCACCCAACCTTGTTCAGGTACATCCCATTAATTTTATATCACACCAAAGAATATTATTCGCTTAATTTTCTTCCCAAATACTGTTCCTTTTAATAATAGAAATGTGTAATCTATTAATTATTGATGTCAAAAAGTTGACATATTTAACATTGATGCCAAAAATTGCGATATTACCTACTGTGGAGTTGCAGCAAATATTTTGCAAAAAAAGGGAACCAAATTAAGCATAATTCACATTAGGTTTGCAGCTACTTATGTATTGAACTCCACATCAATTAATTGATTTTTAACCCCCGAACTAAAAAAAGGAGTTATAAGTTTGACCTCTATGTGTGTGTGTGTGTGTGTCTGTCGGCCTGTGGCGTAAACGGATAGCGCCTAAACGGATAAACCAATTTTAATTTTTTTTTAGTTTCGTTTGAAAGGTAATTTAACGGAGAGTGTTCTTATGTTTCAAACGCGAGTTTAGGGTTGCGTACCCGAAAAAAAATGAAAAATTGGCGACGATTTTCAAAATGCTTAAACAGTCGAATTATTTAATTACATTTCTTCTTTTAATTACTTTTGTACTTAAAGTCTTACTACTTAAAGACTGGAAATAATTTTAAAAATAGCCAGATTTTGAAATTTTTTTTCTCGAAACAGCATTGTCAAGATTTCTCTGAAACGGCTCGACCAATTTATTTCAAATTATTACACAATCTTCTTAGATATGTTCCCCAGGTAATAATCGAAGGTATAAGATTTCTGAAAATTATTTGGATATTTTAGATCACTTTGAAATTGGAAATTTTATGAAGAATTTAGAATTTTTTTTTCCGCTATTTTGTCAAAAGTCAATTTCCTAGTATTCCTTCGATTATTAGCTGTATTCATCTATCGGCTAAAGAAATTTTCTTTTTTTTTTTCATTTTGTATAATCCAAACCAGAAATATGATGCTCATCGCCAGACACTTTTTTTTGGAGGACATGGATAGCCGCAAAACTAATGAATCTATAACGAATGTAACTAATAAATTCTACTAATAGAGCCGCAAAATGAGTCATTTTATAACGAATGTAACTAATGAATTCCCCTTACCTTCAGAACTAAAGCCAATATACGAGGCTGAAGCAACATTTCAATCGCGTCTGTAAACCATCATTCTCGTGTATTACAATTTGTCCATGATTTCAAGTGACACGTATAAGTACCACAAGTTTTTAGGCCGGGAAGCTGATTCTACAAATTCTCACAATATTATAAAATATTTTGTATTATAAGTAAAACTGCAATTTCTACAAAATACACGAGACCATATACTGATTTATTAATCACTACAGAGCGATTTACTACCGAGTGAGTCGACGAATGTCATGGGACCATAACACCAGAAAACGCCTACAGGAGCAGTACTCTCGCAACTAGAAATAACCCCTTAAACATTGATTTCAATAATTTTTCCTATCGAACCTCTTTATATTGAATTATAGTAATAATAATGTAAAGGATTATATTGGGCACAGACTTTATAAATTGCCTGTACTATAATACGTGTGCTGAAAGAATTGAAATTTTATGTATGTCTGTTCGTATATGTATGAACTGGGTAGGTACGCTTCTATTATTTTAAGGATTTATTATTCCAATTTTCCTGAAGAAAGATACATTTAGTACATTTCATTTGAAAAAAATGAAATGTATAAAATAAGAAACCACATTTATATTATATTTAAGTTAGATCAAGTTTTTATCTTCAGAGGATGACATCTTTCGTTCATAATGCAAATGAACCTCTCATATATCTCAAAATTTAAAGATATCTAAACACACAAAGTTCCAAAATTATGGAAAAATCTGTATAAGTATAGTATATTATTAATCGTTAAACTATTTGTTGCAAGAAATTTAACTGTATACAATTGATTTCTGGAACATTCGTTTCAAAAAAGTAATCAATCAATAAAATGAACATTTAAAGAAAGCCTTTTCCCAGAGAAAATTGTTTTTCTGAAGAACATTATTTTTCCCAACTTAAATTCTTCTAACCTACTTCAACAAAAAGGATCAACCTTTCAACAGACCTTTCGACTGTGCGAATCTATTTTGACGATTCTTTTTCTATTTGAAAGCTGGTGCTTCCCTGTGGTCCAATTTGGCCCAGTTATGACAATGAAATCCATGAGAAAGTCATATAGCTAAGTCTTAAATTTGCAATAAGTATGTGTCCGACAAATGGACGAATAACTCCATATAACGCCAACTGATTTCGATGAACCTTTTTTAGTGACAAATTAGTGAATGTACTTCAGATTCACCAAAAATAAAACAATAAAAAATATTTTAACAAAACGAAACCGACCTTGGAGAAAAAAACAATTCCAAATTAATATGCACTAAAAAGTAAAAAATGACGACGATAATATAATGTAGCTACAATTATTTTTATTTTTGGAGTCGGTGTCAGCCAAGTTAATATGCAAACTGTTCTGTCATAGTTGTTTTCTTGGCTGACACCGACCCCAAAAATAACAATAATTGTAACTACATTATATTATGGTTATTTTAATTTTTTATTGCATATTCATTTGTTTTGGAATAGTTTTTTTCTTTAAAGTCGGTTTCCTTTTTGTTAAAAGTTTTTTATAAAGCCTTTACACAGAAAACTGACTTTAGTCTTTAACAAAAGTTAATGAGATAAAATCTACAGCTGGAAGATAATTGTGGATAGCTAAAAGGTTATTCACTTTGGCCCTCAAAAAATGAATACAAAAAAAATGTTGTCTGTTCTTTCAAAAGTACACATAAAAATGAAAATATAATTTTTACTAAACGGAGTATAAATCTACAAATAAAGGGCAATGAAAGTCGAATGAAGATTTTATTATTTCATGGAATTTTTTTTATATGTTACATTTTACTAAAACTTATAGTGTCGCTTATTTATGAATACATCGTAAAATGTAATTGTTTTAAATCTTTTCTAAACATAAAAGAAAATGACGCTTTTCTATGCATATAAAAGGAATAATTGTGTAAGGCTTGAGTTTCAAAGTTTATATTTAATTAAAATTTTACAAGCAAGAAAGATAGTATGTTTGTAAAAAATCTAATTATCTATCAAACGACAACTTGAATCAATAAAATTATACAAAAGAAAAGAAGGTTTTTTTAAAAATATTTTATAAAAACTAGAAGGATATCTTATTCGTGTTTCGTTTTAAATATGTGTCTGTAATATTTTATCCATTGATATTTAAAATATTTCGTGGCTCATATGTCAAAGCAAAAAATAACATTGACTCAGGGTGGCGGAGATAACATATTCACGAAAATATGATTTCATAAATACGGATATAAATAGAGAGAATGAAATATGTCAAGGTATACTAAGTTTAGTCCAAGTTTGATTGTTAAGTACATCCCGATTGTTGATGTACTCAACAATCAAAAGTAAACTCACTGCGAGAAGTCGGTAGATGTACATGATTTTGACCACAGTTCATTGACACCTTACAGTCTTCTTTGTATCCTGCCGAAGAGGGTAGCAAAGATGTATAGGGACCATCGAATATAATTGGGATGTTTTATCTTAAATATATTTTTTAATGACATCTGAAATAAGCATGTTGACTTAATTTTTTTTATCACTTCAGGTTGTCTGTCATAAAGATAAATATAAAACTTTTTTTTGCTAAATGGAGATGGGTAACCATCTTTGAATGCTTATAACTTTTTCATTTTCTTCAATTTTAATTTCAATTGGAAATTTTGCCATGGAATCAAGTCTAGTTTTATTAACTTCCCAGAGGAAGTTAATGTAGGCCGATTTCCAGTTTTACATATTTCTACGGCTTCAAGGCCGCATTATCCGAATCAAACCTTTTCAACCGAATCAACAATCGGCAATATATTGCATTGTCAAAATTGGATGTCAAAATTGTTCAAAGAAATGTGTAGGCCAAAGTAGAAGACAAATTATCACAAGATTCAAGTTTTGAATTAAAATAACCGTTTTTGTTTGGTTGAAAATTTAATTGTTTTAATGAGTTTATCACACAATTATAAACAGTGGCGTAGCTACGATTTAGAGTGCCCTCGTTTCGACTTATTAGAAGGAGTCCCTCGAAAATAAATTAAAATACAATAATTATACGAGTTCTTTGAATGCCACGATTATAGTGCGTGTAAGTATTTCATTTTTCAAATTAACTTGCGTCGAACTTTCGTTTCGGCAAAAGTATCAATTAATTGTTCAAGTTCATTTCTCAAACTTTTTGCTATTTTATGTTCGATTGAAAGGAAACTCAATTGTCGTGACTGGTAGAGTTAAAATAACAAAAAGGCAGTACAAACATCAGGAAAACTTGTTAACAACACAGAATATTTAACAAGGACAAGATTGGTAAACTCCTTGATAGATTTAGATTTCGTTATTTCTTTTTTCAGTGCTGATTTCAACTGGCTCACCTGTTGAGGAAATTCTTCACTGATGTCTTCGTTATACTTGATAATCAACGGTTGCGTCTCGTTGAACAATTGTTGATCATTCATTTAAGCTAACTCCTAGGAATGAATAATGCAAAAGTTTTGAACGAATGAACAATTTTGGACAATATTGACTATTAACTCTGCGTTTGTTCATTTTAGAATAGTTAGAAAGAAGTTTGTCAATCTTTGAAAAATCTGTAGAAAATTTAAAATGAACAAGTTTTAATTTTGAAATGAATAAACAAGTTTTAACGCCCCTGCGTAGCGGCTCCCAGGTGAAGTAAGCCCCTCAGACCGGTAGTAGCTACGGCACAGAATGTAAAATTACAACGTTAATATCTAATATAAAGGTCATGTTAAATTATTTTACACGTGCGTGATTTGTATATAATATTGCCCATTTCCGGGAATAATGTTAATATGAATATATTTGTATAGGTTATAATGTTATATGGTGTTGTTTTCAAATTGTAACAATAATTTTCACATTATTATTGTGAAGAATTTATAGCATTATAAATTAATTTACCGTTCATGTGTTGTTATAGGTAGGCAGGGATATAGAACTATTATAATTATTGCTATAAATTATAAATTGTTATTATTCTCTTTGATAATATAAATAACATACATTTTTTAAACCCGCTAGTTATTTAAAGTTGTAAAAGTAAATAATATTGTTTTATTTAAAATCAATAATTAAATTTAATGTTTGTTTAGTATTTAAAACACTTTATATTTTAAATGATATTATAGTTTCAATATTAATTAGTTTATTTTAAAATTATTCGATTATGTTTTTCAAAATAATAATAAAGTATTAATAACTACTTTTAAAACGTTTTTAAAATATCTCTTTATAAAAAGTTTTTCATTTGATAGTGATAGAACTTAAAGTATTTTTAATTTAAAAGAAAATAGTATAGTAACTTGTATGATACCTACCATATAAACATATATTTTAATAAATATAAGCGAAGAAATATATTTTTCGATTAAACGACCGCATAGTACTTTGGAAACCGATTCTGTTGTGATATTCGTGTTCAGCGACTCCAAAAACCTCCGAGTAACGAGCTGGGACCGATTATATAACGAATTTCCCGAAAACTCCTCGAGGATATCGTTTACCCTGGACACCACGTACGTTGAAACCCAATTTCGGCAAAATATTCGAGTTCAGCGACCCCAAAAACTTTTAACCAAATTGCGAATTTAGTTTATTTACAGTTAATTGTAAGATCGAACAAGCCCGCCGAAGGCGGGCGAAGCTCGATCATAATTATATTAATAGTTTTGTTCAAAGAGATTACTGTGTAGTAATGCCCTTGTACGCTTATTGAATACCACATAGTTTAACTGTAAATTAAAATTAAGTTAGTATCTATGGCGACGTGCTTATTTATTCTTCATTCAGTTCAGATTTGCATAGTTTAGGTAGAAGAGGTCACTGGGAGGGTGACATATTGGGGACATATTGGGTGAGAGTGATCTCTTCGAACGAAACGAAATTATGATCGAACTTCACCCGCCTTCGGCGGGCTCGCTTGATCTTACAATTATATTTCAAGTTTCGTTCTCGAGATCACTGTGTAGATGTTCAGAGCTGTGATGAACATATTTAATATATTAAATATTGCTTAGGGTTGATAAATATTGTCACTTGAGCTGCACTTTTCGTTTTTTTTTTTAATAAAGTTAGTAACTAAGCATAAACAATAGCATGTTTACGACTTTTATTAAATTGCAGTTTAAAAGCCCATTCAGGAAGAAAAAGTGAGTCAGAGTGATACAGAGAATTGATCTAAGCGTTTCAGTTAACCGTTAATCCAAACTTTTTCTTGTGTCATGGAAATTTCGATTTTCACACCAATTATTTGAACTTCGCTGTTTAATAAATAGTACATAAATATAATAACCATATTTTCCAAGCAATTTTTCCAAGTGTTAGGGAAATATACATGAATCACATTCGATAAGAACAAGTGATTATATTTTATATACTTCATCTACACAAATTATTATCACCATCGTAATAAAATTATTTCAGACAATTTATCGAACACAAATAATAACTGTAACTGCACTAAAGAACATATACTGAAATAGGTTTTATACGGGGATACATAAATTATTGAATACAACATTTATTCTAAATTTGTTCGAGCTTTTGTTTATTAAAGTTGCTTTTTTACATAAAACAAACTGAGTAGATTGCGAGTTGGGGCAATTCATAAAAAAAGAGAGCGTTGTGGGATTTCGGGTTATTTCGTTATAAAATGCATCATTAAATAACAAGCACAATGAAGGAATGGTAATAAAATTGTATTTAATAATTCAGAAACGATCTTTTAAGAAATTTTTAAAATACATTTCTACATATCTCGAGAGCTTTTCCCATACTATCTGTTCTAAATGGTATACATTTCTAAACGACCATTAACATTACTATCGAACTTTTTCAATTTGTGTGTTCACCCTATACATTAGCTTAATTTTAATATTTTCCAAAGCAGAGATTTATATCTTTTTCAATTTGTGTTCGATAAAAAGAAGAGAAGTGTCATGGGACACCCGGTTGTAATTATGTTCCTATCTAAACCTTCTTTATTATAAATGAAACACTTATTTTTTACTCAGATTTGCTATGATTTTTATGCTGGGTTTAATAATTTATTATACACATGTTCAATTTTGTATGAGCATTTTGTGCAATGTGTGGCGATTATTTTTTAAATATTCAGTGTGACTTGTAGTTGATTTGCTATAAAAAACACAATTCCAAAAAAATGAAAAATATACCACAAGACTATTTGAAAATACAACTGTAGGAGTGCAGGTTACGCTACCTTGCAGGTTTAGTGTAATTAGTTTCTTGTAAATGGTTTTTTTTTCTCTCACGATACTGTATGCGTTTCTGTGCATTGATAATTACTGTTTGCGCTTCTGTGCATTGGTAATTATATGTGAAATTTTTTCTTTCTTTTTTCACTCACAATACTGTTTGCATATCTGTGCATTGGTAATTCTGAAAATATAAAGTATTTAAGAAATCAAATACTTGTTTTATTGTTTAAAGAAATATTAAAGCTATTTTAACTCTATACTTTATGAATTAATTGAAATATTAGTTTAAAAAAGACATACTTCTGATTTAGTAGCCAACCCAAAATGTGCGTCTAAACTTCATTTGGTTTGATTAAGTTATTTATTCTGACATAATATAAAATTTCTTTGTTCTTACTTTAAATTATCTCTATTTTGTTTAACTTCTTCTGATTGAATGAAAAACATAAACTTTGGACAAAAAATATCAATTGACAGACAATTAGTTAATTATTTTCATAATATTCTCAAAATTCATTGCAAGCTGAATCGATTAAAAAAGTTTTAGTTTCTTAGGTATCACAACGTCGGATTTTGGGGTCGTTTTAAATTGTTGCACATTTTTTACCTCCCAACCAGCAAACAAATTATAACGTGCGATAAGAAACATATTTCCAAAAAATTTTCCACATGGAGCCAACTTAAATAGACACGATATTTATAGGTTAAGTAGACACGATATTTATATGATTCAAGATTGAGATAAACATCCATTAAATTATTGAAATATATTTTTACTTTCAATATTTTAAAGACTTTCAGTACATTACAATATTGGATAATAATATCCAATCAATTTTTATTTTCCATATAAGAAAAACATTCAACATATATGATTATTATATTTATATGTATGAAAAGAAAAAAGTGTCTAGAAACAAAACGCTGCTTAGTTGTTATTTTGAGTTGTTTCTAGCTAGAACGACACTTAAAACGGGACATTCACACACATATAATAAGTATACTAGAATTTCCATTTTCTTATATTTATGTTTTATATATATTATCATTGTCATATTGTTTGCTATTGTCTGTTATGATATCCCCATGCCAGATGTTTGTTACCATACCGTTATTACAATAATATCAACAAATTGGGAACAAAACGAACAGAAAACAAACATTTTATTCCCCCTTTCTTTTTCTTAGTATATTTTTCTGTACACAAAAATATTATGTGTTATCACAAAATGTTCCCGCTTTTTCGTCTAGTTTTTTTTTTTCTTTTTTTTTTTTTTTTTGTATAAATATTTTGTGATGTGAAGTTATTGAAGCTTGTGAAAACAAAAATCATATGATAAAAGTTTTTCGAATATTTATATATTGAAGATACGTTTAAAATGTCCATGTTCTATATTTTATCCATGTTATCCATTTAATATCATGAAAAACCAAAACAAATATGATATTTTTTATGCAAATATCCATTCCATAAGATTCTATGCTAAGAAAATATTAGTCGAAAGTTATTTTGTATAGGCATCTGTTGGTAATTTAAGGAAATAATTTATTTCTTTATAGTGTAATAAAATCGTTTACTAAAATATTTTTGGCTTAAATTTTTAATTTAAGAAATTATAAATTCAAATTAACTTTTCAGCTTTAACTTTTTTGACTTTTAAAAAACCCCCGACAAGTTTTTGCGGGTACGGAATTCCAAACTCAGACTTGAAACATATCTGAGAACCCTCTCCATTAAATTGCTTTTTTCCTCAAAGCCTATTCCTAACTGAGCCAACTTTGAAGATCATCGCCAAATTTTTAGGCTTTTCGGGTAGGGAAACCTAAACTTGAAACATAACTAAGAACACTCTCCATTAAATTACCTTTCAAACGAAACAACAAAAATCAAAATCGGTTCATCCGTTTAGGCTCTGCGATGCAGACAGACGGACAGATACACACGCATAGCAGTCAAACTTATAACACCCCGTTTTTTCTTAGTTTGGGGGTTAAAAACCGACTTTTTGCAGCCTGGGAAGTCACGAGAGAGGATTTTTCTATAGGCTTTTGTTTAGAAGGTATGTTTAATAACTTCCATGTGTAACACAACGATTTGAAAAAAGTTTTAGTTTTTTGTATTTCATTTCTATAATACTTAAGATTTTATGTATTGAACTTATTGATTTTATTTGTTCTATTCTTGGAGACTTTCCACACAATATTAAAAATTTAATTTCAAATTGATAGAAATGAGTCAAAATTTTAACAAGTTTTCATTGAAAGTTGCTGCTTTATTTATTCGTAAATTATTTTCCGGTTAAATTGTACCGGAAATTAGTAAAGCAACCAAAAACTTCCTATCAGAAATTTTCAAAATAACATATTATTATTTCAATTTCTGCAATAAAATGTGGTATTTTTCGTCAAAATGTCGCGAATTCTGAGCTAGAGGATGGTATTGTTGAATTTAGCTCCCAGACTTGTGATCAAGACAAAAAACAACCTCCTATTGTCAACTCTGAATCAAAAATTTCATCTTATAAACTATTTTTTGTTGAAGTGGGTTGAGGATTGGGTTATAACTTAACCAATTTTCGAATGAATGTAGAGGCTAGTTGCTAGTGGTAATAAATGTTCCTAGTAAGGTATAAAAAACCCGATGAAAAAAAACAACTTTTAAATCGATGATATTCGACGGATTTTCTGGTATATTTACTATCATTATAATATATGAAAGAGTTCTTTGTAAGTGTCTTTCTTATAAGGCTTTATTTATTACTAAAACTAAAGGTGTTACACCCATTACTCAAATAATTTTGTATTTGATACTGGTGTATTTTTTTGAACCACATTGAAGAGTGTAAGTTATACCATAATAAAATATATAATACACAAATTGTATTGCGAAATAAAATTAATTCATAAGTTCCACGCCGTTTTTCTTGTTCTTAAATTACAAAATAAAAATGTATTGTTTTTTCTTGCATTATTTATTTGAATCATTATAAACATTTAAAACATTTTTTGTTTGATGCAATAAACAAAAAATATAAGAGAAAAAGGTCATACTGTAAAGTATATAATGCTTATAAATTTAATAAATTTATGAAAAGCTCTTAGTCTGACAGCAACAGTTTTTAATATTGAAGCTTTTTTTATTATTGATATGAATAGGCTATCAAGTGTAATGTGCTTTATACCTCACATGCATAGTTGAAGATAGTAAAACTATACGTTTTGCTCAAAAGGTATAGACAAGGATAACGGACGATACACAGAATAAATTTATCTAGAAATGTACTTCTCTAGCTAGGGTATGAAGAATAAACAACGATTTTCCTACGTATGAAACATTTCTCACGTATGTATAACGTTTTTCTATTATTTTTGTTGTGTGACGCCCGGTAATCTCTTTTCAGAATTAGATACAGAAAAGTATACTCCTAGTTAATTATTTTAATCGACAATGGAAAAAAATCTTGCATTATATAAAAGTAAGAAGCTTTCGCACTAGCAAATATATTTGTTTTAATTGACAAGGTTTTATATCAACAAAAATTTTATCAGTGTAATTACATTTGTACTTCACACGTGAATCACAGTCCTTTTACAGCCCTTTTAAGGAAACAAAGCTTTAGTATTAGCAAAATAACTATTTTATTTAAGTTTTCCGTCTGCTAATAGTAAAAAAAGAACAGTTACCATGAAAATGTCAATTTTGCTACCAGACTATCTAGACTTTAAAGCGAGGGCAAATACCTACAAAATAAAATATTTCTATAAGATAATCTTATTTTTTAATTTCGTATATAGAATGACATAAACATTTTGTTTCAAGGTTGGCTGGTGTTGTGAAAGGAATCTTATTTATTTTTAAAGCATCGAATATTTTTATTAGAAATATTATATTTTTGTTACCAAAGATCCCATAAATATAATATTCTATTCTTTTCGTCACTTTATATATTATACTTATTGTGTTAAAAAAAAATCTCGCTTTCGAAGATAAATAAATAATGTATTTGTGAAGAAAAGAAATTTTGTTTTAATATTGTGGTACATCCACAAGCCAATATTTCTTTTAATCATTCCGAACGGAAAAGAAATTGAATAAAAAATAACAATAAAATTTAATATAAATTTTTTATATTTGTTTTGTTAGATTCACAATTTTTGTTCATTAGTGCTGCCTTGCTAGTCAAATTAAAAGTTAAATCGAAGAATAAATTTACGGGGCCCTGTATTTTATTTGAAAATTCAATTACATTTCTATGCTAACAAGGAGCTAAAAATTTGCAGAACTTGTGTGAACTAGACGATATTACAATATTAAAGAAGAGGAAATAGAAATATGATAGTGCTGTAATATGGGATTGATATTAGAACTCTTTTTATGCTGAAACAACTAAAAATTTAAGAAAATACAGTGGACCCTGGTAATCCGGCCCCTGGCTAATCCGGCACCCCTTGTATCCGAATTTTTTTTAAAGAGGGTAAATTGTAATAAAATAATCATTCACAAGTTGTGTAATTTAAGTAAAGAGTTCTATCATTTAAAGTGGATAACCCTTTAAAGAAAAGAGAAGAAAAGAATAAATGCAATAATACTAATAAATAAATGTATATATATTTTAATTTAAAAGTATGATAATAAATAAATTATAGTTGCATATGTTACAGCATATTTAAGTCGATAATAATATGCATAAATATTCTATGAAGCAACAGTTTTAACATAAAGTTGTTGCCAAATCTGGTGGTGCTCCATAGGTGGTCTACTTGGTTGAATGAAATTTGTTACATGTGCAATTTTATTACAATTTAATATTTCAACATATATAACTGCTGGAAAAATATACACTGTATTCATGCTAATGTAAGGTATCATATGTAAACTATTGCTACATACTTGCCAAAACTTTACCGCAACGATGATTTGAATCTTTTAAAAATAATAAACATAAATATTTGGTATATGATTAGAAATATAAATTATACAATCGTAAAAATATACCATTAAAATAAAAATTGTGTCAGATCACTCTTTTTTCATGGGTTCATATAAAAGGTTTAAGATTTTGTCTAGCCAAGTCATTCGGATGTTTTACTTTTAAAGTGAAGACTTCTTTAGGCGCGATAGACTTTTTTTGGTAGGGTAACATCATCGTCAACAAAATGCTATGAATATAGCTACAGATATAGTACCGTTACCTAGGAAACTTAAACTTTTTTTCAATCTATATAATAATACTTAAAGCTGTACAGTTAACTTATAACTAAGTGATTCTGATCTTTGATAACTTTTAATTACTTTTCATAGATGGTGATAATAATGATATGTTTGTATTTTTTATACACACGTTAATAATTTCAATTTACAAAGTATGAAATTTTGATTATTCATGCTATAATTAAAAATTCGACAAATCTCAAAAATTATAAAAATAATTATGAATTTTAATATAATTAATTAATCATTTAAATTTATTAAAAAATTAAAAAAAAAATTATACCTTGCCTCCGTTAACAGGTCCCACGACTGTCTACGCTTTTGTACTATTCATTTTATTACAGATTATGAAACTTTTGTTCCAGCTCAAATAATATTTTATTGAGTTGCTGAACAGGTGGAACGCTTTTGACAAAGACATGCCCAGAATTGTCTTCTTAAAATACTTGGAACAGCCTTTTCCAACTCAAACAAAATAATTAAGAAATCGTATAAATTTAATTCTCCCTCCATAACATTATTTAACAAATAATTTTTTTTATTTATTTAATAATCGCAATAAAAATAACAAAAGATAAAACGTAAAAACGCAGTCAATAAAAAAAAAAAGACGTTTGAAATAATAAATATAATGCAATAATACAAAAATGTCGTAGCAAATCGTCACACAAATGTTATAGAAAAATAAAAAAATAGATATAGAATTCTATACGATGGATGGTTTCTCATAAAAATATCATCTGTACACACAGATACACCTCACATAAATGGTGAAGCAGAGTGGTGCTCGATTTAAAAAAAAAGAGGCTTTTTAAATAAATGTCAAAAACAAATCCCATTTAAGATGAAGTCTGAATAGGTTTATAGAGTATCTCTGCTATCTATTGACAAAAAAAGGAGACATGGAAAGCTTAAAACAAATGTCAAAATTTATGTCCAAATTATTATTTGTTAATATTTCTTTTAAGTGCAATCAAAAACTTGGTAATAAATGTTCGAATTATACACAATGGGCTAAAAATTATTAGATTTCAATAATTAGAAAGACTCTAGCGATTGTAAAAAAACTAGTATGCAACGCCCATAGATACATAATATTTAAAGGAAATGATTTGCAATCTTGTATAAAATACACATATAAATAAAACAGTACATAACATAAAAATGTATAAAAATTGGCAGTACATAGTCGGTGTGGTACTGAAGTCGTGTGAGTGCGACCACTGTAGTCCAAACGACTAACTTCCCAGACGGGGGAAAACAATAAAAAAAAAAATGTCTTGTTAGCCTTCATAGATTATTCTTCGAACATATACTGCAGCTTATGCTGGAACGATCATTATTTATATAGATAAATGATGTGTTTTATCCGCTTTTGAAATTCTGTTTATTCAGTTATTTCAAATTTTTTTAATTACTATTAAAAACGGCTCCACTAATTCTGCTAAAAACTCGTCCAGTTCTTAAATACGCGATTTCACGTGGAATAAGCTCCGTCACGTGTTAATGTCATAACTGGTTCGCGAAATAATTGAGACGAAAGAATCCGAACGAACATACGAACATACACCCACACGAACAAACGCACATACGTACACACACACACACACAGACATCACATTGAATAGGTTTGGCTCTGATATTGCAGCCTTGAAACCGCGGAAATATGTAAAACTAGAGATTTCCAAAATCGGCTCCATTACATTGACTGGGAAGTTAATAAAGTAAGAATTTTTTGCCTTTTGATTCTATGCAAAAATTGGCTGAGTTGTGTAATTAAGTTTGGTTTACATTTCTTTCATTCGTGACGCTGACATCTTAACGTTAAAATCGAAACATTTATTTTCTATTACACTTGTAGGCACCAGAAGCGTTGAATGAAATTGCTTTTTTGATCAGGTAAAACCAGATGGTATGGCAGTCGAAAAAATAGAGTATTGAAGAAAATATTTTCTTTTTTTTTGTAAATGGTAGTATATAAAAAGTTTTTTAAATTACATTACAACCAAATATTTAAACTGAGAAATTCCAAACTACTAATTTCATTCGTTTAGAAATGCTACAACATGTGACGAGAAATCAAATAAATCGCTTGAATGAATACCTACGCTTAGGCAGATATGATTTTTATAAGAATCAAATCTATATAAAAACTAGCGGCCCCGACGGACGTTGTCCCGTAAAAACGTAACTCCAATTCATGAATACCTATACTACGTTTAGCCTGTCCGCTAAACCCATCCCGCTAAACCCCAATTTAACTCCTATTTATTGGAGTGGCCTGACCTTCGACCTTTGGCCTGACCTTTGATAGTAGAGCTCGCTGCGCTCGCATATGGCTCTAATAAATGCCTATTGACAATACCTGAATACTATTAAAAATACATAGTACACATAGTATACATAATGTGATATGATTTATATGCGCTCCCACCATTTAATGAAATTTCATTTTTTTGGTACGGAGCCCTCAAAAACAGTTGTACTGGACCAAATTGTAAATCTAAACCATTCTCGAATCTCCACGAACACACACAAAAAATTTCATCAAAATCGGTCCAGCCGTCTAGGAGGAGTTCAGTCACGTACACACGCACACAAGAAATATATATATTAAGATTAAACGTCATTTTGAAAAACTGATGGGATTTTTTTAAACGCGTTTTCAAAATTATATGCTACTGTGCCCCACTCTGTACACAAAATGTTGTTTACTGACTGTTAGAACTCGACTGTTCGGAACGTATAATATAGAATAAGAGACCTACGTTTATAATAGTCGTCATGTTTCTTCATAAAAATATGTAATAAAGAAATAATAAAATAGTAATGTTAAGCAATATTTTAATCTTTTCAGAAAATAAATATATAAAGATAATAAAAAAAGGATACATATAGATATTTTATTATTTACTCTAATACTCGTTCTTGTGCAACAGATGATTTCATAATTAAATACCAATTTTTTTTTTTAGTTTTTCATTAAAATGTTATAATTATTGGTTTTATAATAAATTAAATGCTACAAATAGTTTATACCAAGATGTCTACATGAAAATATTGAATCATTGAACTGTTCCCGAGAACACGTTGCACCCAGTTATTTATAAGTAGATTTATAGTAAGTTAGACCGATTGTCACAGATAATACAAGTCGTCAGTTACTTTCACCATACGCAAATTTTGTCACATAATTTTGCCATCTCTGTGTGTTAAATGAAAAAAAAAATTCGTAGCACAGGCACTGTGTTAGCTAAGCGAATTCCCTCAGAGATTGGAAAAATAACACATTTTTGTAAAAATCGAATATTGCAGTTTTATTTTTCAAGAATTTTTATTTTAAAAGCAAAACGTCTAGAGAAAAAATCACAACAGTACTTTTTTGCTTAAAACTGATATTTTGCTTAAACAAAAATATTTTTTACTTTGAAAAAAATCAAAATTTTGTAGGTAATTTGCAGACCACCCCCCTACCCTTGTTTACCGGTCGATTTCTCTCATTTATGAACTTGACCTTTCAAATTCCAAAACCCTTTTTGAAACCGAGAAAATTAAATTACGACCGAGAGAGAGTAGAGACAGACACATAAACGTATATATAGATACATATGAATATACATACAAAAATATATATGTAAATTTGGTTACCGTAAATTTTTACGATGGTCATTTTTGACATCTAGTAGGTAAGATCGGTGAACATTTGAAGAAAATTTTTCCAAAATTTCACCATCAGTACAAAAGCAATAGCTCCATTTCCTTCGGCAAATCGCTAATATTGTTAAATCACGCACAAAAATTTGTGTCGTTAAAAAATTAAGCATTATAAATAAAATTGAAATTAAATTGTTCACACGAATTATTTTCATTTGTATTTTTATTAATTTTTATTTGTTACAAAAAATAAAAAAGCTGAAGATAAATAAAATGTAAAAATTTTTTATTTTCTTTACAATTGAGAAAAACCCCCGTCTTTACTTCTTAATACAATTAATCAAATATATTTCATACTTACTTCACTTTTAAAAATAAAATAAAAATGAAAACGTATTAATTGATTTCCAAACAAAATATATTGTTAAAAGTAAAAATTTGCATGACTAACTTCATTTTAAAATTTAATTAAAAAGTTTTTATATTTGAATATTGTTTGCGCGTCCGTGACCGCTGTATGCATGTACCCACGAATGTCATGGTATGCGTAGGTACAGATAAATTCTATTGACTATTGAGAGTATTTTTAAGCCAAGTAAAGTACAAGTGTTGATTTAAAGATTAAAACAATTTGGTGAGAATGTCACAAGTCGTCTATATACTAAAAAATATTATTACTTTATTGCTCTTTCATTCCAGCTATAAAGTTGTTTTTGTCGCGTTTTTGCAATAACGTATAATGAATGATGATGTCTCAAAAATAATAGACTTACGTAATTATGTAATACGTTTTTACCGTCATATAGACTCATAATAATATGATCATTATACGCCTTTATCGATTCGCATTACGAAAACAGGGTAATTAAATTCAACAAATTTATAAAATGTATTATTTTATTGCAGGTGAGACTTGAAGTTAATCAGTCCATGCCGCAACAGTGCTTAAATATTGTTTCGATAAAAATCTTTCACAAGGTAAGTGCAATAGGGATCGGAGTAAATTTTTGTTATCACTTCTAATGACGAAGTCTCACATTACGAATAGAAAAGTGAAGTTGGTTGTTAAAAATATTTACTAGTATGCAAGATATCAACGTTTAAAATTTCTAATTAAACAAAGAAGAAGGTATCCACTAGTGAGGTCACACGTGGGTGTCGCCATAGAAATTACATGTAAAACTTTGTTTTGCTAAAACGAGATGGTTGAATGCAATCTTTGATTGCCTATAATTTCTTTATTTTTTATCAATTTTAATTTCTCTTTCAAATTTTATCATGTTATCAAGTCTAGTTTTACATTTTTATGGGTAATATGGCCAATTTGACATCATGATTATACACCCTATTCCAGTCGGATGAGAACACAATAATTTATCGTCAAAACTTAATTTTCTAAAATTCTTTTTTATACACAGTTTAAGCTTGTAAAAATATTATCTAAAAAAATAATGAGATTTCTTTTAATGACATTCCCGAAATCGAACACTTCTCTGAAATACTTTTTGCACAATTTTTAAGTACAAGCAGGTTTTTAAGGTCGCGCAGACTTGTTCCCACTACCGTTTGTTTATTCACAGGACATAAACACATTGACTATTTCCCTTGAATTTGAAATTGATATTTGTTTATTATGTATAATATTATTGTCATGTTAGAAAAAAAAACAACATATATTTATGTACAATCTTGTGGTGAGAGCAAATCATAATGGTTAGTGTAGTTATGTGCTCCGTTCACGTATTCAGAAAATGGACATTCTATGAAAATGTTTTTCTTTTCCTTTTGTATGTGTATTTTTAAACCTTTTCTTATGTATTGAAGAATGAAGTGACCTCCATAAATAAAAATAAAATTGTTTATTTTCGTCGTATACTTATATATTGAATTTATTTATATATTCAGAGTATATCACATATTTTGGTGTATAAATATATTCGACCAGCAATACCAAACATACCATTTTGTCCCAAATTTGCAAGGTACATAACGTGTGACACATATATTTAATGTGGTTTCCAAGGGTTTATATGTAAGTAAATCGTAATTTAAAAATAATTTTTACGAGGTTTGAAACATTTAACTTACATCCAAGAAAAAAAAACCTTAAATACTGAATACTCACACCTTCAATCGGATAACTTTAAACATACTAATCGAAATTTGTAAATTTTTCATAAAATTGGGTGCCTTGGATGTTGGACGAAAATTTGTCTATGAAGTTTTTTCCCATTTTTTGGAATCTACCTTCTAAAAACCCTGTTATGGTATCTACTATATTAAAACTTATTTTAAACCTGTATTGTACCTACTCTATTAAAACTTATTTTAAATTTATTTATTAATCCAATTTGGTATTCCTAATTAAATTTAAACATATAACTAATATATATATTTTTAATCTCCTTTTAATTTCCTATGTTTTGATACCCTCTGTGGTCTTAACAATTAACCCGGCAATATGAATAATGGCACACAATACAGTACAACTAGAATCTCTAGACAATTGCAAAAAAAAAAAAACAATTTGGTTTTATAGTAAAATATATGCAATAGAACATACGTGACAGTTTTAGAATTTGCTAGATTGTTGATTTTAACTATATAAACGGAGCATAGTGTGCGATACCGACAAATTACAGTACAACAGATTTTAATAAGTGAGATTACAATACGGACTCTTCAGGTTAACTACAGAACGAGTGAAGTGAAGAACTCATCTATCATAATAACAATAAAATAAAAGTGTTGTGTATTTTATTTTATTTGTATGTAGTAAAGAAGTTTAACAATAAAAATTCGTATAATTATTTGAGTATAGACAGTTCAATTTTATTAGACAAATTCGATTACGTCTCTTCACCTCTTCGATAGGTTTAGCTATTTTTTTTTTATTAACGTATTACTATTTCGTGCCGAAAATCCGTGATTTTGTCTTTTTTTCATCAAACCCCTTTCTAAGGACTCTAGAGTTTTTAGAACGAATATAAAGATACATTAACGGTCGAAATAAATTAACAAACAAATATACATATATGCATACGTGCTTCATTCAAGATACCCATGAAAAACAAAAGAACTCCTTAACTGTCGGATCAAAATATAAGCAAGCTTTTTTAACACTAAAAAATTGATTCTTTAATTTAAGTGCAATACAAAATTTGAACAGTATTTCAAATGACAATTTGGTCTTAGCAGAAAATTTAACAATTTTATGTGAAGCGATTAGACGAAATACTTCATTCGTAGAGAAAATAACTAATTTCACGGGAAAATGACTATTATTTTGAAAATTTCTAGCTGACAAATGTAAATTCATGGTCAATTTGCCATAATTATTCAAAAAATAAAATATAAATAAAAAAGTATATACATTATTAATTGATCGTTAATGAACACAAATACAAAAGCATCAAAACAAAACATGTTTTTTTGGTTTTTTGTTTAAAAAATAATTATGTAAAATTAACAATAACATACAGATGGCACTACATATGGTTGGTTATGTAATGCTAACAATGGGAAAAACTGTCACCCATAGTTCTCACATATACAGGTTGATCAGCCAAAATTCAACAAAAAATGAAATCGTAATTGAAGTAAATAAATATTCTTTTCTCCTCGAGAAAACGTTACAACGTTATAGTAAAATTTGGCGCCATCTAATTTTGAAATCCATACTTGCTTTCATTGATTCTATTTCAATAGTCGCAACAATACTTAATCGTGTGTAACGAAAATTTCATAAATTTCCTATTTGTGTATATTTATAAAAGGGCAAATACGGTTTTTTTTTAATGTTAAGATGTTTTATTTGCGCTCCCACCATATTTATACTGAATTTTTGATAAATAACTAAAATACTAAAAAACACAAAATAAATAATAGTTTAAAACAACTAAAAAACACGCTTATGCAACTAGTTAAAAGGTAGAATATAAATTCTTTAAATTCAGAAAATCATTTTATCATAAAAAAAACGTGGGGTGCTTTTTAAGATATTTTAAAATAACTTTACTTTTACCAATAATGTCCATAAAATATTTACAATAATTGAAATTTAGCACTCCACGCTTTTTAACGATAAAATGATTTTTTTGAATTTAAAGAAATTATTTTCTATCTTTAGTTCAGCTAGTTACAAAAGCGTGTTTTTTAGTTTTATTAAACTTCTATTTATTTGGATATATAGCAACCTGTATTTGCAACATAAAGGGATATCTATATATCATTGATAAATTATTGCGTATTTAGATTGTGTATAAAGAGCATTAGTTTTATTTTCTATCCAACTAGTAGCATGCAGTATATAATGTAGGTACTCAGTATATCAACAGTGAAAACCATCGATCAATTCATATATTAAAGTACATTAGTTGTTACCAAACCATACTTTACACACCATAATAATAGAGGTGTGATCATTTTAATACCGGATGAAATAAACAAAACCCAAATATAATTGTAATGAATGTAGATGTTAACCAGGAACACAAATGACTTAACGAGTTAAGTGATGCAGAATTTATTAATAACTCAAGATTGAACGATATTCTTAATGTGATTTTTTTTAAATCTTAGGATCGTCTCTTTGTCCACGTTTTTGTTTAGACAATAAACCCTAATAAAACAGTTAACAACAACAAAACTCAAATAATATTACCTGAAAGATGATTTTAGGATTTGGATAAGCTAAATTTATTTTTAAAAACAATAAAATGTTTATAACTCAAAAACGATGAACTTTAAGAAAAATACACAGCATTATTTAATTAAGCATTAGATCACATTTTTTAACAATTTTCTCAAAAGATATTTCTTCTATCCATGGTATGTTCACCGGACGTATTTTGTATCGTGGATAGTGGTTTTTAATTTGTGGAGTATTAGAACACAATGTAGGTATATGCAGAAGTTAAGGTCAGTTTTTTTGATGATAGAAAAGGTCATCGGAAAAGAAAAACAAGTTCATATAAACATATCATGTTTTGCCCATATAACCTAAGTGTGAATAATGGTTACAACGTATGTATCTGTTTGAACTATAATAAAAATTGTTAGAAAATGATAACAGGAAAAGAAATATCTCAACAATTTATTGTAAACGTATCCCTTACTACATCAAGTAAAAAATTCAAACAAAAAACAGCGTGTACAAAAATGTTTCCGTTGTTCTTATGTATTGGAATTTCAAGAGCCTTGAATATTAACGATGTTTCTAGACCCTTTGATATTCAACTAAGTGTATTGATATTAAACTACGTGAATATTTCATTTCAAAAACAAAATTGACGACAGCGTTTTTGATCTTCACACAAGCATAGAAACACTAAAATCACTTCACAAAATTAACATAAAATTAAAGCTTTAATAAAACAAAATGTTTTTTTGGAATAAAGTGAAAATTCCTTTATTATAAACTAAGCGCACGATGCGAACGAAAATTTTCGCCCAGCTATAAAAAATATCAAGACGATTTAAAAATTGGCTCAATGAAAAACTTTTAATTCGAGAGATTTTCCATTCTTATCAGATATTAGTACTTTTGTAAGTGAAAATCGTATTTTTGTAAAAACTAATATACAAAACTTTTATACAAATAAAAACATTTTTGACAATTCAATTCCGTTATACTCGATTTCTGTCAAAATACAAGAATTTTTGTATGAATCAATATTTTTTTTATACTTTTCGTTTTTGCATATTTATATAGTTGTTTGAAGATGGTCGGATTTTTTCACCTAACCAAAAACACTCTTATGTTGATGATAAATCAAATTAGAGGAGAATAATTTCCCAAGGAACATGAAGGTCGGTTTTCACAAATGCATCGTTCTAAAACTACGCGAATGTTCTGACAGGACATTGTGCTTAAATTATTTTAATGGAGCACCTAATGAATATTTATATCATAATACTGACATATTTTCCAATCAAATCCATCTTTCTGTCTTGTCACTCACTCACACCCCTGAACAGATACTGAGATACATAACAAGCCGCAAATTTACTTCTTCTTAAAGTCTTCCAAATGCACTCACGAGTACAAAACCATTAGCTGCCATTATATTTATAACATAAAAATTAAGCAAACAATTTTTGTTTTTTATTTTATGTCAATTTTCCTCATAATTGCATTCCAAAAGAAAGAGATTTAATAACTAGAAGTATTGTGTTGTATAAATGCATATTTTACTGAGGGCTTATTCTGAACTCTGGGAGGACTCCATATTCAAATTTCTAACCCTAAGCAGGCCTCTTTTGCCATATTTTTGCTACAGTTTGATGCCATATTTGTTTCAAAAATTCAAATTATTCTTGTAATTTTTATTAAAAGGCCGAAGTCTCTTTTTTAACGGATGTGGAGCCCCATGTCAAAGGTTCGGAAATTCTTCGCATCTGACTTAATATATTTCATTATTTTTCATAAGATATGTATGATACAATATGAAATTACACTATATGAGAGAAAAGACACATCACTAGCACCCCATAAATTCAAAACTCTCACATCCCCGTAATGCAAGAAAAACATCAGATGAATAACAGGAGGCTATTCAATTCAATTCCGTGTCTCGTGTGTACCTACGTTGTAAGTTTCTCCCCTTATAATATTCACAAATAATCAAATAACATATATTCTGAAATGAAAAATAACACATTAGTATGACAGCGTGTTGTTTCTATACGAACGAAAGTAATATATGTATGTCTATTATAACGTACATCTTTATTTTATATCTTGAATACAATATTGCGAGATCATTTAAAAAATGTGGAAAATTATATTTATAAATGAATAATAATTGTTATCATGTCGATAAATGTTCAAAAAAAATTTAAATAGACAATCTTGACACAGTCATACAAGTTTTCATCAGTTGTGATTCCAAAATTCATACCTTTGAAAAGTAAAAGCTTAAGGCGGTACGAATCATATATTATTATAGTAATCCCTATTGAGTTCTTAAAATGAAATTTTCCTTAACTTCTGTTGAAAAAAATTAATTTTACCATACTATAAGCGTAGGAACTGCAAATATCATGCTGGAAATAATTAATGTTCCTTAGTATTAATTTAAAATGATTTAATAGATTTGTCAATCAAGCCTAAATTGTAAGCGCTTGTTTTCATCTGAGAAAGTCCAAAAGAAAGTCACGTCGACTGAAAAAAAACGACCAATCTCCAAATTTAAACCACACTACTGAAGAATTCTTTAGCTTCATCTTTTCTTGTAAATACATGTTATTAAAATAATAAATAAAGTTTATTAGATTTTTGAGTAATAAAAACAAAACAAAAATTTTTCAATGACATGCATATTTTTATGTTGTTAAAACTTAATTCTCCCTCTTTCTACCTTTCTATCTTCGTTAACTTATATCTCCCTCTCAACTTGATAACACTTTTTGTAACAAGCTTGATCTCACAATTTCGTACCATTCTGATCATACATTCCCCAGTTTACGCCCCAAATCCAGCGTGCCTGAGGAAGTTTAACTTCAAAAGAACTAAGATTTGCTTAACTGAATAAAATTGGTATATATTTTTCTATTCAGTTTTACTTTAGCCCGTCTCTTTATCGTTTATATTTTATAACATGTAAAAATTTAGAGTATTATGAATAGCGAATATTTTGAAATGGTTTCTATAATGAAAAGTACATTATCTCACTTATTATTGTAAAATACATTAGGTATGAAAACTGATGAACAAATATAATATTATGATGGGAGCTGGTTCAACAAGCAACATACATACCTACAGATGATCATTATACATAAATATTTGAAGATGTATATTAAAAATGATAACGGCAACCATCAGCCGATGTTGTTGGTAGATACCTACCTATTACCTACCTAACTACCCTAGGTATGTGTTTATCTAATGGTGTAATGATGACAGATTATTAAAAGCGTGAATGAATTGAGTAATGAATTATAGTATGTACTTCGTATATTATATAATTATATTATGGTGTTCAGTGTTTGTTATGACAATATTATAAAAAAAATGTTCTGTGGTGGATTTGACTTTTAGGGGTCAGTTCAGAAATGCCAAGCTTGATGGTGAAATCTATGTGGGGCAGAATAGGGCAATTAATCCTGTATCCATGCCTCCACTAAATCTAAATCTTCAGCATTTGTTCGTCAAATCAAGCCTTGTTAATTGTACTACGAAAAATGTATTAATCTAAATTGGATACACAATCTTGGACCAATATATTTTCAGTCTTAATTTTCAGACTGAGTTGTTATTTTCTTCATGGGATCATCTCATGTCATTTTCTACCCTCCGGGTGGAAAGTGTAACCTTTCATAATGCTGTGCTAAATGAAGTAGTCGCTTTCCACCTTCGTCGAGCAGAAAATAGTATACACACCACGGAAGCAAGTAAAATATATCTCAAATCTCAGGTTCATTGTCACCCGAGGCTAATAGATTTTTAAATCAAGAATTTAAATATATGCTGAATTAAAAATAAATTATAACATTTGTTCACCTCATTTTATATATTTAATAAATTATAGATATTTATTTAAAAATCTCAGAGGAAAAAATTTTCTCGCATTTGGGTTTTCTGAAAATAAATGTGAAAATTATAGTTGTCTCATGTAGAAACCATTACACGTTTAAAAATTTTATATTTTAAATCAATGAAAAAAATCTATTTAAAAAAAAGAAAAACACACTCAAAAATTATTAATGGCATATACATATTTATTTTTACCCACACATTCAAATAAATGTAAACTATATATAAACATTTTCTTTTACTTACATTTTATTATACTTACTATAATTTTCGTTCTATTTTCCCTTTACTTCCACAAATATTTTCTTTAAATGAATCATTTCCAATTTCCAAACAAAACAGGTTAATGTTAGTTTCAGTTCTTGTTCCTAGATTGTTTATTAGGATAACGATTCCCGTGAAATTAATGTAATTTATACCGTCTAAAAACTGCTAATAATATTAATGATAATTTGTTATGTCTGGCAAATTAACAGGCTTTGATTTACCAAAAACTAAGATATTTATCCAAAAAAAATTAAACCTAATCAAATTGAGGTGTTACAAAGGTCGTTATCCAACTGCTTTCGTACATTTACTTTTGGCCTGCCTTACTTTTTATTAACTGACATTATTTGAGTATTTTAAACATCTGAAAGGGTGAAAAAATCATAATTTTTATTTTATTTTTCGGGGTAAAATAATAACTTACTATAAACAAGTAAAAAAAAAGGTTTGCTTCTTACTAACAGATACATTTCCAACTAGAAGATATATTACTATGGAATGTAGATTAAAATTAATTTGATTTACATGTTAAATTATATTTTTGGCATGTCCATTAATGCGTAAATACAAGGATAGGTGTTCAACATCAATCAAAAAATATTTACTTTTTACAAAAAATCTTGTATATTCTACTAATTGAGAAGCCCTTATCTCAATACAGACCATTCTCTATGGATATAATTAAGTTTTATTTAATTTAATTAACAAAGGTATTTAAAGTTAATCAATTTTTAAGGCATTTTTGTGTACGTGTAATGAAATATTACAATAGAAGGGTAATGATGATTATAATTAGAATGTCCAATTATTATCCCTACAAAATAATTTTAAACTCACGTTCTAAATTGAAAAGAGATATACCAAATTTGTCCTAGAAAGTTTTCTATAAAATATCAAAAGCCATTGAATTTTTTTATTTTACTTTACTCGATAGGTTTCGTTTATTCTTATTTATTAACAAACACCAATCTAAGAGGACTTTCAAGACGAATATAACGATACCTTAACTGTCCAAATGCGTCAAACCGTTTGGAAGACACGAGGTAATAAAGAAATTTACATACAATTATACTAACAAACTAGTAGCCGAGCGAACTGGTAAAGGCGTCATAACTTGCTTTCATTACTGACTGGGAGGTGTGAACAAAAGAGTTGATGGGGAGGTAAGTTGATCACACGGATGTCGTTTGGATAAGAACGAAATGACTAACTCCACCCCTATCATAAAATGTATTCGGTAGATAAACAAATAAATAAAGTAAAAATAGTAATGATGTAGGTGGCCTCCGATATAGGCATGGTCTGCGAAATGGAGGTTAAACTCCATTATAATTATTAATATATTATACAAATATACATGATACTCGCGAAAAATATAACCACTCCTTGACAGTAGGGAAAAAATATAGTGGAAAGAGCAATGAAAATTGGAAGTTTTATTTCTTCAAATCCTAATAATGGAGTTCCACAAAGTTAAGTTCTCAAGAATTAATAACTTACAGCTTTTACTTAAAAAAAAAAAGTCGTTTGGTATTTTAAAACTTTCTAACTGAAAAATTTTAGCGATCTTAAAGGTCAAGGTCGAAGGTCAAATAATTTTTACTTAGGTTATTTTTTCCGAAAACGTTTTGGTACAGAAATATTCAATTTGGGTGATTTAAATTTTGATAAAACCTTATACATCATAAACAAAACATTTTTTAAATAACTATCGGGTTTTTTAACATTAAAAATAAAATTTTTCATTAAAAATAAAAAAATAAAAAGTCTAGCGAGCCGTCTATGTTAAATAAAAAAGCCTTTCATTCATAAGATTATAATTTAGGCTTTTCACTAAATAATATGCACTTATTACACTTAAAAACTGTACATTAAATAATAATTAATTTAAATGTCTATAAAAGCGAGGTAAATTTATAAAAAATGTAAAACGGTAAACGGAATATATTTTACACATTAATGACAAATAAATAATTCAAATTATTTTCTATCATTTATGTAGGTACGAATCTGATCTGGTTAGTTTGTACGAAGTTTTGCATACAAAGAGTATTGAAATTATCAATCAACCGAAGTGGCCCTGTTAGTTAAAGTGGACCCAATTCTGTATGTGATATGCCTAGGGTAGCTATTCCTACCGTCCCAACATCTTAACTGAATTAATTATTAACTGATGGTTGTGAAGGGCTAGTATATTGCCTGATATTAGTATGAACGAGGTGTTCTTAGCCTCTGAAGATAATTGAGAAGCTGGAATTATCAACAGAAAAGGTGAAAATTTACGTATATATGGCATGACGAGTTCGTAAATGAGCAACATTGGTCAATTGAATCTTGGGTCCGTAGAACCAATCTTGTAAACCATTAGAGATAGAACAAAAGTTTTAATATCAAAAATGTTCCTTATAAAATAATAAATAACTTTTGTTTGAAACATTTTATCACTGTTTACCCACGAGGGCGCAAATTAAATACAAATTTTATTGAATTATTTATGTATATGGGAATACCAGTAATGAATATGTCTATCTAAAAGGGGATATCTTTCGTTACTTACGTGTCATCAAAAAACAAACGATTGCATCATCAACACTGTCTATACATGGTATTTCAATAAGTAACTCAGTCAATTGTTTGCTTCCACTTGTTTTAATTATGAAACATAGTGTTAAAAGGTTGTGTACAAATGTACTTGATGTAATTTACAACGAACATATGTATTACGAAATAAACAATTGTTTCCAACGCATCGAGATTATTTTTTTAATGAATGCAATATTTTACAAACTCCCTTTATAATAAAGTCTCCCTTCGCATCACTAACTATATATATATATTTATATGTATTACCTTTATCAGACAAAATTGAGGAAAACTTCTATTGGTTTCATTCGGGTGATGAGGGTCATTTCTGCTATACACATAAATACACACATACATAAATGTATATATAAAATGTCTATATATATATATTCGTATATTGTACTTAGAATGCCTATATGTAGGCAATATAGGTACATTCAAATCGATGTAATTAATTTACCTCCATAAAATCACTGATGAAGTATTATTTTAATCCATTTGTTAAATAAAAAAATACGTTTTTTGGAAAAATACGTATGTCCAATTTACCTATTACACTTACAAGCAAAAAAATTGATTGAAATTTTCTATAAATTTGGAATAATAAAGAGCCAATAAATTACTCGTTTCTTTTATGTCATTGGTTGCACAAAATAGTTGAAATTCCACAATAATACACTTTTCATACACACGAATTACAAATTAGCAACCTGAGGGGCGGGTAGAATTGCAAGCCATTTAAAAATTTTAACCGACCTCAAAAAAGGAGTAGGTTCTCAATTCAAATGTTTTTTTTTTGTTTTTTTTACCTCAGAGCTTTCGACTGGGTGAACTGGGTGAAAGATGTTTCTTAATGATACAAATTCATAAAATTCAATATTCGTAAATATTGCTAAAAAAGTTATTTTTACAGAAAAATTAAACCGGTTATAAATTATTGCTTAATTACTTTTGTGCAATTTTACTGATTATCAAAAAGTTTCTTTCTATTTACAGAAAAATTCCAAGTTTTATTTTACTCCTACCCCTTACGCTCCAATTTTTACGCGCCACTCTAAAGTAATCACTTTTTGCTCACGAAAAACCATGATCAAAACATGTAGCCATCGAATCCATACACTTGCGTACACACAGACATCAATCTAAATATGGTGCTGATAGCTATTACAAGAACTTTTCTATGGGAAATGTTTAATACAAATAAAAAATAAAAATTTTACCAGATTTATATGAATTTCAGTCGGACACATATTCAAAGCGCAAAGCATACTCCAAAACCATCAATCTCGAATTTTTAGGGCAAAAAAAATTGTCTTTGCAATAGAGAATAGCTATGGTAGCAGATCTGACGACGTCTCAATGAGTACTTTAAAATGCTGATATCATCCGTATTTCCTGGCCGATTTAAATTTGTCGAAAATTGATTCGACTTTCTTGCCTTTCACTGTATTTATATTTATATATCCTACCTGTACATACAAGTAATTACAATTGCTAATGAGTTTAAGAGTGGAATGAGGAACATATAAAATATACATTACTATAAATTCTCATAAAATAAATTTGATACTTGTATTTGGATTACTTTCCCCTTCCCAAAAAACTAAATTAAATTTAAAATATTTTAATCAAAATTAATTTTATTCACATATTTCAATAAAAAGTATTCGAATGGTGAAATAAAAAGAATATTTACAAATTTAATGAATAATGTCTATATTCTAGTTTGATTACCAAATTTATAAATGAAAATTAAACTAACTACATTAACGATTTTTTGCCACAATTGCTAGGGAGTTAATGAAGTATCTCTGTCATCTATTTATTTAAATTATTTTTAAAATTATCAAACAATCTCTTTAAGTTAATGAGATTGTTCTAACATTCTAACAAGTTAAATTTCATGTTTTTAAGAAAAACAGTATCTATAAATGTACAAATTTATGTTCTAGCAATTCAAAATCCATTAGTTATAACTCTTCAATATTTTTAACTCTTCAATGAATAAAAATACAACAAAACACTTAAACTATATACTAGCACCTTAAACTATCGTAATGTTTCAAAATGGTACACTAAAATATTTTAATAAAAATATAAATCAAAGATGTCATTATTGTATTTAATCGAAACAAAATACGCTTAAAGTAAATCGATAATTGTAGGTCAAAGTTATGGACACAGGTGAATGTCCTATGCCCCCCTGGACAATTTTTAGCCAAAGCATTTTGCCGTAGTTAGGGTGTTTTTCTTTTGATTAAATGCAATAAATGACATATTTTTAAGTCCCATTTCATACGAAAGCTTACGATTTTTGAAAAAAATTATATAAATGAAAAATGTTATTTTTTTAAGTGAATCCATTTCCTAATTTAAAGTGTTATTTCATCTCTTACCGTTTAGAACTATTAACAAAACCCGAAGAACTAGGTACAATCTGATGTCAGAACAAGATGTTCCCCATCAAACTCTGCAAGTTTTGCTTAGGTTATTTTTTGATTGGTGAACTACAAATCGAGATATTACCCATTATACATTAAAATGACCCACCCTGTATATATTCAAGCACTTAATTATTTATTAAAATAGAAGGACTTAAGATATAATAATAGGCTAAAACGCTATGGATTTTTGTTAAGGGATGTGTGAAAAATATTTAAGAACTTTGTCAACATTAAATTTTTTTGTTTTTTTTATTATTTTTCAGGATTTAGAGTGGCTATTTTCACATTTTATCGAACTTAAAATATATATTATCTCTTAACCTGAAGACAAATCTTCCATTTTCGTACTTTTTTTAACTTTCAATAATTCATATTTCTGAAATGAAGGTTTAGAGAAGATTAGAAAATTAGCAATATACCTTTTTTGTTTTAAATTTTCCAAATAATATTAAAAATATTTTTCTGGGGCATATTAAACAATTTTCGCAATTTTATTGAGGAAAATTATTTTAAAGTTTTCTGACCACTCAGCTCGGATACCAAGTGATAGGAAGTAAGTAGCTTGTATTCAATAAAATACAACTTGATATTTTTTACACTTGGCGTTCATAAAATACAATTTAAAAGTTATACAACTATAATTTTATACGGTTATAAGGTTTTATATTTTGTAGTTTAAAAGTATTTCCTGATCAACATTTATCAGGTGTATGTGTATGAGAAAAGAATTTAGTAAAAGGACACCCAACATTTTCTCCATGTAGAACAAAACATGTCAAACCATTTCGAATAACATGATTTTTTTATTTTTAGTCATATTTTTCCCGAACATTATAAACTTATGCACTATATGGAAAATCAGCGAAGTGGGTTTGAGTGTGCTATAAATCCGTTCCATGACTCTGTAACGGACGCTACAACAATAGATTGTCTATTAATTATCAAGGAAAGTGATAGTTAAATTGTATACATATGCTTAAGAGCTTTGTAGTAAATTATTCTTCGAGCACAAATTTTTTTCAATACAAAGCATTGTTCAATAAGAAACACTAGCTTGATCCGTGCGAAATCCGCTCCCACGTCCCCGTAGTTACCGTAGTACTCGTGGCCAAAAACAACTAAAAAAGTGGCTAAAAATTTGGTAGAAACGTGATGAAAAAAATTTTAAGTTCGTAAATTAATATTAAGAGAACGTGTATTAAAAATAGTAATTAATTATATGATTAGAGTTTTAGGAAGAAATCTGTAAAAACTAACATGTTTGCCTACTAATGTTTGGAGTATTAGGTATATGTCTAGACTTCTAGAGTATTAGGAAAGCATCAGTGGAAACTAAAATGTTTCCTTTATGAGCTTATTTCTTAAATTTATTTCAATTAATGATATTTGTTCGTTCAAATTATTTTTCTAGCGGGTTTTTTCCTAAGTGGTACATTTTTAGACCGTGAGTATAATTTTCTTGAAACCTTGACATAATAAGCTTGAAAATGATGGCTGAATCATGGAATTTAATAAAGGAATAGGGAAGATAAAGGTAAAAATCTTGCTAGAGTAATAATATATAAGATTACTAGCGGCCCCGACGAACGTTGTCCCCTAAAAACGTAACTCCAATTCATGAATACCTATACTACGTTTAGCCTGTCCGCTAAACCCATCCCGCTAAACCCCAATTTAACTCCTATTTATTGGAGTGGCCTGACCTTCGACCTTTGGCCTGACCTTTGATAGTAGAGCTCGCTGCGCTCGCATATGGCTCTAATAAATGCCTATTATAAATGACAATACTTGAATACTATTAAATATACATAGTACACATAGTATACATAATGTGATATGATTTATATGCGCTCCCACCATTTAATGAAATTTCATTTTTTTGGTACGGAGCCCTCAAAAACAGTTGTACTGGACCAAATTGTAAATCTAAACCATTCTCGAATCTCCACGAACACACACAAAATATTTCATCAAAATCGGTCCAGCCGTCTAGGAGGAGTTCAATTACATACACACGCACACAAGAAATATATATATTAAGATATGAGACGGAAATATGACTTTAGTGCTGGAGCTCTGCTGCGCACGAGCTTTTTTTTTATTCCCATTTATATTTTGTATACATCTATATAAACCTACATGTATGTCCTTTATATTCTACTTTAGTTGTCTACAAATGCAACTAAAATGTTTTATTTCAACAACATTCGTGGGAAACTTGTCTGCTTGCAATATAAAACATCAACCATCATCAGATCAGATATTTCCACAAAATCAATACGTTAGCGTTTTTTGAAAGAAAAAAATGTACAATCAATAATGGGTAAAATTCAACTCGTTCCTCAAATAAACAAATTACGTGTAGGCTAATTTAAAAACGAAATGTTTAAAAACTAATAGTGATAATGGAGTTTTATCTCCATTTGTCTATCAAATTTTTTGTTTAATTGAATAGTCTATACCCATACTTATCATAAAATGCATAATGTGAGAAAAGGAAAAGAGTGAGAGATTAATAGGAATTGGTAGGTGTATCTTCTGCAGCTGAATTTGATAGAAACCATGCTGTTTGTGACTGCAAAACTACAGTTAAATAAATTAACCACCTTGATTAACACAACACCGCTAAAATCTATCATATTTTGGTGAGAAATAAGACAACAAAACTTTCCTAATGACGATTACAAAGCGTCTCCTAGTATTAACCTTTTCATATCTTTCCATATTTCTTGGAAGCACAAATCATCCGAAAAAGATCACTATTCAAGATTAAAAAGTTTTATTCAGGACAGAAAGGAGGTCTTCCGACTGTAATGACGAATTTACTTGAACAAATTTCAGATGAAAATATTTTCTTGTTTTCATACTTTTTATAGCGTGATTTTGTAGTCGTTGGGGTTTTATATTTTGAATTTTATTTTAACTATTATGAACAAAGTTTATTTTAAAGTAAAAAAGTTCTCGTCCAATCACGGAGGGTCAACAACATGGAGCACAGTCAGTACTTGAATGGGTGACCCGGTGGTAACACTGTGAGCGGTTGCCTTTTAATAATGTAATTTAAAATTTAAATTTAATAATAATTTTGATTTATGTCAAATAAAGTTAAATATTATACATTTTTGAAAAGTACTACTTACGCCTTTTCATTCGATATCATTAAAATGAAATTTGTTTTTATTTCACGAGTTGATGTCCTATAGCGGGATATATTCTATAAAATTTGACGTCTTATAGCTTATAACCAGCGGACAATCTAGACGCTTTGAACAACATCTCATTTTTAAAACTATGAAGTAGTTTAGAAGCTATGATACAACAGATGAACATACATACATTTATGTATGGGGCTGTAATAACTATTTGAGGGCTATACTTTCGTGATAAAGTATAACAGTATATATTTTTTTGAAAAGTGCTAATTACGCCCTTATATTTGATACCTACTTAACAGGGTATTATTAAATTAAAATTTGTTCATGACTTATTGTCCTCTAGAGGGCGCCATATTCAATCTAATGTGACGTCACACAGCCTATAGCCAAATTATGATAAGTAGTTTAAAAGTTCTGAGGGAACAGACGAACATACATATATACATAACGGTAAATAACAACAGCGTTGCCCGGGTAAAAAAAAACAATTTCAATTATCAATAAATTACGTTTTAGTTAGTGTCTTAGATGTTGAAGCTATGTTGTGCAGATAATCATTATTCACTTCATATTCACTGTTCAAATATTTTAGAAATAGCACAATGAAAAGAAAATAATAATAAATTCAAAGAAAATAGTATAATTAATTCAAATGCAATTTTATTAAAGAATAAACAAACAAAAATACGAATGGAATCCTTTTAAAGAAGTCGTGGTTGATATTTGATATTTATAAGATATTTTGTTCACAACAAAACTTGAATGTCTAGGTTTCAAAATAAAGTACACTTTCAGTATCATTCTTATTGAAAGACCTTATTATTATTTTCAGAATAAATAAGTTTTGTAGTACATATCTTTTACATTAAAGTGGTCCGGCCGTCACGTGACTAATCAACTAGTCAACTAGGCATTTTCTATGACGTAAATATAACAAAATGCTCTTAAAAATCGTAAACTAGGCAATTTGTATAACTTAAATGTAATAAAATGCTCTAAAAATATCGTAAAAGCATCAAAAACCAAAGTTTTTTATGTTTTCTTTTTGGAAAGCGGTGTAAGGTATGGTTTATTTTGCATAAACAGAATCTGTGATACATTTTCTTTATGATGAAAATTTTTTGAAGCTCAATCATTGTGAGTTCTTCCATAAGGTATTGTTTTAAAAATCACAATTTTAAAATGAAATAATTCAAAATTTTGCCCCACAAGAGGCCCTAAAACAGTGGTTATTGTAATCAAGGGACTTAGAACTATCGTTTACTGCAAACAAAAAAATGAACATTTACCGTACTTGATCAAACAGCCGGACTACCTTAAACAAGTTACAATTATAAGTATTTGTTTGATCTTTTATAATTTACATAGTCTTTAGTTAAAATTTGTTTATAAATAGAGGAAGATAATTTATATTTTAAGTACGTTGTTTTTCAAAATGATAAATATAATATTATTGTTTATTTGTGAAATTTATAGAATACTTTTACACGTTCGTATCGTTTTAGTTTTTTTAATTTCTTTTATGACTGTAAGTATTATATACAAAGTATTTTTCTGCATTATGAAGTACAAAAATCCATCTGGTGTCTTTTTCATTATTACCGTACCTAGATCTTTGCGATATTTTGCATTAAAAATAGTTACATGTCGATTTCGATATGGGTTGAATGTTAATAGGTATTTTTAAGTTCATCTTATTAAACTTTACCTTCTTAAAAATGAATGTTAAACCTGACATATGGCATAAAAAATGTCCACCAATAATAAATTGCTTTGGATAAAGCTTGATTAAAACAACAAATATAATAAATATAATAAAACACGAAAATTGATTCAAACCGGAATGTATTCAGTTCTTTCGTTAAACCTACCACCCTCTAACTAAAAAACTGCCACTCGGCTGTATATCAACTATTATTTATCAGACAGAAGGCTGTGAAAATTCGTTTAAATGTCACCATATCTTTTAGAATAATTTTGATTGAAATTTCTTTTTTGTATAAGTAAATTTGAGGGTTGTTGATTTCAATAACTATAATATACCGCCACTATAATTTATGTTCGATAGATATTTTTTTTTCAGTAAATATACGTTTCTACACGTAATGACAAGTTTTTCAAATAAAAGCTTTATTTATTTTCAAAAAATGGAAAATCAAAACTTAAAACAAACCTATTGAGCAAATTTTTGAAAAAAGTTGGTTTTTTTAAAAAAGCAAGTGAAAACAAACAATTTACTGAGTTACTTGTTAAAATAGCATGTATAGACTGTGTTGATTACACTGTCACATTACACATATGTGCATGTCACACATACATAAGTGATATTCTCATATAATACATTCTGTATAAGTTGCGCCTAATTTGCCCCCTCACGGATAAACACTGATATTTACGAAAAAATGTTTCATATAAAAGTTGTTTATTTTTTTATAAGGAACATTTTTTACTTAACTCGCAGACTTAACTTAATGAATTCTACAGGAGACGGGCTTAAATAATAAAGGAAGTTCCATTTCACTATGGGCGTACGGTCTATCATTTAATTTCTATAGATGATAATAATTATTGCATCGTATGTTTTAATTATTATTTACTACAAACATGTCGTTTCAAATCCGAGAAAGAATCATAAATATTTTCCGGTGAACACAGATTATGAATAAAAAACATTTTCTGGCGATAGATACGTACATGATATTCTCATGAGAGTGGGTTGATGTTTTTTCTACCTTATTTATTAAACATGTTTCTTTTCATTTGCAATACAGATTTTTCTGTCGTTATATTATCTTCGCTTGAAATGGTGTACTAAATACCCAGAGAATGCATATAAAAAAGTAAATAAGTTTTACAAACTGTATTATGTAAAAAAAAAATCTCAGCATGTATTTATTAGTTTTTTTTCTTTCTAATTTTATTCTTTTTCTAAATTTTCTCGATAATCGATTTATTCCAATAACATGTGTTTTCTTTCAATAATGCAATAATAAATTCATGTTGATTTTCAATTTTATATGAAAAGAAGTTTTCTTAATATTCTCAAGTGATGCTTTATGTTCAAAATATTTTATATCGTGTTTTAAACTGATACACTTGTGCAAGTATGACAAGTTCATATGCCGATCATAAACTAGTTAATGCCAAATTTTAATATTTAACCAGGGCGTTTAATATATTCTACTGTAAATTGTAGTATCGATCACACCAATTTTCAAAACTTCAATTATCAGGTTTTTAAATATCGGTCACTGGTTTTTTGTTTTTGAATCAACTTAAGATTTTTAAAAATATTGTCCACGAATATTTTACAGTAGGTATTAACCCCAATCTTAATATTCATGTAAGTTCAGATATCATGTAGTAATATTTAAACTGCTACTAGTAGGACCAAAATTTATATTTTTAAACTAATCCAAGCTACATTTATACAAATGTCAGTTCGTTAAAAGTATAATGTAGATTTTAGTTGAATGTCCAATAGCCAATGTGCGGTTTCAAATAATTGTTTATCCAAATCCGACCCTAGTGGTTCATTAAGTTATAGCGTTACCGATTCTATAAGTGATATGCCTAGGGTAGCAGATACAATTCCCGCTGCCACAACAACAATTCTACGGATATACTGGCCTTCAACTTACTTACCGAAATTATATCAAGTACAAGCGGATGTAAACAAAAGATAAAACTGTGAATTAAAAAAGTGATCACAAACAATTGACTGAGATAATTGCTGAAATACCATGTATAGATATGTAAGTAAAAAAAGACAGTCACTCTTAGATAGCCACATATACATACATGTCAAACATATATAACTATTATTCCCATATAACACATACTATTTAATAACTTGCGCCCTCACGGGTAAACAGTGATGTTTACGACAAAATGATTCAAACAAAAGGCTTTTATTTTCTTTAAAAGGAACATTTTTTTACATTTAAACTTTTGTTCTATCTCTAACGGTTTACAAAATGGATCCTATAGACCCAAGATCTAATTGACCTATATTAGTCATTTAGAAAATCGACCTCACTTTTTACACCCTAAGCATGCTATAAAAATTTCTTGATATCTCTTTTAATTTTTTATTTTTCGTGTTGACAGACGGACAGACAGCCGGAAATGGACAAATTAGCTGATTTTATGAACTATACCAAAATTTGGTACGTAGTATCAATATTTTTAATCGTTACTTTAATACTAAACTTGGTATACCTTGATATATTTCAGACATAAATGGTATAAAAATGGAGATTCTCATTAAGTAATGATCAACTTTTTTTTCTAAAAAATCGAAAACTCAATGTGTTGTTTGGGGTTTAAAAGTTTAAGACAGGGTTACTATGGTACGGATACCTCCTTGATAATTGATCATTTGTTCTGATGATATATTGATGAGAGTAGCATCGGTTCTTCAACAGGATGTAACTAATACGAACACACAAAAATATATAAAATAATTTGTTCGAAAATAAATTTCAATTCCATCTAAAATGTAATTCGTATTACTTTACAATGAAAACGAAATATACATACATTCATACATACATACATGCATACATACATACTTACACGCATACATTCATATACAAATACATAGAACAAGATTCAACGTTTATTTCACTCTGATTTTCTTCTCAAATGGTCTGTCTAATAGAAAAACAGCAACGAATACAACACATAGCAGTTGTCAGAAGTCTAGATTCATGAACTTGTCGCAAAATGAACTATTACACTAATATTCTTTTAGTGTTATAAAGATAGAATTGAGAGCATACGTAGTACTAGTACCTACGTAGTACGTACAAACGAATGAATAACCATCTATTCATGTTTCCGTTTCTGCACATAATTCTAATATTTTATCTTTTTAATATAGAAAATGTCAACGTATCGAGTTCGTTGGTTGGTTTGTCTGCTGTTACCTTCTACATTTCCTTTTACACCACTCTCTCACAAGCCAAACCAATTTTCAATTATTTTAAAAATCCTTTTTTTTTTTTACTATTGCATACCTTCATGTTATTTGTATGGTAAATTCACTATCAGCGAATCACATACATGCCTTCACTGCTTCATGAACTTTAATAGTATAAAATTATTCAAATCATTTTATTAAGTTTTTACTTAAAAATGATAATTTTTATTCTAAAGCATGCCATAAGAAATAATAGTGATCTTATTTTCGAATGGCAGTTGATAATTTTAAAATAAATCCAAATCTAAACCTTCATGGTTTTGCCAGTTTACACTAGAAAGTTATTTCAAAGATTATTTTACGATCAAATAGTAATATGTATTATAGTCCAATTAATAAGCTGAAAAAAAGTGACGAAAGTGGAAAAGTGGGGAAACAGCACCGATTTTAATGAAAGTTTTTTTAAATGTGTTTATTGGACCCCATGAAACATTCAGCCAACTAAACCTAGTCAAAAAAGAGCATAGGGTCCCAGCGGGGGCATATGTAATATGTAGTTTCTTTCAAATGCTTATTTTGACTTAAAATTGTCATCTAGTAAACTGAAACTAAAGTCATTTTACGAATTTTGTCACATATTCCAAAAATCGTGCTTAATATATACTGATAAATGAAAAATCTGGGAAGTATTTCTGATAACCGAATCTAATGCCACATAAACGGATTCTGTTACGTGTTCCAAAAACTGTCCCATTGTTTGCCAATAATTTCACTTTTTTGGCATAAAAACGGCAAACCAAGTATTTATTATCTAAACTTTGCTATACCAAGAATTTTCTGTCGCTGATTACGACGAATCCTATATCCGATTACATGGATTCTGCATATATTCCCAAAATTGTGCCATTTTTGGCCAAGAATTATATTTTTTTGGCCCAAAAACGCCAAGCTAAGTGTTTATAAAAAATGACATGGTTTTTGGAAGGCGTCATAGCATTCGTGTCGGACATCGGATTCGTAAACAGCGGCCAAAAATACATCCTAAAAACTGTTGGGGCGAGAAATTCTTTCCTTGCCGTTTTTGTACCCAAAAAATGAAATTCTTCGCTAAAAATGGAACGATTTTCGGAATACGTTACAGAATTCGTTAATATCATTAAAACAAGTTCATAGGTTTGAAAAAAGTGAAATATCTTTCCGTGCAACATATTTTTATCAATTTATATTAAGTATCAAAATACTTCTTCAAAAACATTGTGCGCAGAAAGTGCACAGATTTGATATTCAAGTAATGTAGTAATTACTCTCACCCACGTTTACATTACTACTATATAAGCTTTTTTATTCATTTCGAAAATAAACCGCAATAACAACAAATGAAATTACCACACACATCTAAAATGATTAAAATTTCATTTATCTGATAGAATTTATACACACATAATATATGTATAACGTAGATGCCTGCAGTCAAGCTACCTACTATCTAGAAATCAGGTGTTGATTTTTAAACTAAGTGGATTCAGAACTAACAAGGAAATAGATCCCAATTTATTCTATAAACACACACGTACATGTTATGAACCCTCTAGACAATTCGTTTATATATATATATAGAGGATGCTTTAAAAATTTGTGATTTACTTTGAAAAACAAACATTTGATTTCACAAAATCGGTATCTAATTTTTTTTAACCCCCGAATTAAAAAAATGGGTTTTATAAGTTTGACCGCTATATGTGTGTATGTGTGTGTGTGTCTTAAATATCTTTCAAGTGCGAGTTTAGGGTTCTATATCCGATAATTTGTAAATTTCACTAGTATTTTTATTTAATTTATTTTGGCGTCCGCTTTCGGAAAAGATTATCATCTTAGAAATATTTTCACCATCGTGGAGTTTACCGTTAAAACTTTAAGTTTAGCGTACATCCTTACTATTACATAAAGTTCGGTGTCTAGAATGATCCATAAATTGATAAAGTACTAGAATGGTCCATAAATTGATAAATATTGGGCAATCCGGCTAAGAAAAATTCTCTTAACTATTACTTTACCTAAATAATAAATCTTTTCCAATATTTGTTGTTTTGTTTCTATGTTCTCTAAATTAAATTTTAAGAATTTAAACTATTAATTCTACCACGTAACGTGGCGTGAAACGCGTAATAAGGTATTTAATATTTACTACACCACAAAATCTGTTCAAAAAAGAAAACTTGAAATAGCAAAAATGTTTCTCAGGAAATTATAAACACCTTTTGTTTTGAACAATTTTTCGATTACGCAACGTATTCGACAGAAATTAACTGACTCTTACTCGCAGCAGTATCAATTTTCGTTCTTAATAGGCCAAATTACCAACGAGAGTTTCTTTAATCATCCCCTGTTCTCCCATTCCGAAAGTCTCTTTGATTCACCCTTCTATAATAGTTTGGAGAAATCAGGTCAAAGGGATCCTTCTCATCACACGTTTTTTACCTCACTTTCCGATTGTAGTCATTGAGTTTTAAAAATCCCGAACTATATATATATATACTAGCTGTTACCTGCCCGCTTTGCTGGGCAACATCCCCACTTGCACCCCTCCCTCCACATTTCCTTGCGTTGGATAACAGTTTTGTAATGTACACGTCATGCTCTTTTATTTGATACCCCACTTAGGTATATTTGTAAATATTCGATATTTCCTTCCCACTTTCTCGCTACACCTTTCTACCCTCCGAAGGTTAAAAAAATTTCTAAATGTAATTTAAAACATTCTGACCAAGTTTTGAACTATTAAAAGCCATAATTGAAAAATATGAATTTTTTATTCATGAATACCCCCGCAACCCCCCTTGTGGGTGGAATTTCGTAAAATCCGTTCTTCTCCGACCACTACTTGGCAAAAGGAATATTCCTCCCAAATTTCAAGTCTCTAGGTCTTATAGTTCCAGAGATATCGTGATGAGTGACTATCTATCTATCTATCTATCTATCTATATCTATAGAAAGTCTCCTATATATTTATAGATATATTCGGGAGTTTTAAAACTTATCAAGAGAACAAAATGGGATCTTATATAAAATTCAGGTCGTTTCGATTCGGTCGCGTTTTTTGTTTTTATTTTTTTTATAACTCTCTATACTGGGAAATTATTCATGTGGACCTCAAGGGTCGCACCAGAGAATGTTTTGAGAGAATGGTGCCCCGATTAAGAACGAGAGAAAAATTAGTTTTATTTTTGTGTAAGCACCCTGTATATTAACTACCCAATATTGTACATCTTCATTTCCAGTAAGTATATATTATATAGAAATAGCAACAGACAATTTGCAATATTTTCCCTCTTATATTACAACAAGGGAGTAACAACATGGGTACTTTCAATCAATCGATCTTTCTTAAACTACGTACTTCTTACTACTTACTAATACCACATAAATATACATACGAATATTATCATAGCCTACCCCCAAAAGTACCCAACTACCATCAGCAAAGGTATTCGTCGTATACATCAAACAATGTTTATATGTTGTCATTCAAAGAATCTTTATGTAAAATATTTCCAACTACTTATACTTACTTTGAATATGGAACAATTTATTATTTTGAAATAGTGACATCTTAGTTTGATGATAATGAAAATACTAACAAACAAACATTGACGACGTAGTGACTCACGGACTGTGTTTAAAATAATCATTTTCTAATGAAAATGTTTTCATAGTAATAATAATTATTATTTATTTAATTTTCTTGAATGTCCCTGATAACCATATTCCATTTTGATATAATATTATTTTCGTCTTCAGGAAACTGTCAGTCATGAAATAACCTTCATAAACCTACTTCCTAGGAACATTCAGATTCTAGGATAGTAACTCAGACTACAGAGAATTTATTTCTGCATTAAATTTCCATTTTGTAGATAATTAAATTTCCTATCTTTTAAGTCAATTTTTTTTTTAATGAAAAAAAATTTCAAGGGGTGATTGCAACATTAAGCGCGTTATAACTTAATAAATATTAATTTTAGAAAAACAAGTTTAAAGTAAACGTTTTAGGAAATTTGTGGATTTAAAGATTAATTGTATATCATTTTATTGTTTAAACAAATATTACAAAAGATATAGGTCAAATAGTAAACAGTGATGTTAACTCGTGAGGGCGCCAATTAGGCGGAAATTTTATAATATGTACTATACTTGATTATTAGTTATGTATGTGTCACATGTATGTATGTGTTATGTGATAAAGAAATAAACACTGACTATGCATGGTATCTGAACAATTAACTCAGTCAACTGTTTGTATGACTCATCTGGTAAACCGTTAGAGATAGAACAAAAATTTAAATGTAAAAAATGTTTCTTATAAGAAAATAGACAACTTTTGTTTGAAACATTTTGTTTTTTGAACATCACTGTTTACCCACGAGGGCGCAAGCTATGTGCAAATTTTAGTATGTATTATATGGGAATATCAGTTGGGAATGTATGGCTATCTAAGAGTGGATATGTTTTTTTTACTTACGGGACGTCAAAAAACAAACCATTGCGTCAGCAACACTGTCTATACATGGTATTTCAACAATTTATTGAGTCAATTGTATGTTTTCACGTTTTTATTTCGACCAGAAAATGGCATTGTCGATTTTTTAACGGTTTTTTTCTGTCATGTAAGCAATAATAATAATAATTAATGTTGACTTTGATAAATTTATTAACAAGTATATAGATCCTACATGCGAGAATCTTGTGATTGACACGTGTAGTGTGTATACAAATCAAAATATTTGGCATATATATCACGGCCCCGAAAAGTACCATGCACATGACTGGAACTTGCAAACTTTCTTAATAAGAATTTCGAATACTTCAACTTAGTGTGCACAACGATATATCAATCACCTATCTAATGAGGACTGATTTGAGACTAATTTGGAAAAATAAAAAAATATTTATAAAGATGATTATACAGTGTGTCCCCGGATAGAGGTATACTTGTAAATTTTCTTATTTTGCATTTGAAGAAAAAAAGTCATTCTTTATAAAAAGTTTTGCTTATTCTGAAAAGTATGTAGGCATTTTTAAAACTTCTAAATAACGGAATTTATTTCTTGTAATTGAAACGAAACTATACCAAAATTTTGTTTGTATCATCAATATTTCTAAGCGTTACAAACTTGGGGCTAAAATTAGTATACCTTGATATACATATATTTCAAAAATACAAGGTATAGTAAGAATGGGTCATCTTGGCGTCTTATACAAAAGTTAGTCCGAAATCCTGGTAACAAATAAAATCTTACAATAAAGTTTTAAAGTGAAGAAATCAAAAAGTATGGTGAAAAAAGTAAATAAAATAAAATACAAATAAATTATATAACAGTACTATTCAAAATGATTTGAAAATCAATTATAAACATTTTTGAAATATAAATTCTATTATGTACATTATTAATCATGCGCGCATATTCCAATTTCCATTTGTTTGTAAAGGAATGTTTACTCTAATAATATTATTATATGTATATGAATGAGTGTGCTAGTAAAAGGGAAAGCCAGGGTTGGAATATGGTAGAGTACCTATATACAAACACAGTATTATAGCCCCCCGATATTATTTTCAACATTGAATAAAATAGAATCATAAATACAAAAGTTTATGCAATACGTTCTACACATCTTTTAGTAAGATACATTTCCTTGTATACATATTATGTATTTTTATAAAATGATTATATTCAGGAATAGTACGCTTGTTTTTGGAGAAAGTGATTATTGATATTGAGCGTCTCAAGCTTTTACAATAGTCGTGTATGAGTGACTCATAGAAATTTAATTTATATATATATATATATATATATATATATCAAAAGCGGTGGAAGCGATGGGAAAATCAGGACGCTACAGCCTTACCATGCATCCAAACTTAGCGTGCATGCAATATTTTCGCCCACTAGAACAAACTAACATACATAAATACATTGCAAGTTAAATAAAAGCTTAAATAAAAGCTTAAAATATCAACGTAACACGATCACGCAAAATTTGAAAACAAGCATAAAATGTTGATAAATTAAAAAAAATGTCCCTCTACTACTAACAGCAGTATTGGTCCGAGATCTTGCTAATAGAAGTTGAATTTCAAACTTTCTGTACATGTCAAGCTTGCAATCAGCTTTTGAGTAGTCGAGGTTTAAGTGTTTAAATACTATGTATATACAGTGTGTCGCATTTAAGATGAAGACAACCTCACTCTTTCGTCATTAATAGGAATATCGATTTGATAATTTGCACAGTTATATAGGGAGATGTGTTACAACTACAAATTAACGTGCAAATTTTCAAATCGATATTCCTATAAATGACTAAAGTTTGAAGGTGTCTTCATCTTAAATGCGACACACTGTATACAAAAACTTTTAATTTCCTGAACTTCTATAACGATTATCCCACGTTTGACTATGATATATAAGTGTAAGTATTAAAATACACAATGTGTATAAGCTGTGCACTCCTAGAATGGATATTATAGTGAGAGTTTATGGAGCTAGTACGTTCATTTCCCTTCATCGTCTGTCTTATTTTATTTATTTTTCAATTTGTTTCCATTATTTGTTAATTGTTTTATAAGGTAATTGCATACATATTTTATTATTCTATATGTTCTATATCCTCTATTGTGGGTATTTCTTATATTTGTCGAACATAAATATTAATTTCCAAAAAATTTAATTCATTTAAATTTCAAATGTGAATGATTTTTCTGTATTTTCAAATAGATTATATTTTATTACAAACAAATAACATACTTTTATTTATGTTATTATGTTTTGAGTATCTCGATGAAGGGTTTATTTTTATAGTTTCTTGAAAATAAAAACAAAAAAGTCGTAGTAGCTTTGTTTAAAAATGCAAATTATTGGATTAATAACAAGCAAAATATTAGGGAATTGCCGAAGGAAATGAAGCTATTGCTTTTGTACTGATAGTGGAATTTTTGAAAAATTTCTTCAAATGTTCATCGATCCTATCTACTAGATGTGAATGATATATAGGGCGTTCTGTTATTAACTGCAGATTGGTGGCCTACAGAATAAGCTCATAAAGACGAAGAAAAAAGTTATTTACCAATTTTGGATCTGATCCCTAATTTGGGCGCAACAGGTTGATAAATTTGTTCATTCACTGACTATCATTCAATAACCAGCAGCCAATAATAATCAGTAGATATTAGTAAATTTCATTTAATAATATTCAACTAAAGAAGGGATATAAACTGATTTCTTTGGATTATATTATTTTGAAAAAAGCATTTAAAAAAAACTATAAAATTATTTCATTGGTTTTGGTCAAATCCCACTTTTTATATTTTTATTATATTTTTACGAAAAAACATTAGATTATTAGTTTAAAAAAAATTACGACACAATGGGTGTGGCTTGTTTGTTTACGTTCAGTTAAAATCAATACGTTTATGTGTCGGCAAACTCTCTAGCGGCTGCAATTTCAGTCCGATTCGACTAAAATTTGGTATCAAGAAGGGTTTTGGTATTTGAAAGGTCAAGTTCGTTAAAGAGAAAAATTGACTGATGAACAAGGGGTGAGTTCCGCAAAGTACAAAATTTTTAATTTTTTTAAATAAACAATATTTTTTAATCAGTTTTAAGCAAAAAAGTACTCTTATACTACATATACAATAAAGTTATTTTCTCCTTAGTTTTTGTTACTATTGGTAAATGTACTGATAGTCATAAATAATGATAAGGTAACTGCAATTGATCAATAAAAATTGTCTATCATTAATATTCGCACACTATATTTATTTTTATTGACAATCTATTTAGTTCGATAATATTTCATTGCTATACAATTAGATAGAAGAATTACAGCAACAATTCTTGTGAGTGTAGAATCTAATTGTATATCAATGAAATATTATCGAAATAAGATTGTCAATCCTTTCCTCAGGCAATTTTTATTGTCACTATAAGTCGCATAAAGGAATATATAAAATAGCCACAAAGGTATCGAGTTTAAGAATTGGAGTCAGGTTTGGCAAGCTCCTCATTAGAACAATCTGAACAGCTGCATTTTTCTTCAGAAAATTCATTAAAACCGATTATATTTGTCTTAAGTTTTTGAGACGAATTAAAACATATTTGAGTTTATTCAGTATTTTATTATAATAATCATAATTAGTATACATATTGATATTATAATAATTTATTATAATATTTCTATAAGAAACAAGTATGTATAATGTGATTTAATTTCCTAATTAAAGAATATAAGCCCCTTCCTCAACACACTTTCGTGGAGGCAAAAAAGAAAAACAGGATTTATTTATAAAACGAAAATCTTTTATCTATATAAAAATAAAAATTAATTGCCAAAAATGTTTGTTCTAGCTTCGCTCCGCTTCAAAGTGGCAGCACCTATTTGAGTAATTATTTTTTTGTTGTATTTGTATAATTATACGAAAGAAAATATTTGAAAAAGTCAAAAAAGCAGTTATACTTTTATTACAATTATTAAATTTGTTAAAATGTGTGTAAAAATTGGTTGTAGTGTGTGAGAATTGCGAGCGCAGCGACACATTGGGCCGAAGACTCAAACCAAGCTTAGCCAAAGGTCGTTTTATTGTCCCAGAAATACTAGTAATAATAATATTTATTCGTTATTTTTTTTACAATACATTGTTGTTCAGAACATGTCATACTTTGGTATAGAAAATAGGAAAGTAAGGTGTGCAGGCTGCCTTTAAATGAAACTATCCCGGTATTTACCTAAATGCAATACACACAGTTAACCATAGTAAACCAGGGGTAGTCGGTATCCAATTCAAACGGTTAGAAACCTGCCGAATATCACAGAAGGTTATTCGGTTTTGGACAAAGAATAAAATAATATAAAGGAAGTACAAATAAAATACATCCTACTTATTACAAATATAGATGAAATAACATATTATTTAAAATTTACAGAAGTATAATTAAACATCGGGTTTTTTCTTCAGTTGAGTATAGATATAAGTATGCTTAAATTAAATAACAAATAACAATAACAAAAAAGAAAACCTTCAACTGAGATGTCAGTTAATAATAAATAAATAACAGTTATAAAAAAATAATAACAAAAAAAATCCCCTCAACTGAAATTCCAAATACTAAAACACAAAAATAATTATAAATACGATAAATAAAATCCGTACAAACACTAAAGTCGCAAATCATGAGCGATTAGTGACCGCATATTGTGCTAGAGTCTTAGAGAAGAACATCATCCCTAGAGTATGGGTATTTGTTAATCAGATACATTTTTACGGCCATCACAAAAGTCACTCCGTCCTTTTTCATGAATTTCCAAATAGAAGTATAAAATCGAACCTACATTAACTATAATCAGTTATGTTACACTTATCGGCATAAAGACAATTTAATTCACTATTTATAAAATTAAGTTTACAATAAATGTAAATCAATCGCTCTGTACAAATTATAATTTCGAAATAATACTTTTTCTTTGTTTACGAGATGTAATCCTATAAAGTAGAAATAAGTAGTAAGCCAATTATTATGTTTCATTGTACAAAATATTATATAGAATTTCTAGAATATTATACGTCGAAAATAATACAACACAATAAAATAATTACTATGTTGTTTATAGTGGAAATAAATGTACAATATACCTACAAGTATTGCGCTTGTAAGAGAATGGGATATTCACAAAATCTTTTAAAATTATGAATGTTGATGATTATTATATGAAATGATGAATTTTAATATATATCAAGTATTCTGTACGAATTATTTTAACATGCAAGCCTCCGTCATTTCAAACTAAAGTTACATAAAACCGGGAAAATATTGGTATGAGAACAACGTTTTCGAGAGTTCTTTCTTACGGATATAAATATATATTTCTTTACTTATTGAACTAAGGTGGTGTAAAGTACAGCGTTCTACTACAAATTAAAACAATATTATTTAATTATAAAACTAAATCAGTTTAAAATTACATTCAAAACTATCCTTTTTTTATTGGATATCGTGTCTTATATGTATTATTATTATAACGTTTCCTTTACATGTAGTTAACAAAGACTGAATCAAGCACAATTTACTAATCCAAGGTCAACATTGGTCAGCCATGGCCAAAGCTTATAAATCGAGCCTTTAATTTTCAACATGGCTTGATTTGCCAGCCCTTGTCCAAGATTGTGCCAAAACTGTTTTGTCAAGCTTGGAGCAATGCTAATGAACCTTTGTTGTTAGTTTATACCATTGTTTAGTTTATACCAGTACCAATGTCGGGGCTAGTATACAGTAAGCAAAGACACCGGCATTATAACAGTTCGATAATCAAAATAACTGCAGAGAAGGTTCTATTTGGAGTTTTATCTTAGTGTCTATATTACCTTTTATTTACAGCTAAAATTCCACTGACACACGCTCATAAAAAGCGTTAATTTTTGGACCTAGTCTAAAACGATTATATTATAAATTATGGAAAACAAACAAAACCCGCTATACCTGACTAATTAAGGATTGGTGAGCACTGTAGTGGGACACAAATTTCAAAAAGTATTTTTTTCTATTTTGATGGTGAATTATGGTTTAACTTGAAAATAGTAAGACAAAAAGTAAGACAAAAATTTTTCGATATCTGGAGTAATTTTCAAAATATTACAAATTGAAAATTTTGTTTAATTATTTAGCTTTCGATACTTAAAAAACCAAGGCAGATTTCAGAAAATTTTATTCATTGTTTTCGTCCACATTCATGAAGTTATAACAAACTATATTATCAACGTTAAAATAAAATCGAATAATTTCAACCACAAGTCTAAACTTGCCTTGGCGCTCGTACTACCCCAATTATTTACAGTGATAATTTAATTTTCAACATTTCAAAAAGAACACATTTAAAAATTCTCAATGGCGATGTAATTAGTGAATTTTAAGCCGAGGGGCTTGCGTACTCTAGATAATTTCTATTTCAAAACTATCATTATTCTGCATTATCGACCAAAAATTTAATTACTAATTTAGGAATACAAGGCTGATGAGAACATTATTTTCAGTCATGCACAGGTGTATACACTTAGTTATATGATTTCATCCATGATGATTATAATGGCACTACTGCAAGCGTACGTCAGGAAATTCATTTCTACGAATAATAAATAAACAGCCAAACAGCGCGGCATCAGCAAGCTTAATGCAAAATTAAATTTTATAAAATTAACACTAGTTGCAACGCTATGTGAATCTTATACAAGGTGATTCAAGTGTTTTTCAAACAAAAATAAATAAGTAATTACACAAATAGTGCTTCACATTTTGGACATTGTATATGGTTTCTTCTAGTACGAAATGAAATTTTAGACAATGTAGCCAAAAATAGCCTCAAAACAAACTAAACGATAGAAATTAAACAAAAATTGACGATCGAAATAATTTAATGGTGAATCAAATAAAACCATAACAGGCTAAATGTGACTGGAATTTTCCATTTTTTGGGTAAATCATAACTTTTGGAGAAAATTGAAAATAATTCGAAATCTGTGATTTGAGAAACTATTCAGTTTTTTTATAACGGAATAGAATTATTACTTATTCATAAAAGAGAAAATTATCTACGCTTCCACCATTAAATATTTTTAGTCAATCCTGAAAATCTTGATCAGGATATTCGGAAAAGTTATTGTATTGCCATTGATAAGTGTACATTGAAAGATTTCGTTAAAATGGATAACATTCAAAGATTCCGTTACATAGATACACAAATACATATCAAATAAAGTTCCAAAACTGAAACCCTGACAATTATAGAATCGCGCTCTTAAATGCATGAAAACAAGAAAATATTTTCGTCGACGTTGTTATGATAAGTAAAATCGTCATTACAGTCGGGGGACTTCTTTTCGGTCCTGTGGAAAACGGTTTAATCTTAGAGGTCCCCCGACTGTATTGACGATTTTACTTATCATATGACGATTTTACTTATCAACAATTTCAGATGAAAATATTTTATTGTTTTCATACTTTTAAGATAGCGATTCTGTAATTGTCACGATTTTAGTTTTCAAACATTATTTTATTTAAACCATTTTGGGGATATAATTTCGTCAGAAAGTATAAAAACATATATATATTTAAAAAGTGCTATCATAACGATACCTCATGTGTCAAATTATGAGAAGTAGCTTAGAAGCTCGGAGGGAACAGACGAAAATATATACATTTTAAACTATTTTGCGGCTATAATTCCATTATTAATAACATAAGAAATTTCCATGAAATCAACTATTTTGTGACATATATTATAGGAAATTATTGCTAATATTGAAACGTATACACAACTTTAAAAAAAATTAAATTTGTATAATTCGAATAAAATTTTTTTCGGTAGATTGAATTGATTCATCCTGTACACAAAAATTAGGCTAGATAAAATAATAGTATAACATACAAAGAACAAAAAGAGTATATTAAAAATAAAACAGGAAGTAACTTTCCGAGCGTAAATGATATTCAATTATTTTGTTGATGCCTGAGTGTTATATAGAATGTCGCTATTTTATATATTATATATTTTATAAATGTTCTGTTTCACTCAACAGCTTAGGCTTTTAAAAAAATATCTACATTATTTTTATTATCATTATTAACAAGGGAATTCGTAAAGTGTAATACTGTCGATAAATTGATTATAATATTTCGTCATACTTCATATTTTTCGAATGACATACTATTTTGTGGAAATACATTTTTACTTCTTTATACTCATTTCAAAAAATTTTGAAACCACGAAAAAATTCGATGTAGTTTCGTATTAAATTATGCATGCAGTGCATCCATGAGTTCATTTTGTTTATTTTCATCATGACGTAGTTCTAAGCACGTAAGTAGATATATATGTATTTCCGTAACTGAAAGATCATTAGCCGAAGAATGTTAAATTTTGGTTTCAAGATTACTATAATATCTTAACATGTTGTAACAGTAACGCTTGTTCACTTCCAGGTAAGTAGCGATATCGGAAATTTACTAGCAAATGCTTTTGTTTAGACCTATAATTTTTGTTTTAGGGCTAGAATAACATGTTTAATCTGACCACAACCAACGAGCTCCTCACTTTTGTCTACCGTACATCAAACTCTTACGCCAACTAGAAACAATAACAACCTATATATGAAAGACCAAGCTAGTCCAAAATTTCTGTAATGGTTTTTGATTGACTGTTTTTAACTTCGTTTCTAATGGTCGTACCAAAAAAAAGCATTTTTAACCTTGAAATGTAAATTATTGAAAATTGAAAAGAAAAATATTTAAAGCATAAATTCTAGAAAATGCAATAAAAATTTTCGAAATTATCGAAAGTAGTTCCTAGCGACTTTACGGATAAACATTGATGTTTACAAAAAAATGTTTCAAATAAAAGTTGACTATGTTTTTATAAGAAACTTTTTCAATTGATTAAATGATCGAAAATGCACTATTTTAAAATTGACATATCTCGATCAATTTTGAAGCCAGAAAGTCGAAAATGTGGCCATTTATATCAGCTAAAACTTTTATTTCAATTTTTTATTGATTTTATGGTTTCAATATTTTATGCAACTAACTAACTGCATAGTTTCTTGTTTGTTTTTTTTTAATTTGTTAAAAACTGATTAAAATCCGCAACTATCCCACAAAAAAGGTACAATTTTTTCGTACGAAGGTTTTACAACCTCTAAATAACTGTGGAAAATTACAAAGATGCAACACCTTTTTTCTTTTAGATATTTAGACAACTTTAGATATTTAACATTATTCGAACAATTAATTATAGTTCAATATAATTAATTTGAGTCAAATTTAATTGCCAGTCTAATGAGATAGATGATTCATCTTAGATCGGTTTCAAAATTCTTGAAAATATCAAGTTTATTAAGTATTCTTTCAAGAGCTATCGCAAGAGAAACATTTGGCATTTCATTTTTTCCTAAATTTTCACAGCTCTAAACGTAATGGTATTTTAATATTTACAATTTCGGAGTAACTTTGGTGACTTTCTATTAGGAAGCTAATAAAAATACCTATCCAAAAAAAAAACAATCGATTGAACGCAAAATGTAAACGCAATAATAAAAATTACTTACAAAACATTTCTCGTAAATTGAAACTAGGCTATAAGAAAAACTTCCAGTTGTATAATAGCAATATAGCCCAGGAGCTGTCAATCTAAAAAGTTCCCTCATACCGTGCATATATTTTTTTTAAAGAAAATAGATGGTTTAAAACTATAGGAATTCGAAACGGTAGGTTTGCGTGGTTTTGCAAAGCCGAAAAAATGTTTAAAAAAATTAATTATTAAAAAAATCGATAAATGTTTGTCTCTCATGTTGTGAAATGGTTTGCCTAAAGTATATTCTACAGAAAATTTCATTATCTTTCAGAAAAAATTTACGCAAACCAATTTTTTTAGCCGGGAGAGTCAGGCAAGCCTTTTAAAGTGTGTGATGAGGGAGGAAATTTCTCCCTCATTACGTAACATGATTTTTTTATTTTTATTTTGTTCCTTGCAGTATCTACTTTAAGATTATCTTGGTTTGCGGGCTCAGAAACGGCCGGAAATGTCCAGCAAACCAGCTTAAAGTTCATCTACTCTGAACTCATTTTCAATAAATATAATAGATAAACACATACAAACTTGTATAGACAATAAACACATTCAAACATGTATAGACACTTGTGGTATTTCTTCTATCCTCTGCATTTATAAACTGACTTTATTTTTATTAAATTATTAAATCCATCCAAAATGAAAATTTCCTATTATTCCTTTAATTATATTTACCCTTTCATTATTTCAAATCGTAAAAACAACAAGACGTCATATCCAGGGCCGGATTTAAATTTCTGCCGCCCTGGGGCACTTTAGAAAATGCCGCCCTATGACTGAAATTTTATTTTAATAGTTTTGATATCTTATTTTTTAAAAATTAGAATAACTAATTAATTGCAGAAAATTTATTATGTATTACATATTATTTATTACTGTTCTTTTAAATTAAAATTAATTAGTATTATTTGATAATTCTCCAATTTTAGGAAAATTCATTGATCAATTAAAGTTTCTGTTATCAAAAAGACATACATAATTTGAAAATATTTTTAATTCTTCAAAAAAAGTATATTAATTTATCAATTCCAGAAAATAAAAATATCAAATTTTATTTTTGCAAACCTTTATGGAAATAAATTAATTAAACTATTTTAATAGTTTTCACTTAAATTTCCCATATTATAATATACAAAATTTTGATTTGATACATAATGCATAAATTATATTTCTTGAAAAATAAAATGTTTATTTAAAAGAATTAGTTAATTATATATTGTATAGAAAATATTTTCTCACATTCCAAATTTTGCCGCCCTAGAAAATTTGCCGCCCTGGACACTAGCCCCGACTGCCCCTAGTGTAAATCCACCACTGGTCATATCCTATATGAAATTCGTACTAAAGCATATCAAAAGAAAATATAGAAAAGTAATTTTATAAAATAAAAGTATTTAATAGAAAATAAAAAATAAAAATCACCATAAAACAATAGTAATTTTACAACGAAACATTTTTCTAGTTTATATTTATTGAAAATGAGTTCAGAGTAGATGAACTTTAAGCTGGTTTGCTGGACATTTCCGGCCGTTTCTGAGCCCGCAAACCAAGATAATCTTAAAGTAGACACTGCAAGGAACAAAATAAAAATAAAAAAATCATGTTACGTAATGAGGGAGAAATTTCCTCCCTCATCACACACTTTAAAAGGCTTGCCTGACTCTCCCGGCTAAAAAAATTGGTTTGCGTAAATTTTTTCTGAAAGATAATGAAATTTTCTGTAGAATATACTTTAGGCAAACCATTTCACAACATGAGAGACAAACATTTATCGATTTTTTTAATAATTAATTTTTTTAAACATTTTTTCGGCTTTGCAAAACCACGCAAACCTACCGTTTCGAATTCCTATAGTTTTAAACTATCTATTTTCTTTAAAAAAAATATATGCACGTATGAGGGAACTTTTTAGATTGACAGCTCCTGGACTAATAGAACAGTATCCGTAAAGAGTAGTTTATTGTAGTTGATATGTTTCACGATGTTCTGCACTGTTAATATTCAAAGTTGGAGTTTTATTAAATGTATGTATAGTACACTACTCCTATAGTAATAACATTGTATGCATAGTATGTATAGACGTGAATCTAATTGCTATCACATTTGTAAAACAACAAATATCGTTACCATGCCATACTTTTATACATTATTTTGTACATCGTTCGAATCAACCCACCACAACATCACCATTCAATGTAAAAAATTCACAATACAGGAGCTACGTAAGCTAAACGAAGTTTGTTCAAAAAAATTTATTTACCATATAACTTTATGACAAGCTCTCACTACAACAGAATTTAGTGCTTGTTGTTAGAAATAACTACACACTATTCAATGTGTACTTATTATTTGCCTCAAATTACTAAATCGATTGTTGATATGTATTGTCAATGCCAAATAATGGACTAAGAGATAGAGACGTGTTCTGCTCGTGATTTGTAGTCCTTCCAATTTTGTTGTCATTATGTAAAGGGGGTGTGGGGGAACCTTTTTTGGTAATGGCAGATAAAATCACTGATGCGGGGGTGGAGGATGCGAGGGTGAAAGTGAAAAACTGATCATGATTTGTAATATGCCCGCCCTTCTTTGCCAATGTAATTTGCGTCACCTGAGAAGTAAAAATTGAAGAGGGCGGATGACTAGGTCTTGCCTTAGGAGTGGAAAAATAGAAATTAAAAAAATCTTATTTTTTGTTTTGCTATGTCATAAATTAAGATGAAGGAGTAAAATTCATGGGATAAAAAAAAAACGGTCAAATGATAACTTAAATAAAATGTATTTTTTACAACTTTGCTCCGAACTTGAATACCAAAATGAACCAAATACTAAGTGATAGATATATGAAGAAAATAACCATTAGTTACATTGTCTCTCAGAAGAAAATTCACAATAACCTAACACAAGTACTTTTAGCGTATCTACTTTTCACACATCCATGTACAAACACGTACATACAAATAAAATAACAGAGAAACCATAAAAAAGCTTATAGAAAAATTCAATTTACTACAGCAAATTACTTTTCTATGTGTTTCAGTTATAGAAAATTCTTGAACGTTTGAGCATTCTATTTTTTAGTTCAAAAAGCTATTACATATAATAAATTACAATAATTGTCAAATGCATTCCATTTTTAATTATTATTTCATATTACATATTCCATATTATTTATTAAATTGTAAACTTGTTTTGTAATCTAGGGTACAATCAGTCGAAATAAAGAAGGTGCTAGTAAATGAATTTATGATTTTTTTAAATATAAAGAAGAAGGTCGTTGAAAAATCAAGGTCGCCCTATTAGCTCAGTTGGCTAAGGCGTAACCAATTACGTCTGCGGTATGCGGTATTAAAGTAAAAATAAAATAACGGACAACCGAATGGATATTCTTTCAGATGAAGAAATTTTTAAAAAAGAAACTTTTAGTTGGGAATTTACCGGTAACCCTAATTATGTTAGCACTCAAGGATGTTTGAAAATAATTTTTATATAGTTTTTTGCGGGTGACCTTGACACCTTTACTTGCAATGCCTCAAGCTCAGTCATTTTTTATTTCCATCGGTTGAAAATATAAAATCAATAGACAAGTTGTTCAATAAACCCAAAAAATAAATTATAAAGAAACATTTTGGATCAATAAAGATGGGTAGTATTTCAATCAAAAAATCAAATAAAAATGTTAAATAGTAATATGTTACACAAACCAAAATGAAAATCGAAAGAAAAATAGATAAAAACCACCACACACAATATAAACATTAGAATATATCACAAATGTTTATACTAAACCTAAACTGCCATCAGCGGTCAAGTGTGTCGTACCGATTATCCTGATGCGTTACTATTCTATACTTTGAGCCACTCGTTATGGATATTTATTGCATTCATATTCCTATTTTTCATTTGTTGAACACAAGCATTCAGTTTTCAAATCAGTATACGTAGAGAGCGCGATAAAAACGACTGACAACATAAAATCAGGCTATAGAACGTTAGTTAATATGAATTGGAAGCCAATTATTTACTTAAAAAGTTGAACTTAAAGTAAAAAATATATTATTTCTATAAATAAAAGTTGCAATATAGGTTGAATTAAATTTTTTCTTTTAATCAGCTGAAAAAAAAGTTAGTAGAATAAACACAATCTTAGGTGAACTATCAAATTGACAGATTTAATCTGTTAAAAAATGTTATTGTTAAAGTTATTAAATATTTATTGTCTTTATTTAATCTTTCAAATATAAAGTGATTTAAGGAAATTTTGTCCGCCCCGAGCACTATGATGTTCTCAGTTGGTCCACCATACGATGTGCTCTCTAGGAATAAGCATGTTATCTTCCTGGTAATGTTGCAAAATAAATTTAAATGACATTCGCCGATTTATAAAATGGCATTGCTCAGCAGTGGAAGCAAACATCGAAAGTCGTCACCTGATCTTGTTTGCGTCTCTTACTTCGTTGAAAATTATGTTTGCGAAGCATAATTATTTTTTAATTAACCAAGCGAAGTAATTGCTCATGTTAGTAGTAAATTAGCAATCTTTGATTAAACTAGACATCTATGACTACGTACACAGTTAACGTTGTTTTGTACACAAACAAAAGGGCTCTTTTTGTTTCTAAAAGGTGTATCTTTTCTATCAAAAATTTTGTAGATCAATTAAAAAAATTTTCCAGCATCATTTGATTGCGTTCCAAATTGGAAAATCTCCTAAGCAAAATAATTTAAAAGTCACAGAAATTCACGTTACTGTTAAGACATAGAAATATAATTTAGATTAGAGAGTTGTTTCTTATCAATAAACTAACATCTTTTGCTTGATTCTCTGCAGTACTTAATAATAATAATCAGATGTCAAAAAATTTTTCGACATGCTTTGTTTATTTTGTAAACACCAACGATCTTAGTCAACCTTCCGAATATCTCTTACTAGTATCAGAAATTTAAAGTTGTCAAAATGTCACTACTTTCATTTATTGTTAGATTTTTACAATCAATCTTTTCCTAATTTATTCAATTTACAAAAAATGTTTCGGGTAAAAGATGTAAGGTATCTTAATCTAATTAAATTATTTGTTTTATATCTTAGCAGTAACGAGTCCATGCTAAAAGCTGTTGATATCTACATTTTTTATTTTTAACCCCTGAACTAAAAAAAGGGGGTGTGATAAGTTTGATTAGTTTAACGGAGAGTGTTTTTAGCTATGTTTCAAGTGCGAGTTTAGGGTTCCGTAACAGAAAAATTTTTCGGTTGTTTATTTAATTCTGGAAATTTCACTTGCTGTAATTTTCTTTGTATTTCAGTCACCCAACAAGATTTTTCAACTTATCGTTTAAAATGTCTCACTCTATATACCGTATATAGTATAGTCCTGTATAAAGTATATAAACATACAGACACATGGGTGATTTTACACGTTATGTCAGTTCTACAAATATAATGTTTAATCCCAATTGAATGTTTATTAAGAATAAAAAAAGAAACTAATATTTGTTTTGGTGTTTTTATTATTTTTACATTAGCGTGATTTGATTTTGTTAGTTAACTACCGCATGGTATGACGTCTGTTTATCTATAGTAAATTACGTAGGCAGCAATTGCACGAACTTCGATTAAAAAATCGATTTCTTTTTCATTTTGTTGAATTAAATATGACACGCGAATTATGATGTAATGTAGACACATTGATTTCTCATTCAGCTTTTAAAAATGAAAGTTCGACACTTTACAACTTTTAATTTTAATTATTTTTCATATGTTGATGGATGTTTTCATGTTAATACCATTCATGTGTTGACGGATAATTAAACCATGCTAATCCGCCAGTGAATGTAGGCCCTTAACAAAAGTGGTGGGATTTTTTTCTATAAGTGAATTTGAGAATAAACTTTCGAATAAATAAAAAAAAATGTTGGATCAAGTTTAAGGCGTTTCGAAACGAAAACGAAATTGTTACCAAAAAACTGAAATTTTGTGTGTCAATTAATGAGTCTTTAATGCGCCTTCTGAATAAATTTCAGCTCGATTCGCTGTACGACTCACGTGACATGAATTATTAAAAATATTACATTTTTACAAGATGGTATTCATTGTGTGCATAGTGTAACATTTTGACCTTAAAGGAGGCTGTTATCACTAATTTGCAATTCTTTACTTAAATGTTATAGTTAATGTCAAATTAAAATTATCGAAAAATAACAATTAATTAAACTTGTTGCATTAAAAATTGTGAAAATGAGAGACCAAATTGCACAAGTATTATTTTTTAATTGTAAATTATCATAATTACTTATTTAAATTTTTTAGATAATAATATTATACTTTCAATGTTAGCCATAAATGCAATTCACACAATTATATATGCATCTATACAATTATATTAATAAAGTGATGTATCGTTATGATGGAAACGTCTTCAATAAAACTCTTGCACGTTGCGAATATGAAAAGTGGTAATAATGATGATAAATGTTTTATTAGTCAATAAGTACTTTTAAAAATGTTACCACTTACACAGAAAACTTATATGAATATTGATGAAGTTTTAAGCTTTAAAATCATACCAAAATTAAGAACCGTACATAAAAATGAAAATTTTTTTGGTAAAAACACTGATTTTGATAGTTAATTTTTCCTAAACGTTAAAAAGAATTAACATGAATTTTTCACGAAAGACTTATAAAAGAATGATTAATTGATTAATAAAATTTCAAATTTTTTGTATCATTTTCAATTTTCGGTATTGAAGTACCTTAAAGATTTTGGAATGAAAATGATAAACATAAATTAAAAATTTTATTTATCAATCAAACACCCTTGTATATGTCTTTTGTGAAAAATTAATATCGATTCTCTGTACGATTTATGAAAAATGTATCCTTTTTCTTGGTAAAAAAAAACTGGCCTTAATAGTTAACTGCACATAAACCGTTCACAGCATCGATATAAATTTTTCACAAAAGACGTATAAAAGGAGGATTAATTGAAAATTTCAAATTTTTTAGATCAATTTCATTTTTTCGTTATCTAAATGCCTTAGATGATTTAACTATGAAACCACCTTAAGCCATTCTTTATTAATAACAATATATTTATTTTACCAAACCTAAAACTACGTGTCAAAATTATCATCACATCAACGATAAATGGATAATTTTAAAATATTCAAAGGGTTGTATTATGTTAAATATAAATCACTAACTATTACAAATACCCAGTATCTATTTAATAGTACACCCTCATGTATACAATATAATAAACATATCATCCCTTCTATACAAACCACTACCCCCAAAACATTATTATCATCATCAGAGTAGAACAGTGCTCTTTCATAGAACATCTACTATACTGGGATGGATATATACAACTATGGAGATGATAGTTACTATTAGATAGTAACATATTACTGATTAGACATTTAAATTTAATTGGTTCCTAATAATAATTGAATATCTTCTCGAAAACAGTTGAATAGCAACTAATCGAATTAGGATTGAATATTAGTATCTAGTTATAATACAATACTACCGTCACAAAGTTTGGACACTGTAAATTATTATTTATTTATACAAACACAATACCAAAATGTAATCTGTTCGCTATATTAAATTTGATTGGAAATATATTAAAATCTATGTTCAAAAAGTTTTTACCATTCAAATTTACTTAGCCAATAGAATTACGAAGATATTACTGATTATTTTCCCAACTGCGACTAGGCCAAAGTTGAAGACTAGATCCTATAACATACTTCATGAAATATGTAGTAGATAGCGTTCGTTACCTTAGAAAAATAACAATAAAGCATAGTAAATACTATTTTAAGGTTCTTAGCTTCTGTTAGTGGACAAAGGTCAGTGAACATCCTGTGAGGCTGTAATTCCAACTCCTGTCTACTGCATCTAATTCTCCGTGGAATATTTAACTCACGTTTATTATAGTTTTTACCGCCTGGATATACATATTAGTATAGGTAAAAAATTCAGTGTGCGATAACTAAACCTTCGCCTATTTACCAGCCTGATTTTCCATACAACCACTTATTTTTATCGCACTCTTACAGCACCGTATCCACTCATTGTAACAAACACAGACGTTGCCTAGATTGAGTCAGGCAGTTGTTGGAATATGTCCAGGAAGCCTTAGCTTTCCCGGTGTTCATCAGCATACAATTTTCATAAATATATAAATACACTACTCTAGAAATCGATGTGTGACTTAATTATGCTTAGTTAAACAAGTTTCATAAATAATAAAATGGGGCGTTCCCTTTCATGCAGCTTGATCGAGCACAGAAACATCACTTTGACGGACATCTGTTTCTTTATTTTAATTGTAATATATATGAATAATAAATGCAAAAAATTATTTGTCCGACACAAGAATTAGCTTCGATAAACAATTTATTCCACAAAGCATAATTAAGCGTATTTAACAATAAGAATGTATGCTGATGGGACCTGTACTTATAGTTTTTCACAAAGAGCGACGCATTGGAACAGGTCGTGGAGCAATAATGACCCAACATATCATTATGTGGCATAACGCGACTAAATTGGATAAATTTTCTAAAACCGATAAACGCTTTTAAAATTTGGAGTAAAATAAAACAGAGTGAACAGAGCATACATATTTCAAAAACCATTGAGGCTTAAAATTCTGTAGTTTTAGCTAGATATATTTCATTATCGTTCATGGAATAAAACTTTATATCATATCTCTCCAATTTTCTCCAAGTCAACCCTGGTAGCTCAGTTCAACAAAAATTCATTTAATTAATAGTTGTGATGGGCTGGTGTAGTTCCATAGTATATGCATGAAAGAGGTGCACTCAGCCTCTGAAAATAATTGAGGAGCTGATAAATGAAATTATCAGCGGAAAAGGTGGCAAAACACATAAGATATCAGAATGGGTTCCATAGCCTAAGTGTGTCCTTCGTGGACAGCCAATATAACCTAACCTAGTAAAATCATAAAAGCTATCAAACATAATAAAAAAATTCTTATAATTGCGCCATTTCTGCTTCTCTTAAAAAATCAATTTATATAAATCTCACAAAGCTACATGTCAGTTGTTGTTCAATTTTGATAAATAGTTTTACCATTTAATTGCTCTGTGAAAGAAAAAACAAGTTTAAAGCTTACTTTTTTCTGAAATGAACATGCTTCAGATATTAATATCCAACTGATACAAAAATTGTGCTTGAACAAGGAAATAGTCGCATTTGAAATTTCAAAAAAAAAACCAAGATATCACGTTAGCACCCACAAAAATTTACAGTTTGGTGTGTGCTTGTGGTTCACGTTTCATTTGATCGTATATCTGAACATGAAAATAGCATTCTTATTCTTCTACGTTTTCGTTTTTATTCCAATTTAAATGTATAATCGCTTCTTTATTTCATCCACTAGTTACAAAACTGCACTACTTTAACATTTTGAAACTAATGTGAGCTTCAATTCAAATGTTATGAAAAGAGGCTTATTAAAATTTTACTCTAGATCCTCAATTTAGGCTCTTGCTTTATCATTATCAGCGTGTTTTCATGCGTTTTCTAACTTTGTTGTGCTGGTGTATGCATGTATATATAGCTTATAGGAGTTACATAACATAGATAAGATAGATATTTTGTAATCTACTATCTAACTGCCTTAATGGAATTTACCAGTGTAATAATTAGTCTTCTATTGCTGCGCGAATGGATAGATAGTAGGTAGTATGTACCTAGGTAGGTAGCTGGTAGATAGTATACCTACATGGACGGTTTACTGTTATATTGTGTATTATTAATTTCCAATACAATTAGAAATTGTTAGTACTTAATGTGTAGAATGTACTACATATAACAAAACCGAAATCAATTGTTTTATATTTCATAAATCGTTTTAATAATAAAAAATCCTTTACTTATTTCAGGGGTTAATAAAAATCAATTTTTATATATTATTTCAGTACGTTTAATACATACCTTCTTATTTATTATTATACTTTTTGCCGTAATATTATTGAACTTTTGAGTTTAAAGCTACTGACAAGACACTTTTATTCATTATTAGTTATTTATGTTTATCATTTAGTTTTAATGGGAAAAAAAGAGTAAAAACATCGAAATGCTAACTTGAGGTTCAATTTTTCAAACCACTCTATATATCTTCTTATATTATCCATTATATCTTCGAATTTTTTCTTAACGCAGTTTATATTTTAAAATTGTAGGTAACATTCAAATTTTTATAAAAACATAAAAATAAGAAAATCTTTGCATATTATAAATGCGAAAGTAAGCATATTTGTTTGTTTGTTTGTTTGTTTGTTGGTTACGCTCTCACGCTAAAACTAGCGAATGCTTCTTAATGAAACTGTACAATATAGCTGATATATCAGAATAACACATGAGATATAATTTATAAAAATATTCATAAAAAAATTAAAAAATTTAAATATTAATTTAATTTGACATTACCATAAATTACAGATTTCTGTTAGTCATTATTACCATAAATTTTAGTTTTCTGTAAAAATAGTCAATAAAATATTCCACGGCCATCTTCTCTGATATACTCAATGCATAATTACTATTATACATTTTAAAAAATAAAAAACCATACATATATTTTACCTGTGTAAAACAATTCTTACCATTATTTCGAGTGTTATAGAAAGGGGATAAGCGAGAGCGATCCTTATCAATCTTTACTTTTAAACCCAGCGAAGCGGGTGAGTCACTCTATTAAAGCATTTATATTTGAAAATATAACTCATTCCCTAAGCAAAGAAAAATTCAGAGAAATAAAGTCAACACCCAGAAACCATTTTAGTAAATATTAACTAATTTTAGTAGGTTTTATGGAGTTGAAAAATCTAAAGGTCACCACCTGCACTGCCCTTTGAAGTTTACTATTTTGTAAGCTTTTTTCTACGCATGGGTTTCTTTAAAAACCTCATGGGATGGATGTATTAGTAAAAATCTCTAAAATAAATATAATTTATAAAAAAATTAAATTTTAAACTGAAGGTGTCATAAGCGGTTTCAATAAAAGATTTAACATTTAAGTAATTAAATAGCGATTAATTATATAAACTAACTTTTCTCCATCGGGTTTTTCCCTTATTTGAATTTTAATTTTAAATCCTACACATATATTATAACTAATAAAAATACAAACATAGATAATAAAAATAAAAGTATGTAATCCATGTTTCATAGTAAGTATCTACCTACCTATATTTCAACAGCATTTAATGAAGACATTGTTTTTTATTGTTTGAATATTGATTAAAGTTTTCCACAGCAACTAATTAACTAGTCTCTGAACACAGATATAAATAAATAAGTTAATGAACTAAAAAATGTATTATATTAGTAAACTCATGTTTAACTTAAATTTGCATTTGAAGTTAGTTTGGATTATATTATGAATGAATAAATTATTACTTTACCATAGTCAACCAAACTAGCGGTCTATGGATACATAATGCTGAGTAATTTAACTAATTTTATACATCAAACAATAAATAAAATCCCTTCAATGTAAGTATATCCTTATCTACCCAAACTTGATTTGTGCTTAAAGCTTTCTTAAACAAATAAAAACGTTTGTGCTTAAAGCTTTCTTAAACAAATAAAAACGTATGTATTAAAAAACATAATTTTTGAATTTTTCGTAAAAATTATTTACTTGTGACAGTTGATCAAGATGATAAAAATTACTAGTAGGTTTAATTTTGATAACAAATTAAACCTACAGATAATATATTTTAGTATAATATTTTTATTAAATATTTTAATACAATAATATTAAAATTTCACCCCCAATAAACTATAATCGATATTATACAAATAAAAAAAATCAATCCAAACTTTCTAAAAAATTAAATATCGGCGAACTTTGAAAATTCATTTGGTCGTTTAAAATTAAATCCGATATATTCCAAAATTTATAAGTTTCTCTGTTATTTTATCTTTTTGTAAATTATTAATTTGACGACTAATTACCTGAATTCAACAAAATTTTAGTAAAGATAAGATTAATTTGTAAATTAAGTTGTTATTTTCATGATTTATAAATCCAAGAAGAGATTGTGAACTCGAAACTGAAATTTTATTTCATCAAGACATCGCACCGTATCACAAGTCAATCAAAACAATAGCAAAACTACATGAATTGAATTGTACTATCACTTCAAATGGGAAATTTTTTAATTTTTTTGCCTTGAACTTTTTTAGAAAAACGTTTGCTATTTGATGACATTCAAGTATACGAATTTTAGTGTAACCATCCTTTATTATACAAGTGTCATGCTGTTACTCCTGTCATTTGGTCACATTCGTTTATATAAAGTTATAGATCACAAGCTCATGCTGATACTTTTCGAGTGAAACGACCCACCAGGAAGCATGATAAAACGATGCTTCTGTATGTTAAAGTAAGTTGAAGCACCATGACGTCAGTTATGCGCAATATAGATGAGTACACGTGAAAATATGGATGTAAAACCCCTTGGTATCTCACCATGGTGCTTAAACTTACTTTAACAAATAGGAGCTTTTTCAACATGTTTCTGGGGGGTCGATTCACCCGAAAAATTTCAGCATGGGCTTGTGGTCTATAAACTATAATGATGGTTTAACTTTACATTTGCCTATACAAGTAATAATTTTTTCTATAGAATATCCAAAGCAAAAATGTTTATTCATACTAGAGTTATAATATCATTATATTCGTAAACTCTAACGATCGTACAATTGAATGACCAATCTCTAATTGGTCATTAGAAATATCGAATATGATTTGGTTTAATACGAATATAGAAAAATATGTATATAATAGTAATAAAAAAATTGTCTTCTACAGTTTGAACCAAAACCGTTTAAAATATAAATGTACAAGTTGATACCGATAAAGTGCCCTAAAATAAAAATAATACCACGGATTAATACCCGAGACAGATAAGGATGAAACAATACTATCACTATATTTTAAGTAATACTGACAGAAAGAAGAGAAGCTAATGCATAATCACTATGAGGCACTGACCATTATTTTGATAAATTATACGAGCAATTCGCGTAAATGCTAATAATTTAGAAATGCTGGTCTCTTTAGCCACCCAAAAGTAAGTAGCCTCCCTCACATCATGTAAGTAAAGAAATATACACAATCTTCAAATTTTTCGGTTTCGTAACCCCAAACTCGCATTTGAAACATATATAGGAACGCTTTCCATTAAATTACCTTTTTCCTTAAAGTATTTTGAAAATCGCCGCCACTTTTTAAATTTTTTTCGGGTATGGATTCTTAAACTTGTACTTGAAAGCTAGCTAAACTATAGATAAGAACACTGTACGTTAAATTACCTTTCAAACCAAACCAAAAAAATTAAAATCGGTTCATCCGTTTAGGCACTACGATGCCACAGACCCACACACATAGCGATTAAGCTTATAACACCCTTTTTTTTAGTTTGGGGGTTAAAAAGTAGTAATAAAGATTCTTTATTACGTTCTATATGAGTGTTTTAAGTTCAGGCCTTTCGTGTTCGTCACTATATTGTTTTTTTTTTTTTCAAAATTTTTCGCACAATGTATGCATGAATTGAAGTGACAACATTATTTACAGAAAAATCTTTTCCATAAATATGTTATTACAACAACCTTTTTGTGATACGATTAATTATTCTTAACGGTATATAAAACGTAAAGAGGTGGTATAGTCGACACTTGGTATCGTAAATGTTTATCATTGTGTTTTGAATACTAAAATATCTGTTGTTTGTTTGTATGGAATACTTCACGTAAAATTTACATAAATGAAACGAGACATTTGTATACGTATGTCAGTTAGTATAATAATAATATGAAGGATACCTAACAAACGCAAAACTTTTAATAATGAACATCTGCAGGTGTTTCTTTTTTTTGTGTTTGGTATTTTAGTCCAAGAGTTTATGACGAGTTTTGATTTATCGTAAAATATCCGCACTTAAAACTGTTGTATGCACATTTTTAGTCGCCCTATTAGCTCAGTTGTTTAAGGTGTAGCCTATTCCGCCCGCGGTATGCTTAGGGTATTGGGTTCGATTTTCGCTGTCGCAACAAAATTATTTAATTAAAAGTTGTGATGGGCTGGTGGAGTGCAAGGTATATGTATGAAGGAGGTGCACTCAGCCTCTGAAATTGAGGAGCTGCTAAATGAAATTATCAGCGGAATGGTGGTAAAACACATATATGGTATCACAATGGGCTCTATAACCTGAGTGTGTTTTTCGTGGACAACCAATATAACCTAACATAACCTAGACACATTTTTGATTGGTTTGAAATTTTATAACTTTTTTAAGAATCCTTTTAAATATTCATTGGTGGAGATTAAAATTTATTAAAACTAGTGGTTTTCCAGATAAGAATGGTTAAATTTACAATTGAATTTCAAGCCCTGCGATAATATCCTTAACTCTATCGATTTAAAATAAAGATATGTTATTGGTATTCATATTCTACCTGCCTTGGTTACTTTTCGAAATTCCTGTTAATTTTCCCAATTGTTCACATTCGGGTACAGTGGAATAAGAAAAAGAACTTGGGTGTAAACAATGAAAATTGGGAAAATTAACAGAATTTTTGAAAAATAAAAGTAACCAGGGCAGGTAGAATATGAATACCTAGAACATATCCAAATTTCAAATCGATAAAGTAAAGGGTATAATCACAGCGCTTGAACCGCTTTTGTTGATAATTTTTTTTTCCCACCAATGAATATTCAAGAGAATTCTCAAAAGATTATAAAGTTTCACGCCAATGAATGAATGATTTCACGCTTATCAAAAATGTTTACAGAATAGCCTTAATAAACGCACCACTTTCCATTTCAATCGACCCGAAAGCTGTTTGAGTTTTGCAACACTAATTAAACTTAGGTCAGCTGGGGGCCACTAGGCCAGCAAATTCCAGTTCTTTCCAAACTCCCACCAAATTTTCACAAAACCTTGGTTTTTGAGCCAGCCGGTTTTAAAAGCTCTTAACTCAAGTTTTGATCTATAATCTCTTCCTCAGTCTTTACCAAAATTAATAAGCCAAGTATTGGGTTGCAAATTTCCAAGACTTAGTTTCAGCTAATAAATAATATCTAGGCTTGGTAATATGACTGTATTAGGGCGGATTAGCCATGTAGCCAGAGCAGAAAATACTACTGGCCCCGCGCTTTTGGGGCTTCAACGCATTATAGAAAAAAAAGTGTACAAAAAAAAATTGTAACTACAAGGAGCACTCTTGGCGGGGACAGAAAAAGAACAGAGAAGTGGAATGAAGGAGGCAAGTTTTTGCCAAAAGTCTTCGCCGTTGGAGTCTCCGAGTATAGCTACGAGGATTAAAATAACGACAATAAAAACACCAACAACACACACAACCCCGATTCTTAATCCGGTTCCTCTAGTTGAATCCTTTTCTGCTGTTTTCATAAATAGTTCGAACTAGGTTAATACTACGTTAGATGTATTTATTTGCAATAAGGCTCACAATATTAAGGTAGTACCAGCATGAAATCACTTTTCGACAGATTTGGCCGAATTTTTTTTCTCGGGTTTATAATAGCTTTATTTATGAATTCCTAAAATTTCATAATTTTTGACCGTTTAGATCGCGAGATATTTAAAGACAAAGTTCGCGATTTTGAGGGTCATGTCCCATTTAAAGCATGTAAAATGTCCGGTCTCTCCAACTATTTTTTATGATATTATTATATATTGAAGAAAAAGTAGAAAAAAATGTTTATACAATACAATTCTAAAAAAAAAATTTAGAAATTAATTTTCACTTTCGAGATATTAATTTTGACGTAAATTGATCGAAATTGGGACGTTGGCATAATTATTTCCCATTTTAAACGGTCAAAATTTCTGAAACTTTGGGAATTAATAGTAAGCATTATTAAATTCTTAAATTTAATTTTTCGTTAAATTCTGTCGAAAAACAAATTGTACCATTGCTTTAACATAGAAACTGCAAATACCATGCTGGAACATCGTTAATTTACTTTTGTAAATTTTTTTGACATGGTTGTTTCGATCATTAATTGTTAACTCATGATTATTGCACTATTGTATCCCGTACTATTAGATATTTACAAATAAATATGTTTGAGAAAAATACTTATTGTGAATCCCATTTTAAAGCATGTTTGTGTATCAAACATGACATTTTAAAAGGACAGTTGTGGATATGTACCATACGAATTATAAATAGGTAACGTAAATTTTCCGAAGCAAAAATATGTATGGAAAAACCCTGAATAAAATACATAATTAAGCTTGCACATTAGTTTTAATTTTCCTGATAAGCGGGTAGATAGGAGAAAGAAAATTGAAGTGATGTGTGAATTCATATGTTTTTTTTTTTTTTAGTTTTATACAAAGAGTTAAATAGAACCGTCTTATCATTAGTTTAAAGAAAAGAAAAAAGGTGTATGTTCATAAAACTGTGCTTGTCACTTCTATTCAGAAAGTTCACGAAAACTATGTCGTAAAGTATTATGCAGGGAAGTCAAAAGATAGAATTAACTAATTGAACAAGTCAAAACAAACAATTGACTGAGTTAAAATACCCTGTATAGAAAGTGTTCAATGTCATTGCTTGCAATTATTTTCAATAAATTAAAAAAGTTCGGCTACCATTTGTTTCGGTATTCCAAGACTTTCATTTTCGAAAGTATTGTCTAGAATATTTTTCGTTTTTCGAGCATCTTTCATTAGATTACTAGTTGAAACTTCCTGCAAATTCTTCAATTTCTCATATTTTATGGTTTTGGAGAAAATCGAAGGAGACATCATTCCTGCAATTTGGCAGGGATTCCTACAGCCTTTGCAACCTTTCAAGTTAAACAATTGAAGTTGAATATTACGCACAAAAGCAGTGACTTTTGCGCATATTTATTTCCCTTCACTCTTTTTATATAGCATAGTATGTTTTTGATGGCTTAAGGCTTTGCAAACCTCCAGGGAACCTCCAAGTTGAGCTGGAAGATTGAAAATCAGTATGAAAATGGAGTTAATGTACAGCATTTCCCTTTTGGTGATCAACTTTCCAGCCCTCTTTTACCCTTTTTAGGTCAGTATTTAATTATTAAAAAATCCATTGAAAAAAAACCATGTTTTTCGCGATTTTATTTCAATTAACACTAATAATAAGACACATTAAATGACGAGGAGATATTATTTCAATAATGGTAAGTTTGTCTGCTTATTCCAGTTGTTCTTTATTACTGTGACATCTTTTGTATTTTAATGAAACCAATAACTAAACAGAAAACACATAGTAGAGATAACAACCACTTTAGTTAGTTCTGGAAAATGATACCTACAGTGTAGTAGTTCATTAAACTTGTTTTAATCGGTTTGTTTTCCTAATAAAGCTGTAAATTACAATGTAAAGTTTTAGACTTTTCATTAATCATTAGTAATTTTTAATATAGGTGAAAGTATAATCTCTACAACAATATTTTATATGTGGCAAGATTAACTTATGTATGTATACTATTTTATAAGGAGTATTATTTTGAATTTAGAATTACATAAATGGGTGCAATCGGATATCAAGGGCTTTAATCAAAATGCGAAGAAAAATATAGACTAATAATTAAGTGAACGTAAAATTCTCTAGTGCTTATATAATGTGTCGTGTATTTTGTTAAGCGAATCGTTAGTTCTTTTGTACCATTGTTTCATACTTAATGCGCTAATGCCTCAAGAATGCATATACACATATCTCGAGAATGAGTATCCACATATTCCAAAAATCATACTGCTATGACACGCTCATAAAGTTGGAGAAAATATAGTTTTTAAAGAGCATAACATATTTCATAAAAGAGGAGTGACTTTGAACTTTTTTCGTAGGTCTTAGAGAATTTCATTTTAAAAAAGCCTCCATAATGCTCACAAGGGTAACACAGTAACCTGCAAGGATTGTATTCTAATTTTTATTCACGGATTTGCCAGCGCTAATAAATATTTTTCAATCAATACAACTTTTTCAGTCGACACCGAAAGCAATAAAACAAAAATCATTAACTAATTTAAATCTGGTTGTTGGTCAACACAGATAGATATTAAATATTTACAAAAGAAACATACTGCAAATGATTCCACAAAAATTTCTATTCCCGTTTTGCATTAACATTTCGGACAAAAATAAAACAATCTTATCTTCTTTCTTTGATAGCTTTAATTTCGAATGCGTCAATTAGTAAAACCCTAAAAAATCAATAGAATGGAGCGTTATATACTTACCTTGCCCATCAATAGCACTCACAATATAGACAAAATTAACTTTAAAAATAAATCCACCATACGCTATCTTTCAAATCGCTCACACCCGCTTAGTCCACTCCCTCAGACATCAACTTTTAAAGTTTTATATCTTAGACAATTAGGCGGCTGGTGATTTCGAAGGCCCCTCGATTCCATTACCAGCCATCGACCTTGACTCATCACAGACAAAATCATATGAGCAAAATTCTAAACTTGACGATTTTTACCATCCGTTTCATGGAATTTCGAGTCGAATGCAAGAAGTCGCATTTTTCTAGCGTGTATGGAAGGAAAATGGTGGAAAATTGTCCGGGTTCTGCTATAGTTTGACTTTATTACGCTTACAATGCAAAAATCCCTAACAAACAAGCAAAGTCAACTTTTCATTTATAATTTGCTAGAATTTTTAAGGAAATATAACGTTATTTATTTTGTCTTTGTGTGTTTGTGACTTCGTGGATTTCAATTAACTAGAAAAATTTATGTAAGTAATTGGAAGGTAAGTACATATCTTATCAAACGTATGTCCGCGGCTCTGTTTTAGTATAAAATACTTGTTATACATAATGGAGTCATTGTGTGACACCCTATAAAAGATAGTTTTAATAAACATTCAACAATGATCGTATTGTTAAACAGTTTACAAGAATTTGATTCCATTTAACCTTCTTTTTTATTTAAAATTTTTATATAATGTAAAACGTTTAATTTTTCAGTAGAAATTTAGACAAATATATGAGGAATATTTATGTTCTACGCACGTGTGGTACAATGTGAACAATTATGCTTTAATGAACTTCACCTATTTTTCTAACTTCATTATAAGATGTAGGAAAAAACATTCGACAAAAATATATAAATAGAAGTTCATTAGTTTTAAAGTGTGTTTATTACACATGTCGTTCAAAGTTTATTGTGAAAATGGTGAAAAACACATCGGTGGAAATTTTGAGCCTTTAATTTGATCGCCATTTATACCAATAAAAAACTGAAAGTGCTTGATAAATGACGTGCGGGTAAACATTGAATTTAATCTATCAAATTCACTTTACTTTGAATTTGATTGGAGTTTTAGAAAGGGTCGGAATTCTTATCTTTAAGAAAACCATTTCGTTTCATAGTCGTTTTATAATTTATTCTGGAATAATACATCGTAACGAGTCTGATAGGCTGAGAATGTCGTTTCTACAAAAATTCAAATAGATTTGGCATCTAATGTGACTCTTGAATGACGGATTCTATTAAAGTGCAGTGTTAAACTTTCGAAATTAACCTGACAGATCGGAATAAGTAAGAAATGTATTTTTAAGGAATCCAGATTGCGTCAAGATGAGAGTTCCAAACTATTTATATATGTGTCCATAATCTATCTTTAAGACGCAATCGCGACCGAGCATTTCGGCTGTCCAAAAATATAGTTTGAAGTTTGAATAATAACTATGACGATGTAGTTTACAGTTTGAATAACAAATATGACGTTGAGAACCTATATATTGCTCTAGCAAGGATTGAGTCGGAGTAGAATTCTACAGTATATGAATCGGTCACATGAACTATCTATCCGAGTCTTAAAAGATTGAACCCTCTAATTTAATTGAAATATGTTGCTATCTTATCGCTCCTTGAGTTGAACCTCAGATCCAATAGGCACGGTAGTTGAACTCCGGAACTGGACAAGAAGTTCAAAAAAGATCCTACTCGTTTTTAATTTATCAAGATTTTCATTAGATTTTCTATAAATAAGTATATAACTTCTTATACCATGTATATATAAAATATATCAAGGTATACTAAGTTTAGTCCCAAGTATGTAACGCTTTAAAAATATTGATTCTACGAACGAAATTTTGGTATATTATATTAGAACAGAGATGTATAAGTTAAAGATTAAATACATGCTTTCTACACAATAGTTACTGATATAAATATACGGCTCCGTGAATTTTTTTTTTAAATTTTATATACAAAATAAAATCAATTATTGTAAATATTTCTGTAAGGATTAGTTTGACAGCAAAAATGATCAAGGGATAAATTATTGTTTAAACATATATATTGTTTAAATAAATGTCTAGTTTCTTACTGTTAACCGAAAAGTGTCAATCACACCAAAATGCTACAATTTCTACGGGCAAGTTTTGGCAATCTTTTCAACTCATGTTGATATTATGACGCAACGATTGACACAAATGCTAGAACTCTTATACTTTTCATTCACGAAAAATCGACACACACAAAAGTACACACAGAGTGATCTAAAAGTGGTGTTTATAGATTGTCCTGATAAAGTTATGCTGAAATTTCTATTTGCATTTTCGATTACAATAACTTTCCTATACTGGAAGTTGTTAAAAATTAGATAATGATAATGAAAACATATATTTGCTAATAAAAAGTGCAATATATCCTTTAAATAAGATATTATTAGAAAATTATGAATATCGATAATAATTATTAAGCAATAAATTCATTTAATATTGATTTGTACTATTAATAAGAAAATATGTTAATATTTTGTAAAGAGTTGATTGATTTGAAATCCTACAAGCGCAATTAATTACGTTATGTAAATGAAATCGTTCTCAAAGAATTTATAGAAATTCATTATGACAATAGTAATCACACACATAAACATATCTCATACTCAACTCTTAAATGGCTCTCCTATACTACTTATTTTTTTAGCAAAATAGTACAGTTACTGGGTGATTTCAATCAAGCTAATTCAATTGGATTTTAATGCTAAGACGTCAGCGCAACATGTATATAAAATGTAAACCAAAATTGAGAGCAGTTACTCAACCACACCTAAAAGAACATCATCATACTTGTTGACACTGCGTATATGACCAACCTAAAGTTATTACACTCAAATGATTTTTTCACTGAATGAAAATATGAAAGATATACAAAATTAAATTTGTTTTGGTATGGAACCCTAAATTTGTCTGGAAACATATCTATAATCACTCTGGAAATAAACACTCTGGAAACACACTGCATATAATCCAGATCAGATTGATTTGAAATAAGGCACAATAAACCAATAACTTGAAACCAATCCATTCTAGACAATTGAAAAATAATGAATAAATAAAGCAGAATACAAATTCGACGTTTTAGGAGGTCTGAAAAAAAAGTATCAAAACGTGAATTATAATGCATTGCAAAATATAATCGAAATTATATTACATATTTATGTAAATTTTGGGACCACACACAATCTTTTGTACGGTGATGTAATTTCAATATGAAAGAGTTTAGGAAAAAAAATACCTTTCAGCATTTACAGTCAATGAACAAATACTGACTTCATAAATTCCAAGCCCATGTTTATTACTATTTATGAATACATAATAAAAGTAATAAATTTTTAACAGACAGTTTGTCGCATAATTTATTAGATGAATCATTTTATAAATAATATATCTACTACTAGAGTGATACCCACCCGTTTCGCTGGGTTTAAAAGTAAAGATTGATAAAGATTACTCTCGCTTATTCCCTTTCTATAACACTCGAAATAATGGTAAGTATTGTTTTACACAGGTAAAATATATGTATGGTTTTCTATTTTTTTAAATGTATAATAGTAGTAATTATTCATTGAGTATATCTATATATTTTTAAAGAACTCTGTAATTTATGGTACTGTCGAATTAAATTAATTTTTATTTTATTAATTTATCTTTATAAAGTATATCTCATATGTTATTCTGAAGCATAAGCTATATTGCTGCACAGTTTTATTAAAAACCATTCGCTAGTTTTAGCGTGAAAGCGTAACAAACAAACAAACAAACAAACAAACATGCTTATTTTCGCATCTATAATATGTAGAGATAGAGATAATAAATTTTACTAGCCAGATCCGTGCGAAATTCTGCTCCCGTAGTTACCGTAACTCGTGGCTACCCTGTACCCGTGGCTAAAAACAAACTAAGATAAGAATAGGACAGAAAAAAACTTGCTACAGTAATAAAATATAAGATTATTCATCTAAAATCTTCGAAATAAAATTGTATATAAAAACTTTTTAAAAATAAAATTAAGAAACCTATAACATTTCGCTAAATATCGATATTTATATTGCAACACCATCATCGCCAGGAGCTAAATTTATTCTTATAACACATGAATCCTAACTTTCTGCCGCGTCGTAGATAAGTTCCTGAGTCGATGTGGAGCATGGAGTATTTAATCTAATAAGACATAAATATGGCAGATTGGCCATTTTCGAAATAGAGGAGGTGTAAAAATCTAGGGAAAAAGTGGACCCTAGCCGCGTCAACGGTAAGTCAAAGGATCCATTTTTAATAAAACGGAAATTATCAGACCAAACCTTTTCGGCGATTTCGGAGAAGAGTGTGGTTGGATAAATCGGATAAAAGTAGATCCCAACCGGATAAACTCGAGTTTTCTTGTTACATCATTTACTTGTATGGAAGAATAGTGGTAGATGAATAAATTTACCAACTGACGATGACTGCATTGAGAAATATCTTGCTATTTAGCGTGTGTTGTTTAGTCGGCTGCTTGTTCTTTATTACATCTTTATCACGAGCGAGGTCGTGAGCAAAAGCTAATAGATGGTAAAGACGTTTATAAATATAGGGGTCTATAAGTGTTTCAAAACGTCGTTTTTACCCGTGCTATAAGTTGAACACCTCCCTATATAATTCAACTTTTGGTTTGCGATTATCAATCGAAAAATAAATTACCTGATGATCTAATTTGTGAAAAACATCACCTAGACAGATTCCATTGTAATTACGTTACTTGTTAGTATCTGTTAATGAAGCAAATTTTTGAAGCCAAATTTTCCTTCAGCTTCTTGTTACACATTATACAAAACAATATTACTGAATTTGAATCAGTTTCTGGGCTTATAAAGATTAAATGGCTTTTACAAAAAACAAACGACGAAATAAACATATTTGACATTGAAAATAATATATGTAGGTGAAAAATATTTTTTATTTTTACAAAATAAAATAATCAAACATGTAGGGTGTTCTAAAAGTTCGAAACCCTCCTGAATCTTAGAATATAATTACTAAAAAATAAATTATCAACACAAAAGTTGTAATGCTACATTGAAGAATAAAAGTACTAAATTTAAGTACATCACTTTTTAATTTCAAGGTTTCATTTTCTTAATTCAGTAGTATATATTTCGATCTTAAATATTATTTCTCTAACATGTTTTAGCCGCGAGTACCGCGCTGCGGAATTACGCACGGGTCGAGCTAGTTAATATTTTCCACTTTTCTAAGATAGAATATACTTTAAACATTTCCAAACTTACTTAACTTTTATACATATTTATATAAAGCTCTGAAACTTTTCAAAGAGGTATTAATATTATATCCATTATCTTAATGCATAAAAGAGCAACTGACTGGCTGATCGATCACCGCAAAGATGAAACCGCAAGCATGAAATTTTGTTTAAACGTTCCTACAATTACGTAAGTGTGCACTAAGAAGGTATTTTTGAAAGTTTGTCCCTTAAAGGATTGGAATTTGGGTTGAAAGTATGTATGAAACTTGGTCAATTTTGAAGTTGCGAAAATTCATTCTTTAAGGAGGCAAAATAGGGTTTGAAATTTTGTACTTGTGATTATCAATAAAATTCTGTAGTGTTATTTATGCTAGTCTAATGAAATACTGCACTAATGAGAGTTCTGTAACTCTAATTATATTCTGTGAAAAACTTCAAATACGTATATCTCAAAATAATGTCACCATTCTTAAAACTGCCCCTCTTTGTCCTTTTCTAGTTAATAAATAGTTTCCCTGAGAAAAAAATAGGAAAAAGTTTACCAAACTGTGCAAAAATCTGACTACGCAAACTACGCAAATACTTCAAATATAGATCAGTAGAAAATTCTGATTTCAACTGAAAGCTTATGAGTTAAAAATAGTTGTAGTCAGCGACCTTTTTTCATAATTGAAAAAATATGGGCTTCCGACAAAAATTTTTAAATTAAAATAGAATAAAATTTTTAATATTTTTCTATATTTCATGTATTTTATACTTGTTTTAATCTTTTGAAATGTCGGGTTTTAGTTGTTTACTTTTATTTTATTTAAACTACTAATTCGGTAATGTATGTATGTATGGGTTCAGAAACATTATTAGGTATCACTGTATAGGTATAAATATGGTAGAAATATTTATTAACCGACTTCATAAGTAATTTCCGTTCCTTAAATGAGTCGTTCCTTTAAACTTCTTCCGAACAGTTGTCGACACCGAACCTATCAAAAATAGTATCCGAAAAAATTATCAAGACAAAATTACTGGTTTTGTTAAAAATAACCAATAATGTTTTTAATAATAATACTGTACAAAGATTATTATATTGAGAATTTGTTAGCTAAAATCTTTCTTGATGAAAACTCCCTAACCTGAAAATACCTGAAATTAATCAGATCAAATCTCTCCCTCCCCATCACCGACTGTAACCGGAATTTATCCGGATTTAACCGGAAAAAAGATATAGAGCTGAAATTTTTACAGCGCACTCAGGACGTAAAAAGCGAGTCTTTCTTCTTGTAAACCGTTAGAGATAGGACAAAAGTATAAATGTAAAAAATGTTCCTAATCAAGAAAGAAACAACTTTTCTTTAAAACATTTTTTGTAAACATCACTGTATTCTCACGAGGGCATACATTAGATGCTAATTTAATAGTATGTATTAATATGGGATTATCAGTTATGTATGTACGACAGGTATATGTGTGATGTGATACAGTAATCAACACTGTCTATACATGGTATTTCAACAATTAACTCAGTCAATTGTTTGTTTTCACTTGTTTTCTTCTAAAAATCATTTATATGCACAAACAAAATTTGTTTCTTAATTTTTAATCCCATACCTCGCTGTTTGTGTAAGTTTTTTTTTTTGCTTAAAAGTTTTGAAATAATCGAACCAATTTATAAATACAAAAAACGAAAACAATTGTACACAACAAGTTGTTTATTTGAAGTTAGTTTAACCACCTCTGTAGGTAGCACTTCAAATATTCAAATAGTTGAAATGAATGAAAATTATGGAACCAAGTTGATAAATTAATAATTGTCTATACAGGCCAAAGTGAAAGTCTGAGTAGCAGTGAGGTAACTATGATTAATTTGTATTTCTCGAGCTCTGTAGGATACGTTCCTAAAACTTCCAAAATAAAATTTTTGAGATTATTGCTTATGCTTTCAAAATAATATTGGTGCGTTTTTTCATTGTTGCATTTAAACTATTATGGTAAAGAGATATTCATAAGAACTGTTAAGCCGCCCGATCATTAAATTTTCACCAAATTTCGCGGTTTAGCAATAATGTCTATAACATATAAAAAATCAATAATTTTTATTAACTTGCCTGGCAGTAAGGAAACCGGGTACAAAAGTAACGGCCGCGGCAGCTCGAAAGTAAAAAATGCTCTGTAGGTTTATCTAACAGTCGAAAAACCGCTTCACTGCCGTCAAATAATAGCCGGTGGCGGCCTCTTTATTTGAAAGGACAATCAATGATTTGGAAGTCAAAAGTAGGATTTTTGAAGTTTACTTATTTGATATTTACGTCGAATTAATAGCCCTGATCTGACTTTTGTACCCGGTCTCCCCTAATTGCAGATTTAACATTTTATACATTTAATAAAACAATTATATCATTAATAAATATTTAATAAAATACTTTCTCTTAAAGAAAATTTATTTTGTCCTCAAAATTCTACCTATAATAAAATATAACATTTTTCAACAACCTAATTTGTTTTTCTGAGTGTTTATAATTTAAATAATTGCAAATATAGTTTTCAGAGAATCTAATTATTTTCAGAACATAGGTAAAATGGAAAGAAAATATTTGCCTAAGAATTATTCCACAGATGTTTGTTTATATATGTCATAATTATTCACATGTTTATAGGTATGTGGGTGATGATATTACTTACAATAATATAAATGATATAACGCAACGCTTCGAGTTTTGTGCTATACTTGTTACATCATTTATTATATAAAAACAAAACATTCGTCGTTAGCTAAGCGAATTCCCTCAGATATTGAAAAAATTACACTTTTTTCGTAAAATCGAATATTACATTATTAATTTTCCCAGAATTTATAAAAAAATCACCATCAAATCTATGTGATTTAATCCCCTGAAGGTTATAGATTAATTGGTATTTTATTAGTACCTCTAAAATTTGCCATTCAAGGTTTTCAGTCAAAATCATCTTCAATCATTTTTCGACAGGCTCAGTCAAGATAGCGGGAAAAATTCCCAGTTATGGTTTAAATCATGGATCACTATATTTATTCATACAAACATAATTATCAAATGCCTATGCGTTACACCGCGAACACAATTTATGAATGACTTAAGAGAATATTAGAATGAATATACAATAATAATTGACTTATATAATAGTTATACAATATATAATAATTAACAATTCTTGGAATCAATAGCCACCAATTAAAGGCAAATGTATTTATTATGTACTGCAGTTACAAAATTTACAAATAATTGGATTGATTGATTATTTGTTTATATTATTTATTATTTGTAAGTAAGTAAGTCTTAACATCGAGGTCATTAAGGAGTACTATTATCAAAACTTTAATAATTACAAACAATCTATTTAAAAAGTGATTTAATTTTCAAAAAACATACCAATCAATAAGCAATCTAATTTTTAGTCAATTTGTATTTTTCTGCTCATAACTTCAGATTGTTGGATTAAATTTGAAATATATATTAGATTACATATTTTGGGTTTAAATTTACTGAAGGGTACAAGTCGAAGGCGTATTAGGGTTCACGGGAGAGATAAGTGGGATATAATTTATATATGATGAGCAAATTGCATGATCGCACTCTTTTTAAGTTGGAATCGTCCAGCGAAGCAGGAGGGCAGTTTAATATATTGAATGTCTTAGACCACATATGCCCTTGAATATGAAATGTTCAACCTTTTTTTTTCGAACTGGAAGTGGCTTACTCAGACTCGCTCTCGAAACTTATAGAGCATCACACTAAAATAGAAACTTATTTTTTATGAACTAACAAAACTTTAGGAGACATTTTTTCAAAAGGCGGCATTTGACAGAAACAAATTACAGGAAAAGTTTATAAGACTTTTTTTTTCATTCTTTCTAATATTGTATAGGTAACAGCTTCGTTATTTAAAGTGTTCCTCTATCTGTTTCCAGTTAAAAGAATGAACAAAGCTACATGAGGGTAGAAGCGGAAGGACAAAATATATTCAATCAATCAGGCATGGTTCATATGTTTGATAGATTTTAAGTTCTACATTCAACGATATGATTTTGAGCAACAAGAGATCGAGCTCTGAGACACACGGTATATTTTTTATTTCCAAGATTAAAACGTTTGTTTTTTAATACCGAAATTCAAAATCATAATAAAATTATCGATATTACGTCGAATCATAAAATAATTAAGTTTGACTAATGAGCAAAACAAATATTTAATTTATATTTGTTTAAAGCTTCAGGTCCTATTTGTTAATTGATTTAAAAATTCAAAGGAAATGTTAGTAGAATATTTAAATAAAACAAAGACACATATAATTTCAGTTTTAAATTATTTAATATATCTCTTAACTCGTAAGCACTCGCGTTATGAACGTTTTGCTCACGCTCGATTTAAAACAAAATAACTTTTATTTTTCTAATTGTATAAGTGATTGATAATTTTTCAATCCTCAAATAAATTTTATCGATATTTGATTTTGAATTTTTCAACTTATCTAAAATTTTTAAAAGTGTCCTTCAGAATTTGTGAGAATTACTCTCGTCACGAGTAAAAGTATAAGAGAAATGGTTATAATTTCGGATTTTCATGCCTGTTTATTTAGTTTTGTTTGTTTAATCACTTCGAGTTTACAAAATTTTAAACCCTTCGACAAATTTTCTGGATACGAAACCCTAAGATCACTCTTGAAACATATCTAAGAAGACTCTCCATTAAATTCGCCCTATTAGCTCAGCTGTATAAGACGTAACCAATTCCGTCCGCGGAATGCTTAGGGTAGCGGGTTCGATTCCCGCCTTCGTAACAAAATTAATTTAATTGATAGTTGTGATGGATATGGTACATGCATGAAGGAGGTGCACTCAGCCTCTGAAATTGAGGAGCTGATACATGAAATTATCAGTGGAAAGGTAGTAAAACACATATATGGAATCACAATGGGCTCTATAGCCTAAATGTGTCCTTCGTGGACAGCCAATATACTCTAACCTAACCTAACCTCTATTAAATTACCGTTTTCCTTAATACCTTTTCCAAACTGAACCGATTTTAAAGATCATTGTCAATTTGTTCGTTTTTTCGGGTACGGAACCCTAAACTCGTACTTGAAACATAGCTAAAAACACTCTCCATTAAATTACTTTTCAAACGATGCCACAGGCAGACAGGCAGACAAACACACATGCACATACATAGCAGTCAAACTTATGACAACCCTTTTTTTTTTGTTCGGGGGTTAAAAAAATAAACTTGCACAAACAAATTTTAATGTCGACACAGGTAGAAATACAACACCTATATAGATATGGGTATGATATTTTATGAAATATAGCATGATACTTCCTACGTATAAACGGAAATTGCTTTCTCAATAGTCATTGGATAATTTTAAAATAAATTCGTTTTTATTGTGTTATTGTTATTAAATATTATGGTACTTATCTACTTACCTTTTTCAATTTAAAGCTTGTCATATGAAGAACGTACTGTGGGATAATAAATTTATACCTACCTATACGTTAAGAGCTATAATTTTATACATATGGAGAGTACCAAACGTACTAATCTTTATTCATCTCTCTTTTAAGTATTTGCTGTTATGTAGGTGTTATTTTTTATACCAAGGAATACTAAGTTGAGTCCCAAGTTTGTAACGCTTAAAATATTGAAACTATGAACAAAATTTTGGTATAGGTGTAAAATCACCTAAGTCCATTTCCGGTTATCTGTCTGTCTGTCGTTTGTCGTTTGTCTGTCATCTGTCCGTCTGTCCTCACGATTACTCAAAAACGAAAAGAGATATCAAGCTGGAATTTTATAGCGTTTAGGACGTAAAAAGTGAGATCAAGTTCGTAAATGAGCAACATAGGTCAATTGAGTCTTGGGTCCGTAAGTCCCATCTTGCAAACCGTTAGAGATAGAATAAAAGTTTAAATATAAGAAAATTCCTTATAAAAAATTAACAACTTTTGTTTGAAACATTTTTTCGTAAGCATCACCGTTTACCCGTGTGAGCGCAAATTATGCGCAAATTGTATAATATGTATTATATGGGAATACCAGTTATATATGTGTGACATGTAGATATGTATGTGCAATGTGATAGAGTAATCAACACGGTCTATATATGGTATTTCAACAGTTCACTCAGTCAATTGTTTGTTTTCACTTGTCAGATTTATTGAAAATTTTATGTATTTAATTTAGTAGAGAGCTTTAATTTGACGAAATCCATTATTTTCATCAAAACAAGAATATTTTATATTATAATCATTGTTGTTCTTGAATTAATAATTATTTCGAGTATTTAGCATATTTTATATATTTAACATAACAGTTTTATGTCAAAATTAATAATAATAAGTTTAACTTGACAAAAACCCTTCAGAACAAAACAGACCCTTACCAGACCACAACACAATATCCTTGGGCATGTCTTACTTGTTTGAGAAAATTTTTATACATATTTTTTTAAGTCTCCCAAATTTTTTCAAAAATCATTCATTATACAAATTTTTTAAATTGTTTTCTTTTCACGCTAAACACTCAAAGAACTAAAATCCATTTGTGTTAAAAATTTAAGTTCCCAATTTAAAAGATGAAGTTGACCTCCGTTTTTTCTTTAAAGTGGTCTTCATGATCATATCCAGTGTGACATATTACTCTCAAGAATGAATCAACAGTACCCATACTTTTGAAACACAATATATAATATGTACCCAAAAATCGAATAAATTCAAATATATAACCATACCACTTTGAATTTTTAAACAAGGATCCGTATAAACATGAAAAGTAGTAGTAGATATTATATACAAATACTTACTTTTTAATGATTTATGTAAACAATATCAAAAATTTTTAAACAAAAGAAACATTTACGTGAGAAATTACTTTTTTGAAAGAAAGTAACTTTTTTCCCCAATACGAGCAAAACTTATTGGTATAAATACGAAATTCTATTGATAATATCATCTAGTTGATCCATTTCCGGTTGTCTGTCCGTCTGTCGTCTGTCGTTTGTCTGTCCGTCTGTCATCACGATTACTCAAAAATGAAAATAGATATCAAGATGAAACTTGGGACGTATAAAGTGAGGTCAAGTTCGTAAATAAGCAACGTTGGTCAATTGGGTCTTGGGTCCACAGGACCCATTTAGTAAACCGTTAGAGATAGAACAAAACTTGATTTTTTTTTTAACTTACACATTTCTATTGCTCTCCGAAAATTCGCCATTTTTTTTTGTTCTTAGATCTTTTTGGTTTTTGAGACAAATATAATGATACCTTAAATGTTGAAATCTATTGAGTCGTTTGGAAGATACGGGATAACGAAATTTACAAACAAATATGCATAATTAAAAAGATACGCGCGAAAAACATAATCACTCCTTGACAGTCGGGTCAAGGGAAAAACCAAGCGAAGCTGGTGAGTAACTGCTAATATTTAATAAATGGACAATATTTAATGTTTTAAGTAAATTTTACTCAAATCAATAAAATATACAATACCTTTATTGTATTATTCAATATCTAACCAATAAAATTTTAAGTACTACTTAATATCTCATACGTTTCACATAACAGATATCTTTTGTATTATAACTAAAAGTTCAAAACATGCTCAACATCGGACATTATCACATGATAATGGTGGGGTGCAATGAAATGATAATTCTCACCTGTTGCAGTGGCGCTAAGATGTATCAAGGGAGGAGCTAAATGAGGGGCAATATATAAGTATATTTACATGCACGAGAATTGTATATACGTATATACACGTAATATACGTAAAAACTATATGTATATATACATAAATAATATATAGTTATAGATTATATAAATCATTGAACACGGAATATGATTTTTCATTGAATCTCAGTAATTTCTCACTTACATACTTGTTGAAAAACGTTTTATCATTATGACTTTTTTTCTCCAAGTGATCAACTATATTGTTTTGGCTAATTGTTTCGCTATATAATTCGAGAATAATTTTTTTTAGTTTAGTAGTGATTGTGAAATATATATTTTGTGTGTTTGACTTTTGGAAAGACAACAAATTTACTAAAATTAGTCTGACGAACAAGTAAGTGAAAATTAATTATCGGAATAAATCCACTTTGTGAAAGGCTGGCGGATTACTTTCTACTCAATTGTATTTTAGTTTTTACTTGAGTTAGATTCTTCAATACTGAGTCCGAGATATCACAAATCCCAAATTGTGTGTTAATTCGTTAAAGTCAATTTAATTTTAATAGTCAGTTGCTCAGCTTTTTATCAATTTAATTTTCCTAGTCTGTTTCTCCGAAATGTATCCTGTAAGGTATTTAAGAACTATACGCATTTAAGATGAAGACAGCCTAATATTTTTGTTATTTATTGGAATATCTATTTGAAATTTTGCAGTCATACAGGGTGACGGGTCACATATTTTAAGATATTTATCCGAAATCAGAACTCTTGTGAAACTCAGCCTACTACAAATTGACATATAAGTCAGATTCTTCACATTTTGACTATCGCCAGAGATGGTTAGGGGAAATATTCTAAGCAACTTTTTCCAATAGTTTTTTGGATATCTCTAACCATCTCTGACGCTAGACAAAATCTGAAGAATCTGCCCTATTTGTCAATTTTTCGTAGGCTGAATTTTAAGTTCTGATATCGGTAAAATATCTTAAATGTGACCCATCACCCTTTATGATTGTGCAAAATTTGAAGTCAATAATCCTATATATAACGAAAATATGAGGGTGTCTTCTCCTTAAATGTGACACACTGTATATAAAAATGGACGTATGTCCCTATATTTCACTTTTTAGCCAAAACTACCCCATGCGGTTGTGGCCTTAATGTTCCAATGTGTCACTATGGTAATTGTATGGAAATAGTTCTAGGAGTGTAAAAGATACGATGGTTGAAAATGTATTTTTCGATAAAATGTTTCTATATTATTCGTCTGAATTATTCTACACTGATCTAGGACGTTCTACATTAGTCTGGACATTTCTAAAATAATCTGAAATATTGCGGACCGAACCATAAACTTACGAGAATAATCTGGAAAGATCTAAAATATATTAAAATTTTTTAAATGAATTAACAATGTTATGGTTGATAAAATATTCTGGATAGTTTTAGAAACTTTAATTATGATACAGATTGCTCTAAAGTACCTATATTGAAATGTTTTAAATGAAGTAAAAAAATAAATTAATAAATACTCAAAAAATCCGACTGAAAATAAAAACCAGTCGTTTTGTACAGCGACTTTAACAGTCTGGGTCCATTACTTGTTTTTATTAAACACAGAATTTACTTATCTCAGTTTTTTTTAACGCAGTCGGATTTTATAATATTTTTTATTTTTTGGCGTCCCGACACATTCTTAGTATATTATATTAAAACTTTTTATAACTAATTTATTATTTCTAATTAAATTAATTTACTCAAAAATGTCGGTTTCACTATTTAATGCAATTTTACTTTTTTTGCGGAACCTTAATTTTTTGAAAATAAAATATAGACCATTTTACTTTCTGATAATGTAGCATCCTATAGGTGAAAGAATTTTAAAATCAATTAAGTAATGAACTCAAAAATGACGGCTTGTATATATATATTCTTATACCAATACAAATTTCAAAAAATCGTTTATTATGTGGCACCCAAAGTATGAAATCAATATCTTTTCGAAATTTCAAACTTCTATCATTAGCAAGTTAGGCTGGGCGTCGAATAATATACAAAAAGAATCATTTTGAAAAAATTATCATCAAAACCTTAGTTGTTATTGACGACTCCCGAGTAATAAACATTCATTGACGCGACTAAATGATCTGGAAAGCTATAAAATTCATTAAATTGTTTTATATTAATTAAAAATGATTTGATTGAATCTAGAATACTCTCGATGGTTTAAGAAATTTGAAAACCTCTAAATTATATTTATATTTTTCAAATAATTGATTATAATTCTAATCGGTCTATGAATTAGTTGAGAATGTTAATCAGTCTAGAGCGATCCGATTTGCAATGCCATAGAAAATATTAAATTTTTAGTTAAACGAAAATAATTGATAATGTCCTTAAATACAAATCCATAATTGTATAGTTAGAAAAAAACTTGCGAAGCGGATGCAATCAGCTGGTTATTACTTTATTTAAAAAGGTTTTTATTACACTAAAATAGATAATATTTTAGTTGCGAAATTTTTCTCGGGCGAATTTCAATAGTAAGAACTGTGTAAATACTTCATTCTAAAACTTTCACAACGAATTGTATATTATATAAGCTAAAAATATTATCATTACTTAGTTCAAGACTTTCTGGAAAAATCGATCAAAGTTATTTTAACTCACGTGTTTAGATAATAATGTGTTGGTTAGACTTGCACTCTAAGTACTGTTAGCTAGCCCCCGTCTTTCTGTTCAGACAAATTTCCGAGAAATAATTATGTTCAATGTTCTCGACAAGATTCAATGTCATATCAAATGCAAAATGAAGAAAGTCATGGTGGATATCGCCTCTGGAAAACAGATCAATAAACTCGAAGGTATTATATGTTTAATAGCGTTCTATATTTGCTAAATAATATACTATAAATGTGATATTAGCAGTAGTTTGTTTTTTGTTTGTTACGCTTTCACGAAAAAGCTAGCGAATGGATTTGAATGAAACTGTACAACAATATAGCTCATACATCAGAATAACACATGAGCTATAATTTATAAAGACATTAATGCCCCATTTATGATCATCATTTTAAACCATTGAAATTTCTGTAAAAATTTAAAATAGTAAATGTCAAACAATTCATGGTCTTCTTTTCTAATAAACTCAAGGAATTATGACTATTCTACACTTAAAAATTGAAAATTGTGAAAATATTTTAGCTGTGTAAAACAATTCCTTCGAGTGTCATGGACGGAGAATAAGTGAGAGGGGAGAGAGGTGAAGGCAATAAAGCGGTGGTTTTTACTTTTAAGCCCAGTGAAGCGGGCGGGTATCAAGCTAGTACCTTTGTAAAGGTACAAGGTCAGGAATTATCACATCTACTGACAATAATTTACTGAACCAGAAGTTAATTGTTCTCAACATGACTTGTATCCTTATGCATTTGACAGGATATTTATTTAATTGTTCACTTCGAGAACCTTGCACATAATTATTTCTCGGAAAATGCATCAGAATTATGTAAATCGACAGGAATTTATGATTTTCCGATGTTTGTTGCATAAAATATTATTGCATAAAACATTTCTTGGATTTAATCAACTAAACATTTCTTGGATTTAATCAACTTTCAAACCTACGCAAAAAAAGCATGTACCAAACCAATCGATAGAGGTTTAGAAAAAAATTTTTGAACAAATGTTTTTGGGGTATTTTTATGCAAAAAGTTTTTGTTAATTATTATCTATGTTTCAAGTTTTAGTTTAATTTTTACCATATTTCAAATAGTTTGAAATATAATATTAAATATATTTTTTAATAATTAATTAGTGACTAAAAAAATAAACATTCGATTGATAAACGTATATTCTAATATTCGAATATATTTAATAATAATAATAATAATAATAATAATATATTCGAATTTCTGCGTCAAAATATTAAAGAGTGTCATTGTTAAGTTGATGAAACACGATGTATCATCGAAATACCTGATAATTGCGAATTAACAGAAATTAAAATACGGACTTTATTATCTATGTGGTTGGGCAGTATTTCTTTCGTACTCTGATTCCGAAGTACGTGAAAGAGGAATTAATTCTCTAGTACATTTATCAAATGCAAGCTCTGACAGCACAGATGTAATAAATCCTGGCCACTTAAAGCATCTTAGTGAGGCAGTTTATAAACTTCTGAAAAAAAAGCCCAAGAAGTTTTCACTAGCTATGGAAAATCATCATTGCATGTGCAGAATGTTCATAAGCTTTTAACAAGAATTATTCAAGAATGCTGTTAAACATTCACTTTCCTGAATGACACAAAATACGCGATAAAGTTTTGTAGAAATTCTTTTCCTTACGGCTTCACATTTTTGCTAAAGAACGGTGCAACCAGAGAACCAAAATCTTGTTGTTTTAAGTTTTGGAAGTGCATATATGCGTACGTACTTCTACAAAGACTGTTCCCAAATAAATTGTTTAAATTTTGGCAAAAATATTATAATATTATAACAACCTGTTTTTTTAATTGATATTAATAATTTACTTATTCTCAGTGCTAAGAATACTTTAGATATCCATAAAATATAATAAAAATATTTATAATTATTAATTTTTTTGTGGGAGTTATGAGAGTTAGCATGAAAGTACTTTAGTTGACAGTTAATATGCCAAACGCTGGACACATTTCCCATCATGCATTGCAGAATTGGAATGCCCATCTTGTATATTGTCCTAGTTTGTATAAAATAAAATAAGTTTCGATCTCATTTAGATTTAACTATTTCCAAACTAATAGTGAAAGCAATTAAAAAAAAACTTTATTTTCGCAATATACAAATTCGAAAAAATTTTTTACGTAGGGAGTGCGTTTCCAGACGCATATACTTTATTAAACCTTGCTTTGACAAAACTGCACGACTCTGAACTATGAAGATTATTCTATACAGGCAGTGTTAAATGATATCCATCCCAAATATGTACTGAGTTATTGTGTTTATTATTATGCCTCGGGTCTTAGGTATTTATAACTTTCCGTATGGAATAATTAAATCGATCTGGCATAAATAATTGATTTCATTCAAGATGGTTATATCATGATCTATTTATTTAAACGCAATGTCTATTTATACGTAAAAACAGTATCCATGATATAATTATTGTTTTGAAAATAGCGTAAAAATAATATATGTAGCACCAAATCAATGGGCAAAAAAAATTATAAAATAATTTTCAACGAGAGTGGAAAACCATGTTTTCTTTGTTATTTTTGTATCAATTTTTAACCGCCAAAGTAAAGAAAGTAGTGTTGTATGGCTGTGTGTTTGTCTGTCTGTGGCATCGCAGCGCCTTAACGGATGAACCGATTTTAAATTTTTTGGTTTCATTTGAAAGGTGATTTAAAATGACTTTACGTTTCCCAAAATCTGTCTTTAAAATATTTAAAACAATTGAAATTTAGCACCCCAAGGTTTTTGTCGATAAGATAATTTTTTTCAATTTAAAGAAATTTTTTTCTACCTTTTAGTTCCACTAGTTACAAAAGCGTGTTTTTAAGTTTTTTTAATTATTTTTTTGGAAGTTTACCGACAAAAAAAAATTTGTTGGTAGAATCACACTGATCGACATTCATGAACTTCACAGGTATTTACACAAAATAATTTTTCTAAATGTGGTATATCATTCTATTAACCTAAAAATATCATATCATTTTTAATTTCAACGATCGCGCAGGAGGAAGACCATAACTTTCTAAATAACGAAAAAGGCTTTCTTCAAAATATCCGACTCTTAAATATCAGCTGTTCTTTAAATGTTTAAAGAAATCATCTTTTGTTGTTATGAACTACGGATTTCCACTGCAAAGAATTTGTTATTTGTTTTGCAGTTGTTGTAATGATGAATATAGTACTTTCCACGTTTTTCTCAATTAAAAAAAGGCATTATTTAGAAACATTAGTCATATGAATTTTTTTCTTTTATTTAATAATATTTTAAATAATATTATTCAAAGTTTATTTACAAATAAACGTACATTATTATTAATTATTCTTGTCTTTTTTTTAATTAATATTCTTTGACCTATGATGAATACATAATATATTATCATGATAGTACATTGCATAAATAAATTTAAGATTATCGCAATACAATGAAATAGTCTCAGTACAATAATTTTAAATATTAGCAAAGTACAGAAAGTTCAACATTCATTATTGGTCTTTTTGGAAATAACGATATCGTTTTATCGAAGCATTATATTATCATTAATTCGTAAAATAAATTTCATGTACAAATGCCAGTCTGATAGGCATAGACTAATAAATAGGGAAGAGTTCCCTTTTTGCGTGCCAGTGATTAAATACTATCTGGTGGTTTTCTCATAACTATGTCATCATTTTTCGAAATGTGACGATCAATTTATAATATTATTAAAAAATCGGTAACATAGGTTAGGTTAGGTTAGGTTATATTGGTTGTCCACGAAGGACACATTTAGGCTATAGCTAATTTCATTTATTAGCTACTCAATTTCAGAGGCAAAGTTCACTTTCTTCATGGATATACCATGCACTACACCAGCCCATCACAACTATTAATTAAATTAATTTTTGTGGCGACGGCGGGAATAGAGCCCGCTACCCTGATCATACCGCGGACGAAAAAATCCAATATTTTACCATTTTGGTTTTGCTGTTAAAATATTACTCTATTGCTATTATTAACCCCAAGCTCGAGCAGAGATAGGTGTTATGAATTTAATAAATGTATGTAGTATTTGTTTGTATAGCTGACTCATAAACTGATGTCCAATATCGGGTCAGTTTGGAGAATATCTCCAGGAAATCGACGTTATCAAAGCAATTCGTCCAAATAAAAGCTACAATCCTTTCAAATAAAATAAACTTTCAAAATTTGTATGTAAGTTCAGATCATGTCTAAAAAGTGCCTAATGTTTATAATTTTTTACTTCCTAAATGATTTTCTTTGGTATCGTGTGTTTCCTTAAATTTTGAAATTAATATTGATCTAAACAGACTAAAATTTAACAGGACATATAAAAATCGTGAAAAATATCGGCATCGATATTTTAGTCAATTTATCATCGTCAATTTAGCAACAAAATAAAAAGCTCAAAATCAAAACAAACACACTACTCCAATCTCTACACACGAGCTTTTAGTGCTCCAATCTCTATTTTTAAAACACCTCGTTTTCATCATACTTAACAAAATACAAACTGCATATATAATTATCATACACCGTCTATCATGACGTCTTTAAGAGTTATTGTATTTTAATTAGATTTCATTTGACGTGAAAGACCATAAAATCATTAACAGTAAAATCGGATATCATGCCTAAATCATTAGACCACTGCCAAAAATAACACTAAATTGATTTTTTTTATTTTCTTATCAATCAACAAAAATTCAATTTAATAAACAAATTTTTTATTTGCCACCAAACGAAGATTTCATTGACCTTAAACTTTAGGTTAAAATTATGTCATAAAATATTTTTGTCACGTATAATCACGTATTACCGACCAAAAGTACAAATTTGATACCAATATTTTTAGTCAACGATTGATAACACAACATTTCCTAACTTAAAAACAAACTAACTTTTCCTAGTCTGCTTTATTAAATAAGTTTGGTAAAAGAAACAGTTAAAATTTACGCCGTTTTTATGAATTTTTTAGTAACCAATTTTGAACAGTTATCGTAAACTTTTAAAAATTGTCAATAGGTCTCTGTCCTGATGTCGATTTTAATGAAACTTTCATTAAAAATTTAAAATGTTCGAAATAGATGAAAAATCTGAGGTAAAAATTAAAATCGAATGGTAAACATGATAGATATAAGTAGTTTTATCTATCTCTTTCTTGCAAAACAACTTTCGATATGTAGTCTCTATGACAATCGCAAGTTATGACGTCTCCACGTGCCATTTTCTCTATTTCTATTAGTAAATTTAAATCTTTCATATTTTCATGGTTTTTATGTTATCAAAAAACTATAATAAGTAAGAAGCTGTATTCTGTAGATATTTTGAATGGGAAAAAATTGAAATTAAGGGCTTAAATACCAAAATTTGAATTGGACGATGGTAGTGAAATTTTTTCTACGCAACAGACAAATACATGTTTCATAATAATAAAATATTTATAATAATAAGTCAATTATTTATTTCTAACAAAAATAGGTGAGATGCAATATACTACTATCTCAATAAAAATCAAGACTCAAGTTGCAAAAAATTCAGTTATTGTTATGCATGACTTCCAGTCAAAGATTTACTACTTACACATTTGCATTATTACAACATTTGCAATCCATAATTGTTAAAAGACGTCCAAATGTCTAACCAGCCAATAAATAAAATACATATGTTATCACATAAAGTATTATCAATTAATTTATGATAGACTTGAGTAGCCCGCAAAACTATTACTTGATAAACTTTAGACACATTAATTAAAGACTACAAAAGATTACAATATTTATTGAAATTTTTTTTTATTGCTTTAAACTTACTTATTATTATATACAACAAAATTAAACTTCGATTTAAAAACTTAGTGTTTCAAGGCTTTAAGTTAAAAAATATAAATAAAAGTTCGATTTTATTTCATACAGACAGCTTAGATCCAGCATAGGTATACTATTCATATTTCGCTTTATAGGGTAAAAACTCAACTAAGTTAAAAAGTCTATAAATGTGGAAACGCGTACAAACTACATCATTTTATATAAGAATAAAACTGCTGTCATTCTGGTACTATTTTAGTTCAAACCGACCCTTGTTCACGCAATGATCACAAGAACATATTTATGAAGAAAATACGTCCCACTGCTCTTGCGAACTACGTCCTTTTTATGTGACAAATAATAACTAAAACAGCAACAGGATGAAAACGAAAATCCGCTTTAGAACAACATTACAGTGAACACACTGTACATTGACTGATTTACTCTAATGTAGGGATTTTGGGAGACTTTAGATATGTTTATTTAGGTATTTCTGTCTGACTAGACTTCAAATGATTTTCAAGACATCACAGGATTCATTTTACGATACGGGTAATATACAATCCACTCATTATATTATTATTATTCCATTATTATTCCTAGTACTACAATATAAGTGCATTTTCCCAATAATTTTCTGTTCATTACCTATTTTACTTGAATACATTTGACGAAGTAAATAACAAAATTCCCAAACATTTTTATAGATACGTATAATAAAATATTCCAATCAAAATAATAAATAATTAAATAAGTGCAAAAGTTAAATACCTAGAAGATAAACACAAAAACATTGATCACATTTAAATCAATAAAATAGAACCAAGGCAAATAAAGTACATTGACTTTTTACATGCATGAATAATAATTTTAATGAAATCAATATGAAACGCAAATTCTATTTTCTTGGTATTTTTCCCATAAAACCTTCAAAAAAAAATCAGAATGATCCTCTTGTGTCAAGTCTTACTTTTTGATAAATTTATCACTTTAGGATGCTGTATAAAGAAATTATTTGTTTGGGTAATTTAAGCTAATATATCAATTACACTTCAATAATTTTATTCTGCTTTCAATTTTTCTGAAGCTTTACATAAACTTTTACAAATTTTAAACTAACATTTTAATTAGAACTCATTTCTTTAACACGTAGTAAAATGTTAAAGGTTCAATTTTTTCAGCGTACGCACTGACACATAACATGTGAATACATTTCACACTTCATAATTTTATCAAATCTTAGTTTCAATATAATTGTTAAGAATTAAATGTTAAAATGTTAGATAAGAAGCATAACTTATCAATGATTTCCTTTCTCATTAATTAATATTTTTTTAAGTAAAAACATTACGAAGAGTTCATTTATGATAGGCTGTTGCAAAATGAAATTTTATTTCATAGAATTGAGATGTCAAACAACAAGTTTTATAAATCAGTCCTAAATATTGATAAAATATTAACTCTTTAATTGTAATATGTGCCAATAGCTTAGAGACAATTTTTATACCATGTATATATGAAATATACATAGTATATTAAGATTAGTCCTAAGTTTGTAACGCTAAGAAATATTGATGCTACGAAAGAAGATTTTGGTATAGGTGTTCATAGAATCATGTAATTAGTCCATTTTCAGTTGTCCGTCCGTCTGTGAACACGATAACTCAAAAACAAAAAAAAGATCTCAAGCTGAAATTTTTACAGCGCACTCAGGACGTAAAAAGTGAGGTCGAGTTCGTAAATGAGCAACGTGTCAATTGGGTCTTGGGTCCGTATGACCCATCTTGTAAACCGTTAGAGATAGAAAAGAAAAATTGGCATTCCGAAGTGAGAGATGAACTTATTGAATTAAGTTATTCTTAAAAGAGCTGAGTACAATTGCAGGCGCTCCGAAGATCCTATATTACTTCCAAAGGCCTCTGTTCCCAAAGTTGTTGCGGCTATTACAGGACACTGGTTGAGTGACAGGCATGCTGAATGCCTGGGCCTGGCTTTTTTGGAATCACAAGCCACTCTAACCTAACTTAACCTAAAAAGAGCTTTAGACAAATTTAAACGACATCTTAAAACGACAAACGAAAGAGATGTTACAGCTCAAGCGTTTGCATAACAACATTATCAATTCATTGTCAATCAGAAATTTTGATCCAGAAAAGTTACAATAACTTCCAATGTATTTTGAAAAATAATTTTGGATAATTTAAATAATATATGTCTAGAACCATCGCAAACTTGTAGATGAACAGGTTTCTTCATAAAATAAATACAAAAATAATACTTTCTTTAATTGTATTATATTGCTGTTGGATTTGAATATGACGATTTGCTAAATTAAATCTTCCGTTAAATGTGTCGTTACAAGTCGTTACCTTTTCTGATCTCTTCATGTCATATAACTACTCAAAGAGTAATTATATATCGCTTTATATCGATTATAATTCACATTACAATATTAATATACTTATGTATTCATGGCTTTTGGCATATATACTTACTATCATTTTATACATAAATTTGTTCTTTTTGCCTGGATCTAATACACAAAGTGTAAGTAAAGAAGGATAGTGCTATTTCAGTACAAGGAGAAACTTTTTTTTACTTAAAATAAGTGTAATTAATGTATACGTACTCTATAGTACAAAAAGAACATAAAAGATATATTATATGAATAAGTACATAAATTATTATGAATGTAAAGAAGTTTTTTTAGTATTTTTTTTTTCAATGAACTCATTTTTGTAATGATTACTGATTGGAATATAATAAATAGGTTGTAAATAGTACGCGCAGTTTTCATTTAAGTAAAATCAGAATATGAGTAACTTACTGGCTACAATTAATAGTTTTCAATTAAAAAATAAAGAAATACATATAAACGTAACGTGATTATTGTAAATAAAAATAATTGTTAAATATCAATCGATTCTTATATTAAAAGTTAATCAAGTTTTTTTTAAATAGTTAATATTTATTAGCCGATTTCTATAGTTTAATTTTTGTTTTTTAACTAATTATTAAACAAGAAATTATTTATAAATTATTTAAATTAATTGTGCTTTTGTAAAGTGCGTTGAAGTACTTATCGAGAAAATTTCACGGATATCTTTAGGAATATTTTTAAGAAAAACATTGGTAAGTAAAAAGGAGCTTTAAACATAACTGAACATATTAATAAAAATTTTAATCCTGATTCTTTTAAAGACACTAGAATATTAGAAAGCCACTAGAAGTAGAAAATAGTATACTAGTAAATATATGCTGGAATGGTATAGAGACGAATACTATAGTATCTCTATTAGCATTAGTAATGTTATAGTATTAAATAGGGCTATCCACCAGTATATTGGGTATCGCCAACCAATATAGGCCAAACGCCCATACTGCATTAACTTGTCCGCAATGACTATTGCTAATGTTACTATTTCCTCAATACAGTACACAGTATGGCATTCATACCGATACTCACAAAAAATTTCTTATCAGGAAGAACAAGTAAAGAATGTCTCAGACCTCATATATTAAGCATGAGATCTGAGATAGCCTTTACTTGCTTCCATTGTGTATTTACTATATTTTTGTTCGATGGGAGTAGAAAGCGGCAACTTGTTGCAAATCCACAGTGATTGTTTTTCCCATCGAAATTTTTAGTATAATATCCAAAAAGCCAATATTAGCAAAATTAGCGACACCTCAATGAGGATAAGTTAATAATAATCAATCATAATGCTACGTTTTTCGGTGTTTTCCTTTAAATATTACGTTTTTCGATGTAAATGAAGATTGATTAACTATGAAAGCAGAGAAATGTAATATTTTTTCGTCTGTTATCAGATAGAAACAATTAATCAACTAAATAAACTGCTCATTTGTAGCAAGCATACTAACATCAAAGGTCGAATTCCACTATGCAAATAATTGAAATACTAATTATGTATTGTTAACAGCTAATACTAGCTCGACTCTTGAGGAATTTCGCTCCCTTAGTTACCGTAACCCGTAGCTACCCTGTACCCGTGACTAAAACTACAAATTTCTAAGAAAAGTAGTGAAAAAAGAAAATCATTAGGAGAGCATTTCTAAAAACAAACATGTTTGCCTAATAAACTAATTATTTAAATTTATGACATTTTTTTGTTCAAATTATTTGCCTAGCGTGTTTTTTCCAAAGCGGTACATTTTTTGAACGTGGTTATATTTTTCATCAAACCTAGACATAATAAGCTTGAAAATGAGGATTGAATCATGGAATTTGATAAAGAAATAAGGAAGATAAGGATGGGACCAAAAAAAAAATTGCTCGAGTAATAATATATAAGATCAGAACCAATGATATGTGCAGAAATTAAGATTGATAAGTTTGATTGAAAAGTTACATTTTAAGCACCTCTTTCGGTATCACAACGGACCCTATGGTCTAAGTGTGTCCCACCCACAGGACAGCCACTCTAACCTAGCCTAACCTACATTTTAAGCAAAAGCTTGTTAAAACCATAATTTTAAGCCATTTTAATAAAAAAACTTGTAAAGAAAAAGCAACCATAATTGTGCTTTTGTAAATTATCTATATTAGGTCATTGCAATTTCTTAACTTGATCTTGGCAACACTCAAGTGTAAAATTGCATAAATGAATGAAGGGTATTATTTTATATTCTGCCAGCCACGCGTGAATAATTATATATATAAGGTCATAGAAGTTACTCGAACTTCATATGTGAAAGTAAACATTTGAAAAGAAAAACATACTGTTATCACCGATTGTTTTGAAAAATATCAGCGCAAAAACAAACAAACGAAAAATTATCAAAACTATTTCTCAATCAAAGATCAATCAAATACTTAATCAAACTTAACTATCGATTAGTTTTGGAGTTATAGAATAATAGTTTTTGTTTCGGTACAAAAGAACTTTAATCTAATAGATAATTTAAAATAATGAACTTTTATAATAAATTAAAAGATTTATAAATTTTGTTTTTCGGTTAAAAAAATTTATAAAATTTTCCATTTGCAATGATGTAAAATTATATTTCACCCATGTAAAAAGTTCATCAGAGAAAAGAGATATTTCAAATCTCAAAGATTGCTTGAATATTTGTTTTTAATTTATGACATCCTTATTATTTAAGTTACTTCAATAGTTTGAAAAATAATCAATTGTATAAAAAAAATAGATAAAGATAAAGTATAATATTGTGAATTAAATTATATTTTTATTTTATTTTTTTCTAGAAAGCTTTCCCTCTTTATTAATGTTCATCCAGTCATAAAATAAATTCTCAGTAGTGTAATTTTAAAAACAAATATAACGCATAATATAATCTTAAACCTCCCTCCTCTTGCTCTACTACACAATGCAGTTATCTCGCCCTGCTAACACTTTGTGGACAATAAAGCTACTCTCGGTTTAATTGGGGTTTCGACTTCAGAGCTGCCTTCCCTCGCAATAGAGTGAAGTATGAAAAAATATAGTTTTATTATCCTATTTCGAAATCCGGCCATCATATTGAGATAAATATTCACTTAAAATAATGGGCATGCTCAATTTTAAGCCCAAGGGTAGAGTACTAAAACGGAAGCTTGATCTACTTAAGGACAAATCTGAAATTTGTTTTCCTAAAAATTTCATAAATTCGACAGTATTTTGTCATACACATACTTAGCCAACGAAATCAAAGGAAGTTCTAGGTCAAGTGTGCGAATAGCAGCCTTGACCTGCCACCCGTTCGGTACACCTATGAGTCTAATCATAATTTTATAAAATATTTCAATTTCATCAAAATCAGTCCAAAACTTTTTGAGTGATACTTGAGCGTGCAAGCAGACAGACACCCGTTTGATAAAAGTGTGGATAAATATAGATAGTTTTCGAATTTTCGAACGTACTGTTTTAATTTACCGGTCTATGAATTGAATCCCTTCAAATTTAAAATTTGAACATTCCTACCAAAAACGATAGATTCGATTAAATGAAGGTAATGTTACATATCTAAATATATGAGATGTGGTTAACCAATGAAATATTTCCTGTACGTAATTTGAAAAACCCCTACTTTAAAATCAAGGAAAAGTTTTGTTGATATTCCATTTAACATATAAGTAGTTTGACAAATATTTTCCATGCTATTAAAAAAAATTTTAGATACTTAGCATGTGATAAAACCAAAGGAATATTTCCTGTATCTTATTTGAAAAAGTTTGCTCCCACTAATTTTTTTTTATATTGAAACGTATGAAGACTTTTATGTGAGGCGACTTTTTGTATTTACAAATATAGCAATAGCTCATTATTGATAAGCACGATATAAAAACTTATACCAAAGGTTTATTATTATAAATTCATACTTAATAAGTTAATAATAAACCAGCAGCCTGATTTTACCTATTCCTTACTGTTATTTAACAAATACCTGTAAATTTTAAATACTTTTTTGTTTACAGCAGAATGAAAGTACAAAACTGGTGCAATACTGTATGGAAATCACAGTTTGTCATTGTTTTCCTGTTGGTACTATGTGGATTTAGTAAAGCAGCACCTAAAATTATGTATGGCATGCGAGATAACTTCGAAGAAGATAATTCATACGTATCATTCGAAGTAAGTTTTTTTATTATTCAAATCAAATTGTTTTCCCAGTTTCATTTCTCCAGAAATTTCATTTCATAATAAATCTAGCATAAATTACATAATAAATTTTTGTAAAGAGTGAATGATCCTTTTTATAAAAGCTATGTTGTAATAAAGTATTAACGGATATCAAAATCTGTATGGGAATGTGTTCTCAATCAGCAAATTTCAATGCTTTTCAATTTCTTTCATAGTTTCCTTTTAAGGGAGAATTTCAAAATTCTATGCACATTGTTTTATTATATAATAATAATAGTAATAATACTGGGGTTTAACCTCCTTTTCTCTATAACAAGAGGCCCCTCACATCATTTTTATTTTTTTAACTTTTTTTTTATCTTTTTAATTTATTTGTTAGTTGTTGTATTATCATTTGAAGTTTATATGAGAGGAAATACATCAACTAAATGTTTGAAAGAAAAATAATTCACAAAAAAGACATGCCATAGAATTATCTCAAGTATTGTTCTTGTTACAGGATTTACCGAACTACGATGTACCTAAATTGCATCAATTGCAATTAAGTCCTTTAAATATTCCACAATCGGAATTATTTAATGAATATATGCATATGCAACTTCCTGATCCTAATTATGATTTGGATCTACCAAATGAAAGTCCACCAAAACATCCCGGGAAAAAACGATGTAAGTAGTTTGTTGTGATAAATATTATCTGTGTTGTATATTTCTTTTGTCGAATATTTCAAATTGATTTCTTTTAATTTAAATTTTATTTATTTTTTATTATTTTTCTATTTGTTTTTCTTTATTTTTATTTCGGTTCTTCTATTTTATTTTTCAGCACCAACGCATAAAAGGCCAAGTAAGTTTTAACATCATGTTTGGCATGTATATCTCTCATTCTGGGACATTTTTTAAACGGTAAACTTAACACATTTATTAGATTTCAAAGCTCATTTTCTGACTAATATGATTCATTTTTTGTTTCGTTGGCACAATTAGAAATTAATTTCATTGATTTCAATAAAGTTTCAAACTACATTAATTTATTAAGGACAGCAAGTGAACTAATTATTTTCATTGATTTGCCTTCCATCTATCTACGCTGTTTCTTTTAAGGAACCCACTGCTTTTATTAAAGTTTCATTCCATTTTTAAGTTGTGTAATAATAATTTAATTCTGTCTAGATTATTTACTTTAATAAACTTGCTAACTTGTAAATTCTTAATTAGTTTTTATCGAAAGATAGATATCCAAAAAATGTGAGGCAGGAAAAATTGTATTTCCAATCTTATAGATCTAGAGCTAAACGTAGTATTTTCAGTAATTTTAGATTTTAAAAGGACTGGAAATTTAAAAAGTTCTTGCCAAGGTCGTGATTAATAACTTGTTCCCTTGTAATTTTCTTAGGGCGTAGCAATCTTATAATTGATGATGATACATTTAGGAAAAATCATTTTGTTTGACACTCAACAATGGATATTTCCGTGAAAATAGCACCTCCAAATACGGTTTTACATAAAATTCTCATTTGATTCTTCTGTTTATTCGTTTGTTCATCATTGATCCACATTTACCCGTCATAAATTTTCGTTAGTCTACCCTCTAATTGAAAGTTATCACACCATTAAAAATTATAACATCAACACACCCAGATGCAAATTTTCCTAAAATGCAGGAGTGTCTACATTTTTGCTTGTCCATTCTTCAATTTTTAATTTTGAGAAAAAATGAAATAGATCCTAAAATCCCAATTTTCACAAAATGCAAAAGCTATTCGTTAGGCAAAGATTTCTCCACGTTTATCCAACCAAAATTTTTGTTTGTTAATTTTAAATGTTAAGGAAATTAAAATTTTACATCAGCAGCCCCCAAATGAGAATTTTTACGAAATGCAAATTCCATTCGTTTGGCAAAAAATTTTACTCCAGCTTCAAATGTAAATTTTTCTTCATTGGAGTCACGAATCTCACAGCATTGGATATCTTTCGTCCAAAATCCGAAAGAGAAGTTCTTGGCTGTGAAAATTTTCATACAGGAAAAAGTATTAAGGATTGACCTTGCTAACAATTTCTCAAATTTCCGGTAGTTCAGAAATAATTGTCAAATGCTACGATCTCACTCAATCTAAAAATAATGTGGAAATCTGGGACACTCTTTAAAATTTGCGTCATAATATACATTCTGTGTGGTTGTAAGATTGAATTAAGAGTAACGTCATTTTCCTAGAAAATATCGTTGAACATATTATACCTATATATAAACAATATTAATTAACTTTATTGTTTGTGTATTTATTAACAGTAATAATTATTTTTCTTGTATACAATACCTATACATAATACATATATTTGAATAATTGTCAATTATAAATTAAATGTTCGTTCGCTCACACATTTATTACAACAACGCAATTAAATATAACTGTCAACCAACACTCAATAGTATAACAAGTGAGAAATATAGTGATTAATTAATTATTGTTATTATAATATTACTTATAAAATATTGTTATGCTTCAAAGTCAAATGACAAATAACTAATCGTTTATGCAATTTTACTTTAATAGTGCATGATACCACAAATATGTACTTTGCTTTTGGAATTAAGGCTGGTTTCGTAAGCGGTAATGTTATCACGTTTAATGTCATAGTTATAAAAAATTAACCGCGGCTATGTGCACAGTTTAGTATTTATTCCAAATTTACGGACAAAATATAATGTAGGGATTTTTATGCTCAAAATTGATTCAAAATACTATTTAGAGCAAGAGTACCTTTTATTTGGCAATAATAATAAAAAAATTAACCCAGTGAATATTCCATTTTCTTCTTCAATTTTTTTAATTTTTTTTTACTTCTTAGTCACTTTTTCTATCTATGCTTGCTTTTGTTTCAACGTAAGGTGATTTTTGAATTATAATTTACAAATTTTCACTAGAAAACTCCTTGCTTTTTTTTACTTTTGACTTAAGCTATTTTAATCCTTATCTAGTCTTAAAAGAAAAGACGCAAGTTCGCGCAAGATTTTCTTTGATAATTAAAAAATTATTGAAAATACTCCAAACCTTGCTGAAAATCAAACTGTTACCAAATCTTGCACACCTTGTTGAATGTCAAAATAATCATTTCCCAGAATTCTCATATTTGTTTCCATATTTGTGTCATTATAAAGTATAGTAAAATACTATGTGGCGATCCAGAGAGCGACTATCTACTTAAGACAAATGGAAAGGCTCTTTACCAAATATCGGTCTGAGGCCTAGTTCGGGAAATGTGACTATGATAAAAATAGATTGATGATAGATGTGGCTATCTATTTTTTGTTTTCTTTGTAAATAAACCCAATTAAATCAATTTACAATCAATGATTATTTTATGATAATCCTTTCTATATTCTAAAGTGACACCCACTACATTTGATAAGTTTGATTGGTCTGTGAATACACAAATCTTTCTATTTTTCCGACAGTCACATCTCCCAAACTATGCCTCAGATCGACATTTGGTTAAGAGCTTTTCCATTTGGCTTGATAAGCTTAATTTACTAGTATAATTTTCTGCTATCAATAACAGAATCGCCTGTATAGGACACTTAGGAATACCACATGGTATTTGGCTATACAACACCTACACTCCAATTTATTTCAATTGTACATCTAATAAAATCGTAAATCATTTCAATATTTTAAAGCTATATAAAATATAACTGACTATGTTTTTGTTTTATTTTCAGGGATTCAACTATGTCATTTCAAACTATGCAACTTGGGACGAAAGAGAGCGACTCGTTATTTAGAACAGATTGCTACAATAGATAATAGAAAAAAATGATTGGAATCAACAGCCGTCATCAATCATTAAATCCCTCATAAAAAAAAATGATAACAAAAGAAAGTATATAAAAAACATATCTCTACGTATATATACTTACTTTTTTTAATAATTTTCTCCTATTGTCTGTCAGTCCGTTTTATCGTACGATTTTACCTACCAACGTTACCAACACAATTAGTATTTTTTTTAGTCTCTAGATATAGAAAAATAAAACTATATGTATGTGTACACCTCCTACATTTGCTTAAAATACTCTATTATTGTTGATTGGACGCAAAATAAACAAAAATATCTCTGAGTATGCTTTGATATATGTTTACGATCACGGTACCTTCTTGGTATATCCTATTGCCTACGAACGATAAAAAAGATTATGTAAACAGGGTGGGGGATTTTAATATATTATGGCTAATAACTCGTTTTGTGTTTAACCAATCAAAAACTAACTTGAGTAAAAGTTTCAGAGTTTGATATGGGAGACATTATGTTCTGACAACAGTTGGTATCTAGTTTCCCGGGTTGTTTTAATAGTCGATTTAGATACTAAGCGATAAGAGTTAGAATATCACTTTCAATTTGAAAGTTGATTTTAATAAAAAAAATAGTTATTTCAAAAAAGCTAGCAGCCATAATAGATTAAAATGGGCCAACCTGTATAACTTTTTCATACAAGCAAATTGCATGCAAATATTTCGAACTCATATCATATCACGGATATCGTTGATATTGGTTAAATGTAGCCCTACCAACGAGGCAACGAGTTATTTTCACAGTGACTTGTTGTCTTGAGTGACTCGCTAGAAAAACATAATGCTCACCTTGTTAAACTTAAATTTAAGGAATATATTAATCAAATATACCAATTTAAGAAATGTTAGATGCCGTGATCGTTCTACCTTTATATTATATTTATTGTTTAGTTGGTATGCGTGGTAGACGACGTTATGAATACAACTCAAATCAAACACAATTATTGTTTCACCCTTAAGTATTCAAGGTAAACCAATTAAAACACAGATATTTTTTAATTATAATTATTGACCAGAGCAATAGATTTCATGTGAAAAGCATTGAAACTAAAAAAAAATGTTTGAAATATATGTTAAGAGATTTCGCAGTCAAAATGTCCCAAACTTTGACCAACAAACCCTAAAATTTACATCTTTTAGTACTTCTGTGGAGGATTCTAGAAGTCCTGTTTCTCACACGTATGCTTCGAGGTTCGAAAAAAATTTTTGTTCCCTAACAATTTTTTGTTTTAATATGTTGTCTTTTTAATTCAAAGTTCTCTAGTTTGATAAATTTCCGTAACTATCACATGCAAAAAGAAAATTTTACCTTTATTTAAGCAAAGGCGAGGAATACTTAAGGATCATATTTAGTAAATTAAGAGTTCAAATCATAACGTTTGCGTTTTACTCAGATTCTAGAATCACAAAAAAACTCTCCTCCATGCTTTCGCAGACTTTGTGAGAACATTGAAAGTTTTATTTGAGATATAAGTTATTTCCTACATTTTTTGATCTTTAGAATCAATTTTTCAAACTCATCCGTCAGGCATTTTTCCTCCATTCGTATTTTTTTTATGTTTTTATTTTTGTGTGTCGCATTTAAGATGAAGACACCCTCATATTGGAATATCAATTTGAAATTTTTGCACAGTCATACAGGGCGATGGGTTAACTAACTGCAAATGGACAATTACTACATATAAAGTAAACAAAAAAAGTAAAATAAATTAAACTACTACAAATAGACAATTAGATCCGATTCTTCATAAATTGCCTAGCGTTAAAGATGGTTAGAGATATCGAGAAAAAAAAACTATTCGAAAAAGTTGCTTACGATATCTTTAACCATCTCTGGCGCTAGGAAAAATATTAAGAATCGGCCATATTTGTGAATTTGTAGTAGGCTGAGTTTAAAATTATGATTTCGATTAAGTATCTTAAGAAATGTGACCCATCCATCACTCAGTATGTCCGTCCAAAATTTCAACTCGACATTCCAATAAATAACGAAAATATGAGAGTGTCTTAATCTTAAATGCTACTCACTTTATAAAATTGCCCCTCTGGATAATCTTGAACAAAATAAAATCGATTCGATGAGTTACAAATGTGAAAATGATCTCAATGGAAACTTTCAATGTCCACAGAACGTTTTTCATGCGTCTTTATTACTCCTATTAATTACCACATCAATATTTCACTTTAAATAAAGTATTTAAATTACAAATTGTCAAATAGTATAGAGAATTGTTATTGTAAAATACAAATAAATATTATTAAAAATATTAATTTTTGGTGGATTCAAAAAAAAATATATATACATTTTGTTGTATGTAATTGTATATTGTTTACAAGTTTTAATTTTTCTTTTTTATAAAAATACCAAAACATTTCAGTATTAATTTCTACCTGATTAAAATTTTTTTGAGTTAATTTAAAAAGATTAAATTAATTATAAATCCTTTCATTTGTGTTTTATGTTTTTGTTTTTAATTTTTCTTTTTGTAAAAGAATTCGAAGAATTATTGTGGTTTAATTTTTTGTGTTATTTTTAATTTATGTTTTACAAATAAATTTTATATTTTATTTAAATATATTTTGTTATTTCTGATTGTTTATTAATTGTTAATCATAATCAGTGCCCGATCTAGGGGGGGGGGGCGAGCTGGGCAATCGCTCAAAGCAGCAACAATTTAGGGCGGCAAATCCTTAAAATATTATATACAGTAATCTCGGTAATCGATAAGAAGAGTTTTATATGCATATAAAATATACATATAAAATGCTTTGTCCTGAATGACTGACTGATCAACGCACAGCGTAAGCCGCTGATCTTTGAGACCTGAAACTTGTGGAGGATGTGTTCTTGGTATGACGTAGGCATCCGATAAGAAGAGATTGTATGAGACAACGTGATTCCTTGATCCAATCTACTTCAAATTTTACATAAACATTCTTTATCATAATTGAAAGAAGTTGTGTTTCGTATTTTATTGAAACTCGTTGATATTCGTCATTTTTGAATTAACCGATTTGAAAATTATTTGACTTGTAGAGAGTTACATTATCAGCGAGTATCATAGGCTTTTTATTTACAAACAAACTGAAAGCCATACAATTGTGAACAAAAAGGAGGATAAGTGCCATCAAGTAAAATGAGAGCTGTAACACGATAATTTTTTTAAGTTGAAATTACCTAGCAAAGCGGGCAGGTATCTGCTAGTAAGAATTAAAATAATAAATTCATTTTATTTTAAATTTATTAGAATAATAGTATAAAAATTCAAAAACAAATAAATCTTGGCTTGTCAATAGTTGACAATTTAAATAATTGTTTAGAATTTCAAACAATGCCTAATTAATAAAATATTCGTATAACCTATATCTATAGAATTATAAATGGTAGGTATAGTCTAGCATGTGTTGGACGAAAATCAAACATTTTATAAAAAAAATTTTTTAGTTAACATTTGTTGTTAATTTACCTACATCAATGTTTTGGCATGTAGCAACAAATTTCGTCTGTTCGATCGAGCAAAATATGTAATTTAATACCTAAATACTCCAAAAATAGTGGTAAGTAATCAATTGGTCGCATTTTGAGCCGACAACATATGAACATTTCTTCGGAGATGCATATAGAAAATTCATGGAATAAAAAATTGTATGGTTGATTACGCCGATGCTGGTCGGACTAATGACTTTAAAACTATTAAAAATATGCTAATTTTTTTATTACAGTGAAAACAGCATAAATATGATTAAACGATAAAATTAAAATCCTTTTTTAAATACTACTCCTGGCACACCTTTCCTGTTCAATTTTTTTTTTTTTTTTATTATTATTAATTCTTAGTAAGTTAATAAAATGTTTCAACTAATAAAAAAATTTCATTTTTTTAAGAATAATGTAAAATTAATTTTTACTCATATTTTTCACTGTCTCCAAGCTGGCAGTGTGTTATAATTCTATTTCGGGATTCCCTAGCGACCCTCTTTTGTGCAAACGAGATGAAATTTGGTTTGCAGAGTTTTTTACTACGCGGCTTGATTTTATAAATTGTGGGGGGACTTTTTTGATGTTTTTATGACTTTAAACAATCCTTTTGATGAAACATGTTTCATCTGTGGGTAGAGCCTCCTCAAATTGAGCTATAGAGTGTTGAAAAGCAGTACAGTGAACCCGCAGTAATCCGACAAACGTTTTGCAAAGTGGTGTCGAATTATCGAATTTGTCGGACTATCGAGTACTGCTACAAACCCCTTGTAGTCCGGAACTTTTTGAAAAAGAATACCTTGTAATCCGACAAATTACATATCGAAGTGAAAAGATTTCAATCATTTTCTAATTTCATTCACGAAGAATTCCGATATTTATAATAAATCTGCTTTGTTATTACTGTTATAGTCATGTCGGATTACAAGGGATGCCGGATTATGAAGGGGCCGGATTACCGCGGGTCTACTGTATACAGTTTGAAGTGTCTTTTAGAGGTGTCACCTTTCTATTCCTCTAACCCCTTTTTGATGTCGAAGTAATGTGTTTTTTCACGGTTTTTATGCCTACAAACTTCAGTACAGCCTAAATAAATTGAACTAGAAAGTTAAAAACCGGCATTTATTTGCTGGGATCAGACTTTAAAAACAACCTGCTTCAAGTAAAATAACACATAAGTAAAAGCGGTTGCTTCTTTGACAGTTTTCATTGTAAAAATATTTATTAAAATTTATTTATTCAAATCAGCCACTTAGGTATCAGTATGTTGTTTTGACAATGCAGATGATATAATATATTAAGGCAAAGTTGAAGGTTATACCTGAATGATATCTGCCTTCTTAACATGGAATTCATAAGCGTAGCCAGGATTGCAATAGAGGGGTGCATCTGCATCTGTACTTGAGTGGGTGAAAGCAATTGACATTTTTCTTTTACTTTCGATACCGAAACTAAAGTTTAAAGCTTACATATCGATTTTCAAAGTTTTTATCAATTACCTTAGAAAATACAATTTTAAATCTTTCATTTTTGGAAATATATCTAAAAAATTCGAGTTTTCGAAAGATTTTCAAACTATTTCGACTTTTAAAGGCTACTTAAAGTATATCCCACATAATAGAATATAAGATATGAAATATTAAAAGAAATCTAGTGTGGAACTTTGTTTGAATAGAATTGATAAGTTTTTTGTTGGTCGTTCAAATTTGCAACTTGAAAGTAAGGTAGTCAATTCGTACAAATTAAATCGAATTTTAGGAGATTAATTTTGATTAATTAAATATTAAGTTTTTCAATTAATATAAGGTAATTGTACAACCAAATACCACCATAATTTAAATATTTGTGATGCTTATTACAAGTTAGACGTTTATAATATAGATGGTAGTCACATACATATCTTAGTCGATATTGTTGGGCCATCTATTAACAAGAGCTAGAACAGAATAACGAAATTACATTAATTTGACATTACCGATAAAATTGTCAATTATGTCATACAAATATATATATTTTAAATAATATTTCAATTAATCATATTGGAAATAATGAATTAATATAAAAATTTATTGAGAAATTGTTCGATGCAATATAACTGATCAGGGGATATTTTTTTAAAAAGATTCTATTGATAAAATATTGATTTCCTAAGTATCCGGAATTGTTCCATATATACGTTAATTATGAATTGACAATTTGACATTTGTTCATGACTTTTTAGTTGATTGATAATATTATATTTGAATATAACACGTGTAATTCTTAAAGTTAGTTTTAGTTAATTAGTAAAATTGTATTTTTTATTGAAACTGTGGAAAAAAGTATCCGTTGATATATTTGAAGGTTTGTTTCAAATTTTACAATATTTCAAATAAAATTTTACTTTGTTTTGTTTATAACATATTGTTTTTAGTAATTATTCTTTATTTAAATATTTGCAAATAAGATCTTATTAAATTTTATGCTCTTAGTATTTTCAATTATTATTGTACGTATCAACATGCGTTAGTCAATTTTTTATTAACGACAGTCTCTTGTTTTTGAAATTAAAAGTATAGGTTAGGTAGGCTTATTTTATGTTTTTTTCTTCTGTGTATCGAAAGTCTTTAAGTATTAAATTAAAGTGAAATTTCTACGATTCTTTGCCTTTCCTACTATCTGAAGAAATTAGCAATACACTAAAATTTAACAGTGAATCGAGTACTAAACTTATGAATACGGGATTTTCTCGATTTTCATGGTTTTTTTTCGTATTACGACACGGTTATTTTATTTGGGCTGCTGTAGGTATGTGTCGTAGAATGTTAAACCGTTTCCATTTTTCAACCGTTTCGATAGGGTGCATACTTTCTACTAATTTGATGTCAATGATTTTATTTGTTCATATTATTTGTCTAGCATGTTTTTTCATTTTTAGATCGTGAGTATATCTTTCGTCAAACCTAGACATAATTAGCTTGAAAATGAGGGGTAAATCATGGAATTTGATAAAGGAATAGGGAAGATAAGGGTATGACAGAAAAAACTTGCTAGAGTTATAATATATATGATAGATAGAAAGTTCCGAATGAAAGAAATATTAAGTTCTGAGGACAAAAGGAGAAACAAAATGTTTTCGTGTTTTTACAACAAATTTTTTTCGAAGCATTTTAATAGTTTATTATAGACCTTTTCATTTTAAAAGGTGATTACCTTTTTTTTCGGACAGTTTGTTAAAAAACAAGTGTGTTAAAATGAATAACAAATATCTTTATCCAACTTATTACTGTCTATACGAAATAATAATGAGACGTAATTGAAATGAAAAGGTCGAAAACATTCGTTAAAGCAAATAATTATTATTCGATATAAAAAAAGGCTAAAAGAAATTTACATGAACATGTCTAGCAACAATTGTTTGTCCCTTGATATTTTTATAAAACAATTAAATAATGTTGGTGTGGTCGTGCTGCGTGCGTGATTCAATTTAAACACGAAATTGGATAATGATAATAATTATTATATACCTATCTCTATCTATGAAAGCTTTCAGAATTTTATTTCTATGATTACCTGCTGTTTCATGCATTATTGTTTCTGCGATAGTGCAGTATAAAACGGTGTATTATTAAGAATATTGGCAGAGAGTATAGTAGGTAGAAGGAGTGGATAAATTGATTGCAGCGCTGTTATCTTGTAAAATTTGCAATAAATCATGTTTTTATTTAAAATATGACTAATTTTCAATTGTTTACATGTAAAAGTCAAATTAAAAATGTTGAAAAATAATACCAATTAATTAATTCTGTTTTTTACACCTTTTTCATTGGCGTGAAATCATGCTTTGATGAGCGTGAAACCTTATAATTTTTTTAAGAATCCTCTTAAAAATTCATTGGTGAGAAAACAATTTATAAAGAAAAGCGGTTTTTCAGATAAGAATGGTTAAAATTACAATTGAATTTCAAGCACTACGGTTAGTTTATTTGGCGATTGGCCGAGTAATTTTCGAAAAAAACGATATTTCGGATCGATTTCGGGTATTATCTCGAGAATTATTCGCCCAATCGTTAAATGAAACCGATTTTTGTATCTTTTGGGTCAAAATTACCTTATATACAGAGTTTTATCGAAATTGGAGACGATAAATTTGTATCGATTTTTTGCAATTTTTTCAAGGGGTACCCCTTAGAAAAATTCGAAAAAATCGTAAAAAATTATTTGTTTCGGAATTTGATGAAACTCAGTTTATAAGGTAATTTTGACCCAAGAAATTCAAAAATCGAGTTTATTTGGCGATTGGCCGAGTAATTTTCGAAAAAAACGATATTTCGGATCGATTTCGGGTATTATCTCGAGAATTATTCGCCCAATCGTTAAATGAAACCGATTTTTGTATCTTTTGGGTCAAAATTACCTTATATACAGAGTTTTATCGAAATTGGAGACGATAAATTTGTATCGATTTTTTGCAATTTTTTCAAGGGGTACCCCTTAGAAAAATTCGAAAAAATCGTAAAAAATTATTTGTTTCGGAATTTGATGAAACTCAGTTTATAAGGTAATTTTGACCCAAGAAATTCAAAAATCGAGTTTATTTGGCGATTGGCCGAGTAATTTTCGAAAAAAACGATATTTCGGATCGATTTCGGGTATTATCTCGAGAATTATTCGCCCAATCGTTAAATGAAACCGATTTTTGTATCTTTTGGGTCAAAATTACCTTATATACAGAGTTTTATCGAAATTGGAGACGATAAATTTGTATCGATTTTTTGCAATTTTTTCAAGGGGTACCCTTTAGAAAAATTCGAAAAAATCGTAAAAAATTATTTGTTTCGGAATTTGATGAAACTCAGTTTATAAGGCTTTATTTGGCGATTGGCGGAGTAATTTTCGAAAAAAGCGATATTTCGGATCGATTTACCTATACCAAAATTTTTTTCCTAGCATCATTATTTTTAAGCGTTACAAACTTGGGGCTAAACTTAATATACTATGTATATTCCATATATACATGGTATAAAAACTTCTAATGGCTTCTCTGCTCACAATTTTTTTTATGAAAATCATTGTATTATTCAATGCAGTCATTAAAGATTATTCTCTAAATGTAAAAGGTTTTAATAAATTTCAGATTTACTAAAACCTTCTTTGAATCATTTTTCGATCTTTCATGGCATGTAAATACTCGACTAAGAATATTATTATTTTTATATTTATTATTATCATAATATTTTATTATAATCATATTTCAAAAAGTTTGTGTTATGATTATTCCTATGTCTTTATTCATTTGGGACTTTATCCATTTATATGTGCTTGTGTCACAAAGAATAAAATACACTGATTTTTATACTTTTGTATTATTTATGATGGATTTTAAATCAGTGTATCAGTTGATAGACGATTCGAAAATGGGCACAATGATCTCAAAATGTCAAAGTTTTAAAATTATGTATTGGCGTTGGAATGCGAATAACCCGCTAATTATTATGACGTAAGCATTCGCTAAAAACGGGTCTTTTGAACAGAAATGTACGTATAGGGGGTTCCAAATTAGTATGGAAAAATCATGAGACGTATCCTATCAACAAATAAATTAACACGTACTTCGTGCTTTTTTTTTATAAACGTTCCTTTCAGGGGGTGAAAAGTTGAACAGTCTAAAAAATGCATACGGATGTCATTTTCATAATTTGTTGGATCGATGAGACGTAAATGTCATGAATTTTGTAATTTGTTACACATGGACAACAAAAAATTCGATACAGTTCTTATTTCTATTCGACTATATTCTTTGAATCTAAAATTCAGACGGTACAATTAGAACGCTGAAACTTATTATTACAGGTGACGGTATAAGGTTGAACTTCACCCATCCGATAACCAGCTGAAACCAGATGAGAAGAAAATAATGATATAGGCTGACTTGTTAAAAATCGTCCATAGAAAAAGTTGATTAAAATTAATTTAATTAAAAATAGCCATTTAAATTTTACGATAGACTGATAAGAGTGTTTATATAAATCAATAAAATTTCATAAAAATATGTCTCGATCTGGTTATCACATGGGTGAAGATCGACCTTATACTACCGTCTCTTATACTAAATCAAAAGCTAGTAATCTTTAATTAATCAAGTAGGGCATGTATTTAAAAGGTTAATTTATAAAATTACTGTAACACTGACCTAAATTTATTACAATGAAAGAAAGATACATTAAATTTTCTGCATGAATTTTCTGACGAACATCATATAATAAATTAAAACACTGAAGAAAAATATACTATGTATTATCCTTGAATAGAAAATAAATATATGTGCATATATATACTTAATTGTATATTTTCCGGTGTATTGTCATAGTAAATAAACATTTTCATTTATTTTCCCATTTTTCTCAACCAATAATAAAAATTGTTTATTTTGTGTCTCTGCCTACATAGTGTTTTTTAAAATGTGCCATAATAAAGATTATTTTCTTAAACGCTGTCCTGAATACACTTTAGCTCTCTATTAACTAATTTTAAATTTGTTAAATTTACTTATATGACTTTAATTTTTGACATTTGTAAGTTTGCCAACAATCACTATTGTTGTTAGCTAATGTTGCTGTTTTTCAATAAACATATTCGCGAAGGAGTGAGGTATTATCTTAAAATACAAATTTCCTTGTACTTTAAATTATCTCTGTTATCTTTAACTTCTGATAACTTTCACAACTCAATTTTTTTCAACGATAAAACATAAAATTTATACAAAAAATACAAATTGACAAATTATAAAATATTTTTGCATTTTTTCAAACTTCATTACAAGCTGAAAGCTGGAGAAAGTTTTGTTTCCTAAGTAACCTAGATGAAAATGGTCGACTTTTGGTGTTACACTTTTTTTAGTTTTACCTCCCAATCAGCAAACAAATCAGAACTATAGCGTGTGATAAGGAACATAGCTCCAAAAAGAAAATTTCTTTTTCCTTTGTGGCATTATGTAAAATTATATAATGTTTGTGTTTTTTTTTTATTCTGATAAGAATTTTCCGAAAAAAATTAAGATATTTTCATGAGATTAAGATTGAAGGGGCATTTACTACTATCAGCCAACTATCATACTCTGAGCGAATAATATGACGATTTATTCGCGGTTCTAAGAACTCATAAATGGCATACTGATCACAGTTTCATAGCGTGATTATAGAGAATTTATTACATTATTGAGTGATTTATTATATTAAAATTATGTAATAGTTGATAAAATCAACCTCGGTGTTTTGTTAATATTGATTGTGTAAATAGCAAGAGAGCCGGTTAGTATAAGCCGTTCAAATCGAAATAAAACTCTTCGGAAGAGAGATTGTAGATTTATGTGCAAATATGTACACATATTACGTATATACCTACATCTAAACTCTTTATTATTCGGGACCATTTAGTTTTGATCGGCCTATATTTTGAACCTATTTTTGGAATCGCGAATTGTTCTTTTGCTTTGTTGCATTATATAAAATTCCATATTCTTACTTTATTATAAGAAAATAAATCCTTTCAGAATTTGGTATTGATTAATGAAATTTCAGAATGAAATGTAACAAGCAGCTAAATACCTGCCACGATTTAGGCCACTCTTCAATTAGAACCTCCAGTTCTCTCTATATATGAATATCACGTCAATCCGATTGATGTTGAGGAATGTTATTCAAGAATTCAACACCTGTTTAGAAACACCCAGTCTAGCCCCATATACACATGCATATAATATTTTTAACCTAATTTTACATTTCCTTAAATGTTGTCACAATACAAATCGATAATCGATGATGTGTTAAATGTTGAAAATGAAGTTTTTAACAAAACAATTTATTAAGTATAAGGTAAGATGCAGTACCTAGTGTCACATGTGTCTTGAATAATTCTATGTTTCGCGGCGCATACAGTAATTATATCGAAATGGGATGTACTTTATCAGATAGGCTGAAGAATGGTTGTCAAAGGGGTTTTCTTTTAGAATAAACAAGAAATAACTGTTTTTTTTTTGCCAAAATTTAGAAATTTGTTTTGATTGTGTATTTACATGTTGGTGGTCATTGCATATTGTTTCATAAGTCCTACATAACGTAAACCGATTGGTATTAGTGAGTAAGTTGAAGAGGTAAATTCTCACACACGCGTGTTGTACCCTTAATCCAATAACATGATGTATGTACCTTGATAATTTGGTTGATGCATAGTAATCTGTATATGGACCTACTAAATTTCACAATTAACTGTTATTTTTTTGTTTACTTGAGTTACCAAGTGCAGGTTAAGGAATAAGTACCTGGATGATCGAGTTTTGCTTGGTTTTTTTTTGAATAAATGATGTCTTTTGGAAATTTAATTTAGATACGAATTTACTACCGGCAATATGAACGTTTTTCACCTAGATAGATGGATTTTTCACCCCAGAAATCCTTTACATAGATACTAAATTTCATGAAAATCGTTGGAGCCGTTTCCAAGACTAAAGTTTCCGTGATAAAACGATGTTTTGAAACCAAGCTTGATCGATTTTTCGACCAAAAAAAAACCCTGCATACTAAATTTCATGAAAATGTTGGAGCCGTTTCCGAGATTCCAAATATATAAATGAATTGTTCGTTAAAATATATAAAATAAGCAGGAAAACGAAATCTCATTCACCTCGGGTCATTAAAAATTTTATTTGAAGCTCTTGCTCGACTCTCAAAGTAGTGGATGCCTGTAAGAGGATTGTGTAGGGTTTTCAATGATTGAATCGCATACAATGCTGTTCCCTAGAACATTTATAGAGAGCGCATTGAGGTACAATCGGTTAGGGTGATACTAGGTTACATTAGAGTAAAAGCTATGGTACATATGATTTTGTACCATTGTTCTCACGTTTTTATCGATAGTCATTTAATATTTTAATTAAAAACACACAATGTTAAGAAATAATAGTGCTATAAACAGATACAATTTCCCATTCTGATATTTTAAAAACACTTTAATTATTATTCCAGGTACTACACCTTCCTATTATACTATAAATTACATATTGGACTCATTTTCTAATAAACTTTCAATGGTATTCAATTTGTCCTAAATACTATCCGAACTACCGATTTAATCTAAAATTACTTATTTGCATAGAAAATATATAGCATAAATTCATCATAGAAAATGGTAAAAATTTTAAAACTATGCAAATAATTTTGATTGAAATGTCGATTTCTGTATTCATTTTTATCAAAGAACCATGTAAATGTGATTTCGTTTTGTGGTTTTCAATAAAATCATAAAATTTTTTTTTACAAAATAACATTGGTTTAATTAATACAAGGAAACATACCAAAAAGAAAATTAATTTTTCAATAATTTTAATTTGACATTCACTATAACATTTACATGTAAACAATTACAAATTAGTCATAACAGCCTCCTTTAACGCCAAAATTTTACACTGAAAGCGCTGGCATCGATTTTATTGTCCCTACCATGACTACGCACACAACTAATAGTGTAAAATCCATTCACATTCCTTTTTACAAGATGATGGCCACGGGACATGGGTTGCGACTCCACAAACATAGAGTTTACTTTAAACTAACCCCCTCTCGACAATCAAAATATTAAATTATATTCTTTGAGTTTTGCAACTTTAAATGTAACTTTTCAATGGACTATAGATATTTTATAAAAATGTATTCATATATATTATATTAGGTATTACACTGAGAAATGTATGAAAATAAATAGTATTTGTTTAACACAATATTTACATTTAATATGCATGCACCCCTTACGTATTATAATTTATGCATTTTTAATTATTAAATCTAAATAATAAATTATATTTCTAAAATTAAACAAAACAAATATTTTCTTTTTTTATCATAATTAAATTCAAGTTTAAAACAATGTTTAATAAAAATGTATGCTCAATTAAGAGTTATTTTCATTTTATAACTTTCAACACGATACATTTGATACAATGAAGTTTGTTTTTTAATTCGTATCTTTGCGGGAATCTTTCTCGTATCCTATGAAGGTCAAGAACCTGAAGTATCTTAGAATCCTTTTTATACCATGCATATATGTAATATGCAAGTCCCAAGTTTCGAAAGCTTATAAATATTGATGCTATGCACAATGCATATCCGTTTTTCTCATTACAGCAGAAAGATCATTAGGGTAACAATTGGAAAAATATATTTTCCTGATATTCAATGAAAAAGGAGTGTCCGTTGTCCGACGGTCGAATTGTCAATTAACGGACATCCCGTTTTATCGAATCATTTCATTCGTTATTCATGAATCTGCTTTTTAGAGGAAAAGAACCGGATATCCATGAATTTCAAACATAAAGAGAAAGACAAAAATTTTTCTGGTCCCGTAACCGATAATTTGAATACGAAAAAGTTATCCAATAAGACATAACCAATACATACATAGGTTTGTCTCAACCATGAGGTTGAGACAAACCTTTGTATGTTTGGGCCCGTGGCTTAATAACTGTTCGTATATAAGCCTACTCAATTCGATACAATTTTGCTTCGATTGAAAATTGATTACCTGTTATACACGTGTCAGTTATTTTACTAAAAATATTTCTTTTTTTAATGCAATACTATTGATTGCATTTATGGATTGTTAACTAGGGGTGTGTCAACATCGTGTTAAAACATTATTGTCTCATAATAGTACAGTAAAAAAGTCTAAAAAAGGGAAATGAAAGCAACCGCTCACATTTTGCTAAATCCTCATGCAATGTGTTTCTTTTGTGTCAAATATAATTAGTTAATAAACAATAAATTTTTAATTCAAACTTTAACATTGAAACGATCAATGTTAAAGTTCACATAAAAAATAAGTAATTAGACAACTTGTATGACGTAAATGTTAAGTGTTTGTTAAATAATCAAAAACTATGATACATGTTTAACGTATACGTAATTCAAGTTGCCTGTTTATCAATTTTGTGAGTCAATTTTAACGTTAACCATTCCATTAGATTTTAGCAAAATGCGAACGGTTTCTTTCAGTTTCCTTTATTTGTAACATCTTTAACTGTACTATTAATATAAAACTGATGCATAAAATTCTAATATCTATAATTCTCAATATATTACAGAGCTAATGCAAAAGCGTTGAATAAGTACGTGACTTTTAGATTTTAAAAGCGGGAAATCTTTTAACATTACTAAGAGTTTCAAACAAAAATTTCAGGCAGAAAATACCTAGGAGGAAGAATACTGATCATACCCTTTGCGTGTATTAAAATAGGCAGTTGTCATTTCTGACGCGCAACCACAAAACGTTTTTTTTGCACATTAAAGTGTTATACGATCTATAATTGGGGATCAGTTTTCAGGTAATTTATGAAAGCTAGAGCTATATTTTCTTTGTAAAAAAATAATTTTGCAAGAACTACATATAAAGTAACGAAATTAAAAAAGAGATGCAAAAGTTATGTTGACGTGATGTGATGTATATTGTCCTTGAATGTCCATTATACAAAAATAATTCACAGAAACTATTTATATCCGGGATAATTGAACAATACAAAGTTGCTAATTGCATGAATCACTGATAACACGGTTGTGCTGAAAATGCAATTTAAAGTACTAAACAAAGTGTAAACTCCATAAAATTTTAAAATACATTTTTTATTCACTCTTGTCGTCTTTGGCTTCGGTATGGTACGATTTAAAAGATAGTTTTTTTACAGCAAAATCTATGCTCCCTTTCAATTTTTAGCTATATTGGTTGAAGGTCGAATAAGGGAAGTTTAACAATTCATTAGTCAGAGTAAACCGTGATTGAAGAATTAAAGAATATGTAGGGCGGATTTACATGCTCAACATTGCTTCAATGAACAAATTAACATTATTTTTGGAAATTAATATTGATAAAGAAATAGTGTTTGGTCGAAACTATCGATGGGCATGCTTTTTATTTACAATTGGGGTTGTTTAAAAGTGTTTTGTATAAAAAACATAATAAGTTTTTGAATAGATTTTATTTTTAACATAATGATTTGTAACAGGAAAATTGTTTTCTATTAATATTTTATTTTGATTCAAAAACAAAGAACCATCATTAATGCTGTCTATTATTCTAACCACTTATGCATGCCTCTTACCCAAAAATAAAATTAAAAATATATTAGATTTATCGTTTGTTTTAATAATAGATTACCTGTTTTCTAATCTGTCTACACAATTTATTGAAATATATAGGGAGGCCAAGTTAAAACAGTAGGACTTCATAAAATGATATCTAATATTAAAATAATTCCTCAGCACTTTTGTAACTCGGAATACGTCCTTTTCTAGAAACAGGGGGTTAAAATTTTAGATAAAAAGAAGATTATTATAATAAAGCCAATAATAATTCTTAAAAAAATTAGACTGTGTCTCAAACATGAGACTATTTTCAATAATGTCAGTGGTGCTAGAGATTATGTTCCTCGAAACGGATATCTTTACCGCTGGTTGTCATATTTAATCATTATAAGCCTTAATAAAATTTGACTGATCCTTAGCTCATACTGTAAAAATATCAGTTTTTTAAGCAGATGCTTCTTACCGAATGTCAACATCCTGTATTGCAATTCATTTAACGTCTACCATTTGATGAAAAACTGCCGATACAACTTGAACCACCCTGTATATAAGTGTATGTAAATTATATTATCTTTTCATCGATGGTCTAAGTTTCTAATAGTTCTATTATAAAAATTCTCAGAATATCACGATCGTTTATACATTATTTTCGTGCCCCATATTTTTTGTCTTGCGTTCTAAAGAAGGCGAACCGATTTTTAAACAAATAGTACCAAATTAGTTAATTTCTGCTCAAATAAATGATTGGAGAGCTATTAGGCTGAGAAAACACACCTGCTTTAACTTAGTTGGAAATATGCAAAAACTTTAGTTTAGTTGGTCTCAACAAAATAATGGTCTGTATTGTTAGGGAGTGGCGATGGAGTAAGCATCATGAGCTTTTTAAAACAAGGTACAAAGGAAAATTTTAAACAAAGGTCGAATAAGCCGCAATAAAAGTTTAAGAATATTTCAACAACAAAAATTGGTATCCCTTTTCTACTTACCTAATGTCTAAGAAATTTTCTTTTCATTATTACAATCAACTGATGCTGAAAATTTGAGCTTTATTAAAATGAGTAAAAATTGATTATATTATGTCATTTTTTATATTCGTATTTTTCTGCTTTATTGCAATAAAAGAAAAGCAATTTATATTTCACACTATCTTAGAAAATTTGATAAGACTACGCAGGTTTTGCACGGTGAATTTTTTTTATAATAACTAAATCAAAACCCTGAACACATTAATGATAGTACATTATGTAAAACTTAAAAAGTTTTTCCTAATATAAAATTATCAAACATCAAAAAATTTAAAAACCTTGGTAATATGAAAGCATAATTTTGTGATACACAGTAAAACAACCGTCTGAATATAGCTCCATCCAATGTATACATATTTTCATGGCATCACAACACAATAAACGAGCATGTAGTGACGCACGGCATCCGAGCTTTATAATAAAACATAACAACCCTGGCGCTTCTGCAACCCTCATTGTGTGTAAAATAATAATGGCGGTGAAATGTCAAACGATAAAATACAATTATTTCGTTTATTAAATTTGTGTGGATTTATATAAAAAAAAAAAGAATGTTTATTAAAATAATTTCTCATAATATTCCATCCATGTTGTTGAAGTGTTTTCTGTGTTCTGTCGTTAGTTTTTATTTATTAAATATTTAAGTTTCAATTAAATGGTTTCTTTAATTGATGATGGTTCCAAAGGGGAATATACACCTTGATTATTCATGTTTAAGGGATCATTTAAATATCTAATGTGTAATATGTGCCTTAAATGCATCATTTTCTAAACTAATTTTTAATTGTTCAATAAGTGAGTTTGTGTTTTAAATTTAAATTTTTTTAAGTGTTTTTTGTTGATAATTTTATTTTATTAAATAAATAAATATATAAAAATGAAAAATTTAAAAAAGCTTAAACTTCCTAGAAAAAGTATTAAATTAAAAACGTTGAATTGTAAAACAATATTTTCATGTGTATAGTACATTTTACATTTGTGGAAGAAAATTAAATGGATAATATACCGATGAAAAATTTTAAAAATTTCCAATTAAATATTATTCATCATCATCACCCCTTGTTTATTTATTTTCTCTTCTTTCAATCATTAGAAACAATAAATAACAATTATGTTGAACGAGCCAACTGGCAATACAAAATTATGCTCCACAAATCAAATCAGTAATATTACCGGTCCACCAGAATATCGAAAGTGGCGTAGAACAAACGGTCTACAATTACCATTAAATCCACAACAAGTAATTGGTTGGTTGGCACTTGGATTTTCAGCAGCCACATCATTTTTTGTATTAATACCAACAATCAAAACTCCATTACAAACAATCTTGCTAGCAATTTTTTCAATATTGTATTTATTTCATATTGTAACGCATATAATTGCCTTAACATTAGATCCAGCTGATCCTGCACTCAGAAAATTAAAACAAAAGAAACCGATACCAGAATTTGATCGAACAAAACACACACATGTAATTGAAAATGGAAGATGTCATTTATGCAATATACAGACATCAACTCCACGGACGAAACATTGTAGTGTTTGTAATAAATGTGTTGGACATTTTGACCATCACTGTAAATGGTTAAATCATTGTATTGGAAGAAGGAATTATGTTCCATTTTTAATGTGTGTTACAACTGCGGTTATCACCGCAATTGCGGTACTGATTGTATGTTTAAGTGAAATAGTTTTATATTATGTGAATCCAGAATGGTTGACATTGAATTGGTCAAATAATGCAACGCAACCAAATCAAAATGCTTCAGCCACAAGTGGTAATGAAGCTGGTACTTCTGCATCGGAGATATCATCATCTGGATCAACACAACCATTTGCCACAAGTGATATTGCATTTTTAGTCATCGTTGGTGCTTTAGGTGTATTAGCTGCAATTACTGCTGGTCTTTTATTACATTTATGTTTTTTCCATGTATATATTTCATTTTTGGGCTTAACCACTTACGAATATATACGAACATACCGTCCAAATTTAATGTCAACAGCTCCACCTAATAACACAACCCAACAAGTACCATCTTCAACAAACTCAACAACAAATATTCCTTCCAGTAATAATCAAATTCCATTCCATAATTTAAACCCATCCACGTTACGACAAAGACCGTCTAGTTTACATTGCTGTGATAGACAAAACGTTAACGACTCACAACTAAATAATACGACAAACAATATGGCATCAAACTTTTATAATAATGTTTTAAAAGATTTTGATTGTTTTAATAACACAAATTTTAATTTTGGTCCGAAATTCTCTTGTTGTTCGAATAGTGACGATGTGAACAAAGTACATAATCGTGATAGTAATAGTGGTGTTTCGCAATTTGTTTCGCCACCCCAACCGGAGGATTGTAAATGTTGTGGTATTGTATTAGCTGCAAATTATAGTAGTTCCGAAAGTGATATTGTGTCCACAGAGAAAAGTCCATCGAAAAAACATCGGACAACCACAAATAAATGGAATTGTTGTTCATCTGTACCAGACAGTCCTGACGATCCAGTATTAAGTCCACATTCAAAGGAGTGTGCCTTTGGTTTATGTAAAATACGATCAAAATCTAAAGTGAACACATTAGAAACTGTATCAATTCATACTGAAAACACATCATCATCAGCAAATATGGCTACATCGTTAGAACGAAATCGCACAAATTCAACAAGTCGACCAAATCGTGCTGCAATACGCATTAGATTATTATTTCGTGTTATAAGTAATCTTCGCTCGAGACACCGTCGAAACACTTCTTCAAATACAACAGAAATTCCAACAATTTCTGCATCTTCATCAACTAATTCTTCTACTCGACATAATCAAGTTGTGCCTTTAAATGATCATCAGATGATCACAAACTCAACACCAACAACGTCTAGTCAACAGAACGACGAAAGGCAGGTATTGCATCCACCTGCAGCCCCAATTTCAATGCGCCGTAGGTTTGGTGTAAACGCACCTAGAGCTAATGGTACTACAAATGGTACAATTTTAACACAAAAATTGACTGACACACCGACAAATTTCTTAGAAATACGTGATCAAAATATGACAAGTTTATTTGATCGTTTAAATAGTAACGCATTTTCGTCAGTTATCATGCCAAATATTTCAGAAAGTAATAGTATTAGACGTTATAGACGCCGACGACGTCATACGATATTACATAATCGACCAAAATCTCCTACGTTAAGTCCAATACACGAAAGTGGTTTGTCTAATCCCACTTCACCAATTCCATGTAGACATAATTCTTTTATGTCTATAGCGGATGCTGATACATTAACGTCTTCTTCTGTGTATAGTATTACTAATAAAAAATTAACTGATAGTTCCGATACTGCGGCATGTTTTAGTACAAATTCAACGACCATGGAATATAAAATTAATTCGCAAACTTTAGAATTAACCACTAAAGAAAATCATACAATTGAAATTGCAGGGGTTAGATGGATTGAGGAAAAGTAGCTTTAATTAATTGTATGTACTTTTTTGACCATTCATTAATTTATGTGTGTGAAAATGGCATTTTTATTTATATTTTATTGACGGTTTTGAAAAGATTGCCTATATCATTTTATTCAGTTTAATTTAAAATAAGTTAGTTAAATTTCCGAGCGAAGTGTATTGTCCGAGAGCACCTAGAAGTGATAAAAAATGATAAGGTTTGGCTATTTTTTAACTTGATACAAAAGCTTTTTTTTTAAACTATTTACAGTTTTTTTTAGATTCTTCTTATACATATAGTGAGTGATTGGGAGATTTTCGGTATTTAAACAATCTCTATTTTAATACTCTGATACCGATCATACATGAATACGGGTTTTATTATACTGACCAGCCAGCGGTTCCCATAGAGTAATTCAGTGTAAAACTTTGACCGAGTTTAACGTTCTAGTATCAAATTTGCACTTTGGAAATTTTACTATTCAAAATATCAGTGGTATGAAGACACTTTAAGGGACACAAAAAGTCTCAAAAAATAAAGAATTTTACATAACTGAAATGTATATTATTTCTTGTTAATAATAAAAAATAAAACAGATTGTGTATGAACAAACGGTTAATAATCCAGAGTGTCGTGAGTATACCGAAGAAAGCATTTTGGTATAAGGAACATGTGGCCGAAAACGTCCTCTTTCAAAGTTATAGCTACAAGTAGTTAACAGTAATAAGTTATGGCTACTTATTACTGTTAGAGATAGAAAATTTTAAATTAGAAATATCTTTTAACAATTTCGAAACATTATTTGCTATTATTTTATTCGAAACAGTATCAAAAGTCCGAAGGATTCGTCTCAAATTCCATATTACAGAGGCTAATGTCTCTACAGGGGATGTTATGGGACACGGTATTTATATCCAAAAGCTTGTTTCGGTGCAGTTTGCCATCCTCTTGATTATTAATGGCTACCCACTAAAACGTTGACGTCGGTTTAAACTTTGCTATTTATTTTACTTTCGCGATTCTGGGCGGCAGGTGAAAGTCAGAAAAAGTGATAATAATTCAGGTTTGTAAACCGACTATAAGTATGCCGATCCAATGGTTCAAAACTAAATGTATTTACTTAAAAATTATTCAAAATCGTTCCTGGTTTATGTAAATCAGTAGTGACGTACCCGTTTCTAACTCCATTTTAACATATAAATTATTTTTTTAAAGAAGATGGAAACAAATTTTTTTTATCTACAGCCAATGTTTTAAAAACTTTCTCTTTACTATAAGGGTATTACGAGTCTTAGAAATTTATTGAGTCAAACGCTTATATTCTCAACTATTAATTAATGATTTTACTAAAGTATTATATGAATAGTAAACATTGTCTTGTTATTTAATTAGTGAAACAATTCCCTCGAATTTACTTAGTTGAAGCAAACTTGTCTGTTAAATAAGGTTACAGTATTCAGTATGACCTAAAATGGATAATGCATTTGTTTTGTTATCTTATTCAAATTAAGATACAAGATTAAAAAATCTGCGGCAGATGACATTTACAAATTTTCCAAACTTAATTACTAGAACAAAAAATAATAAACGTCGGAATTAATTATTAACGGAGTATGATAACTTATTACGAAGAACAAATACAAAACTTTATTTATGTAGTTACCTAGGTCATATTGAGTGTAAAGTCACATTAGGGTATTAGCATTTCGAAAACAGTTTTAAATATTGAGATAGTTTTTTCTCCAACTTGTAAAATACAAGAGATCTTTTTTTACTACAATCGATTGAATAAACAGGGGTTTTCAGCATAGCTAATCTAAGGCCTTTTTTTAAGGAGGAGTCGTAAGATAAAAAAAACTATATTTTTAATAATATATTCACATTTGAAAGTGTAAAAAACATATTTCATGTTTATACAAGCTAATTATTTTGTTGTCAATAAAATCATTGCATAAATTTACTATGAAAAAATAAAAAAATAAAAAAAATATATACAGAATATTTTTTTGTGGATGTAGATTATTAAATTGATATTATATCCACAAAATTATATTTTCTATCCCTTCTCTAATGTTTCTTTTCAATACTAAATTTATGTAATGATTTTATTTAAAACAAAATAATGCTTAATAAGCTTGTATAAACATGAAATTTTTTACACATTCCAATGTAAATATATTATTAAAAATATGGTTTTATGTTATCTTATGATTCGGCCTTAAAAAGATACCTCAGACTAGCTATGCTGAACCCTGTATATTATGGTTGGGATATGTACAAAAATATGCATATCGAAAAAACACTTTTTTCGGGAAGGAAGACCCTCCCCCCCAATTTGATGGTACTTTCTCCTAAAATCCTATTGAAAAATATCGTTTCCTAATTTATGAGATAATAGTTATATTTTTTTTAATTATTGATCTCTTATTGATTGTGTGATTATTAATATTTATTTGTTAATATATTTTATTAAGAGTTTATGTAATATTAATATTTTTGTTATTGTCCTTGTTATGTATATATATTTTAATTGAAGTATCTTGTACAAAAAGATTTTACTGTTATTATGTTGTTAAATCTTAAAATGAAAACTTAAACAACGAAAGTAATTTTATAATCAAATTTGGCCAAAATTATTGGCTATTTAATTTATAAGCGAAAATCGATTGTGCTTTTTTCGTAAAATATTTAACAATTACGTTGTGATTGCTGCCCTATGCTCAAAAGAAAGGCCGGCCAATAATAACCAAGAGAGCCTTTTCAAAGTATGCCTGTTTCAAAAAACTCGAAATTCCGTCTCAAAATTCGGGTAGCCAATCACTTCATAATATTAGCTGTATACAAAGTTAAACTTTGGTGTGTGTACAAAATTGTCGTCAATTTGTTACTGCTATAATATTGGACGAATATTCAAATTTACAAATGTATTTATCAAAATATTTAGTTTGTTCATTTTTTTATTTATTTGTATGACAGATAAGGCTAAAAAACTGACTTAAAATACATAATTTTTTGATTAAAATGGTTGAAAAAGTGTTGAATGAAACTTTTTTTAATATTTCATTCTTTTAATTCAGTGGGTAGAAGCCCTTGAAGACATGTAAGATCTATGCAACCAAGTGGCATGGTATGAGCCGCCGTGGCGTAGCAATCTTTGTTTGAGCAGTTATGATTGCATTTTTATCTTTAATAACCTTTGATCCCACATTCCATTTTCAATAATCACCAAAGGCTAGTGCACATAAAATTAATCGCGGTGATCATCTGGTAGCTTCGACCCAAACTTGTCGCTCTCAGATGCCAATGGAAGCCAAATTTAAAAAAATGGACCTCCTTGTTTAAAAAATAACATGTTAAGAAAAGGTAAAGTCAGGGCCGGATTTAAAATTTTGCCGCCCTTGGGCAGTCGAATAAATGCCGCCCCATCACTGAAATTTCACTCAAAGTTATATAGATTTGATAGCTTATTTAAAAAAAATTAAAATATTTAATGAATTGCAAATAATTTATTATGCTTATTATATACTCAATAGAATGTAAGAAAATATGTTTTTGTTCTTAGAACTACAAATTTTGCACTAAGCTTGACTCATAATTATATAACAATAATTTTTTTCACAGACAAACACGTCTGACTTTTTGATTTGCAAATTGGTCGATTAAATCATCACAATTCAAACGTTGAAGTACGTCCGATTCGATGCATAGAATAGCTAAGCTATTGAGTCTATTTGCACTCATTGTAGAACGCAAGTAGTTTTTAACTCTTTTTAAACAAGAAAAAGATCGTTCTGCGCTACAGTTTGTTACAGCTAAAGTAATGAAAATTCGAAATGCAATTTCTACGTTCGGAAACTCAGTGTAAAGGTCGTTTGCTCGTAAAAGTTTCAGAATATCAGAAGGTGAATTTCGTTCCACCTGTTTTTCAGTGCAATAAGCATGGAAGTGCACAAACTCATCATCTAATGAGGACTCAAGATCTGAAGAATAAATATTTTTTAAATGTTCAAAGCTCGGTCATCCAGATATTTTTTTTCTTAAACATAGAATAACCCAAAAACGTCGTTAATTTTTCAAAAAGAAAATCCGAATTAAAATTTTTAGATTCCAAAAAAAGAAAAAATCAAATATTACTATATCAAATCTTCAAGAAAATAAATTAATTCAATTATTTCGAAGATTAATTTTTACTTAAGGTGCCAAAATTATAATTTACCCACTTTCGATTTGACAAATAATGTATAAGTTGAATTTCTTAAATTATCCCCTAAATAATAAATGATTAATTGAAAGAATAAAAAATTCCTATAGAGAACTTTTGATGACTATAAAAGAAATTTTTTTCCACTTTCCAAATTTTGCCGCCCTAGAAAATTTGCCGCCCTGGGCACTAGCCCCGAAAGCCCCTAGTGTAAATCCACCACTGGGTAAAGTAGTCTAGACCAATAATCACCATACATAAACGTTATCGCGACGCTGCTCAAATCGAGACTATATCTTGCTACCACGGTACTCGATTGATCCGGCACCGCGATTACGTTTATATTAACTGGCCTCTGGTGTTTATTAAAAGAGGAATGCTGGATTAAATGGTATTTAAGATAAGAATGCAAGCATAAATACCCAAACAGAGATTGCTGCGCTACGAGGACTCCCGAGCCGAAATCTGGCAATTTATACCATGTCACTTGAATGCATTGATCTTAAATTTCAGCCGGTTATGTTTATATACACTGAAAAAAATTATTAATACCAACCGATATTAGGTTGTCTCAGCCTCATCGTGAGATCAAATATGGCGAACGTGGCCACAAATGTGATACAACTACCGTACGGGGTTGAGTGGTAAAGTTGACACAAACAAATGAGTTGTTTGTATGAAAGTAATATACAAATTTCAAATATTGTTGTTTTGAAATGCAACATAGTTTCAAACAATCTTTTTTTGATTGGTTCTACCACTTATAAATGTTATAACCAAATACTGGTGTGATTGTCACAACCACATGAGTAGGTAAAAAAAAGGTTTATACCTGCTAATAGGTTTGTTTAAAACAATTAAATTTGTTCTAGTCAAATTTGAATCAGCAACATATTGATTACTATTGATTTTAGTGTTCGAAGTCTACAACAAACCTCTCTGTAAGTTAGGAACAACAATCTTCATGTAGTTGGCTCAATCACATATGGTCTAGTCATGTGATCATAACTAATCCCATTCTATTGTAAATTCTATTTATTTGTTTACAGTGTCTAATCTGATACCTATTTCAACATATTTTCAATTAAGTAATTCAAATTCACTATTATTTTTACGACACCAAAACCGCCTAGTACACATAATTCATATGGTTTTCGAGTATATATGTTTGTGGTAATGGAAGATAAATTCATTAATTTGTTTTTCTCCTGTAACGTTGCAGAAGTAATTTGTGTAGAATTTTAATGTACATAATTTATTACCCTTAGTTTGATTTGTATTTGTGGTCTGCAAGTAATCTTATACAAACTTTGTTTCAAAGTTATTTAACTTTGTTTATAACAAATAATACTCTTGGTGACCGTTTTACTATAATGGCATTTATGTATCTGTTTGACATTATTAGTGTCCTTTCTTTAACATTTGTTGTTGTTTTTATAAGCACATAAATCTATTATTGTTGTTAATGAAGATTGATTATAGTTTTTCTTTTCAGTATTATCACTATCAGGGGATGTATTATGACTTTTTGCTTTATTTAATATTTAACATTTGAATGGATGAATTTTAAACTGTACTTTAATTCAAGAAAGAGTTCAGACAATGAAAAATTTTAAGCGTAAGTCTTAGACCTGGACGTAACACTAGTAGTACGAGCGCCAAGGCAAGTTTAGACTTGTGGTTTTACTTAGTTGTACCTTATTATTTCAACTTTGATGATGAATTTTGTTATAACTTGATGATGAATGTAGACGAAAAATAAAAATTATATTTTTCGTTATCTGCCTTGGTTTTCGAAATATCGAAAGCTAAATAATTAAACATAATTTTCAATTTTTGATATTTTGAAAAGTACTTCAATTATCGAAAAATTTAACTCTTACTTTTCGTTTTATATTGTCAAGTTATAACATAATTCTCCATCCAAATTGAAAATATATATTTTTTTAAATTTGTACTCCCACTACCGTGATCATACATCATTAGACGTACAACGCACAACGGGATTTTTTTTTCAATAGTTTATTTATTACTTTTGAAGAAATCTATGAAAACATATCATCCATCTACCGTTTTACAATAAGACCAATGCTAAATATGCCTACTTTTGAAGTCATTTATTTATTTAAATAATCGGGCAACCTCCTATCCAAGATTGATTTTTAAATGGAACTACATGTTTGTTATAGCAGATTTTATGCCACAAAAATCGACTTCTGTGTTTCCCTCTACTATTGTTACAGTATTTAGTCCTAAAAAGCCTACAATTTGGTACAAAAATTGAGGTCCAGTAAAAAATTGTTCAAACCTAAAATGTTTGCGACATAGAACAAGAATCGGTTAGATAAAATATGAACTTCCATTAAAAAAAAAAAGCTGACCCTTGTTTGTCCGTGAAAACTACTTCGTATAAAAAATTGAATACTGTATTTTCATCCCTGATTCACGATTTCACGATTTCGAAATGTGTATAAGGTGGAAACTTCTTTAAAAAATTAGCCTATATATTACTCAACAGTTTAAAATTAATTTTTTAATTAACTTAATTTAGAAATAACCAACTGTTATAACACAATATTTTTGTATAATTTTTTTTTTTTAAATTGCACAATTTTATTTAGGTTATGTGATGGCTTTAAAAAACTTAGCATAAGTCGTTCGTTCTTACCTATAAAATAAATAACCCAGAAATAACAGGATTGACCTACTTTAATTATGAAAAGTTTAATTTATTTATTGTATAATTTTGTGCCAACAAATATAATAATTCTATTATTTTCAATTGGCAATACATACTCATGTATGTTTATCTTCTCTGAAACGGGAAGAATAAGAAAAATTATATAATTATTAAATATATAAATTATCACAACTTTAATATGTAAAATTTATTGCTGAAAAGAAGGCAAATTGTGTTGTATTTATTGCTGAAAAGAAGACAAAAATAGTTAATTATCAAAGTAGGGATATTTATTTCGTTCAAAATTTGTTTACCTTCGTGGAATTTACTATTGAAAATTAGGAAATCCTTTTTACTTTTTATTGAGTAGCTGAGAAATTCATTATGTAATTTTTGTGTTAAGATTTTTTTTTTATTTATAGTTATCTTTTAATAAATTTTGTTAGACTGGGCAGTTAGATAGGGCTCCTATCAAGTAATTCCGGGTTATTAATTTATTTTTTATTTGATTGTTTAGTTCGTCATATGCAAATAGCTGCTAAAAATGATTGCTCAGTCAAAGTTAATTTTTCGATAGTTGTCATACTATAGTTTATATTTTTTCATTTTTGTCTGCTTTTAAAGTCCCTGGGTGCTTTGTAATATGTCGTTTAAAAGACTATATTACTTTAAATTTATCAGAACCAAATTTTAGAATATTGCGTAAACAATTTATTTAAAAAGAAGTCGAATACAGGCTTTTTTATTTGTATAGAAAATGCAATTTGTACCATAAAAAATCTCAAGAAAGTGTGAATGCACATAATATATTTTAAAACAAAAAATAAAAAAATTTGTAAATATTAAAAAAATATAAAGACAAAACATTTTAAATATAGAAATTATTATAATCAATGTTATTTATTAAAAAATACTCGATAAACATTCATATTCTAAAAGTTTATATATCACTAGGTGTCAAACCACTTTTCGTAGCCAATGCTACAACCAATTTTCGAAAATGTAAGTCTAAAGATGTGGCACTAATTTATGTAAACAATTATTTTAAACAAATAAAAAAATTAAATTTTTTGACTTGGAAAATAGTTTTTAAGCATAAATATGGAAATTGAAAAAACTAAATTTTACGCTTTAAAATATTTTCAATAATCAGACAGGTCTCTATCGATATCAAATTTTATTCATCAGGAACATTTTACATAAGAACAAATACATTAGAAAACCTGGTTGCTGGCATGGGAAACTTTCTGCTATAAAGTTGAGCTTGGCGCCTAGACTATTTTTTTTTTGAATTATCAAAAATTGTGTTTTTTATATTAAAAATTTAATGGTTATTATTGATTTTATACTGTTTTAAAATGTAAATTTATAAACATTGTATAATAATTATTTATTATTAAAAATTATTTAAATATTTATTTGTTTAAAAATAAATTATTCTTTGTAATAAAAAATTCGTTTAGTTTTTGTTTACTCAATACAATTGAGAATTCCTAATTAGCCGAAAATTACCACATGTATAGAGAATCATACCGTGTGTTACTAAAAATGAGTGCCCTACAACATATCCATTTGAACTTGAAATACGCAAAAATGTTAGATTGGGCTGTACCAACAAAGAAAATGGCCAGTGTAGCTAAAGTTTAGCGGTGTGGTGGGAATTAATGGAGATTTTTAATGAAAAAGAAAAGAATTCATAATATGCAAATTTCATTGATTTCGTGACTCAATCTATCATTGATAGTCACCATTGTTTGAGTACTTCTTGAATTCTTAGATAGATGCATTTAAGAATAGGTAAGTATAGTAAAATTATTGAAGCCCACAAAGAACTACCAGCCTCACAAGTGTGCTTGCCAATGGTATAAACTTGAAATCTTTTAAATGGTGTAAAACTGAAAGCTTGTAAATTTTTACGTTTAGCTTTTGTGTCTGCTTAATGATACTTGGAGAGTATCCAAATTTGTGTTGCTAACTTCGTTCTCTGTTGACGAATGTTAATAAAATTTTATTTTCCCAAATAAAATTACAGATTCGAAATTAGAAGTAGTAAAACAGAAAAACGTTTTAATAAAATGTTGATGGTAGAGGATTTTATAAATAATTTAACTTATAAAAATGCTAATAGTAACCTTTTCTATTTATTTACAGAAAATAGCAATGCAAAAGAAGAAAAAAGGATTTGAATTTTGGAAAGATGTATTAGGTGGGCCAGAGTTAATTGTTGCACCAATGGTTGACGCAAGTGAATTGGCTTGGCGAAGTTTATGTCGCCGACATGGGGCACAGTTATGTTACACACCCATGTTACATAGTTCTGTATTTTGTCGGGATCCAAAATATAGAAAAGAAGCTTTGGTCACGTGCCCAGATGATCGACCTTTAATAGTACAGGTAAAACAAGTTTTTTCAATTACGGTACTCGAAGTTAGGTATAAAAAAATATTTAGTAAGTTTAAGGTAGTACGAGCGCCAAGCAAGTTTAGGCTTGTAATTGAAAATATTTTTACCTTATTTTAAAACTTTTATGTTGAATTTTGTTATAACTTCATAAATAAAGGCGTAAAGTAAGTATAAAATTTTTCGATATTTGCCTTAGATTTCAAAATATTGAAAGGTAAATATTTAAACAAAATTTTCAATTTTCAGAACTTGGAAAGTTACTCCAGCTATCGAAAAATTTTATTTTGACTTCGTCTTATATTGTCAAGTTATAACATAATTCACCATCAAAATTGAAAAAATTTATTTTTTTTAATTTGTGTTCCCACTACCGTGCTCATACATCCTTAATTAGTTGGTTTTTTTTTATACCATGTATATATGAAATATACATAGTATATTAAGTTTAGTCCCAAGTTTGTAACGCTTAAAAATAATGATGCTAGGAAAAAATTTTTGTCATAGGTGTTCATAAAATCACCTAATTAGTCCATTTCCGGTTGTCCGACCGTCCGTCCGTCCGTCTGTGGACATGATAACTCAAAAACGAAAAAAGATATCAAGCTGAAATTTTTACAGCGTACTCAGGACGTAAAAAGTGAGGTCAAATTCGTAAATGAGCATAATAGGTCAATTGGGTCTTGGGTCCGTAGGACCCATCTTGTAAACCGATAGAGATAGAACAAAAGTTTAAATGTAAAAAATGTTCCTTATCAAAAATTAACTTTGCGTATTCCACTCAAAATTATTAATTATTCCAAAATTACAAGTATTGGTTTTTTCGATTTTTTTGAATTTTTTAAGGGGTACCCCTTTATACAAAATCGAAAAAATCGAAAAAAAAATGTTGGCTCCGATTTCGATAAAACTCTGTTTATAAGGTAATTTTGACCCATAATTTATAAAAATCGTATTTATATAACGATTAGGAAACTAGTTTCGGAGATATCGAGCCAAAATATGGGATAATGGGTGATATTTCAAAAACTATGCTTCCAATCATCAAATGAATACGATTTTTGAATTTTTTGGGTCAAAATTACCTTATATACTAAGTTTTATCCAAATCAGAAACCATAAATTTTTTTCGATTTTTTGGAATTTTTTTAAGGGGTACCCCTTTACTAAAATCGAAAAAATCGAATGAAAAATGTTGGCTCCGATTTCGATAAAACTCTGTTTATAAGGTAATTTTGACCCATAATTTACAAAAATCGTATTTATATAACGATTAGGAAACTAGTTTCGGAGATATCGAGCCAAAATATGGGATAATGGGTGATATTTCAAAAACTATGCTTCCCATCATCAAATGAATACGATTTTTGAATTTTTTGGGTCAAAATTACCTTATATACTAAGTTTTATCCAAATCAGAAGCCATAAATTTTTTTCGATTTTTTGGAATTTTTTTAAGGGGTACCCCTTTACAAAAATCGAAAAAATCGAAAAAAAAATGTTGGCTCCGATTTCGATAAAACTCTGTTTATAAGGTAATTTTGACCCATAATTTACAAAAATCGTATTTATATAACGATTAGGAAACTAGTTTCGGAGATATCGAGCCAAAATATGGGATAATGGGTGATATTTCAAAAACCATGCTTCCAATCATCAAATGAATACGATTTTTGAATTTTTTGGGTCAAAATTACCTTATATACTAAGTTTTATCCAAATCAGAAGCCATAAATTTTTTTCGATTTTTTGGAATTTTTTTATTTATTTATTAAGGTTTTTACTTTAATTTGAATACATTTTTTTTATATTTCTACGGATTTGTTTTGGAGAAATCTTTGAAAACATAACATCCATCTACCAATGTTAAATATACTTACATTTGAAGTATTTATTTATTTAAATAATCGAGCAACCCCTCCTAAAATTTTCAGTATTGATTTAGACTTAGTCCAACTACATATAAGAAAAATCATGCCTTTTATCCAACGTTGCCCTGGCGCTCGTACATCCTTAACAATTAATTAACATTGTATTGAAAATAATGTATAGAAGAGATCTTGCGTTCGATTCATAATTTCATCATTTTATTATATATTTTTTATTTCATTGTTTAATCGAAACGTATTTACTGTAATTAAAATGTAGTGCTAAATAAGTTGTATACTATTAATTAAATTATAATTAATATTTTCGCTAAGATGTGCTATATTTGACTCTGTATTGAATAATAATTAAATTATAAATATTTATAACATAATCCATCAAACACAACAAAATTTTAGTCAAGTATTATATTACAAAATTTTCTACTTAACTTTTTCTTTTGTTGCAGTTTTGTGGAAACGATCCAAAAATTCTATTAGAAGCGGCATTATTAGCAGAAGATTATTGTGATGCTATCGATATCAATTTAGGTTGTCCGCAGGCAATTGCTCGAAGGGGGCATTATGGTTCATTTTTACAAGACGAATGGAATTTATTAGCGGATATAGTAAGTACATTAAATAAGGAATTAAAAGTGCCTATTACTTGCAAAGTTCGAGTATTTGAAGATATAGAGCGCACTGTGAAATATGCACAAATGCTTGAATCAGCTGGATGCACACTATTGACCGTTCATGGAAGAACACGGGAACAGAAGGGACCACTGACTGGATTAGCCGATTGGAATTACATAAAAGCAGTACGGTAAATATTTAATCTTTTTATGGCCACAATATTTTATATCTAATTATGGCTTTTAATTATAGTGAGGCTGTCAAAATCCCAGTATTTGCAAATGGAAATATCCAGACATTACAAGATGCTCGTCGATGTATATTAGAGACAGGCGTAGTTGGTGTAATGTCAGCGGAAGGAAATTTATACAATCCTTTTATATTTGAGGGAAGAAATCCCCCTTCTTGGGAACCAGCTCTTGAATATTTGGATCTCGTTGAAACGTACCCATGTCCAAATGCCTATATACGTGGTCATTTATTTAAAATATTTCATCATGTGTACGTGCCAAATATAATCATTGAATGAAATATTTATAAAAAAAAACATTAATAAGTTTCTTATGATATAGATTAGCTCTACCAGAAAATTCTACAGAAAGAAGCAATCTAGGAACAGCGAGTACTTTGGAAGATTTTCGAGAAGTATGTTTGAGTATTAAAAGTAAATATGAAAAATATCATGAAGGAATAGAAAAATGGGAATCATCTGATTATACGTTATCTTTTCCACCTTGGATTTGTTATTCATATGTACGACTATCGCCTGAGGCTCATGTTAAAAAAATAGAGGAAAGGAACCAAATTGCTGAAAATTGTCGAGTAAGTAGGTTTCGTATTTTTTTATTACAAAAAATGTTTAACACATTCAATAAATACTTTAATTTTTTCTTAAGCAAAGCGATGATTCTGATGTTATTGGTAAAAGACCTCGTTATGAAGATTCGGAAGGCAATGAAATTACAAGGAAACGTATGAAAAAATTGCGACGAATCCAAAGAAGACCCGGGCGAGGAACACTAGAAGATATCATTGCGAATGCACACAGCAGAAAAGGAGCAGAGTTATGTGAAATGTGCCCTAATCCAATGGTAATATACAGCTTTAAATTTATGCAAAATGACGATAAAGTAAACTTGTTTTGTTTTAGGGTACAAAATGTGACTATAAGTTATGTAAGCAATGTTGTCGGAACAAATGTTATTATGAAAATTTAGATTGTCCAGGACATAAAATACAAATTAAAACACGCAGAGAAGTGGCATCAAAATTTTCTAAAAAAGGAGTTAAATGTACCGAAGATGGTAAATTAAATGAAGGTGTTGAACTTATATCAAGTAATTGATAAAAATTAGTAAATATAGTTTAGCTAATGACGAAATATTTTATTAAAATACTGTACAAAAAGTGTAAACAAAACAAAACTATTTTGTTAATAAAAATTAATTTTATGAATACTTTCCAACAACAAAAATTATTCCACAAACCAATATGCGAAACATGTTATTGCTTTTCCCCAAAAATATTAGTCTCGTCTACGAAACATACAAAGCGATATGCCTAAGGTATTTAGTTCTCCGTTTATCATTAAATTTAATTACGTCAACGAAAATTATAAAGTATGAAATTTATGGAACAAGTTTGTACCCATTTCTTTTTCTAAAAAGCAATCAAATAAGACTCACACATAACAATAATACTCAAAAAAGTAAAAATCAAAAATAACGACATTATGCTTGTATTTAAATTTCTATTATTCGTTTATTCGAAAACATGTGCTGCCTCTCTTGATGAAAATTCTGAATTAAATGCTTGCATTGAATTTTCATATGGTACATATTTTTCTTGTTTTTCAATTAAACTACAAACCTTACTTCTTTTGCTGTCTGTATAGGTGTCTCTAGTAAAATGTTTTTCACGTTCTATCCAAAAGAACATAATAATTTTTTTTTATTCCTTTAAGGAGTTAAAATAAATTTATTTTTGAATAATAATTGATTTAACTAAGGACTAAAAAGAAAAATTAGATCTAGACGATAAGCATTTCAGTTTGTCTCAAATTATCAATGTATTGACACTATCTCTAACTCAAAATCCTCCTTCGAAATTGGCAAAGTGTGTTACCAGCTATTAAACTATAAAGCTTCAAATTTTATTTAAAGTAAAGGAAATCAATTGGTTGCTAATTAATTAGACCTGTTAACCATCTGTAACTATTTTCACTTAATTAAGGCTCGATCGCATAGACCGAGTTGAAATTGAATATTCCACACTATAACAAAAGTTATAGTGTGGACCAACGCATGCAAGTGGTCGAACTCCCTTTTAAAAATGATCGTTCAGTTTAAACTAATTATCGTGTACTACATGATTTTTTTTTTTTATAAAAAAATAATTTGAGTCGAATATTTGTTGTTTGGGGTAAGCAAACGGCTTTGATGTCAAGGCTTATCTATTTTTTGCATTCGCGTTGTCTAGAGAAACTATTTTTGGGTGGTATTATACAGATTGTTACACAAATACACAGCAGAATATGTGCAGAAACGATACTGGTTTTAAGGATTATAAAATGGTCAGTAAAAAAAGGATATTTCTAAAAAAAAATTCTGATTACGTATAAACAAAGACGATATGGGCTTGCTCGGCATAAATTGTGCATTATGTGAGCGTTACCGCACAGGCCATTAATATTTTATATACATCAATTAGGTAAAAGCAAGACTTTGAGGACTTTTAAAGGAAAACTTTTTACATTCAAAATCATTATTTGGTATTTATTTATAATTTCTACTTACCTATAAATCATTGGCAGGTTAAATATACACTTAAACTTTAAATGCTATCTTTGCACAGTTGAAAAATGATCAAAACACCAAATGAAGCCCATCAAGGGTTCGGCCAATGGACTTCATAAGTTTCCCTCTATAGAAATCCCTTTTGTTTGATAGAAGTTTGCTTGCTGTTTGAGTGAATATTTATAAGATGGTTTTATTGATTAACCCTCGACGCAAAAACAGAGGTGTTATAAGTTTGACCGCTATATGTCTATATGTGCGTGTGTGTCTGTCTGTCTGTGGCATGGAATCCCCTAAAGTGTTGAACCGATTTTGATTTTTTTTTAAGGAAATTTAATCGATGTTGTTCTTTGCTATGTTTCAAAAAATCTGTTCAGTTTGGGTACAACAAAAAAACTGCATTTGTGAGGGATTTTTTAAATTTTCCAAATGTAACTGGTTATAATTTATTACAATAATGACTACTATCATAAATATTTGAATATTAAAATGGAGATAGGTATACTTCCAAGTATTATTTTCTTAACCCTTGAACTTACTTAGTAAATAATTTTTAGTTCAAGCTGCAAGGCATAGGTAGGTATTATGCTGTAAAAGTAATATAGAAAGATCAAATATACCTACTTTGTAAGAGAATGAAAATTTACATATTATTTATTTGCATTTCATCCTACATTTCACTAATGGCTATAGTCAACTCATTAATAAGCAAATTGTTCAATAATAGTTTGTTTATACAGACTTAATATGTTTGTCAAACAATTTCTTGCATGTAATTTCGAATATTGTTAAGATATTCAAAATATTTCTATAATGAAATGACTATGCAATTATCAAACACATATTTTGTAGATAGTAGTACGTACATAAAGGCTTCTGTATATTAATATCGAAAGCAACGAGGTAAGATAAAAAACGTCAAGAGTCAAAAAGTCTTTAGAATTGTCTTAAATATAAAGTCATATAGTTTTCCAATCAAATTTTTGACCAGAATCATAAAATAATCTTTATTTTGCGCCAATTACAAATTTTTGGCAAAAACCCGTTTTTTTTCAGACTCTTGTATACCGAAAACGGTGAGATTAGGTAAATGCCAAGAGTCATAAAATGTTTAGAATTGGCCAAAATAAAAATTCATATAGTTTTACATCAAATTTTTTACCAAAACCAAAAAACAATCTTACCGAAACCACAAAAAATCTTTATTTGAGTGTTAGGCAAAAATCCGTATTGAAATATACATAGTATGAAATATACTTAGTATATTAAAAATTTTGGTATAGGTGTTCATAGAATCATCAATAAGTCCATTTTCGGTTTCCGTCCGTCCGTCTGTCAACACGATAACTCAAAAACGAAAAAAGATATCAAGCTAAAATTTTTACTTTCTAATTTTTTTGAGGCCGCATTCGTAAATGAGTAACATAGGTCATATGGGTCTTGGATCCGTAGAACCCATCTTGTAGAGATAGAACAAAAGTTTAAATGTAAAAAATGGTCTTAACGTAGTTCCAGCATGGTATTTGCAGTTTCTATGTTAAAGCAATGGTACAATTTTTTTTTCGACAGAATTTAACGAAAAATTAAATTTAATAATTTAATAATGCTTACTATTAATTCCCAAAGTTTCAGAAATTTTGACCGTTTAAAATGGGAAATAATTATGCCAACGTCCCAATTTCGATCAATTTACGTCAAAATTGATAACTCGAAAGTGAAAATTAATTTCTAAATTTTTTTTTTAGAATTGTATTGTATAAACATTTTTTTCTACTTTTTCTTCAATATATAATAATATCATAAAAAATAGTTGGAGAGACCGGACATTTTACATGCTTTAAATGGGACATGACCCTCAAAATCGCGAACTTTGTCTTTAAATATCTCGCGATCTAAACGGTCAAAAATTATGAAATTTTAGGAATTCATAAATAAAGCTATTATAAACCCGAGAAAAAAAATTCGGCCAAATCTGTCGAAAAGTGATTTCATGCTGGTACTACCTTAATCAAAAAATAAACAACTTATGTTTGAAATATTTTTTTGTAAACATCACTCCCGAGGGCACACATTAGATGCAAATTTTACAGAATGTATTAATATGGGATTATCAGTTATGTATGTGTGACATGTATAGGTAGGTATATGTGTAATGTGATAGAGTAATCAACACTGTCTATACATGGTATTTCAACAATTAATTTAGTCAATTGTTTGTTTTCACATTCGCATAAATATGATTATGTTGAGTACACTCAGGCAAACATTTTCCACTGGCTCCCATAAAAATTACTGACGAGCACTCGATTGCTGGGTCAAATGCTTCGTTTCGTACAGTATATATGGTTTATTTGTCTACAATGTATATTAAAAAAACATTATTAATTTTGTAAACGAACAGACTATGATTACAAATTGTAATGGTAGGTACTAGCAAATGTACAGAATAATGTAATAATTATTGTTTTATTAAATTATAAAGCATGGTTCAAAATATTTTAAATAATTGAATAGCATACACAAAAAGACATTTATTAATAATTTAATATTTTAAACTAGATACCGGAAATAAAATTATATACATTTATGAAAAGTTATATTATTATTCGTAATACGGTATATGACGTTTCAGCCAGATATACGAAATAGTTATTTAGAAAAGTGATAATATAGGGGAAATATGTATACAACATAGTAACAAAGTAGATACGTATATACCTACTTTCTATTACTACTGTAGTGTCTGTTTTAGGGATTAACACGATCAAACACGAAGTTTATTATGAATCTTCCTATTAAAACCGTTAAAACATCTATGCGAATGGGGAGTATTTCAAAAAAGCTCTTTACTTTTCACTACCGTTTACTTTATTTTTATTCTTAAATCGAAAAATTCTAGACAGATTAGGTCGATTTGGATTCATACCAAAAAAAAAAAAATCTAATTCGTTAGATCAACAGTAGATTTAACATCATAAAAGATTTATATTTACAATATAAACTATGCCTAGAAAAGAAATTAAAACTATATTTTTAAAGGTATCGTTCCGGGGTAATTACTCTGCCGCCCGCATTGTTAGTTTATTTTTGAACTTTCAGGCGTGTTTTTTGAAAATATGTTATAGCCTCGCTAGACAACAGCATACATTCATAAATACACCTCTAGAAATGGGTTATAATTACATCCCATACATCTATATTAGTACAGTCAAAGATGTAACAAATAAAGAAAAATGAAATAAACCGCTCGCAATTTGCTAAAACCTGATGGAATGTGTTTTATATGTGTCAAACATCATTTTTAACGCTTGAGCTAGTGGTGCATATATTTCTATTTGTTAATAAATAATTAATTGTTAATTACTGAAATACGAAATATGAAACTAACAGAAACAATTTCATAAGTAGCCAACTTGTATTACTTATATGCTATAGACAGCCCATATACGCTTTAGAAACTAAAATATATCAGCTGTTATTTAATCAAATTAAGAAATTTGGTATCTAGAGATTTTGTGGGTCACTAAACACGATCAGGTACCGGAAATAAAAAATTCCAAGATGGCGGTTGAGGAAATTAGATTTTTTTGGTTCTTAAAAATATAAATTTCTTTGTTACTTCCTCTCATTTTGCCATGGTAAAATCAATATAAGTTTGAAACAATTTCAGGAATCAAAATTGTCGCGTCCAAAATTACTTTTTATTAATCCAATTACTTTCCCCGATTGAATAAAATTTATTGGGAATTATACTACGTATAATACGTTGTAGCAATTAAATATACGTAACAAGTAACTTATTTATAGTTTTCATGGAGTAATCAAATAGACGTCATATCTAAAAATAATTCAATTTTGTTGTATACCTTCTCACATTTGTTAGTCTCTATTCACATGTTTAGTTGTATTCATATTGAACAAAGAGATTTATTCGATTTGCGACTTAAATTTTATGTATATGGATTTGTATTATTTTTACGCTGAATAAAACCTTATTAAAATATTTGCTAGCCTTTTGAAAAACATTTTTTGTTAGTTGGAGTTGAGACTTTTTGACGCTAGGATACTTTTTAGCCCTAGCGAAACAATCGGAAATCAATTTTGTCACTGAGAAAAAAGATATTTCGAGTCAAATGATTTTCTGTTGTCTTAACTGCGCGGCAGAGTTGGATACGGCGAAGCCCGCATAGACGCTTACTCAATTCCCTGACGAAGTTCGTTTAAAAGAAGCTACATAGTTACTTTGATTCCGATAGACTGTATGAATCATAATTCTATTGACTCAACTTCGGATTTGTCAACTACGCGCGGGGTTGTCTCGGTTTCATAATTTTTTCTCATTGTGGGGAATAATTAGAAACAATAATTCAAATAAGAACTTCGAGTTGTCTTTATAAATGCCAATTTTTAAATAGTACATTATTAGTACAGACGGTTTTCGTATGTTCTCAGCGAAAACAAAAAAGCCATGATTCTCGATGATTCGAAATTTTCTCGATTAATAACCTACGGAATGGTGTCTAGCCTATATCATTCGAAAGGTTTTTTTTTATTCCTGCAATTTTGTCTTTTAAATTTTTGCTGTAAACTGCTTTGCTTTTTAAACAAGTAGAAAAATGGAAATAAATAAAGTCAAATCTTACAAAATTCGCCATTCTTCTTTTTGAAAATCTTAGAAACAAGGTTTACGAATTTCATATGCACGGTGTTTAGCTAAGTCTCCTACATATGGAAAACTTTTATTATAAGGTTTACGAAAAAATTTTTTCTTTATAAAAAGTTCTGCTTTCAAAAATACTAACATTCAGCTAATCAATTTTGACTTCGAATATACAGGGTGCCCACAAGTTGAGAAAGATCGATAGAAATTATTTGGAACAGATAATAAGGGAAACGGTTCAATAAATCAGTCCTGAGATATGCAGAAGTGTATTTAAACAATTTTGTAAAAGAAAAGTTACATGTATGGAACGTCAAGAAGACGTTCTCTCGTTTTTCGTATACTTTATTGTAAAAAACTTTTCCACATGCAGCCATCTTAAGACGTCCTGTATATTGAAATCAATAAAACAATTCCTGTATTAGTGTTGCTTAATCTAACAATACAATTCAACATTCAAATATTTAAAAGTCTATTGGTCTTTATTGTTCAACTATTTATAAGCAGAAATTGTTTGATCATTTAAAATAATAATCAAACTTTTTCAGCCTAATTAAATGTGTAAATAGGTTAAATATATATAAAACTAGCCGATTCCCGCCCGCTTCGCTGAGCACACTAACCATTTGGATGTGAATCTATACGTCTTTTATTAACGAAACTTTTAATTTTGATTTGATATTTATTTAAATAGGAAAATATAGTGCCAGTCAGTGAATACACAGATTTTCACATCACCCAGGAGGTACTGTATATTGGAATGCGTTCCCGTTGTTGGGATAGGAATTCCGTAAAATCCGTTCTTAGAGGACGTCTATGTCACGAAAGAGGAAGGAAGTAGAATAGTATAGTGCTATTACAGCGTTACAAAACTGTCATTTTGTTCTTATTCTAGGTATCAAAGATGCTTAAAATAATAGAGAAGAGAAAGCTCAAATGAAGAGCAGTTGTACAGACAGCAATGTTTTTCTTTGTTTAAAAAGAATGGTGTGAAGTTGGTTCTTCCGTCTACTAGCAAATTATGATTTATCTGCCGCACCTCCCATAGTACCAATGTAAAATCAAATTACCGAATACCTACAAACAAATTGATTCGAGCATTCGACTTCAGTTGAGCGAACTACATATTAAAAATGCAAAAAAAAAAAAAATTTTAATTGAGGACGAAATTGCATCTATTTTATTAAAAGAAAGATTTTCGTAGCCAAATACTACTAAATAATTAATTACTTATCGTTGTAAAATTAGTAATTGTTTTAGACACATGTTGTGTACATATAACAGTTTTACATTTTAATTTGTAAACAAAATCTACGCTGTGATAATCTTCTAAATTTAGCGACTTATTAATACAGCTGGTGTAATGTTTATTGTCATTTGCTTTATCATGATGTATGATGACTTGATACGTATTTTAATTTGTTATAGTCTAAGTTATCTTGACAAGTTTTCTTGCGCCACAAGATAAGTTATTTTCCTCAAGCTTTTACATATAAATAAACAAATGAAAATATTCTAAATTTATAATTGCTTGGTCAGTTGTAACTTTTGTGTAATGAAATGTGCTTTCAGTTTTGCATATATAAAGAATGGATGCAGGCAAGCTGCATCTTATTTGTTCCTGAAGAGCTAGAAAATAGTGGTTTTGGAGCTATTGGAAAAAACATGTCTATCTATACAAATAAAATACAGAAATAGGCGATTCTGAACAAAAAAATTCCTTTCTTGCTATGTTATTTGGACCCCTTTTGCAAGCCAAAAAAGTTATACTACCTGCGTAATGCGAGAAAAACTGGAAAATTTTCAAAAACTTTTTTCAGTTTTTGTAGTCCAATTCAAAAACTTTGTGATTTTGACATTAGTTGCTACTATCATTTGGAAATTAAATTTGAAACTATTGAAGCCGACCTTCAGCTCCGTATGTCTAACAGTTTTTGAGATATTTTTGAGATATGCGTGAAAAATTTGCATGGTTTCCAGAAATGATAAGGACAATTTTATTATTTAGCAAAACAACCACAGATAGAAAAAATGTTCTTTAACAAACAAGATTTAAATGTTTGAAACAAACGTATAGAATAGCTCAAAATAAGTCGATGTAGCTAAACTTGTCTTGGTACCAAATTGCGTCGTTCGGTAGCTTAAAGTTGAAGTTTTTTTTTTTTTTTTTTTTTAACCTAACAAAGTTTAACGAAACGCAAAATGCTAAAATTTACTAAAAGTGTATATGCTTAAATTGTTTTATATAGGACTAAAAACCCAGATACAAATTGAGTTTATTATCAATACACTGGCGTAGAACATGAAGTTTTTATAATTTAAATACCTGTATTTTTAGGCTCATGGTTATATAGAATAGAAAATGTTGAATTTAGATTCAATAATTTTAGTACTACAAAAAAGGTACCTATATGACACAAATTTGATCAGATCGTCCATCCTTATGGTTAATTGCAAATTTGCAATTTAAAAAATTGGAATCAGTTTCAGAAGTATGAACAATTGTGTTCAATTGCTTCAAATGTTCATTACATTTAACAATATCGTTAATAGAATACTGAGAAACCAAAGCCCATACATTAAAATCCTAGTTCAAGATCTCATACTTCTCATGATTCTGAAATGCACCTAGTCTTAGTCGAATTGTTAAATATTGAAAATTATGGATTTCAACTATTTTATGGGCATAGTATGGTCTCATAGATGTTCCGAACATTTGAAATAACTGAATGAAATTTTTTGTAGTTTTTAACTTTTTTTTTTTTTGTTGAAAATCATCCCAGTTAGATCAAATGTGAATTTCTGGGAAACCAAAAGAATAAACGATTCTTACCAAAGGTATCTGTTTTGTGCCCTACTATTTACTGTATCTAAATCCAATTTCCTCTATCCTTAACCTCCATGAGTGCAGAAAAGCGAAAGATTTGTTTGTAAAAAATTCCACGTTCCACACCAATGGATTCATGATAATCTTAATTTTATTATGCGTTTTTTGTTTTAAAAATAAATGTAACTGATATTTAATGTTCTTCATAATTGTGATAGGCGTTGTATTCATCTGTTTTTCCATAATCTGAAGTGTGTTCGACGATAAAAGAGCGATTTTGGTTGACTCCTGGACTATATAGAATCAAATTTAACTACGTAGCTACATGGTGTTATTTTTACAAAAAACTACGTTTTACTTTTCTTTTTTTTTAAATTACTGAGACAATATAAAATGGTAGTTAAATCAACTATTTGGTAAAAACTTTCCAAAATGGTATTTGAAATCCTTTGTTACCTAAAAATAGAAATTCTTTTTAATTACCAAATTGTTCGAAAATGTACATATTTCGTCACAAATATTATTTGAAACTATCCTATTTTTATAACACCCGTAGTCTTGAATATAACAGTACTAAAGAAAATCTTAAAACGAATAAAAATATTTTACCACCCACGGTATGTAGAAAGATAATGACAATTTTATTTAGAGGGCGTGAAGTTGAATGTACATTCATACAGGTGAGATTAAATCTGTACTAAAGTATGTCTATACACGCCCGTATGTCATGCCAAACAAAGTCATTGTCTGCAATTTAAAAAAAAGAAAAAGTGTACCCTACCTCAAAATTCCATTACTCTTTAGTCATAATCTAAATTTTTGTATGACTCCAGTTGGTGGAATCTTGAAATTTGATTATAGTTTGATTTAAGTACTCCATACATACTGTCTCGCACTTATACTAGAAATGAATACACATATGTACTGGCACTGCGCGCCAGTGCCCTTGTAGTGTAATATACCATTTCACTAAACCCATTACTGTAATAGGTCCGATTTAGGAAATCGAAATTTTAAACATACCTTTACGTTTTATGGTCAGGACATACATTAATATCAATTTGGAGAAGAAGGGTGTTCGAGTCGTTTCAAGTCGGGCGAGCTTCTTCGAGAAAATTTTTCCTGATCGATATCGCGTGAACAATAATATAAAATAGCATATCGACTACGTTGAGGTGTCCATTGAAGCGTATTATAAACGGCAATATGATATGAAAAGAATTTCATCATATTCGGCCAATTCGCAAGTCATTTCGATGAGGTTGCTTAGCTAACATTCACCTTTGTGCAAAATATCGGTACTAGGGCCCTACTATCTACAAAACTTTTAGAGGAAGGTTAAATTTGACCACAAATTTGAAAATTAAGACCAAAAATTAGCATAATTCCATACTTGGTGTATTAACATTAAATATAATTTAGATGTAATAGAGCGATATTCAATTTTTTGGATTTTAATGACGTCATAAAATTCAAAAAATCAATTTTTCCATAATAAATGCAAATTTTATCCGATCCGAACGAAATTTTTTTTGAAACCTACTTGGTCAAACTTTTCAGTTTTGATGTTATTATTTAGCTAACATTCACCTTTGAGCGAAATATCGGTAACATGGCCCTAATATCTTCAAAACTTTTAGAGATAGGTTAAATTTGACCACAAATTTGAAAAGTCTGACCATAAATTAGTATAATTCCATACTTGGTGTATTATAATTGGATATAACTTGGATGTGAGAGAGCAAAATTCAATTTTTTGAATTTTGATGACTTTAAAGTTCAAAAAATCCATTTTTTTTGATAATATACCCATATTTTATTCGATCTGACTGTCATATCGTTGTATGCTTATGTCAAACCAGCGCTGCCGTGTTCCGATAAGAGGGCGTATTCTTATTGTTTAAGGTTTTTCTTATTTGTCATGATAATACACAGATATAAGATCTTTAATAGAACAAAGTAACCTTTTTGAGATAGACCGTTTAATCATAACACTAGAGTGCACTAAGTTTCCTATTCTGGCATGCATCTTACTTTGCGGTTGTTTGTCCCATTCTAACTTCTGCTTTTAGAAGAGAATTGTTCTATTAATTGATACTGTAAAAGGCAACAAAGTAGTGAACTATACATTGAATTGATTTTACGCAAGTTGTATATTTCATTGAATAGGATTTACTATTATCACAGACATTAATTTATAAGATAATCATTAGTATTATCACTATATCACTATTTAAAATTTATTTGAAGCTGCAAAACAGTAGCGTAGTTTTGAGAAATAAGTAGGTATTCCGTTATAATAATGTTCCAGGTTTTTTACTCAAGATCAAACTGTCGTGAAGAGCGCAACCTGATCGAAAGCTGCCAATATGTGTGTAGTGCACCCTTTATGAATGAAATTAAGCATACTAATCGATTTGTATCAATTAACCTCACTTAACCTTTCTCGCTTTTCCCATGTACTCATCTCTTTAATGTGGTAAAGCTAAATCAATTCTTCTGCATTTTAATAAGGATTTGACTTTAATAAATTGATATTTTAGATAAGTTAGCCGAATCTGATCTGATATTTAAAATTTAAACTCTAAATACATACAAAATTTACCCATTTTTGTTTCGCCTGCTTAGTATTTCATCCTCCTACATCAGATGGGTTTGATCTAAAATGAGACTCAATAAACCAATTGCTCAAATACCTACGAATTTTTATCTGCTGTCTATGTCTTACAATTTCGAATAGATTCTCTATAAAATAAAATTTATGGTAAAAATTTGACAAATAAACTATTTTATATATTATAACTCTAGCAAGTTTTTTTCTGCCCTACCCATATCTTCCTTTTTTCTTTATCAAATTTTATGATTAACCCCTCATTTTCAAGCTTATTATGTCTAGGTTTAACGAAAAATATACTCACGATCTAAAAATGTACCACTTAGGAAAAAAACATGCTAGACAAAGTTTAGTAGGCAAACATATTAGTTTTTACATAGGCTCTTCAAATACTCCAGACATTTAATTACAATTTTTATACAATGTCTCCTAATATTAATTTAAGAACTTGGGATTTTTTACCACGTTCGTACGAAATTTGTTGTTTGTGTTTTTTTAGCCACGGGTTACGGTAACTATGGGAGTGGAATTCCGTACGAGTCGAACTAGTATACATTTAGTTCATAGCCTAAATTCGTCTTTTAAGGGGTTAACAGTTAAAAATGATGTTATACAAGACCAGCCTTTTAGAGCACTGTCTAGTTAGTACAGTAAAAGGCGTTATAAAAATCGGCTAATAAAGGAAAATGAAAGAAACTGCTCGCATTTAGCTAAAACCTCATTGAATGTGTTTTAAGTTGTCAAATATTAATAGTAATGCGTGAGTTAGTGACGCAAATGTTTCTATTTGTTAATAAACAACAAATTTCAATGAAAACATAAATGTTAAAGTTCATTTAAAAAATTAGTAATTAGACAACTTGCATGACGTAAATGTTAATTGTTTGTCAAATAATCGAAAACTATTATACATATATGTATAACATATATGTATAACATATATGTATACATATATGTATTACGTATATGTATAACATATACGTAATTCAAGTTCTCTATTTATAAATTTTGTAAGTCAACTTTAACATTAACCGTTCCATTAAATTAGCAATTAATTTTTTATTAACAAACAGAACCATTTGCGCTCCTATCTTTTGCCTTACTAATGACATTTGACACATAACAAACACATTCCATGTGGCTTTAGCAAAGTGCGAGCGGTTTCTTTCATTTTCCTTTATTTGTATCAGTTTTAACTGTACTAATTTGTATACTTAATTCATACAAAATAACATCTAATTTCCAATATTGTATATATGTTTGTAATTGGGGTTAAAACTATATTACGTTAGTAAACTACACATATAATAAATAATACATAGGTACATATTATGTGGTTACTCATTGCAATATTGAACTTTGTCGTAGTAATACACAAGTTCTTTGATCTTAACGGTAGGAAGATTTTCTAAAACAATTATATTTCGTTGAATATGGTATAAGCGTTTACATAATAAACATACGTTTAAGACAATCCATATTATCTTCTCAACAATATTCTCTATTTACTACTAATCTATTTAGGCGTTTGCAAGCTAGAGACAAACAAATTCGAATTTAATAAGATTTGCAGTATAATGTTTACGAAACAAGTGAAATTTCCAAAATTTAACAAAACCCCGTCAAATTTTTCGGGAACAGAACCCTAAACTTGCAACTTTAAACATATCTGAGAACACTTTCCATTACACTACCTTTTTCCTTAGACCATTCTTAAATCCGAGCCCATTTTAAAGATCATCACCTTCTATTTTAGTTGTACTCCATGTAGGGAACCCTAAACTCGCTCTTAAAACATAGCTAATAACACTCTCCATTAAGTTACCTTTCGAATTAACACACACAGACACACACACACATACATAGCAGTCAAACTGATTACACTCTGTTTTTCGGGGGTTAAAAATCATAAAAATTTACCATTTAATTTCAAAGTCCGGGCTTGCACATGGGACCACCCACAGTTGCTATTGGATTATGGAGTAAAAAGTATATTTAAATACCTAAGGAAAATTTTCCATACTTATGAAATCAGTACAAATTCTAAGTTTCCTAAGGTTTAAAGTTTCAAAGGTTTGTTAAAAATAGTTTTAAATTTTACATGTATGTCACCAAATATATTCTAGAGAAAAAAGTATGGCACCTATTCTACATTTGCTCTGTGCAAATTTTGTGACGCAGAGATACTCTGATATATTTCATACACCAGTTAATTAAAATATTAAATTATTAGCCCACTAAAGGTAGAAAAATAGTAGAAAAAAACCACTAGTTTTAGTGGTAAAACTACTAAGTTGACAACACTGGACACTGTATAAATTTTTTGGTATACTTTGTATGAGTTTAGCTAGTTATTCTCTAATAACATCATTTTATGCAATATTACTTATAAACAAAAGTTAAAACCAACAAATAATCATTCAATGATTGATGATTCAACAATAGAAAGAAATAAGAATTAACGATTATCGCATACTAGATAAAAGTAAAAGCCGCCCTAGTGAAAGGTATCTTCACAGGAAGATTAAAAATAATATTTCTTAAATTATATGTTTATTTTGGATATTTTTTTTTATAATATCAAAGTAATTAAGATTTATTTTTAAAATTTTTGTTTATTTTATAAACACTTCAATAGAAAATACATGTGGCACAAATATATTTTATATATATTTACACTTATTTCATCCAGAAGTGTTCAAATATAAAGAACCAAACCAAAGAACCATTGACAAATATCAAATCACTGGTTCGTTTTTATTTTATGTTTGGTTAAATTCAGATAGTTTATAAAAAGCGACCGATCCATAACATACGTCATTTTGTGTAACAAAGCTTAATGAACATGTCGCCCTGGCAGCTCAGTTGGTTAAGGCGTAACCAATATAGCTTAAGTATGTGTTCGTAAACATCCAATATAACTGGAAGTTTATAGCCTTTTATCTATATCTATTTTACTTTTTTCCCAGAAATTTCAGGGGTAGGTTAGGTAAGGTTATATTGGCCTTCCACGACGGATACGCTAAGACTATAGAGCCCATTGTGACACCATATATGTGCTTTACCATCTTTCCGCTGATAATTTCATTTATCAGCTCCTCAATTTCAGAGGTTGAGTGAACCTCCTTCATGCATATAGCATGCACTACACCAACCCATCACAACTTTTAATGAAATTAATTTTTGTTGCAACGGCGGGAAACGAACCAGCTACCCTAAGTAACCAACTGAGCTAACCTAGGGTGACTTCAGGGGTATCAATTACTAATAAAATATATCTTTTATTTAAAAAGTTATGTTAAATAACTAAAACACATTCGTCAATGCTTGCTTAGAAAGTTTCTTTTATATAGGTGGTTCTTTAAATTTTCGAGATTTCTCTAGAACTTGATCTACAAATGGTTAGTTAAATTGTAAATACATCACATACATAAGCAAACATAATTTTCTGAGATTTTAGGACAAATTATTAATATTTCTTAATAAAATTTTGTTTTATTTCATTTAAGTATAAATTGTATATAATAATACTTTTGAGAAATTAATTAGTTTATTAGTAACAAATAAAAAAATATATCATGATTCATTATATTTTTGGCACTTTTTAGTTTTTTCTTCCACGAAGCAAAATAAATGTGTTTTGGCTGTATTCCAAGTTTTTTGATTCAATAGATTGAGAGGAGAGTTTGGCTTGCTTGTACACTGAACTTGTGTGCATTTATAAGTCTAGTATTCAACTAACGCTTAACATAGAAAGATATTTCTTATTATTTTTTGTTGTATTTTTTCTTTTGTTTTTGTATTTACCAGTTGTTCTTTTCTACGTTCTGAAAATCTCATTTGAAGTAGTGATTTGTGTTTAAAACGTTCAGTGTATAGTTAAAAATATTGTACTAATTTTTCAATATCGTTTTCTTTTGTTATTTGTTGGAAGGTACGAATGTTTCTATATAACATAATATAGAAAATTTAATTTCATAATTTTTCACTTTAATTTAATCCTCAACCCCATATTAATTTTGAAATAAGAATACCATTTGTTTTAGTGTGTTTTGTTTAGGTACAGAGATTGTGGATAATATTTGAGGGGAATTTTTTTTTTTTAATACAGATAATTTTTCTTACTTCTTATTTTGGAAATAAATTGTAGCGAGATTTATTTTAAAAATTTTATTGTACAAGATCAGAAATAAGGTCGACTTTCACCCATTTATTTACTAATGTAAAATGCTTACAAATGCCCATGTAGTGGGTTGCCTAATGATCAAGACAACTTTTAATAAAAATATCAAAACTTGGAAAGCTTGTATACTTTATTTTTTGACTGAAATTTTGTGAACAATCATATAGCACCGTATTTGCAATAAAATTATCTTTATTTAGATATAGGAGTCAATGAATTAACATATGAACGTAAATGCTATTCACAACCTGTATAATTGCGATAATATTGAACGAAAAGAGGCAGACAACATAGCTGCTGCATATTCTTTATGACTTTTACGTTCGGCTAGATCAAAATTCGTTAGATATACAAGTCAGTGAAAAATTTCAAAAAATTTTACTCTTGATATTTTCACTAAAAGTAGTCTTGACCATATCTATTTAGGCAACCCATTGCAGGGATATTTGTTAACATTTTATATTTCATAAAAAATAACATTCATTCGGTAAACAGATGGGTGAAGGTCGATCCTAATTGGGATCTTAGACTATTAATATTATTTAAAGTTTTTTTATATTGAAGACTGCCGAGCAGTTGAATAAATGGTTTAATTCCTGGTTCTCAATTTGACTGTAATTTTTTAAGTTTAACATTAAATTTAATATCCCAAAATTAAGTGACACTTTAAATTACGCATTATGTTTCAACGTGATGACGCAGCCTGTCACACTGGAAACGAAACGTTGGGGTGATCGACGTTTATATCGATATCACGATATTAATCGTGATATATCGTCGTGATTCTCTGGGATTAGAGGAAGGGAGAGTAAATGCCTCTTATCTACATGCCATTCCGGTAGTCAAAAAGCAGAAAAGGCGTACCTTTACTGTAAAATTGTATTGGATTTTCATATTTTGCTCATTCAAATGTGAAAGTCTGCTAACAAAGTCAAAGCATATTTTATCGAGTTTTCCTTACATAACTTCCTTTTTGGTTCGAAAACGTTCATTCTTTAAAAAAAGAAATAATCGTTTTATGAATAAATTAAATTGTCATTTAGTTTGGAGATATACTGCATAGAAAGTATAGTTCCAAAAAAAAGTTTGTTTAAAACATTGTTTACGTCATTTTTATGGCCAAAATACTAAAATCTCTCCACATTTTAAATTCAAACACTCTGTATACGATTATCCACAAAATAATAATTTAAATTTATTTTCAATTATGAGCCAAGAATATTAGGTTCAATGTCATGACGTCCATTTTACAATTTTTTTTTTATATAACCAGGTAACAAACGAAAATGGGACAAGCTCAAAGTTATGACTTAAAAGATCAAAATCACGAAGATCAAGATCCTTGGTGGAGTCCACAATCTGAAGAAACAAACCATGCAATCGAAACTAAAAGTGGATCGTATCAATCTACAGTCGACTTCGGACAACATACAAATTCTTCAAATCAAAACAATGAATGTACAATCAACACTGAAGACAATTTAGACAATGACAGTCAACAGTTTAATGGTTATTCAAGGACATTAGATTCACGTGAAAAATTGGAAATATTTAAGAAACATTTAGAAGAGAAACGTTTAGAACGGCAATCAATTTTATCTGCGAAAAAACGTGAATTTGATCAATTACGTACTGATTTAGAGCAACAAAAAATTCAGAATAGAATATTAAGTGAAAAATTAAAAGAATTAGCTAGTGGAAATTCTGTAACAATAGATAATAATGAGATATCGAAAGTGGTTCTGCTTGAATCTAATGTGGAAGAATTAGCAAAAGAAAACGAAAGATTAAAATCTCAATTACAAACGTTTATAGAAGAAAAACAAAATACTGAAGAGATTTTAAAGAAAAATAAGGAATTACAGGTATTTGAGAATTTTTAAATTTATAAATCGTATATTTTTATTTATTGTGACGATTCTATTGTCTGTGAACAAAAGCTTTTATAGCTGGTCACACGATAACCGATCTCAATTTATTGAAAAACTGCCAATGTGCATTGATTAATTTACAAAAATTTAAATGGCAAATTACTAGATAATGTTTTATGCGCTTTTCAATTCGAAACAATTCAATTTATTTCAAATAATTTTGATTTTTCAAACTCGAATCTTTTGTTATATACAGTCGATCACAATAATAACTATTGAATTTATGTACTAAAATACACCGGTATTTACTCTGAAAAAATGAATCCACCTCCGATTCGAACGTTATTCATAAAAATATTGTTGAAATTCCTTTAAGCAGGTTTCCTTCGAGAAATAAATGGCTTATGGATTTATAAATGGCTTATGGGTTATTTTGTCCTGAAATTAAAAGTAATTTAAAAAAAATTTCCGAGTTTTGATTTACATAGAATTTTATTTAGTATTCCGACTTTCTCTTATTCTTTATAGTCAATGTAAAGGTAAGCGGATCTAATTTCGTAGAAAAAACATTAAATCGTTATTTCTCAAAGAAACGTCAACGATACTTATAGAAGAAGACTAGAATTATAATACAAAATGTTTTTTTAAATTACTTTTTTAATAATGAAAACCTTTCAATGCTAATGACTGAATTTTTAACCCCCGGCTAAAAAGAGGGGTGGTATAAGTTTATCGTGTCTCTGCATCTAAAAGATGAAGCGATTTTGAATTTTTTTGTTTGAAAGGTAATTTTTTATTTAAATATTAACAATTAATTATATAAGGTGTGCATGAAATGAATTGTAAATTTTGTAACGCCTAGAAGCATTGATAGGGAAACGTAATTTTAGTTTAGATGTTCATTAAAATCACGAATTGATTATTTTACGAATCCGTTCGTTCGGAAGCTCGTCTGTCTATCCCATGTCACAATTACTCAAAACCGAAATAAAATAACGGGATGAAATTTTAACAGTGTGTTCTTTACAAGTAAGTTCATGGATTAGTAAAATAGGACTATTCATGAAACTATGAGACACACAAAAATGTGAACAGCAAGAGTTGCAAGAATGAATCTTAAAACAAAAATTGTTCGCTGTTTTTAAATTGAACAGTAATAAACTTTATGGATTTGTGGAAGTATATCAATATTATAAATACTGGTTTCTATACCATGTATATATAAAATATATGAAGATATACTAAGTTTAGTCCCAAGTTTGTATCGCTTAAAAATATTGACGCTACGAACAAAATTTTGGTATAGCTGTTCATAAAATCACCTAATTAGTCCGTCTGTGTACACGATAACTCAAAAACGAAAAAAGATATCAAGCTGAAATTTTTATAGTAAGCTCAGGGCGTAAAAAGTGAGGTCGAGTTTGTAAATGAGCAACATTGGTCAATTGGGTCTTGGGTCCGTAAGACCCAACTTATAAACCGTTAGAGATAGAAAGTTTAAATGTAACCAAACAAGTTTAAATGTAAAAAATGTTCTTTAAAAAAAAATAATAATAAACAACTGTTGTTTGAAACATTTTGTCGTAAAAGTGACTGTTTACCCGTGAGGGCGCAAATTAGGCGCAAAATGTATAGTATGTTTGATATGGTAATACCAGTTATGTATGTGCGTGTAATGTGCCAGTGTAATTAACACTGCCTATACATGGTATTTGAACAATTAACTCAGTAAATTGTTTATTTTCATTTGTTCAATGTTAATATTAATCAAGTAAGTTAACAATCTAAATAAAGTAAATAATCATACGCAATTAAATATTGATACCAAAGTTATAAATGCACAAGGTATTTGAACAATTAATTATGTTCGATGTTTTTCATTTGTTTATTCTAAATTTAGTTAAACATTTTCTAATTTCCCGTTTATCATCTTAGGATCTGTTTTCCCAATCAGTTTCCGCCTAATACTTTTTATAACCACTGTCAACTTATAATTTCAAATGTTGGGAAATATCTAACTTTGTTTTACTGTTAGTTAATTGACATTCGTATAAATATTTTCATTACTCGTCGAGTCGATACCGTACGGTATGGTAAATTTATTGTCGAATAACTTTGAAAAATCATTACGAAAACATCGTTTTTAACTATGTGGAAGAGTATTGTACCTTGAATCTGAAAGGTTTCTCTGAACGCTTATAGTTAACGATGTCTGTACGAGATGTCTTATTGATTTTTCAATGTTTCAATCACATCCATTATAGCTGCGATTTCCTACAAAAGAGTGTGTGCATTACATGGGATCTTTTACAGTTTGGAAACCATTTCTTTAGATTTAAAATATATGAAGTAAGAAGAGTTTTTATGGACGTTCTTATGTATAAGACAAAGAAAGAATCTTTCGACAATGTATTGTGTGTGATGCGCATGCAATCATATCATTTGATTTAGGCGGGAGTCTTGTTCACACACTGATTGACAATAACACACGCATCACCTACAATATATTGTCTGAAGACTCTTTTTTTGTCTTATACATAAGAACGTCCATAAAAACTCTTTATAAATTTTAAATGGCTACTGTTTATACTTTATTTCTCAAAAAAAGACTACATGACATGTAGAAATTTTAGTTCTATAAACAGAGACTATTTACATTGCTATTTGTATGTGTTTGTCTGTCCGTCTTTCAGTTGCCTTGTAGCGACTATATACATGAAGGAGGTGCACTCAGCCTCTGAAATTGAGGAGCTGATAAATGAAATTATCAGCGGAAAGGTTGTAAAACACATATATGGTATCACAATGGGCTCTATAGCCTAAGTGTGTCCTTCGTGTATAGCCAATATAACCTAACCTAACCTAACTTGCCTTCTTGGTACTATACTCTACCCTACCAGGATACATCCCTCTTTTATAAAATATGTAAATGTATTTTAAATATACAGAATTATTAAGATCTCTTCTAACATCTCCTCTTATTAAAACAAACTATTATATTCTTGGTATAATATAAATAATAAAGGTGTATCCATCTATAGATAGGTAGTTAGTTATTATTATTATTATTTGAATCTATTTATTATAAAATTATTCAATATACAACTACCACTGTACCATTAATTTGAATATTATATATTTATACATCTTCTTACTTTTAGTTATTATATAAAATATTATATATAACTGTTATTAATATTTTGTACAAATATTGTTTTATTTCACAATAACACTGCAACTTTAAACACTAAAAACTAATTTACATTTTTGTTTTATTCCTACCTATAGGAACCTATCTATCTAGATACCTACCAACACAATAACTTATATTCAGAGAGCACTAGGAGATACCTTTGTAAATAGAATATAAAAAAATATAAAGATTATTTTAACAAGCATAAATATTTAATAAAAATATTTAAATGAAATTTATGTTTGAAGTGCATATGAAATCTATATTATTATAAAACGGTAACGATTTTTTACTGTGTGCGTACATCACTGGAAAACAGTTAAAGCTATGAAACTGGGGTTATTATATGAGTTCAAGGTGTATTAAGAAACAAATAGTAAAAATTATTCAAAATTAAGTTAACTTCTATCTTCAGACTTCAATTGTATACTAATCAAAGTTAAGTTAAGTGTTTTTCAAGTGTTAATCAAGTTTAATAGTATTTTATTGATAGAAATAATAACAGATATATTAAATATATTTAATTTCTGCGATTTTTCATTTTTAAGATATTGAATGTTTTTGTAAATTGCATTGCATAATATAGGTTCACTTTTCTATAGAGAAGTTCACGTTCTTTTGAGGATGTACGAGCACCAGGGCGATTTTGGATATAAGGCTTGCTTTTTTTAAATATGAAGTTGGACTAAATCTAAATCAATTCTGAAAATCTTAGAGGGGTTCTTCGATTATTAAAATAAATAAATGATTTCAAAAGTAGGCATATTAAACATTGGTCTAATGGGAAAACGGTAGATGGATGATTATTTTTCATAGTTTGTCCAACACTAGTCGGTGGAAATTAAAAAATTAACCATACAATATCATATACAGGTTTACTTTAAATCGGCAAGTCAAGTACTTTTTCAATTTCAAATTTTTTTGAAGAATTGGCAAGCAAAGTTTCTCGGAATAGAAAATTTACAAAATTTTATGTTGGGCACACGTTACAGATTTCAACTTTTTTTTTGGTTGAATTATACTCATTTAACTGTTGGAATTTGTCTTAAATAATTGATTATGCGGTGACATTATTGGTTGATCAGTAATTTATATCTGAATAATCACGTTTTTTAAATCGACAAAGTAAGTTTGTTTTTTCAAATTGTTTTGATGAAATTGGTAAGCAATGTTTCCCGGAACAGAAAATGCACAAAATTTTATGTTTGCCCACGCTAGAGATTCCAACTTTTTTTTTGTTGGATTCTACTCATTAATGGTTGGAATCTGTTTTAAATAATTGATATTGCGGTGACATGATTGGTGGATTTATCAGTAATTTATGTATGAATAATTAGCAATTTATGAGAGTTGAGCGACCGAGCGACCTACAAAGACAAATATCTTCTTTCATGTTAAGGGATGGAAGATCGTATTCCTTATATATAATCATTCTTGGCTATAGTATTGAAAATTATGCTTGAAAAAAATTGTTATAATCTAGCGATGCGAGCACGGGCAACGGTTAGTACGGAAATAAAGAAATTGAATATTGTAGTTATTATTCACTTTTATGTTTTACATGTACAAGAAGTTTTTAAAATATTGAATGTTGAATCTCCAATGAAACCCTACCTGATGGAAAATATCTTTCTACATTATATCTGCTATATTATGCATGTATTATACATGAAAACCTTTCTGTTGAGTCGCTCTATCTATTAGAAAAACCGCAACAAAATTTTTTGCGTAGTTTTAAAGGTCTAAACAAATATAGGGACGTAGGGATACAGCGGGAAGCGACTTTGTTTTATACTGTATTGCTATAGGCAACACAACTTTACCATCAAAATTGTATAAATTTTCTGTATTTGTACAAAGTGATGTTTTTCACAGTACAGATATATTATATTTGTTGCCGGAGAACAAATGAAAAACTCATATATATTAATTAATTCTTTCAGAATATTTTATTAAAGCGTTCATTCATTTATTTAAAAATATTCTTTTGTTGGCAGAAGTGTTGTATTCCATACAGTTTTGTTACAAGAGGTAGACGACAAGCTTGTGAAATTGTATGAACAAACTATTTGGTAAATTTTTTAAAGAAAATGATATTTATGTAGAATGTTTGATAATTCGATGGCCACCTTATAGGAGCTTATCCTAGAACTCATTTGCAACAAATTTTGCCAGTTAACATTAGTCTGAAAATGCACACCACTCCAGTTAGATTAATATATTGAAATGACATGCATTTTTAAATGAGGACCTTTAAAATTGGACTTATAAATGAAAGGAATATAAATGATGGTTAAAAGAATTTCGAAGTTCGAAAATATCACTAAATATTTCGGATTTCAATCGAGGTATTTCGGTTTTGTGTAATGTTTAAGAGCCTTAAGCTGAATTTTGCCTCCAGGTTAATTACAAAAGCATTTGTTTCCAACCAAATGCTTTTGTAATTCTGATTGTTTTTACCCGCCTGTCAAGCAGTGGTGATGTATCTTGTATGTATATTTGTTTGTAAACTTAATGGATCTCAACATTCAAAATTTCAACATGGTTCTTTGATAAGTGTTTGAAAAAACAAAACAAAATGGCGGATTTTGGGAGCCAAATAATAATAAGTTAGTAAAAAAATTAACAAAACCTATCGAGTTGGGTATCAAAATAAAAGAAATTAAATTGCAAAAACATATAAGATAAATGTTGAAATTTAATTAGGAATAATAAATTGGTTTTAAAGTTTTAATATAGAATAATAAGAGGATTTTTTAAGTGCTGGTACACTAAACAGTCTAAAGTAAAATAAATAATTAAAAAAATGAAAAACCCGACTGCATTAGATAAAATCTGAAAAGAACGAATCAAGTCCATTAGTTTTCATAGGGACTTTAACAGACGAGCTTATTAAAATTTATATTTTTTCATATTTTTTCTAACGCAGTCGCGTTTTTCATTTTTTAAATTATTTTTAATGTTATTGTCATTAATATAGTTAACTAATCAATAGGACTAAATTTCGAAAATAGAATTTTACTACCAAAAACTAGAATAACGGCAGATAGAAAAGTGATTTTCCCTTAAAAAATGGCTTACCTTGCAAATGGGAAAGGTCCCTCTGTTTGTTAAATCAAAAATTTCTTTGTCAAAAATGTTTTTATGTTTGTGGAAATATTTGATTAATAATAATAATTATGGCTTTTCGTTGATGAGTGTAAGCCCAGAGCTAACTTTTCTTTCATATGTTGTGCGCCGCAGTCTTTTACTTTCTTGTTTTAAATACCAAATGTCAACATACTATACTTATAATGTACTTTGTGTCTGGTGTCTATCTATTATTTTATATATTATGGTACCGAATTTCTTGTATATTTATATTTAAAATAATTATTTTTAGATTGAACAAGCCTCTTTACAACATGAACTACAATCGTTGAATAAACAAATCAGTGAATCGGAACAACAAAAAGAAGAATATATAAAACATATTGCTGCGTTAAAAGACATTATAAAAATATCAAAACAGATGATTTTAATACGGGAAGGAGAATTGAAAGAGGTATGGTATAGAAAAATCATTTTTATAAAAATAGATTTTACTCAGCACAAATTAGCGGATATTTAATACCGTTATATCCTGTATCTCAAGTTGGGAGACAGGAAGTTATAATCAATGCGGTTTTATTATTTTGGTCAAGTTTTGTTCTTTGTTTTGTCTTATCGGTCTATCAATCGATCTCTCAGTGCTTCGATCGATTAAATTTATTTATTATTTATTTTCTTAAATATTCCCTATGCACTAGAACATAAATTGTCCCGATTTAGTCATTAGAGACTGTATCAGGTTAGATTATAAATGGTGTTGAATTTATAAAAACAACCTTAAGGTATTATTATTTTGTTCTCTGTTTGTAGTTGAAATTAAAAGTTGCATTAATTGAAACCACATTAGCTGATCGTGAGGCACAAGTAATGTCAAATGATTTACGTGAAGAATATGAAAGGCAGTTACAAAATATTCGAAATTTGCGAACATTGTATGAAGAAAGATCAAGAATAAGCCGAATTGAATTACAAAATGTAAAAGATCAATTAACAGATACGCAACAGAAATTAGAAAGCGAAACGACTAAAAGCAGGTATGAATTGCAAATCTTTTTTTTTAAACTAACACAATTCCAAAGCTTGCGTGACAACCTCATCTTAACTTATTTTTTTTATTTTTAAACATGGATTTCTTGGCGTAGGTGCAATATGTTTATATTCTCTCTGGCATTCGTGAAAGTACACGTCAGAAACCCTCACATGCATTGCTAAGATATATTGAGCGCCTCCGGGTACTCGGCTGGTTGGTTGATATTAAGCTTTTCGAGTTTAGATTAAAAGTTTACAGTTTTTTTGTGGTTAATTTTGAGTATATAGGGCTACTAATAATAATTTATATAACGTTTATGTAAGTTTTTTTAAATGTGTATTCACCTTAATACTAAAACTAAAGATTTTCGTTCGAATCTTGGTTCATTTAGTTCGACTGAAGTGTTATTTTTGGTTTTAGTCGAGCAAAAAAAGTTTGCATTTATATTTAATTCTGAATTTCTTGTTAGAATAAGAAAAGAACGCATATGCACCAATTTTAAGATGGTATCTACAACTACGCTTGCATTAACTTTTGGGTTATGGCAAATAATTCAAAAAATTTAAGCTGGATTTTTACCCATTTTTGCAAACGGAACAGCAATGTAAAAGGCATTCTAAATTCCCAAATTTTTAAATAAATAGCATTGAACCTACTCACCACTGGCTGGATAGCGAAACATGGACAGATCAAAAATATTGGACCAACACGCCACTCTGCTTTAAGTTTAGCCCACCTATTCTTTATCAGAGAGGAGATATATCTTAGACTGAATTCTCTTCTCCTCTTTATTTTTAGTCAGTTTTTAATTATAAATATCATCATGTGTATTAAAATTGTTTTCAATAAAATTAAGTAGTACAATGGAACAACCAACGCACGCCATATGTATTTTATTAACTTAATTAGTATAATAATTTTTCGTAATTAAAGAAAACTATTTTATGATTATTATTATTTCTCTTGTTTTCTTACAATGTTGCTCATTCCCAAATACAAATGTTATTTAAAATAAATCAAGTCCGTATCAAGTAAAAGTCTTTCGGATATGTTTACTAAGCATAATGTGTTGGCGTACTGTTTGTGTAGCAAATCAATGGTGCCTTCAGTATAATAATTATTAAGTGACCATTCTAGCTAAAACAAAGTTAAATGAAACTGTTTATTCTTAAGATAGTTGTGTTTTAATTTGTTCTTTGTTTTAAACTAGATTGATAAAACCATTCGCTTGTTTTCGAGTGAAAGAGTAAAGAACAAACAAACATCGTTACTTTCACATTTATAATATATAGGGATTGTACTCCAATTGAAAAATGAAGGGTATTAGTTAATCCAAAAATATGCAAATAATTCGAATATAGGATAGCAAATCTCGATTAATGAATTCATTAATATCAAGAGGTGGTGCAATAATGAAATCACCTCCTATGTTTGTGAAGATTGTGAAGATGTTTTCGCATACAAATGTTGGCATTCTTAAAAATATTTACTGCAGTCGCAGAGCCTTAAAATTTCTTACCTTAAGAGCTAGTTAACTACGTCAAGCTTTATTTAACAACATGAAATAAACACACCGTACTAATCAAAGTAAAAAGCAAGTTTTAAAAATAGTGTTCCATAATTATGGTCTAATACTAAACAACAGTAATTGTATAAAACTGTTTACTCTAGATATGTATTATATTCGTGAAATTATATTTTATACTATTATAAAAAATAATTATTATTTTTTCTTTTGTAACCATTTCAATGTACTTATATCTATTTTTCTTACAGTGAATTAGAACAAAGAATAAATGAATTAGAAACTGATGTCTCGCAGAAATATGATAACATCAGTAGTCTGGAATCAAATTTAGGGTTGTCAAAGGCAGAATGTCGTGGTTTAAAGCATGAAATGGCTGTTATCAATCAAGTAAGCATAAATGTTAAAATAGTATAGTAGCTGTTTTACCATTCAAATATCAATCTCCTCGAGCGAGTAACATTCCCAGAATTTTTTTAAGATTATATTTTTGGAGTCTTTTCTACTTAATGCAGAAAGGTTTTTATTCCAAATCGCGATTTTATGTAGCATTTTGTCTCTAAAATAAAATCTTAATCACCAGTGTAAAATGTTTATTCCTATTTTTAACCCCCGAATCAAAAAAAGGTGTTATAAGTATGACCGCTATGTGTGTCTGTCTGTCTGTGGCATCGTAGCGCCTAAATGGATCTACCGATTTTGATTTTTGTTTCGGTTTTTTTTAAGGTAATTTAATGAAGAGTGTTCTTAGTTATGTTTTAAGTGCGAGTTTAGAGTTCCGTACCGGGAACAACTGAAAAATATGATCCTCAAAATCGCTACTTCTTTTCAGATCTAGGGTCTAAGGAATAAAGTAATTTAATGAAGAGTGTTCTTAGATACTTGTCAGGGTTTTTTAAATTTTATAAATTTCACTTGTTCAAATAAAATTTTAATACTTTCTTGAAAGAGATGCTATCGTTCGTATGAGATACCGTTTATCCACTTGCCAAATCTTAAATGTTAATTACATTTTCTGTGGAACAAATAACCTAAATTATTAATAATATAGATTTTTATTGGGATTATATTTATTAGCAGAGTTTTAATTTTATTATTTGCTTACAGTTATTTGCCCAGTTTTTGCTGGGATTTAATTCTCCAACACAAGACGTGAATTTGGACAAACTAGTTCAGTTATTAGAAGAAAATCATGATCTTTTAACAGATATAACCGTGAAAGACGATTCAGACGAGACTGCCTTACCTCGATTATTATTACATCTAGTCAATGAAACAGATAAAAGCACAGAACATGTAAATAATGAAAATTTACAACAAGAAGAAAATTCAGTTCCTGAAGGGACTAATACTAAAATTCAAAATGAAGAAGTTGATACAGGTAATAGCTTTTTATTTTCTTCATTCTTTATATGGAATTCATATTCAGTCTTCTATTCAGGGCAAGGTAATATCACTGGGAATCAATTTAACTCACCAGAAGAAATTGTTACAAATCTTCCAAAAGTATGGAGAGTATTAATGGAATTGTTGAGCCATCAAGTTGCTCAACCTGTTGAGATAGATGAAAGTTGTACAACACCAACAACAGACGCTAGTAATCCATGTTATAAATCAGTAGAAACACCTGGTGGAACTCGTTACGTGTTAAGCGTTAGTAAAACTTATATTCGACTTAAGGTAAAAAAAAGCAATTAAGTTCTCATGATAATTCAATAATAATGTAAATTTCTCCTTTAGGATTTAATAATGGAAAAGAAATATTTACAGAAAGAAATGTTGAAAATGAAAACATTAAATACGCGTTTAGAAAGTCGACTTCACGAACAAGAATCTCGATTACATATTGTTACGAAGGAGCTTAGTAAAACTTGGCATATTGTAAGTATATAAGCCTGGTTTAAAAGTACAAAAATGAGTGCCCCATAAGAACTGTATAATGTTGATTAAATCCAAAGCATTTTGGTTTATTTCTTGGAATTACTTGAAAACGGCCCATTCTCGGTCTTTGGACCCTTCGAGATATTTTTCACAAAGTTTCAAAAAATTCAACATAAGTGACATGAAATGCCCCAAACCAATTTGAAATAATTTTATTTTTTTGTCAATGCCAACACTCGTTGCAAATTCAAGACATAAATTGAACCAGCTTAGTCAATAGGGCTTTTCATTTTAAAATCACGACTCACATTTGTTTCTTACTAAATGATTTATAACCAATGTGATAAAATGCATAACAAATATCTTCTATCTTAGTCCTACTTATTGCTGTCAGTACGAAAAAATAAACTCTGCACTTGCGCATGTGACATGATGAAAAGGTCTATAGATAGATGTCCAATAGTCCACTTTTCATATGGTTTATGTAATGACTTCAATACATAGTATAGAACAAAGTCACTGCCCACTGTCTGTCTCTATGTCCATATGCCCACATGTATGCTTTGACCTTTAAAACTACGCAACGGATTATGATGCGGTTTTTTAATGGATAGAGTGATTTAAGAGGAAGGTTTTTATGGATAATATATGCATAGTAGTAGAAACATACATAGTAGGAAAACACTGATAATTTTAGAAGTTAAAATAAAAGGAGGGTAAGTGACGGCATATGAATTGAAGCTTATAATACAATAATCTTTGAATTAAAAAATTGAAGTTGCCCAGCGAAGTGGGTAGTTCACGGCTAGTATATCATAAACCATAGACTAAATTTAATTCCTGAATTATTTTTTTTTATTGTAGGTTGGTAGATTGCAACGCCAGCATGAACAGTTACACACAAATGAACAGATTTTATGTTACGAATTACGACAGAAACGAAAAATGCTAAATGAACTCAAAGAAGAACTAGAACTTTGTAAAGGTAAATGGAAAAGTGCTCGTGAAAAGAATAAAGAATCTGAACATGAATGCCGTAAATTGAGATCAGAATTTGCATCTAGGCGTAGTATGGCCATATTAGAAAGTGGTAATAATAGTGCTGAAAGTGGTTACAGTGACGAACAAGAAGAGCTTGATAGTGAAGATGATGATTTGGATGATTCTGAAATACAAAGTAAAAAAGAACTTGAAGAGCGTTTTTTTATTACTGACAATTCTAAACCGTCTGAGATAAACTGTGATAATGCAAATGCTATAACAGAAGATGAAAGTACTGAAGTGTCATCTATCTCTGAAGAAAGTATTTCAGAAAACGTGCCTTGTTCCAATATTACTGATAACAGTATTTTACCGACAGATGAAACAAATGAAATACCTAAAATAGTAACAGAATGTCAAGAAGTAAGCCAATCCATAAGCGAGAATTGCGATGAATCAAATACAGATTTTGACAAACAATCAAACTCAAGTGAAAATTTAAGGCTGAAAGAAGAAATGCATGTACATTTTGATGAGAACGTTGAAATATTTAGTTCCAATTCTAGTGAAAAGCTTCTTGAAGGGCCATCTACTTGTATTGAGAACAGCACACCCCTAAGCAGAGCTAGAGAATCCATCATCAAATCAGAAAATGCAGCAAAGCAACGGGAAGAGAGATTTAAAAGACTAGAAGAACATTGCCAACAATTAAAACAAACATATACCAATCAAACTCAAAGAGGAACTGACTTAAGTTTACGATTAGATAATCTTCATCAACAATTTAGTGGCGAGTCAAGTTATAATACTGCTTCAGGTACTAATTCAAATGTAGAAGAAAACACATTAACCCTTGACGGTGAGGAATCAACGACTACATTATCCATAAAAGAGGAAGCCACTTTACCAATTTCTGTTAACCAAGAAAACACTCAACAGGAAGAGCCTACACCTAGTACTTCCACAAGGAATCCTACAGATAGGGAAGAACGTTTTAAGCGATTAGAAGAACAGTGTAGACAATTAAAACAAAAATATTCTAAACAAACTAAAACGGGAACAGAACTATGTTCAAAATTAGATAACATTCATCAGCAGTTTTCACCTGGATCATCTTCAAACGGTAATACAAGCGACAATACAACTGGGAGTAGTATTAGCAGTAATATAACAACAACGAGTAACGAATCTGAAACATTGAAAATAATTCCCAACATAAATACTGCAATGGAACAAACTGATGTTGAATCATTAAATAATCAAACGACTACTACACAAAATACTACCAACACTAATAAAAGTAACAACGATGAAAATTAAATGAAACTAATGTTTATAAGGTTATTGTCATAAGAAGAATTATGATGAAATGTATTGCCTCAGGTGCATTTGATTAAGCTTTTATTGAATGATGATTCATTAAATGTAATTTAATTTATTATAACACATTAATGTTGAAATGAAAGTCATATATATACAATGGTTATCATAATTTATTATACAATGTTTCAAATTTATTATCATAAATTCATATTATACCAACAGATTTTGTAAAATCAATGAGGTAGACATATGTATGTTTTATACAAACAATAATTGTATGTATAAATCTGAACACTAGCAGCCGGGACCGATTGATTTAAATGGTGTGTATTGGCGCTACGTTCCTTATCACAAGTAATCGTTCTGATTTGTTTGTTAGTTGGAAGGTAAAGCCAAAAACAGTTCAACAATAAAACGATACCAAAAACCAACATGTAGATTACCTAGGAAACTAAATTTTTTTCAATCGATTCAGCTTGCCATGAATTTTGAAAAAATGCAACAATATTATTATAATTGTCAATTTGTATTTTTTGTCAAAATTTTATGTTTTATCATTTAAAAAAATTGAGCTGTGAAAGTTATCAGAAGTTAAAGATAACAGAGATAATTTAAAGTAGGTACAATGAAAATTTTGTGTTATGCCATAATAAATATCTTGATCAAACGAAACGTAACGGGTTAGCTACTAAATTAGAAGTATGCCATCTTTAAACTATTATTACAATTAATTCATACGGTAGAAACTAAAAGAGGCTATACAATTAAATTCTTTATAGAAACAAACAAGTATTTGACTTCAAAAACTAATACCTTAAATTTTATGAAAAATATCTTGTAAATAACAAAAGTAAGCGATACATTTATAATGTACTAAGGTACGATAGGAATATATTGCCTACCGAGTGTCCCACGATATCTATAGTTCTTTTTTTGTTGTTGTCTTTTTTAGGTCGCTATATAAATATTTCTGTGGCCTTTCGTCGATCCAAGTTTTTATTGGTTTTCGACTTATCTACACAAATTTGAATAAAACAATTTTTTCTTGAAATAAGGTACTATTATTTAATCAACTTGTCTTTTTTCCAAGAACTAAATAAATAAACAGGTATCTTTGGTATTAGACTGGAAAAATTATTCGGTATAACTTTTAGTTAAAGAACATAAGACTCTTGAATGAAACACCTTAATACTTGTTTTAAGAAAAATTGCTCCCTTGGTTTCTTGATCTATTTCTATCATTTAAAGTGTTCTTAAATGCTAACATCAAGATTGAAGAGGTTTAATACTTAAATTGATTACCTATTTTATTATATTTATCAAATTTTATTAAATAAGAATACACCATCTGTTTTTAATATATTTATTCATAATTTAACAATTTAATTTTGTATTACGTCTTTTTTTTATTTACCCAAAAAAGATAATGCTATTTTAATAAAACTGTGACCAAAAGTGCTTGGACTAGGTTTTTAATTTTCTTAAACCAAGAACATCAAGTTTAAGAGAACTATTTTCTTAAGTGGTGTAATTGTCTCTTCATTTCAGTATTTTTCGTTGAAGTAAATATTATTTTATTCAGGTTGATTTTTAACTGTTCATATTTTATAAATAACATTGTTTTTACTGAACAAAATTTGGTAAATCGTTTTCTTTAGTGGCTCTACCTTTTCCTTACATAAATTGTAAATTGGTTGGTAATTTTTTGTTATTCCATAAATTATTAATATAATCGCACAATCAAGATTAGTATTCTATTGTAAAATTTACTGTAAAATGGTGTTCAAAATTCGAATAATATGTTAGATTTTGTGTTAATATTTTATTTTTAAAATCATACAATTGCTAAAATTTCAAACATTGTATAAAAATTTAAATAAAACATCTATTATAGAAGTATTTTTTTATATTTAAGTAATGTTTGTATTTGTATAAAGATTTATATTCTTTTATGAACATATTTACAGGTTTTCTTTAAAAAATAATTTTGTAAATAAATATTTGCAAGAAAAAACGTTCACTTTAATTCATAATATATTTATTCCTTTGCAGCTGTAAGAATTGATATCATCACCCATGTTCAAAATAGGCATTTTCTATCTCAATACAATTCTAATAATCTTAACTTACAAGGGCGATGAAGTGTGCAGAGAGCTTTACCAAAATTGAGTTGTTTTCGGTATATTGCATCTAATATTTGTTTGCTTGTTAATTTTACGTGATAAAAATTTTCGAATGGGATTAAACATTATTTGACATATCATTGATTTCTCGGCAGGACGCGAACCTCTTATTTCCATTTGAGATTAGTTCAGTGAATTGTTGGTTGTCATAATTTTAAAAACAAGTTTTTTTGTCAAATCTTAAAAAGTAATTTTCTAATTTTGCTAAATACCACAATATAGAAAGTGTACATTTTGATTTTTGAATTTGATAACATTCTTTTCAAAAAATATTTTAATACCGTTTTCATGAGAAAACATAGTAAAAGTATGGTACTTACACCCAGACTTGTTTTGAATTTACTAGTAAACATTTATTTTAGGTTAGTATATAAAAATATAAAATTTTCAACATAAACAAAATGAGAATTAGCAAAAAATATAAAGTTGAAGAGTAAATATTAATTAAAAGGGTGTGTATGGAGTTACCAATTTTTTTTTCAACACACAAACATGTTGTTTAATTTTCAATCTGAGAGGTGTTCATTATTCGTGGAATCTATTTAAATATTTTTTCTTTGTTTATTCATTGAAATTCATGTCTATCATACGTGCTTGCTAGTGGACTTCTGTGGTTTTTTCGATATAATCTGAAAAAAATAATAAAAATGTTCTGTTAAAAAAAGTGTATTTCACAAAAGGTATAGGTAGGGAAAGAGAGCTTTGTATATACAGGGTTTTCAAAAAGTACGGGAACGCTAGAAGGACCGCACGCAAAACACGTTTTTTTTTTGATAAACAATAAAAATTCTGTGCCAGTATAATTAAAAAATCTATTGAATAAAATGAAAATCGAGCCCCTAAGTTTTTCTTCTGAGTTGAGGTATAAAACAACATAATGGACCCCGCAAGATTAGATAGGTAAATGATTTTCTGTAAAACTTTTTTTAACCCGCAATTAAATGATCTTAGAAATGGATTATTCTAATCAAAAGTTTGCATGACCACAAAAATTTATAACTAGTAGTTTTCGTGCTACGGGTGATCAAAGCGAATATTTTTCGTTTTGGTATTCGACTAGGAAAATGGTTTTCTGTGAAAGTTTTCGCCAAGAAAGCATCAAATGGTGCTTTTCTAGATGTAGGATGTTACTTACCACGACTCTGAATATTGCCAACACGGCCGAATAGAAAAATTGAAATCTTGGTATATAATACCCCATCAATGGGGGTAATGCATAATATTATTGTATTTGAAATAAAGTCAGTGGTGCCTACTAGAGATTTTTTTCTTGAAGCAGAGCGAGAGCGCTTCCATATCTCTCCTAGTGGTTTTTGTAATTTATCACCATAACGCTGAAATCATGAAGGATCCTTAGCCCCTTATTCAAATTTTCAATTTTTCTAAGCCAAAATTATTTATAAAAATATGCTTTTTGTTCTAAAATTTCCCCTTGCCACGAAAAGGACACTTTCCCAGAATTGTCATTATTTTAACGCTACCTATCATTTCACGAAGTCCTGCTGCTATAACTTGGACCACCCTGTATACGCATATTGACAAAATGTATACGCATACTGTTTGTTAATAAACATAGGTGATAATTATAAGCTTATGTTTCTAGAAGGGTTGAGAGTTTTTTTAATATATATTTCTTTGAAATACATGATTTATTGATAACAAAATATTATCTTGGCTATAAAGCATCTCGTTATTTCAGTTAGCGAAATAGATTTATCATTTTTGTAATATTATATTTGTAATTTATTCTATTTGTAATATATTCTAATCACTTAATTATTTATTATACCATGTATATGAAATATATCAAGGTGTACTAAGTTTAGTCTGTAGTTTGTAACGCTTAAAAATTTTGATGAAGTTTTTTAAAACTATTATTTGTTTAATATCACCAATGGCCCAGTTGGCCTATAATTATGTTTATGAATTCAAAGTCACTTTTTGAGTTATCGTGCACATAGATAGACAGGCTGACATATGAAAATGGTCTAATTTTTTTACCATGAATATTTTTACGCGTTACAAACTTGGGAGTGAAATTAATATACTCGGATATATTTCATATATAGGGAATTAGTCAAGAAAAGTAAGTTTATTTCAATTTAGAATGTTTACTATTCGAGTTTGCCTGCGCATATTTTATCGTACGGATATTTTACCGTTCAGATATTTATTTCGGAAATCTTTTAGATGTACTACTTTATGGCGCTCATGTTCAGATTATACGAAAATCACTATATTACCTGTATACAGTAGAGTTTTTATTAAAAATGACTTGCTGTAGGTATTATAAATTATATTCCATGCATAGTCGAGTAGCTTTTATGAATGTGATGAGTGAGTATATGATGACGAACAACAACAACAACACAACTTCAATATATAAAGAAAAGACCTCTCACAGCATTAGGGAAGAAATTATTAACTATAATAGAAAGTACACAAAGACGTTGTTGGCTAGTTGTGAAGTAAGAATGATTCTTTCATAAATATTATATGAACTTGTTTTTTGTTGATTTTCAAGGCAAAAAAATTATCAAAAAAAAAAAAAATGTATAAAAGCAATGTGTTGTCATTATAATATGCAATTTTTAACAGCTTTTCAACTTTAATACCTTTTATTTTAACACTTTTGGACTGTCAAATGTATTTTATTTTGACTAGTTTTATTTAATAATTTTTTTAATGGATATTTAGGTAATAAATTTTACTTTGTTAAAAAATTTACTTATATTATAGTTATTATCTTTCTATTAAATGTGTTTGTATACACGGTAAGAAATTTGTTGTGGATATCACTATGTCAGTATTGGAGTGTACGCCATTGAGGGAATATCAACATTAGCAATAGTTAAAACGGACGAGTCAATGCAGTCCTGGCGACATGCTCATACTTGTTGGCGATATGATTATACTTCGGGTAGATAGCTCTATTCAATATTGTAATATTACTTATGCTAACATAGATACTATAGTATCTGCCTTTATACCATACCAGCATTGTAGTAAACGCTATACATTTCTTACCATGGTTGGTAAGTCATGTAGCAACTTTATTGCTTTATTTATAGTCAGCTTTACTTAATTAAGTAAGTAAGTATAATAAATATTTCCATAAAGCATAGTTGTTTTATGTAATGAGTCGGGCTAACCACGGCGAAGCTACCACGAGCCGGGCTCATTGCATGGTGTTTAATATCATATAACGCGTAAAACGAACATAGACAAGTGTGTTATGGTATGTTCGTTGTCTGTTTGAACACACTTTGTTGGTTGTGTAACTTTATATTCGTCACATATCTGGGAGAAATTTATATTCATAATTTTCGACTCTCTATATTTTTGACGAAAATATTAAGTAACACTAACTTCAGCTGAAGAAGGGCCATATTAAGAGCTGCCCTCTGTAAGTAACGGAAGCTCCCTCAATATCGCACTTGCTCAGAATTTTTGGGCTACGTCGTTTAAAGTTAAAAAAAATATACACAACCTTTATACCTACATGGAAATAGTAATAAAAATAATAACACCTCCGAATGAATTTCACCCTCTGAATGTATTTATGCACTAAATCTCAGTATTTTAATGTTGAAGGCAAACAAAACTTTTCATACTCTGTTTTAAGATGAGATTTGTCACGGTAAAACACGGGCACAGTGAATCAATCGAAGTATTTGTAATATTGCATATCATATTAGTCTATGATAGGCTTCCATTTAGTTACTGTGGTTACCGCTTGCCGAGGTTGTCGCGCTAAGGGAGTGTGCTATTGCTACTAATCTTTCAAATAGGAATAGGAGGAAAATATTTATAGGCCACAATTACATGACATGTAAGCAGCACGACAGAAGTGGCTTGTTCAACAACTGACTGATTTTAAATAATATGACTCTGTGTCATGTTTATGTCAGTAAACGAATATGAAATGCTAATCTGTAGGGACATACATCATCAAACCAATCTAATCTTTACCTCTCAGTGAACTCAGTTTTGTTGTTATAATAATTTTACAAACATGATTTTATGTTTGTATACCTAGATTTAAATGCATTTTCTTAACTCGACATAATGCTAATGTATAGTATTGTCAAATATTTTAAGAAAAAGGAAAAAAATATGACCATAATCATATATCATCTCAATGAGCTTACCAGACAAATTACACCACTGAAATTTTTATACCATGTATATGAAATATATCAAGATATTCTAAGTTTGGTACCAAGTTTGTAACGCTTAAAAATATTGATGCTATGAACAAAATTTTGGTATAGGTGTTCATAAAATCACCTAATTTCCGGTTGTTTGTCTATCTGTCGTCTGTCTGTCTGTCTGTCTGTCATCACGTTACTCATAAACGAAAAGAGATATCAAGCTTAAATTTTTATAGCGTGCTGAAGATGTAAAAAGTGAGGACGAGTTCGTAAATGAGCAACATAGGTCAATTGAGTCTTGGGTGCGTAAGACCCATCTTGTAATTCGTTAAAGATAGAACAAAAGTTTAAATATAAAAAATGGTCCTTATAAAAAATGAAACAACTTTTGTTAGAAACATTTTTTCGTAAACATCACCGTTTACCCGTGAGAGCGCAAATTATGCACAAACTGTATAGTATGTATTATATGGGTACATCAGTTATATGTGTGTGACATATATGTATGTATAATGTGACAAAGTAATCAACACTGTCTATAATTGGTACTTCAACAATTAACTTAGTCCATTATTTGTTTTCACTTTGCTAATTACTAAATTTTTCATTCTATTTGATAGCAGAAATCTTATCAGGGGATTGCAGCCCCATTGAAATACACGTTATTCGTGCTTTCTTGGGTTGACATCTTTATTTGTTGGTAAATCATGTTACACAATTATTAACAGTATTTCAATATTACAAGATTATGTTTTAATGATTGATTTTCGTGCAGAAATTGAAAAGTTTTTCTTCTGACATGGTGGATATTTATTTATTTACCATCGCAGTTCAAAAACAAAGATTTAATATAAATTTAATTATTTATATAAAATTTAATAAAAATAAAGATTTAAATATAAATGGTTGACATGATTTTCATGACAACAATGTAAGAAAAAGACTTTGAATCTCTGCAAAGAAAGTCTCAAACCACAGAAAAGGTAAATCGCTGTTTATACTTTGCTTACACCCTGTTTGAAATTTGAAAATTAACTCCAGCAGAGTTAATAAAAATGAAAAATTTAAGAATTGATTTAACATCATTTCTTTAAAATCCACGAAAAAAAAACTTTTATTATTACTTTTATTTAATCAGAAAAATAATGTTTTTTTGAAAATCTTTAGTATAAATTTTTTGTTCAGTTTAGTAAGCTCTATATACAAAAGTAGAAATATAATTTCGTTTATAAAGACCCCCTGATGAAAATGGATAAAATAAAAATTACATATTTTATGTAATGAACTAATTTTTTTGAAGAAAAGTTTTTGTTTATTTCATCGTAAAAATTATGTGAATCGATATGTTGTACCTTAAATAATACTAAGGCGATTCTTATAAACTCACGCAGGAAAATTCTGCATTATCTTGCGATTAAAAATAATTATTAAGTAAGACAGAAAACTTACGATTAGTAGTTATCCATAGAAGAATTGATTGATACACACACTTTTGATACACAAATGTGTTGGATTTAGACCTGTTTAATTCATATTGCCTCTTTCAGGTATTCTTTTAATTTGGAAAGTTTTGTGTTGTCGTTAGCGAGTTTTATAGCTTTCTTGGTAATCTGTGCTTGTGCCGTGATTGTTGTAGCGATTTTAAAATATGTGTGAATTGTATTCTATTTTCGACTTTATACCGTATTCTATTTTGGGCGTTGTATGTTGTTGTTAAAGTCTTCCGGTCAGATCCTGTATTTTTGTTGCATATAATTTCTAAGATATTTAATTTTGGTAATAGTTCTGCTTTAAGTATGTTAATATGTGATTTCCAAGTCACTTTTTCATCATAAGTTAATCATGTTTTTGTTTCGGAGAATACGCAGAATTATTAAATAAATTCCTGAATTTTGTTTATACCATTCTCTGAAGTCATTAGAGTTATTTGGACATCATATCATATCAAAGAATACTATGAGCGTCAGTTCCCGAAAGCCGTATATTTTTTATGTTCACTGATGTCACATATCACTCACATACCTACATCAATAAAGTAGTAAAGAAATGATACCAAGATAATTACTATTTTCTAAGGGTTAAGTTATAATCTAAGATTATTTGCTTCATAAATTGTATCACATATATTGTCATTTATATATATTTTCTGTAAAATAGAAATAAGAATTTTGTTTCTTCTATTAATTTCTTTTTATAAATAATGACTCATCACTTTTCGAATGATTTATTAATAGCTCGAATAAAATACAAGATAAACTAGCTAAATATAAACAGAAAAAAATCTATAACTACATAAATGGAACTGATCAAAATTATTACCTCTAGGTATGAAATAAAATGTCAGTAAAGTTGGAATGATTTAAAGTAGGAAAAATTTGACGAATGAGTACGGAACCTATTTTGTGAGTGGAATCGGTGGAATCCGAAATTAATGATATAAATTAAAATTTGATGAAACATGACTTTGTAAAGGAAATTAAAGTTTTTATGCAGGATGTTTCATAAATATACCGATAAATCCTTCCAAAGATCATAGGAATCATCCAAAGATTATAGGAACCACCAAAAATGTTGGTAACAAAACGCCGTATGATAATAATAAGAAAACTATTTGTTTGAGATTCTTTATATTACTGTATTATAAGTAATTCACTCTATTATAATATAATATTATAATTATTATGTAATACTAGATGACCCGATGAACTTCGTATCACCTACAATTTATTTAATTGTAACTATTGTACATCGATTATTAATATTAATGATCTGTAGTTCTAATTCATTAACAGCTGTACCATACTTAGCCCGCCTGCCTGGCTTACGCAGTGGAGCTCGCTACACTCGGATATAGCTCTAATAAAAACCTATTCACAACATATGAATAATAATAAATATTATCTCAATACTATTCAAATACCTGTTCACAATTATTGATGAATATGGTGGGAGCGCAAATAAATACATAAGTACATACTAAGGTAATATAATATAACTAGAGTGACACCCACCCGCTTCCCTGGGTTTAAAAGTAAAGATTGATAAAGATTGCTCTCGCTTATCCTCTTTCTATAACACTCGAAATAATGTTAAGGATTGTTTTACACAGGTAAAATATACGTACGATTTTCTATTTTTTTAAATGTATAATAGTAATTCATTCATTGAGTATATCAGAGAAGATGGCCGTGAAATAATTTATATTGACTATTTTTACAGAAATCTGTAATTTATGTTAATGTCAAATACATATTAATTTTTAAATTTTATTTTTATTAATATATCTTCTAAATCATATCTTATGTGTTATTCGGATATAAACTGAAACAAACAAACAAACAAACATGCTTGCTTTCGCATTTATAATATATAGAGATACCTAGAGATAAAGATAGAGATTTATATGTGCTTCCACCATTTATTGCACTTTATATTTTGTCTTAAATTTTCTTATTCCGCTCAACTTCCTTAATTTTTTCTTTAATAAAAACTTTCTCCTGACAATAAATAACATAATAAAAAAAAATAGCTCAAGATATAGCGTGACCAGGAGAAATAGGAGGTCAATCTTACCTCTACAAGTTTGTCGCTATATTACACCCTATAAAGCCAAACTTGAACCAAGGTTTTTATTAATAGCATAAACGGCGTCAGAATCCATTTGCTTAGCCAAAAAAAGAAAAAGCAGTGAAATCGTTATCTTTCGGAGTAAACGTGTTGAAATTATCGGAACTATACACGTTTTTTTTTGAAGGATTATAACTTTTGATGTGAGCTTTCAGATCAGAGCTCCGTAGAATCATTTATCGGGCTAGGGGCTGGTCTATAACATCCAAGTTATAAATTTAAAAATTTCAAGAAATGTTGAACGCTCAAAAAAACATGATAGCTTTATAGAACTTACACATAGTTTTGTATTAGATGTTCGTTTATAATCAACAGATTATTCATTCACAAATGGATATAGCAGTGTGAGCTTGAACAAACATTTTTTATTTTTTTTCTTGATATTTTTTGTGTCGCTAAAAAACTTTTCTTACACATTAATAACTCCAAAGATGTTTTTCTATATTTAACTGGTTAATAAATTATGATGTGTAGTTTTTAATCAGATAATTATGTGTAAAACGTGGATATTCACTTTGACGTTGCATAGAAACTTAGATAATTTGAAATAATCTACATGTTGAAATTGATGGTACTTTTGGACATATATATAATAAAAATTATATAAACTTTATCGTATATGGTTGTATAAGATTCATCACGGTTTCAACCATTGCTAATTAGATTAATTTGGAGTAGCGGATCAAACATGATCTTATTTTTAGAAAATTTTGAGGTAGATTTAAATGTGTCTGAAGCATAATTATCAAGAAAGAAATATTTTAATATCAACGGAAAACATCGAATATTTTGGTAAAGTGTGAGTCTGACGCGTACTTGGAGGGCTCCATACCATCGTACAAGAAACACTATGTACTAATTATTAAATATTACTTATGAACGAGAAAAAAGTACGGAGCCCTAAGCTCGCCTTAAACCGCTTTTTATTATACAAAACAATGTATGTTTTATTAAATACTTATATTAAAGAAAGAAGGCTGATTAGGGTTCTGTAGTGTCAATCTGTGTCTCATAAATCGCCATAGTAAGACATTTGAAGACAGGAGTGTGTATTAGTAATGTTGTTATAAAAACAAATTAATAATAATAATAACGGAGTTTTACCTCCGTTTCTCAGACCGTATCTATAACAGGGGCCACCCACATTATTATTTTTAATTTTTATTTATTTGTTAAACTACATCCGATTATATAATTAATTTTATAATTTGGGTGGAGTCGAGTTCTTTGTTCTTATACAAGTTCACACTGTCTGCTGCCTGGATTCAAACCCTCAACACCCCAGCCAGTGGGCAAAGCAAATAAAGGTGCCTTAATCGTATTGTATACACATTAGTATTCTAAGTTTGCATTATACTTTTTTATGGCGGCATTCGCAATACACACTCTTGTCAAATCTCAGCTGCTGATAGATAGGCAGACTGACAGCGAAAGGTTATCCTTCAGGTATGGATAACGTTAAAGAACTTTTTCAACATTTTTAGTCAGTGGCACGAGTTTGAATGATCGAACATGTAAGTAAAAAGTTAAATTAGATGAGTCAAATATACAATATACCTTTTGGAAACCATCTCGTTAGACATTTATAATAAATGAAGTAAGAAGTGTTTTATAGACGACCGTATGTATAAAACAAAGAGGAAATGAACTGTGTGTGGTGCCCGTTGTATCGTATGTGTACAACTTCAAGTGATGTACAAGTGATACAACTTCATGTTTGCACATATACAACTACGATCAAATGATATGAGTCACGCGCATCATACACAGTACAATCCCTCTTTGTTTTATACATAAGAACACTCATAAAAACTCCTTTTTACTTCATGTATTATAAATCCCTAACGGAATGGTTGCCAAACTGTACACAATTTAATTACATCGTTTCCATATAAAAACCACGGACAGTATTTATTCGAAACAATAGATTTGATATATCAAAGATTTTAATACCTTTCTTGCGTGAGAAGAACATCTTTATCTCATATAATACAAAATGAAGGTGAATATATAATTTCTTAAGTAAATTTATTGATGCCATTAATAAAATGTTTGATGTTCGTTCAATATGCTAAGTTCATGGATCACATATAACCACATATAATTTTATTAATTAAATTCATTATTTCTAAATTGAAAAACTTCATTAAAATAATTAAAATTGGGTCGATAAAAAATTCTTAGTATATCAAGGACCGGAAAAAAGTTTAAAACAGTGAATATCACGAAAGCAGGCGTAACATCAAAAAACAAAATTGTTTTTCAAAACTTTAGAGTATACCAAAAATAGTTTCAACTTTGAGCAAAATTTCACGTTATTTACGATACTTGCACATACAATACAATTTCTTCCCTTAGAATCTGATTTATTAGTAATAGTAAGTTTTCATGAGTGAAAGCGAATCCTATGAATTAATTTTTTAATATCGGAGCAAAGTCACTTTAAAACACAAAAGTTTTTCGAAAAACTTTGAACATCTAGGTTAGGTTAGGTTATATTGGCTGTCCACGAAGGATACACTTAGAAATTGATAACTTCATTTATCAGCTCCTCCATTTCAGACGTAGAGTGCGCCTCCTTCATGCATATACTATGCACTAAACCAGCCCATCACAACTTTTAATTAAAAAATTTTGTTGCGACGGCGGGAATCCAGCCCGCTACCCTAAGCATACCGAGAGCGGAATTGGTTACGCCTTAACTAACTGAACTAATAGGGCGACAACATCTTAATTGAATATCTAAATCAAAAACAAATCAGGAAAATATGTCTTGTTCCCATTCAGAAAATTCTGAATGACACAATATGTTCATAGAACAAGTAGCTAATGAAATTTGAATTCAATATCCAGTTTGAATCCATAATTTCATTTTAATCATGTTGAAAATTAGAAAAGGTAAGTAATAAAACAAAGGCGATTACCTGTACGTTATAGCAGTACAGAAAGGCAATCGCTCCTCGGATACATGTGAAAAAGTTATTTAAGGATGACAATAAATTGAAACAAATCATTTGGAAAAGTTGGTATAAGCATCCTAATGATTGAAAATTTAAAGCTAAAAGCAAAGAGTGTGTATTGCAAAAAGAGCATATTTATTTTTAGTTATTAACATGTTAATAACATAAAATAACAAAAACGTTATTAACATAATTACTGGCTAATAGCTTGACTAAAACATTTTATAAGTTTTAGCTTTTATTTTTATAAATCATGATTGTATAGTTTCAAAATATATAAACTTATACATGTAATGGTATAGTTCAGTCAGTTATTGACAATCTTTACAATTTTGTCAGTTTGAAATGTTTGAATTTTTGATATTTCCTATTCGGAAATTAATCGACATCATATCGCACAATATGGTATCCAAGCTCATCTTTCTAGCAAGTGTAGAACTGGTATAGAAAGTTAGAAATGGGATATAAACCTCACGGAGTTGATCTTCCGCTTTTAAATTTGATAGATTCCTTTCGGTTGAGGATTAATATTTTGTATGAAATGCAATGGGATCGAATTTTTCATCTATTTTTACAACATGTCTAACTTAATCCTTTTCGAGAAGTAATGGCTAATTCAATAAAGATGAATAAATCTAAAAAAGAATGAAATTTTTACATTATACATATCTCGAATAGTTTGACTATAGTATACCTTTTTCCAAAAAATCGTCTCCTGCGTGAGTTTTCCATCATTAAAAGACTTCCTGAAGAATATATGGAAGGACTGTGTTGACCGGAACTGACTGCAGCAAGAACTAAGGTGAACGTAAATGACCTTACTAGCATAATAACTATATTGGGTTTATATGTGCATATTGAGTATAACTATACTGGTTTATATAAACTTACCTAAATAACTAGCAACGAAGCCATACATTAGAATGTAAACATCAAAATACCTAGGCGATACGATATAGTATGTGGTAGCAATTATAGTAAGAGGGTACTTCTAATGGACTACGATGGATATTTTAAATTCTTCTCTATTGAAATCAATTTACTAAAATTCTTCTTTTCGTAAAAATACTAGGTGCGGATTTCGATGTTTCATTTGAGGGACAATCGATTATAGATAATATTTTGAATTATATCTAGTGTATACCTAGAAGAAAAACTTGTTGATTTTCAATGTCATTATGCATATGAATAAAACTATGTGATTAAATGTGAAATTTACAAAATTTAAAAAAAACTCTTAAAGAAATAAAAAATTTAAAAAAATGTGATTAAATGTGAAATTTTTCGAGTACGGAAATAAAAATTATATTTTTCCTAATCAAACATAGCTGAAAACACTCTCCATTTAATTACCATTCAAACGAAACAAAAAAATCAAAATCGGTTCATCTCCTTATTCGCTAGAATGCCACAGATAGACAGATAGACAGACACACAGACAGACACATACACATAGCGGTCAAACTTATAACACCCCTTTTTTAGTTGAGTGGTTAAAAAATCATCTAAATTATACTGTGCTGTTTCATAGTCTGTACCTGTTAATGGTGCACCTTGAAGAGGGAGTTGGTGTGTTGTACAGAGTACATCACCATGTTGTACAATTGAGTCCACATGTTGTACCATGGATCGCCAATTGTTATTGACACTTGTTTAATATTTAAACTCTCTAAAAAAATATATGAAGTGTAGGAATATTAGTGCTTTAAGAAAAGGAAATTTGACGTAATGAAATGCACCCCCATTGAAATTTAGGTATAAAAGTATTCTTGCAAACTTTGTAAAGCTTCCAAGTGCCACGGCCATGGTTATATGTATAAACTATAATTTACTAAATGTACTATACTATAAATTATTTAAGGTAAACATTCCAGGAATGCTATCGTTAATTTTTGTACAGTTTCTTTTTCCTTTTTTTTATATCTTATTCGAAGAAAAATTCGATATTTCATTCCATAATGTCTAGCCAAATTTGTAAACAAAATATTTGTATAATAAAACAAAATAATATGTTCATTTTAATTTGTTTATAATAAAGAGACGAGTTTAAGAGAATGGTGTTTAATTCAGCTTTAAGTAATAAATCGGAAAATTATGCTTAAATTAAATGCTTAGTGAAAAAATAGCCTGAATTCTAAACTTTAACTTCTATATGTTATAATGAATATTTCAATTTCCTAGTTTTAAAAAAACAACAAATTTCAAAATCGTTTACACAGCCGCAAGTCTTTTCATAATGTTTTTTCTTGCGTTGACTAGTTTTCGGGTATCCTGTATTTTTACCCTATTTTATATGACCTTTCATGCATAAAAAGTTCGCTTTTAAAATAACTTTCAATATACTTAACTTGTATGATCAATTTTAATTTGGTAATTTAAACAAGATACAGGTAATAATTTTTTCACAATTCAGTGTTTGGATAAATTAGATAACTCTCTACTACTAAATGAAATGTTAATTTTTGTAAAATTGAATGAATGAGATGCAATTCAATAGTTTTTTATGGTATAATTACATTCAGTTGATTTAACAAACAGTGTTTTTATACCATGTATATATGAAATATACATAGTATATTAAACTTAGTCCCAAGTTTGTAACGCTTAAAAATATTGAATGCTACGAAAAATTTTAGTATAGGTGTTTATAGAATCATTTTATTTTTTCTTTTAGTCAATTTTCGGTTGCCCGTCCGTCCGTCCGTCTGTGTAAGCGATAACTCAGGCTGCGAACTCAGGACTGCGCACTCAGGACGTAAAGAATCAGGTCGAGTTCGTAAATGAGCAACATAGGTCTGTTGGGTCGTGGGTCCGTACTACGCATCTAGTAAACCGTTACAGATAGAACAAAACTTGAAATGTGAAAAATGTTCCTTATAAAAAAATAAACAACTTTGGTTTGAAACATTTTTTTTTTAAAGTCACTGTTTACTCACGATGGCACACACTAGATGCAAATTTTATAGTATTTATTAATATGGGATAATCAGTTATATGTGTGTGACATGTATGTATGTGTAATGTTATAGAGTAATCAACACTGTCTATACATGGTATTTCAACAGTTAACTTAGTCAATTGTTTGTTTTCACTTGTTTGTAGTTCATTTAAAAAAAAATGAAGGAAACTGCTATTCGATAAATTAATGGCCATTCAACACACACGTGATAATTACCATAAAATTTAGTTATTTGCCCAATAATCTATTAACTTGATCGTGTGTTCAGTTTCAATTTTGTATACAATTTAGAATTTTTTTTAATTTTTGGGGTCTTTCTTCTGATTTTTCCTAAATATTTTTATACGAGCACGTCGGTTAATTTATTGGCTTATCGAATTCTGTTAAAATGTGTCCAAAGTTTTCATTATTTATTACGTATTAGTAAGTGCTAGTTATCGTCCGTCGTCTATTACTCTTAGAATTTCGGAAACTGTATCACTTCGAATGTGGAAGTAACAGAAGAATTGACATATTTGAATATTTGTGTTACCAATTGACCAGCCATAGCAGGCAGAATCTTATCGAAGCCAGCGTTTCTAAAGGACAATTTGGGGGGAAAAAGCAGGCTGGTATGAGTTATTTTCTATTGTTTACATTAAAATATAGTGAATATCAAATTAATATTTTTGAAAAATAACAATTAATTAAATTTGTTGCATAATGAATTGTAAATAAGAGACGAAATTGCATGAATAATATTTTTAAATGTTAATTAACTTATCAAAATTTGTTAGAAAATAGTGTTAAATTTTCAATGTAAACCATACATACAATTTTTAGACCACATATCCAGCCATATAATTATATCTTAATATTTATGAAATAACAATTTAGTAATATATTCTTTGTCAAAGGCATCTTAATTATTAGTTTTAGGGCCATTCATTTAATTTCTTTTTACGATACGAGCTAATCTTTACGACCCAACATTAGTTAAGTGGAATTTTTATAGCTACCAAAACGAATTCTTAAAGTAACCATTTCTCCGTGTTATTTTAATAACTAATATGAAAAGGTGGGAAGTGTGTTTGTCTGGTTGAACGCGATAGTCTCGGAAACTATTGGTTCGAATTGAAAAAAATATTTATTGTTGGTTAGCCAATTTATCGAAGAATGCTACAGGCTATATAACATCACGCGCTAGCTGCTATTCACCCGCTTCACTGGATGATTTCGGAAATTACTATATTTATTTTTATGAAACTTTACAGTAATATAGTTTATAAATCAGAATATCACATACGCTGTAGTTCATATCGATAACAGTTACCCAACCGCTTCACAGAACGCAGACGAAGTTGCGCGGATCAGCTAGTTTGATTTAAGGTGCTAATACACACCCTTAGTTTTAAATATCAGCTCTTTTACTTTCAAAGTTTAGCAATAATAAGCTGTGATGGTCCCATTATTATTGACATCTTTTATTTTGCATATAGATAAATGACAATGATTTCTCTTCAAGTGTTGTAAAACAATCTAATTTTCGCCTTCTAAATACTCAAAATATAAAATTACAATCTGTTATTACAGTTAAATGAACGTATAATATGTTTTATTCAAAACGCATGTATGTTTTCATTTGCATGTATGTTTTCATGTTTGTGTACACTTAAAATTCAACAATATTCTCTCTGTATGTTTTGTGTATATGATGCTGTTGAAAATATATCCAGGCAGTTTAGAGCTTTAGGGTGAACAATCATATATTAATGTCAGACCATTCTGTTAGGTGTCTCACTAGTGATGGTCCATTAGTGTAGATATGTGTGTGTAATGTGTATGTATCTAACATATAACATATATATATATATATATATATATATAATGTCAACAAAAATGGGATGAGTTAAAGGGGATTATGCTCTTTAATACTGTAGGAATGGTGGTGCAGTTTGTGATGAGTAAGGATACATTGTATTTATACATTATATGAAGGGGTTAGGTGTAATATTATAGTGTTGAAGGATTCTATTCGTTTATTTCGAAACGTTCGTTACATTTTATATCAGGTGTCTCAGACCAACCGTATCTCTAATCAGATGTAAGTGTTTCGTATACAAAAACAATAATACTACAGTCATTTCAAATGTACTATTCTATAAAAGTCTCAAATCATTCGAACAAGGTGATTAATAGAATCTAATAATAAAATTTTACATCCCTAACATGAACTCAACTAAAGAATTGCAGTAGTTATACTCAATAAAAAATTATGGAAAATTGGAATTAAAATATCTTTTGTCTTCAACTTTATAAAAAGTTTATTTTGCTTTTAGTCATTTTCAACAGTCATTGATCTATAACTCTAATTTAAAATTATTTTTAAATGTCTGATTTTAAATAAAATACAACTCTGAAACACTAACAGTAAATTTTTCTGTATTAAAAATTTAAAAAATTGTGGGTTCAATTACATTCAAAAGAAAGCCTTGCTGCGCTCCTTTAATTTCATTTATGTTTCCTTCCGGTGACACTTTTCTTTTTCAAAATATGACGTTTTTTCTTTAAATGGGTATCTTAACTAGACAGTCTTTCACACTTACAATCCTTCAACCGTGTTTTTTTTTCGGATATAAATTTTTTGAAAAAGCATATTTTTTTTATAGAGAGTTTTTCTTCTTTTAGATCAGTAACAAAACTTATGATTTTGAATCATTTCGGATATATTTGCAATCAAAGTTTTCTGGGTAAAAAATCTCAAAATTTTTATGTTTTGCTCACGTTAATAAACAAATATACCCTTTTCGAATGACTTCATAGGGAGAATATGATTGATATTGTTCCCTGAATAATTCTCAAGTATGACAAATTCGACATATCGATGATATGTCTCGTGGCTAAGTAGTTAAAGCATTCACTCAGAATGTGGGAGGTACGTGGTTCGAATCCTGAATAATTCGTTATATGTAAAACTACAAATATCGTATTAGTAAATCTGCCCAACATTTGTAAGATTTTGAAATTGGCTTATTCAGACTCATTCTTATCACTACTAAAAGATAGGCACATTAAAAAGTTAACGAAAAATTTTGATCTTAAGAGAAACTGTCTAGAACACCAGTGCTTACACCAAAGTATTTTAATTGATAGACAAACACTTTATATTAAAATGTTGTTCACTATGAAATAACAAAAAAAAATTACTAAGAAATTCATTCTCGAGAAACGAATAACATTTCTTACCTTTTACCCGAAATAGGGGTTACCTTTTACCAGAAATAGTTTTAATAAGCGAATGAATTAGTGCTGGAGAAAAGTTCAAACAAATTTATTGGTGCGTTTTGTTGTGGGTTCAAAAAAATCAACATTTTAAATTTGAAACATTACTTCATTTAATTAAACATCAAATTAATTCCGAAGAAATTGAATTTTAAAATATATCTGTCAGATATATCAGAAATTTTTATAACTGTTTATAGCTAATCTGCCCTCCTTCCAGACTTTTTCTTTGTAAACTTATCGTAGTTATAAAAATAAGAAAGTATGTCTTACTTAAGTATGCCTCCTTTTGAGCTCAATAGTTATGGATTCACAACTGTTTCTCTGAGACCTACAGTTTCAAAGATATTTGAAGTGCTGTAACTGGATCACTCTATATAGGTATTCATTCGTTGTTAGTAGGTAGGTATGCGCCACCTGGGTGATGTTCGTATGTCTCTGTATATTGTAGATCCATGTCACCTGTATCATGATTTATAGTCCAGTCACCATGTAACCAAACAACCATAGTTACTAACTAATGATATTAAAAGATATATTAAAAAGACATGTATTATTCTATAACAGACAAAACATTAAATATATCTATATAGGTATAATATAACCTCACAATTTATAGAGTGCTTATATTGTGGTTTCATGAAACTAAAATTTTTTCAATTAATTTATTTTTAAATTTTTATAAAATAAAAACAAACTCATATAAATGCAATTAAGTGATATAAATGTAAAACTTGGTGCATCATTTATAGGGTTTATCATTAATTTTAAACGCAATTTTTTGTATAAAAAAGTGCATATTGAGCTTTCCAGCTTAGAAATATTCTAGATAGATTTTATAAGAACCCACTTCGTCGCTTAACAACTGTTGTTTACAACATCAATACACATCAGTGGTTTTAAGCTTCGTTTATTCCGTTATGTTTCGATAAAAATTTTTTGTTTTTCGACAAGATAATAAGGGTTGTTTATAATTGAAATAATTGAAATTTGGGAGCAAAAAAAATACATAAACGAGTAACATTTACAAAATTTAAAAAAGCCCCGATAAACTTTTCGGGTACTTCACAATAAACTCGGGCTTGAAACATATATAAGAATACTCTCCATTAAATTACCTTTTCATTAAAGCAATTTTTTATCGGTCACGGAACCCGCACTTGAAACATAGCTAAGAATACTCTCCGTTAAATTACCTAACAAACGAAACCAAAAAAAATAAAATCGGTTCATTCGTTTGGCGCAACGATGCCACAGACAGACAGACACACACACATAACGGTCAAAGGTCAACTTAGTCTATCAGTTCGGGGTTTAATGAATTAAGTAATAATTTTTAGTTATTAATTAAACGCATTGTATTTGCTTAAAATCCACTTTATCTACGATTGTGTCAATCAAAATATTTTGTTTATGCACATTTCGACTTGTTAGTCATCTTCAGAACAATAGAATTTTAAACAAACAACGTACTTATTATACCATGTATATATGAAATATACATAGTATATTAAGTTTAGTCCCAAGTTTGTAACGCTTAAAAATAATGATGCTAGGAAAAAAATTTTGTCATAGGTGTTCATAAAATCACCTAATTAGTCCATTTCCGGTTGTCCGTCCGTCCGTCTGTGGACACGATAATTCAAAAACGAAAAAAGATATCAAGCTGAAATTTTTACAGTGTACTCAGGACGTAAAAAGTGAGGTCAAGTTCGTAAATGAGCATCATAGGTCAATTGGGTCTTGGGTCCGTAGGACCCATCTTGTAAACCGATAGAGATAGAACAAAAGTTTAAATGTAAAAAATGTTCCTTATCAAAAATTTAACAACTTTTGTTTGTAACATTTTTTCGTAAACATCACTGTTTACCCGTGAGGGGGCTAATTAGGCGGAATTTTTATAATATGTACTATACTTGATTATCAGTTATGTATGTGTCACATGTTTGTATGTGTAATGTGATAAAGAAATCAACACTGACTATGCATGGTATTTCAACAATTAACTCAGTCAACTGTTTGTTTTCATTTGTTTATTCATAAATATTTAAACTATTCAATAATAAAAAAATTACTAAAATTTATTTAACGAATAGGCAGCTCTACTTTGCGTATTCCATTCAAAATTATTAATTATTCCAAAATTACAAGTATTGGTTTTTTCGATTTTTTGGAATTTTTTTAAGGGGTACCCCTTTACAAAAATCGAAAAAATCGAAAAAAAAATGTTGGCTCCGATTTCGATAAAACTCTGTTTATAAGGTAATTTCGACCCATAATTTACAAAAATCGTATTTATATAACGATTAGGAAACTAGTTTCGGAGATATCGAGCCAAAATATGGGATAATGGGTAATATTTCAAAAACTATGCTTCCAATCATCAAATGAATACGATTTTTGAATTTTTTGGGTCAAAATTACCTTATATACTAAGTTTTATCCAAATCAGAAACCATAAATTTTTTTTCGATTTTTTGGAATTTTTTTAAGGGGTACCCCTTTACAAAAATCGAAAAAATCGAAAAAAAAATGTTGGCTCCGATTTCGATAAAACTCTGTTTATAAGGTAATTTTGACCCATAATTTACAAAAATCGTATTTATATAACGATTAGGAAACTAGTTTCGGAGATATCGAGCCAAAATATGGGATAATGGGTGATATTTCAAAAAATATGCTTCCAATCATCAAATGAATACGATTTTTGAATTTTTTGGGTCAAAATTAACTTATATACTAAGTTTTATCCAAATCAGAAACCATAAATTTTTTTCGATTTTTTGGAATTTTTTTAAGGGGTACCCCTTTACAAAAATCGAAAAAATCGAAAAAAAAATGTTGGCTCCGATTTCGATAAAACTCTGTTTATAAGCTAATTTTGACCCATAATTTACAAAAATCGTATTTATATAACGATTAGGAAACTAGTTTCGGAGAAAGATTCTCGATTGATAAAAAATTACACATAATAAATAAAAATAAATAAATAAAAATTTTCTTTTTCAGGAAAATGGTTAAAAAGTTAAAAAATAAATTAATAAACAATTATGATATGTATATCATACGTCAAAATACATAAAATATAAAATAATTAAATATAAAATGAAACTAATGGTAATTTCACTAAAAGGAATTTTTTCTACAATTGAGAAAATAAAGTTGAACCAGAGAGAACCATTTAATCGTTTAGAACTAAGAAACCATCCCTGCTATGTTTATGGATTTTCAACGCCTCTAGTAGATTCATTCTTCAACCAAATTGGGCAAAATGTAAAATTTCCATGGAGTTTTTAGGTTTATGATCTGAATTTACTAGGTGTTTTGCAAAGGTGGAATCATCATTGTTGTTTAATCAAATAAAATGTTTTTAATTAAGTTCATAACTTACCGCTCTCAAACTTAAATTTTTACTTACCTACTTTTTTTTTACTTTTAATATTCAGTTTTTTTAGTTTAGTACCTATTATTATTAGTATTTGTTTTGATTTGAAATTTACATGATCTTTAATTAAAATTATGTTTAATTGATATATTAAATTTTATCCAAAATTGTTTAAATATATTAATTAAATTATATATTATATAGTATACATATCACATAAATTAATATAACAATAATAATTGGAATATTTAATTTTCGTAATGTATAATGTTTTGTGTAATAAAATTATTGAAATTTTTCTATTGTTATTTTTTTTGAATAGAAATCATTTCATTGAACTTTATACGCATAACGTGTGTATTATTTAGTAGGTACCACAGTACTATTATTACCAAATTCAATAAGCTAATGTCTATGTTATATACATATGTAATTAAATAGATCAATTAAATTTATTTTATGAATATTGAATATTATTTATTGCCAGTAAGTTAAATTTCAGTTGAATATATATTGAGTTCACCTTAAAATAGGTAGGTATATTTAGAATAAATAAGTTTTAAAAACAAATAAATAAAGTTTATATATACACGGTGTTCTGTTATTGACTGCAGATCATGGGCCTACAGAATAAGCTCATTAAGACGATGGAAAAAGTTATTTGCCAATTTTGGATCTGAGCCCTAATTTGGGCGCTACAGGTATGACAAAAATTGATAAATTTGTTCATTCACTGAATATCATTCGATAACCAGCAGCCAAGGATTATCAGTAGATATTAGTGAATTTGATTTAATATAATATTCAACTTAAGAAGGGATATCAATAGATTTCATTCGATTATATTATTTTGAAAAACATTAAAAAAAGTTATTTCATTGGTTTTTGTCAAATCCCTCCTTTTTATATTTTCATTATATTTTTGCAAAAAAACATAAGATTATTAGTAAAAAACAAATTACGTCACACAAGGCGTGTCTTCAATTTAACGTCCCTTTTAATGGGATTGTAACTTTTAGTGCGAATCCCTAATAATTTGGAAAAGCAAATATGGCCATGTCACTTACTAATAATGTAGCATTCTATCGGTGAAAGAACTTTTAAACTCTGTTAAGTAGTGAACTCAAAAATGACGGTTTATATATATTTTCATACAAACTTTCATCCCCTATTTCACCCTTTTAGGGGATAAATTTCAAAAAATCCTATATTATGTAACACCTAAAGTATAAAATCAATATATTCTCGAAATTCCAAACTTCTATCATTAGCGATTCAGGCTGGACGTCGATATATCAGTATTGACATTGCCTATTCCCCCTCCAGATTATTTTCCTCATTTAAAATGTTTTTGATTTTAAATAATATACAAAAATAATTACTTTGAAAAAAAAAAAAACATCTAAATAGTAGCTGTCATTGAGGAATCCCGGCCAAAAACATTCATTGATGCGACTATTAATAATAAAAAAAATTGCTAAAATTTGAACGAATAGGCAGCTCCACCTTGCTTCTATGGCGTCACTGTGCATTTTCCATTAATTACTAATAACAACCAATTATTGCTAGTAATAACCATGGTTATATACAATGTGTATAAGATAATAATAGTAGGTTACGTGATTTTAATATCATATTGGACCACATTTGTTAAAATTAAATTTTAATCTTATTTAGTTATTTTATGTACATCAAAGAATTTATTAAATGAATTTTATGTGCAAAATTTTCATTGAAAATATCCAATTTATCGCTAGTTGCATAAAAAAGAATTTTTATACTATTCAATAGATCAATAGTTTAAAATGACCTTATGAAGAATAGATTACATTTAATAGAAAACTATTTTAAAATTATGATTGTGTTGTGTATTTTCATACTTAGAAATTACGCATTCTAAAAGCTTGCAAAATTGCAATTTAGGTTTGATATAATGTTAAAATTGCGGCTACTTATTAAGTTTCATACAAAATTGTCAAAAATTCTTCTCAATTTCTACTTTTCTATATTTATTTAATTATTTTCATAGGAAAGCCAAGCTTATACAGCTAATACATTTCAAATAGATAGTCTCTCTAATCTACAGTATGGAATTAATCCCGTTTTGATGCATATTACCCACCTTGTAGGGTCATTTTAACTTAGATCCTAAACAGTGATGATATGATAACACTTTAAATTACAAAGTTGATCCTCATAAAAAAACTACACTATTTTTGTTTTAAATTTTTTTTCGGAAAACGTTAGCTTTTGGAGGAAATGTGACTTAACAATATTACATATATTAAGTATAATTGCTGGACGGATACTTTGGATAATGCCGCTATTTTTAGCCAATAAGTTTGGTATCTATGGCAGTATAAAAAGCAGACTTTATATAGCCGAACAAAAATTAAATTGATTGACTCAATTCTCCCTTGAGTAACAACTTTTATATTTACAAATTTTTTACTTCGGTATAAAATTCCGCCAATCAAACGTAAGCAGGAAAAAAGTTTTCAATTTTTTTTCTACTACTATATTTGATGTCAGATTACCTACAGCTAATTTATTTTAAAACCCATAATCTGTGCAGATATTAATATTTATGACAATATTTTCAATTCTGTCAAATATGAGATTAAAACGATAGAAAATTACATTCTCATATGCTTTTCATTATAGTATAGATTCAGGCCATTAAAATGAATTTCCCTGTACAAAGAATTAAAACGATTTTTCCACTCGATTTTTTACTCTTCAACCCGTCAAAATCAACATTTAAAGGTTAATTAAAATTTTTTAAAAACCCGATTTTTATCTCACCTCATTTCAAAAATTCCTTAGTTTAAATTTCAAGAACTTTACTTTATTTAAATGTGCCCATACTAGATCTATAAGTATTGATTTTAGCTAACAAAATGTATACGAACAGAAAACTTTTTCAAAATGTTAATTTTGCGATAAACTAACTTTATACTATACATTTCCTTAATCAATTTTTAAACGTTATGGTTATTTCATTTACTTTTGTTATATAGGTATATCAATAGTAAGTAAACCTACACAAAAAATTATGTATACATAGTAAATGATAAAAATAATTATTTTCAAAGATCGCTATTTTCATTTTACAGAAACGAAAAATATAAAGTTTATGCAATTAATGCTTTTTTTTGTAAATTTTATAAATTCAAATATATAAATATTCATACTTTTCGACCATGCTATGAGCAAAAAAAAAAAACCTTAAAAGTTTAAATATAATTTTTTTTATTAAGAAGTTATATAAAAGATAAAAAGAAGATTATTTTTATATAATATTTTCCAATGGTTTTTTTCTCAATTCATTCGCTTTTAGTAATACATTATGTATAAGCTGCGATCAAAGACCGAAAGCGCTGAATCAACGAAAAAAATGATCACAGCACGTTTTGGTTTATGAAAAACATGGAAAGTTGCGCCATCATTGCAATATATGAATTTCGGCACTCAAAAGCACCTATAATAAAGAAGTTTTTTAATGGGATTTTTGATTCCACCCTGTATTAAAATAAGTTAAGTTAATAAATAGTTTGACGGGCAATTCTTGAGGTCGAACACGATGAAAGAAAAAAATGAATGAAAACGCTATAATAAAGAAATTAGATGAAAGGTTTATAATGGGATTTTTGATCGTAATAAATAAGTGACGGGCAGTTTAGTTTTAAAATAAGAGAATCACTTTTACATACGTTCAATACACAAAAATAAATATCTAAGAACAAGTTTACCGGATCATTTTTTAAATGAATAAATAGTTTGAGGTCGAATACCATGAAAGAAATTTGAATGTTCGTTTCTGGCCTTTTTGTTTGCCACAATAATTCCTGGTCCCTTTAATTAGTGCCATAACACATATTTAAAGAATATTCGCTTTTTTTAGTCAGTGTCAGTTTTCGGTCTTTGAGCCTAACATTTATATACGTAACTGGTTTTTTTTTGATGATTCAGATTTTTGATCATTCGTTTCTGTTAATTCAGATAATCTCCTAATATATTTTTAGGGATTATTTTACAAACTCCGTGGTTTTAATATATTTTCTGTTAGTACCTACAATTTTTTTTAATGTGTTTTGCTTAGCATTTTTAAGTGTTATGAATCTTTTTATTTTTATTTATTTTTTATTATTATTATGTTTATGTATATTGCAGATTATTTGAATTACGTTCCCATTTCAATACAAACTTTAGTTTGTATACAATTTTATTTTTTAGTATCTAGTAGAAAGTTATTGGTTTTTATCTCAAAAAGAAATTGAGCTGGTAAAATTCGTTTCACCTAAAATTTTTTTGATTATTACTCTTAATCGACGATCCCGTTCCAATTTATTAATAGCTATACTATGCTTGGTCCCGCTTCGCCCAACCTCTAAAAACAAACTTCCATTTTTGGGTTAATAAAACGATCTTCGTTCAAAATTACCGATTTTAATTTTATTTTAACAAAAATTTGCAAAATAGGTGCAGCCACTTTGAATTGCTGAACATTGAGCCCTGGGTTTCTCCAAAATTTTCTGCTCTGCATACACATTATTATTAAACATTAAATGTGTAAAGTTAAATGTATTCTGCTACAATTACCCATTCATATGATTATTTAATACAGAAATATGCAATTTGATTTCTGACTATTTTGAGGGTTGCCATTCCGAAAGGAATGCTTTTATAAGGTTCCGTTCATTTGTTCGGATCAATATCATTCTGTATCAAGACTTTCATTACATTTTTGCCAAAAATCAAAAACAATGTTAAATGCACGGGATTTTTTAATATCTGGTTTACTTTTTGTAAGCCTAGTAATCAAAACATCTATCGTAGGAGAGAAATTTAAATTGTTACCATTTTTATGTTCTAAGGCAACAAATTTTTGTTTTATATAAAGTATTTTTTAGCCTTTACCTGTCTTCTTGATGGACAATACCAACTTGAATACAAATATCTATACATAATATTCTTCATTCATTCCTTGCCTTCACGTCAGTTTTCACACTGATATTTTGGCATGTAAATTTTGTGTAAATTCTAAGAGTATAGAAAGACGCTTATATTGTTATATTTTGTTGCGAGGTTTTTTTTTTCAAATTTTCAAGAAAATTATCTTTCATCAAATATTTTACCTTTGATTTTAGATTAAATATTCAAAAGTAAATATAACAATTGACCTAATTAGGAAATTGATCTGGCCTCTAATAGTCATATACATCACAGTTTATCTTTTAATGTATTGTTATTTTATAAGTGTGAATTTTATGTCTTTATTATTATGCTTAATTGTATGATTTTATATTCAAATCGACTTTTAAATTTAAAACTACTTTTAAACATTAACGATAGTTTCTTCTCCAAATTTCAATAGTGCTTGAAAACAAACCAAAAGCCAAATTAAATGTAAAATATGTGGTTTTCTTATGCCAAAATATTTATTATAATTCAAGTTAACAATTTTTTTAAACTATCTTCCTTATCGCACAATATTTATTTGCTGGCTGGGAGTTAAAACAAAAAATACTGCATCAAAAACCGACATCGAGGTTTCCTAGGAAAGTAAAACTATTTTAATCGATTATTGCCATGAATTTGGAGAAAATGCAGAAATCTTCTTATAACTGTCAATTTGTATTTTTTTTCAAAATTTTATGTTCTATTATTTAAGAAAATTGAGTTGTGAAAATTACCAGAAGTTAAAGAAAACAGAGATAATTTAAAGTAAGTAGAATAAAATTTTTATCTTATCTCATAATAAATATTCTAATTTAACCAAACGAAATGTACTCACATATTTTATTGTCTGCTAAATCAGAATTATGTCTTTTTTTTTAACTAATACTACAATTATAAGTACAGTAAAAATTAAAAGTAGCTAAAAAATTAAATTCTTTAAAGAATCAAACAAGTATTTGATTGCTAAAATAAATAACTTAAATTTTCAGAAAAATATCTTTTAAATAAAAAAAGGAAGCGGTAGATTTATAATGTACCAACGAACGAAAGGAATATAGGCTAGGTTAGGTTGTATTGGTTGTCCACAAAGGACACACGTACGCTATAGAGCCCATTGTGATACCATATGTGTTTTTCCACCTTTCCGCTGATAATTTCATTTATCAGCTCCTCAATTTCAGAGGCTGTTACGCCTTAACCAACTGAGCAAATAGAGAGACAAAAGGAATATAGCTCCTACTGGTTAGCTCACGACACCTCTTGATATTTTTTTTGCAAAGGTAGGGATACAAATATAGAAATATAAGTTTCTGTGGAATAATTTGCATTGTTTTTTTTAAAGGAATACGTATTTTAGTATATTTTATAGAAAGACAATTATCGGAGTAGACAGAAAACGGATGATAAAATCCACTTTAATTAATGTACCTACATATACGTATTTGAATTAATAACACACAGGCACAGTCAGAGTATCATCATCTCATATATATCCATTTTGTATTATACTAATTATTTCCTCGTCAATATATGTCCCAATCTATATTATCTATACTTAAATAGAGAGATATTGGACAATACTATATGTATGAGTAGACTATGTTTGATGTATTAGGGAAATTGAAATACCTTTGAGGTTAACTGAATATCAGATTAGATTTGGAAAATCAACATCATATTCATGTGTTTTCTTGCTGCATGTGCATTTTTGCTAATAATAAAAAAGCTCATGAACAACAGAGCTCCATAATACATATTTGAGCTTTGTTCTTTATCGCGCACGTTATCGTTCTAATTTGTTTGCTGTTTGGGAGGTAAAACAAAAAAAAATGCAACAAAAAAAATCGACACAAAATATCGACTTATAGGTTTCTTAGGAAAGTAAAACTTTTTCAATCGATTCAGGTTGCCATAAATTTTGGGAAATATTTGTTACTGTCAATTTGTATTTTTTTTCGAAAACTTATGTTTTATCATTTAAAATTTGAGTTGTGAAAGCTATTAGAAATAAAATCTAGCAGAGATAATTTAAATTAAGTATGAAATATTTATGTTATGTCATAATAATTATCCTGATCAAGCCAAACGTAATGTACGCGCATAATGGGTTGACTACTAAATCAGAAGTATGTCTTTTTAAAACTAATACTACAATTAATTCACACAGTAAAAACTAAAAGTAGCTATAAAATTCTTTAAAGAATGAAACAAGTTTCTTACTTCTTAAATTAATACCGTAAATTTTCAGAAAAGTATCTTGTAAATAAAAAAAATAAGCGCTAGTTACATTTATAATGTACCAAGGTACGAAAAGAATACTGGGTGTCCCACGGCACCTCCCGTTCTTTTTTTCTACTAATTAGATGCTTTTTTTTATTGAAATAGGACTTTTATCTTATCACGTTTTGAAACACATGAAATATTTACATAGAAGAGAACGAAGGAGGGTAAGTTAACACAACCAAAAAGCACTTACTTTACATTAATTTCTCCTTCATCAGGAGAATAATTCCTTGGTTGTTTTTTTTACTTTTTTTTTTAGGAAATGCCTTGTTGTAGTTTGGTTATGGTTATTTGAAGCTGATCGCGTGGACTTAATATCACTTAAGCTCATATTCAACTTTATTGAAGATATGGGAATTAACACACTGTATATTAGTTCCATTTAATAATGCTTTTATAATCACTAACTACTTAGTAACAGCAGTGATTACCTATTTGTATTTCAAAAACCAATTTTGTTTATTGTCTTTTTGAATATATATAATTATTAGGTACTTCATTAACAACAACATTGTTATACCATGTATATATGAAATATACATAGTATATTAAGTTTAGTCCCAAGTTTGTAACGCTTAAAAATAATGATGCTGGGAAAAAAAATTTGTCATAGGTGTTCATAAAATCACCTAATTAGTCCATTTCCGGTTGTCCGTCCGTCCGTCCGTCTGTGGACACGATAACTCAAAAACGAAAAAAGATATCAAGCTGAAATTTTTACAGCGTACTCAGGACGTAAAAAGTGAGGTCAAGTTCGTAAATGAGCATCTTAGGTAAATTGGGTCTTGGGTCCGTAGGACCCATCTTGTAAACCGATAGATCTAGAACAAAAGTTTAAATGTAAAAAATGTTCCTTATCAAAAATTAACTTTGCGTATTCCATTCAAAATTATTAATTATTCCAAAATTACAAGTATTGGTTTTTTCGATTTTTTGGAATTTTTTTAAGAGGTACCCCTTTACAAAAATCGAAAAAATCGAAAAAAAAAATGTTGGCTCCGATTTCGATAAAACTCTGTTTATAAGGTAATTTTGACCCATAATTTACAAAAATCGCATTTATATAACGAATAGGAAACTAGTTTCGGAGATATCGAGCCAAAATATGGGATAATGGGTGATATTTCAAAAACTATGCTTCCAATCATCAAATAAATACGATTTTTGAATTTTTTGAGTCAAAATTACCTTATATACTAAGCTTTATCCAAATCAGAAACCATAAATTTTTTTCGATTTTTTGGAATTTTTTTAAGGGGTACCCCTTTACAAAAATCGAAAAAATCGAAAAAAAAATGTTGGCTCCGATTTCGATAAAACTCTGTTTATAAGGTAATTTTGACCCATAATTTACAAAAATCGCATTTATATAACGAATAGGAAACTAGTTTCGGAGATATCGAGCCAAAATATGGGATAATGGGTGATATTTCAAAAACTATGCTTCCAATCATCAAATAAATACGATTTTTGAATTTTTTGAGTCAAAATTACCTTATATACTTAGCTTTATCCAAATCAGAAACCATAAATTTTTTTCGATTTTTTGGAATTTTTTTAAGGGGTACCCCTTTACAAAAATCGAAAAAATCGAAAAAAAAAATGTTGGCTCCGATTTCGATAAAACTCTGTTTATAAGGTAATTTTGACCCATAATTTACAAAAATCGCATTTATATAACGAATAGGAAACTAGTTTCGGAGATATCGAGCCAAAATATGGGATAATGGGTGATATTTCAAAAACTATGCTTCCAATCATCAAATAAATACGATTTTTGAATTTTTTGAGTCAAAATTACCTTATATACTAAGTTTTATCCAAATCAGAAACCATAAATTTTTTTCGATTTTTCGGAATTTTTTTAAGGGGTACCCCTTTACAAAAATCGAAAAAATCGAAAAAAAAATATTGGCTCCGATTTCGATAAAACTCTGTTTATAAGGTAATTTTGACCCATAATTTACAAAAATCGTATTTATATAACAATTAGGAAACTAGTTTCGGAGATATCGAGCCAAAATATGGGATAATGGGTGATATTTCAAAAACTATGCTGCCAATCATCAAATGAATACGATTGTTGAATTTTTTGGATCAAAATTACCTTATATACTAAGTTTTATCCAAATCAGAAACCATAAATTTTTTTCGATTTTTCGGAATTTTTTTATGGTATCCAGTCTCTCAGTCGTTGATATAGTTTCAGCATTTAATTTGGTTATTATTCATGTTTTACTGTTTCAGATTTATTTGCTTTCTGAAAACAAGTAGGATTAAATATAATGTACTTCCTGTACGCGGATAAAGTAATATCCATTTATTATATACACATTTCAAAGTGTGTGTGTGTGTGTACAAAAAGACTCAGACACTTTAAGAACTCATTAAATAATAAATCTTTGTGATAGACATTTAATCCGAAGGACTATGTATTTTTATCTGTCCAGACGTTTAATTAATACAAAATGAACGATGCTAAACATACCACTACTACATGTATGGTTCGTAAGAAATATGCAATGAAAAAAAAAAGGAAATAAAAGCGACATATTACATCTTGACTTCATTATTATAACGATTATATAATAAAGACTTTTTATTTTTATATAAAAAAATATTTTCTATCATAAAAATAAAATTTGGTTAGGTTGGTTAGTCGTTTTATTTGATTTCCCTTACGATTCATTATAACTTTTTATTAAAAAGTTTTCTTCACCTTTGATTATTTGAAATACTCTACTGTGTATTCAATATTTGGTTTTGTGGGATACTCTTTTTAAAACAATAGACGATTAAAGTTTATATCGGTAATAGTTTTTAATCTGTAGGTACATATATGAAACAGTATATAGAATGTTTAGAAAACGTTAAATACTGAAATTGTGAGCCATTTGTATATACTAAAGTCTACTATTATTGTAAGTGGTATTCATTTGTTTGTAGGTTTTTTTAGAATAACAATTCATAAAATTTTTTTCCAAAACAAATTAATATGCACTAAAAAGTAAAAAATAATGATAATACAATGTAGTTAAAATTATTGTTATTTTTGGAGTTGGTGTCAGCCAAGGAAGAACTTTGACAGAACAGTTTGCTACATTAGCTTGGCTGACACCGACTCCAAAAATAACAATAATTTTAACTACATTATATTTTCGTAATTTTTTACTTTTTAGTGCATGTTAATTTGTTTTGGAAAAGTTTTTCTTTTGAAGCCGGTTCTTAAAAGTTTTTTTTTTTAATTTTGTGATTTTTAGTGAAGCTGAAGTACACTAACTAATTTGTCACTAAAAAAAGAATCATCGAAATCGGTTGGCGTTACATTGAGTTATTCGCATTGTCGTGCATACTTAATGCAAATTTAAGACTTTTATAGTTTCTCATGTATGCCGTTATCAGAACTGTACCAAAATGAAATGGGACCACACGGGAAGCACCAGCTTTCAAATAGATAAAGAATGAACAAAATCGGTTTACCCAGTCCAAAGTTCTGAGGTAACACACATTAAAAAAAATACAGTCGCATTGATAACCTCCTCCTTTTTTTTTTGAAGTCGGTTAAAAACAAATTCCAAACATGGCTCAGAACTGAGTGATAATGCCATATAATATCAAAAAATTAAAAATTTTTTGAAATACGTTTTTAAAACAAACTAAAATGAATAAAATTATTTAATTATTTAATTGTAATAAAATATTAAATAAACATAAGGTGTTTGCAGTTAAGCACTCCATCCTTTTTAATATTATTTTTACATTATAATTATTTAATGCCTGTCAGTCTGCCTTTTTCGTTTTCACAAATAAATTGCTGAACTGATTTTGATAAAATTCGGTATAGAGATATATGGGATGCGAGAGGCATAGGCTACTTTTTTCACGAAAATAAAACTTAAAAGAGGATGAAAGTTTTTGTATGGAATAAGGCCATAGCTCTGGTTATAATATCGTTTTTTGTTTAAAGATGGCAGTACATGTAACAAAGTAAATAATTCGTTTCGTTTGACATTCATAATCCCCTATTTCATCTTTTTTTAATCAATCCATTCAATCAACTGGCTGATAGCCGAGCTTGTTAAGGCATCTTAACTTGCTTTGACTACTGGCTGTAAGGTTGCGAGTTCGAATCCAGAGGGGCGGTAAACTGATCAAACTGTCGTTGCTTGGATAAGAACGAAGTAACCGACTCCACACTCATCAATTAATTGTATATTCGGATGTAGTTTAACAAATAAATAAAGATTAAAAATAATGATGTGGGTGGCCTCTGTTATAGGCATGGTCTGAGAAAAGGAGGTTAAACCTTATTATTTTCAAGTATCTTACCCTTTTATCAAAAATTCGCATCCTTCATTTTGTATTTAACAAATTACCCCCCTTCATGTAATTATTCCCAATATCCAATGAAATCGAAAATTCGATACGAAATGAGAAAATGGGTTTTATTTATTGGGTATATAAAGTACTATTTTGAAAAACGTGGATTGCTTAAGATCTGTTTAATCAGTTCAGGCCTTTTCATATTTAGTATAACATTATAATGAAAATTATTTTGTACTTTATAGCCCACATCGTTTGAAACCATGTTCTTTTATTTTACATTTTTATTAATAATAATTAAAAAATGAATCTTTATCTACGGACCTTGAAAAAAATGTGAAAAAAAAAACAAACAAACAAACATGAATACTTATATAATCCTCTTTCAAAAAATAAAAACTTAATCAATCAGTCTGTTCGATCTTCATAGATTTTAATTAGAAAACATTTATGTAAAAAAATTACTAAGAACGTAAATCTTTCAATTAAAATGTGTACACGTATCACAATGTATAAAAGAAGAATTGAGTAATTAAAATGTATGGAGAGGAACAAATAACAACTACATAAATATCTGGGTTATAAATATATAAGTGTCATTTTTCATTAATACAGAGTTTGACATGTAGCCCAAACTGAGAATCTGTCTGTATTCAATTTACAAAACAGACACAAAAAAATAGAGGATAAGTTTATTCTAACTGGGTTTGATTTAGTTTGGTTTGTTTGGTAGTCTACATTTGGTTCGCTTGGTATTTAAAATATGTTATATCTACATGGATTAAGATTCAGAAAATATTGAAGTAATTTACTTCTTCACAAATTATGAATAATGTTCTATCGCTCTATCTAGCGAAAAAAAAGAACTTTAGCTTGCAACGCTCATAAATTCATAATATTTAACGAAAATGTTTGTTTACAATCTTGGAAAACCATACGCACATATCATACACATTTAAACAACATATAAAGATGTATTAAAAAGCAGGTTTCTTTTGCCTTTTGAGTTAATGAAAAAATCAGTTTAATTGTTTAAGTATGGTTTAAATTTTCTTTACTCAAGTCGCTGACATCTTAGCGTTAAAATCGAATAGAGCGTGAGATCATATTAAAGCAAAATTTTCCAATGCTCAGAGGGTTGAAAAAACAAACTATTTATCCAGCTCTTTCAACATTACCAACCTTTTGCCATTATTCAAATTTCAAAAATTATCTTTGCACCTAAAAGTAAGACAAAATAATTTTTGGATTCATATCGGGCTCACGGTCTAATATGTGCTTCCAGATCTTCAGAGTAATTCCAAAATTTTGTGTTTAAGCAAGGGAAATCATCGTAGCCTTTTTTCATGGTGTATATATGTATAACTTGTAGCTTAATCTTACTTGGCCAATCGTTTGAGCAACTATTATTATTTTTTGGGCCTATACCCTAAAAGTTCGTTTGTGTCTTCTACCTTAAAAATAGTTTTTCGATGCTACCTAGGTTCCAGGTTCAGTGTACCTACATGTCAGAAGCAGCAAAATAGGATAGAAGATGTTGAGCTGCACAGTCTAAGCTGTTGAACATCTCTTCTCTTTAAAAGCTTAAGATGAGACATACATACAATTGTTGCAAAGTACATTTTCAAAATTGCGTTTCACAATTTTTTTCGGCTATAAACTCTTTTTTCTGACAGAACTCTGCATTTAGCAACTGTCTAAAAAAATTTTTTCAGTAACTATCGCTGGTCGACAACAAATCAACATCAACCAGAAATCGTGTTTACGTTACGTGTTAAAGAATGTTATACTTATTTTATGGAATTGGGAAATAGGACAGTAATTATAAGCGGATAGATAAAAATCTTCCTATTTCAACATATATTTCGTTACAAGATTGATATCCGCCCGCTACACTGGGCTTAAAAGTAAAAACCACCGATTTATAGCTTCCATCCTCTTTTGATATACACAGTTTTAAATTTTGTTAAATGTAAAATAGTCATAATTCATTGAGTAAATCAGCATAATTGGTCATGATTTGTTTGACATTTACTATTTTCAATTTTTACAGAATTATTCAATTTATGGTTCAAAATGATGATCATAGATCTACTCCGTCTATAATCATCATTTTAAACCATAAATTAAAGATTTCTGTAAAAATTTAAAAAATGGTAAATGTTAAATTTAATTTAATTTTTTTTTTTAATGTATCTTACTAAATTATACTTCATGTGAAAGCGTAACAAACGCTTATACATAGACATAGGGATAGGGATAGTCAGTTAAATCTGTTTAGTGTAACATTTCAAATCATTAGGACTCAATTTACTAAAATTTTCATGGGTAAAATATCGCTAAATTGCATTTAAAGTGCACTGATCAATTTCTCGAGTACAAAATGCGTAATAACCCTTGAATAGGAGTGAAGACTATTCAAGAGATGGATCTATCTTCAATAATATCCTAACTCTCTCTAGACATAAATAAATACATTCATACAATACTATACGATACACACGTGCTTTATAAGCAATTATAGAAGTTCGATTTGCTATTTATCTTTATTTTATACTATTTGCTATAAAATATTGTGCTCCAATAATGTATATACGTATATACATATAAATTGTAAATTTATGGCTAGTATCCTACTGCATCACATTCCGATTTTGTTACTTAACGGTGATTGCTCTTGTTACTTGACGAATGTAATCGTTCTGGCAAATCTGACATTTAGTTTATTCAAGTGAATAAGCTAGAAAAATTGTGGTCATGCAATAAAAAAAAATTATACTTGCGATAAGCAACCTACCTAACATAAGTATATGTCATAAGAAAATACACAAATAATTCAAAGTGTTTTAGTTTGTTTTACTGGATTTTTTTAGGAAAGTCTCTATTGGCAAAACAAGATCAAAATATTTAATGGCCAAAAAAGTAAGGCTCATTTGAGCTTGATTTGGATTGATTGAAGTATTTTACTATGGGTAATTGTAGCGGTGTTGTTTTATTAACGGTGTTTTATTAAGTAGTGAATATCAATTTTAAATAAAAAGTCTTATAAGTAGTGGAAAGCCGTAAGAAATTTACCTCAGAATCCAAGAACAGTCTTTGAATCTTTATAAAAACTATGCGACTGCGTTGTTTAAAGATTACTTAAAAAAGTCAAAAATATAAATTTGTGCTATCTTGAACAGGGGGTTTCAATGAGACTCTTTGGTCAGAATTCATTCCTATATCGATCCCCGTTGTCATTTTCAGCATAAATTTTTTCACCCCAAAGAAGGGTTGGCTCCCACCCCCTGAGCAAGATCGCATACATTTTTGCTTTTAACTTCCTTAAGTAAGCTTTAAACAATGCAGCCGCACAGTTTTTATAAGGATTCGTTGACTTTCCCTGGCTTCCGAAATTTTATGATATTAATACCTTACGGCTCTCTGTTAAACATATAAAAATTAAAGAAATATCTCAAAAAGTCTTTGATGTTGGTAAATGTCGTGAAGAGAATTTGAAGGCGAAAAGGAAGTCGAAATTTGAAGAAATATCCAAAAACACAGAACGAGTACATCAAATCTACAGCAGGAACGACCGCTAAGAAAGGATCGAAGTATTGGGTCCTCGTTGTTATTATTTTATTTTACACCAAATATAATTATGCCTTATATTTACACTCTTATTTACTGTAAAATTTTATTATTTTTGACACAGCTTTTTAACTAATGGGGACAGTATGTACCTGCAATAAGAGAGGAAAAAAAATGTAGTATGCGCCTTTTACCATGCATCCGTGGTACAGCGTTCCTTGGTCTAGGGTACATGACGGTTCGTCTTTTTCAACTTTACTTTCCCAACGTTTTACGTTATGCTTATAACTGAAATATGACTATTTATAATTTATAAGTTTACAATTCTCTCGGTAATAAAAAATCACTAAAAGAATCATTACCGAATATTTTAAAAAAAAGTTTTTTTTTTGTTAGAAAATGTTAGCATAATAAATGAGAGAAACAAGACACAAAAAGAATTAAAATTAGACGAACCTCCTCTTGTGTAGATAATTACCATAGACACAGACTCCTCATTAAATGTCTACCTACTACTGCTATACTACTGAATATAAAATATATAGATGTGTTACGTTATATAACTTTATACTGTTAATGCTTATATTATAACAGAACATCAGTTGATGCACATAAAAATGATGTACATTCGTCCTCATAAAATTTTAGTATACCAGAAAGTAAAAAAAATGTGAAATGAGTTATGGATTTTTATTAGACTGTAGTGCTAGACTATGAGTTAAATCCAAAGGACTATAGAGTTGTTTCTTAAGGCCAGGTCTAAGCCAGTGAGATCATAATAATACGTTCTTCATGCACACAAAAATACTTTGATTTTTTTTAGACAATAAGCTTATAAAGAAGGTAATCAAAATGGGACTGAGTTGAGGCGAGATGGAGTGCGAAACGTATACGAAAGTTACATTGATCAATCAAAACATTTGCTTAGCGTCGAATCACAGAGGGTAAACAAAAACAGTTAACGATGAAATGAAAAAGTTTCATTGTTTTGTTGCTGCTTGACATAAAGATAAATAAGGAGATCATCAGAGATAAAGGTTGCAAAAAAAAAATAGCGTTAGAAAGAGAAGTGTGCGATTTGCAAAAAGCTGCAAAACTTAAATCTACCAATTTTTCATCATTTTAAACTAGACGAAAAATACAAATATTCAAGAAAATTACATTGATGATATTTTCCAGTTAATTATAAAATGTATTATTAATTACATTAAGTAACTTGCAATAACTTAAATCGTAAAAATAAAAAAAAAAGAACGAGAGATTTCGTGAGCACCCGGTAGGAAGTATATTTCTTTCGTACCTTAGTACATTATACATGTAGCGCTTACTTTTTTATTTACAAGATATTTTTCTAAAAATGTGTATGTATTAATTTTAGTACATTACTCTGAGTTTGATTAGGATATTTACTATAAAACTACATAATATAAAAATTGCATTGTACTTACTTTAAATTATTTCTGTTTTCGTTAACTTCTGATAACTTTCACAGCTTAATTTTTTATGTGATAAAACATAAAATTTTGACAAAAAGACAAAAAATACAAATTGACAGATATAAAAAGATTTTTGCATTTGCTCAAAATAAATGGCAACCTAAATCGATTGAAAAAGTTGTAGTTTCTTATGTATACTAGATATCGGTATTTGTGCCTGTTGCAGTTTTTTTTGGGTTTAGCTCCCAAACTGTAAGAAATATCGTATCGATAAGGACCATAGTTTAAAAAAGCATCGAAGAAAATTAACAATGCTTTTTATATCTTTTAAGATGGTAAAAAGTTTATCTGAAAAATTGTCGGATTCTTGTTTTACAGCATTTTTAAAGTCGCACATTTCTATAATTATATTATCAAATATAATAAATGACAACTCTAATATACTCTAGCATGTTTCGACACTTCTCTCAAACTATTAACGCTAGCTGTATATTATCAAAATATATTGTTCTATCGTTCTACAGTAAGGAACGGTGCGTCAATTTTTATGATTAGAACATTGGTGTTGCCATGGCGGGAATAGAGGACATATCTGCTAGACTTGTATGAGTAATAGTTTACTCGTATTATCTGTCCCACATATATAGCTGGTTTGTGTTGCCGAATAGTTTCTTTATTCTTGGATGATGAGATGAGAGAAAACCTAAGAGTGAATATATATATATATATATATATATATATATATATATATATATATATGAATAACATCATAGTATAATCATTTTATTATATAAATTATAGCAGAAGGAAGTCGATGGTGTGTGTTACTTGCCGTTTTATGTTTTTAAGCATAGTATTACACAGCACAGTAGCGTATGATGATGACGATTTCTATTTCCATACGACTTTACAACTTTATTATAGTAATTAAATTCAGTTTAACTCTTCTTTTTCGCATTTAAAATTTTTACATATTATGACAAAATGTTTCGTTTTTTTTTTTTTTGTGTAGTTAAATTTATTACATTTTCATTATAGTTTTTATTATATTTAGATTTTTTAATGCTATAATTTAGCAGATTTTAATCTTTTTTGTGAGTATTAATAATACTTGAAATAAAAGGTGTTGAATGTAATACTCAAAATCTTTACTTTGAAAATAGAAAAGTAGATCAGTTTAAAAAAATTAAACGTTTTTATTTTTAAATGGCACAGCAAAAAAAAATTATTAAATAATTAATAGAAAAACTGTTTCGTTTCTATTTTAAGCTAAAGTAACATTCTCGCAACCTAGCAGAATATTGCACCTTACGCTGTTACATACTTCCGCCACTTTCATTTATAATTACCGATTTTTGTATTCAAATCCTATATGTACAAGATTCGAGTCTCGCTCATCGGAATTCGTCCTGTTTCTCCTCAACTATTCATTTTGACAATCATTTCTTTTCAAAATTTCAGTGTGGCGTATGTGTTTATATTGTACAACTCAAAAACTGTCATAAAATTAAAATTTTCTGTATGTTATTATAATGACGTTCTTAATAAAGAAAAGCTATTTCGAAAATTATCGCCTTTCATGTCTCAATGTTAGTATTGAAGTGAAAAGTTCTTTTGGTACGTTGAGCACTTTTTGGGTGAACTAAAATCATGGAACCCACGTCGTTGGTGTTTGTAATTGAATTCCTCTTAAACCGATCTTGATGTAATTTTGTGTGTGGGTTCAAATGGATGCCAAAATGGTATTACTATTCAAGTGTATTTATTTGCGCTTCCACCATATTTATTTAGAACTGTATACAGCTGTTTGAATAGTATTGGTGTATTATTTAATATTATTCAGGTATTGTAAATAGGTATTTATTAGAGCTCTATGCGAGCGCAGCTAGCTCCACTGCCGACAGCTCCAGCCAGGTCAAAGACTAGGTATTTCAAACTTTTAAGTTTTCTTTTCCATGGAGAGTCTTTTTTATTTATTTTGATCGTATTACATTTTTTAAAAAAATTGTTAAAGTATCATAAATCTTCAAATTAATTACTTTTTTATAGTAAATTGGTAATTTATTTTAATTTTGTGGTCTTAAGACTTATTATAATATAAAGGCTCTTTACCCGAATAAAAATACTCGGCAATTTAATGAATTTGTTCGCAGTTGAACTCTAAAATATGTAGGCTATAATTATTTCTATTGACTTCATTAGTTTAAAATCGAATTTAAATTATACTTATTTCCTTAAAATGGTTTTCATTAGTGTTGAAGTAGACACATTTATTTAAAGCAAATAGTGGATTTTATTCTACTTATATTATGTAGGGTTGTATCATAAAGTGAATCGCTACAATCTGTGAAATCAATTACAAGAAAACAATATACTTAAAACGTGCGTTGCAACTTAATGTATATAAGTATATAATATGTCCGCCCTCTACACCAGCTAATGTAGTAAATGTATCGTCATTGCTTCCTACTTTACCACATACTCTAAATTCTTTCATTTGTGTTTAATTCAATTTATTGGTCATTCCGTTGTTGTTGTCAAATTTTCCCTGAAAATATAGACTGATGCACTAAATCAAAGGTCAACAAGGAGAGATGAAACTATTTTACCAATCTGTTTTATATCCAAGAAAACACGATATATAAAGTTTTTGGGATATCTGATATATAACCATTCATTTGGTCACCCTCTTTGGTCAAATGAGTAATTCCGTATGTATAGTTGTTTACTGGAAACAAAGAATTTTTAAAAGTGTAGGTTGTTTTCAGAAATTTAGAGGGGATTCTCAGTTGGAAAATTGTTTTTCCCAACTTTGTTTTTAAATATGTACTAATTTCTACAAAAACTTGCCCATGGAGGGTGTCAAATTTTCTCTCACAATAGTAATATTAATCATGAAGTTTTTTTTTTATTTCTTAAAAGAAATTTTTTAAAGAAAAAAACAAGCATTTGCCTTCTAAAATTTGTATCTTAATTTTTCAGAAAAACATCTCGTAAATATAAAAGTTAGCGCTAAATTTGTAATGTACGAGAGTACGAAATGAACATAGTTTCTACCAGGTGCCCCACGACACCTCTCTTTTTTTTATAGTTCTTCGAAAAATTTTTTTTGCTGCCATTAATAACCACATAATTTCGCCATTCAAAAACAATTAAACAATTAAATACAAAAATAATTTTATATTAGAAAATATTAAATTATAAGAAGCATCTAATGAGGGGGAATTATAATCTTATTGGTAAAGCTCTGCTGCTCTCGAGCTTTGATTTTTTTTTATATAATATGTGTTGTATAATATTCGAAACATTACGACGCTGATGTGAGTGTATGTGAATTAAATTTATAGCCAATACAATACTATAGTGTTCTAATTTAAAGTTAATTTCAAGTAATTTAAGTTAAAATTACTGTAATTTGAAGAAATACATTGTAAAAATAATTACTGTTTTTCATTTTTTGAGATCTAATATTGTTTAACCTGTATAGGTTAATTTAATCGATTTAAAAACATATTTTTTTATTTTTAATATAAAATATTAAAATAATAATAAATAGAAAATATTGGTATGTTTGCATAAATTTCTTTTTTTTAAATGTACTCAAAATATTAATCTTATATATATTATAATCGTGAAAGTTTAGATGGATGGATTATATTCTCTTTAACGAGAAAAAAGGGTTGTAAGGGGTTGAAATAGGATATGAAAGGGGTGTGCTACAAAAACATAAAAAGTTGCGTCGATTAAGCTCAAATTTAGACACGGTATAAAAACAGCTTCAATGATTGTTTTTATATATTCTTAATCTTCTGGGGGGTGAAAAGGTAGAGCAAGAAATTGGGGATGAGCAATCAAATGTTTTTTAATATAACCAATTGGGGTATCAAATAAGAGAGCGTGCACATTACAAAACTGTAACTCCGTTGCAAGGGGATATGAGGGGAGGAGTGGAAGTGGGGATGAAAGATGATGTTGCTCAACAAAGTGGGTTGTTCATAGGTAGTAATTCATTAAAATTCAAAAATCATTAAAGGCATTTTGAGACCATTTACTTATCTATCTAGGAGATTAAATGAAATTTTATATTTCTTAAACTGGCAACATTTTTCTGTATTAGTTTAAGAAAACAGTGATTCGCCTTTGGATATTCCGTCTATCAGCCAAACCTCAACAAACTTTGTTGTCATTTTCGCTTTTTGGAATTCAATATTCAGTGTTACATCACTCATGGGAATGTAAGCGTTCCACATAAAAAAGTTAATTTAATTCGACTCTTCAAATAATAACAAAAAAAGAAAGAAACATTCTGTAAGCATAAATAAGCTTGTAAAAATTATAGTTTGAAAACTTTATCATGTTCATTATAGTTGTAAATTAAACTTTAAAAAAACTAATACTGTATGTTTTTATACTTGTAATTATTTTCTCATATTACCGTAATAAACCAAAGAGTTTTGTCGATAAATAAAAAACTACGTGTTTAGTTTTTCTGTAAATAATAAAACTGAATGATATAATACTGCATCCATTAAAGAAGCAATATAAAACCTTGTTTTAATGAACTACCTACTATTTTTGAAATAGGTAAATTTGAAATCATGAAAACAATTTCGAACTTTATTTACAATAATATACATGGTGTAAAAAGAAAAAAAATTTAGTTAATTGCTGAAATACCCTGTGTAGTCAATGTTGATTATTATTACTGTTTGTATTATTATACCATGTATACAGGCTGTCTACCTAAGTTGGCTACATAGGGAAAACTTTTTATTATAAGGTTTACGAAAAAAATTTATTCTCTATAAGAAGCTCTGCTTTCAAAAATATTAGCTATTCAAAGCTGTATATGTAATATTTATCAAGGCATACTAAGTTTAGTCCAAAGTTTTGAACGCTTAAAAATATTGATGCTAAGAATAAAATTTTGGTAATTTGGGTCTCAGGGCGTAAAAAGTGAGTTTGAGCTCGTAAATGAGCAACATAGGCCAATTTGGTCTTGCAAACAGTTAGAGATACAACAAAAATTGTATAGTAGGCTCAAATTGTATAGTATGTGTTGTATGGGAATACCAGTTATGTATGTGTGACATATATGTATGTGTAATGTAACAGTGTTAACACTGTCTATACATGGTTTTTCAACAATTCACTCAGTCAATTGTTTGATTCTATTTGTTTTTTATATTTTTTTTAGTAAAAAACAGTTTGTGAGCGTTATGTTAATATATAATATAACGCGAAGTGTTTTTTAAAAGCGGGTGAGCCGTGCTATCATAGGCGCCTAATGAGCCTTATTTTATGACGCACGAATGATGTTATGTAGGTATTATATTTATCGTGAATAGTTTTGAAAACTGAGCTCAGCGCACTTTTTAAGCTGTAGGTCACATAGGATTCGTAAGACTTATGTAATCATAATGTAAAACATAATACGAGCCGTGCCTGTTTACTTTAACAGTCTTGGAAGCATTTAATTCTTAATATCCTCTAATTTTACATAAACATTAGTTTGAAAGGTGGTTTCATTTTTTTCTCAAATAATGAAACGAATAGACATTTTCGTGAACATACCTAATATATTTTCTAATAGTTTTAAAAGTGAAATGAACAGACAATTATTTCTTCTAGTGTTTCAAACAGTACATATAGTAGACGATATCTTTTAGTTCGTTTTTAATTTATGTATTTAATTACAACAAATAAACAAGATTTGTACTTTATTTTCAAGAGTATACCTTTTAAGAATGTTAGACTGAAATAGTGTATCGTTCAAGTACTTTCCCGGCTAGATATGCAGTAGCCCATTTCAGAAAACAAATTTTCAGTACATTTTTAATGATTAGAGCCGCTGTTAAGTTTTTACTTCAGTTAGTTACTTTAATTATCTCTGGATGATTGTCATAACATTTTTAAGAACAATAGAGTACTTTCGGTAGTGAAAAATAAATTATGAAATTTGAAACAAGTCAAAATTTATGTAAAAATATACTTAAATATTCTGATTTCGAGTCATTGAAGCACATTTTTCTTTTATAGTATTCAAATTAAAAATCGTAATTTTTAAAATGTATATCACGTGACCTAAAACGCGGGAAAGCCCTGATGTGATGTCATATCGGTATGAACCATAGACTATCAGTTAGTTCAGTGTAGACAGCTAGGTATAATATATCCATAGATAATAAATTTTCATATTTATTATAATCAGTTGTCTATGAATATATCTGTCAAACTTATTTGTGTTATTTCGTATAAAGATACCGATATTACGTCACCAAATTAGATGCCCGCGTTTTTGACAGTTTAAAAAAGGTTTAAAATTTAATTTAAGTTTTTGGCAAGAAAGAGTGTGTATTTGAACGAAAAAAATTTTTGGTGTTTTTTTTATTAGCAAAATCAACATTTTGAAGTACTTTTTCAAATATAGTAGAATACTTTATTAACGATTTTCAATTCGTCTCAACCTTTATTAGCTTAAAAATTTAGATATATGAAACTTTAAAAATAAAAAAAATTGCTTTCATGTTGAAGGATTTATTATTATGTCTTTACGAACTTTTAAAAGAAGAAACATGTTATAAAATAACAACTATTCTCAAATGATAAACCAAGTTGATACGAATGAAATGAATTTTAGGTCTACACTTATAATTTTCAAATACAATTATTCATAACTATAATAAAAGCAACCGCAAACATACCTAACATGTAATATATATATTTATATTAATTAATAAACAATACAAATATTGTCATTAATATTTATAATAATTTAAACAATAATTGATATTTATAGAGAAATATGTAACAATAGTATAACAACTGTTGGGTTGTATGTAAGTAGATAGGGTGGTAAATAGTAGGGGCCTAGATATTACGAACGCATACTATTGTGAATGGTGTTGGGTGTTAGTGTTTTCCCTTAAACTTTGTTATTTTGTTATGAATATGCCTCTAGTGATTTTCATCCATATGTTTTCATGCTGTTTATTAGAACTCTTCTACCCAAATCACATACATTTGGGAATTTTATTTTCTCCAAACAGTCATAAATTTTATAATTATTTGTAATTTAACCTTATAAGTATTACTATCTATAATATATGTATATATTTATATATTATGTGGCTCGTTTCAAACATTATTTTATGTTTTATTACTAATATAGGTATAATATTATTAGTTTTGGGTAAAATAATAACTGGAAGTGATTCTTCGTTTTTATTTTAATAATAAGAGCCGAAATTACGTTAAAAATGTTAAACACTAAATCTAAGTAGTGGTTGTTTTGTAGCTATTTACACCTTAATGGTCCAAGAGCCCATAACACATTTTTAAGCACGGATTTCACTAATCTCTAAGTTTTATGAATGTGAACGGAAAGTTGTTCGTTTGTTTGTTTGTCTTTTTGTTATGCTTTCACGTAAAATCTACTGAATGGATTTGAAAGAAGCTTGACAATAATATAGCTCATACATCAGAATAACACATGGGCTATAATTGGACATATAAAACATAAAAAAAAAATTCGTGAAAAAAATGGCCTCGACTTTATTCTACATGAATCTTTCATTTTATTAAGCTTATCTTATTTATAAAACTGATACAAACACTGATAGTAAACATTGTCTTTATAGGGTATTTCAATAATTAACTCAGTCCATTGTTTATTTTAACTTGTTTGATATTCTAATTTGTCTTTACAAAATTTTCTGGAAACTAAAAAAAATTACCGTGTACAAATTTCTCTACTAATATGAATTCTCTGTTTTCTGCATAACATATAAAATAATATATATGTATTCTTCATTTAATCCAAGTGTTTAATATGCTTCTTTAAAAACACACAACAATTTTGGTAGATATCACAATTAAAGTCGTTATTGTTACCACATTATCTACTCGACAGAATATATTTAACCACGTCTTTAAAAATAAAATTTATAATAGGTAGTCGGTAAATTCAAAAAACCTGGGGTGTAATCAACCATTTAGGTTAATAACAGTAATAGATCTACAACTACACTACTTAATTTTTGGTAACAATAATATTTACAAAATATATCACCACTTTATTACCCCATACTATTTTGGTCGGCAAATTTAAAAGAAGTGTTGGATTACACGTTAACGAGTTGAGAGAAGTTAGTGTTGAATTAATTCTTATAGCACAGAAAAATGGGTTAGAAAAATTTACATTGAAAAATCAGTTTTTTCAAATAAATAAAACAGTATGCTTCAACCTGGCACAACTTTTGTACAAAAGTTGTGGCTGAAATTGTAGTTTTGTTGGACAACGGACATCTCATTTAATTACGAGTCGGAGAGCACGATTTTTTTAACACAATTTTATTTGCTTCATATGTATGTAACGGGAACTTTAAACATGATTTTGACCTCCTTCAAAACATCGGATTAACTTGAAATTTGGCATACTTATTAAGTACCGATGACAATAAACAATAATTTAATAATTTTATTTGATTAAACTGATCAGGATTTTCAGGATTAATGATTTCCATACCTGAAAATAGATAGATATTTATTTGCGCTCCCACCTTATTGTATATTGAATTTTTGATAAATAAATGAAATTCTTAAAAACTAAAAAACACAAAATAAATAACAGTTTAAAAAAACAAAAAAACACACTTTTGTACTAGCTGAACTAAAGGTTAGTTCAGCTAGTACAAACAGCGCTTCTTGACAAATATAGAAGATATGTGATATGTCTTTACTTAAACTGATTTTGACATCTGTCCCTAAAAAAAAGGGTCTCAGTTAAATTTTTTTGATAAAAATATAAAGATATACAATAATTTGCAATAGCAGCTTTCACGCAAGCCCAATTCTCAATGGATAAATGCGGATTTTCTCATACTTCATGGAACTATTGGTATGTTAGCGTGTAAATAGTAACAGCCAAATTTAAAATAACACAAACAATAAATTTGGTTTTAGGTATCTACATTATATATTTTATAAAGGTAGCTACATACCATACCATACCTATCTACTTACTACGTCTAGTTAGCTAACTAGACGTAGGCAGGATAATAATACTCTTGCATTGTTACATGATTCTCACTTATAAAGTATAGTAATTATAAACTTCTATAAAACAATAAAGTGAGATAACACCTATAATATGTTTTTACTACATACCAACAAGTGTGTATATTTGTTATATTACATTTTATTGTACTTCAAAGCAGGCACCAAGCAAACGCACCCACCATTCATTATATTACACAAAATATATAAATTTTATCAGATAAATAAACAACATTATTTATTATAAACTTTTAAATAGATTTGATATTTTCAAATAAGTTTGACTCAAATTGCGCGAAAAATTCTAAAAAAATACTAGAAATATGCGTATTTCTATGAAGAGTATGATTTCAACAGTTGGCAAAATGGTCCATAAGCTTCGTGCGCATCGTATTTTATTCACTTTCGAAACTTACTTTGTACAGCAATACAATACAAAAGAATAAATAAGGGTTATAAATAAAATACATCCAAAATATTATTTGGTGATTCACTGATAGGCAATGCTCCAATTAAAAAATATTTTTCGTAATTACTTTTCTATAAGGACTCTATAAGGATTTGTGGATCGTATAGTGGGTGCACCACCGACACCGTGATATGCCCACTTATAAAATTCGACGCTGTGATATATCTACACACACAACTTAAAGTGAAGGTAAATGTAAGTGATTGATTTACGTGAACGTAATAATATTTAAATATGAATAAAGAAGTTATGTAAATGATCAATTACTTGCTGGCAAAAAAAAAAAGAGAAAAAAAATTTGTATTATAAATGATATGAAAAGTAATGAAAGACGTCTGAATGTCAAATATTGTATTTGTTACTTGAAAATAAGAATAATAATTGGTAGGTTCTAAAATTTCTCTCGTTAAAACTTATCATATTGAATAAAATACAAATTGAATATATATATTTTATTCTCCTTTAACAACACAATCTGTCATTTTATTCATATTATACTCTTATTCCGTTTGCTTCCTTTCTACCCTATGTCTGCAACAATTCAGTTCTGAATGCTTTTAACAGGGTGTGTTTAAATATCTCTATAACAAACTCAAAATTGGGCAGTTTAGTTAGACTTGAATTAGTTGCTCTGCTTGGGCGTCAGGGTTGAAATTAGGAAATCCTATTTTTAAAGGAACTGGAAACAAAGATAAAAATTTATAGTTATATCAAAAATATTAAATTATAAATTAAATCAACTATAATACAACCTTTTTATAGACACTCTATATGTGTTGATGTGTTGTATCAGAAACACAAAGTCGGTTCGTTTTTATAATGGTAAAAAGTATATGGAATATAAAGCAAACTAATATAATAACCACAACAAATACTTACATTATGAAGAACAGGATCTATTGATTGATTCGTATATCTGAGAATCTCAGAAACCCGTAAGTTGTCACCTTGAAAGGTCTTACAAGACTGACAATACACGAAAATATAGTTTTTTTCCTATTGTCCAAATTTTTTTCTTTCTCTGCCTCACGAAAGTTTGAAATACGAAACACACTGGAACATCCATGATGGCGGATATGTTAAATTTACCTTGAAATGGACATATCAGTTGTTGGTAGAAAATAGAATGATCTAATCAGATTCTATTAAGTTATGTGCGTGTTTCTCATATGAAATGTTCAAGGAGACTATAAGCGAAAAGTTTCTGTATTAGTTCGATATAGATTACGAGATTACGGTACTATGGTAATCCACTTTCAGTTCCTTGTGATTGATAACATATTTAACTTAAAAATAATGAAACATAACTTTAAGTATAATAATAAAAGCTATCTATTAATTAATAAACAAAAAATACTTAGAAAAGACACCATATTCTCATTATGTCATGTATATTTGATTTTAATATACCTAGTTAATGAATCATCAACACATTCATTACATTCAAAAACCAACTGCATACTTAGAGAAATACGTACAGAGTATTTGGAACTAAATTAATATTACATTGCAGTCTTTCGGTTTTGCCAATGCAACTGGCTCAGTTAGTAAAAACGTACCAAATTCCACGTGCGATGACGCATTGTATATGCAAGAATATAATGGACACAAAAATGGGCTCAAAAGCCGGTCAAAATAAATGAGCAGCAGAAATAATTGGCGGAAAGACGCTTACCGCAATATACCATATGGCCTTAAAATGTCCCTTGTTGATAGCCGCTATAACCAAACCTTTTCAACTTTCTAAATAGAGAGATGAAAATGGGATAGAAAGCTACTAATTGAATGTTAATATTATATTATTAAATAAAAAATAAAAAAAATATTGTGAAAATGTACCAATATTTTTTGTTGTTATTGTATATCTTTTATATTACTTTTCTAGTCTGTGTTTCTGTGGCTCCGCGATAACTTTCTTGGACCTTTATCATGATTTACCCCTAATTTTAAAGCTTATCGTGCTGTCTAATGACGAAAATTAGACTCACTCAAAAATATACTGCACCGATTTGGTTATTAAGAAATAATTCGTTTCAGTATGTATAACATAAATATAATAAAATTTCCCATACACATTAAAAGGAAAGTAAATTATTTTTTATCACGTATATATATTATTTTTCTAGCCTGTTTTTAGCCACAGATACCGCACTGAGTATTTTATTATTTGTGTAATTTCAACTAAAAAAATTGAATTGTCTTACAGCTCCATAAAGAGAGCCAATAGGTTTTAGATCAATTATGACAAATAATCACCCCGTGTAGTGTATCTTCCGAACAAATTATTCGATAAATTTGTAATTTTTATTACTCCATAAATATTTACAAATTGGAAATATTTAGTTTTCTAGCCATTTTTACATTCTAACAAAGTCCAAGTCTAACATCCATGTTGTCCCAGATAGCTACGGACAGAATAATTACAGCAATTCTTCATCGAATATCCATAAACATACTTTGGAATTATTGAATCCGATAATCTATTTACGAGATACGATTTTCTTATTGAACGTTAAAGGTGTCAGCAAATAAAATTGTTGTAAATTCAGTTCAAATCAACTATAAATATTTATTTCCCAGAAAAGACTCTAGACGTGATATGGTTTTTGATTTTGTATGCAAATTGCAGACGTAGAGAGGACATTTATGGGTAAAAATTAGATGGTAAATGACAATTATGGATGTGCTACCTATTGTGATGTTTACCTTAAGTATTAAAAGAAGATTGATCCTGAATATCAAGGTAATCAAAATTTAAATGGGCTGCGGGGGAGGAAAAATTAACTCCGGACACAAAAGTTAACATACAGCACATTATTTTGTACCGAGCTAATTAAATAAGGGTTTGCTTCCCACCCCCCATTTTTATCTTTTCCCCAGTAAATTCTGGAACAATTCTTGCTGTCTTTCAAATTGCAGTACAAGAAAAGCGGGGGCCTCTGTGAAGTTGGCCTCCATATGTATAAAATTGCATATCTCGAAAATGGCTCGATACAAAATACTGAAATTCAAGAACAATCCTTATCATAAAACTTTAAGGAATATTTATATACCCGAGTGTGTCAAATTTTTGTTGTCTCACATGCTAGTTTGTCAAGCAACTTTTTTATTGACCTCGAAATATTTGCGCTACTAATCCTAAGGGAAAAAAAATTTAAATGTTATCTTTTCCGAACGCAAACTACTCTATCTGTACATTTATGAATGTTTGAATGATAAAATGAGTTATGTGCTTGCAAGCTGCATATAGAGATTCTATGTTCTCTGAATGTTATTTATAATTTGATATATGGCTCTTATAACAAACGTTGTTCAGTATGTATTTCAATGAATTCAGTCATAGAGATTCCTGTATTTACCAAAATGTATAACAACACACTGCTTACTAACAAACAAACTATACTTGATGTACATTTGTGTGACAAATGCGTTGAATGATGTTATTTTAGTTTCAAATAGATAATAATATACAAGAATAATCACAATGTGGTTTTCTGTAAAGATAATAAGGTTTACATGTTAAATATACTAGATAATAATATAAATAGTGCGTCCCAGTTAACTAGAGGCTGAGCTGTAATTCGAAAATAAAAAGATAGTCAGAGACTGTCGATGGAAGTGAAAACTTAAAACTTTGGAATAACTGGCCTTTGGCCTATCTGGAACCTTTGACTGTGGAGCTCGCGTCGCTCGCATGTGGCTCTGATAAATACATATTTACAATATCTGAATAATAATAAATAAAACCTCAATACTATTCAAATAGCTGTTCACAATCATAGATAAATATAGTGGGAGTCCAAATAAATACATTTGAATAGTAAGATGTAATAAAATATATTATTTATATGCGTTTCCACCACCTATTATGGGATTTAATTTTATATTGCGGAACCCTCAAAAAATGTTTGAAGTGGACCGAATTGTGAATCAATACCATACTTCCATCTACTTGATCATAAACAACAAATTTCATCAAAATTGATCCACTTGTTTAAAATGCTGAACGTGCCAAATGAAATTTTCACTTAAAAGGTTTTATTGCCATAAATTGTAGTGCAAAAAATTGTAGAGCATTTTGTACGTATTCAGTACTTTATAGTCTATCTGAATTTACGACTGTTTTTAAAATCAACCCTTTCCTTACGCATAACAGATAAAGGCATACTTAAAGCTATAAAGTTGTTTTTAAAAACATAGCCTACAGCTTTCGTTAGAAATAATGTTTTCGAGAAACGAATACATTCAGTTCAGTGGATTTCTAGAGCAAAATTCTTTAGATTCTTATTAGAAAAGTAGCTGCTTGTGTTAGTTTAATTTATATTTTTGGCCTTTTTTTATTGTCATTCGGAAATTTGTAATAAACTATCATATTTTAATGAGAAGGTTTAATTTTTTAAAAACGTATTCGATTATTTGAGATCCATAAAACAAAAAAAAAAAAATAAATAATAAAAAGATCAGACGTAATAAACGTCAAAATTTGCACATATTTCTGCTAACTGTAATCGTTTTTCGAAAAAAACGTTTCGAACAAAGTAACTAAATTTTAGACTTTTTTGAGCAGTATAACTCGTTTTTTACTTTTAAATTTTTGTTTAAAACTTTTTACTGTAAGTTCTTTTATTTTCGAGCTATGGTTCAGTCTCAAATTGTTCCCTGTATATTAGAATACCCTTTAATTTATTTAAGTTAGCCTAGGTTACAGAAGCCTTCCATAGGTTACACTTAGAAATAGGATCGATGAATACTAGAAGAAATTTTTTCAAAATTACATAATCAGTACAAAAGCAAAAGCTCCATTTTATTCGACATATCACTAATACTAATTTGGATAATATATTGAACCACTCAGTTATTCAATAATGAATTATTTAAGTATAAAAAACACTTTTAAGCATTTTAGTTTCCTTTCAATTTTCTGCACAATTTAAAATGTACAAGAAATTGTTCTATTTCTTATCTAAACAATTACTTGTAACAAGACTTTGTACAATGTAATACGGCCATTAGCTAAGTAAATCTATTTATATAACGAATTATACCATTTATATGAGAGTGCATAACACATTTTGTATCATACTGTATTTATCTTAAACATGCTCTATCTATTTACATTGCCAAGTGATACATTTCCATTAAAATGTAATACATAGGAGACAATAATGACCATGTTATAAGTATTTATTTATACAACAGGGTTGTAGAATGAAAAGTGAATAAAAGATGTTCATTATTAAAAATTTAAATTGGGTTAATATATACGTAAAAGAATTACTTGAATAACTAAATAGTATATCAATTTAAAAAATAAAAATCTTGAGTTGATTATTCCATACTGTTACCAATATATAGCAAAATCTAACAATATAATAATAATAGTAATGGGGATTAATCTCCGTTCTTCAGACATATACGTCTATAACAGAGGCCATCCACATCATTATTTTTAATCATCATTCATTTAATTTACATTCGGATACATTCATATATACAGGGCGTTCTGACTGCAGATCGTTGGCCTACAGAATAAGCTCATAAAGACGAAGAAAAAAATTTTTACCAATTTTGGATCTTAGGCCTATTTTGCGAATATAACTCGACCTCTCTTTAAAAATCATACTTCACTCTCCCCCCTCTGCTCCCCATATGGAGGCTGCTCGAGTGGTACAGCCACTAATCGATCCGTATTAAAGTCCGCTTAAATTTATAAAAAATTTCTCTTTTATTGATCCGTTGGAAGTAATTTAAGAGTTTCACAAACTTTTTCCATCCCTGTATTTGATTCTTTAATCTTTATATTTTGTAAAGTTTTGTGATTTAGTTTATATACTAAGTGCTTTGTATTTGTTAAATCGCCACCCTGCTAGAGAACGCATATAAGGTACGATTAAAAGGAATAATATTTGTTTATCTATTTACCATTTGTGTTTATTTATCATTTAAATATATTTCCAGTATAATTTTTAATAAATAAAACAATGCATTGGTAGTTTATTGCATACCTGATTTTACTTATTAGAAGAGGTACAATTTTAGAGATGATTGTTTACCTTTTACTACAATGGACTACCGTTTAGGTGAGTGGTTATTTCAATTTATGACCCCGGTTGCCAAATTATGACGCATCTCTATGTACCAATTATCAATCGAATGAATATGTTTTCTAATTTTGTTTATGTTATTGCTTGTTTTCTTGAAATCTAATTATCAATAGAAATTATTTAATGTACTTCAGTGCAAAATAACTAAATCCAATATCCAGAGAAGTGCTCGCTTAGAAGACTTTAAGTCAATTTTCAGGATATTTAGTACCCAAGAGAAGCTCTAGATGTCAGAAAAAAAGTTCGGGGGTTAAAAACAACTTTTTTCGATTATATACTGGCGTAAACAAGTACGCCCTATTTTTACTAGCTCTTTATGTCGAGTGCCACAAAAAATCAAGGAGCAAAAGATCTATTTAGTGAACATATGTATTTGTGTGGTCATGGTATGAAGGCCAATTTCAAAATTTCAAATAGAACTCTCCCCATTTTATTTGGATTTTCTGATTGATTCGATCAGGAGGATAAAATTTTCTTCCTACATCAAAATAACAAGTGTCTATCATCGTCAAAGAATGCAAATCAAAAACTGGTATAATCGAGTTAAGGACAACTAACAGACATTTCATAAGAGTCTTCCATTTGATACCTGTGAAATTAATAAATTCTACTTTGGAATGATAGTCTAGACATGTAACAACATCATAAAATCGACAATCTATCCGACGCGACGTCACAAATATATGAATGTATAGTGTAAAATCAAGAAACTATACTATATTAAACTAACGCTATACAACATGGTAACTCGAAGTAGTCGGGTCATATTGCTTCGTGATGTTTGCCGGTTTGATATAAAACCACATGGGGTTTAAATAGGTTTACCAACAATCTATTTTCTCCGCATTGAGAAAAACATGAATACTTCGTTAGTAATGGTATTACATAAGATTGTTATAATAGTATATAGTGGACCAACCAAGACATAACCAATTGTGTTGCATGTATATTGTACATGTACAGCAAGTCCAAAAATAAGTGTGCCGTAGTTTAAGCACAGGTAACTGAAAAAAATCAATAATAGAGATTAGTGATGGACAAAGACAGTCCTCCTTTCGCAATATTTGCAAAATTTTTATTATTTGAACCTTTATTCTGAATTTAAAAACAATGGTACTCGAACACGAGTAACGATTAGTTGTTGAATTTAACTGACACTCTGATCGGATTAGATTTCGAGATATGAGGATCGTAAACAGTTATTCAAACTAACCTATTGATTTATTTCATTCGAATTTATAATAACAAATAAGTAATATATCACTGAGAGTTAACATTAAAAAGAAAAAGTTAATAATTTTTAAAAGACTTCTGTTTCTTGAACTATGCCATATTTTTCCATACATTCTGTATGGAAAACCTTGTAAGCTAACAGAACATGTTAAATTATTAGAGAAAGTACATGATTTTCCTCCTAAGGTAAATAAATATATACATCATTTTCAATATAGTGAGTGTGTGGAAAGTTTTCCATTTTCTGGTTGCATAACCAGGCTCACAATTAGAGAGAGAGTAGGATGTAACCAACAGAAATAAGATAGATAACATGAAAGTCAATTATTTAGGTACAATTAAATGAATGTTTTAACCATTGAAAATTATCTACTTATAAGTATTTATCAGTTCGATCTTTACAACTTAAATGTTTTCAAATTTAAAATTCAATGAGGTGTTTTCCATATTTATATCTTAATTTACCTAAAATGTTTGAATTGTAATACTTATTTCGTTTGTTTTTTCGAATTGGTTTCCTAAATATAACTAGGATGTAAACAATTTTTTTTTTTTTAGAATTTTTGCACAAATGTCGCGTGAGTTGATCCAAATACACAGCCTTTTGTTTGGCATGTCCTTAAAGTTGTAGTTTCGACATTTTAAGCATTAAAAAAAAGATTTGACGTAATTTGTTTAGTTTCATTTTTGTAAACATATTGCAGAATTTGGTGAAAATTACAAATTTAGAGTGAATCGTATAAAAGGAATTCAGTCTCACCAGATGTACGTTACAAACAATTTGTTTCATTTTAATTTAAGGCTTAAAAGGTTTGGCGCCATTTGGAGAGGATATCCATATATTATTCAGTATATTCTGAGCTCATTTAAGACTTTTTCATACAAATTTTGTAAAGAGAGTCACCACCATTCGTTATTTGCAACATTTTAGAAGTACTTTGGTTTAAAACCAGTATATTTTTTTTAAGCAATTAATTATTTTTTATTTGAGTATTTTCTTATATAATTTTTGAAATAAAAATATTTATTATTTATTTGATTTTTTTTATTTCTTTGCGAATTTTTACCCAATAGGTTATTTAAAGAAAATTATAAGTCTATTGATTAGGTATAAAAAACAGGGCAATAAGGATCTAAGGCGTTCACAAGTTTTTCTTGCAGGAAGTGTTCAATGGATTATCAAAGAAGAAAAAATTGCGGTGTACTTTTAAATGAAAGGGTGGAAATTGAAGATAGGGGTGAAAAAGCATCCTTTTTGGGTTTTTCCAAATATCTCGGAAACTAAGCAAAATTTCAAGAAATTTGATATAAAAGTAGAGAATTAAATTTTATATTCGGATTAGTAATTTCTAAAAATAAAAAAAAATTTGAATGCCAAAACTGTTGAAACAAACAGGAAAAAAACGACAAAATTTTAATTTTTTGTGGATTTATGCTTTTTGCTGTATCGTTTTTTTCAAAAGAATTTCATTTCAATCAGGCTTTTTTTTTCGCATTTCATATTTGTTTGCATTTTACTGTAAAAATTATTGTTTTAGTCAATGAAAAAAGATATTTAACGTTTATTCTTTAGGAATATATAACAATTACAACTAGGTTTTAAGAATGGTGCCACAACATTTCCTCAATAATGTTCTAAAACGTGATATATATCTCATCTATATCTTCAATAATGTCGTCTTCGACAATATTACCTTCTTTTACACAACAATTAATCCACATGCAAATTTTGTGACAATTAATTTCCATCCATTCTTTGCAAAAAATTGAACAACTGATTTGTAATTTTCTATAACTATACATGCCATGGCAGCCTGTAGTGCAACCGCAAGCAACTGTTTTAAGCAAGATCTGTGGTGCTGATCACGGTTAGTCTACACTTCGATCTTATCCTTCCCAAAATCAGAAGCTCCAAGTAATTTCCTTTCCATTGTTTGTTTAAGAAGTAAGTCCTCAAGCCCTGTTATTTGATGGCATGGCCTGCAGGTGGTAATTTTCTCTACAAATATATTTTTCTCACAAAAGAAACAATTTGCCATTTTCCAATATAAATTCCATGACAGAGGTCATTGAACATGAGAAATAACTGATAACGAACACGAGAAATAATGGTTGCTATGGTGGCTGTAATTGCCTATTAGTTGTTAAATTTTTTGTAAAGGAATGATGAGGATTATTATAAAAGAAGCTGACATTATTGATTAAATGTTTTAGCACCATTCTTCACACCGTTTTGTAATTATCATATATTCTTAAATAATTAACGTAAAATACCTTTTTTCATTGAGAAAAATTACAATAAAATGCAAAGAAGGTATGAAATGCAAAAAAAAAAGTTGGGTTGAAATGGCTATATCTTGGTCAATTTTTAACCAAAGACATTTTTCAGTATATCTTTTAAAATACTTTCTTGCCTGTTGCATTCCCTATATCTATATCTGTCCAAAAAACACTTGTAATAATTTCTACGTAATTTTACAAATAAAAATATCTTTTATAGCAAATATTTTGTATAAATAATTTTATGCAAATATTTTAAAATATTTAAAATAGTTTTATTTATAATACATAGTTATTTAATATTAAGTATATGTACAAAACTTAGTACAAATATCCTTCCTGTAACATAAAATATCATAGGTTCAAAATAACATATATATATGCATGCATTTTCATTATATAAGTAGAAAATCTTTCATAATTTTCACATAAATTACATAAGGAATTATGCTTTATTAAGATATTGTTCATTAATATACAGCACAGCATAAATTAATGCAATATATATTCTGGCAGTAGTAAGATTACATTATTTGAGTAAAATTACTTACTGAATCATACTTCAATTTTAATAGCATATGTGTTGTTCCCTAAAGGTAAGTTGGATTATAATTTAATAAACAACATTTATGATGGTATCAAATGACTATGTATACAATAATAATATAGGACATAATATTACAGCGAGGGTCATTAATAATGTCATTCCATAACCATACGGACGTTGAGTCTATAAGCAATTAGATGTAGGCTAATAGAGTTACAGATTGTACGTGTTATTTTCGGTAATCTCAGGAGGGGGGTACTCACACAATGGACCTGCCACTTATCCGGAACACGGGGAACTGAAATTCGATCGGAGCGCATTTTTATGAAATATTGAACCTGTCTGGGGTTAAATTTGTCCTGACTGTTAAAGTCGCTATGTAAACTACTGGACTTGGGGGGTTTTGAAGTTTTAAAGTCTTTATTTTATTATTGGAAAAGAGTCTGCCGAAGTATTCTATAAACACCGAAAATCGCGAGTAAATAATGTATTTTTATGCTTCGGTCTGTTAAATTTCACGACAAAAAGTTAAATTAAATAGTTAAATTTTTATTAGAGTTAGCTAATAAAAAGTTGACCGTGACTAACTAAGATCAATAAAATAATTAAATACCTTATCACTTTATAGACCGGTATGTAGACAGACAAAATGGCTCGCATTCTTGTGTCGAGATCCCCGACCACTTGACCTCTTCCATAGATGAAATTCCTTCAAGCAATAACTCAGGCTAACTTCATTCACATTCAATTTCATCATAACGTTTTGATTTTTGAATGAGAATCTGATTGTCATACTTACATATTAATATAGAACGTTACAAGTTCTTGAAGAAAAGAATTTAAAAAATGAATCGGAGAGGACCCCAGACACTTATCATTGGGTTAAAGTTTCAGTTATTTTGAACCAAAAGCCCAAATCTAATATTAAATGTACAGCTTTGAATTACCTAGACTTTTATCGGTTTTAAAATTTGGCTGACCTACCTATTTTCCGAATAAATACTCGTCTATTACTAGGTTCTGGTTGATCTACCTATTTTCCGAATAAATACTCGTCTATTACAAGGTTTTATTTTAAATTAGCTACATAAAATAAGTACCTAATTAAAAAACAAATTTTGTATGGAAAACTTGTTGAGAACAACACTTTATATTCAATAATAATAATAATTATAATGCATATTGTTTATAAAAAAGTAAAGTTTTCCAATATGAAAATTTATTTTACATGTTCAATATGAGAAACCATAATATTGTATATACTGCAAATTAACTATACGATTTAAACAATTTTATAACCACAAACATACAATACAACTTCATTAATATCACATTGAATACGGAGAGTAAAATGCTTTTCGTAAAAGTGAAAATTAAATAATAAAATGAAAACTTATTTTAAAGAAGTGAAAACAAACAATTAACTGACTTAATTGTTGAAATACCATGTATAGACAGTGTTGATGACGCAATCGTTTGTGTTTTGACGTTTTGACTGTTAAATAGCCACACACACATAATTGATATTCCCATATTAATACATACTATAAAATTTGCAAATGTTTCGAACCAAAGTTGTCTATTTTTTATAAAAGACATCTTTTACATTTAAATTTTTGTTATATATGCTCATTTACGAACTCGACCTCACTTTTTACGTCCTAGCACGCTATAAAAATTTCAGCTTGATATCTCTTTTCGTTTTTGAGTTATCTTGCTTAAGACAGACAGATGGACAGACGGGCAGACAACCGGAAATGGAATAATTAGGTGATTCTATTAACACCTATACCAAATTTTTTTCGTAGCATCAATATTTTTAAGACTTACAAACTTGGGACCAAACTTAGATACTATGTATATTTCATAAATACACGGTATAAATACGTAGAAGTAGGGATAAGATGTAGTACCTAGAGTTTAAATGAATCATTCGTAATATCATTGCAGGTATTGATATTTGCTGTACAACATGTATATTAAAACACGTGAAAACAAAGAATTGACTGAGTTAATTGTTGAAATACCATGTATAGACAGTGTTGATTGCGCAATAATTCGTTTTGTTACCTCATGTAAGTTAAAAGATAGCCACTCTTGGAAAGCCACACATACATACATGTGACACACATATAACTGATATTACCATATAACACGTAGTATAGTATAATTGGCGCCTAATTTGCGTCCTGACGAGTAAACAGTGATGTTTACGAAAAAATCTTACATACAAAAGTTGTTAATTTTTCTAAAAGGAACATTTTTTACAGTGAAACTTTTGTTCTAGCTCTAACGACCATGCACTACACCAGCCCATCACAACTATCAATTAAATTAATTTTGTTGCGACGGCGGGAATCGAACCCGCTACCCTAAGCATACCGCGGACGGAATTGGTTACACCCTAATAGGGCGACAATTGAAATCTAAAATAGATATGTATCAAATATAGTTGAATAGATGGAAAAATTGGATAATGTTTACCATAAAAATGCATTGTGATTCAATTTTTCGTACGCATGCAAAATTTCAAATCAATCGATTGGAGATATCTGCTTCAAAATTGAGTTGCAATATTGAAACTTAAATAAAAGCTTGTAAAATACATTTTGTTGAGGAATAAAAGTGGCTATAAGCAAACATAATTTTCTTGATTTTTTACAAAAAAACATAGTAAATGTAAATTTTGATTCTAGGTACTACAGCATCCCCTTCTTCTTTTACGTACGTCATACTTAGTGTTGTTTTTTATTATATTTTATTTAATTTTTTTTCGTCTTTTTGTAATTAAATATTATTTAAAAAGTTTTTATTTTTACTTATAATTTTTTAGAATTATTTATTTAGTAGAACATAATCTTTTCATCCTTGTTTTTTTCTTATATTATTAATTCATAATTTTTGTTACGTTGTCTTTAACTTTCTTTTTAAATTGTCTTATAATAGCTCTGTTTACATACAAGTTGATATAACACTTATGATAATACAATGTCTAAAAAAATCACAAAATTCGTTAAAAATTATAAAATACGTTAAGGAATGAAAACAAATGACTTTTTATTTCATACGTTAAGGAATGAAAACAAATGACTTTTTATTTCAGCAAACAATATATGATTTTGTAACGTTACCTCTATACAATATTTTCAGTAATGTTTTCAATTTCAATTCTTATAATCTTAAAAAATAAAAATAAAAACGCTTTCATAACATGCATCATAATACTACATCTATGACTAATTTACATATACTTTACATATAAAATACAACCATCAAGGTATATGGTCACACCAACCAACGTTAGGTACGACCATCGATTTACTAGTGTATATAATTTTAACACAATCTTAATCATAAACTGAAAGAAAAGGTGTTTTTTCAAGAAAAAATACTTAACATAAATTGGCTGTGTGGTTTGAATACCCATTTATTAAATTGTTAGTCTTAACAACTGAATTGTTTATTTATAAGTTTCTTTTTTTAAACAATAAAGCTGATTTCAAAATCAATTGACTATCAATAGTATATTGCACATGTAGAGCGCAAAAGAAAATAATATTTGTAGAGCGCAAAAGAAAAACACAAGTGTTCGGAGATATGTTTTTGAAAATACAAAAAAAAGACTGACTTTTGTATAATAAGTATAATAAGAGTAATTTAGTGCTGGGACACTAAAAAGTCTCGAATAAAATTTAAAAAAAAAGACAAGAAAAGTTGTTTACACAGCGACTTTAACAGCCGGGGCCCATTAAAAACTACACCTACTTAAATCTTCCCAATAATAAGCACCGACTGTTAAGTCACTATGTAAACTACTGGACTTGTTTCTTTCTTTTCAGATTTTATTTAACGCAGTTGTTATTTTTATTATTTTAATTTCTTTTTTTGTAAGAAATTCACAGTAAATTGTGAGCATGGGAGTGAATTTTGTTTGAATTGTACACTGTATATGTAATAAAATTAATTTTAGTTTAATAATATTAAATACCTTTAATTTTTGGAAATTTCATGTCAGTAACAAACACCCTTTAGTTATAAATTACTCGTTGATAACAATCACAAGATTATGTTTCTTACTTATTACATTTAATACACGTAGCTACCAACCATACGTATTACAGTATTACAAAATAATATAGGGATTATTACAACATATAATTTTCTTGAACTTCATATGAACCAACAACATATCAATTTCAGGGAAATTTTAATTACTTTTTTTTTACAGCAAATGGGTACACTGGTTTTTATTTTTTTACTTTTATGCTTTGTTTGAGATAAGCACGCATATAATAAATATATTTAACAAAAACATTTATAATAAATAATTCATTAAGACAAACGGGTAGTAAATTTGGCAATCATTTGCATTAAAAATTTTTTTTATACCGTGTATATGAAATATACAAGGTATACTAAATTTAGTCCCAAGTTTGTAACGCTTAAAACTATTGATATCCGAACAAAATTTTGGTATAGGTGTTCATATAATCAACTAATTAGTCCATTTCCAGTTGTCTGTGTGTCTGTCTGTCGTCTGCCTATCTATCATTCGTCTGTCTGTATGGCATCACGATTACTCAAAAACGAAAAGAGATATAAAGCTGAAATTTTTATAGCGTGCCTAGGACGTTACAAGTGAGGTCGAGTTCGTAAATGAGCAAAATAGGTCAATTGGGTTTAGAGGCCGTAGGACCCATCTTGTAAACCGTTAGAAATACAACAAAAGTTTAAATGTAAAAAATGTTCCTTATAAAAAAATAAACAACTTTTGTGTGAAATATTTTTTTCGTAAACATCACTGCTTACCCGTGAGAGCGAAAATTATGCGCAAATTGTATAGTATGTATTCATATGGGATTATCAGTTATGTATATGTGACATGTATAGGTATACGTGTACTGTGATAGAGTAATCAACACTGTCTATACATGGTATCTCAACAGGTAACTCTATCAATTGTTTGTTTTCACTTGTATTGAATTAATATAGTGTTAACGATCCTTGGCAGGTAGATCAATAACATTTTATTTAAAGAAAATAAATGCTATTGATCAATATTGTAAAAATACTAATTTAGGACCGAAATACGAAAGTGGTTTTCACTTTCTAACTTTTGGCATGTATCTCCGAGGATATCGAATGATGTGTTAACCAAGTTTTGATGATTTTTATTTTTTGATTATTTGCAACGAGAATTTTAACTTAAGTATTTTTGTAATTTTTTTTTCTCACTCTGGTTATCATTTTAAAAAATCTCATGAGTTTTTTCTGCAATAGCTAGGATAAGTGTATAATGAAATTTTTGTGTAAGCATATAGATTTTAAAGTGTAAATGCAATAGTTTTTTAATGTTTGTATAAAAAGTAATTTTCCTAGTTACAGTCGGTTATTCTGAAATCTGATTTCTATTTTAATAACAAAATTTTGGTATTCATAAAAAAACCTAATTACTAGTCCATTTCATACCGTCCGTAAACACGATAAATAGAAAACGTAAAGAGATATCAAGCTGAAATTTTTATAACGTGTTTAGGATGTTAAAAGTAAGTTTAAGTTCGTAAATGAAGAACATAGGTCGATTGGATCTGTAAACAGTTAGAGATAAAACAAAAGTTTTAATACAAAAAATGTTCCTTATAAAAAGCTAAACATTTTTCGTTTGCGGCATTTTTTAGTAAACATGACTGTCTAACCATGTTTAAGTTAGAATAAAACTTTGGTGTCTATTTTTCGAACTCTATGGCAGATAGACTTAAAAGACTAATGGAAGCACTGACATTCAATACTTTCATACAGGGTATTTCAATAATAATCTCAGTCAGTTATTTGTTTTTACTTATTAAATTTGGTGTCTGTGTGTATGCATGTGAGTGCGTGGGTTCGGGAAACTATTTTTTTCACGACTTCTAGTGAATGCAAGGTGGTATCGATCTCGGAATTGCACCAACCGTTATATTATTAAATAATATCTTTTAATTTTAAAAACAAAAAATTTTGAAAATTGAAAAAGTATAAGAAAATATCACTTACTCAATAAATTTATCAACTGACCATTTTTTCTGTAAAACTAATATTTACAGAAATATTTACAATAAATGATTTTATGCAGTTGCATAGCATTAAGAAATATTATTGCAAGTGCTGGTTGTTGATCAGTACACTCATATAGTAAACGCATATTTAATCTCCAAGCTGCACAAATCTGCCCAATACAAAAATTAATACTACAGTGTTTTAGGAAGTTTAGCAAAGTTTTTTTCATCATGTGGACATGAAAAATCGTGTGGTCACATAAGGGTCGCACATACATGAACAGTCTTGTTCATTTGCCAATTCAACTGGCAAACTTATGGTTAAAAATCAAATTTTACGACAAATATATCTTACACCATTGATTGTGTTGTTAATATCACTTAGATTCAGTTATAACGTGTTACATTGCATAATGATGAGATGTGAATTCACTAGATGCAAATGATAGTGTAATAATAATAGGAGCCACTTAGATTCGAAGTATTAGAAACCTTGAGGGCTATTCGTCGTAGATATAAGTTCGTATACGTATATAATATAGTATTATGTAATAATAATATGTCGCTGTTACAGAGATGGTGTGTAAGCTGTGATGTGTATGTCCCAACTGAATACCCATTCAAACTAACAGCTAATTAGAATATATCTAGTTATTGTGACCAAACGCTATTGTCAAGCAAATATGCAACGGTGCTTAAAGAACATGACATATTAATTTACATTGTTCAGAAAAAGTGTGATTACATGGATTTCTGTTGTGATTTGTGGTGAAATTCCAAGAAGCTTCATGGAACTTTTGTGCGGTAGTTCTTTTTAAATACTTTTTGCGGATTTATTCACTTTGATAGCAACTCGAGCATTAGTACAGTAAAAGATGTTAAAAAAATCGACTAATGAAGGAAAATGAAAGAAACTGCTCGTATTTTGCTAAAACCTCATGGCACGCGTTTTTTCTTAGGTGTCAATGAAACAATAAATGTTAAAGTTCACTTAAAAATTAGTAAACTTGTATGACGTAAAAGATAAGACAACCTGTATTAACAAATGCCAACATTTGCTCCACTAATTGAAACCTAAGAAACACATTCCATGAGGTTTTAGCAAAATGCGAACGGTTTCTTTCATTTTCTTTTATTTTAACCATTTATCCTGTATTTTTTTTTAAAAATAGCTATGTATGAGTGACTAAAGGAACAAAATTATGCTTAGTAGAGTTAAAGCTTGCCCTTTAAAAAGTTTTATTATTTATTTATTTATTTTCCAGGAATGATAGCAAAGCTTCTTAACCTTTCTCCGAATTCCTCTTTACTATCTAGAATTTACGAATTGTTGAATTGATAGAATCGGTTATGTTAATCGGTAAAGTCTTAAAACTACAAAATTAATTCTAGATAATTGCCATGGTTAGATACTATTTGTTATAATATCTTCCTTAAGCTTCATGAATGTACAACCTAATTTTTGATATACACAGTGAATAAATAGTATAGTATACATGAGAGCAGGACATGAATATTATATTTACTTACATAATATCTAATATTATCTGATACATTTATAAAAGCAAACGTCTATCTGGATATTTGTTCGTTTGTTCGCTTAAAACTGTAAGTATAATCAGTGGTACGAAAGTACATGGTTTTTCTAAAATAAAATTCATGGGTTTTCAGTACCTACAGGTGAATGGTTGAATGGTTGAGGGGCTAGGTGTAGGACAGGTTAGGAAAAAAGGACTTAGTTTATGTATTTCGTTAAATTATAATAGAAATTAAATTTTATTAGCCCAGAACCAAAAAAAGGATTTGTGTTTGTCTGCTTGTATCTCTTTCTGTTTGTGGCATCGTAGCCACAAAGCAGATGAACTGATTTAGATTTTTTTACTTCGTTTGAATGGTAATTTAATGGAGAGGGTTTTTAGCCATTTTTCAATTACGAGTTTAGGGTCCCATTCTCGAAAATTTTGTTAGTGCTTTTTAAAATTTTGTAAATTTCACTTGTTTTAGTTGGAGTAGACCAGCAAAGCGGATGAGTAACAGTTAGTATCTATATAATACTTCTACGTTATTCTATATTATATAAGATAGAAACAAATTTACTTACGTATGTAACACAAAATAAATAATGGACCATGTAATTATACAGTTATTGCTTAATGTATTAATTGAAAATTTATGTGTGAGTCACACAATGTGCAACTAAACATGATTAATTTAATGTTGTTATAATATACGTTTATTATTATTATTATATTGTATGTAGTGTAGTTATATTAATAATAATCTGAACATGAAGTTCTCTTTGAATGTTACATTACAAGAATAAAAAAAAAAACTTTATCAAACTAGTGGTAATCTTCTTAACAAAACTTTAAAAGCCATTGTTTTGTAGTATAATTAATTTTCTATACTGAAAACTTTTGAATATGATGGGATTATTGATGAAGAAGCAAACAGGATGCATTTTATGCTTTTCCTGATAAACTTATTTGAATACTAAATTCCAAAAAAGCAATATATTTTACAAAAATAAATTACATAAGTTTTTCTTAATCATTAATTTTATTTAAAATTTACAGTTCGATAATATCGAACACAATAAAATGGTTATTGGAAAATCCCCAACCCAAAATTCTTATCATCATTTATTACTTACTAAGCTTTTACACATAATTATTTATAGATTTAATAGATGTAGCTATTAAGGATAACTTAGTGCTTGAAAAACTATATTCTCTTTTTATTTTGACTCAAAAAAGCTTGCAAATTGAAATCATCTGCATAGCGCTTCTACTATATTGTTTTTTAAAATTAGTTATATATTTTTATATTAGGTTAACTGTTGTACCTTGACAAGAAGGTCTCTTATTTTTCAAACACAACGTTGATTCTCGCATATTTCATTTGATTTAACTAATGTCATTAAATTATGATTTTCTCTGTATTGGTGATTTATATGTAGTATTTTGTTGTCGTCTTAATTTATAACAAAATAGTTTTTTTAGCATTGCCTACCCAATTAAATAAATTATTGTTTTATGATAGTCCCCTCTATATTCTAAAGTGACACCTACTATAACATTCATTTTGTTTGTTTTTTTTTTTTTTGTCAAAATTATTTGTTTTATCGTTTAAAAAAATTGTGATTAAATCAGAAATTAAAGCAAACAGAGATAATTTAAAGTAAGCATACAGTGCAATTCTTATATTATGTCATAATAAATATCCTGATCAAACTAAACGTAATGTACGCATATATTGGGTTGACTACTAAATCAGACATATATCTTTTTGAAACTAATATTACATTACAATATCACATTCAAGTAACGGAATATATTAAAATATAACTAAATAAAAAAAGTTTTCAGTACACTGTTGTTGGTGGTGGTTTCAACAGGTTATATTCATTCAACTTGGTACTGATTTGAAGGGAATGCTTTTGATATTTTATGTAGTTCATTATAATATCCTCAAGCAAAGAAACTTGTAAAGTTTAATATACGTATACGACGGTATAGTTACATAGTTGGGTAAGATGTAGTACCGAGAGTACATTTGATTCACCTTGAATCATTCGGTAATTTCTCGATAGACATTGGCTATTTGCTGGACTGCACTTCAATTGAAGGCATTTTATCATAAGGCGGGTAGTCTAAAGTCGGGTTGTCAATATGGTTCTGTTTTTGAATAAACGTTGGTTGTTTATTTACAAGTTGGCCATTTCAATTTGTTTTATAAACTATTAGAATGCAACGTAAATCTGTGGTAATTGATGTGTAAGTTTTTATACCATATTCCATTTTTAAACACATCAATAAATGTTGAGGAGGTAAATTTTCCAATACGCAAATAATTTAACCTTTACTTTAAATATCAAGCCTTTTACCTTTTGGCTAAATGGCTTGATAATTTTAAATGAAGTTGAACCAAGTCTTGATCAATTCTGAAAATTGAAGGGGGGTTGCCTGATTATTTAAAGAAATAAGGACTTAAAAAGTAGGCATATACATTGGTCTTATGAGAAAACGGTAGATGGATGATATGTTTTCATAGATTTCTCCAAAATTAGTCGGTGGAAATTGAAAAAAAATTAAAACCTTAATAAATTATTGAACACAATAAAAGCGTGTTGTGCCTTACTATTTAAGGATGTATGAGCACGGTAGCGGGACACAAATTATGTGAGTTATGTTACAACTTGACAATATAAGACGAAAAGTAAGAAAACAATTTTTCAATATTTGGAGTTTTTTTCAAAATATTGAAAATTTGTTTAGTTATTAATTTTTGGATATTTCGAAAGTCAAGGCAGATATCAAAAAATTTGAATGAAGTTATAACAAAATTCAGCTTCAAAGTTCAAAATAAGGCACAAATGATTTCAACCACAATTGTTAATTTCCCCTAGCGCTCGTACTACCTAAATCTAACAACAAAATCTATCATTGATACATTGTAATATGTTGCAATTTTTATACTTATACCATTTGAAGTCGGTTGTAAAGACAGACGCTCGATTAGATGTTTAAGAGCACCATCCGGTACAATCGAAGGCAGTCATCCTCAGTATTTGGGCTATGTTTCATGGTAGTTTTCATGTTTCATAGGGGGTGTTCCTCAGCACTTGGGAATGGTTTCGATAGTTTTTTAATAATTAAATTCTCAAAAAAGTTCAAAAAAGTTGAGGAACAGTACTGTAAAGAGGGACTATCTCCTTTTTGATTTATAGAAAATAGCTTTAAAAAGCTAGATTATAGGTACTACATGTTCCCCTAGTAATGGTCAACGTTAAACTGTTTTTAGTTGAGATTTCTACGTTTAATCTTGCTTTGTGTATGTACTTAAATATGTTTATCGTCCATTCTATTCCTTTGGCCAGTGGACGTGTTGTGCAACTTTTCAACTTTGAGACCATACAATGTAGTTTCTCAATTTTTTTTTTAAATTGCAAACAAAAATAATAACATTGTGTTGTATACAGAAGTTAGGAAACCTATTAAATCCGAAAATGTACTTAGAACATTTACACTAAGTCTACTATTAAACAATCTAACAAGTACACTCAGTGTCACAAAATATGCACGGATAACATATAGTAATATATGCAGTCTGTGTTTTTTTTTGTGAAACAGAGTGTCTAAATCTTAAAACTGTGCTTAGAAAGGGAGAATTAACTTGAAACTGTGGGAATGGAATCTTTTATCATGGAATAAAATTAACATTTATGCGTTTTGTATGACCGTTTTTCTCTTATAGTGTCTCATTCCAACACACTTTTTATATCCTGTATATATGTAACCAGGTTTTGCCCACAGCTTCGCTCGTGATAATGATTCACTTCAATGCATTTCTTACATGATTCATTAAATGAATGATTGATGCATTTAGACAACCAATTTTAAAGACCCACATTCTATCTTTCGACCCGCTTTTCCTCTTTTAACCCGCCCTCTAAACATCAACTTCACTTACATCCCTTTGGAAAATAACGCTGAATTTGACCTTGGAGTCTAGACCCAAGTTTTAAACGCTTAAAAATATTGATGCTACGAACAAATTTTTGATATATGTGTTCATAAAATCACCTAATTAGTCCACTTCCTGTTGTCCACCCGTTTGTCCGTCTACCTGTGGATACGATAACTCAAAAACAAAATAAGATATGAAGCTGAAATTTTTATATCGTGTTCAGGACGTAAAAAGTGACGCCAAATTCGTAAATGCCTGACATAGGTCAATTGAGTCAAGGCCAAATAGAAGTTTGACATCCATATTTACTTTAGAATTTATATAATTAGTAAGAGTTTAAGCACTATAAAAATAGTTTAGATACTATAAAACAAAACACCTAGCTCCCTGTAATTCCATAGTAAGTATATTTCAAAACATGATTATGACATATATTTATTTATAAACAAATAAATTAATAGTTTTATTATTTCCTGATATTTATTTTTAAATTATGCTATTAATAAATGTTTAACAAAGAAAATAAATAAGGTTTTAATAATAAAAAAATAATATAATAAAATAAAAAATATGTGCATTAAAAGAGTCATAATAAATTTAATTAAAAATTAAATTAAAATAACTAAAATTAATCATTGTAATTATCTTTTTCATGCAATGTAATTCAAACAATAACTGAGACAAAGGAACAAAAAATGTTATTATAAAGGAAGGCTGCCTTCTATAGTTAGTAAAGTCTTAGTAGCATAGCACAAATACATATTATAATCTAATATAGAATTTTCTAATGTTTGCCAGAATATACCTTTTTTATTTTTGATATTTTGAGGATCTTACTCGGCTTCTATTTAAATTATTCAATGGTTTGATTCTATATTTTTTTTTATAAAAAAAACCGTTGTGGAAATATTCTGAAATAAAAATTTTTTGTGTACCCTAAAATAGGATTCAATTGGCAATCGCATTGATTCCCAAAAGGAAATGTGACGTAAATACTTACTTTAATCCCAACCGGGATAATCCAACCATTTACTGGTTGGGTCATCCCAATCAGTTCCCAATTGGGCTATTCTAATCAGCTCCTTAAAAAATAGAAAATGCAATTATTTTGAAATATACCTTTACATTGGGGTATTCTAAGCAGGTTTCCATCCAGGGCCCAACTGAGATTGCCCAACTACGCATGCCCCATCGATTACCATTTGTTTATCAATTTCGGAATGCTGCTCCAATGATGAAGCAGATTAAGTATCTTGTTTTTAATGTCTACAAAATTGTATTTTATCATACTTATTATTTAATTTGCCTTCTAGTTTGTTTATTTATTCGGTACTAAGTTTGTATTTGAAAATACAGGTTCCAAGTGACAGAGGGTTGCACTTCGCTTAATTTCCTCTATTTTGTCTACTTTTTACAGAGATTCTTACAATTTTATAAGTTGCTTGTAACAACTGGGAAGCCGAGAGAATGGATCATGAAAGTTACATATTAGAACCTGATTTTCTAGTTTGTCATTTAATTCAATCAACTAAAATACCTAAACCAATGCTTGCAAACATTGTTCTAGAAAGAATATTGACACCAGTAGTCTTAAATTGAAACAATTTAAACGTAAGCCTACATAATTTATTTGTATACATGGAAGTAATTTGAGCACATAACTTTATCCATATCCGAGATTTTATTTTTTTATCAATGGGAGATGTTGTTAAAAAAATACTGTGCAATTGTACAATGTTTATGGCATATATTATATTTTATTTAACCATAGAGAGAGTTTCATTAAAAACAAATTGCCAATCTCTTTTTATAAACTACTATTGTTGAAAAAACCATATGTTTATTTTCACATAATAGTGTGTTTGTAACAACATTTGAGTCTACACCAAACTCGGGATATATATATACACCATACGTACGAGCTATATAAGTGTGCGCAACGAAACAGCGAGGCGATGGCTATTGTAGATTTTATTTGTATATAATTTTTTTCTATTGCTGATGTACATATAATAGGCTTGTGTCCCAAAATTCGAATAAAAATTTTTTAGATTCAAATGACAATTCAATCGCTATGATATTGGCTATATTAGAATATTTGTTCTATATCATTTATGTTTAAAAATAATTTTGGTCTACGAGTTCCATGACTTGTTAGTATGAAGCGTTACTGGCAATATCACGGCATATGTTGAACTACAGGTAGTTTTATGCCTGTAATTTATCATCTAGCGACTTGACAAACTCACCGAAATAATCCACGTATAACAGCACCAATTATGTTTTTTTCACATTTTAGGAGCGTTATTCTTGCGAAGATATGTAAACTTAGCACAAAACATAGCAGACTGCTTTCAAAATTTGCATGCTAAATATTCACTGTTTTCTATATTTCATAACTACTTCTCAGTATAGGCATTTATTTTAATGAGTCCGATTTTAAAAATCGAAATTTTCAACCTATCATTACGGATCATGGTCAGGACAAGGAATTGTCCATGGTCAGGCAAGAACGAGCAACACGCACGTACAAACGTACGTACTATGTGTATGCAATAACATTAGGTCGAGTCGTTTCAAGTCGGTGGAGCAATTTTTTATATTTTTTCCTGATCGATATCGCGAGAAAATGATATTGACGTCGTTGAGGTGTCGAGTCGGTCGAGTTTTTTTAAAATATTTTTTATAACTCTTTATTATACTGGGAAGTTATTCGTGTTGACCTCTTGGGTCTCAATATAGTGTTGCTTTTATTGTGTAAAATTCATTCGAAATATGTTGTATTATAGAAAAAAAGAAGTAATTAAAATTCGAAACAGTAGATTTTATTTGAAGAAACATAAATTTCAACTGAATCATGACAGACTGAATGGCAGAAATTATCGCAATAACAACTAGACAAGATGAATAATCTAGTCAAAATTACCAACATTTCGAGGGTGATTTTGTAAACTCTGCTGCCAAATAAAAAGAAAATATATAAGGCAATTAAGGCCATAATATTAATATTTGTTCCAGATATGGAAACGATGACATATAGGTACCAATAAAAAATCTGAAGGGGTTTCAATATGAAATGAATGTTCCTAGAATGTCTTTTTAATAATACCTTAAAAATTTCCAATATTATGCCTATTCATTACGATAAAATAAAATATGACTCTTAAAAACTTATTTTTGGTATACCGGATATTATACATTCGAAGAGTGTTTGTAATTGCGAGTGACGCGATGGTAAATGTGGTTTTACACACAACTCTTTAATACGTATAAACATATATATAGGGGTCAGTTTAAAGTTGGCATTGACTTAAAACTCGATAAACAAATTTAATCGAGCCAAATACTTCAACCGAAAAATGTTAGTTTCAAAGGCACATATCTTATATAGGCATCGAATTCGATCTAAGTTTTGCAAATTCAATTAAAACTTCACTATGATTCCTAACTTACAAACATTAGATGAACGATTTTTAGAAAGTTGTTCTTTATAAATACGCAAACATTTTTGTTTGAAATATTTTTTTGTAAAGTGAAATAATATCTAGATTTTGCAGAAACAATTATACGAAAAAATAATTTTGATAGAAAAAACCAAAACTAAATTGTTTCGAACAAAAATTGCTGCTTCTTTAATGAATAACAATTTTCTATTTTAAAGTGTTCATATATCGATAACAAGTTAGGACCAGTCAGGAGTATGAGTGAGCTATTCATTGACGTTGAAAAACTGGGTCAAGTTTAATGTCTGCGTAAGATGTGCGTTTACACACCAAACTTTTCCGCTTGAAGCATTTTTATCGGTAAAAGTTATTTTTCGAGTTTCAATCCTTTATCAACTTGTAAAAGCACCCTCTATAATATACATATAGTACAATTACATATATAATAAAAATGTTTATAGTTGCCGTTAATCTGTTTTGCAAACGGATCAAATTAATATATTAACAATATTTGAAGTATGTATCTATTACGATCATAAATGTAATTGTATTACCAGTGAAAAAGCAGTTGATTGTCAAGATTTTGTATCGTTTTGTAGTAACATCTCTCGGATAACATGAGGTCACTTAGATAATTAGTATGCAGTTATTGAAATTTGATACAAATAAGACACAAATTTTAATCTAAACCGTAATTATTTTATGATCATGTGATCGAAGAAAATATTTAAACATAATAGAGGGTTTCAACAAAATTTACATTATCTCTGAAATATTATGCAGTCGCTGTGAAAACAAATTGACTTGTATTTGCTCAATTAGGCAAATTTCATGATAGATTCGTCAACATGGTGTAATCTTGCCTTTATATTCCAGTCTTTACCCTCAACTGAATCTATATGCCAAACCAGGGATAATTAATCAAGTATATCAAATCAAAAAACGCTCTGAGCCCTTATGCATAAGCTTTGCACCCCAAATGAGCTAAGTCATTTTATGTCGACCTACGTGCTTACCTTATTAGTAATTAATGGTATTAATAAAGTTGCACGGTTTTATTATCACAAATGACTCTTAATTCCTTTTATTAATTTTCCTTTTCCAAAATAAACTACCTGTTATAATCCTGTAGAATGAAGAATGAATATGATTCAAATATATATTTCTTCTACAAACTATGAATCTGGGCCGCCTTTTTTTGTGTGAAAAAAGATAAATATTCCTGCATACCATAATGTTTCTTTCATTTTTTTAAGTTTAGACATTAAACAAGTCAAGTGATTTGCTAGTTACATTTGGCAACTTGACATTTTTCACACATTATAGGTCTTTTATTCGTTTATAACAATTATAATCTATACTTTCAGTAAAACCAAAGAGATTATATATATAGAGTGCACATTCTAAAAATTCTTGTTCCAATATTAGAAAGAGATACAAAGAAAGTCACGGTATAGTTTTTTCGGTCATATGTCTATGATCACCGGCACAGTGGAAAAAAGATAACTCTTCCTCAGATTCAGAGGCTGTCTCTATTAAAGTTGGCGCAATTTTTCAACACAGAAAGTATATGAATCGTGCAGTCTAGTATTACTATGTCTATGAGTAAAACAGAGTTTCTGTTAACACACCACTATTTCTAAGCGACGTTGCCGGATATAAAGGCGTTAGAGTACTGGAAGTACAAAATTATCAAAATGTGTAAAGATATAGAATTCGTAGCAATACACTGCCGTTCAAATTTGTCTTAGCCCTTATATGATTTAAACTTTTTCAATCTTGAAAAAAAATCGTAAATTTCAATTTTTATGATTCAATTGTCCTCTTCTTTTAAAATTGAAGTTTCTGCATACAAAAAAACGTGGTGATGAATTACTTTTCCTTTACGTTAAGAAAAACTGTTTCTTCAGCATGGTTTTTGTATGCAGTAACTATAATTTATATTCCCACTTATTATCGAAATGTAATAACAATCGGTATTAATAAAAGTTGTACAGTTTTATTATCACAAATGAGTATTAATTCCCATTTTTCTTTGTCAAAATCTGGATGCAAGAAGCAAAAAACAAATTGTCTGCAACAAAATGTGCTTGTCTGAAGAAATACTTTGCACAATCTGTCTTGAACTAAACACTATTATTTGATTTTAATAAGTAATCTATAACAGAACCATTATACTCAAATAAAATATATTTGTTATTAAATGACATAGTATATGTATACCTACTTATAATAATTGTAATTATAAACAACACTAAATTACTTGGATTGGTCATTAATATTAATAATAATTCGTAGAATTGTAACTATAGGTATAGTTTTGTAAATAGTATGTATTGTATACGTATATATTTAGTCAGTAACGTACCCTTTTTCTATTCGTAAAGTGTCAAATTAATTTTAGATTAATTATCGTGAGCTACTATTATTTTATTGTTAAATTTATAACATGTACTACCATTTTACATTTAAACATAACAAATAGTAGATATATTTAATAATAACATGTCTATGGTATGCTATACTGTTTTATGTACTTTGTTATAATGGATGTATTCAATATTATAAAAGTTGTCCATAAATGGTACGGCATAGTTATTAACATAGCAACAAATACAATGCCTGAGCTATAAACCAAAACTCGTAATCGTTCTATTATAAACAATTGAAATTTTGTAAATATACTCCAAAACAAAAGTTTATCCAAAAATTTTTACGTATCTCACCCGATATGACATTTTTTGAACATATCTTGCTATTTTGTTGCAAAACATGTCTTCCGAGTTTATGCTTTCGAAACGGTAGCTCCAAATGATGCCAGGTCACATTTTGTGATTAACAAATGTGTCGATTTAGGACCACGAACCAGGCAATTCGCCTACTTATATAATAAATTTATAAGTTGTGAATCAATAATTTCTATAATGGAGAAAGATGGATCGATTTTTGTAACTGCAGTAAAAAAGTATTTGTTGATTATTTGTCCATATTCTCTAGACGAAACGTTGCTTTGAGCCTTAGACAAGAATTTTCTTGCTTTTGAAATTGTTAGTACTTCTCTTATTAGATGACTTACAAATTGCTTTGTAAATTGTATTAATATATGTATGAATGTATTATGCTTGTACGGGAATCATGATACTCAATTTTGAAGTAGTTATCGTCAACCAATTAAGCTGAAATTTTGTCTGCACGGTATATATATATATATATATATATATATATATATATATATATATATATATATATATATATATATATATATATATATATATATATATATATATATATATATATATATATATATTGAAGCAGTTAGCCTCAACCAATGTGCGTACAAGTATAGTTTTAATGACATTGCATGATAAGGTATGATAAAGTGCTATCAAGTGGTCATAGTGTCGGAAAAATTCCTTGCTGTGTTTTTTCAGACCATTTAAAAAAAATATGATGTCATCATGCTCATTTGAAAACGCAGACCTTTAGAAAAAAGTCGTAGGGAAAATTTGGCAGCCTCGCCAAAAGAAAGTCACTCACGAAATTTCAAGTATGTATTAATCATCTGACAAAGCACCCTTTCTGTATCAAGATCTATAAATCATTCATTATTAAAAAATTTTTAAGAAGAACATACTTTTTAATGGTAATTTGTCATTTTTAAAGATCCAACGGATCTGAAAGTAGACAAAGCTTAAACGTACCAAATATATATTTTCTCACTTCAATTCTTTTTAAAATAATTGAATTTCACGACGCTTACACTATTTATTGTACCTAAACGGCCTGTTTAATGGTTGCCCTGGTAAATGAAGCTCAGAATAAGCCAAATTAGATTAATATCGTAGTACAAAGTTTCCATATACAAAATTACAAAATTATTTTCCCCATTTTAACCCTCAAAAAAGCTTTTCTAAAAATTTCTTCTTAAATCACGCACCTATAAAAAAATTGACCTTCAAAATTTCACGTTTCTATCATAACGGTATGACCTGGAGAATGGGTCTATATCGGGACATTACCATTTATGGGTATACATAAATACCTATATATAATAGTTATTGGTTTCTTACATTAATGAAACGGTATACTATAAGCTTAAAAAATTCGAAGAAAACAAAATTGTTTATTTTTTTGATGACGTTTTTTTATACTTCAAAAATAAATTGAAATTATAGTTGACCATATATTTTCTTTTATATCATGTTCGTGTATGTTGTTATACATCCCATGTAGAATTGACTGAACGGTTGCTTGATTAGGATAGTTATAGGCTGTTACTTTCAGAACAAAGTAATGACGATAGTAGCTTGTGTATCTACAAAGTAAAGTTTTCCTGATACAAGTTTGGTTTGAAGATATAGGGTACAAAAATTTTTTAAGTCTGTTATGTAAAAATTTTAAAACATTATTTGATTGGAGTGAAACTTTAAAATGTTTTTTTAAGAATCCTCTTAAATATTCATTAGTGGAAAATAAAGTTAAAAAGAAAAGCGGTTTTCCTGATAAGAAAGGTTGGAGTTACAATTGAATTTCAAGCACTGCAATTGTACCCTTTACTCTGTCGATTTGAAATTTGGATATGTTATATGTATTCAATTAGCCTTAGGTACTTTTATTTTTCGTAAATCCGGTTAATTTTCCCAGTTTTCATTTTTTACACCCAGGTACAGTTCATAAATAAAGATATAAACTCTAAAAATTTATTAAATAATTAACGTTTTTAAATTGTTGCTCTTTTGACAGCTAACATAATAGTAATGCCTATGGTTGGTGTCAAGTAGGTGAACATATTGTGACTGCCATGGATATGACACACACACACAGCATACCTACCACGGTTTCGTGACGATATCTACCAGTTAGATCACCATATGGCAATCCGCGTTTATAAAATTCGGTCCAATAATGCAATTATGGGAATCACTGGCTTACATTAGCGGTTACAACTTATACAGGTATATACTTTTTACTTGGCACAACACAAAATGTGCGACAAATATATACCGAACGGTGAATGAGTAAGCATGCAGAAGGCTGAAGGTGGATGATGTTGACGATGATGATGATGATCGTAAGTTGGTTTTCAGATATCCATGTCACGCAATTCTCGTGACAATAGCCAACTGTCGTAAATAAAATGTTATTACCCGCACTGTCTAACTCAAGTGTTCTATTCTCTCACAAAACTATAATACATTTCTGAATATTACTGCTGTTGTTTGTTTGACCACCAACCATACATACTATATCTACTATCTATCTAGCAAACAAGCTACTAGAACTAGATAGTACTAGTAGCTGACACATTCGTTGTTCTTGTAATATACTACATAATATTTTAACAATGGTCAATGTGTCTTATCTGTCCGTTTTCCATTTTATTATTGATGAATAAAAATTTGTCTACAGAGTGAAACACGTTATAGTATTTCATACCTCGATGATTGACTGATTTGAGTCTCCAAAAGTTATTTTAAAGTACGACCGAAAAAAATGAAACTATTTACATAGAAAAAAAATCAAATATCAAAGAAAATAGACAATAATAATTGCGGAAATTTCAGCTAGGGATACTACTGAAATAGTGATTTAGCATTGGAACAAATAGGATAAGAGGAGGGGTAACTTACTTGACTTATTTCCTTTGTCTCTTGTGGGAGCATAGGGCATCCGGAAGAGCTCTTCACCCGTCTCTGTCTCCAGGAAGCGCCTACAGCTCACTACAAGTCTTCCTCACTTAGTTCGCTTCTCTTTTAATCGTCTTCCTTTCCTTCTTCCTACTTGCGGATTCAAATCTAAGGCCCTCCTTTTCACGGCTGCTTAAGACTTTCTCAAAGTATGCGCTAACTGCCTCCATTGCTTTTCCCGAATCGGCAATTTAATTTGTGGATGATTTTTCATGCAAAAAGTCGTTTCTATTGATCCAGTCAGGTTGGCTCTTCTTTCAGTTTCTGTATTGGGTTTTTTAAAGAACAGGGGTTATAAGCCCACCTATCCTGATTCGGACTTGGGGGCTGCTGCCGCTTTTCTGTCAGAACTCTGTTCAAACCACAAGAGAGTGGTTTTTATTCATTTTACCCTAGCTCCGTCGTACCAAACCTCTTTACCGACAGCTCCGCCGTAGCAGAGATCTTCTTGCCAAGGGTCCCGATACACAGTACTACCATCCGGGACAGTTGGATCTTGGTTTTTCTATGCGTGGTAAATACACCTCCAGCTTCTCCTCCCCGTCTCTAGAGATGAGTCCCATGCTATAAGAGGAGTGTAAGCTAGAAATAACATGAAAGGCTAGCACTGGCGGTGCCACTTGAATGTAAATTGATCCTTAAGAACAGGTTTCTGATATATTTCGTCCGCAAGTTTTATGTGTGTATCTTAAGGATTTAATTAAATAAAATGTACGAGAGATAATAATCGACCTCACAAATAATCATAAAATCTTAATAATTTATTCTTTTTAAGGGATTCATGGCACTCCCTGTGTAAAGCCTGTCCGATTATATTTTATAAAATAAATATAATTTTATCTGTGTATGCATGCACACAATTGTATTCAAATACAAAGCGAGAGTCATATAAATATTTTCAGTTGTACACGTTTAAATTTTTCTCTCATGTTACCAATCGAACGCAAAATATACTTCTATTAACCATTTTTTGGCTATAACCTTTTTTTTAATGGTTTATGGCTTTTTAAATTAAAATAATTTTATAGAGCTGTTAGTACAGATTGGATTTTCATTGTATCATTTATTCAGAAATTTTTCATTTGTTCTAAAAATAGAACAAATATGTGTAAACAAATTTTTTGATTTTGTTTAAAAAATTGTTCGATTGGTATATGCCTTTTGTGTAATAGTAATATGCCATTTTCAAAATAATTTCACATGAATGGCTTTTCAATTTTAGTGTATATCTTTGTCATAAAGTAAGTATAAAGATGAAAAGGGAAAACAAACGAATAGCATAAATTTATTGTACTATAAGTAAAATTAGCTTGAAATTTTCAATATTTTGATATAACTGTTAACATTAAACGTTTATCTATTCCAATTTGATTCGAATGATTAATCAATTCAGCATTTGTAATATAAAATATATTCCAATTATCAATGTTATTTAAAGTCCCAATGGGATTGATTTAAAGTAAATTCACAAAAATATCCTGTAAAATTTTTTGGCTTAGTGTAGCCTCTTATATATATATACTTAACAATATTACGTCAAAAGAGTTAAAAAAATTTTAATACTTAGTTTATAATAACTGTTTTTTTTTTTTTAATAAAGTTTACCAATCATGAATAAAAAAAAAATGCATTCAAAAAAATTCTTGTGAACTAAGTTTAAAATTTTTTGGCAAGATCTTGTTAAGTATAGGATATATAAAAAGGGCTCCACGAAGCCAAAAAATTTTTCGACAATTCGAAAACGAAAATTCGGGAATTTTCTTAAATAAACAATTGTATAACTTGTTGAAAAATTAACTTTCAGACAAATTTCCAACTGTAATAAATTCTTTAAAGTGTTCAGCCATAAATTCTTAAATTAATACTTAATACATAAAAAAAATTAGTAAGTGTGGGATACTCGTTTTTGACTTCATTTGGCTATCAATCCGGGATGGTTATCAATTGCATCACTAAGGAGGGGGTAATTTTTATTTGAAACTTCCTCTTAAAGAATATTTTTTTCAAATTGCATAATTATTAATAGTTTACGAAATAATGGCAAAAAAGGAAAAAATTTTTTGTTAAACTTTAATTGTTTAACTTTTGCAATTTTTTTTTAATACGTTTCTGGCACTTTTTTTAGACATTATTCCGAATAAATCAAGCTATCGCACGTATTTTTACAACCATTATTTCTCTATTTCACGAATTTGAACTTGTTGACTACACTTATCAATAGATAATATCAGGATATTATATCAGGATATACATCAGTTTTTATAAAGAGCTTTACTCGGAGTTCTTATTATAGTCTAACAGTTTTAAAATCATTATATTTTTAGAGAAATAGGAGTAAATTCTACAAAAAATCCAAACAAAAAATATAGTAAACTTTTATTGGTAATTATATGTCAATAAATTGAATGTGACAGAATCGGTAACTTTTTATTTAACAATAATAAATACCGATGCCATGTATATAGTGTATTCTAGGTGACAACAAATAAGTAATTCTTGATATTTCCAAAAAAAAAACCAACGGAAAAATCTCTAAAATAAACAGGAAATGTCGAAAAATAGCCTACACATTAGTTACCTTTCCATTTTATATTGATAATCTAAAATTGTTTAAATCCATTTATAAAATCATAAATATCAATTTGAAATAAAATTTGTATCGACTCTATTGGTTGTGTTTTGTATGTATACTTCTTCGTGTGTATTTATTTGTCTTTGGCAAATGTTTTGTAACAAAAATGAAGAAACCATAATATCCGTTGAATTTCATAGTCCGGTGGATTATGTAGGAAAAATTTAATTTTTTTTATTTTTGGGTTAAGACCGCACCTATTAGTAATTACATATATAATTTCTTACTAAAAATTTGGGAAAAAGGATAGCATTGAAAATATACTGAATGAAGACAATTCCATTTTTTGGAACTTAGTTTAAAATCTTTGTTGTTATAAAATCGAATCCTGGCGTTTTTTTTACGATTTAAAGGGAACTACATTAGAATTGACATTTGTTCTGTACTAATCAGTTGAGATCGTAGAGCTATAGCTCTCTTCAGATTTGATAAAAACAAACTGACGAAAATGTAAAGATACCTTTAATAGAGATAACAGTGTGTAGGGGTGACCTCTTGATTTAGAAATAACCACTCAAGGTATATTGTATGCGTGCCTGTAAAAAAACTAGAATTTACTTGGGACCCGATACAAAATTTAAAACGTCTGATTTCTAAACCCAATAGCGGATCGTCTATTCGCGATTTGGTAAGGGCGCAGAGCTCTCTTTATTTCCATAAATCCCGCTAGACCAAATCAAACATGTTAGAGTATAGATTCCTTTAACGTGACCTTTGAATCTAGCTAGAACAACGTTGAATATTTCGGACCTAATGAATATTTTGTCTGGACTATTTTCAACGTACATATTCATAGTTATTTTCTGTGTTCCTTTGTCCTTATTTTGTTGTTCATGGTGAGTATAGTACAGTCAAAGCATCCATAGACATTCTGTGCTGTTGTCATCGTACACCAGCAATATACATTTATGTTCAACTTGTGATTATGTTGTCTTCTACTGTATATGAACTTATGTTGTAGTATAAAACACAAACATACATACATACATACCAACAGATTATACATAACGAGAAACCAACCTTAAGAAACACACTGAATTCAAGTTATTTTATAATCCCTCGACTTATAATTCCCTAGCATCAAACATTGGTTTGAATTTCTGTAACTGACATAACATTCATCTTACTGGAAAATTTAACTTTTGAAGAATTATGATTATATTTCATGTTTATATACCTTCTTGGTAGTGTACTGTCTATGTTCTGTATCTACCACCTAGGTAGCAAGAGCAACCAAGAAGCACAAGGACAACACAATAATATTATGAACTCAAACGTATTTTATTACCATTTTCTGCCAAATCAGTTCTTCTATGTTAAGATGCCTTAAAAGGTTTTGAATATTGTTCCAATAAATGTATTCATGATTTTCGTTTGTCTTCTGATAACAATGATCATAATAATTGTCTAGGAATAGAAATGATATTAATGAAGAAGGTATATAATAAGGTAATAAAATCAACCATTTTTGCATATTCCAAGATACCTCGATTTACCTTACAAGGAAGGTACAGCTTAATAAAGTTTTTACTATTCGTTAAAACTGAGCAATTTAAGTACAGGCATAGCATTGATGTTACAGTTATAGACTAGTGTCAAACGATTTTAAGCAAGCCAACATCTGAGGTAATTGCTTAGGTCCAACCATTGTAGATTCATAAGAAAAAAATGTGAAGTGATACGTGATCAGCATTTTTTTTAAGTCCAAAAGCGAAAAAGTTCAGTGAAATCACGATGTTTTATGTAAAAAATTTTTGATATGAAAATTTGACATTCAATGTATATGTTTTTGAAATGTATTTTTTGTTATAAATATCCCTAGCTGACCAAAGCAATACCTCAGATGTTTGGCACGTTTCTCACTGTACGGAAAGATAGGCGATGCTAAGTCTATATGAAACTGTAAAGTCAATGAGGCACAGGCAATTTGCACCAATTCTTGACCTGAGATTTCAAGGATGTTTGAAAATTAATGCAAACTCTTGTTCATAATTGGCTGGAGATAAAAGAAATTCCTAAATTCGAAGTCTATCCTCCACAATATATCATATTTTATTAAACTATATACTAAATCAATAAAATTATGGTCACCCTGTATATAATATATCTAAAGTATGTTCCTTATTCAGCAAGTTAAATGAATCGAAACGGAGTTCCGCACCAAAAACTTAAAACCTATTAAATTGTGATGGCTATAAGGCGGTCTTTGTTTTTAAAGTCCTACAAAGTCTACGTAGGTATTTATATGGAATTAATCCAAATTTTTTATTACTACGTCAAAACACATATTTTTCCTTTCCTTTTATATCTGCAATATTTACTAGTTCCTACCCAAATTTCTACGCACACCCTGAAAAAGTCAAGTTGACGTACTTCGTATTTAAATATTTTGAAAAAGAAACTCACTCGATTTATTTTAGTACTTGGGCATATTAGTATTTGTCTACTAGCCAGATTCAGCCGTAAAGCTTAGCCAGATACTATCGACTATCCACATCCATCCGTAAATTTTACTTTCGGGACACAACTATTTGACTTTATGTACATTTTGTGATTATATGTATTAGATTTTGAGCTTTGCACGACTGTCTTTACATCCCAAATTTTTGTTAGTTTTTTAAGACTTTATGTAGATGCGAAGGTAACCTATTTTGTGAGTTTAAAGTTTAAAATTAGGACTGTATTAATTTTAAAAATAACTGCTATATGCATTTACTTACAGTTAAAAAAAGCAGGATACAAACGGAACATCAAGACAAAAAACGAAACGAAAACAAAAACAGCTTTCAAGTAAACAGAACGAAGTAAGATAATAGATTCAGAGTCTCAATGTAAAAACTTTTTCTTATTCTTACAAATATTCTAGGCATTTACTACAGGTAATTAAACTGAAAAATGAATTATATAACAATGTATTGAAAGCAAGAAAGTCACGACAAGGTGAAAGTATGGAAAAAAAACGTGATTTTAATTGTATGAATTATTACAAATTTAATTAACTATAACATCAAAAATGAAAGTAAAATTTGTCACGTGAAAAATGTAAAAAATATAAAAATAAAAATTTAATAAATCACAATTTTTTTGTTTTTGAATATTATATAGGATTATGTAGTTTTAATACTTATGGTATATGTGGCATATGTTTCGCGTTTTTTTTAATATTATGTGCACGCACATTGTTGAACACCAAACCAACACCTAATCGAAATTTTATCGTTTTAATATTCACTTCAAATCTCATAGCTGACTAGTTGATTTGCGTTCTTCAATAAAAGCTATGTACCAGACACCCAATATAAGTCAATTTGCAAAGAGAACCTTAAAACATGTTGCTCGGGTGAGAGAAATGCTTATAATACACATAATTTATTTCTTGGTCGTATAGATTCAACAATATTTTTTGTAAGAAGTAGAAATTATAAAATACAGGTTTCATTCCGAAGTTAGAAAAATGTCTCAAGAAAAAGTTCTGTTCAAAGGTAGGCATGTTAAGGAGGTATATATTTCACCTGAGTTTTCAGGTTCAATAAAAAGCTTCCACTATCATATCTCTCTATCATACCACTCTCATAAACAAAAACTTAAAATTAAAAAAGTGTTTTTTCGTATGCCCTTTGCGGAATCTAGGTTTTTCGAAGAAATTTTTCTAGTAAAAAAATACATTTGCCTGCCTTTTTTAATACAGAACAACTTTTTTTCCTTTTTTAATAAAGAACAACTATGAATACAATAATTGCATCTTTATCTATATCTGGATCGCTGGTCGAGTACTGCTGGAGTTTGGAACGATAAAGCGATATCTAGAACGGTTGTAAAAAAGGGAGGAGGAAAGACTTTTTTAGTGTAGTTAGGGCTTAAAACTATATATTTAAAATTTTAATTGTTATAAAATTTAACGAATAACATTGTAGGGATACATTTTCATAAAAAATATTGTTTTCTATTTTGGAATGTTGTAAGTATGACCTTCGAGTATTATCTTCTCTACATATTATACAGCCCAAAATAATTGTAGAAAAAAATTTATTTCTGCCTACAAAACAGGAGTCTCTCTTGATAGTGGGTTTCCAATAATAATTTGTTGATGGGCGAAGAAAAATTGCTACCTCTATCATATCACATCTAAATTTTTTAGTAGTGATTTATGCATCCCTTATAGATGCAAACATGGGAAAAGTTCAATTACAACAGCAACTTTTGATATCATAAAAAATTGCGATTGAGATTCATCGTCGGAGTTAAAATTTGTTCCTTAGCAATAATTACTGGCTTCTCCAATAAAAAATTGCGATTGAGATTCATCGTCGGAGTTAAAATTTGTTCCTTAGCAATAATTACTGGCTTCTCCAATTTCATATCGATTATCACTTTTCTGTTGTAATTGAGTACAACGAAGTTATAAAATGGTATACTAAGGATGGTATACCATTTTGTGGAATACTTCGTCAAGTTTTCTCAAGTGGAATAATAGATAGATAATTTCGTCTATCTATCTATCTATCTATTATTGTTATGTTCTATATTGTTTATGGACTCAAAAAATACGGCATCGTTTGACCTCTGGCTGGAAGAGTGGAGGGTGGAACAGAGAATGAAATTTTGTGAAGTTTTTTAAATTTCATAAAATTTACTAGATATTTCTTATCTATTTCCATGCAACCACAATGTCCCACGGTGACGGGTGGCTGGATACAGCTAGTATTAAATATAATTCGAACTCTTGTCGCTTATTCGTGTATTTATTAATACATTGGATAAGCAAATTATTCTTTAAAAAAAAAATAGTAATAGTAAAAATCTTTTGTAAAATATTATCAACTGGAAATTGGAATTAAACATAAATCCGCTCTTAATATTTGAACCGTGCACTGCTGTTGCTTTATAGGCAAAAAATAATAAATAATAATAATAATATTTTTTATCAAAACTTATCATCCAACTACAAATAATCTGTAAAGTTTATCCTCGTTTTCGCTTTGATTATAAAACTTAGCATTTTTGAAAAATATCTGAATAGTATGAACTTTTTCCTGGAGTTTTTCGGCAGACCAACGATCACAGTCCAAAGTTAAATTACAGTAAAAATCCAATTCACCTCGTGGTGAGCTTACTTTTAAAGAGATAGTGAAAAGAGAAGATACAATGTTTCCTTCAAGTAGTAACTATAATATTCTCTTTAAAGTAGAGACTTTAAAATTAAAATATAATATTCATTCAAACTTTAAAATGAGTATCCATATAAATTCTGAAATATGCGAAGGCTCGTGAAATTTGTATTGCTTGAAGTTGAATGGATTTTTATGATATGTATGTATATGACGTGGAATTCAATTTGTTTTGATGCCATTACAAATTGTATAGATTGTTTATCATTCATAAATATAATTATAAAATAATAAATTATCTATATGTTTAATTAATGTACAAGGTAAATAAATTTTGATACGTTAATTACTGGTCAATAGTTTGTAATCAATATAAGCAATCCACGTTCAACTCATGTGTTATGAAATATTTAACAATAATATTACATGTTATGAATATTGTATTGGTTAGAAACCTGTTAGAAAATTAACGACACTGTTCATTTTTATGCCATGTATATATGAAATATATCAAGTTATAATTAGGTTAGTCCCAAGTTTGTAACGCTTTAAAATATTGACGCTAAGACAAAATTTTGGTATAAGTGTTCATAAAATCACTTTATTAGCCCATTTCCGGTGGTTTGTCTATCTGTCTGTCTGTGAAAAGAGATAGAGGTGAAATAGTTTAAATATTTTTTTTATTGTGAATTAAGATTAATGTTTATTTAAATTTGTTTATAAAATATTGTTAAATTTTCAATGTAAACGAAATATACTATCCAAAGACTTGTATGTCCATCCATAAAATTATATTATTAAAATGTCTCCTTACCATAGAAACGATTGAAAAAAAAATACACGGAACAGTTTACTTAAGTTTCTCCTTCTACCAGTCTAAATTATTGATTTTACTTGAATAACGATCATGGCAAAAATCGTTGAGAACTATAGAAGCCCATAATAAGACGAACGTCAACTAATAAATAAGCAAAATTTCTGTTCTTTTTGTTTTTGGGGGCCAGTTAAAGTTATAGTTTGGCACGAAGGAAAAATGTCACCAATGCGTCAAATAAATGAAAAACAACTCGAATTCCATACATTTTACGGGACCATTCCATTTGATTTTTCAAACGAGTGACAATGGAAAAGTTATTTTTTTTACTACTTAACTAATCCACACCAGTCCTTCAAAGAGTAATCAAAAAAAACTCACACAAACTTCTTTAATAAAGTGATGATTGGATTTTTGATTGTTTGTTTTGTTTTTGTGATTTACTCATGTATTGTATTGATTTATATATCAAATATACTAAAATTGAAATTAATAAAGTGATAGTTAAGTTAGGTTATATTGGCTGTCCACGAAGGACATACTTAGGCTATAAAGCGCATTGTGATTCCATATATATGTTTTACCACTTTTTCCGCTGATTCATACATATACCAAGCACAACACACCAGCCCATCACAACTATTAATTAAATTAATTTTTTTGTGACGGCGGGAATCGATCTCGCTACCCTAGGCATACCGCGAACGGAATTGGTTACACTATAACCAACTGAGCTACTAGGGTTGACGTGATGGTCTATGTCCATTTAGAGGTGATGGTCGACAAGAATATTAATCTAACTTATCAAAAACGATAATTTTCTCTGTATATTGAATCCCAATGTGGTACAACCTTAACCCCATCAACCTACGGTTTCAATTCCCACAATTACATATGATAAGTAATCAGCAGAGTTGTTAATGATTTAAAACATTAGAAAATCTATGGTTTTAGAAATGAAGTAAAATTATGTGTACGGTAATATTGTCTAAAATGAAGCCCACCATAACCAATCATGATAGTCATAAATCTGGATTGATTTCGAAGAACGAATACTGCTTTTAAATTATTTTCTATTCGTAGAAATAGTAAGCAGCTTTAGATATATTTATATAGATATAATAAGTATAAATTTAAAACTCATTTTATTTTAATTTTATTATTGGACGATTTTCTATTTTCAACGTAAAAAGCTGGATTGATTTTCTTGAAAGGTTTATGCATCGCATTATTATTTATGTACTTATAATACAACATACAATGCGATGCAATAAAGTAAAGTAAATGGTAACCATTAAATGTGTATGAAAGTCTCTTGCTATCTAGAATGGCAAAAAACCCTTAAAATCGACGGTGAAATAAAAAAAATTGAGATGCAAAGTTGATTGAAAAGCTACAGTTGAAGTTTTTTTTTATCATTTTGGAGTTCAATTTGAGACAGTAAGCTTATAGTTATACTCGTAACATTTTCAGTTACCGTTATACAAGTAAATATCAGCAAATATCGCCTCATATCAGCTGTGGTATATGTGCCTCATATCAGAGGACAAAACTATTTTGACCTCTTTTTAAAATCTTTTATGATACATTTTTTCCATACACCCCTTCCCTCCGCTAGCGCGGGGGTTAAAACTTAAAAATTTTGCTTTAAACCATATAGACCTCTTTTAAAAATAGTTTTCTGAAGCCAAAGCAAAAAACACTCCCCAAAGCCAGTCCACACACCCCCCAAACAATTATTTCCAGAAAGTGTTAAATTTTCCGTTTTTCGCAAAAATTGGAATCAAGGAGTCATTTTACGGATAGGCCACTCATTATTAAATCAAAAGATAATAAAATGCTATAATTAAAAAAAAAATTTTACCTCGTAGGACAAAATGGCAGCCATTTTAAACAATTCACTAAATTGGAAATTTTTTCCGAACTATTTAACGGATTTTGCTTAAATTTTAACCGAAAGCATTAAGTAATAAAACCTACTATTGATATTAGTTTCATTAAAATCAATCAAATATTTTTTAAGTTCCAGTCAAATGAACTGTTTTACCATATGTATGTATACATATATTTATAACTGGGAGGGGAAGGGACGACCCCCCCACGTATGAAGAGTAGTTCTTAACATTGACTACAAACCTACCAAATTTAGATATGTACCGATGTCTCCTTTTGCGAATATAAAATAAAAATGATAAGATTTCTGAAAAAAATTCCATTTTTGATCCCTTTTGTTGGTTAAACATGTTGCACCACTCCGGGAAAGTAAAAAATTTCAAAAAATACTTATTTTGATGTAAAAGAAAAACCCCAAAGTTTCGTTGCCCGCACTTTTAATCCATATAACCGCCTTTTTTTGCTTAGTTTTACTCCAATAAACTAGTTTTAACGATCGAATAACTGAATTTCCATAAATTAAACGCACGTGTCCCGATTAAAATTTCATTTTCAAACTTATCTTTATCAAGTCTGTAAATGGTAGATAAAATCATGAGAATTTCTCTTGATTATGAACTTTCGACTTTTTATTTACGACTGCTGTATATGAGTACCGCTTAGGACAAACGATCTTTTACGGATTAACCTAAAATAATGAATTATACGCATTTACTCTATAACGGTTTTGTTATTTGTAGGGTAATATTTATTTACCAATCAGTGATGTTATTTGTATGTATCTATTAGCATGTTTATAAGCACTGATCGATCGATCGATCCAACTGATTGAAGCTGGGTAATTGCGCGCTATTAATAATTGTTAATTACAATTACATTACTACTGTAACTACTGTAATACTGCTATAGGCATTGCTTATAACATATACACATACATTTAACCTAACCTAACTCTACCCACCCTTTATGATATGGTTGATAATATGTAGTGCAGCATAAATTTTACTGATGGAAAGAGTTGGTTGCGTGGTATAAATAGTTGTTGTTTACCACACCATCTATAACCATATAGGTTCCTACATTACCAACATATATTATTAATGTATACGTGGAAGGTGTTTATATACGTAATGAATTTTGTACACATTTTATATAGTTCATGTTTTTTTGCAATTATTATTTTTTATTTGATTTTGTTTTTACAATTTTAAAGTGATTTATAAAATATACTCATAATTTCACATGTGAAATGGGTAAAGGTGCATATGAGTCATGTGAGTAATATTCACACAATAACTAGACAATGAATGAAAATTAAAATTATGCTAAAAATAAACTGAACTCAAAAAATTCAAAAGTATTGCGTTTTTATTATCATGTAACAGTGTTTCAGCAAATCGATTGATTCAAGATACATGAAGGTCCACTTTTTTATAACTTTAGATACTTCTTAAATATTATACCTTGGATATGGATATTTACCAAGGTATACTTAGTTTAATCCGAAGTTTGTGATGCTTAAAAATATTGATACTATGAACGAAATTTTGGTATAGTTTTGGTGTTCATAAAATCACCTAATAAGTCTATTTCCGGTTGTTTGTCTGTCCGTCTGGCATCACGATTACTCAAAAACGAAAAGAGTTATTAAAATTTTGTGTATGATGATGATGATTGTGTCATCTCTCCCTTGTTGTCTGTTATAGGTATTAAGTATCATTTCCTCTGTACTAAGCGATTTTAGAGGAAGATTTCGAATGAAGCTTGTACGAATTCTGCCTCTTCCTCTTTCTCCATCTAATTTTCAAATTAATAATACGCTTTGGCGTAGTCAAGAAAGCAAAGATATCTTTTTGTACTTCCATTCCTCGTTCTATTAGTCTTCACAGTGTAAATAAGGTATTTCGAGTTCCAACTCCCTTTTTGTAACCCATTTGTTATGCACCGATACTAGCTTTACGTTTATTTTTTACACTTTCTGCAATAATTTTTGTAAATATTTTCATGCTGTGGTTTATAAGACTCGATTTATTAAAAATGCGCTTGTTTATTTACTAAAGTCTTCCTCCAAGTGTTATGAAGTATGAGAACAGACTTATCGAAAAAATCAATGTCATACAAGCATTCATACCTGTAAAACACAGAACCTCCTTATTTATAGCTAATTAATGAAGTTTGAATGCTACGAGTTGATTTACTACTGCATGATTTAGTACGACAACATTTCCTATTATCTTATTTATAATATTAAAGCTTTAGTAAGCTTTGGATAAATATAATGACTATGTATAAAAATTTGAAGTCAATAATTATGCTTATGAACAAAGTATGATTCAAAATACCAGCATTACTCTATAAAAAATTCAAATGAAAATAAAATTAAGTTGTAGTTTATAAAAATAATTAAAATTTCCAATACCAGACTTGAAAATGCATATTTTATAGCCAGCATAAAGTCTGTAAGCCAATAAATGTTGAAGTAATTATATTATTATTTAGAGTTGGCGAAAGATATTTCGCTGAAGTGCTAATCACGATTATCTAGAGAAAACCACGATTATCTAGAAAATATTTCAGTGCTACTGGAGCGCCATTAGGACAATCAATGGACACTTTGGGTCATTTGAGAAAAGCTTCCTTCCCTATAACGGGCTCAAGTTTGAGCCCGTAAGATAAAAATCGCGGATGAAATTTTAATAACATTTTTCAACTTTTTCGATATGATCAAAATTCATGCAATTTATTGGCACATATTGTGTTATCAAGGGCTTTCCTTTAACGTTTACGGTGTGCTAATAGCAAAACTAAAGTAGAAATTTGACTATGATATGGGTTCACGGTATAAAAAAACAAAATTAACCAAAATTATCAGCGAGAAAAACGTTTTATACACCCGAATACAAAGGTAATATTACAAGTATACTTTTTAGTATTGAACACGTAAGTCATTTGCGTACAGAAAGAAAAGTTTTTCAAAATAATCCTGTATATTATTGAGCATCATGAACTCAACACACTGTATATTGTGCATGCAGTACCTATTAAAAATTTTGCAATAAATTGCATTTAAATGACTGTATGCATATATAACATATACCATGTTTATGATACTGATTTTTCGATGTACTTTTTTTAAGTTTGATATCATTATAAATATTGTCAACTTTATCTCATATATCTTTGCTTGTTAAGTAAGTGTAGCGACTGAGAAATAAATGAAGATTACCCTATAGCACAGCATCCAACTAATTAATTAGACATAGTAATCTTTAATAATCTTTGTTCTAATTTTGTTATTCATGCAAAGTTGACAGAGAATAGAAAACTGCTGACTTTTATAAAATCTTATTTGATTTATTATTATGCATACATTTACTATATGTGAATAGTGGATGCTGTTGCAATGTACTTCGGCTAGCTTTAAAAACAGTAGGAAAAATCTAACTAAAAAAAATTTGTCTTTTTTATTCTATTAAATGAATTGTCTTTTTCATACTCTTAATTTACTAAATTGATGAATGTCTGGTGGTTTAATTATTATTTGTTCATATAAAATGTTAATTGCAATTTATAATCTGCATGGTTTTTTTTAAAGATTTTCAGCATTTTAAAATGAGTAAAATACAATAAAATAAAAAATTCAAAAAATAAAAAATCCGACTGTGTAAAATAAAATCTGAAATTATTGGGAAGATTTTAGTCGGTCTAGATTTTAATGGGCCCCGACTGTTGAACTCGCTATGTAAACTACTGGATTTGTTTCTTCCTTTTTAGATTTTATTTTACACTGTCGGGTTTTTACTATTCTTAGTATCCCAGCACTAACAAAACCCTCTCATTATACTATATTAAAACTTTTATTCTTCCTAATTATATTTAAACATGTAGGTAAGTCATTTACATTTTTGTAATCCCCCCTTAATTTTTTTTATTTTGATACCCTAATCGTTTTTGATAACCTAAAGGTTTTGTTAGCTTTTTGTAATTAACGTATTACTATTTCGCTTCAAAAATCCGCCATACTGTTTTGTATTTTCAAAAACCTATCTAAGAACACTTGTGTTTTTGAGACAAATATAACGATATCTTAATGAAGAACAAACAAACAAATATTCATACATACATACAAGATACGCGCGAAAAACATAATCACTCCTTGACAGTCGTGTAAAAACACTAAACAAAACATTTAAAAATATTATTGATTTAAACATCAACATAAACATAAAATCAATTATCGTATCGATTACTGAAATAGTTTTACACTAATAATTTCTCTCCACGCCTCAATTTCGGCAATCCACTTTTAACTGTCGCACGTGTTGATGTTATGACGGAACGATTTTCACAAACTTGAGATTTTATTACCTCTAATTCTCGATAAATTGAGAAGAAGAATTCATCAGCGAAAAAATGTCCAAAAAACGCACACACATCCATCTAAAAGTGATGTTAATACATTGTCCTGACCATAAAACATTAAGATATGCTGAAAATTTCTGTTTGAATTTTCGAACCGATTACAAGAATTTATCTACATTGGGACGTTAAAAGAATTATTGTATGTGATATAAAATATATACGAATTTTTTTTCATGACAAATCGATTTTTTAATAAAAATTGTTTTGATAAATATAATTTATTAAGTAAAACATTCTAAAATACTGTACAAATATTATCGTTAAATTGTGTAACGGGAACAATGAATTGCAAAGTTTTTGAATAAATTATTCAAATCATTTTATATTTTTAAGAATAATAATAAAAATTCAAAAACATCATTTTTATCTATTTTTCAGATCAAACATTATTCATTTTTGTACAAGCACATGTAAGAATTGGATCAATCCGTTTTGACCAAATTTCTATTTAAATAGAGATTGTGTATATTAAATAAAACTTTCAGGCATATACATATTCAAAAAGATGATTTATAACATCGTTCAGGCGTATAACATATGGACTTAACCAAGTTAAATGAAAAGGCTATTGATTTATTTCATTATTTTAATATCATAGCAAAAAATTTGAGTTGGTAAATACTGAAGCCGTTCTGGGCGCATAAAAAAAACGAGGGATCGATTGTAGGGAATTTTTACAGAATTAATATTAATTAATTAAAATCCCACCCAAAATCTGCACAGAAATGAAAAATTAGATTGGAATGGCAGACAAATAAAATTCATTAAGAATGGCTGAACATCGAATTTGCAGGTGATCTTTTTAAGAAAAAGGGTTTTTGCTTAAATATGAAAAAAAATTCATTGTCATTTACGCGGAGGATAAGATGATGAAGTAGACGGTTAAAAAATTCAACTTCGGATGCAAAACAATAACGAAGCTCTAAAATTTCTTCAGACCTTTGATTAATACGGAACTAAAAGAAGCGTAGGGAATTCACAGTCTTCCTTACGGCCAGAGGTATGCTGAAACAATTAGGCTGGCTTGATTTGTAAAAAAAATATTGCGTTGAAAACATATTAATAAAGATAATGAATTGAAAAAATGAATTACAATTTTTAATTATGTAGTCTTCAACTAAAAAGTGATTTTTTTACACTTTTTAGTTGAAGATACACTTTCATATAAAAATCAATCATTTAGATAACTGAACTAAATTAACGATTATAACTAACTTAATACCCGTACGCTTTGTTAGGATTAAAAGTAAAAACTAGTGAAGACCACCACGTTACAGCCTTCACCTCTCTTGTACTCACTTTCCCCCTTGCATCACACTGAAAATGTGGATAGGGATTGTTCTACACATTTACAATATATGTACAGTTTTAAGTTTTTTTAAATGTAAAATAAACATAATTAATTGAGTATATCAGAAAAATGGACATGAATTCTATTTGGTTTACCATTTTTACAGAAATCTTTAATTTATGGTTCCAAGTAGTGCTCACAGAGTAAAATACACGCCGTAAAATGTCAGATTAAAATTAATTTTTTAATTTTTTTCAAATATATCTTTATAAATTACCTATAGCTCATGTGTTATTCTGATTAATTGTTTATATTGTTGTAGACTTTCATTCAAATCCATTCAGTAGTTTTTGCGTGAAAGCGTACTAAAAAACAAACAAACAGTTTTACTATCACATTTATAATATTAATAATAGACCGTTAGTTAGAGGTAGCCAGTGCCTTATATACACATTTTGAAGTATTAAATGATTTTAATAATCTAACAAAATTGGTAAGATTAGTAATCTAAGCTTAATTGTTTAATTGTGGCAGCGTGGGACTTCCTTAAATAAATAAAATATTTACGTCAATAAAATTACAAATAATATAAATCTCTTATGTTCATTTATTATATTTATTGAAATGAAATATTTTTATACCTATTGTTAAGCAACAATTATTGCGGTATGTAGGGTATTATAGCTATACCGACTTTTAAACTACTTACCAAGTAATTGGTATCATTTCAAATATAAATATTTCAGGAATAGAACAGTTCCTTGGATATAAATTTGGTTTCATTCGAAAAACATCAGAAAAATTATAAATATTGTCAAAAATTATAAAGGAGAACTCGACAGAAGATATTTCGAATTATACAATATCATGCTCCGAAAATCTAAGATGCGGCTATTATTTTGGCTTACTTTGAGTGAATTCTTCCCTACCAACCATTAAAATTTATCAGCAAATCGGATTTAACGCAAGCCTCGATGCCATCATATATTCGCAGATTATTCTTGACTCATCTTTGAACATTAATGATTTAGCCTTCGATATTTAGTCAAATTTCCATTAGTATTTTCTTATAAACTGCAAGTTGTAAGAACTCTGACATTCTTTCAAAATCATTATTGGCATTCAACTAGTCCATCGCATCAAACATGCTACGTAAACCTAGCTCTGGAACTTGTTTTTATTACTTTAACTGTTTGATTAGATGGCAAACACTTTTTTCAGATTTAATTGACAAGGAAGTGTTTTTTTTAACGAAAGAACCGTAGTATCAAAAAATGAAAGAAAAATGCATGATATTCATACTGTCTTAGTGTAAGTAAAGTGATATCAATTAAAAACAGTTATTTCTGTTTTTGCTTCTTCAAAATAACCTTAAGTATAAAATATGAAGTGAATAGTCGAATAAAATAAAGATTTTAAATGGTTTGAGTAGTTTTTACCCACATTTATAATAAAGTGGTGTTGGATAGGTAGTCAGTATAATAAGTAGTAGTAGGAGATGATATTGGTATTCTTCTTCACCTCCATCATACCACCATATTACCTAACTATATTCATATAAAAAATTCGTTATGTAGAAGCAACGTAAGCTGAATAAATTTCCACTTAAAAGTAATTATAAATAAAATTATTACTTGTTGAGAAATCCTTAAAAATTAATTATTATAAACAACTTGATTTTTTTAACGAGAGTGTGTGAAATTCTTGTTCATTTATAAACTAGTAAAAATGGATTCAGTGATGATCAGAAAGGATATTTTTGAAATATAATCGCTATGTACAAGATTGTAAAGGTATGTTAAAAGCAGGGGCGTACAACTGGATCAGTCCCAAATCTAAAATTCCATATTTCTCCGACTAATGATTCAGCTTTTTCAAGGTTTTTAGGTTCGTAGATATTTGTATATGCCAGGCCAAAATAATTAAGACATGCATAAAATGGATATTTCGGTTGGAAACAAAAATTTTCGCGAATAACAAAAAAAAAAACAAAACAAAACAAAATTAAATGGGTAAGATTTAGGATCGAACTCTAGAATATCTCTTTGAGAGTCTATTGTCATAAAAAACAACTATTTTAGTGTTCAGCTTAACGACTCACTGTTTTACTTGGTTAGTCAGCAGGAACGCTGAAAGATTGAGCTTATCAGTGCACCACAACTACTTCCGGAACTGTTAGTTTAGGATGTTCGAAGAAACGATGTCTCATCTTCTCTGCCAAGACTCTAATACAAACAACTCTCCGATCTAAAGTCCGTTCACTTTAAAAAACTGTAGGTGTTCTTAACCAGCTCCAAATGACTAATGCAGTAGTGGTTGACGATGGGCCAACCCTTTTTCGTATCACAACACTTTGGTCTAAGTTCGTGGCATCTACTGTTCGAGAAATTCCAAAAAATTTTAATTGAGTATTCCTTTTACCCAGTACTTTATACAAATGTAGGTTAGCTTACCTTATATTGGCTGTCCACGAAGGACACACTTAGACAATACAAATGTAACTTTATATAAATGAATAGGCTCGTACTTTATATAAATGTAGGTTAGGTTAGCTTATATTGGCTGTCCACGAAGGACACACTTAGGCAATATGAATGTAATTTTATATGAATGTATAGGCTCGTTGGACATTTGATGAAATCTTTGCAATATTCCATCAACGATACAAAACCAATAACTTATTTTCTTCGAATAGGAGATTCATTAAAACATATTACGAACGTCGCCATGCCAGCCAGCCTTCATGATGGGTGTTTTGCGTGTTTCACGACTTGATGTGTATACACTATATATACATAGTACATAATATACAAACGTCAGTTAGGGTAGCATTTGATCGTTTCGATTAAGTTTCATTGCACTTAACTCTATATCATTTACGTTGTTACAATTAAATATTATTTCTTTTAAAATAATATACTTACACAACACATATACATACATACATACGTAAATATAATGCTATATTGAGTTGAGGAAAATATGAAATGTATGTTAAATATTTATAATTACAGGGAATTTGTAAATTAATTTTATGTAAAAATTGCATTTTAATTTGCTTTATAATAACAAAATTATTCATAAATTTTATGTTATGTTTTTTTTTTTTTATATATTATTTTTTTATATGAGTATGTATGTCCAATGTAATTGATTTTTTCCCAACTGTTGAGGAGCAAGGCTACGTGTATCGGGTAAAAAAAGCACATCGTTTTATTTTTACTTATTTGCCCTAGAACAAAATTTGTTTTAAAAGTTGTCTTTGGGTAGCTTTTCAACAAGGTAGGGCGATATAAAGTGACGTTCTATTATAAATTCTTGGTCGAAAATTTGTTCTAAATTTTAAATTACACTTACAGGTTAAAATTAATGAATATTTTATTTTTTTCTTTATTCAAATTAGTAGATTTATGACTCTCAACAAACCGACGTGTTCGTATTCTGCTATCTAACAGACACGCCACTTTGTTGGATGTCGGGCTAAAGTCGACAATATCGGGGACTCATGTTTTTTTTTATTAACGTAAAAGAGCAAATATTGTTAAATTTTAAGATACAAAAATTTCCCGCTCCTTAAATATGATACTCCTACTAATATTGCCCCTGCTCAGTGTTGTAAGATCACATTAGAGTCACGTTTCTATAAATTTTTAGCTTCGTACTAGTAATGGGCACTAAGTAACTTGCACGTCGGTTTTGATCCTTTTGTCTAGCATACTGGATGTACAAGGCTTGCATGGCCAAGACTAATGTTTAAGAGGAAGATGCTAAATTGATTACACTAAATTCGTAAAACTAAGATAGTCAAATTCAGTCTTGGTTCCTACAAACAAGTCCAAAAAAACAAGTCCAATTTTGATGAGGAACGTTGTTATTAATTATTTTGTGTTCTAAATGATTAAAATTTCTGAATCTTCGACATTTAATTCTATCCATTCTTAAAAATTCTCTAAAAAAATTGGTTAAATTTAAGGTTTTACAGTAGTCACCACGCTGGAACTTTCTTAACAACGGAAGTACAGTTTTTCAATTGAAATTGTGATTTAAATTTTACTTTAATTATTGTTTATAAAAACAATTTTTTTTACTTAAACACGAATTTATTAATATCATACATTAGTTCGTATGTTTGTACGTTAGTATGTAGCGGAAACTTTGAACATAGTTTTAACCCCCTTCAAAAAGTCGAATAAACTCGAAGTTTGGCATATTTATCAAGGATCGATGGCCATACAATAATTTAATTAGTTAATTTGATTATCCAGATCAGAATTTTCAGGATTAACGACTTTCATATCTGAAAATATACACATTTACATGCGCTCCCACCATATTTATACTGAATTTTTGATTTTGAACTATTATTTTTAACATCAAAATTAGGTAAAGTTGTATACCTTTTAAAATTACTTCACCAGTTATTAAATTTTTTCGCAATTATTCAAAAATAAACTCATCTTATTTAATTAAAAATCATTTGTACTAATTGTAATTCAAATTAATAGTTTTTTCTATTCTTTAGACAATAACTATATAAATAAATATATACTTTCGCGATGTCATTGTTTAAATACTAAAGCTTGAGATAGGAAGTAATAAAATAATTGTTTTCTGCCCTTAAGCAAATGAAGGAAACAAATGTAAAAGCAAATGGAAAGAAATTCTGAATAATATATTTGTAGGCAAAAGTAAAGTAAATGTATATACGTAGAAAGTACTATACAAAAACAAAAAGAATCAGTAGTATTAAGGAAGACATAAACTAAGTAATCGTTTACGAGTTCGGGTGAATTTAAAAAGTAGGTTAAGTGATTTAATTTTTTATGACCATGTATGGTATGGTATGCATTTGTATAGCTATTATACACATACAGTTTCGAAAATGCTGCAGTTTTTCAGATTCCATTTTTTTTTTTTGAGGTTTATTTATAAGCTGAATGAAAAGCGTTGAACAATCAACAGTATGCCAGCATATTTTTATAATATGGTGATATTTTACTGTAAGAAATTCTATATTTAACCCACGAACCAAAAAAAGAGGTGTTAATAGTTTGACCGCTATGTGTGTGTCTGTCTGTGGCATTGTAGCGTCTAAACGGGTGAACCGATTTTGATTTTTTGTTTCTTTTGAAAAATAACTTAATGGAGAATGTTTTTAGCTATGTTTCATGTTCGAGTTTAGGGTTCCGTACCCGAAATAACTAAGGAATAGGCGATGATCTTCAATATTGGTTCAACTTCGAGAAAGCTTAACGGAAAAAAGTAATTTATTAGAGAGTGTTCTTAGGTAAGTTTCAAGTACGAGCTTAGGGTTCCGCACCCGAAGAAATTATCGGAGATTTTTTAAATTTCAGTTGTATTTCCAATCACTCGAATATATTTTCGCAAGAAACAAATTCTTCATTCACAGACATGACGGAAGATTTTTACACCTTTACAAAGTTAGTCCATAAGCTCATGAATTTTGATAATGCCTTGAGAATAAATAATTCGCCTTATCGACTTTTGATCCTATGGTTGGGTGTTTTCATAAATTTTTTACAACGAGTTTACGACAAATTAAAAATCATATGTTTTAAGTTAAAAAAACATTTTGTCGAAAACATTTTTCTGCGATATTCCACGTATCATTTGCCAAACTGAATCCTTTCCAATTTTCTTGTTTTGAACTTTTATAACGCTTAATTGAAAAAACTCCTTCAACAAGCATTCAGTTGAATACTTTCAAAAATGGTATAATGAGAATTATTTTTATTAAATAATTTGTGTTTAATTTCAATTCTTTCAATGAATACAAAACGTTTCTAATTGCTTTATAAAAAGTTATCCAAATCAATTAGTATTATCGATAATTATTTTTTCGAAAATAGCATGTTTTAAATTCTGTAAGAGTTAACAATGACAATTAGTTCCAGTCTAGTTGACCTAAGTAACATAACATTTTAATACGTATCGTAGATACCACATTACTTTAAATTAAATTGTATTATAAGGTAAAAAAATTTCATTAGTTAAGCTGAATATTATATGGTGTCTCCAGTAATAATAGTCAGTTATCCGTCCATCGTTATGTCCAGTTTCAAACACAAACATGATACATTTTCCGATCTGTATTATATAATATGTGCTGATTCATCGAATGTTACAATAACCTTGCAAAGTTAGTTTGTGGTTGGTGCCTTTTACTACACGAGACGAGAAACTAATGTGACTGGCATTTCATGTTTAAAAAAAAAAAAAAAAATTATGAAAAAAATACTAAAAAACATTTCTCGACACTCTGTCAATTTGTCGATTTATTTACTCCGTAATTGACGTGAATAATGGTTAAACACAAATCTACATACTTATTTTATACGAGAGTAAGCTGTTTGTTATTAGATTTTATGTTATTTTTCAATTTGAATTGTGTCTCGTCTACTTTATGTAATATGGTATAAGTCAATAAATAGACATACCATAGTTTCCGAGAAAAATGTATTTTATTTTGTAGCTGCATGATCAACAATAATTTTTGTAAAAAAATTTTTTTTGTTCATGACGATGCTTTAGTTAATATAATCTACGTATATTTTGACGAAAGTTGTACGTTTCTGCTGTTTAAAATAATCTGTCTAAAGCAAATTAATTTTAAAATTACGGTTTGAAATACCCGTGTGACGATTCCAACGTCCAACGCATCTTATGGTTGTAATTTTGACCCAAAAATACATCGAAGTTGCAATGACTTTTTTTGTCTGCCATAAAATTAAGTTTATTAATAAAGAAAATGAATTTTAATCGAAATTCTAATGTCGACTTTATGCTAATCGAATTTATCGATTCTAGTGTAATCGCCAGAAGTTTGAAACTCTTGAGGAGTAGAAAAATCTTTTCAAAAACGAAAATTTAACTTCATTGTTCAACCTACATCTTGCAATTTCCCTTCTTTTGATGCTGTAGCATTAGGAATGCTTGAAGTTATTGCTTTTTTATTTTTAAGTTTAATTTAAAAAAAACCCATGGGATGGGTATGAAAAGTTAAATTAGACTTCCGAGGGTTGTGACATTGTGATGTTCTAAATCAATAAAAATATAGTTTCTAAGGGAAACTTTTGTTCGAAATTGAATTTCAAAATCTAGAAATTTTAAGCTTGTATCTCTACAAAAACAAGTAAAATCAAGCAATGAATGGGCGTATATTGCTAACAATTCCAATTCATTTTCAATTTGATTTATCGACACGTTTTTTGAAAAAGTTATCGAAACGTTTGCTTCCAACAATAGTTTTTAATGAACAACTTTCTAAAAAACGGAAATTCTAATTTAAAAATGGCAGTGATATCATTGTCTTGTCTATTTGAGAAATTTTACGAATAAGTACAAATATTGAAATTGATAGGAATTTTTTTTAGATCCGGATCAAAGATAAGTCCTACCAAAAAATTCTTATATTTGGTACGTAAACTTGTCTTTTTGACTTCAATTTTATCAAATCAACTTACAGATAAGTTTATATATTAGTTAGTAAATATTAGTTAGTAAATTTTGTTTTAATCGAATACGTTAAGCTTCATATGAAACGCATTTAGTCTAGCTGGCCACTACGCCAATCAAAAACTATCAACCTTCACCTGGAATTTAATTTTCGCATACAAACTGTAGAATGAATATTCAGAATATCGTTGTAATTTTAATAGAAACACATGTGTCAAGAGCTCATTTACTAAATGGTGTTTCTCTTACATATTTCATTAGTAACCTCATTATAACGATCTACGACCATTCAAGGTTGTTAGAAAAACCATCGTATCATGTAATAAAAACACCGCCCATAATAAATGTACAGAAAGTAACAATTTAGCCCATAATAAATGTACTGAAAGTAACAATTTAAAAATCATTTTTACTAACACGTTTATATAAACTTGGATTGTAACTAATGTAATAAAATTTTGACTTCCGGAAACCTGGATTACTTGACCATTCATTTCCATAGTAATTATTTTTATTTTAAAATTATATGTCATGCTTTTTTCAAACTGAATCGATTTTGAAGATCATCGCAAGTTTTTTTAGCTTTTTCTTATACAAAACTCTAAACTCGCACACTCTCCGTTAAATTACCTTTCAAATTAAAACAAAAAAACTAAAATCGGTTTATTCGTTTAGGCGCTACGATGCCACAGACAGAGAAACACACAGACACACACACATTGTGGTCAAACTTATAATACCCCTTTTTTTGGTTCAAGGGTTAATAAAATCAGTTAGTTTAATGAATGAATGTAGGAATCACTACACGCGCTGAATTTAATTACAAATGAACTTATCATTCAACTTTTGTTGCAGTTGAGCGTTTAATTTGAAACTTAAATTCTTTCTGTGTAATAAATGTTTGCAATGGTTTGTCATTTTGTACTTTTTACCCATATCGATGTAAATATCATTGTTCAATTATCGATATGAATACAATGTATACTGGAAGCTAATTGATTATGTGGAGATTTAGAAATTAGAAAAATAAATAAATGACTAAACTAATTTCAAGTGTTTTGAGATTTTATCTCCCTTAGTTCTTCGATACTTGGCTATTCGATGAATCAAATATTCTAAACACAAATATCATACATGAATTTCAAAACAAAAAATCTGAAAATAATAAATGCTATGCAAGAATTCTGCAAAACGTTTACAGTAACTTATAGCCTAGTCAACTAGTTCAAATGTAGAAATAATGGTAGTAAAAATACGTGTAATAGAGCGTTGGATTCGGAATGACGTTTAGAAGAAAGTGCTAGTAGTGTTTTTTCAGCACTTAAAAAACTCCCATTCCGGGAAGTCTGTCTACATTATTTAAAATCTTTAATCTGAAAAACACTTCTGGCACATTTTTCTCGACATCATAATCCAACGAGATATCACACGTATTTTTACTACCATTATTTCTATATTTCACCAATTTGAACTTGTCGAGTAGATTATTGTAGAAAAGACCACTTATACATTTTTTTCTAATGAATGATATTGTAATGTAAAACTGAACTTTTTAACTAAATTTTAAATCTCCATGCACGTCAATGGAAGTTCTATGTGCGAGTTTATAAGGTATGTAGAGTAGGACGAACTTGTTTCATGTAAGTTTTTTACTTCAAGACGAAGCCGATAAGTTTCAAAATAGAAAGTGCTGAGCGTTAAAACTGACAGTTCGATTGATACCTGGTCGTTATAGCTGATATGCTGTTTTATCCGATGTTCTTAATAGTTTTTCAAACAATTTATTTCGAAAAATCTTAGAGTTCTCATTTATTATCTTCGATAATATATTTATATAATACTCACCCTGTATCTATACACTTATGTTTCTAGCAAGAACACATTCATTTTAAAAGTGTTATATATATTTTTTCGGCGATAATTATCATATCATGCGGCAGGGTAGACATCACAACACTTAATATATTACAATACAAAATATAAATATTATACCTTACTTACAATAAAACAATAGTAAATTAGCTTAAAGTTGAATGGTTGTGTTGTTTTTTTTATATTGTTTAGGTTTCAGACACATTTTGTTGCTTATCTTTAAATCCTTAAAACAATACAACCACCATCATAGCAGTTAAACAATATATTATTTAGATAGGTAGGTAGGATAGGTAGGAGCTACCAAGTAGGATATAATAAACCTGTACAAAGTGTTTATTATAAATATATTTTATCTTTTGTTACGTTTGCTAATTGTTCTTCATTCATTTTTAATGCAATTGTGTATTTACTGAGTTTAATTCTTTGAGTAGGAATATTCTACTTATTAAACTTTTATATGTCGTTGTCTGATGTTGCTTTTCTGAAATATCTGCACTTGGAGAATGCTACTCTTAAGGATGTACGAATGAAGTTGGATTAAATTCAAATCAATTCTGAAAATTTTAAGGGGAGGGAGGTTGCAGGATTGTTTAAATAGATAAATGACTTCAAAAGTAGGCATATTGAACACTGGTCTTATGGAAAATCGCTCGATGAATGTTTTCATTCATTTCTCCAAAAACTAGTGGGTATAAATTTTAAAAAAAAAAACTACACATATTAAAAAAAAAAAATTTGGAAAACAAAAACTGTATGTGATGGTGAGGTTATCACCATCAGACAGTCGCTTAAACGGCTCTTCAATTGTTCTTCAATACAGCTGTTCAATCTGGCCACAGAATGATCTGATGCGGGTTATTCTTAGCGTACTTGTACTACCGTCGAGACGAATCGGAACTGTGCCATCAGTGCCCTTAGTAATGCGTTCCTCAGATAACCACTTCCAGATCATATGTTGTGTATTGATTGAACAATTGACGGTGATTGACTTGCATGAGCTTTGAACCTTAAACCTATGGAATAGAAGTCGTACACTCTACCAAGCCTACCACACCGCCGTTGGAAATGACAACAAAAAAATAGAATGTAAATTTGATTTTTGCTCAATTGGTCTTTAGCTGACTTAGATTAACGGTAAAATTGCACTACAATTGGGTTCGTTTTTTTTTTAAATTGTGACAAGTATGGCAGGGCACAGATAGTTTAATATAAACGTCCATCAGTTTTACATAATAGTATAAAAAATTTCAAAACACCGAGTCCGGTATAACTGTTTATTGGTAAATATTAGACTTGAAAAATATTTTCAGATTCTTAATTGTAATATAACTTTTCTAAAATCTTACTGATGATTAAAATTTCCAGTTAATATTAACAGAATACTATGTTCTCTCTTCTACTCCTCATCTTTCTACTCTTAACACGCTCGTTTGTGAGTTCTGACGGCACATTTAAGCGATATTATAAGTGCATATACGTTGACAAAAATATGTCTACATTCATGTCAATGCGCACATGTAAGAACATGTAAAACATTTTTAGACTGCGAAATTAATAATACTTGCTAATTAGTAAGATGTGTGTTAAACAAATTTCTGCCGAAATAAAGAGAATTTACTGTCCCATTTTTGCCCCATTAACGGAATACATTTTAGGTGAATGGAAGGCAGGGAATTATCTTGGCTTCCTATCACAGGCATCGCATTAGGACAAGTTAATGTTTGAATAAGTTGATTAAGTAAATAGGCAATATACTATAGTCTACTATATTGAATATCGTTAGTCTTACGTAAGTAGTAAGTGCTCTTGATGCACAAGAAGACATTTGCACATGCTATTGTAACATTCTTGATGGTATCGTACAAAGCTAAATATCCTTCTATATGTTGAATAGGCATGGAAGTAAGAAGGGGGCGCAATATACTAGAACTTCGTAAACACATATTGAATTAATATACAATTCGCTTATAAATATATAGCCTACCTCTCTCTGATGGTGGTTCCATAAGTAATATGGTTAACATAATCACGCTAACATTACTAAACACAATCTTAGTCACGTGACTAATATATATCATACTGGTTTTGTATATGTTTATAGCAAAGACCTACCTACCTAGTAGGTAGATATATATGTGACGCTGTTGCTTCACAAGGTTAGTTTTGTGAGTAATAAAAATAAAATTTATATATTCAGATTAAATATAAAAAGAATATAAAATACAAAATTTTTTATTATTTTATTTATTTATATTTAAATATAAATATTGCGTTTTTAAAATCTAAACGAACGGAATGTTAAGTCTGTTGTTAAAACGGATTATTAAAAAATAAAAAATTTAAATTAATACAAAATATTCCTGACTTCTTCAGTGCGTATAGTGATAGCTCATCACTTTATTTTTATTAAGTTTCCGCTCGAAACTAAAAACAAATAAAAAAACCCTCCTTTTAGTTTTCAAGTACTCGGTACATCATTACTTCTTTTGTTGTTACTAGTTGGAACACACTGAATAATGATTCTCAAGTCAAACCTGAATTAACTTGGGCTGAATAAAAATTATGCTGATAAAGCCTGCAAATGAGACCCGAGTAAGCTCAAGCTATGTTAATCTGATCAACTTAGTTACAAAGGAAAATTTTTTGCCATGAATCAACATTCAGCGATTGTTGTTTTTTTTTAAATCATATTTCCAGGGACCTGTGGATTGAAAATTTAAGAGTATTATTGTCAGTAGGCTCAGTCCGAGTTAGAAAATTCGAAATTTTTTTATAGTTGTTTTACAATGAGTTTTTGTTTCAAACAAATCGTTTTAGTAATTATAATTAAAAACTGTACGAGTAATATTATTATGATATGTTAGGCGCTAAGCGCGCAAACGTACGGAGGTCATGCTTAAATGCTCATTGAGCAGAACGGGTGTTTCTCTCTTAGTTTTGTATTGGAACATCTACAACATATTATAATTCAAGAATAGTTATTGTTTTGTATCTTAAGCCGAGTTTTAAATATTCTAGGAGCGCAAATAAATGTATTCTTATGATAAGCATATTACATGTTCTGCATTTATTTGCACTCCCACCATATTTATTACATCGACTCGTTTGGCAGGGAAACTAAATTAATATGAAATTTTATACAGTGCAACCTTAATATAACGAACCTCAATATAACGAATTCCTCGATTTAACAAATTTTTCGCAATCCCCTTGAATTGTCCATAAGAGTCAATATAAAATATACCTCTACATTACGAATATTTTTTGCGAACAGCCTCTTTATAACGAATTTTCAACTACATAAAAAATTTAAATACCTCTAAATAACGAAATTCGTCAATTCAAAACCTTTATATAACGTATAAAGTCCCACCAATATATGACAGTTAGTATACTCCATAGTATGTAATTCATGTCGCGAAAGGTTCCGACACTTTTTTCCTCTTTATAACGAATTTTAGACCAACTTAACCTGAATATAACAAACCTCAGTTTAACGAATTACTTGATATAACGAATATTTACTGGTTCCCTTCAGATTCGTTATATCGAGGTTGCACTGTATATAAACGGTTGGAGTGTCATTCACTTAAGATAATAATGATACCAGATGGCATGGAAATTGAAAAAATTGACAGTTTCTTAGAATATTTTGAACGAATGTTCTTAAAATTAAAAATATCAGCTTCAGCTTTTTAGCTCTCCTATGTATTCAATGCAAAATATTAAAACACATAACCTCTGCTTGTTTTTTATTTCATTTTATGTAATCTATTAAGATAACTATGTTCTATTTTGGTTAGTAAATTGAAACTAAGGTTTTGTAAATGGTGCTTACCTGCGAGAATCGGCACAACTAGTTACTTGAGCTGTAGATTGAGTTCAAGCAAAAAGACATATATATTTATTACTTATTATTGTTGTTCACATTTTAATTATGCACACAATATTTACATCATGGTCCGTTCGACTAATTTTGATATATAATATGTTACATTCAATCGTAAACTAATTATTGACAAATGCTTGTCTAGTAATCTTAATTAAAGAGAATTGAAAAAATACACTCGAACCAGGACTCGAACCCGGACTTCTTGGATTCATGTCAAGCGCCCTACCAATTAGGCTATTCGAGTTCTAGACACGAATGCAATTTTTTCAACTCAATGAATTTTTTACTTTGTTTATCCACTTTATTTATTATTATTACTTATTATTGTTGTTCACATTTTAATTATGCACACAATATTTACATCATGGTCCGTTCGACTAATTTTGATATATAATATGTTACATTCAATCGTAAACTAATTATTGACAAATGCTTGTCTAGTAATCTTAATTAAAGAGAATTGAAAAAATACACTCGAACCAGGACTCGAACCCGGACTTCTTGGATTCATGTCAAGCGCCCTACCAATTAGGCTATTCGAGTTCTAAACACGAATGCAATTTTTTCAACTCAATGAATTTTTACTTTGTTTATCCACTTTATTTATTATTATTACTTATTATTGTTGTTCACATTTTAATGATGCACACAATATTTACATCATGGTCCGTTCGACTAATTTTGATATATAATATGTTACATTCAATCGTAAACTAACATATATATTTTCTTCTTGGCATATCCAACAGATTTCCCAAAAAATATAAAATAAAAATCATGATATCATATTGGGAATTTTTAATCACAAAAATGAGGCCCGCTAGTCTCTTCACTGAAGCACTAATATTTTTTTTTAAATATTAATTTATAATTGTGAACTATTTCTTATTCCCATATCAACAGTATTATAATTCTTATACACATGCATTCTTATAGAAGCTCATACTTTGTATACATACATATAAAAAACTAAATTTAATATTGCAAAACCATACCTTTGAGGGCTCGTAAAGTACCCATATACCCAAGTAATGTATTTTCTAAATATTTAATAATCAACTATAACATTAAGTGTATAAAATTTGAACCTAGAGATAAATATTCAAACAGACATAAGGATTACGCATAAGTTTATTATAAGGCTAACAAAAGGTACAAATAGAAATTTTAGTGGTATGTATTTTTTTAACACAAAGAAAGAAAGTATTAGTTTTTATCTCGAAATCAATAATTTAAACGTGCATAAAATGCGGTATGTGTTTCAATTTTTTAATAAAAAAAATAAGTATATGAGATACTAGAGTGATACCCACCCGTTTTGCTTGGTTGAAAAGTAAAGATTGATAAAGATTGCTCCCGCTTATCCCTTTTCTATAAAATTCGAAATAATGGTGGGGATTGTTTTACACAGGTAAAATATATTATTTTTTTAAATGTATATTAGTAATGAGAAGATGGCCTTGAAATATTTTATATTGACTATGTTTACAGAAATCTGTAATTTATGGTAATTTCAAATTTCAAATTAAATTAAATTTTTTTGAATATATCTTTATAAATTATATCTCATGTGTTATTCTAATATATTAGCTATATTGCTGTACAGTTTCATTGAAAACCATTCGCTAGTTTAAGCGCGAAAGCGTAACAAACAAATAAACAAACAAACATGCTTACTTTTGCATTTATAATATATAGAGATAGAGATTTATTGAATAATCTGAATAATGTTGAAAATAATTCTTGAAGTTTCTAAGAACTTGAATATTAGTAATCAGAAGTGAAACATCATATCCATTCCTGCCATGATTCTCTGTACCAGGAAAAAGAGAGAAAATTTATGCCGTTAATGGATGCCTCCACTTAAAAACAGAAATAAAACAACGGTAACGGCAGCTTTTATAGAAACTTATAGCCTTTTATAGAAACTTGAAACAAGAGCCATTGAAAGTTGGTCCAGGGTACTGAGTATACTTACAGGGTACTAAGATTGACGAAGAACGAAAAAGGTGAAATATTTACAGTCTTATATAGTCTTTTTATATATAGTTCTCTATATGCAAAGCGATTCGATCAATACAATTATTAATTTAATCAGAAAGCCGATTTGAACTCAAAAATGATACATACTGCGGCTTTTTTCAATACAGAAAACTTAACTTTTAGTTTATTATTTCATTTCATCATATGTTGTGTTATGTTTGTTTCTTAGGGAAAAAACTTCTGATAATTTATTGAGTGTAAAAAATGTTTATAAAGAGAATATCATATTAACTTATTTTTCTCTACAGGTATTTTCATTACGAAAACGATACAAGTTTTGACATCGCAACGTATAGGGAACGGTGTAATGCCAGGAATCAAAATTAATATGCATGTGTTTGTTAAGTTATAACTCTGGAAATAGTCTATCCTGGCGGAATTATTTTCCTATGCTATGTATTTTTTTGTAATTTAAATACTGTATTCAAATATGCTTTGTCTGTCTTTCTTGCTACACCATCATAACGTTCCATGGAAGGCATTTTGACGTTCCCATGATAGCCCCATTGATTGTATCTGAAGCCGCTTCCTGAAAAAAGTAATAGTTACAGTTCTCCCTAGAGCATCATAGAGTATATATATGATTGAAAATTGACATGTTTTTTTACTTTTACAGGAATCCGTTACTTCGAGTATCCAGCAACTGCTTCAACTAGTGTTTTTAATGACTACTATAAAATTAGATGCAGAGTTACATAACACTGAGTAATTGAAACTTTTTTCCTCAAAATTTAACGTTTTGTTTAAAACTTAAAAATGATATAACAAAAATAAGAAATTATCTACGTTGAGTAAAATTTATAAAACAGCTACCTTTTTCAAGCGCTTGTGCTCTCGATAATGAATAATTTCAATTAATTAATTCAATGAATCATTGAGTGAATCATTGATTTATTTGAAGAATCAATGATTCACATAAAGAACGTTTTTTATCTTATCCCTCTATTCCTCTATTCAAATCCACCCATGCTATTTTGTAACCTCCAGCTCTTGCTTCCGCTTAACCCACTCCCTCAACACCAACTTTAGAACATAAAGAACGTTTTTTATCTTATTCCTCCATTTTCCACTCGCATTATAGAAAATACAAACTTCAAAGCAAATCCACCCATGCTATTTTGTAATCTCTAGTTCTTGCTTCCGCTTACCCCACTCCCATAACACCAACTTTAGAAAATAAAGTAAGTGTACTTAGAGCACGCAGATCACTGAGCTTGTAATTGCTCGAAAGCAGGATTCCCCGGCAGCCACGGTCACTCATTACAGGACCATACTGTTTATGGTGTAAAAAACAAATTAGAAACCAAAAAATTTTTCTGTCCCTCCCGGTTGTTTTAGGTTCATGCTTTTGATTTTTACCATTTCATTTATAGAATTTCTTGACAAAAGCAAATAATCACATATTTCTAGCATATATAGAAGAAAATATGTAAAATATGAAAATATGCGACGTTGTTTTTATAATTGAAAAAAATGTTATTTTTAAGCTGATTCGAAAACAAAACCACATTTACCCACCAGTCTTCTGCCCACTTGCATTTTGATAAAATACTCTCCATTTTATAAAATTTTGTCCTGTTAATAGGATTTTTACGGAGACCTGATTCTTTGACTCCAGGTACTGCATCTTACCTTATAAATTGTAATCTTTACTTAAGTTTATTCAAGTGTGAAAATACTTAAAAATTCTTTTTTAATATAAAGGGAGTTGAAAAACAAAACACTGTGTATATATTGTGTATTTATATACATTGAGAATACTTATCTATACAGCTCCCACTTTGACATGACGGGGTCCTATGACGATGTTGTTGTGTGTGTCCGTTTTGAAGGTATAATGTAAGTTGGTAGTTAGGTTCTTTACTAGCTAGCATGGTGATATGTATTTTCTTGTTTATAAAACTGTCGGCCGGTAAGTTAGTGAGCTTGCCCCCTCTTTCATAGTATCAAGAGGGCTCTTTTGCCTTCAGTTGTAGGCCATTCTAATATTAACATAGCCATTTATATCCATAGCACATACGCTATATTTACAGGGTAGCCCACCAATGAAGACAATGATGCATTATTTTTGGAGATTTTTTTGAGTGGTCTTTCGAATCACCACCTCTTCATCATTTCGGCTTTCAATTTCACAGTACACATGAACTACATACTCGTGGAAAAATATCCCAAAAAAACTCAAATTCTCAAATCTAATTAATGTATTTTTTTATTCGTTTCCTAAGGTTTACGGTCCCCTTCCTGTTCACTGAGTTTCGAGATTAATTGTTTAAGTCTTAATTATACACGTAAATTTTTTTGTATTTTATTTAATGCACTGGTTCTCTAGGTAGCTTCGTTGACGCGTCCACGAACCAACATCTAGAAAATAAAAAGTAAATGCCATGAACAAGTGTGCATTAACTATATAACTCTAGTTTGCCAGAATTGAAGCGAGGAAAATTAGTTTTCATAAATCTGTTGATTATTGTTTAAAAATGTATTAATTCGTAATGATTGGTTTTAGAAGTTGATTAATATGAAAGTTCAAATGTTCTAATTAATAAATGTGACTACATTTTTTCACAATTTATTTTAATTAACTAATTTGTGGTTCAACACACCCCATGCGACCACTTATATGGCTTCAGGGCATCTAATTAAGACTTAATGAGAAATCAACACCATAATATAGACCAAAGTTCAGAAAATGTGAGAAAATGGAAAACGGAAACCTACACAGTTCACTAAAAATCAATTCAGGATACTATATATAGGCTAATGATAGTGTACGTAAGACTATCAGTGTTGCTCCGAATGAAATGTTACTGTTAAAATTCGAGTTGGAAGTGTTTCGATCAAATAAATATACGGTGATTGTAGGTTGTTTTTTTGATATTTTATTAGAATCCTCGTAATGCCTGACGTTTCTTAATAAGAATTTGTTTACGAAAACCAAGCGTACGTATACGCTTGAGCGTGAATATAACGTAAAATATCGCCTTTGTACCCCTCTCCCAGCATTTGAAATTTACGTCAGTTTGAGACAGTCGGGTATCCGCTTAATGTAACAAGGAACGCATATACCAAGGGCATAATTTTTTAAATAAAATGCAATGATCAAAGATCTCAAGCTGTTGCAATCACTCTTCAACTCAGGCACTCTTAAACTTTTTTGATGAGCAGAAATGAAGTTAAGATAAGTTTAGATGCTACAATAAATTTTTGGTAAATATTTCGCAATTTTTTTTCATCTTCTAAAATTTTTTTTTTTAATTTTGTGCGTATTATTTATTTAGTAGACCATCCTGTATGTGTGTGTATAAATAGTGCATTAATAATTTATTCATGGGTAAAATATGGATAAAATTACTCACGTAAATCAAGAGTCGATAGCAAAGCATGCACGACACATAATGTAGAGAGAAATAGAGAACCAGAACAAATGTTAAATAAACTATAGGGTTGGCAATCGAATCTTAACAACAAAAGTGTTTGGACTTGAAAAGAGTTGAAAAAATGCAATTGTTTAAAGGATAACTTACGAAATTTTTTACAGAATCTAGAAAGCAAGTCATAAATAATTAGTTTTATAATATCAAATATCATTTTTAAACTCAAAGTATAGATCGGCAATAAATCAGTTTCGATAAAAATGAAAATAACCTGCTTTCTTATTTTTAGAAAATTTTGTCAAATTCATGAGTTTTTTTTGTCTGTTTTTGTGTTCATTAGCAGTAAGTGATATTCAATTGTCAAATAGATTTGCTGTGACCCTATTTCCACACCTTTTTCGCCCAGTAAATAATCTTTTAAAATCATGTACTCTTTAAAGTTGGGACACAGACGTACTATGACGTTCTATTTATTTTTTATAAGCGGCCAATAAAAATCCTAAAAATTTCCATTGAAAGGACTTTAATAAATCAAGTTTCGGATACAAGATACTAGCTGACCTCCAATAAATGTCAAAAGTAACTGTCAATAATTATTTTATTCGCTGAACAATTTCAACTATTAAATTAAAATTACCCCGCTGTAGCCTTCACCTGTCTCTCATGGGTTTTAATTTTTGGGTACGGAATCCTAATTCTCTTAGAAAATAAAAAGTCCAAGCTATTGGCTGACAAAGTACCATGCTACAGGCAAAATAATTTTTAAACTGGGTAAAGTAGTAGATTTAAAAATGACCAATTTATCATGCAAGCCCTTTTTTAGTCGGGGTTGCGATAGGAGGTTGGAAAATACTTTACGACTTGTTCCTATACCGTTCAAATAAACATGCAAAAAATTTATTAAAATCGTTTTGGAGGAGTGCGACCAAAAGCACCTTCACACTAAAGTTTTATATACCACATTATTATATTTTCATGTAAATAGATCTGCTCATGTCATTGAAAGCCGAAATATCAATGGAGTCGGATTTTTTATCAGTCTAGGATTCAGTGAAATTCATTAAAGTCGATTATAATTACTATTGGCCTATAAGAGAAACATAGTAGAAATAAGAAAATTAACTATCAAGAGATAAATTCTAAGAGGGCAAATATAACATGTAAGAAGTAGTCATAACCATTGACAAAGGCACAATTAAATTATTTTAAGGCGATTAAAAACATACATTATTATGTCTTATAAACAAATCTTATTTATACCCTTACTTTGTACAATTAAATAAAATTTGACTAACTTAATATAATTTATAAAGTAACTTATATATATTTTATTAAACATAAAATAAAATGTAGAAAAAAAAAATTTTTTTGCTTACAAAAATTTAAAAAAAGTATATTCAGGTTTTTTTTTTGTTCCGAAATTTAATATTTGAAAACAAAGGAAAATATGTAAATAGATTAGTAATAAAAAACATTCAGTCTTTTTTCAATCTCTTATTTGAGATAATTTTTAGAGCATACACAAAGTGTATAGTAGATACTTACATAAAGAAGATAGATGTTTAACGAACCCACAATAAATAACTTATTTCATTTTCAAATCAGTCACCACCATAATACTACCCTACAATCATCACCAACCAAACAAGGAACTTCTTTGGTTCTTTTTATTATTAGAAAAATATATTCTGTTTCAAAATACCTTTATAAAATGTTTATTGTGCGAGAGCATTTCAAACATTTGTGTTCTGTTGTTTTATGCACTTATTTTTTACAAGTATTGTATAAAGAGAATGTGTACCATATAAAATTTATATTGAAGAAAATATTCTCCAGATTATTGGTAACCAGTTTATTTTGAACATCATTTGGCGTTGAATTGCTGTGGGATCATCTTCTTAGTTATCATTAACAAAGGATTCTGATATTCAATCAGCAAGGGTGGAGTTTAATATTAAAAGAAAGGTATTTTCTTTAATATTAGAAGAAAAGTAGTTTAATATTAAAAGAAAGGTACTTTCCAATGATGATTACCTTTATATTTCGAGTAGTATACAATTGATTATACAACAAGTTAAAATTTTTGATTTGATGTTGATGAACAAAAATCATGGACCTCGCGTCATCGTTACCGTTACCGTAATTGCGTGTGTTTGTATTTGAACTCCTCCTTAACGAATGGGCCGATGGAATTTATTGTGTATGTGCAAGTGGATGCGAGGATGGTTTCACAATTCGATTAAACACAAAATTTTTTTGAGGGTTCTGCATAAAAAAAATAAAAGGCAAAGGTACATTTAAGGGTCCTTTAAGGTTGCAAATACCGTTTTGGTGGTTTATTTAAATATATTATTCAATTTGTTATATTTACAAAAAAATACGTAAAATAAATTGTAGTATATATTTTTTATGGACTCTATACTACCTTATAATCTGAAATGATTTCCATAAACCATTCAAATACCCTGTTGACACCCTTTCTCTTTTATATTTAACTTACAAAAAAGGAATATTAGAAAATAATATAAGTATAGGAAATAAATTTAATATTTATTCAATTTTTGTAATATTTTGGTAAAAGCCAGTTCCGTTTCAGTCCAAGCAGCGTTACTCAATCGGTATAAATTGATTCGGTGCGCCATATTCAATTCAGTTCGTTAACAGGTAGCGAATCTCAACAGTTTTGGATGACGGTCCTACCCAGTGCAAGTACGTTTACTTTTTCTCAATACTCATTTTCATTATTATTTTTTGTGTTGTTTACTTTTAATCATGTATACGATATTTATTTACATCAAAGTCTTTTGATAATAATCGACGATTTTTATATTATACATACAGCGTAAACTAAATATTGACAAATATCTTGTCTAGTAATCTTAATTAAAGAGAATTGAAAAAAAATACACTCAATGATAAAAAATAAGTCAATAAACAAAGTAAAAATAAAACTTCGATGAGTTGAAAAAATTGCACTCTGTGTCTATAGCTTGATTGCTATAGACACAGAGTAGTCTATAGCAATAGACCTACTTGGGAGGGCGCTCGACATGAATCCAAAAAGTCCGGGTTCGAGTCCTGGTTCGAGTGTATTTTTTTCAATTCTCTTTGACTCTAATTTATGTTTTTTTGAGAGAAAACGAAAAATCACTTAGTATGTACTCTTTTTACATATGTACATACATTTTTATGGATATGTATATTATGAATAAGTGGGGTGTGGAATACATGATTCGTGCAGTGTGTATATAGTGTAATAGTATACATACTATATAGATATATTCTACGTACTATACAGTTCGTAAATATAACATGGATGAATATAGCACGTGTCGTTTTTGCTGTCACTTGTTTTATAGCTAAAATATATTGTAGCTGATATACATATGTATGTTTATGATACAACTATACTATACAGTATACAGGACTAATGGGCACCGATAACTCTATTTACTCGGTAAGCTCTGCAGAAAGTTTACGTATCCTCCTAAGAGAGTATCCAAGAGAGGTATCTTCTGAGATTATACTTAATCTGTGTTAATTCAGACTGAACTTCTTTTTATAGACTGAACAGCAATGGCTTTTTATGTATATATTAAATTTTCCATAGTATATTATGTTTAGTAAAAGGTTTGTAACGCTTAAAAATATTGATGCTACGAACAAAATTTTGGAAAAAGTGTTCATAAAATCACTTAATTAGTCCATTTCCGACTATCCGCCCGTCTGTTTGCCTATCTGTCTATCTGTTTGTCCGTCTTCCTGTGGACACGAGAACTTAAAAACGACAAGAGATATCAAGTTGAAATTTTTAAAGCGTGTACAGGGCGTAAAAATTGAGGCTAAGTTCGTAAATAAGCAACATAGGTCAATTGGGTCTTGGAAACCGTTACAGTGAGAACAGAGAGAGAAGTTTAAATGTAAAAATGTTCCTTATAAAAAATAAACAACTTTTGTTTGAAATATTTTTTTGTAAACATCACTGTTTACTCACGGGAGCAAATTAGGTGCAGAATATCAGTTATGAATATGTCGCTATTTAAGAGTGAAAATCTTTCTTTACTTACGTGACGTCGAAAAACAAACTATTGCCTCATCAACACTGTCTATACATGGTATTTCAACAATGAACTCAGTCGATTGTTTGTTTTCACTTGTTCCATTATTAAAATCAGTTACCAAAAAAACAAGTACTTTTTACTTTTTCAATTCAAACAAGCCCTCAAAGAGATTCAGAAATGAATGAATAACAAACAAAACTATCTCCAAAATCATTGTTCCCACCCCCAAACCTTATCTTCGGTAGATGTATAGTAAATTAAAATTTCTCTTGTAATCCTTTTAACAACAGTTTAATATTTTTTGTTAAGATTCTAAACAGGTAAGCACTCTGTATTTAAACAATTTTTATCACTTCGGGACAAATCTTTCTTGTTAAAAGTCGTAAAAAGTAAACCAAAGTCAAAGCCTGCCCAGCTATTCACTATACTATACAGTATACACATGTATACATAATATATATATCACGCACACATATATATTTTATAAGTATAAATTGTACCTATTAAAGATAAGAAAAATTGAAATTAGGGGGAATCAAATGTAATTTATCAGTCTCTACTTTATAAATATTTAAAACAACAATATTTTAATTGAATACATGTGTGTAATCAATTAAAATATTTTAGTATTAAAAATTTAGTATTAAATTAAAGGTATTTCTTGATCCAATATATACGTAAAATTGATGGGCATCAACTTACCTAAGCACCTGTCACGAATCGACTCACGAGTAGATGAATAATTTGCCGCTGATTAGTCGTGAATTGGTTGTGAAAATACCGATTTTGTCGTATTCTTTTGTTGGGTGATTTGGTAATTTTGCTACGACTTTATATCAAGTTAGCACAGCACCCTAAAAAACGAAGAAAAAAATTGATTTTAGAAATAATTCCTTCACAACTAATTAGGAGCAAATTCCATTCTTCTACGAAAACCCTAAAGTCATTCTATATTGATGCACATGTAAAATTGAAATTAATACGAACCTGAGTAGAATTCAAACTCATCGCAAGCCGGGCATAAACTAATAAATCAGTCTCGAAACTGGACATTGTCTAATGAAAGTAACTAAGTACGACGTCATATAATGTTGTTTTTGAAATTGGTTGATTGATGGAATTGGGAAGTACGACTGATTAAATAATTAATATTAAAACACTAAAAACACACTTGTAACTAGAACCAATCCCTAAATGAGGGATTAGACAACAAATAATTTTGTTGTAAAAATTCATGGGGGCTAGATTTTAAATATTTTATTGATAGTAATGGGTATAAGTAAAGTCATTATAAAATATCTTAAAAACCACCCCATGCTTGTTTTTCAACCTATAGAAATTATTTCCTACATTTTTGATCATCTACTTATAAAAGCGTGAATTTTAGTTTTTTGAACTATTATTTATTATTATTGTGGAATGTTATCTGCACTTCCACCAGAATTATATGAATAAAACGATAAATATTTGAGGGTCCTAGGCTAGGATTAGTTTTTAATCCTAAAAAAGGTGGATGATCAAAGCAACCTGCAGCCTGCAAGCAACTTACGATTGCTTAATGTTTTTTTTTTTACAAACATGAATCTCTACAAATACTATATCATGCGCACAGTATAAGCAACTGATTATTGGTTAGTTAGAATTATATTGCGTGTATCAGGTATGGTCATTATCCAGATATGGTTCTGAAAATTCGCTCATTCAGAATATCGGTTTTTAGAAGTTTTCCATACCATGTCGAATTTTTACCTACTGCGTTCAGTTTGATTTGAGATATCTCTCACAATCTGTTAAAGATAGAGTAAAACCTTACATAACAAAGATGTATCTTGTAATACTAACTTCTTTTGTTATAAACAATTTTTCAAGAGATTAGGCAAAAATTTGAGACAGTAAGTATACATTTGTAAGGTAAGTCACTCTGTGGAGCTGTGGAGATTCTCGTTTCTGCAAATATGTTTCCAGTATTAAAATGCTTATTTTTGTGTAGCTTATCACTAGTTATATTATTGACTATGTATCCTGATACACTTAGTGTATTATGTTATAATAAAATATCAAAAAAATACTCATAATAAAAAAAACTAATAAAATTTTCTATTGTATTTTGTACACTCCTATATTTATTACCGTGTGTTATTTATGTTTATTTATTCCTTACATTATTTCTGAAAAACATCAAAAACTTATGTGTTGTTTATATATTATTATTGCACAGGGTGGTTATTAACAATTTTCGGCTAATTATTTCATTATAATAGTTTGTATATAACATTATAAATAATGTTTCTTAAGACAGTACGTCCGTTACTATTTATAAGTTGATAATATAATTTTGTTTATCTTTTCAATAAATTGATCCAATATGTTTTTTTTTTTAAATTTTAGTAGATATGATTTTTGTTAGCATTTTTGTATAAAAATGATTTCGTGAACGCAATTTTCTTGGATGCAAACATACCTAATAAACTGGATTCTTAAGTTCAAAGCGCCAATTTAGCTTTTTTACGAAACCATTTAACATAAAATGAGCTCCTTCGATTTTTTCGTGAAATAATTCTTGCATTTGAAGATAAACAATTTCGAAGACTCGCTAAATCTATAAATGTTCTCTAAATCTATTCATCGTTTATTTGAAAATGAAATTAGCCTTCGTTTTTTTTTTTGCAAAAGGCGTTTATTTAATTATATTAAATCATTGTAAAGTAAAAATTACAAGATCTAATGAATATACTTATGTATTATATTACTCTTAAATTATTTGACTTTATTAGCGAATATTTATTTTACCAAACTGGCAAAAAAATATTCATTATTAGTTCCTAATTTTCAAACATTTATCTTAACATAAAAAAGTGTGCCTACGGGCATACTGCCTTAAATTGAAGTAAAATATATTATTTCTTAACAATCTTTATGTCAATCCTATTAGAGAGAAAAAAATAGTATTTTTTAAGGTATTTAAACGGCCTTATAAATGTTTGGTTCACTCTTTATACATTATTATTGCCATTAATTACATTTTTTACAACATATGATTGCTCGGCAAAACTAGATTTATCAATTGCCGTATATTTTTATTTAGCTTTCAATACTTGGGATTCATCGTTTAATTTAAATGATTTTAAAGTGACATAATAAAACGGGAAATAGGGAGAAAGCCGTAAAGTTAAAATTTATTTTGATATATAACACATGAGACACATGAAACATGTAATTTAATTTGTAATAAATATTTTTATTTTTTTATTTTTGTTTGATAATTTTAATAAAAATGTATGCGTCAGTCCAAAACTAACAGCGTCAAAAGTGAAACATTTTATGTAATTCAAAAACTGTCAATGAGTGTACAAAAAAATACATTGCAGCAAAGAAAAATTGACTGGAAATTATAATAAAAATGATTTATAATAAAAATCAAGAAAAATCTACAGACTATCCCGAATTAATTACTACGGAAGTTTCACTCGTACGTACTATTATTTACATATACATAAAACTATATACATATACGTACAAGTGAAACTTCCGTAGTAATTAATTCGGGATAGTCTGTAGATTTTTCTTGATTTTTATTATAAATCATTTTTATTATAATTTCCAGTCAATTTTTCTTTGCTGCAATGTATTTTTTTGTACACTCATTGACAGTTTTTGAATTACATAAAATGTTTCACTTTTGACGCTGTTAGTTTTGGACTGACGCATACATTTTTTGTATCTTCATTGACAATAACTGAGAATAAAAACAATATTAAAAAATTTTTAATATGAAATAATTTAATACACATATACATATATATATATATATATATATATATATATATATATATATATATATATATATATATATATATATATATATATATATATATATATATATATATATATATATATATATATTACATATACATAAACATTCTACATTAAGAAAAGAACTATAGATGAACGACTGAAATTGAAGTTTTTTGTCCATTCATTTTCATTTATCAAAAAATAATTTTAAATTACAATTACAAAAAAAATATTTCCATAAATAAAGCAACACTAGTTACAACGACTTTCTCTGATGAACTGAGACTTACTTGCTCTTCTACGTACGTAAGATTGTACAAGTCTAAACTAGTCCTAAATTTTATATAAATAAATAACATCAATACTCATATGACTCATATACAGAACATATATTGATATATATGTATATATAATTTTTTCCGCCTCTCTCACTCTGCTAGAGTAAATGGTAATAAGAAAGAGACAAGGAGTTTAACAGTTTTGTTAGCTCGACGAGTTAACTCTCATGACAAAACGCTAGTGTCCCATAAAAAGTTTCACTTTAATAAGTTAAATAAAAAATAATTTAATAATAAGTTAAATATACGCCCATTTGTTTTAAATCTTCTAAGTCTGTTGTTTTTCTCAATAGATATGGTGGCTATACTTTATAAGTCTATAGATAGTACATTTGAATCTATAATGTGTAAGGTGTAAACTACTTAGTACAACTAATACGTGTGAATATTACATAATGTACTTACTAATAAATACTACAATATTGATTTTGCTTCTTACATCGAATACTGCTTAATATTTCATTTCGATATTTTAGTATGTATGTTTTGATAGTTATGTATGTGTTGGCGAAGTTATTGTGTAATTTACAGAGAAAAAAAAGAAAATAAAATATATAATACTCTTTATAGTCTATAAATTATTAACGTCTAGTAGTATTCATAGTAGACATAATAGTCCGAGAAACGAGTTTGGTATTTATTTTTGCGGAAAAAATAAGTAAAACTAATAAAAAAATTTATCGTTTGCATTTTTAATTTATTTATTTCTACTACGAGACTCCCTTTTCTCTCATTTTGCGGTATAGAAAACAACCTTTTATGGCTTAAAAAATTAAATATAAATTCACCTTGATTAGCTTTGTAATATTGGCTCGGAAAATCATCTTCATAAGTCCGCATCAGAAAATAACTTCCAACTTTCATATTTCCAAGTATTCTCTGTTTGTCCTATTACTTTTTATAAAAACAGAAGTGTTCATGTTTTAAATATTCAAGGTATTGAATCGTCATTTAATGTTAATTATTTTCCCTGTTTAATTAGCCAAACTAGATATCTAGGAGAAAAAAATAACAGTTTAACCTATTTTGTTATATTTTTTATTGATTTACAGTACCTAAAATAATTATTAAATATTTTTAAAATTAAATTAAAAACAAATTTTGAAAAATATTTAATATAATTGAATGAATCATTTTAATTTTATTATTTATTTTTATCATAAATATTTAAAATATTTAACAATAAATTTTCGATACCGTGAAGCATTAAAAAAATAGTTAGATATTTCCGAAACCATTTATCCCTAGGATTTTGTGACTTTACAAGTTGATATCTTTGAAGATATCATTTTCGCAAGCAAGTTATTGCTTAAGTTGCGAGTCCTTAATATATAATTTCAATTTAGTTTCACCGAAAACACCTTGTATAATGCTTTTCTTAATGCCTCTCTGAATTTTCGAATAAACTATGGTAATGTGGTCATTGAGTACGATTAAACAAACATTCGTAAAAAAATGTTCTTATTTAAAAACGTTAAAATACTTAAACTGATAACAAAATATTTCCCAAATAATTGTATTAGTTGTTAGATGGTAGAATTGCTTTGAAAGTTTATATTTAAAATTTCAAATAGCGTTGAATTTTTTTTCGAGTGCTGCAATGCATAAACCATTTACAGACTAATGTCATCGTTTCCTGCGTACGCCCGTACTGCTAATGTTTTTGAAAATTTGCCATTTTTTGTTGTTTTGCCATCTTAATTTTTCAATTTGGCCGCTTTTTAACACCTGTAGAATTTTAAATTTAAAATCTTCAGACACTCTATATTTTTTTTGTATTTGTAGAAACTTCGTGTGAGTTATACCTTTATATCTTGAACTATGATCCATTTTGACGTACATCAATTAAATTTGTATGATGAAATACGTAGACATGTATAAAGCAAAAAAATTTTACAATAACAAAACAAAAGCTATTGATATTGATATACAGGCTATAATTTGTCTGTCTATATTGCGTGTTTAATTACTAACGAATAGAAGAAATTATATAAAGAATTATTGTATCGATCAAATGTGGTCTATGTAAAACTGTTGTATTTAACAAACTGGGAATGCTAATCCATCTAATTTTTGATTAAAAAACATACATTATATTTTTGGTTTTTAGGCTCGGTGTAGGAAATTGAGATGAAAGTAGTAAAAGTTATTGTATTACAGTGTAAAAAGACTACCCCTCTCAACTTATAGTCCTAGTCAATAGTGTTTACACTATTGTACTCATATAGATCATACATGAAAGATTCTGAAAAAAATTGAGAAAGCTTACCTGCATTACGAATTTTTGCAATATATTTATTGAAGCAAAATTCACGCAATAATAGTTTAGTTAATAATAGTGGCGTTAAAATAGTTAATATCAATTGAAAAATTATTCCATGAAAATATTTAATATAACTATAGCGCCTTTCATATCTTCATTGCAAATTCTATAAATAAATAAATTTATTTAACATCTGTTGTATGCTTCTTTTACAAAAGACCGTGCGAAACATAAGAATACAACTGAGAAGTAGTAATTGTACAAAGCATCTCGCAAGAAGAAGATAATTGCATCGATCTACTATTTGAATAGTAAAAAGTTTTTCCATAAAAAATTTATCTACTCCCGTGGATAATACTTTGTACATGGAAACTACACGTATAAATATCAATTTGAAAGAAAAAATATTCTATTCTTTAGGTACTTCTTCTATTTAAAACTTTCAACTGATATTAGAAAATTATTCACACTGAAACATTTTAATACACATTTTTTAAATAATCTGAATACAAATGTAGTAAGAAACAAACATACATAAACAACGGTTTACAAGATTGGTCCTACGGACCCAAGACCCAATTGAAATATGTTGCCAATTTACGAACTCGACCTAAATTTTTACGTTCTGAGTACTTCAGCTTGATATCTGAATTTCAGCTTAATATCTTTTTTCGATTTTGAGTTATCGTGTTCACAGACGGTCGGGCGGAGAGACGGACAACAACTAATTAGGTGATTTTATGAACACCTATACCAAATTTTTTTTTTCAGCATCAAAATTTTTAAGCTTTACAAACGTTGGACCAAACTAAGTATACCTTGATAGATATTACATATATACATAGTATACAAACTTAGTATACCTTGATTTATATATTACATATATCAATGGTATAAAAATTGCATTTACATTCAACAGTTAAAAACATCCCACCTTATGCTTTTACGCATTAAGCCATCAAGAACTTTCTTGTTACATAAGAGACAGACAAAGCATAGTCGTCGATATATGAAAATCGGAGCACAGAAATCCAAAAACTCGATTTCTCTAAATTTTCCACTAAAATTGCCATCAAAAAAATTTTACAATAGTTGAGGATAACATTCAATAATCATCATGAAAGCTCCGCTAAGGTGATAAAAAAACATTTGCTTATTTGAAGTTTTAAAATAAGATTTTATATCAAAAGTGGTTTGTCTAAGAAGTGATTTGCTCGATGATAAAATTTATTGTTTAAATAATAACACACGAAAAACTTAACACACCTCGAATTGAGATGAACTTAGGGAACAATTATTGCGGAATATTGGAATTACATTTAATAAATTTGGATCATATAGGACAAAAATTATTATTTGTCATAGATTAAACTTTACCTATATCGTTGGTATACTTCCAACATAGAGGAAGTAATCTTCAATTGCTTATATATAATGTATTACTTATTATATATGTATATATTTTATGTATGTGTGCATGCAAAATCAATAGAGTTGTCGTGTTTATGTAACACAAGAACGATAATAAATAACCCCAGAGTATCCTTCTTATAATAATAATATTTCGTTATCAATAAAAATGTAAATTTGAAATGCTGACCTTTAGAATAATAATGTCGTCTTGTGAATATTATTATAATAAAAGACATTGTTTATTTCATAATAAGTTTATTACAATATTACATATTGGTAAATATTAGAGGTTGAACTTTTAGTATCACTCTTATCCAGATTTTAAAACTACCCTCTATAATAAAAACATCATAATATTTTATTCGTGGTTTAACTCATCTAGACCTAATAAAAAAAAACAAAAAGACAACCAACTTCAAAAGAAAAGCTTTTCAAAACAAATTAATATGCACTAAAAAGTAAAAAAATAACGAGAATGTAATATAGTTAAAATTATTGTTATTTTTGGAATCGGTGCCAGTCAAGGAAACAACTCTGACAAAATAGTTGCTACATTAGCTTGGCTGACACCGACTCCAAAAATAACAATAATTTTAACTACATTACATTCTCGTTATTTTTTTAACTTTTTAGTGCATTTTAATTTGTTTTGGAAAAATTTTTCTTTTGAAGTTGGTTTTCGTTTTGTTAAACTTTTTTTTGTGTATGTGTTTTTTAGTGAATCTGAAGTAACTAATTGGTCACTAAAAAAAATCGAAATTGGTTGGCGTGATATTGAATTATTCGTCCTCTTGTCGTGCATACTACATGCAAATTTAAGACTTTTATGGTTTACTCATGGATGCCGTTGTCAGAACTGGACCAAAATGAAATGGGACCACATAGGACCCACACCAGCTTTCAAATAGATAAAGAATCATCAAAATCGGTTCACCCAGTCGAAAGTTCTGAGGTAACACACATAAAAAAAACAGTCGAATTGATAACCTCCTCCTTTTTTGTTTGAAGTCAGTTAAAAATGAGATAATAGTTCCAATTAATCCTTTCGGATAGTTTTTTTGTAGTCTTTAAAAAAGAAAGTTTTATGTCCTAGAAATGGGTTGAAATACATTTCAGTATTATTATCCCCAGAAACATCTAATTCAGTTGGATTTGAAGAAACTACTACTGTACATACTGTCAGATAATTCACGGAGATATTTTCATTTGGAATAACACTTCTTATATTTTGATTTCAGATTCTCTTAGCGTAAGCCTATATTAGTTTTTGGTGCTAAATTGATTTATTTCGGACTATACTGAACAAGGTGTAGGATTTATTTCTTCATTCACTTGTTTGATAAGGTGAAGAAAATTATGCCCTTTAAATCACCGCCGAATTCCACTTTTGCCTTTCCAATAACATTTTACGAAACAAATGGCGTAAATTTTAGGTTAATCATCTCTTGTTCACCGATTAATCACTTGATTAATTATTTAAAAAAATAATTTTTAAATGAAAGTTTATTTTCTAATTAATCTTAAATATTTCTGTCCATATTAAAATTATAGAAATAATGATTTATATAAATGAAAAAAAAAAATTTTATTATTATTTATATTCTACAGTTTGGTCATCGAAAATTGTAATTGTTATTGACTGAAAACTTGAATTCAAAAGTAATTTTAGTTCCAAGTTTGTAACGCTTTAAAACCTATAAAATAGTTGCTGATAATAACAGCAAAATTTTGGTCTAAGTGTTCATAAAATTACCTTATTAGTATATTTCCGCATGCCCATTTTTCAGAACGATATTTGAAAAACGAAAATAGATATCGATCTAAAATGAGTTTACAGCGTGTTTAGGACACAAAAAGTGAGTTTGAGTTCTTTTACGAACATAAAAGAGATGAAAGTTTAAATGGAAAAATTGTTACTTATAAAAAATAAACAACTTTTTGTCATTCTTATTTCATTATTTCATTCTATTGTTAATATCGTTTATATAACTTAGTGGTCTTTCGAAAAACGCAAAACAAATTATAGAATTTATTTTCGAAAATTTTCGAAAACAAAACAATTGGCTCCACCATTGCGTTGGTTTTTTAACCTTACTAACTCTTATTTATTAAAAAATAATGAAAACATTGACATATAAAAATTTGTATACAGGGTTTTTCAACAATTAATTCAGTCAATTGTTTCTTATCACTGGTTTATGAGTCGCTTTTGGAAATTTTTTCTTGACGTTCTTTTTCAACGATTATCTGATTATCTGATGACGCGAACAAACATACGCCAATCTTACAGTTATATTAAAACATTGCCCTGACCTTCAAACGTAGGCATATCTAGAATTTTTCAATGTAGATTTTTGATAAATTTCTTTCAATTACTTTCACATACCAGGAGGCTAAATAACTGAATTATTATAACCAAAAAGTCCAACATCTAACATTATTATTCAGTTTTCACTATAATTAATATTTATTTCATCGGCTGTAGAAGTGAATGGAATAAAATAATTGTGAATATAGGAGAATTCAATTAAAACGTTTCAATAAACTACTTTCTATAGCTATAGACCACCTAGAAACAAAAGGGTATTATGAAAATTTTTTTGGTAAAAAAGTGTATCTGTACTTTGCAAACATAAATGAAGAGTTTTATATTAAAATACAATACACATGTATATTTTTTAATCAATAGCTTTTTGTGTTTCACTCTTCACATTTAAAAATTAGCGAAGCAGTAACGCGTGTAAAAATACCAAATACAAAATACATTGAGTTAAAAATCCTTACTAAATGGTTATTCATTACACGGCTTAATTGATTAACTAACGTTGTATTTATTTTTTTATTTGTAATTTACTGTATATTTTACATTAAATTTTTTTATTTATCTTTTATGCTGAATTTGATTTTGTGTGTTATTTGAAGATTGTACCGTTAGAAAGGAGCTGACATGTATTTTTAACTTCCTAGAGGTGGTTAATGTATTGGTAATGGTTAAAAGTATGTGTTACGAACTCCAATTTTGAGTCTAAATTTCAAATAATTTTCTTTAAATTTTTATTCAACAGTTTCCAAGGTAATAATACTAACGTCAAACAATTTTATAAAACCATGGTATTCATTTTGATATATTTATTATAAACAAATTTTGTATACAGAAGCCAGTTTACAAAAAAAAAAAAAAAAAAAAAAATTCTATAAAATCTCTTGATGAACGCAAGTTCGAAAAATTTTGAGAACAAATAAAAAAACTTGTAGTCATACACTAGTAATAAAAGTATTTTTTATTATTTTTATTATTTATTATAATATAGTATGTACTTCCAAACACCTAATATAAATTTAATTTACAAATTTATGTTTTAATATAATTTTGGATCCAATACTTTCTAATCTGAGGCATAATTTCTGAAATACCGATTTGCAAATTTCCAATACTTGCGAAACCAATGTAGAAATGAAAAAATCGCGTATGACATTTACACAGTAATTATAACCGAGTAATTGTCGTTAAAATATTATTATTTAAAAAACAAATTTGTTGTTTGTTTTCCAATACAACAATCGTAAATAATATAATTTTGATGATTTATTCCAGACAATACTTACATATATATTTATTATTCATGTATATCATATATTAGCTACATTATAAAAAAAAACAAACAACCAACAAACAAACAAACAATAATAATGCTTCATAATTACTTTTTCAATTAGCATCCATTATTAATTTGCATGTTTTAGACTGACTCCCTGTAAAACCAGTGGTAGAAATGACGTTCTACAAACTATACTGCTACCTAACGGTTGAGTACGTACAACATCGTGCGTCTAAATAGAATCTAACTGAAAAAAAAAAAACGTTTTTTCTTAGGCGAAAATGAACCCTGAACCACGTATCAGTTTTTAGCGCATCGTCGAAGGAAATGGAGCTATTACTTTTGTACTGATGATGGAATTTTGAAAAATTTCTTCAAATGTTCATCGGTAATACCTAGATGTCAAAATGACCATTGTAAAAATTTATATATATATATATATATATATATATATATATATATATATATATATATATGCGGCCCCGACGGACGTTGTCCCGTAAAAACGTAACTCCAATTCATGAATACCTATACTACGTTTAGCCTGTCCGCTAAACCCCAATTTAACTCCTATTTATTGGAGTGGCCTGACCTTCGACCTTTGGCCTGACCTTTGATAGTAGAGCTCGCTGCGCTCGCATATGGCTCTAATAAATGCCTATTGACAATACCTGAATACTCTTAAAAATACATAGTACACATAGTATACATAATGTGATATGATTTATATGCGCTCCCACCATTTAATGAAATTTCATTTTTTTGGTACGGAGCCCTCAAAAACAGTTGTACTGGACCAAATTGTGAATCTAAACCATTCTCGAATCTCCACGAACACACACAAAAAATTTCATCAAAATCGGTCCAGCCGTCTAGGAGGAGTTCAATTACATACACACGCACACAAGAAATATATATATTAAGATATATATATATTTATATGTGGAGTATCGGAAATAACACATCCTGTTGAAATAAAAAATCCAAAATTTGCGAAAATATTATAAATTTATTTTTTACTTCTTATGTGAATTTAATTACTTAGCAAAAATAAGCAATTTATTTCTTGTATAAATAAAATCATTTGAATCAATTTTTTTCAGATCTAATTAAGTTCTACATACAAATTTAGTAAGTTCTCAGAAAATATTCGTATGTCAAGTTCAAATTATGTCATTGTATAGGTTAAAAGGAAGAAAAAACGATCTGTCAGACACAGGGTGGACCATTTTACGGTCACGGTCTATTTCTGAAAACCAGAAACTTATTGATACAGTTTGAAGTAAATAAAATGTTAATACAAACGATTTATTTTCAAGTTTTTAGTTAAACAAATTTTTAACTTGAATATTCAACTTTTAAGATTGCGAGAGTACATTTTATAGAACTATACACAGGTTAGTAGGTACTAGGTAGTATAATTCAGTCAGCTAGCCACTAGACAAAGCAGTTTGTATTTATGTATGGATGTAAAGAATGAAGTATAATACCTATTTAACATCATATAAAAGGTAATATATATACAGTGTGTCCAATTAAGTCTGCACCATATACAAAACTTTTTTACTGATTGTTGATACAAAAGACAAAAATGATTATTGATAAAAGGTTCTGCATGGCCTTAATCGCAAAATGAAATAACCAGATATCAATTTTTTGCATTTATAAACAGGGTATGTCGAAAAATATTTTTTCTCAGGAATAAAGTATCTTTAGTTTTTACAATATCGGCAATATTTATTAAGAAAAATCGATTCTAGTTTAAAAGTGCGTTCAAATATCCAATATCTGTACGTTAAGGTATCCATTAACCATGAAAAAACATATTTTTAGGATGCACTGACGAAATCTGTTTAGAATAAATAGGGTACTTTCGGTAGTGAAAAATAAATTATGAAATTAGATATAAATTTAAATTTATGTATAGAGAGTCTTAAAAGCATATAAATGTTTTATTTTATTAAAAATTCGTAATTTTAAACTGTAAATCATGTGACCTAAAACACGTGTTAGTTCTGATGCAATGTCAGGAAGTATTTAACTATAAAATAGTATGCATAGATAACGCGAGGGATATGCAAGCCTGTAAGTGGATGCGATATAATGAGAAGAGAGAGAAGACTGCCAGTTAGGTCCTATTTGTCCTTGTTATAGTCATATGGTGCAATATTTAGCCAATGACAAATAGATTAGACAAGGACACATAGGAACTAACTGGCATCTTTCTCATTCATTATATCGCAAATTTCGGGCCATGGCGTTCTTTATGTATAACATTCTATGGCATTAACTATCAGTTCAGTGTAAACAGCTGGGTACATATCTGTCAAATTTAACTGTGTTATTCCTTCATTTTTGTTTGCATAAAAATTAATATGCTCACATTATATACTGTGTAGTGAAAAAAGCAAAGATTGTGATAAATTGAAACAAATAGCATATTTCTTTAATGGCATAAATATTATAAACGCAGAAAAAAGAAAACAAGAATCAAGATAGAAATGTATTATGATTGTTGATATTTTGCCAGAATATAATTTGTTGTGGCTTTATTAAGAAAATCAACATTTTGAAGTACTTTTTCAAACATAATAGAATACCTTATTGGTCTAAACATCGACATTCAATCTAGGATGCACTGAAAAAGAATAAATAATGTATATGTTACAAGTATCAACTTAGTCAATTTATACAGCCACTAACTCATTGAAAAAAATTAAAATTATTTCTTAAAGCGTTCTCGGCCATGCAGAACTTTTATCAAGAATTACTTTTTGTCATAAAACAAACAATAAAAAACTTGCTCATATGGTGCCAACTTTATTGGATACCCTGTATAAAATTAATATATATATATTTGTACAATCGTTGACAAAGATTGTGTAGTCTAGTCAGTGATTATCATACATTTTCATTTTCATATAATAGAAGGATTTAACGTTCTACAAGTATCTAGTAAGTATTATGAAGAATTATTACTAAGATCGACACTAATTTCGAATTACAAATTTCTATACATATGTCACAAGATAATTTATTTTGTATACCCTATACACAAAATATAAAGATATAATTGAAAACCCTTTTTGTTAATGTATGTAATCTATGTTTTCAGTTAAATAAAATGGGGAAAAAAAAAGTAACAAAAATTAATTGTTTTTTTAATCGTTATTAAATGCATACCACGTAAATGTCTAAAAAATATTGAGTGGTATTGATGTTCTTGTGAACAGCTGGTTGTTTTTCGACGATATCTTACCTGGAAAACGAAATAGGTGTGATTTTTGTGTCTTGTTGTTGCTATTTTAAATCGATATCGTTTTTCTCTATCGAAATAATTTTTCCGAAAACACAAATGCTGTTTAGAGAAATATTCTAATTTAATGTAAAAATTCAAAAATAATTTTGATAAATTGAAAACACATTTTTTTTCAGAAAATTTTATGTTCTTAAATCACTTCCCAAGAGCTTTTATTTTAATTTAAAGATAAGGTTGAAAAATAGCTTTTGATTAAGCTTATGTGAAAGATATTTTGTTTCCTTTTGGTACATTTTTGTAAGAGATTGTTAACATGGAAATATAATTGATATAGGTGTAAATTGAACAAGATTATTGAACTTTTTGTCTAATAAAATTAAATAGAATATCATGGTAATAAAGAAAAAATTAATTCATCTTTGAAATTTTTCTACAGTTGTTCATTTGGTTCTAACCACTTTGTAAGAAAACTCGACCTTTCAGGGCAGCACCTAACCCGCCTTTTTGGAGGTAGTTGAGGGTTTTAATTAGTTTTTTACAAATTCCAAAAAAAACATTCACAAATAAAAAAAATTCAATTGAAAGATCTAGCTGAAGTATTTGTGCACAATTTCGTTCTTTTTCGACTTTCTAGCTTCAAAATTGACGGAAATATAACAATTTGAAAATGAAATTTTTTTACTTATTCAATCAAATGAAAAAAATCTTGTAAACCAATAGAGATTGAAATTTTCACTATCTCAAGAAACGTTAATTTTTAGTCTAGTTTACGGTTTACTTTGGTTAAAAGAAACGGATACAAAATATTTTTCGATAAAAGAAATTTTTCTTAATCACTATATTTTTTTTTAACTTATAGAAAGTATTTTTTTTTACTTTTTAGCTCAGCAAGTAACAAAATCGTGTTTTTTTTAGTTTTCTAAACTTTTAGTTCTTTTCTCTTTTTAAGTTCAGTTAGCTACAAAAGCGTGCTTTTTAGTTCTTTAAACTATTATTTATTAATATTATGGAATAATATCTGCGTCATCATCAATGATTTTCCAGTTAGTATTAATTCTGAAGATTCTGTTCAGAATAATCGAACTTATTTGAGGCGGGTGAAAATCTCGTTAAAAGATAGAATACATATATACATAACGAGCTGATAAAAGCGAGTTAAATATAAATAGCTTTGCATGAAAATTAATTAAGCTGCCGTGAGGGTAAATCAAGATAGCTTATATATTTGATATAATTGCTGTCGGTAGTATTTCGTCAAATTCCATCCTGTGTAGTCTGCCATATTGGACGACATATATTTCAGGCCTACTATTGTATTCATTACATTATAAAATCTCTTTGTAGTATTTTCGTTTAAGTGATGTACATATAGTGATATACAGCGTGTTTTAAAGAACTTTAATTTAATATTCTTCAATTTGGGAATAAACAAAATTGAAAACACACAAATTTTAGTTGTAAATTTCGATGTCTACATTTTCCAAGCATTATTCAGAAAATGTATAAAAAATGAATCATTTTACCAAACAGTAGGTATGGTATGATATATTCTTGTCTCCGACTACAAGGATAATTGTTCATCGAAGTTGAGTTTTTTTAATGTTATTTACAAAAGTTAACATAGCAGCATATTTATATTTCTGAATACTCAAATTGATCATCATAATTTCCTCAATCATATAAAGCGTTTTCCAAGCTATTTCTTCGATTGTTTTACTGGATACCCCGTTACTCAATAAAAAAAAAGCGTACTTCTTGGACAATTTTAAGTGGAAAGTGCCTTATATACGTTTGTCAACAACTCAATAGTTAAGGAATTATAGGCACTATTGAATTTAACCAAGACATCAAGGTGCAACTCAAAATTTGTATTTTGATTCTATTGGTCTTACGTATTCAAAATAAAGTGGGATTATTATAAGTTTATTGAAATATTTGAATACATAACACTATTAAATTATCAATTTGTCCAGTTTTTACATTCCATAGCACAATAGTTATAAAATTAAATAAATAAACTTTTATAAATGATGTGCTATCAAATATTTCAATATTTCAATAAATTTGTAATAGTTTTGAGTAAAGACCAAAATAATGACAAAATTACAAATATGAATTTTGTCATGAAAATCGGTAAAAAAAATATTCTAAGCTACTTTTTCTAATAATTTTTTTTTTTCGATGTCTCTAACCATCTCTGACGCTAGACAAAATTTTCGTCCCTGTTTGTCAATTTGTAGTAGACTGAGTTTAAAGTTCAGATTTCGGTTAAAGTATCTTTACAAATCTGACTCATCACCATGTATAAGACATTCATGATGAATAACATATATAGTCTATATAGGCACAAAAGTCGCTTTCATGAGAGTTACATGCGACCCGTTGTTAAGGAGCTACAAATAGCTTCTTAGAGAAGTTTCGAAGAAAATTTTCTGTTTATTTCTTTTCCGCATACTAGGACCTAATCCATTTCCCAGAGAGACAGCGTGAACTATGATACACTCAGTAATACTACATTTTATATTTAACGTATAACAAAATCATTTCAAAAATATTTATTAAACTATTATACATGACAGAGAAACCACATGTATACACTTAAAATATTATACAATGCATTATTACAAAGACCTAGGCTGCTACAATAGTATAGGTAAGTACATAATATTATATGAAACTAAACATTTATACATATATGAGTAGGTATATATATATATAAGTATAAATATTATTTTAATGTGAGCTTGCCTTTAGCACACAATGATTGCAAACGTCAACTACACTAGATAGCCCTGTAGACAGTTAAACACAATAATAATTGTTCTAGGTAATAGAAACAGTAATAACAATAGTAACAACATAAGGCTTATTTTATCGTTTTTGCATTATTTAATTAAATAATAATTTACACGCATTTTAACCTTTAAACCATATAATCTAACTCTATGAAAATGCTTGTTCTATGTTTGTCTGACTGCATGTATTGCCCATATAACAATCGCTGCTGTTATTAAAAATTTATGAAACAACCATGTACATATGAAATATATCAAAGTATACGAAGTTTAGTCCCGAGTTTGTAACGCTTAAAAAAATTGATGCAACGAACACAATTTTGATATATGTGTTCATAAAATCACCTAATTAACCCCTTTGCGGTTGTCTGTGCGTCTGTCTATCGACACGATAACTCAAAAATGAAAAATATTCCAAGCTGAAATCTAAACAGCGTGCACAGGACGTAAAAAGTAAATCCGAGCTCATAAATGAGTATCATAGGTCAATTGGGGTCTATGGGTCTATAGAACGCATCTTGTAAACCGTTAGAGAAAGAACAAAAACTTAAATGTAAAACATGTTCCTGATAAAAATAAACAACTTTTGTTTGAAACATTTTTTCGTAAACATCAACGTTTACCCGCGAGGGCGGAAATTAGGTGAAAATTACATGGTATTTCATAGAATCTGGGAATTTCAGTATGTGTGGCTATCTAATAGTTACTATCTTTCTTTACTTACATGACGTAAAAAAACAAACGATTGTGAATCAACACTATCTATACATGGTATTTCAACAATTAACTCAATCAATTGTTTGTTTTCACATGTTAAAGAAAGTATTTGTTTTAAATGCAGTCCTGAACGTATTGAAAAAAAAAGTTGGGAGCCTCAAGCTTTAAAATTTGAATTCATTTGAAAAATTTTAACAATCTTTGCTTTAGATTAGTCATTATGAAAAAACTAGTAAGTACAGTAATTACAAATAACAAGTGAAGACAGCAATTGATTGAGTTAATTCTTACACACAAAGTAATAAAATTATCTTTCTTCGCACTTCCTCAGTGGAAATATAAACAAACAATTACCTGGATACATAAAATAAATGTATACTTGATACAAACTTGATACAATACAATACATGTATATTGCTCTAACCTAATTTAACGGTTTACAGGATGGGTCTTACGGTCCCAAAACCCATTTGATCTTTAATGCTCATTTTTTTTTATCCTGAGCACGCTTTAAAAATTTCAGCTTGAAATCTCTCTTCGTTTTTTGAGGTATCGTGTTGACACACACCTATACCAAAATTTTGTTCGTAGCATCAATATTTTTGAGTGTTACATAGTTACGCTAAAAGTAACGACTAAACTAAGTATATCTTGATATATTTCATATATCCATGGTATAAAAATATATGCTGTACATAGAACAACACCACCTATCCTTCATACATGAGTAACACATTTGCTCTTCATTTAGCTCATTTAGCTCATTAAATATTTAACTCTAGTTGTTTTCAGTCCGGTTATCGAATAATTCGCTTTTATTTTTATGCTCTTCTCATTTACTATCATTTTTCTTCGATTATTAGGAAATTCTACTTAAGAAGAAAAACGACTGCTTTGGCGGTGATGTCATGGTGAATGATATTATTTTTAAATTAATTAAAACATTTATTAAAACATAAAAAATGCGTACGTCCCTGTTTTGTTATATAAATGTTCAATCAATATCTTTATATTAAATATACTGATTTTTTATTGTTTGGCAAAAATTATTAATTTTTGTCACATAAATAATTTTTATTTTCCATTTCACTCGTTCATAAAATTGTAATCTCGTTGAACAGACAAATTAATTTAAAATTATTATAGCAATTATCAGCTTATTTAAAAATGGTTTAAAATTGATAACGGAGGGTGTCAGAGACCGTTATATAGATAATTATGTAGATAAACTCTAAATGTATTGACATTTTATCAATAAATATAAATACAAATCATTCTCATTCCTATTCAAAATATACCTAACAACAGTTTTGGGGTATTTTAGCTCTGTTCGTTTGACTTCCTTGTACAGCGTAGAGGAAGTTTATTAATTGTGTTACAATGTTCACATTTTGTACGGTTATGTATCTAGTTTGTCACCTTTTTGAACTTTCTTAGAAAATACTTTAAAATTTAAAATACGTGCGATATTGAATATTTATCGATACTTCACATGATACAAAACTGTATGCAGCAGGATTAATAATTGAAAATTATGGATTATTGTAACCTGCATTTTCAATATTCTTGTGTGCACTTACTTTTTGGTCCATTTGTAGAAAATTTTCGATATCTTGCTTAACTAAAAACATTGAGCGATATTCATTTTGGGCAGTGAATATATGAATATATTTCATTTTGACTAGTTAAGTAATGTACAAGGAAGTCATGTGCCCTTTTCAGATAATTATACATAGCAATTAAACACTTAAATTATAATCCGTGTGCCTAAAATGTGAAGTGAGAAGGTAAATTTGTTAAAAAATAATGTATACGAGGAAAAAAAAATCTCTAAATTTTGACTTTTTTGTTCCAGGTACGGAAAATTAAACTCGCCCTTTAAAAATAGATAAAAACACTCTCCTTTAATTTAACGAAACAAAAAATCCAAATTGGTTCATCCGTTTATCGCTACGATGAGACAGACAGGCACACAGACATACACTTCAAATACCATGATTCTGCAGAACGCCCGTCCTGTAAAGGACACACAGAAGACGCAGAAGCCGTATACTTTGCGTGTCCCCGTTTCAGCTTGCAACGCAGCGACCTGGAAGAGATCCTTCAACAACCGGTCCAACCAGGTACACTTGTGGGTTTTACCACGGAGGTCCTCAGCCACATGCGTTCCTTCGAAAGAAAGAGAGGTAAGGGAAACCAAAACTAGGAATTTCCTACCCTACATGAAGAAAGAGCGATAACTGAATCCTCTCCCCACAAAGTGATGTTTAACGGTGATTTTCGTGGGGAATAAGAGGTCAAAGACAGAGGAGGTTTTTAGTTGGTATTAAACATCTGAGTCCGACATACCAGGTCGAACGACTAGGACTGACGATACGTAAAAGTATTTTCCTACCCCTAAAAAAAAACAAACAGACAGACAGACATACATAGTGGTCAAGCTTATTACACCCCTTTTTTGATTCGGAGTCAGAAAGGGAAAATTAGTGTACTCTTTTATTCGTGCGATATTTATTGAAATATTATTGCCAGGGCTAACCTTTTTCAGTTCCCTGGATCAGGAAAAGTTTTTACAATCCCACAAATTTAAAATTGATGTGTTCCTTGCTGAGTGTTGTCAGACAACCAGCCACCCACATTCACACAAATTTTAAATTGTTAAAACAATAAGTAACAAAATGCACGTTTCCTATATGCATATAGAATAGACATGTATTTGTAGATAGTGTTTTTAAAGATCTTTCGAAGAAGGCAGTATTCTAACAATACACAAATTAATTATTCGTTTAATAAGTTTTGTACTATTAGAATAATAATCATTAAAACTTACTTGATATTTGCATTAAAATTTATTTCTTTAAATGAAATAAATATATTCTCTAATAAAGTAAACACACCATCGTCATTATAACCATTTTCGCATTCAATAACAATACACACTAAATGATGAAATTTTCATAAAAGCATTTTATTTATATTTGCTTGTAAAAATGAATTTTTATAATATATTTTGTTTCCGTAAAATTGTTTATTTTAAGGGCACACACATCTATATACATACACCAAAAACAAGCTGCGGTGGTTATGATCTTCAGGAGCTATGTCAATAACTTTGTGATTAAATTAAGTTATGATTTTCAATCTTTATTTCGGTTAAACTTGCTACAACTTATAGCTATAGGTCTGGGAGATTCACGGCTTGTGAGATGACGGTTTGGAGATTTAAATAGCAACCTATCTACCGTTTTTGTTCCAAGCCTCGATTTTGTAGCCCCAATCATGCCAAGGATATAATTTCCATAAAAATAATTTTGAATAGTCTCTTTCAGTAGGTTTGGAAAGCTTAAAATGATTGAAAATTCAATAAAATTCACCAAATGTTATTTGCACACCCGAGGAATCTTAAAAGATGAAATTTTCAAGTTGTATGACGACGCGCCTTCTGTTATGTTTATTGCCAGATACAATAATTTTAAATACTTAATAAATACTTTCTTAATGTGAAATATTATCTGCCATGTTATGAATAGTTTCCATACAGGCACTCTAAAATTAAAAAAGAACGAGAACTATCGTGGGATACCCAGTAGGAACTATCTTCCTTTCGTTCCTTGGTACATTATCAATGTAACGCTTATTTTTGTATTTTCAAGATTTTTTCTGAAAATTAAAAAATTCAAATACTTGTTTAAAGAATTTAATTTAATAGCTACTTTTAGTTTTTACTGTATAAATTAATTGTAATATAAGTTCAAAAAAGACATACTTCTGCCTTTGTAGTCAACCCAATATGTGCGTACATAACGTTTGGTTTGAACAGGATATTTATTATGATATAACATAAAAATTGTAATTCACTTACTATAAATTATCTCTGCTATCTTTAACTTCTGATAACTTTCAAAACTCAATTTTTATAAATGATAAAACATAAAATTTTGAAAAAAAATACAAATTGACAGTTATAATAATATTTTTCCATTTTCTCAAAATTCGTGGCAATCTGAATCGATTGTAAAAGTTTTTGTTTTCTAGATAACTTAGATGAAAAATGTCGCAATTTTTTTGGTTTTGCCTCCCAACCAGCAAACAAATCAGAACGATAACGTGCGATAAGGAACATAGTTCTAATAGTTATCGTGCTGAAAATAAGTAATATCTTTCAGAAAGTTGAAAAAATAATATTGTTGAGAAGATAACAGCATCCAACCTTATGATATAGTATAGTACTACACTATAGTCATCATTTATTTTAATAAATTCAATTTCAAGAAGCTTATGAATATTAGATTCTATGCGTACGAATATGTAAATTTGAAACAATATATATTTCTGTTAAAAAAAAAGATATCTTTTGTCGAACGCTGGTGAATATTCTAAGTATTTATTTTGAGTACACATCTATGGATTTTTTATTTGTTTTTTATTTATGAATATATTTTTTTGGTTGCTTAAAAAAAGATCTTGAATTATATGAATATTATATTCTAGTACTTAACTATGCATATTTTTTTGAACACATAACCGTTAGATGTAACAACAAGACGAAGTCAAGTCAAACCATTAAACAGTCAAGATATCTTGAAAATATTTAAATGAGAAAATGATTTATTTTATACGCATTTCATTTTAATTTCCGTATTGCTTTTAGCTATATATGTAATATTATATATTGTAAGAATTGTGATTTTCGAAGATTCGTCTCCATTCGCCTACATATATAAGAAAAACATTTTTTACTTACTCGAATTTCGCATATAAATAGTTTTTCGTCTTAAAGGATAGTAGCATATGTTATACATTTCCGGTGATTTTTTTTTCGGATAATGTAACTGTTTGAAAATATGCTTTATAGAATTTTTTCATAGTATTTCTTTGGTAGGATGTATAATTTTCACGTATATTAATTTTGTTTACACTGTGAAAGTGATATACAGGGATACTATAAATGATGAACAACGGTTTGATGTTCTATTATTTCAAAAGCATAAGGCTTAGAAATCATATTGTATATTTCAGTATAAGGTTGAATATATTATTTCCTTGCAGACTTTGCTTTGAAAACAGTACATCTTAAAATATTCAACCAACTAAAGGAAATTCCGGATGTCTGGGAGAAATTAAAGGTGAGTCAGTGTATAAGATGAAACAGTCAGTTTTCTCATATTAAAACACAAAAAATGATTCTTTTGTTGCCTATTATTGATTTTTTACTGTAGTCACACCAACATTGTATCTGTATGGTTATAAAATTGTAGGATTCTATTGTAGAAATCCCGTATTTGTTTTTTCGAACAATATCGTGTTTCTGTTATACTCTATGGAAGGTAGAATAACAAAAAATGTCTTCGGTTCAGTAAATTGTAGTATTCATGGATTCTAAAATTAGACGTTTATGATAAAATGAATCGAGGTATAATCCAAATCTTAGCTTAGGTATAAATCCTAAGGGGGGAATTTTTTTTTTTTTTTTTTTTTTTGAGTATAAGCCACATAGAAAGAATGACAAATTAATAAAATTAATTTACATTTTCTGAGCTTAGATAATATTTCCTACATTCCTACTGGAGATTTGCAATTCAATAGAATCAATTTTACGGAACGATGAAGAATTTGGCCACAGGCGGATGATAAGTCGTATACACATAGCTGAATACATTTGTAAAGTGATACTTTCTCATTTTAGTTAAGTACCTTTCATCCTAAAGATATCATGAAATTTTCTGTTACAAATGTAAGACTTTTTGGCTTTCTGCTCTGTACTGCATTTCATTTTTATTTATTAAACATTATTCCCTATTTGTATGAATTAATGACAGGTTTGAACCAAGCAAATCGAACGAAATGATGAGCATAATTTTTATATAAAATGACTTTGCCAAGGTTCTTTGAATGATAAATTCACAACCAATATTCCAACGTTAGTTACGAGAACTTGCTTGTTTCCTTCTTTACTTAGAAATTTTGCTCGTAAAAGTATGTTTTAAAGTTTTGAATCAGCGACGTGCTAAATCTGGTTAGAGTTTTTTTAGACTAATAATTGCAAATAGTTGTTTTTCTTTCAGCTTTTATACCTATTTGTCTCAAACGATGGGGGTAAATATCCTATAAATTAAGTGTCAAAACCTATTAAGATTTTCGTATTTGATTTCCAATAAGTTCCCCTTCCAAACTGTAGCTCGCTCCGTGCGGTCAAGTGTCTCGGTTTATGAGGGTCTTTTACAAAATCTGTTCAATAGCAAAACCAAGGGGTGATATTTATTTCAATCGATAACGAAGTACATTCCGAAATGTTTCAACTTTTATTTAAACAAAAAAACTCAACAAGTGCAAACTATATTTTAAAAGTAAAAATTTATTTTTATGAAAAATTTTATGAAACATTGTAAAACATACTCAATACCCAGCTTAGTTTTAAAACCCAATATTCAGATTTTTTTAAACGATTATGAATGAAAAACTATCTACTCTTGTGTGATGATTGAAAACTCTTATTCGGTAAATAAGATTTTTTTCCAGAAAAAAAAAACATTTTGATAAAATATGTGTGAGCTTGGAAAGTTGATTTATAAAATATATTTCAAACATATAATTCAAAAAAAGGTTTAAAAGAGATTTAAATCATTGAACGTATCCTATATATCAGTTAACAACTGTTGAAAGTTTTTCAATAGAAAATGCATTAATAACGTCCAGATTTTAACGAATTGGTTTGTGTTTATTAATATTCGTTTAAATATATCATACTTAGAAAGTAGTAGATGCTCAATAAAATCCAACTTTTTCAAGTCATTTCATTATATCATTACCTTGTTTTCATACAATTTTATCATTCTTGTAATAGTTTTGCTATACATATTTAAGTAACAGTATTACTTAAAATATATCAAATAATTTATAACACCAATGTGTGAAAATTCCCATTGATAGTATAATGAGAAGGTATATTTACTTAAAATTAAATATTTCTTGTGTATGAAAAGGGTATGAGGTTGTATTTTTAAAGTTATACCATGTTTCTGTACCTGTTACTCATATCTGTAGGTGTGGAATCATAACTAGTATAAATGTTACTTTTTTTTTGTTACACTTTAACGCAAAAACTATTAGGCGGATTTTGATGACTCTTCTCAGTAGTTACCATAGGTCATACATCAGAATAGGAGACAGGACAAATAATTTTTATAAAATCTATATCAGAATCTACAGGCAATAAGGAAAACACCCCTGAAACTATCTTTTTCTTCTATACATGCTAGATAAAGTTTTTGGAATTCGACGGGAAATACCATTAAACTTATGTTTAAGATCGAAAACTTTAAAATTATCTTAAAACTTTCAAACTCCACGAATTAAATGTGGACTCATCCTATATATGTGAAAATGTGATTTATATATATCATAGTTTAACATAAGTTTCAAAATAATATTTTGGGAATCGAAGAATCCTTAATAGAATTTTTTATTCTTGAATTGTAAAACAACAGTCTCAAAGAAAAAAGTACCAAACGTTTAGATGCAGGTACTAAAACTTCCTTTTCGAACCACTTTTGATAAATTTACAAAAAAGAGCAACCAGTGGTAACTTAACTGGGGTATGTTTTAAATAGACCACAATTCAAAGAGACCCTAAAATCATAAAAAACAACAATTTCGAAATTCTAACTCTGGAATCATATGCTATGAGAGTACAGTGGGGTACTTTGACATCTTCTTTATTAGACTGTCAGCTAATAAAGAGCAAGAGAAAAATGTATAAAATAACATGCATAACGAATTATAGTTATGTTAAAGTTTGTACACGAGAAAACCGTCTGCCAATAAGTATTTAGCATTGAACAATCTGGCCTTTTATTCAAATAAGTGTACGACTGTAAAAAATTGTTCTCTTTAAAACAAAAGTTTTTAAAAATGCAAAAATTCGTTATGCATGTTATTTTAAACATTTTTCTGTCGCTTAAGGGCGTAAATATGGTTTCTATCATTGTCAGACTGTAAATTGATTATATATTTCTATTACTCACTGACAGACTATTTGAGACATGGAAAACTGTACATGGTTTATTCAAGAAAACTACGTTTGTAATAGAACTATATATATATTTTTTTAGATTCAAAATGAAATTTTAACATTCAGTTCAAAAATACTTACAATTTCATACACCCACATATACTATACTGAACATACATTACACATAATATATTGACATATGAAAATACAATTAAGTTACAAAACTTGCTTATTTTGCAAAATTTACCTTTACAAATTGAATAGAAATAATCATTTTTAAAGTGTTCTATTTCATTTTGTGTGATCATATCAAGTATACTTCAATAATATGAACTGAACATATTGTCATCTCATTCTAGTATAATGTGAAAACAGGCTGTATTCTTTAGAACTAAATATATTTAAAACATAAATAAGATCAACTGAATACAGATTCGCCACTCAAAGATACCATAGATAGCACTGTAATAGCGGTTAAAGAGTGTGAAAACATCTCTCAGTGGAGAGTTTATACCAAATTTCCAGACAGAAGTCAGAAAAATCAACTCTTTTATTTTACATTGAAAATTGTGTTTTGGGGTAGTTAGATAACCACTTCATCACAAACGGGTCACTTGTGATATCTCAACCTCGCCCCTCCCCCCGGGTTTTTTAAGCCGCAATGTACCTGCTCTTACGAATGCATGTTATTATTGTAGTTCCTCTCGACTTACCGTGTCATTCAATTTACGATGTCTGTATTTGTTAGTGCAAATAAGTAAGATTTTTTTTTTACATTACATATGACGGTTTGTGTTTTATTTATTAGTATTTATTGCTAATGTTTCTATTAATATAATTAAATATTTGTGATTCATATTTGCTGGTAAAAAAGTAATTTTTTTTCATTTAATTTGTCATACTCAAAGCTTTTTGTTCATATGTCAAGGTTTGTCGGGCAAAATGTTTTCTAATAAGGCAAAGTATTCTTTAATATTATTATGAAAAAACTTGAACGATCTTGAGTCTTTTCTTTTAAAACTAAGGTAAGGAGAGAGATTAAGATAGCTGAACGGAAAAATAAAGAAGATTGAGCAAGTAGTTTTCTAGTGATACTTTGTAACTATTTCCAAAATCACCTTCTGTGGAATCGAAATGAAAGAAAATAAACAAATTGGTTTGAGGACTAAAAAATTTTTTATTGCCAAATAAAAGGTATTTTTACATTTAAATAGTCTTTTGAATCAATTTTGAGAATAAAAAATGTAGGTAATCAAGGAAACAAAAATTTTTCAAATCGATTCAACCTCCATGAATTTTTTTGCAAAAATATTTTACAATCCGTCAATTTGTATTTTTGTCCAAAATTTATGTTTTTCATTCAAAAAAATGAGTTGTGAGATATCATAAGTTAAAGATAATAGAGATAATTTAAAGTTAATACAAAGAAATTTTATTTTATGTCATAATAAATAGCTTGATCCAGCCAAATGCAGGTAAAGCACGAATATATGTTGGGTTGACTACTAAATAAGAAGTTTGTCTTTTTTAAATTTATATTTTATTTAATTCACAAATTATAATGTGAGTTAAAGTAGTTATAATATTATATTCTTTAAACAATTAAACAAGTATTTATCTTCTGAAATTAATACATTATTTAAAAGAAAAATAAACAACAAATAAACCTAAAATTACCTATGTACAGAAATGTAAACAGTATCGTGAGAAAAAAAAACATTTACAAGAAACTAATTTATATAATTAATTACTAATACAGTTGTTTGTATTTTCAAATAATTTATATCTTGTTGTATATTTTTCATTTTTTTAGAATTGACTTTTTTTTATAGCAAATCGACTTCAAGTCTCACTGAATATTTAACAAAATATAGACAGAAAAAAGAACAAAATGATCTTACAAAATTGAACATGCGCATAATCAAATATTAAAACCAGCAAAAAAAATAGAGCCAAATCTGAGTAAAAACTTAAGCGCTACATTTAACGGTAAGGTACGGTAGAAACATAGTTCCTACCGAGTGTCTCATAACACCTCTCGCTTTTCATTCTTATTTTAGGATGCCATATCTTATTTGAAAGGCTATATACAGTTCATTAAATACATTCTGTATATTATAATATGTGTGTAGGTACATTTACTATTTCAACACGAATGCAGGGCAGACAACACCACAGATCAATTGAGAAGCATGTTCTTGTAACCGCATAAACACTCTCAATATCATCTCTAACAATGCTGAATATTGTTTAACCATCAAACAGGTGAGGGTTGATGTACTAACTAATGTGGACAATATGTGTTTATAAGAGAATTGTTAAAAGATAAAGGAATGACGGGAAGCAATGAAATGATGACTGACCATTTAGATCAAGCATTTTATTTCATGAAACAACTTTCAAATTGAAAACAAATCACTTATCCGAAATTATAAAAAAAATTTTAATTGTAAATATTTTTTGAAATCTTTTATTTTATGTATCCGAAAAATGTATATGAAAAAATTTTTCGATATCTGCTTTTATTTTCGAAATATCGATAGCCAAATAATTAAATTAAATTTTCAATTTTTGAAAATTACTCCAGATATCGAAAAATTTTTTCATACCTTTCGTCTTATATTGTCAAATTATAACATAATAATATCAAAATTGAATATATATTTTTTTTGTGTTTCCGCTACCGTGCTCAAAAATCCTTATTTAGTCAGGCACAACGGCTTTTTTTTGTTTTCAATAATTTATTAAGATTTTACTTTAAATAGTTTTTTGTTTAGTAGCCACCGACTAGTTTTAGAGAAATCTATGAAAACATATCATCTATTTAACGTTTTTTTGAACCGAGCTAATTTGAATTGTTGCAATTAGTCTGCACGGCAGCAGTCTTGATGTTAAATGATTATAACTTACTTGAAACTTCCTCAGTGACTTTCTGTTGGTGAGTTTACCAAATTTTCTACGACTTTTTTCGAAAATGTTGTGTTTTCAAATGAGCATGATACCGTCATATTTAAGCTTTCGGTCTGAAAAACTCAGCAGAGAATGTCTCGGACACTATGACCACTCGATAATATTAATAATTATTAAACAATAAATTATTTTTTCCGACAAAAATATTGCATCGATGTGCTTGTCTATCACCTTGAACATATCGTGCTTGAGCATTTTTGTTTTTTAATACTTACATAGTTTACTTTTGCTGACTTGTTTAATAAATTTTATCAAGTGGTCATACTGAAAAATTACCTGCGTCATGTTTTAGATCGATACCTGAAATATGACGTTACCATGCCAAAAAGGGTTCCGCGTGCAAAATAAATCAGTTGTTTTCACAGTCATACAAATAATTAAATTTTTCAAAAATAAGCTTCTAATTTTTTCATATTTTTGACAAGATAACGCCAGATAAATCATATAATGTAAAATAAGAAAACCTTGAGTGATTGCTAGTAATACTATATATTTTTCATATAACATATTGTAGTCAATTAAAATCCTTTTCTGCATAATTAACTAATTGCGTCTAGGTACATGCTTCTAGATACAAAACTATATTCTCAATTAATTGAAGCACTAAAAATACTTTCGCTATCGGGTAAAATATTTGTAGGGTTACAAGTTTACTAATACAAATATTAGTTAATCCTTACAAAATTCCTTTGTATAACTACACCGTTAGTACATATGTAAAATAGTGAGTATTTATAGTCCAGTTTCTATGTTATTCAAGATTTCAATTGTGGCATTTGAATTATAGTAATTGAATTTATATTTGGTTTTTGTTAGTACATACTATATTATAAATAAATAATTAAAAATGACCACAAGTTTTTTTATTTGATCTCAAAAATTTTCGAACTTGCGTTCATTCTCAAGAGATTCAATTTAATTTATACAAAATTTGTTTAAATAAATAAATGTAACAAAATGAATATCATGGTTCTATCAAATTTGTTGACATTAAAATTTAAATTAAATTTCGACTCAAAATAGGAGTTTGTAACACCTTCTTTTTATCGTTACATGTTGTTTTTGAATTATTTCATATTTTTAACCCTTCTAAAACGTTCATAAGCTTCCCTTTCTCGCATGTGTGTAAAATTTTGAATGTGTCATCAAATTTATGGGCATTTAGAACGAAATGGTCTGAAAAAGCTGTTGCACCAATGTTTTTTTGATACACTATGTTCTTCTATTCTTTCTGCGTGGCCCGATTGTCCCACATACGTAACGAAACATTCTACACAAACTGAATTATACTAAATTATAGTACAAACCTTACGGTATATAAGGCTTACGGTAATATATCCACTACTACAAATGTATTCGCAGATGATACTGTGGCTTATCGAGAACAACTTATAGTATAAAACAGAGAAAATAAAATATTGCAATCAAACTCATTTTTAATTATAGTTTTGTAACATTTACTTTGAGAAGGAAGAAATGTGAGATAATTTGACCAGACTAATATAGTTTTAATGTACTAATATAAGTTTTAAGATATTGATTTTTACAGAATAAAACGAACTTCAGTAAAAAATTTTTCCTAGGAGCAAATTTTGATAATTTTTTAAGTAAACTTTCACTTGTTTATAAATTTGAAAGCTTCTCTTTTGGAATTTACTACTCCCGATGAAATTTACAATATATTTTAAGTGGAAAGGATAATACTTTTTAAAAATCCGTTAAGTTTTCTATCCGATAAAATAATTTATGATTACAGTCTTTTATACAAAAAAAATACAAACTTTTCCAAAACAAATAATATGCACTAAAAAGTAATAACGATAATATAATGTAGTTAAAATTATTATTTTTGGAGTCGGTGTTAGCCCAGGCAACAATTCTGACAGAACAGTTTGCTACATTAACTTAAGGCTGACACCAACTCCAAAAATAACAATACTTTTAACTACATTATATTATCGTTCTTTTTTTACTTTTTAGTGCATATAATTTGTTTTGGAAAAATTTTTCTTTAGAAGTCGGTTTTCTTTTTGTGAAAAGTTTTTTTTTGTTTTGTGTTTTTTAGTGAATCTCAAGTACACTAACTAATTTGTCACTAAAAAAAGAATCATCGAAATCGGATGGCGTGAGATTGAGTTATTCGTCCTCCTTTCGTGCATACTTGATGCAAATTTAAGACTTTTATGGTTTTCTCATGGTTCACCCAGCCGAAAGTTCTGAGGTAACAAACATAAAATCAAAAAATACAGTCGAATTGAGAACCTCCTTTTTTTGTTTGAAATCGGTTAAAAAAACTGGATTTCACCAATCTCAAGGACTACATATTTTGATCCACACTTTAGCTGTAGGTATAAATTGTAGAGTTTTATAAATGATGTTTCCATCTTAATTATTTCATTATAACATGTAAAATAATATACATTTTGAAACAATGTTTGTTTAGGATACAGCGTCTAAATGATATCGGTATAATTTACAAGAGATTAATTAATATTTTATATTTTATTTAATTGGTAAATTGGTCCACTGACCGGAAATAAATAATATACAATTTTTTCTCTGAATTTTTATTCTTTATTTTTAAATATTTTTATTTATATAAAAAAAATGTAAACGTATATGAAGTATAATCCTTAATAATTAAATCAAAACTGAATTTGTAAAATGTTAATTGCGATAATTTGTATTGTTGGATTTACAAACGACAAATCAGTTGTGCAATATCATCCCCTATTATTATTATTTCATTTTTTAAAAGGATTAAAATAATAATCCTGCTAAAAAATATAAACGAGGTATAACTAATTGATCATAGACTTATAATGAGTACGTATATGTTATACTAGATAATTTATCTCCAAGATACTGTATAGCCAGTTTAACCAGTCGTACTCGTGTTATGAGCATTTCGCTCACGTTTAATTCAAACATAAATAACTATTAATTTTCAAATGGTTGAATTTTTTTCTATCTTCACATAATTTTATTTATTTATGAATTATAAATTTTTCACAATCTTTCAACCAATGTACGGTCTTTTTTTTCATTACGCGCATAAACGCAGTAAAAAAGTATTATCTTCGCATATTTTCGGGCCTATTTAGCCGAGGAAAAATTGTCCAGACAAAAGTTGTTGTTTTGCGGCAAAGAACCAGAATCTGTTATAAAAAGAAAGTAGTTCCAACAAAAAAAGTTAAGTTGATGCCTGTTTAACACGGAAGGCCTTATAGTTTTTTTGATATTCCAATCTGTGTTTGAAAATATTAATTGGAAAATTGTTACAAATTCATCCTGTATATTCCGACGCTAAGTTAGTATAATGGTGACTGCGACTTGCGATAATTACTGAAATAAAAATCGTGATTAAAATTAGTTACATTGAGATTTCGAGAGAACAACGTAAGTAAATGCTAAGACACAAATCTTTGGTGTTAATTATAACGTTATATATACGGTATTTAGTGAGGTGTTCTTTTTGTTATAATAGCTATGATATTTAGAGAGACTTAGCTCTCGTTTTAATAGCAAGAACATCATAGTTACATTAAATACAATGGAATTACTAAAAAACTATTGTAACTATATGAATAGACTGGCGCATTTTAATAATAATAATAAAAGTATATTTTTATATAATAATTTATTATTAATATAGTAATAATCTCTTGCTTGTTATCCAAATGCAATGAGAAATATATAACAAAACAAATTTCATATAATTATTTATTAAATTTTAATTAAATTAAACTATAATTTGTTATAAAACCTAGCTAAACTTCAATCAAATTTTTCTAAAATTGTTAATGAGCATTACCAGAGTGATTATTTACTTTGGCTGTCGAAATTATGATTCAATGGGCACTTATTTTAAGAATTACCAGCTATGATCTTGGATAGAACACTGCTTATAACTTTAATGATATTATTTTGCTTTTTATCAAAAATGACAAAAAGCAAAATATATTTTTATGAAAATGAAGATACTTGGCAGATGTTTGATATTTTGGAAAAGCTATGAGTAGGAATTATCAGGATCGTCATTTAAAGAAAATGAAAATTTATTTCATATGTCTTGCCTTTCTCAGATTAATTTGTATGAATCTAAACTAAATATATGCTTTTATTGGGAAAATCATTTTGCCATGTTAAATAGATATTCCCATTGACGCAATACTCCGACCTAAGTTAAAATCACAATTTGTATTGTTACAAAACTTATTTTCAATCCCTTAAAAAGTGATAAAAACAAACTACATATGGTCTTATGATCTACTTCTTTATATTGTGGACACATTGTATTGAGTTCGGATTGTTCGAAAAGTATATATATATAATATTTCTTTATATATTTAGTCAGTGGTAGTAGTGGTAGAAAATACTTGTGTTCGAAAATGAAGAAAAGATTGTTTTCTACAAGAATATTTCTCCTCAGTGGATGAATTTGATGAATATTGAAATAGAATGAATAACTACTAGTTGTATTTATCTTAGTATAAAAGAGGATGAGGTATATATGTATTAAACGTGTTAGAATACTAACGAGACATTTGCTACGTTATACGAATGCCAAAATTGTAAAGATCGCGATTCGAATTTATAAAAGGCGGTATGATGTTTCTTCTGTGTTCATATTATACTATTCTATATACACATAAACGGTATATGTGAGTGTATATAAATTCGTCTCAAGAGCGCTGCGTAAACTAAGTAAATTATCTCCTATGAATATAATTAAAATGCGGGCAACTCTACTGAACATGAAATGTCCAAAAAGCCCCCTAGGGGCGAGTAAAGCACTTACAGTGAACTGTTTTTCTATTGAGTTAATCATTTTTTTGTATTTGTCTTCTAATAAAATAAAGTTAAGTTTTTTAGATAAAAATAAAATTGCAGATCTGTTTTAAATTAAAAACTATAATCTGTGAATGAAATTGTTGTTTGTTTTAAAATTATAAAAAAAAGGTATAACCTGCAACTAACTTGACTTAGAAGAACGGACAGGAAAAACGCAATTTTAGTATTGGTAAATTTTTTGTAAGGTTGTGGTGAGAACATCATTGGTATGATGACTTGGTATCGAGCACCAGTCTGTCTATTTGAAATGTCGTTGAGAAACCAGAGAAGGAGATATACAAAATAAGTACCGAAGGAGGATTATATAAAATGTGTTTGTTAAACTAACAACTCTTTTTCCATCCATTAGATGTTCGAAGAAAATTTTACAGAATTCCATTATCGGTACAAAACAATAGCTCATATAACTTGAGTAGGAAATTAGGGAATATGCCGTTTAGTTCTATATCGATTTAAAAGTAGAATTGTACTAGTGTTGTTTGACTCTTTTTATTTCACTTCAATACATCGCGTACTGTTACGGTTTTTAGAGTTCGCTTTTTCTTCTTCTTTTTTTTTTGGCACACATTTTGGTATTCGATGTGACTGCATATTATATGGAGGGATACAACGGGTATATCTATGCACATACCTAATATCTTTAGGCCATTATTCACTATATACCTACGTATGTCCACTTTTCTTTTACCTAAATTTGTGCTGTAGTATAAAATGATAATCAAATTCATTTTTGTGATTCTATTTACAAAATATTTTGTTCAATTTTATTGTTGAGATATCTCTTTAAATGTCAGAAATTTTACTTATTTATCAAGGTTTTTGAATCACAATATCGCAGTATCAGACAATCTATCGCAACTTACGAACTAAAACTATATAGTCCTTACGAATTAAAAGTATTGAAAAAGAGTAAATTGGTTAATTAACCGACTTCAAACAAAAAGGGAGAGGTTATCAATTCTTCTGTATTTTTTACATTTAAAAAAAACCGACTTCAAAAGAAAAAGTTTTCGAAAACAAATTAATATGTACTAAAAAGTAAAAAACTAACGAAAATATAATGTAGTTAAAATTATTGTTATTTTTGGAGTCGGTGTCAGCCAAGGAAACAACTATGGCAGAACAGTTTGCTATATTAGCTTGGCTGACAACGACTCCAAAAATAATAGCAATCATATGCATTGAGCTAAGAAATTGTCTTTTGATTTGATTGTGTAAAATCATGTAATGATGAGTGAAAAATATGAAAATTGTGAGATAACTCTGCTACTTAACAATTTTGTTAATTAAACACATCAGTTTGTAGTTCTACCATCAAAAGATTTTATGTTGTAATCATTTCGAGCATAGAATCTATATTATCCCAGATGGTCACGTCTTTTAGAATCATAGGTTCAAAATTGACGTGAGGTTCTCATTCTCTACCAATTTCGAAGATTTCTCCCTGCTTCGCCTTAGAGCAAACTTTTTAAAAACTTCGCTTAAATACTTTGTTATATTCATTTTTGGCCTAAAATCTATTTTAACCTAGGCAGATGGTTCGACTTTCAGAATCAAAGGTTCAAAATTTACGTGAAATGCTCTCCAGCCATTTTCTATAAATTTCGAAGGTTGGATTTTCGAAGAGAAACTCCATTCTTATATTCAAGGTTTTTTTTTTTTTTAGTTTACAATTAGAAAGAGAAGCTTAAGAAATTGAAAATATTTGAACCAACATTATAGTAGCAGTAAACTTTTAGAACATCAAGTCAGTATGTAATTGAGATAGTGTACCTTTCAACAAATAATTATAGCAATTCGAGTTTGACTCTAGTTAAGTAAAGCACGTAGTCTCAATTTAATTAGAAATAAGAAAATAACTTGTGTGGTTTAATTGAAGGAAATTAAAATTTCGTAGAAAGAATATATAAAATATAATGTTCTTTCGATATTAAATATAGCCCGTATCGTTTTTACTACCTATAATAAAAATAAGGGAATTATATAATCTTTTATTTGATTGATAGATTAACGTGATATTAAATATTAAACCATAAATGTATTCTTTGTTTCAATAGACGAGATGCATTTTCATTTCGTTTTATGAATCTAGTAAATTATTTAATTTTTTAAATAGACATAAGCCAGCCTTTAAGCCAAAAATGGTAATAACCTTTTTTGTAGATAAATAAATTTCCTACCTTTTAACTTATTTTTTTTTAATCTTTAAAAAAATTTCAAGGGGTGGTCGCTGCTTTTGCAGGTAATGAGGAAAATTATTTATTACTAATTTTGTCACTAACGTTTACATTTTTGATATATTTATTAAATTCTATATAACCTGTATTACTAGATTCTATATAACCTGTATTATAATGCATTAGTATATTATTTATTTAATTATTTTATGCTAAAGTAATTTTTAAGCGAAAATTTTTCAACTGGATTTTTTTTCGAAGCGTTTAAATAAAGTTTTATTCCATGAATTCAAAATAAATTAAAAACAAACAATTTTGTCTAAAATAATACAAAAACTGTGTAGTATTTTTAAAGTTTGCTTGTTCAGCATAGAATTTAATTTATATATAAATGTAATACTAAAATTGAAGTCTTTTAAATCTTTTTTCATACAAATTCAGATAAGATAAAAATTTCAATTTGGCTAATGTATCAGAAAAAACTATAGACAAGGCGAGGTTTGTTTTAATGCCCCAGTTTTTTCAACATAAAAAATATTTTTAACAACGAAATCTAATTATGTTTACCATTTGCACACCCTGTTTAATTTATAAAAATGTATTATTTTACTTTTCTGTCATAATATTAGATTACCAGTCAATATACACATCTCCTGCCATTCTTAACTTTATTCTCATTGAAAATTACCTTCCTAAATTTCCAAATACAAGTTTTGAACCGAAAAGACAAAAATAATTCTGCTGTTGACGTTCATATATCAAGTAAATATTTTCTTGAGTCAACGATAGCAATACTTTATTAAAGAAAATAAGTTTATGAATGCTTAAAAATTTGACTCAAATTTTATTTTCTTGAATCAAGAACTTTTTTATTGTAATAAAGTCAAGTTATTCTAACGATAGATATTATTTTGAGTAATTTTATTTACTTTGTCCAAGTACTTTTACATCAAATCCCCAGCTTTATGTGTATCTAAAAATGAGTTAATAGAGGCAACGTTAGTAATGATCCTTTGTGGTCTTTATTCCAAGAAAATAGTCTGGGAATTTTGATCACGCCCTGTATTGATAAAACCAGATGATGCTGAACTACAATATTGCATTGTTATTTGGAGAACCAATAAAAATAGAAAGAAAATAATAATAAAATATGAAAAAATGTGGAGCATTTTTTCACATAGGACATATATATGACAGAGCGGTCATTTTTGAGATAGGGGAAAGGGAAAAACACGAATTAATCTTAGTTGAAAAAAGTTTCTGCTCCTTGTCAAGCAAGTTTCCTAACGACCGCACAATGTTTCGTAACGCTAGCAGACATATACTCACTTTCCTTCCCGACTATATCAATCAAACCTCGTTAAAATGTCTGATAGATGAACTATAGGATGGTCCATTGCAAAATCATGTGCGCAAAAAAAAAAATTCAAGGTCAAAGATCGTGAAAATAGGCCTTTGTGAAATAACTCGCAAACTAATTAGTTTATTGCAGTTTTAGTAGCTATTACAAAATTTGTTCGCGGGTTAATTTTACACAAAAAAGGTTCTGGACCATTGAAATTTCTTACATCCAAATAAACATTATCCCGATGAAAAAACTTCACTTGGATTTTTGAAGCAAATCGACTTATTCATTTTCTTATTTTTCTGAGTTACTAGAATAATACACACAATAAATCGTAGAATTGAAAATCATAAGATCAAGTGAACATGATAGAACTAAATGATAGAGATGGAGTAAAAATTATAATAATAACAAGTACATTCATACATATGAATATAATCGTAATAATATCATTACTATATTGATAGTTGACATAGATTGACATTGTATATGACATTATGACAAAATCAGATGTGACGTTCCCTTCATATACAAATATATTGAACTATTTAAATAAATTATTATGTGTTATTTTAATGTACATTTTAGGGGGAAATATTCAAAAATTATGTATTATATATGTTTAATTCACCCTTATAGATTCATATACTATTTCGCTGGAATGAATTAGATGAAATTGCTCTATTCTGTATAGTGATTTTATCTAATTTTTCTTAATTTGGGATATGTCAATCGAAATTATATTAATTGTAAATGATTTGATTTCAATAAAAAATTGAAAGCTTTTATCGTTATTAGGGAATCTTTTCAACCTATTGGACAAACAAGTTGGAGCAGACAAGAGTGCGCTGTATAACAAAAAAAACGCTGTATAACAAAAATTCATTAATTTTTCCAAATCGGTATTTTACCATCTTAAAATACTACATTGAGAAAAATTTAAGATATTATACCAACTATTTTCCAAGTTTATAAATTATTCCATAGCACAATAGTTATAAAATTAAAAAACAAACTTTTATAACTAGTGTGCTATGGAATGTAAAAACTGGACAAATTGATAATTTTATAGTGTTATGAATTAAAATATTTAAATAAACTTTTGATCTTTACTTAAACCGCTATAACTATGAGTAAAGACCAAAATAATGAAAAAATTAAAAAAGCGAATTTTGTCATGTAAATCGGTATATGGGTAAAAAAAATATTCTAAGCAACTTTTTTTTATTAGTATTCTTATCATATCTCTAACCCTCTTTGACGTTAAGCAAAATATTAAGAATCGACCCTATTTGTCAATTTGTAGTGGGCTGAGTTTAAAATTCTGATTTCGGCATCTTAAAAAATGTAACTCTTCACCCTATATGACTGTGAAATATTTCAAATCGATATTCATATAAATAACGAAAAAATGAGGGTGTCTTCATCTTAAATGCGACACACTGTATATAAACTTTTTTCCTATCTGTAACGGTTCAACAGATGGATTCGTGCGATGCAAGAATGATCTCATATTCCTTGTATTGTAAGAAATGAAGCATATAAATTTGATATTGCCGTCATTAATAATCACTTTTGAAATTTATAATTAATTACAAAAAAACTACTTACATGCTTTAAAATTGCTTCGACTTACTAGCTTTAAAATTGACCGAGATATTAAATTTTAAAATGCATTTTTGCTGATTCAATCATATTGAAAAGGACCATTCTAGTAAACCATTGGAGATATAATAAAAGTTTTAATGTAAAATTTATTCCTTATAAAACAATAAACAACTTTTACTTGGAGCATTTTTTGTAAACATCAGAATTATGTGAAGCAAAACAGTGCAAATTGGGATACAAACAACATTGAAGATCATTTCCTCCAAAACTAAAATTGGTCTAGTATTTGTAAGTAGAACTTAAATCTCTAATGTAAAATTAAACAATTTTATTAGGTGAAAATTCGCGAAAAAGATAATTTGCTAGGCTGAAAATTAAACATTTGACATTTTTATTGTGGTTTGTATATATAATTAAAAAATCAAACATAAATTTAAAAGCGTGAAAAGATATATACATTATCAAAGTATAAAAATTTTCTCCTTTCCAGATTTTAAATTTTAAATTGAAATTGTAGGACAATTATGGACACAGTTGTTTGTCAATCATTGAATATCAACCTACTCGATATTTTAACACATCCTGCACAGAATTACTGTTTCATTAGAGTTAACAATTTCGTAGACACTCGGTATGATAAGATAATCTGAACCATTTCCATCAATTCTAAATAAATTGTGTTTCCAAGAATGAAAAACAATATCACTTTATATAGTTGGTATACCAACCTATCAATTATATTGAATGGTGAACAAATAGTAAGAATTCAGCGTTTTTTATTTTCACATTTAATAAATTTGAAAAAAGTAATTTTTATAAAATGTCTAGCTAGCATGAGGTAGATACAAAAATATTATTCTCTATGCTTACAGATGGTTAGTTTATTTTTGATGTTGTTGAGTTGGGTTTGGTGGTTACGAATGTCTTCAAATCATAATACAAATCATCATTTTTTCTCATAAAACATACATAATAGTTCATACTTCATGATGACATTTACTTAAGAAATGATAAAATATGAGTAGATTCACGATATGACGTAATGAAGTGTAATGGCGACATCTGATCATGTCATTTACAAATGCATTCCTACAAACGCAAGTCAACACGAATATTATTATCAACATTATAACAGATATATCGACAAAAAGGTGAAGATACACTAAATAGTAGTGTTTTTTGCGACATAGTTCAAGATGAGAAGACCAATTAAAGTAAAATAATAGTTGAAAACTGTAACTCAACTACATAAAAGATAAAAACAAGCATAAAATATAGAGGAACATCAAAATTATAATTTCGTTTCAAAGGTTTTACAATAAAATGATTGTAACATTTCTTAAAAATTTCAAAAGGAGAAAGAGTTGCTTTCTCTCTATAAAATAGTCAGTTATTTTTAATCCCAAACCTTTTAAATGGAATCAGGATTTATCCAGCCGTACCCTATATTTTATGCTTCTTTCCTAATTATTCGAAGTCAGATTTAGTTTTCATCTTTTATACTATTTTGCACTTAGAGAAAATGCTAAAATATATAAAATATATTCCATTTGTTCAATCAGCCGTATTTTCGCTATTTAACATAACTCAAAAAACATTTCTCATTGAATGTTCGATTAAGGAAATAAAGCACAGCTGTTGGAGTTGTTTAAATAGTGCTAAGGGTCGATAATTTTCCGTTACATTTTGTTTTATTAACCCCCGTACTAAAAATGGGGTGTTATATTTGGATTTTTTTTTGTTTCATTTGAAAGGTAATTTAATTGAGTGTTCTTAGATATGTTTCAAGTGCAAGTTTAGGGTTCCGTACCCGGAAAAACTAAAAAATAGGCGATCATCCTCAAAATTGGTTCAGTTTGGAGAAGGATGTAAGGAAAAGGAAAATAATGGAGAGTGTTTTGAGATATGTTTCAAGGGCGAGTTTAGAGTTCCGTACAAAAAAATTTCTCGGGCGATTCTTAAATTTTGCAAATTTCATTTGTTATCTTTCTCATTTAATGGAAGCGGGTTGTTTTTCTAGATAAAATCGAAACATTTTCGTGGTTGACTATCGAGATTGTAAAAAGTTTTCCAGCACTTTACATAGCGACTTATTGGGAAGATTTGAACCGGTCTAGATTTTAATGAGCCCCGACTGTTAAAGTCGCTGTGTAAAATACTAGACTTGTTTCTTTCTTTTCAGATTTTATATGACGCAGTTGAGTTTTTGAATTTTTTAATATGTATCTTATTTTAGACTTTTTAGTGTCGTGGCACTAAAACTACTCTCTTATTATTTATACCATATTAAAATATTTTAAACCAATTTATTATTCTTGATTAAATTTAAACATATAGATTATATGGATTTTTGTGATTCCCCTTTTAATTTCCTCTATTTTGATGCCCTACTCGACAGGGTTGGACTTATCTAAAGACACTTGGGTTTTTAAGACGAATATAACAATATTTTAATGTCGAAATGCATTAAATGCATTAAATTAAATGCATTATGAAATTTACAAACAAATATACATGCACACATACAAGATAAAAGAACATAACCACTCCTTGACAGTCGGGTAAAAAGCTATGAAAATGAAAATTTTATGAAAAAAAAAAAAATACGTATAATATTCAAATTTGTGTAACTAGTCCAAATAATACGCGATGTAAAATGCCAGTACCTACTTATAAAGGAAACATGTTTACAGTTAGATGTTACACAGTTCCTGTCGAAATCCTTCCGTAATTATTATTCAACTTTACAAGAATCTTTGCTATTCAATTGCTATTGTATTCACACACATAATTCTGACTTGATGACAATAAACTAAATTCACAACCATTAAATAGGCCTTTTAATAGATGTGTGTTTATATTATAGTTTAATTGCGTAGTTAATCTCAAACACATTACAATGTAATATTATTCACAAGTATCATCATATGTGCGCCCTACATATTTCTACTAATCTTATACGGTTCGTTGCATGTCAAAAATTCCTATTAATTCAGAGGCTCACGCCTCAAAACTTACTGATGAGATATTGGAGTCTTGTATATTCTATTAGACAATGTCTTATATAGAAATATTCTCGGGTACTTTCTCTTTACTGAACCTATCAAATTATTTTTCAGGTCAAACTGATGGATATCGATAGTAACTTATTATGTAGGGTTTGACATTCAATACTAGTAACTTTACAATATTTAAAAAAAAAAAAACCCCGACAAAATTTTTCGGGCACAGAAACCTATAGCACTTGTCTGTGGCATCGTAGCGTTTAAACAGATGAACCAATTTCGATTTTTTTTTTCGTTTGAATGCAAATTGGATGGAGAATCCAGACAAACAAACAGACACACACACACATAGCGGTGAAACTAAAACACCCCCTTTTTGGTTGGGGGTTAAAAATAATAGGCCGTTTAAGGATATTTGACTCCAAAAATAACAATAATTTTAGCTACATTATATTATCGTTATTTTTTTACTTTTTAGTGCATAAAAATTTGTTTTAGAAAAGTTTTTCTTTTGTAGTCGGTTTTCTTTTTGTTAATATAAAAGTTTTTTTTGTTTTGTGATTTTTAGTGACTCTGAAGTACACTTACTAATTTGTCCCTTAAAAAAATAATCATCAAAATCGTTTGGCGTGATATTGAGTTATTCGTCCTCTTGTCGTGCATACTTAATGCAAATTTAAGACTTTTATAGTTTTCTCATGGATGCCGTTGCCAGTAAAAAACATAAAAAATTAATAATACAGTCGAATTGAGAACCTCCTTTTTTATGTGAAGTTGGTTAGAAATGAGTTTTTCAATGCTGAAATTTTCTTGAACCATGGAAATGTTTACTTGCTATCATGTTAAAAACATATTTTATTGAAACTACTATTTTATTTTACAGTGTAGAATTCATGAAAATAGCCCCATTAAACTTGCATAGTATTTTAAAATTTAAAATAAAGATAAAAAAATAATATTTCACAATTGGAATAAATATTCATGACTTTTTTTAAGCAATGATCTAATAAACTCATTTTTAACATGCGAAATTTTAAATCTTGCTTGTCATTAAAGAGAACATAAACCTTAATAAATGATTTCTTTACGACAAACCAAGAAAAAAAATGGTAGAGACGATTTTTATTGTTGATGCAAATGTTATTTGTACTGTAAAGCATTGTTAAAACTTTGAAAATTTCATTAAATCTGTTGAGACTCAAACACGATCTCTAGACACAAATATAAATGGTGTAGACACACATCTGTAGTAAATGTATATTATACTGTCAAATTTATTTTACTTGGGACAAAAAGACGATGTAAATGTTTATACTAAAAATAAGCTTTTACAAAATAAAATAGTAAATTGATGAAATTTTATCGGGTCGTGCCAAAAGGGTTTTGCTCTGATAATAAAAAGAAATAAACACTAATTTTATACTCTTGTATATAAGCATGCTATAGATACACCGTTTTTATACCTTGTATATAAAAAATATATCAAGGTATGTTAAGTTTAATCCTAAGATTGTAATGCTTAGATATATCGGTGGTACTAAAAATTACCTAAAGGTGTTCATAAAATCGCGTAATTAGTCCATTGCCGTTTATTTATTAGTTAACACGATAACTACTACAAAGTAAAGAAAGATCAGGCTGGAATTTTTAAAGCCTGCTTAGTACGTAAAAAGTGACTTTGATTTCATAAACGTTCAATATAGGTCAATTGAGTCATGGTTTCGTAAGACCCATCTCTTAAACCGTAACAGATAGCACATAAGTCAAAAATGAAAAATAAACATCTTTTGTTTGAAACATTTTTTCGTAAATACTATTGTTTTGTGTTAAGTGTGTATATATTTCCATTCTTCATAACAAATTCTTTAATTTGATGTAAAGTCCTCAATGTGTCTAAAGAAGTTTTCACTTCAAAAAACTTACTTTTCACTTCTATCTAGACACTTTTACATTCTGCAGTAAAACTTACTAAAGAACAAGTGAAAACAAACAATTGACTGAGTTAATTGTTGAAATACCATGTATAGGCAGTGTTGATTACTCTTTCACATTACACATACATACATGTCACACATATACCACTAGTTCGATTTACATCTAGGCATATGAATATCGCGATCAAGACAAAGTACATGCGTTAAGCAATGCATCTAAGTAAGAGATATTATAGATGTTATATGAAATTGCAAAAAAAGACTTGTATCGTGGCTTCGATGTCTTTTCAGCTATACAACAGTTCTTCTGTTGTGTGCCTGCATAGAGTGGGAGAGAACACATGTATATAATACTGCTCACTTAGATGCATTATATAAAAATTTCAGCTTGATATGTTTTTTGTTTTTGAGTTATCGTGATGACAGATGAACAGACGACAGACAGACAGACGAAAATGGACTAATTTAATGATTTTATGAACACCTATACCTAAATTTTGTTCATAGCATCAATATTTTTAAGCGTTACAAACTTGGGACAAAACTTAGTATACCTTGGTATATTTCATATACATAAACTAAAGTACATAAACAAAAAATCGAAAAAATTTATGGTTTCTGATTTCAATGCAACTTAGTATATAAGGTAATTTTGACCCAAAAAATTCAAAAATCGTATTCATTTGTTGATTGGAAGCATAGTTTTAGAAATATCATCCATTTTCTCATATTTTGGCTCGATATCTCCGAAATTAGTTGCCTAACCGTTATATTAATACCATTTTTGTAATTTATGGGTCATAATTACCTTATAAACTGACTTTTATCGAAATTGGAGAGAAAAAAATTTCCTTGATTTTTTCGATTTTTTTAAAGGGGTACCCCTTAAAAAAATTGCAAAAAATCGAAAAAATTTATGGTGTCTGATTTGGATAAAACTTAGTATATAAGGTAATTTTGACCCAAAAAATTCAAAAATCGTATTCATTTGATGATTGGAAGCATAGTTTTTGAAATATCAGCCATTATCCCATATTTTGGCACGATATCTCCGAAACTAGTTTCCTAATCGTTATATAAATACGATTTTTGTAAATTATGGGTCAAAATTACCTTATAAACAGAGTTTTATCGAAATCGGAGCCAACATTTTTTTTTCGATTTTTTCGATTTTTTTAAAGGGGTACCCCTTAAAAAAATTCAAAAAAATCGAAAAAAATTTATGGTTTCTGATTTGGATAAAACTTAGTATATAAGGTAATTTTGACCCAAAAAATTCAAAAATCGTATTCATTTGATGATTGGAAGCGTAGTTTTTGAAATATCACCCATTATCCCATATTTTGGCTCGATATCTCCGAAACTAGTTTCCTAATCGTTATATAAATACGATTTTTGTAAATTATGGGTCAAAATTACCTTATAAACAGAGTTTTATCGAAATCGGAGCCAACATTTTTTTTTCGATTTTTTCGATTTTTTTAAAGGGGTACCCCTTAAAAAAATTCAAAAAAATCGAAAAAAATTTATGGTTTCTGATTTGGATAAAACTTAGTATATAAGGTAATTTTGACCCAAAAAATTCAAAAATCGTATTCATTTGATGATTGGAAGCATAGTTTTTGAAATATCACCCATTATCCCATATTTTGGCTCGATATCTCCGAAACTAGTTTCCTAATCGTTATATAAATACGATTTTTGTAAATTATGGGTCAAAATTACCTTATAAACAGAGTTTTATCGAAATCGGAGCCAACATTTTTTTTTCGATTTGGATAAAACTTAGTATATAAGGTAATTTTGACCCAAAAAATTCAAAAATCGTATTCATTTGATGATTGGAAGCATAGTTTTTGAAATATCACCCATTATCCCATATTTTTACTCGATATCTCCGAAACTAGTTTCCTAATCGTTATATAAATACGATTTTTGTAAATTATGGGTCAAAATTACCTTAAAAACAGAGTTTTATCGAAATCGGAGCCAACATTTTTTTTTCGATTTTTTCGATTTTTGTAAAGGGGTACCCCTTAAAAAAATCCCCTTATATAGGATTACCTTAAATAGGCCCCTTTGCTTTGTAGAGCTTATAAACTTAAAACAACATTTTCACAGTTTCCTTCAAACAACAGTATCGTGTGCATTCCCTTTATAATATTTTCATAAAGTAAAAGAAAGTCATATTTCTCATACCTCCCACCATATTAAAGGATACATAAACACATTCATATATGTAGTATGTGGTGTAGTAATGCATATACTGCACTTATATACAGCATGACTCATAATTCAATATATTCCTCGCAATGGGCATCATATAAAAGCGGTGTATTATAACAATCAGGACTAAGAAACAATTGAATAACTATTCTGGTTTGGAAGTATTAGTAAACAATAGATATTTATTCTTTGAAGTTTTCTTACTGGGTATTTGACTGTTTTTAATCAACCCGATGTTTGAATTCTACTTATTAAATGGTAGTATTTTCAAGATAATTTGAAATAAATTCGATCCTTGATAATTTCTCATCGAAAAATAGTCAACTTCGGTTACAGTTTATTTTAAACTTTCGAGTAAAAGAAATAATGTTGAAAAATTAGTAATCTGTTTCAGGCCGATTGTGAAATGACTCTAATAACCTAATCTCCTCTAATAATCTAATTATATTATTAGATTTTATTCAGAATAATTTCAGTGACCCAAAGGAATAAAAAAAGCTGCGCTCTGCTGGCTGCCCTGGTATGCACTCCTAAGAAAGGAACCAAGTACTCACGCCGCAAAGAGAAAACTTCAAGTCTTTTGTACACATACTTAACAGTAATTTATCTGTGTATCTTTCGATATGTGAACTTAATGAAAACAAGTTTTGACGGATCACGTCAATCAATCTACCAAAAGCAAGGCCGTATATTCGACATTTAAATATTATCTAAGGTGTCTCATAAATTTAGAACCAGCCTGTAAATAATTATTATTATGTATAGAACACTACACTAAACTAACCTACAGTAGTATAGTATATACTTTATAATCTTGATGTGAAAATGTTTCAATGTTCATTACTCTTCTTTTACAGTTGAATGTAAACACTATCATAACAATATTTTTATATGTAATATATTTTTTGTAAGTAATAAATTAAAAATGTCTTTCAAAAAATTGTAGTCACTACAAATAAAAAGTATATTTCTTATCTATTTATATGGTTTCTTCGAATATTATTTATCATATACTACTACTATATTTATTGTATATATGTGTGTATAGTGATCGATGAAAACCTATTTGAAATTATTTTATACGGAGTGAAACAGTTTTGTTATAAATTTTTATCATTAAAAAAAATATATTTCGAGAACTCACAGTTACATTAAGCATTTACCTGAAAAGGCAAAATTGTACATAGCTACGCAAACTACTGCCTTTAGTCTCAAGCAGGAATATTTAAAAGCGAAAAAATAAAAAATAGTTTAAGAAAGACTTACAAAAAACACGCTTTTGTAAATTAAAAAAATTTGTATGTACCATGTTTTATAACGGACTTAAAAGTATAAAATAATAAATAGCTATTAAAATACTTTTAAGACTAGAATCGAAAAACAGGGGGCGCCATTAAAACTTTTTTATTTATTTTATCCTGCTTTTATTGTCATCCACTGAGCTATTGTTCAAATTCCAAGTCTTTGGCTCATCGGGAAGTCAGTCAAAAATCAATTGAAAATTTCCATCGGAACCCTAAAAGACATCAAGACATACAAAAAACTAGTTAATAAAAACATGTTAAAAAAATCATGCTGTGGTGAAAAACCGTGCTAGATTTCAATTATTGTAAATATTTTATTAACAGATATTGGTAAAAGAAAAGTCGTTATAAAATATCATAGAAACACCCGACGCTTTTTACGATACAATGATTTTTTCATTATAAATTTTTATAAAAATTATTTTCTACATTTTAGTCCAGATAGTAACAAATTCGCGGTTTTTAGATAAACTATTATTTATTGATTACTCTTTGGTTCAGTTAGCTAAAAAAGCTTGTTTTTTATTTTTTAAACTATAATTTATTAATATCAATGATCTTGAAGATCCTGATCAATATAATGGGAAACATTAGTTACATAGAAACATTGATACTTACATACCAAGGTAGTCAAAGCGTGTTAACAACCAAATATTGCATTTTAATACAGGTCTGTGCTTTAAAGATATTATAGTCTGTATGTAAATTATGGAATTAGCATTTTACCTATTCTTTTGTAGATATTTAAGCACTAAAAATGAGATTATATACATGCATTGTGTTAATTATAATGCGTTGCAAAAGGGCTTCCAATACCTCAAAAATGTTTCCAATCATGTAATAACACTTTACTTACAATATTTCTAAAAACTATATTAAATACTCAAAGAAAATTGAAAAACATAACAAGTTACTCACATGCCAAAGAAATATGAAAAAAACATCTAAAACATCTTTTTTAGCTTTCAAAACATCTGAAATATCAAGAAACTTAGTTAAATTTTATTTTAAAGAGTGAATATATGATTGACATTAAGGATGACATTATGGTAAGACAAAATTGAAGAGAAAACATTTCATGGTCTTTATTGATTATTTGCTATAAGAATGATATTACGTAAGTATAACATGATTAAAATAACAATATTAAAAAAAAAATATTTAACCAAATAATTTTATTTTAATAATCATTGTACAACAATTATAAAAATAATAAAATTATACGAATATACAAAATTGAATACTAATTTCGAAATAATAACATTTATACAACAAATATTTTTTTATTTAACCTTACTTCTATTGAATAAATTTTTAATAAAAATATTACACGGACGAGAAAATAATGCTCGTTGAAAATTAAGAAGACCTACATTATATACCGTCAGCCTCAGTCTCCTATTAATTTTTTGATTATCTTCACTGCCGAACCAAATGTTTCATTCTGCTTCAAAGGGTTCTGTATTTGTATAAACTAGATTGAAGTGTATTTTCAAATTGAAAGGGGTAATTCCTGCAAATAAAGATCGGAAATGAGTATAAAAAATTACTAGGAAATACTTGAAGGACAAAATGGAACATCCCAACGAGAGAAATTTAAATTTTGATTTAACGTTTTTAATATTTTTGAATTCCGAACATTTGGTTGTTTCGAAATGCCTTGGACGAATTTGTTGAAGTATTCATGGTTTTGCTTCATGTTTTAAGCTTCGTGTAAAACTACTTGCACCCGATAAATGAACAGTTTCAAAATAAAACTTGTTTTAATTGATCACAATAAGTAAATTCCTTTGTCAAGGAAATGAAATTTGAGAAAAAATTTTAAGCTGTCAAAAATTCAGAATTAAGTATTGTTAATTGTAAGTTTTCTTGAATTAAGTGTTGAAATTGTTTACTCAAGAAAAAATTTAATTGTTATAAGAATGCAAAAAATTTCAACACATTAGCATAAGCGCTTACTTCAATTCAGTTCAGTATTCTTTTACGGTTTATGGTAGATATCTGGATGTAGTTTTCTTTATACATGGAAAAAGAGGAACATATTTTTTAACCCCCGAACTACAAAAAAGGGGTGATATAAGTTCGACCACGCCTAAATGGAAAAATCGATTTGAATTTTCATTTGAAAGGTAAATTATCGGAGAGTGTGCGAGTGTTCCAAGTGCGAGTTTAGGATTCCGTACTCGAATCATTTGTCGGAGGTTTTTAAGTTTCCTAAATTCCACTTGTATCAGATACAATACGAAGTGACTATTGTCCAACATTCTTTAAAATTCCGAAAATCACAGAAAATATGCAGACAATTTTCAGAAATATAACGCCTAACTTACGATAATTTTTGTAGAATAATAATTAAAGTAAGCCATACCAATATTTTATACTATTATCAATGGCATATTAATATGCTGGCCGATATCTAGTCTATTAGTTTTGAGTTTTAACTAGAAAATTTTATTAGATTTTGGATAGAGAACATTCAAGAAACATAATACTTATAATAATATTGGAACAAACTACCATCCCAAACAACCGGTAAGGTATTCGCAAAAATGTATTGTTAACAACAAGAATAAATATAATAATACTAGAATATGAGAACTTTCTAGATGTATTTCTATATCTGTATGTTGTTGGTTTATTATAAATACATGTATATTTTTATATTTATATATGTTAGTTTAGTTGTAGTTTTGCGGTAGAAATGAGAGAAAAAAAAACCTTCAGTCAGAGCAAAGTTGGCGCGCCAGAAATGAAATAGACAAATGTAATGTCATACATATCTGATAGTGAATTTTCTTCGTTTCTTATATCATATATGTATATAGTATATTATATATAAAATACGTATTATATGTACACATCATAGTGCCACTACATAACTGATAACTGTGTAACATACAATGATATTTCACGACGCAACGCAATGTGGTGAAAAGAAACAATTGGGATTTTAAACCAGATATTTTTTTGACGAAAATTAGAAAGATCATATATAAGTTTTACAAAAAATTGTTCTTATTTTTTATTTTTTCATGATAATTTTAAAGTTTTAGACAGTCTTTTAAAACTTTTCAAAATAGAAACGAAAACGTACAACAACAAAAAAATGTTCATAAAACATCGTTGTGACGTTCTAATGTTAATTGAATAATATACAATGCTTACAATTATTAATTAACATTATGACGTTTCACGCAAAAAATTCAATTTTTTTGGATTTTGATTGGGTGATAAAATTCAAAAATTCCATTTTTTTTACTTTATTCATAATACATCCAATTTTATCTGATTTGAATGAATTTATTATGAAATCCACTAATTTTGAGACAATTTTGATGTTTACATGAATTTGGAGAAGAAGTATGTGTGTGTGTGTGTGTTTTGGATTTTGATGACGTCATAAAGTTTTCATTCAATTTTTTTCACAAATCAATTTTTTTCTTGGTACATCTATATTTTATTCGATTTGAATGAAATTTTTTTTGAAACCCACTAACTTTGGGTCAAACGTTTCATTTTTCATGTTAAAATTTAGCGTTTAAACGTTTCATGTTATAATTTAGCTAACATTCGCTTTTGTGCGAAATATTGGTACCAAGACCCCATTATCATTAAAACTTGTAGAGGTAGGTTAAATTTGAAAAGTATGACCACAAATTAGTATAACTTCATACTTGGTTTACTAAAATCGAGTATAATTTGGATGTGATAGAGTAAAATTGTCTTAAATTTTGATGACGTCATAAAATTCAAAAAATCAATTTTTTTCATAGTATATCCAAATTTTATCCGATTTGAATGAAACTTTTTTTGAAACCCACTCATTTTTTATGTTATTATTTAGCTAACATTTACCTTTGTGTGAAATATCACTACCAGTGCACTACTATCTTCAAAAATTTTAAAATTTTAGGGGTAGATTAAATTTCACCACAAATTTGAAAAGTATGACCAAAAATTAGAAGAAATTTTCACATATCGGAAGTCATGGAAACTATTTTTCCATTCATTTATTTTGGTGTGTATTAGAAACATGTCACATGAAATGAACTGAAATAACAATGTTTTGTATATTTATTTTATTTCAAACCATTTCAGTGTGGGTTTACACAATAACAATACTCTACTTTAATATACCATGTACACAGCCATACAAACACACATATACACACAATATACAGTATTTTACTTCATTTTTTTTTTCAATTCATTTTTGTTAATGCTTTTATACTTTTTTTAATCCATTAAAAATCTCAAAGTCATGTGCGATTGGAATTAAATTAAGTACACATATACAACGTATGATGACATATACCTATATGGTTCCACCCCCCAGGTTATGGTGGTTGCGTTAGCATTGTTGATCTAATGTTTTTAAATTTTTTTATATTGACGAATTGATAGAAATTACGTCAAACACAGTGTTTGTATTTTTTTTTTTTTACTTTTTGTCTAACATAATACCTTTACTCTTGCATTTCAGATTTATTGAGTATATCAAATTTATTTCAATAAATGAAAGTTTAATAAATAACCTATGTTTTAACGTAATACTTTATTTCGAATTGTGTAAAACAATTTATTAATAGTTAAAATTCTTGAAGTAACTAATAGAAAAAATTTCTGAAGGAAACTTTTTTGAGATACATACTTCAAGACCATGGTGGAAGGTTTCGGAATGTTATCAAAAACAAAATCCAAAAAAGGTTTTATGGGAAAAATATTAAATTTCACTGATAACTTTGACTGGAAAAGTTAAAGATAATTCAAAAATACGTAATTTAATCAAAAACTCGACCCTGTATCATTGTATTACACTCTCTATTTATAAGCAATTGCAGGCGGGGAGTTGAGATAATAGTAGAATGAAAAATTAGTACTTATGATTTGCTATTTGTGATATTTTTTTCGTATTATTCGACCGCCGCCGACAATTGAGGGAGTTAACGACTAAAATGAGCCCCCTCAGGTCAAAGAATGACTAAATATCTTCAAAATATTAAATTTTTGACTATCTTGCCTGACAGAAATATTAAAATTTTTGGGCATTTAACCCTCTTTGGCCTATGTACGTTCAGAAGGAAACAGTATTTAAATTTTAAATAATTTAAAAATGAATAGAAAATTTTTATACCTTTTCCAATTTTGAAACCAAAAACGAATTCAATAGAAATACGTCGTATACTTAGGTTTAGTTATAAGCATATTTAAAAGGAAGAAGGAGCAATCCAAAATGCGATTGTACCTTTCGTATGTTTTGACACACTAATACCTCACAGCTTAATTGATATAAAGCCACAGCAAAAAATAAGCTAAAATTTTCACCGCTCTGCCTAATAAAAAATCCTATATATAGTAAATTAGCCTATTTTAACTATAAAAAAACTAAAATTTTTTGTGTCAATTAATGAATATTTAAAATGCCTTCTATATAAATTTCGATTCTCTCTATGGTTAACGATAAATTAATTATTAAAAACAGGCCTTTTAACATGGTGGTATATGAAGGAGTCGTAAAAAATGTTGGTTTTTAAGTCAATAAGTGCTTTTAGAAATGTTACCAGTTACATAAAAAAAATTTTTATTATACCATTAACGAGATACGGCATTGTTCATTATCGTTTGTAATTTTGAGAAATTCGCGATTAATACTAAGCACATTAAAATTTTTATTAAATAAAATTTGTAATCCATTTTGAGTTTTTCTCGTGTAATATTCGTAAAATTATAATTCTATAAGTAAATAAAATTTGCAAAAAATATTTGTAAATAGAATAAAAAAAACTTTTAACAAAAAGAAAATCGAAGAAAAACTTTTCCAAAACAAATTAATATGCACTAATAAGTAAAAAAATTACGATACTATAATGTAGTTACAATTATTGTTATTTTTGGAGTCAGTGCCAGCCAACGAAGCAGCTCTGACAGAACAGTTTGCTACATAAGCTTGGACACCGACTCCAAAAATAACAATAATTGTAACTACATTATAGTATCGTAATTTTTTTACTTTTTAGTGCATATTAATTTGTTTTGGAAAAGTTTTTTTTTTGAAGTTGGTTTTCTTTTTGTTAAAAGTTTTATTTTTTTTATTCTGTGATTTTTAGTGAGTCCGAAGTACACTAACTAATTTGTCACTAAAAAAGAATAATCGAAATCGGTGGGCGTGATATTGAGTTATTCGTCCCCTTGTCGTGCATTCTTAATGCAAATTTAATACTTTTATGGTTTTCTCGTGGATGCGGTTGTCAGAACTTCCTTTTTTGTTTGTAGTCAGTTAAAAAAGCGGGTAATGCAAACTTGAAATCCACCATCAAAATTTTAAGCATTAGCTAACTTGAAAGAAAAATAAACTGTTTAATCAATATAGTGGTTTCATTTTAGCACACATTGCCCATCTTATACTTTTATTGCAAGTAGTTTATTTTGTAATTATTTTATGTACATGGATTCAGAATACAAAAAACAAAATAGAATATACTATGGAATATGTATAACGTTACACTACAGTGTATCTCTATGTAAACAATAGTTATATAACCGTAAGCTATTTCTTTTTCCTCTGAATGAAACTTTTATAGTTGACAACCGTATTATTATATTACATTTATATAAATATTATAAAGTCATTATTATGTCAACATCATCTTCACTATGTGTGAGTGCTAACAGAGATACGATCACACCAAATAAATTATCATCTCAACGTATATCATCAAAATTTGTGTATGGGAATTAATTAACTCATTATTAACAAACGAAATATGTCATGTTGTGACAAAAAAAAAAAAAAAAAAGATTCAAATAAAAATAATTCAAAAAGCATATACAACTGTAAATGAAATAGTTTCATATTTATTATACCTTTTGTTCCACATTAAGATATTAAATTCTTTTTGTTCATACAATCAGGGCACTAAATTATTTAAAAATGCCCAAAGCATATTTTTGTACAAACATAAGGTTTCTTAAGTTATATGGAGCCTATTCTTATATCCTAAGCTCAAAAATCGAATTTGTAGAAATTATTAACATTTCGGTGTGGTTGTGATTTAGATCTGATGGTATTTGAGCGAGTTAAATGCTTTTAAAATAGTTCTAGTAAACAACTTGTAAACATTTTTCGTTTTTACTTAGATATTTCTAAGAGAAAAAGTTTTAATCAACAACTCAAGTAGAAAGTGTTATGATTGACGAAAGAATCGACGTTGAGCCTGCATTCAGGAATCACGTATTAGTTTTCTGATCCTTATCGAAGTTTCAACACAATCTATTAAACTGTCTTGGTTTACTAGTTTTTAACCCTTGTCCAAGCTACTAACAAGCGGTTTAAATATAACCCATCCACCAGGCCAATGCTTGGTCCTTACGAGACCTTGCCTTTCCAAACGATTTGAAGGATCAAATTTCTTTACTTTCAATTTAAATCAGGCTTGGGCGAAAGATCCTTTTGACCATATACCTGGGCATGAAACCAAAGCTACACTAATATCAATTTCGAGAAAATTCAAACTATGGTCCAGCAAAACAAATATTGTTAAGTTAGGTACATTTAATTTCTCACTATCTATGTTTTTGATAAATTTTTTTGATAACAAAGTTTCTAATGGAAATTTAGTAAAAATAGAATAAAAAACCCATTTTATGTATGTATCAATGCTTTTTATAAAAAAGAAAGATTCTTCATAAATGAATTTTATGTGTGTGATCTGAAATCACGCCTTAAGTCAATTTAGAAAACTAATGCTACAAATTTAATGATCCAGATCAAAATTTAAAAAATTTCAATGCAGCGTTTTATTTTACTCTGTGCTTTTTAGTTTTATCTAAAAAAATAATAATTCGCCGTCTAGATTGAACACTCGATAGCATATTAACTCTGTTGTGATTGTAATTATATGTCATTTATCTGTTAGAATCGTTTGGAAGCTAACAGATAATTGTGACTTTCAAATAATAGACAAATAATTTGCAATAAAATAATATTGCGACTATAAATTGAAATGTAAGTTACCTTACCTTTCAAGTTGGATCAAATTGCACTCGGTGTGCAAATCAAATTTAAAATCGTTTCAGTAGTTTAGGTGTTCACAGCGGTCAAACAACGTGACACCTTATTTTTATATATACAGACGGATTACCTAGAACTTGGGTAGATAATTCTTATCATCTTGAATTACTCGTTGTGGCTTAGAAAAAAACTTAGCACGAACAAAAACGATTACCCATTATATGAAAAATACACTTCGTTTGCTCAATTAGCATGCATGTAAGCTAATAACAAAGTGCCCAAATAAGCAGCAACTTCTATATGTATGTTTTATATTTGAAAAACTAATTTTTATTAAAAACGTTATGCAGTTGTGCAAGAAGGTAGTTGTATTTTACTTTTTACTTGATAAAAATAGAAATTGTGTTTACTTTTGATTATAAAAAAGTCTGTTGGGTTATATTTATTACACTTCTTATACTATGTTTTAATATTTGGAACAACCAAGTAAAAATTATAACAAACTAGTATAAATAAACTTTTTGAATAAAAGTGTTTAACTTGAATAAATGAAGAAAAGTACGGAAAATGGAATTTTTATCTGTCCAATGTTCTAATGAGCGGTCCAAAAATCGAAATTTTCAACATGTTTTAACAATAGATATCACAATACATTACAGAACATTTAGATTGACTTCTTCGTGTACGCATTTGTGTGCGTGTGTGTGCTCGGAGACACTTTTTATACCATGTATATATGAAATATACATAGTTATATTAAGTTTAGTCCCAAGTTTGTAACGCTTAAAAATATTGACGTTACGAAAAACACTTTAGTATAGGTGTTCATAGAATCTTCTAATTAATCCATTTTCGGTTGTCAAGCTGAAATTTTAACAGCGTACTCAGGACGTAAAAAATGAAGTCGAGTTCGTAAATGAGCAACATAGGGCAATTTAGTCTTGGGTCCGTAGGACCCATTTTGTAAACCGTTAGAGATAGAACAAAAGGTTAAAGGTAAAAAAATGTTCCTTTTAAAAAATAAACAACTTTTGTTTGAAATATTTTTTCGTAAACATCACTGTTTACCCGTGAGAGCACAAATTAAGCGCAAATTTTATAGTATATATTATCTGGGAATATCAGTTATGTATGTATGACATGTATGTATATGTAATGTGATAGAGTAATCAACAGTGTCTACACAAGGTAAATTCAACAATAGACTCAGTCATTTGTGTTTTTTACTTGTTTGTTTAAAAGATTGTGGATGAAAGGCGATAGCGATTTTGAATGGGCGGTATTCGTTCATTTTTTTCAAAACTTCTTACGAATAATTTAGAAGTTTTATTTGATCTATCAACAAAAGTGAATAGACCAGACAATCGAGTATTTAATTATCGATCTTTTTTATTGAAAGTATTATCCCTGCCTTGGCATATTGATTAGATTAGACAAATAATAAGGAAATAAGGTTCTCCGTTTTAGAACTATTCGAAATTTGTGTATATTTAACTTCTTCTATGACATTTCTATTTATAAAAACACTGTTCATATACCTGTAAAATATGAAACTTCTTCATTTTATTCTTTTTTAACTAAAAAAAACCTTATATCCTAGTAACAATTTATGACTGTTTCTAGTCTTGTTTTCATTTGTTTCTCGTGCATTATGAATACAGTGTTCAAGGAATGTATATAATCTAACTGATAGTTATGCAGTATGGTAATACTAATTCATTTCATTCTATTTCTATTTGAATTCATCGTAATACGTACTTTAACCAGTAAAAATCTCTAAGAATCCTTCTAAGGGAAAACAGCTCATGGCTTATTATTAAAATCATTGAATTTTATTTATTAAAAAATGATATTTGCAAGTGACAACATCTGTATAATAACATATTAATTAAGCTGATAAAGGTATCATTTTCTTATCCGACGATGGGGAAAAATATGTGAAAAATATGACATATCGGTGGATGAGATTAACGTTTTCTCATTGCAGATCAAAAAGGCCCAAATGATCTTAACTGGTGCGTATCGTAAAAATTTAGTTTTAAGTCCGACGTCTATAGTGTCGGACACGTACAAAACAACAAATATGATTAAAGCCACATTTGAAATAATTCGTCAACAGAAGTAGCAAACTTTTGGCCAAGTAATTGAATCAAGTACGGTACTTCTTTTACATGTTGTATGAAACATAACAACATTTCCATTATTAAGATAAACTGACTTCTTAAGCAACTTACAGTCAGGCACGGTTGAAAATAGTACTAGGTATTCGTACGTTAAACAAGTATGTATACATACATTTTTTGTTTATATAAATATTTTTCATAATATTTTTTTCTTTTTTTATTTGTTCCAAATATAAATTTACGTCTTGTAGTAGTCGACTGAGCCAGTATATAGTTTGAATAGTCTAGTACAACTTACATCGTAAAGGATGGAAGGAAATTTTGTTCGAAACTTCGTATATCATGAGAAAAATCCGATCGATTTCTTAGGAAAAAAGCGGTCTAGGTGCGACCCAAAAGGTCCACACGACTAACTTCCCAGTGGAAAAGATAAAAAAATATCAAATAAATTAAATATTTTTTATATTATTATTATATATACTTTTATTATTTTATATAGTTTTTTTTTCTTCATTTTTTCATAATTCCATTAGGACGGCTTTAAAGTATATTTATAAGAAATCTTTCAAGAGACAGTTTGATTTTCCGGTGACAATTTTTCATCAATAAATATTTATACCGTGTTTCAAGCTTTAACTAAAATTGCCTCAATTCTACAAATAAACTAATTGTTCAACAAATTGGAACAGTGAATACGTGTTATTAACTATATTTCAATTGACCTTATGTCTTAAGTGAGAGTCTCTTGCAGAGCCAATATGACCGAATCAAACTATATTATAGATAATCGTTTCAAAACGTTTGTATGCGCAAAACATTTTATTAGAATCAACCAGCCTATGAGTATCATTTATTTTGTGGGGAATTTTTGTTATTTGTTTCCCTTGTATCCTGTAGAGATACTTTTTTATGCATCATATCTTATACGATAAGAAATAAAACACTGTAATAAAATAAATAATTCGTATACGATATGCATAAAGCAGATTTCTAAAATGGTTTCTTGGTTTTTATAAATCAAATCTAAGTAATATACTCAATTTTTTGTATAACCTTACATTTGTATCACATAATTTATGCAATAACTATTCACAATTTATTTTATTTATTTATATAATTGTTAGGATAAGGATAATTAAATGTTTTTTCTATCTAGTAAAATGGGGTGAGTACTGTTATTGTTAATACAAGAATTAGAACTGTTCGTAGTAAGGGTCGCTGACAATTACAGTGTAATTTTTATTTTATACATCTAGGCAAGGCAAAAGGTTTTCTGTAACATACAAGTTCTAAAAAGGAAACAATGAATGATAAAAACTTTCTTTGCCTCTACATATTTTTTATACCAAGGAGTTTAACAAAAAAAAAATTTTAATTTTTTTTACAGAAAAAATCTTAAGGATAGCTTAACGATCTCATGTTCAGATTAGATAATTTCTGAAGGTGGAAATTATGTATTTTTGATATAAAAATTAATCAAGACCCGTAAGGTTTATACCTCAGAATCCAAGAACACCCAATGAATCTTTTTAAAAACTGTGCGACTGCATTGTTTAAAGTTGCCTAGGGGATGAGAGCCACTCCTTTTCGAGAGTGGAACAATTTATCCTGAAAATAACAACGGAAATCGATATAGGAAGCAATTCTAAGCAAAAAGTGTAACAAACACATATTTCGAAAAGTAAATACTTTCCGAGTTATTGGCGTTCATTGAAAAGCGGCAAGCATTAATTTTAGTTCCCGTGGTAAATTTATCTGTTTTTGTACTGATTGAAACATACAAAGAAAGGTCCAATAAACTTTGTTTTCATCATAACTCCGTCAATTTTCATGCAAATGACTTGAAATTTCTTTTTTTTTTTCATGAGCTTTTATAGTCCATTAAAAGGTGTCCGATATAATTTTTTCAAAAAACGTCGAATTTTTCTATTATTGGACGTCAAAAATTCCGAATAAATTTTAGAAATATGTTTCAATGCCACTTTTTGCTTAAAATTCATTCTTATATCAATTTCCGTTGTCATTTTAACATTAACTTACCCTTTGAGTTCCACAAATGTTCAAATTTTAAATTGATCATTTTAATTAAAAGTAAAACTCGAAAGGTTGATTTTAGTTTAAATAAAAATAAAGATTTGCTTTCATTTCATTTAATTGTCAAATACAAAAAAACACGAACGTAAATTGAAAATTAGTTGAGTATGTATCTACACATCTACAACAGTTGAAGTGATTGAATATATTTATATTTTTCTGTTAAATTATTCAACTTACATTAGAAGGGATTTATTTGGAATAAATTACAATTTAATTGCTTTTAACTAATTTATCGTCTCATTAAATCAGTATTAGTGGTAGAGATGTTTGTTGATGTTTTAATTTACTTAATTGAGAGGTCTCTTGCAAATGTATGATGTAAATGTATTGTTACAAGGTAATTGTTTTGTGTAGGTTTTCTTTACCTACATTACCAAAACTAACCATTTACAATTCAACATTGTTAAAACATACAGACGGTGATTCAAGTATGGTATCAAATAAAAGTGATGACGTGTATATTACAAAACTGTAGCCCTGACGCAAGAGGAAATTGAGGGATCTGGAAGTGGGAATGAACAACCGAATATTTTCATATATACTCAAGTGGAGTATCAAATAAAAGGCAATGACTTGTGCATAACAAAACTGTAAGTTATATGAAAACCTGTTCAGCCGCTTAAAAGTTGTGAACTCTTTTATCGGGAATTTTATAAAATTTGCAGCTAGTTCAGAATTAAATTTGTTAATCATTTACGAAAAAATTTAAGTCGGGCAAACAAAATTTTCATATTTTTAACCAAACAATACGAATCTGCTAAAAAATGTGAGTTTTTGACACTTAATTATAAATTGAATTATAAAAATCCTGATATCAGGAATAACTTCCTTTTCCAATGAGGAAACTTTATGAAGCATTTAATAAAAAAGCAGCTTACAGGAAAAAACAAGTGGTTCGATTAAAATGGATCACCCTGTATATATAGATATTATGCATAAGAAGGGAATATCAGGTTTATCCCCTATCAAATACAGGCATAATACTTGTCTTAGCTTTTCGGTATCATAGCTCGCTTGGCTCGAAAATTTATTCAGAATTGTTTGTATCTACCTTAGAGATGATTCTCATATATCTAGAGGCAGTAATTGCACTATAGTAATTTTAAAACATATTTCCCCGATTTTATATCCCCAAAGAATCAAAATTTTTGAAGTACCCGAATTTGGCTTTTTCGATATCTGAGAACGCTTTGATAAGAACTAATTAAAAAACATCTTTGATATTGCAATCACTCATTTTGTCTGAAACAAAGTCATAGTCTTGGTGATAAACGGAAACGTGGTAAATAAGATGATTTCATCGTGTTTCATTCTATCTGCTATTTTGCACCGATATTTAGTTTCGTAGTTTAAGACTCGACTGCTTGATTGGTGTAACGTATGAATATGTTCTTCACAATACAAATATTGTATAGAACATGTCGTAAAATGGAGGTTTGTAGCTATGGCTGGCTTCGTTAGGAAGTATCTCAATAATAACACTTGTGTAAGTCTAATGAAAAACCATGGAAAATCATAGATAGGAATTAAACCTGGTACTAAAAGTCCAATGCCTCACGAGTATCACTCATAACGCAATTTGGTTAAGGATATGGAAAAAAAATTTTATATGCATTTTTAAAGTGTAATTTAATTTTAATATTTTACTATTAAATTTTACTATGCATGCAATTATAAAGTATTTTTAAGCTTTTTAATAAATACATGAACGGATGGACAACTTAATTAAAAAGTCAATATTCACTTTAGTAATTAATAAACTAGTAATATTGAATCAAATACATGACATATCATATAACATGATCAGTGGGAATATTATAAATTAATACAATTTGGTCAACTCCACTTAAACGTTATTAAATATGTAAACGACCCAGATAATTTCTCATACACAAATATCATATTACACGTATATATAATATTATAACATTTAGCTAATATATTGAAGTAATATAGTAGCGTTAAGCAGCTAATGTATAGAAGCAAATCATATAAAATTCAACATCAACATCATCATATTGATATAAAATATATTTTATAAATTATCACTTTTATTAATTAATATTCGATAATTGATCTTATTACTTATTTATTGCTTTAAATTTGAAATTTGGTATGGGCAACAAGTGCGAAAAATTGCGTACTTGTTACCACGCTTTTAGTAGCTTCATACGTTTGTTAATATGTTGGTATGCTAGTATGTTATGGTAACTTTTAACATTATTTTGATCCCCATTAAAACGTCGGATAAACTCGAAATTTGAAATACTTATCTAGAACCAATGACAATACAATAATCTAACAAGTTTATTTGAATGTCCGGATCAGTATTTTTAGGATTAACGATTTCCATATCTGAAAAATATACATTTATTTGCGTTCTTACCATATTTATGCTGAAAGTAAATAAAAGTATAAAAAAACTAAAAGGTACAAAATAATTTCTTGAACTTCAATAAAATCATTTTACCGTAAAGAAGCATGGGGTGCTTTTTAAGATATTTCATAATGACTTTACTTTTATCAATATGTGTCCATAAAATATTTACAATATTTTAAATTTAGCACCCAACGCTTTTTTACAATAAAATGGTTTTTTTAAAATTTACAGAAATTATGTTTTACTTTTTAGTTTTTTTAAACTATTATTTATGTCACTATTTTTCTTTTCAGATGTGCGACTAGTAACCTCTTTCGATACGATATTCCCTGAAATGACAGGTATCTATTTAATACCCTGGTCAGAGTACCCTTCAGCACGAGAGTACTCACTCTCTACGAGTACTCATTTTTCATCCAACAAGTTTTATTCTTATGCACGAAGTTTTAGGTCTACGACTAAATATAGTTTTGAGAATCATCTGTTGTGAAAATATTTTTAATTAATATGCCAATGACAATTATTATTTATGCATTCATTGGTCTGTTTGTAGTTGCGTAAACTCTAAACTACTTGATCACTTGTGACCAAATTTAGACAATATATTTTTGTATTGACGATGGTTCTTTCCTATATATGAGTCATTTTTATCATTCTTCCCCGATACCGATATGGTATTATTATAACGAGGGATGAGAGGTCTGAGCCGAAGTCGAAGCCTGAAGGACGAGGCCTGGCTGAAGACTGAAACTAGGCTAACACTTTGTAGATACACCTCTCTCGCCTTAACTATTATTCTTGGGGCTTGGTATTATAAATTATCGTTGCAAAAGGAAACCTTTTTAAGGAAATTAGTCGTAGTATATTGTTCTAAAAATTATAAATTCAAATTGAAATTTCAATTGCCACAACAAGAACACTAGAGAAGTAGGGAAGAGTTTTCAAGATAAGCTACCAAACTGATTACAAGACTTCGTCAAGTTTTATTATAATATTAGTATTTAATTGTTCTTAATTCCAGGACGAAAGCAATTCAAAAAGATGAACTGCATGAACATTTGCAGGATAAGTGTATAATATTGTCCCATGAATTTCGTAAAATTTGATTAACTTCTGTTTGATTTACAAAATTACTTCTGTGACAAAAATAAGTCTGGTGGTTACACAAAATCAATTCGTTATAAAAAAATAATATGGGCCCTATGCAAATGCTAATAAAAATGATAATTATTAAATGTAAACTGAATAAAGCCTACAAATGTAGAAATTATTCAAAAAAGTTTCAATTCAAATTTTTATTTTAACTCTTTTTTTAACTCATAACTAGTTTGTCTTCTAGAAATAAATTAATACAAGAGGCAACACTGAATTTTATGCCCAATGTCATTTTTATGTTTAATCAGATCTGCTATATTCTATAAATAGAAATGGCACTTAGTAAAAGTAGAACTTTCAATATTTCAAATTTTGTTCTATGTTTTGACTTAGCAAATATTTTAAAATAAAATGCTTACTATACATTTTATACATTTACATATTCATTTTTATATACAAGTATCTTTAATTAAAATGGTTATTATACATTTTATACATTTTCATACACGTTTCTTATAGTAAGAAACGTTAAAAAGAGTGAAAAATTTTTTTGATATGTACACACAATCTAGGAGCAAAAAATTATCGTTCGTTTTTCTCTTATATGATTTTTGAAAGGCTTTAACTTGAACTGAATTATATAACATTTTTGTGGGAATTAAGCTCGATGATTTAATAAAAATTGCGAACATAAAAGAAATTTAAATTAATTTCTTTAATTTTAAAAAGGATTCATAAGCCTTCAGGCTTTTCTGGCCTTTCAATTCTAGGTTTATTTAGTTTTCTGGCCTTTCAATGCTAGATTTATTTAACCAGTTTATTAATACTTTTTGGTAAATTTTTATTTTTTATACGAAGTGAGTATAATAATTATATTGTCTATTCAAACGAACAAAAATTAAAACGTAATTAAATTGTATAATTAAAACATTTAATTTTTTATGTTATACTTAATTAATTTTTTCTGTATCATCAATGACATTAGAATTCAAATACAATATATTTTTAATGTGTATTTTAAATAATCGTTAATTTCTTTTCATTATTATTGCCCCGTTTTTATTTGTCTTGAACATAATTTATTTTATGACTTTTATAACTTTATGAATGGCAAGTAAGAAAGAGATTTTGTGTTTAACTGTAGGACCACCACACTTTGAAGATTGTTATTGATATTATTAGTTTACATGTTTCCAAACGGGAAATTCCAAACAACTACCAACATACACGAAAAAAAATTTGTGTTCACTTCGTTTCGATGGAAAAATTATATGATTAAACTTGATGCTGTGATAATACTCGTGTCAGAATTCAAACCAGTGCGACCGTATTGCGAGTTTAACGTATTTCACATTATTATGTGGATAATTTTTAAATTAATCACTTTTTAGTAGTTATGTTGGAAAAGTACAGATTTTGATAGAAGAAAAAATCTATAGATCAGCTACTATGACAATTGTTTATTCGACAATTTTTACAGAAATCTTTAATTTATGATTCAAAATGAAAATCATAGATGGAGCAGTAAAATGTCACATTAAATATTAAATTTTTAACTTTTATTTCTTTAATGTATCTATAAATTGTAAGCAATATGTGTTATTCTGTATATGTGTTATTCTGATGTATGAGCTATATTGTTGTACAGTTTCATTCAAATCCATTCGATAGTTTTTGCGTTAAAGCGTAACAAACAAACAAACAAACAAACAAACAAATATCCTTACATTTAAAATATATACGGATAAGGATAGGGATAGGGATTGTATGAACGAACAAATGCTACCTAAACTTGTATACTATAATGTTAATTTTTAATAACTAACACGTTGCCAAGATAATTAAGTACCCTTTGATTATGTACCAAAATTACAAACCTAATTATATTAATTATGAAAACTATAGTATTTACAGTTGTGTTATTTTAATATCCTGGAGATTTTGTAGAATAGAACAACACGTAATTGTGGTTAAAGAATGTTTGTGAAACATTTTTAAACAATAACAATTTAATTTTTTTTCTCTGCAGTTTTAAACTTTGTATCAAATTGGTAAAGTTGCAAAACAAAATAAAATTGAATGTTTTCTCTTGGGATTAGTAAATAATAACCGGACTATTTAACGAAAAAAAAAAAAATGATTTTCGTTTCTTTACTCAATGTGTACAATATTATGGTAAACATTTTTGTCACATTTTTGTAGGAGTGTTAATCCAATTTACAAATATATCTTGCTTCTATTATTTTTGTAGCCTGTTTTTTCCTTCCCACACGATATCTTCCTGATTCCTTTGATTATTACTAGCCACGGGTTCCGCACTGCGTAGTTCCGATATGATCACTCAAAAACGAAAAAAAATATCAACCTGAAATTTTTATAGCGTGCCCAAACGTAAGAAGTGAGTCTGTATTCGTAAATAAGCATCATAAGTGTAATGAATTTTTAGTTCGTTGAATCCATCATGTTAATCGTTGGATATAGAACAAAACTTTCAATACAGAAAATGTTTCTTATTACAGGAAGAAACAGCTTAAAACATTTTTTCGTAAACATTGTTTACCTAAGAAAGTGCAAACTAGGACAATACTTTGGTGACTATTTTCTCCTAAGCTATAAAAGAAAGGTTGAAAAGATGAAAATTTGCAGCTAGCTTCTTTTAGTGGTCTTGTGGCAGCTTCTCTGCAACAAACATGTTGGATTTATATAATTGTGTTGGTTTTTTAAAAACGAAGGGCAGTTATTGAGCTCGGCTTCAGAATTTAAAATTTTTTTGTTCTTTAAATTCATAAATTATTTAATTTAGTTTATCACAAAATAGCAGGAAATCTACCTTGATACGAAAAAAAAAAATTAATTTGGTTTCACGTGTCATAGAATATTAGATTAATGTTAGAGTATATGTTCATCTGTTCTGCCATAACTTCTAAACTTTTGACAAATTAGTAATTTCAAATGAAGATATTTTCTTGTTAAAAGTGAATTATATTAACTTCTCAGAGGAAGTTAATGTAATGGGGTCGATTTTGAAAATCTCTCGTTTTACAAATTTCTTCGGTTTCAACGCCGCAATATCCAAATCAAACCTTTTCAATGTGATGTGTGTGTGTGTGTGTGTGTGTGTGTGTGTGTGTGTGTGTGTGTGTGTGTGTGTACGCGTGTGTGTGTGTGTGTACGTATGTTCGTTCGGATTATTTCACCTCGATTATCTCGCGAATCAATTATGGCATTAACACGTGACTGAGCTTATTCGACCTGTAATCGCGTATTTAAGAACTGAAAGAGTTTCCTGCAAAATTAGTTGAGCCGTTTTTTAATGGTAATAAAAAAAATGGATAAACAGAATCTGAAAAGTGGATAAAACACATCATTTATCTATGGAGAAGGATCGTTCCAGCATAAGCTGTAGTATATGTTCCAAGAATAATCTATGAAGGCTTTTTTTAAAATTTTTCCATCCTCTGGGAAGTTAGTCGTGTGAACTACAGGGGTCGCACTCACACGACTTCAGTACTACACCGACTATGTACTGCTAATTTTTTTAATGATATTTCTCTGATATCTCTCACAGAAATTGTTCATGCATAAAGTTCAATCAGTTTAAATGGAAAATCCTATACACACGTAACATTATTACGTCATTAGTCTGAAAAATTATACAAATAAAATAAAAACTACTTTGCTACTGTAAAAAAAAACATTGTTTTTTATATTTTTGAACCAAAAAATAAAATTTGAAGTAAATGAAAATGTAGCCTTTAGTATTACAATAATTTAGTTATTTTTATTTTCATTATATTGTGACAACCAATTACAAAAGTTAACAAACAACTTTCAAACCAAAACAGGAAAATGGGTTTACTCATAACACGTATACCTATATGGTCTGAATCATTATTATTTACGAACATTTCCACACATAACACAGGAGTAGAAACAATGGTGTGAATACATGGTAGGCATAAATATACAATGTTGGTTTAAAAATGTTTATAATGCATTTGATATTTAGTTGTAGTATAATATGACGTTCTTACATTATAATCGTTCTTACAACGATATACATTATCACAGCCAAAAAGTTGGGCAATCAATAATCACGGAAAAAACCAAGGCTATGTCAAATACACAAAATAATCTTGAATTGAAGTTAGATGGGAAATCAAAAATGTTAGTTCATTTACGTATCTGAGACAAATTATTTCGTTTGAAGATCTAGGATCCTCAGAAATACAGGTACGAATAGTTCATGCCTGAAAACGCTTCTGGAGTTTGAAACTTATATTAAAAAGTATCATTAGTATTAAAATAAAAGCAAATCTTCTTGCCGATCTTGACATACGGTTGTCAAACATCAGCACACAGCCAAGGTGAATATCGAAAGTTACGAACATGTCAGCGTGCAATGGAAAGATCATTGCTTAATAAACATCTATCACAAATAATAAAATGCACCAAAAAAAAAAAAAAAATTAAAGATGCCACTGTTAGCATTAATGTTTGAAATGGATGTGGAAAGGACACATTGCCAGGTTCAAAGACGATCGATGGATACTAAATAGTTCTATATGGACACCGTATAGCAATACAAGGAATTGAGGGAGGCCGCTCAAACGATGGCGGGAAGAGTTTGTCATAATTACGGGTAAAGCACGGACGAGAAAAGCTCAGAATTGCAATCTCTGGAAATCTTTAGAGAAGGCCTTTGCCCAACAATTGGGATGTTAGGCTTTATTATTATTATTATTTAAAATGACGGTCTTATAAAAATGTTTTCAATGTCTGTATTTACAAGAAATAAATTCTGAAAATGTCTCACTTATTGCATTCATTATTGTTCGTTGGCCAGCAGGAATTAATAAGGAACAGAAATTTTGTTTTAATCGAATCGCGTAAGCTCTTCAAGATATTTTTATAATGGTTCCACTATACTCAATCGCGACATTAGGACCAATTTGTTTTTCCATATTCATATATTCCTACAATTTCATTAACTGGCGTATGCTATAGGAAAGTTAGCGACTTATCAATTTTCGAGAATCATATTTTTAATATTGTGTTATAAATAATTTCATTCAACGTAATCAGTTGACAAAAAAAATTAATAGAAAGTCCTGTCCTTAGTCTGTGAAAAACACTGGAAATACCTTATGGAACATAAACTTCTTCTTATTACACTAAAAAAAGTAAATAAGCCAAAGATCTGAAGAAAAACTTTTCAACCAAATATTTATCAAGAAAAAAAGTCGGTTTTTGACAATATCCGTGTATTAAGCTTCTTATTTTCTTAAATACTTCAAGCCTACAGTATTGTTTTTTGCGTCAAGTATAAATTTAATAATAGTTTTCTCAACCCCTCTCATCTTAAGTAGAGTAATATTAAAAATGCAAAAGTCTCTCAGTCTGTTAGAAAAGGGCAGTCCTACAGTTTGTGGTAAAAAGCTCAATAAACTGCCATCTAAACTATGTTCATATGGAAAAGATATACGGTACGCATAATACCTTTTAACTACAATCATTTCAAATCACTCGTTTTTTCGATATACAATGTTTATATACAAATCACTTATACACTTTGCTAACGGAACTCATTTTATTTAAAATGAAAATAAAGACGTTAAATCCCACCTTTACTATATTCTTATATAGACAGATAAAGTACAATAGAAAGATTATATTAAACTTATATACCTACGGTTATTTTATTTAATAAAGCAAAACGTATATATATTCTTCGTATGTACGAATACATTTATAATCCAGTGAATAAAGATTTTTAATCTCTACTTAGACTCAAAGCTTTTTTTTTTTTCTTTTTGCACAACAAGGTTCCTTAGGCTACTGAAAACTTATTAAAAACTAATCATAATTACGCTGTTTTACGACGGATTCAGGTAATTTCAAATTTCGGCTCTTCGTATTTTTCTAGATCAAAATTCAAGAAATCGATTATTGGGAAGGATTTAAAATGATAGAGATATCTGTAGCAGTAAAAGTTTTATCTAAAAAGCTTAATATAGAATGTTTTAAAGCACAAAATATTGCCGAGAATAAACAATTTGTTTCTATATCTCTATCTCTATATATTATAAATGCGAAATTAAGCATGTTTGTTTGTCTCGCTTTCACGCTAAAACGAAGCGAATGGATTTTAATGAAACTGTACAGCAATACAGCTCATACTTATGAGAATAACACATGATCTATAATTTATAAAGATATATTTAAAAAAAATTAAAAATCATCATTTTGGACCATAAATTAAAGATTTCTGTAAAAATTTAAAATAGTAAATGTCAAACAATTCGTGGCCATCTTTTCTGATATGTTTAATTCTCATCTTTTCTCATATACTCAAAAAATGATGACTTTTTTATACTTTAAAAAAATTGAAAACCGTGCATATATTTTAGCTGTGTAAAACAATCCGTTCGAGTGTTATGGAAGGGGGATACATAAGATCAGGAGAGGTGGAGGCTATAAAGCAAGTTTATTTCTTTTTAAGCCCAGTGAAACAAGCGGGTATCAAGCTAGTGTTTTATAAAAGTTGATCAAGTTGCACTCTGTTGCAAGTTGTAACTATAATGAATTTTCTTTTTCTTCGAATTTACGAATTTTTCTTCGAATTGGGTGTCTTTGTACTTAAGGCACAAATTACCTTTTTGACGCTTTTTTTTATACATTGAAAATTTATCATCAAACTTCTATATTAAAGAATTAAATTTAAGAAATATATCAATAAAATCGAAACCAGTATAAAAAAAATATCTTTTTTGACATTTTTTAATGCTTATAACACCAAAGTAGTTTTTGTGTTTCTACTAATTCAATCTCATGATGACTGGGTCCAAAATACAAAGAACTAGATATCTAATCTAGCTTATGTAGGAACGTTGGCTCTAGTTTAAATGTAAGCGACTAAGATATTAGGACCGTCAAATGGAAAGAAGTGACAACAGTCAATTTTAACGAAAATTGGGAATTTAGCAAGTTGATTCCTATCCAAAATTTTCCTTTCATCTCCATATACTGAAATGTTTCAATTGCTGTCTATAGGCCGTATTCCGTATAAGTTTTTACTTTATTTCTATAAAGAAGCTTGCTGTAAGGTTCGAGCGCGAGTGTGGAGATACCTGTTTTTTTTTCCTTACATTTATTGGTGTAATATATACATAGATAAATACATATAATATGGTTACGATCATAATATATACGTTACGTACGTACGAAGAAGCAAGAAATACACTTAATAAAACTCTCTACATGAAGTATTTTAATTTTAAAAAATAAAGAAATAAAAACAAACTTTATTGGTTTAGTTTATTATATATAATTTTATAACAAGTTGATATTATTATATAATATAATATTATATTATTATTATATTATATTATATTATATTGTATAACCTCAAACGATAATAAAAACAGTTGTTAAATACATATATATATATATATATCTACGTTTGTATATGTTTATAGCAATGTATAAGGTTTGGAGGGGAATTGTGGTAAAATAATTATATGAGCGAGTTAGATTATATGAGGATAATAAGGTTCAAAATTGTAATAGTTATTTTTGAGCAAGCGAAATTATGATTAGTCTTTAAGTGAATTATTATCTTTACATCATGGATCGTGAGCCCATAGCCAAGCGAAATGTCTATGAGTTTTTTGTCTGCCTCATTATAACCATGCTTTAATCATGGCCTTGGTAAAATTTATGGAAAGAAAGTTGGTCGATTTATGTTAAAAGAAATGCTTGAAAACATTATTTGTAGAAACAAAAAGGCAGGATGGACCTTCTTTTAATACAAAAGATATAGAAAAAAAAATATCGTCTTATTAACATCTAAAAATAATAGTAATTTTGGATTTAATAGAAAATTTTCGCAGAAAATGTAATATTTTACACTCAAATTTTAAAACAATAGTATTTTTAACAATATTTATCATATCTATTAAATGATTCCTCACTATTTCTCACTAGTTGAGTGAAAAAATTCTAGTAAATATATTATAAATGTGAATGTAAGGATATTTGTTTGTTTGTTACGCTTTCACGCAAAAACTAGCAACTGGATTTGAATGAAACTGTACAACAATATTGCTCAAATATCAGAATAACCCATGAGCTATAAGATATATTTAAAAAAAAAAATAAATTTATTCTGTCATTTTACTGCCCCATCTGCGATCATAATTTTAAACCATAAATTGCAGATTTCCGTAAAAATTTATAATAATAAATGTCAAACAAATCATGGCCTTCTTTTCCGGCATACCCAATGAACTATGACTCTTTTACACAAAAAATTGAAAACTGTGCAAATATTTTAGCTGTGTAAAACAATTCTTTCGAGTGTCATGGAAGGGGAATAAGTGAGATCAAGAAAAGTGGACGCTATAAAGCGATGGTTTTTACTTTTAAGCCCAGCAAAGCGGGCGGGTAAAAGCTAGTACGTTTATAAAATAAAGACCTCTTATAGAAACAGCTAACAAGGAAATTTTGATTATTATTTTGATTTTGTCACCATATCAAATTTCATTTCACTGCGGTCTGCATCATCGGTGTCTCTTTGAGCACGTTTGAAGTGAGCAAACCAACGTTTGATTGTTGTTTCTGATGGAGCGGAGTCCCCATAACACTTTTCCAGCCATTGCTTTGCTGGAACGGTATTTTTTCCCATCAAGAAGCAGTGTAAAATTAAAACACGAAATTGTTTTTGATCCATTGTTTTGAAAATGACAAAAGTAGCGTCACTCTTAGCACAATAACTCACAAACTAATGAATAGAATATCATGAAATTTTAACAGCTGTCTTTCGAAGGTACGTATTAACTGAGAAAAAGGTGAATGCAATGAAACTAGCGCCATCTATGTGTTAGGCCCGAGACTTTTCGGCCCATGTAGTATCAATATATTAAATCTAATAGATCAATTTCTTTTTCTATAAATTATACACTTTTTTTATCGATAATGGGAAACTTACAGTTTATATTATGTATAGTAGATGATGTAATGTTGGTGTTTTTGTGTGAATTGAAGAAGAGGTTTTAAATGATCACATGCACACATACAGTTCTAAACATAATATACTACTTTATGGTAAAAGTAATTCGCTCCACTTGCACATATTATAATTACAAAAGACGACATTCAACCAATTGCTAATATAGCGTTACTCTCAGAACAAATTATTCCTCCCTGGTCGGCTCGTCTGGTTTGGTTTGGTCTGGTCTGGTCTGGTCTGTTGGAGTCAGTCTGTTTGTCTAGGCTTTTGTAAACTAGCTCTTGTTGTTCTTGTTGTTGTTGTTGTTGTTGTTAATAAAACTATATTCTGTTGTATTTGGTTGATGGTGACTTAAAGCATCGTTAACATTCTCTTGTTGGACTATAATTAGCGTTGCGATACTTTAGTATACAATACAAAACTATGTTTTAAAATAAAGTAACTCAACAACAAAACGAACGATCATATTGTATAAAACATTATATAATAAATAACAACTATTCCAAAACTTATTATAACATGGTATGCTATCAAATAACAAAATTTGAAAGATATTCTTTACAATTTTATATTTACCACACACGATGCAAAAATTTCTACATAAACTCATTAATAAAGATTTTTATTGTTAATAAATTATTATCTACTCATAGTTTTCCTTATTTAGGTAATCAATGCTGAATAAGTGAAAACAAACAGTTGACTGAGTTAATTGTTGAAGTACCATGTAAAGACAGTATTGGTAAAGTAATCGTTTTTTTAACGTCTTTTAAGTAAAAAACTATAGTCACTCTTACACACAAAGTAATAGGTTTTCACTATCTCAGTGTAAATGTTTTATACATGGTACCTACTATTAAAATATCGGTCGAATTTGACACTAATTTGAACCTTCAATTTGAACACCAATTTGAATTCGACAGTTTGAAATGTTTGACTCCTTGTTGATCCTAGAAAGCTTGTAACGTTATATATAGATCATTCTCATTCAGATTTTCATGACTTGTTTGGATCACTATTAGCACTTATTTACAAAGAACAAATTTTTGTAATTTTTTGTTCAATTGAAATTAAACGGAGGAGATTCTTCACTGCGATCTGCTAAAATCTGAAAAGTCTTTGCAGCAAAAAAGAGCACCGGAAAAGAAATGAAATTTTTTATTAATTCGTCTTGTAAAGAAATTATTTTTCTTCATAAATTTTATCAATAAAATTTTTTTTTTTGCGGATTTCAGAAATATAACTCAGGATATTTGCTTGGTTAAGTCAATTTATCACTCACCTAATTGTTTTCTATATTGCATTCAATGTAGGTAATATCCTCAAGATTTGACGTCTCATGGATAATTTTTAATTTTATTTTATATCATTTAATTCATTTTTGAGCCGGGGATAATTTTAAATATACCGATTAGACAGACTAAATATTGTCTTTGAAAGAATGATAAGAATATAAAAAATATCGATAAACATAATACTTAATTAGATAAAATTAAAAGAAAATTCGAAACGAATACAGAAAATATAAAAAGAAAAAGTATTTTATTAATTACGTAAAATAAATATCTGGATAACGGCTATTTATTACAAAAGAACAACATATAGTATATAGGTTTGGTTTTTATAATAAATTATTAAATAAAGATAGCTCTATATTTATAATCTTTATTGTATGATTCAAATCAAGAATTGGGTACATAATATGATATGATATGAAACCTGTGTATTAAATTTATATATTAGGGATCAACTGGCCGTTACCATGTTTCTGGTAAAATCTTTTGACATTTCTTGATCCCTCCTTTACAGTTCTTGACCCTCCATACCTCTTAGACTTATTTTTACATTTTTTACAGTCAATCATTTTACCCGCTTTACTTTCATTTCGATCGCAATGTTAGATTTCCATTACTTTGTAAAAATTATTTTATCACGCATCACTTACATACCTAGCCCAGAAAAGCTTGCTAAGTACTTCCTTTTCAGTACATCTAACAAACTCAATTCACGTTGATTAAAATTTTTGAGACATTTTTTCGGTGGTCTCAACATGGTTGGGTATATTTAATTTTGACCATCAGGTTTGAGATTCCGAGAATTCAAATTAAAGATTTCATCAATCCTTGCTGCAACAGAATCCCAATTATCTAGGGTGTTAATATAATTTAGTTTTAATATAAGCGGCCATAGATTAATTAATTTATCTCAATGTTTCCTGATTCATCTTTTCGACTTTTCGAGAATATTCAATGGATTTTCTAGTGTTTATTGAGAGTGAGAGTGCGACATTGACAATGTTTTGAAAATGATGTAATAATTGTATTTTGTAAATATATTCAAGAAAATAGCTTACAATTAATAAATAGATCACATTCCCTTTTAAAGCCACTCAAATAAATTACTAAGAGTTATTTAACAGTTCTAAGAGTGCTTATTAGAATTGCGGTCATTGAATTACAGAAATAATACAAAATAGGAATAAAATTAAGATATGACGCCTGGATTTCACACAATTTAAGGTGGCACACTAAACCATAATTTGAGGTGGCACTATTAAACCAAAGTCTATGTACAAAAACATTTTTGAAATTTTAGGTAAAGTTTTGTATTACTTTAAAAGCAAGAAAAGTTTGACGTTATGAGAGTGGTGGTGAGGGTCAAAGTTCTCCAAATGAAAATGATATTTATAATGTATCAAATCAGCAGCTTAAGTGACGGAAGTCACATTTAATGGGTTTTTCTAAGATTGTAACGTCGTGAATATGTAAAAATTCAATTGTATAAACTGCCTCTCCTCAATATACAGAGTACCTATTGACATTAACCTGGGACCTCCTTCCACATAAAATCACACACGTCATCCTACCAAACTGTGTTTTTTTTTTGCGCTAAATAGCTTTTGCAGTGCCCTAGTCGAAAATAAAATAGTTAAGGGTGACATATCATTTGTAAATTTTATTTGATTTTATTTATTTTGTAGACACAGTATTTAATGTTTGTTGCCTTTTTTTGTGTGTATTGTTTCGTTATAAAATAAAGTATGTAAGATTTTCAATAACAGTTATTCATTTATTTCACTTATAATTGATTGTTATTGTATTTTCGTTTCTTTATTCACTAATATTTAGTCTAAAAGGAAGACGAAAATTTACACCATAAACCATCTATATAAAACACGTATCGAACGATGGATGGATGAATGGTATGTTGTACCCATATAGATTTTCGTGATTCCAGCTAAACCAACACATGAACGATCACTATACACACACACACACACACACACACACACACACACACACAAACACACTCATACAAACGCACACACATAGAAAGTAGAAACATTAAGGGTGGCTTTGTTCCTCGTATGTAATCAATTAGTTTTCAAACAAGAAAAGAATGAAAAAAGGTGTGACGTAAAGTAATTATATTTATGATCATTTATTTGGTTTATTGTTTTTTTTTTTCGGTTTGCCTGACTCGGATATATTTTTCGTTGTTCTATTTTTCTATTCGACATTTGTGTATATTATGAAATGTTAATTAAAAAAATGTCATTTTATTCTCTTATTTTCTGTATGAAAAAAAAAATATTTTTTGTTTTTTCCTGGCTAATTAATTTATTTACTTTATGATAATATGTTTGAAGTAAGATCAAAGGAATGTTTAATTAATTACAATCTGGTAAAAAACTTGATGTGATGTCTTGATGTGCCTTAGAATTATATCTAATAAAGTTCTTTGTTAAGGAAATTGTATAAATGTTAGTTAGAATAATGAAATACACCAACCATTGATAAATATAAAGTTGATTATTAAAAAATCATTCTTAGCTATAAATTCGATTCCATAACTAAATATCCATGAAAAAAGAACAATGTTAAAAATACGTCAAAATTAATCTTATTCTCGTACATTACTAATATAAAAAAGCAATGAATTTTATTTTTATTTTTTTTTTTAGATTGCGTCATTCTAAAAAATATTCCAAAATTAATTAATTAGTTGCATGCCTCTATTTTAAATCGCCGAAAATAATTGTCTTCTTATGACATGCACGGGTGCCAGGGAAATTTTGGATAAAGGCCTTAATTTTTTGTTATATCAAGTTGAACTAAGTCTAAATCACTTCTAAAAATTTTATGCTTGGTTGGCCGGTTAATTAAAAATAGGCATATTTAACTTTGGTCTTATGGGAAAACGGTAGATGGATGATATGTTTTCATAGATATCTCCATAAGTAGCCGGTGGAAATTTAAAACAAACTATTTAAATTAAAGTTAAAATCTTAATAAATTATTGAAAATAAAAAAAAACCCGATGTGCCAGAGTAATTATGGATATATGAGCACGATAGTTAACACAATTTAAAAAACATATACCTATATTATCAATTTTGATGGCAAAAGATGTGATAACTTGGCAATAAAAGACGAAAAGTAAGAATAAAATTTTGGATACATATAGAGTAATTTTCATTATATTGAAAATTTTCTTTAATTAATGATATTTGTGTTATATGTGTATGATAATTTCATTCTTATTGTCGTCTACATTCATGAAGTTATAACAAAAGTTATTATCACAGTTGAAAATAAGGTACAATTAATTTCAACCACGAGTCTAAGCTTGCCTTGGCGCTCATACTACCTTAGTATAACTTCTAAAATGAAATCCCGAAAACTAAAACTGTTGAAAAAACAGTGGTTGTTAGTGCAGGCGCTGAATGGAGTTGAGTGGGCAAAATGAGGACCGCATTTTGTCAATTGATTTTTGTTCATAAAAGCTTCTAGATATATATTCTGGATGTTGCCATATTGTAATTACAAGTTATATTAATTCTAAAGTCTCAAATGTGTTGTTATTGTAAGATTTTATTAAAGACTGAAATTTTTAATATTTCTGATAGCAATTTGAAAAATATGTCTGAATTTGAAAAAGAATACATTGAACAATCTTCTAAGCTCTCATGTTATGAATGATCTGTAATGTGTTTATTCTAAATATCTTTAAATACAATTATTCCATTTTGAAAATTTATATTTTAAATATTCTTAAAAATTATTGCAGTATTCAAATATGAAATAACCAAATTATTCAAATACTTCTCAATAAATGTTGAATGTGATGTTATTTTAAACTTTTGTATAGATAGGTACTGTCAATAAGTGAAATTCTAGCTACAAAACGTTTCAAAGATGAGATGTCAGTGTTTTAATGTTTCTACTTAGCTAAACTACTATTTTGACAGGTATAATACTCGATACTGGAACGAAGCAGTAGAAACTGCATGGAAAAATCATGGGAAAATCATCAACTGACTTAAAAATTTTGTAAAAAAAAAAGTATTTAAAAAGCTTATCAAAAGTATTGACCCAAAGTTTTCAAGTGAACAGTGACTCACTTTTGGATGCAGACGCTCACTAAGAACGGATTTTTTGATATTCAATTCTTAAGGTGATGAAAAAGGGCAAAATCAACTATATTTCATTATTATCAAGTAAAAAGCTCTATTTGATTGTCAAAAAATTAAGGTTCCGCAACCAAAAATATATACTTTTCCTTACCAGTCCCCTCCCGGAAATCATATAATTTTCTTAGAACACTTACTTTTATGCTTGAACTTATAATATCTAAGAAAATTATCTGATTTCAGGGAGAAGACTGGTAAGGAAAAACTCGGTACACGAATGGGGCTCTGAGGTAAAAGCCAGGCAGAATGGCTTCATAGAATTTATGGATAATGAGAGCTAAGGAATTTCAAAAAAATTTCTACTATCGATTCGCGTTGGTAACTGTTCGTTGAGATCCTTTGTTATATGTTACGACTCTTAAAGTAAAGATGTTATATTTTTGAGATATCCTATCTATATTGAATGCGCTAACAGTATGTAAAATTATCATATACTAAAATAACATAAGATCTGTGAAAATTTTATTAAAATTACACATGCGAAAACAATAACAATATGATATTCATGTAGTATTTCTCAAAAGACTATTATTCTTATGTCGAAGTATATCAAATATATTCCTCAATTCATAAAATTGTCCATCGATTCGTAGGTTCAATTTCAAATATAAAAATTTAATGTGATTTTATATACGCACCCTTGACATTTACATCAATCTGGTTTTGTCACTTATACTATTTTTTTTATTAGCGATGGTTTTTTCATGGCGAGTGATCTCAATGACCCGCTTCAGCTAGTTTCACTTGTATGAGATTAAATCTAAAAGTCACGAAACAGTTTTCAATGTTATTAATTTAACAATTAAATAGTTTCTACGATTGCATGTTAAATTGGTAATGAAAATATGTGAAAATGATGTTATCAAACAAATATTAAAAATCATTTATTTACATTAGTCTTCACCAGAAAAAGATACAAAAATTATTTATATCAATTAGTACCTACTACATCCATGCATGAATTTAAAACATGCAATGCATTATGAAACTGATTTTATTCGATTTTTAGTTGATATTTATCATGGGTATTTCTACGAACGTTTCCTTCACTCAAATATATTTTGTATTCAATAACTAGGCTTACAGGTTTATATATTACTAGCTGTTACCCGCCCGCTTTGCGTGGCGTAAAATATACCCGCTTTGCTGGGCAACATCCCCACTTGCACCCCTCCCTCCACATTTCCTTGCGTTGGATAACAGTTTTGTAATGTACACGTCATGCTCTTTTATTTGATACCCCACTTAGGTATATTTGTAAATATTCGATATTTCCTTCCCACTTTCTCGCTACAACTTTCTACCCTCCGAAGGTAAAAAAAATTTCTAAATGTAATTTAAAACATTCTGACCAAGTTTTGAACTATTAAAAGCCATAATTTAAAAATATGAATTTTTTAGTCATGAACACCCCCGCAACCCCTCTTGTGGGTGGAATTTCGTAAAATCCGTTCTTAGCTGACCTCTACTTGGCAAAAGAAATATTCTTGCCAAATTTCAAGTCTCTAGGTCTTATAGTTCCAGAGATATCGTGATGAGTGACTATCTATCTATATCTATAGAAAGTCTCCTATATATATAAGATTAAGATTTGACTCCTAACACTCAACTATGTTTCAAACTGTAGACCTACCTAAATCACCCACCCCAACTATAAAATATAAAATTACACCCCCTACCTTGTGAAACCTTCTTTAAAACAGCATATATTGTCTCTTCAATCACGATAAAAAAATGAAATCGATCGATTGGTTCTTAAGACTAGATGGAAAATAAGGACGATTAAGATGGAATTCATACCTTCTATCTTCTGTGTATTTTCTCTTAAGAACCAATCGATCGATTTCATTTTTTCATTGTTGAAGAGAGAATTGTATGCCCTTTCAAATGAGGTATCACAATTTGATATAAGATAGTTGGGGTAAAGGGGTGAAACTTAAAATTTTCTAGGTATCATTTTTGAGCTTTCCCGCGATATCTAAATTCACGTGTTTTGACTCCAAGCAATAATCACATTAGGTCAAGAGTTATTAAAGGTGGATAAAAAGGGCTAATTTTTATGTTTATTAAACAAAGTTTTCAATGCTAATAGATATTGTTAAAGCATGCATGTTAAAAAAAAAATTGAAATAAAGTAAATTAGCAATACATGTTATTTTGTAAAAATTATATTCTAACAAAAGAATTTATAATGATTACAATAACAATCATTATGAACTCCAGTGCTCCACATCGCCTCATTATTATTATTATTATTATTATTATTTTTATCTAAATGAAAAATAAATGAATTACAAAATACAATAACACACATAATAATGAAATGTAATAAGTAAAGCAAACCAATTGAAAAGACATCAATAAATCGTTTGTAATTTGTGTTCAATCGTTTATAAATCCTCTCATTTATTAAGAATGTTGTTTGAACATTGCTCTGCTGAAGAAGAGAAATGCTGACCACGGCCAACTGAGACGACACACGATTTATTATAACGCTTCATTGATCATTCGAGAACCACTACCATCATGTTTATATGCTCTCACTTGCTTCTATACTTGTTCACTGGGTTTTAACTATATATAATACTTTCTTTCTATTTTCTATACTCTCATCCATGTGCAATATACAGATTGTTTTCGATGGAATATTGCTTATGACTGAAACTAACCTATTGTACAAGAAAGTAAAAAATTAATGTTTTCCTTTCTCATAGGGATCATCGTAGTTTTATATTTATTGTAATTATAATCGACACAAAAATCTCTGTTTTTAACTTAATATTATAAGATAGTTCTTGTAGTTGATTTGAACATTCAAATCGAAATTTTCAACATACCTTTACGTTTCATGGTCAGAACAATGTATTAACCCCCCTTTGAGATTTTTGGAACTATGTTTCTTATCCCACGTTATGATTTTAGGAAGTTTGCTGGTATAGAGGTAACATAAAAAAATGCAACAAATAAAAACGATCCCAAAATCCGACATGTAGGTTACCTAGGAAAATAAAATTTCTTTATTGATTCACCTTTCCATCAATTTTGAGAATAAGAAAAAAATTTTAGAATCTGTCAATTTGTAGTTTTGTTCCAAATTATTAAAAAAAAATGAGTTGAGAGTTATCAGAAGTTAAATAAAATATAGATAATTTAAAGTAGGCTAGGTTAGTTAAAGTTATATTGGCTGTCCATGAAGGACACGTTTAAGCTATAGAGCCAAGTGTGATACCATATATGTGTTTTACCACCTTTCCGTTGATAATTCCGTTGATAATAAAACAGTATCGTGCAAGAAAAAAAAATTAAACCTAAAATTACAAACGAACAGAAATGCAAAAAATATCGAGAGAGAAAAACAAAACAATTAAAAGAAACTAATTATACGAAACCTTCAAGGTAGCGTACCACAAAACTAATATTTAGAATTAATTACTAATACAGTTATTTGAACTTTCAAATAATTTTTATTTTTCTGGAATTGTGTTTTATATATATATATATATATATATATATATATATATATATATATATATATATATATATATACGGTAGAAAAAAGGACCAACTGATCTTACAAAATTGAACATTTACATAGTCAATCATTCAAATCAGCAAAAAAATCAAAGCAAATCTGAATACAAACTAGGAGCTACATTTATTATGTACGAAGATACGATAGGAACGTAGTTCCTACCGAATGGTCTACGACACTTCTCTCGTATTTTCGTAAGTGTACATGTGCGAGCGTTCGGGGACATTTATATTTCACTGAGACATTTTTTATTTGCAAAGCTTTCACCAAATTTCTAAAAATTGATCTTCATAATATAATGAGAAACACGTAATAGGACATTATGTTAACTTTTAGCTTTAAATTATCTTTTACCAGGAGACTTAACGAAACCACTCACCAATAACAATTGAATATTAACTATTCAATTTTTAAACGGATCAATTACAGTCAACATCCTATATAATATGAATGAAACCACTATATATAATAATATTATTACCACACATTGGAAAATAATACATATATGCTCATATGCTTGCTATGTAGGATCTAAGTTTGGAACATCATGAGATCGTGTGCAATGGTTTTAGCGGTGATATGCACTTGAATATTACATATTAGAAGATGCTGTATTCTTGAATAAAGTGTATTAGAATATGAATGCACGATATTCAATATTGTATTATACAAGTCGTTTTTCAATTTGTGATATTACATAGCAATTTTTATATCAGGTATGTAAGAAAAAAAAATATCGGATTGTAATATATATCGGAAATAATAAAATATCGGAATATAAAATTCCTTTATTACCTTGATACATTATAAATGTAGGACTTATTCTTGTATTTTATAGATTTTTTCTGAAAATTCTTGTTTGACTTTTATTTTATAATTTTATGAAAGAATTAAATTTTATAGCTACTTTTAGTTTTTAATGTATGAAATAATTGTAATATTAGTTTAAAAAAGGCATACTTCTGATTAAGTAGTCAACCCAATATGTCAGTATATAACATTTGCTTTGGTTAATGACATAACATAAAAATTGCTTTTTACTTATTTTAAATTATCTTTGTTTTTTTTTTTAACTTCTGATAACTTTCACAACTCAATTTTTAAAATGATAAAACATAAAATTTTGACAAATACTACAAATTGACAGTCATAAAAAGATTTTTGAATCCTCTCAAAATTCATGGCCATCTTAATCGATTGAAAAAGTTTTAGTTTCCTAGCTTAAGATGTCGGTTTTAATAATTTCCCCTGTTGTAGAAAATTTGGTATTGGCAGGACCATAAAACTTTTGCTTTAAAAAGACCTTTCGATTTTAAACTATTGGTTAGTTTTTAAAGTTATTAGTTACATTCTGCATTACGTAATAATAACTATTCACGAACACATTGTATTGTTTCATAATTCATAAATTTAATAAAAAATTTAAGCTAAACAATTTTATCTTACTCGAGCAATAGTTCACTGTACGACATTTATTGTCTTATTCAACAAGAAACTTTTTATCTTTTGTAATAATTCCCATAAAAAAGTTAAAACTTAATTATCGATATTTTATTGAAGAATATCAATAAATAGCAACAGTTTACAACATTTTTGTTGACATTTACTTTAATAGAATTTACTTCATTGGCAAAGAGCAGGTTTTACAATTTTATATCATGAATAAAAATTTGCTTTGATTTATAAAATTTGCTTTGAGATTAGTTGTTCATATCTTTTCCATAATAAGTATCTTTAAGTTTAATAATAATAATAATTTTATTGAAAAAGACTTCTACAACATACAAATGTCAAAGAGTGCAATTAGAAAAGTAAATGGTATGGTTTAATTTTAAACGGATTTAGTCTAACCTCTGATTGGATTTCTTTCGGTAATTTTTAATACAGTTTGTAACCCGTATACACCGGTTTTCTTTCAAAGAAACCAGTTTTGTGAGCAAAATTATAGTTAAGAGTCAATCTTGTGTCATAAACCTTATCTGTATTATTATCATTTTCTAAGTATTTATTTTCTTTCATATATACTAACAATTCATATACATATATAAATAAGTTAAAATCTTATGTTTTATAAACAGTTTCTTGCAAGTACTTGTACTGCTAATCCGAAAGATATTCCTTATAATCCGCTTTTGGGCTACAAAGATTCTATTTGATTAATTACTTCGTCTCCACATTTGAATGCCGTATTTAATGTGTGAAAATACATTTGTATAATAAAAAAACAGACGCTGTTGGTCTAAATACGATCTTTAAACTCTAATTTGAAAGCAAATTTCGTTGAAATCTGAAAGCCATCTTTATTTCGTAATATTATTTTCTTGATAAACAAAGATTATAAGAGTTTTGTATTTTTTCGACCATTAAAGTTTTTGTTAAAAACCTGAGCACCTGCTTATCAAAGATTAGTGTTTGATGTCAAATTTAGAAAAATTATTCAGTTACTTGGACGACTAGAGCATAATTGTACATAAAAAATGTATACATTAAGATGTAATGAAAACATAATCGTTCGCTAGCTTGAAGTGATATAAAAGAGTACCAACATAATTTGCTAGTTTAAAGCCTAAATTCAATGTCTCTTCTTAATATTTATTCAACGTCTCTCTAAATTTACTGTGAGATAATATTTTACTCAATAGCGGTAAATAACAATAATTCAAATTCATTTTATTGTGCGTCATGTATTTCACGTTTCAATATTTTACAATAACCCTAATCAATAAAATATTTTGAAAAAAATTGTGGATAGAAAGCATAATGTTATAGTTTTCACTTTATTTAAATCATAAAGGCTCATAAAGAGGGATAGAAAATATATGATATATAGATATAGTTCGATATTTTTAAAGAAATAGTGGTTTTGAGTTATGTTAATAATGAGTTATTAAAAATAATATTATTCAAATTAAGATGAGCATTTCTGTGGGCTGTACTATGCTGGTTCCAAAAAATAATAAACAGGCTTTTTTAACAAGCTAAACTAAAAGGTAGAAAATATTATCTTTTTAATTCAAAAAAAATAATCATTCTCTTCTTCAAAAACCAGATTATCAGAGCAAAATATAGCACATTTATATCTTATTAGATAAAATCATTATAATATGTAAAAAAATATTTTGAATAAATTATGATATATAAGTATAATAAAATATATTTCATTTGGAGAATGCTAATTACATTTAATATACACACGTTATATGACAAATGATAGTATTATGATGATGATTATTATTTTATATTATTTTGATTTAAACATAAATTTAACAAGTGAAAACAAACAATTGACTGAGTTAATTGTTGAAATACCATGCATAGACAGTTGCTAATTGCGTTTACATTTTACCCAGAATTGCTTTAATCTAAGATCCCACTTTCCCAAATGAAAGCTTACCCTGATAAAAAATAGAAAGAGTATTAAGTCTGTTTGAGTCTTGAATCACTTTTGTAAGATACTTGAACTATGTGAGGCGTGCCATTGAATTACACAAGAAAAATTTAATTAAGATAAAAATCAAAGTATCAAAATATTTGGAAGAAATAAGAAAGATATCTAGGACATATCGACAAAGAAATTGAATTTGAAAGAAAAAAAAAAAAAAAAAAAGAGTCTAGTAATCAGATTAAAGTAATTATCTTGTAATAAAATTAAAAAATTGTTTAACTGTTGAAAACAATACGTATTACACCGCCAGTATGCCTCTGCCCCGTAGAACAGTCATGCACAATGCCAACGGTGGTCGATCGACGTGCTATGAGTGAAAGTAAATAATTTTGTTAAGACCTACTGTGTTGAAGCCGGCTCAACTCGACTCGGCTCCTATTTATAAATTCATGATATTCATAATTACATATTTTGTTTCAAGTATTAAATAATGCCCTTAATTTATTACATGTACTGCAACTCTGCAAGTCATTTTATTTAATATCAAGTATTTTATAACGCAATTTTACTGTAATTACCTGTGAATGACATCGGTAAAGATCGATTTAACACGATCTTAAGAATTCAGTGCAAATTTTAAATAAAAAAATAATAAAAAGTTTAAAGCTTGTTTCTTTCTTGACAATCGAAGATACAAATAGGGTTTTTTATTTCGCATTTTATACTATTTTACGCATATAGGGACTGATTAATCTAGTTGGGAAAAATGTTCTGGGAACATGAATTCTGGATATACAGGGTACAACATTTTAATCTATTATGGCTAAAATAGTTCGTTCAGATTGAAGCTAGTTTTTGGGGTTGCTTTATTAATCAATTTTAATCCTAAAATGTAAGAGATAGCATAACACATTAAATTAGGAAATTGGTTGAAAATATTCTTTCGAAAATTGTAAGATTTGGGAGGAAATACGACGAAATACGAAAAATATATCATTGTTGCATTGAATCGAAAGAAAAAAAAAACGCAAGATACAGAAAAATGCTTAAGCAAAAGTTGTCCAAATGTTAAAATAATAAAATAATATTTGCAACTAATTTAACAGCACTTAGAATCGATATCCTAAGCCAATATTTATTTTCTAGTGATCAATTAATAAATTATTAATTTATAAAGAAATAAAAAGCACAAATTTTATTACAAATTTTATATTTTCCGGCATTGAAACTTTATGATACCTTCAAATATAATTTATATGAAACAAAATATTGAATCACGAAAACCATTGAATCTTGTTGAGTTGGATAAATGTTGTTTTGGATGACTTATTTACAAGAAACATAAAACAAATACTCACGTGTGCTGTTAAGTCTGTTGTTTGTTTAAATGTTTGTTGATATTATTTATATTCGAAGGGTATACTTGAAATTTTGGCAGATCGTTGCATTTTTAGCCAAGATTGTCATTTGTAACCCAAAATTCTCACTGCAAAAGAAAGGCATTATAAAAGAAATTTGTATCCGTTTCCACACTACCATTGAGGTAGGATACATCAGCGCGTTTTTTTTTACGTGGTATCCCCTATAGGCCTAATCCACGATCTTTTCCTTCTATTTAAGTGCATCCGGTTACATTTAAACAGAAGAAAAAGATAAATAATCATCCAATTTGTCGTGACCGGAACATGACAAATTGGATAACATTATCGCAATTCCTAAAAAAACAAAATCACAATCCCCAAATACTATCAGCCTAAATTTGACATCACTTAATATAATTACAGGACAGGTATTCCTAAAATATAAGAAAGAGATAAAAAAAAACATAAATATCCCTGGAAAAAAATTCAATTATTTCAAAAAGAAAAGGAATAAATAAAAATTGCTTATTTTACAATAACCTTTATGCATAAATATTTCTGAAGGTCCATTTGAATTAACCATATCAACCTAGTTATAAGTAGACTTACCCCAGAATGAAACCAATCCAAAATATCACAGGCTATAACACAGGCGAAAAATCCATGTAATCAAGATCATTTTTTCCGTACATTATCTGTCTAGATATACCTAACTCATTTTAAGTGATGACTGCTCACGTTGCAGATGAGACTGAACGACATCATGAGTTGATACAGTCCCCTATCGAGGCGCTTGGCTTATAGACAGACATAACGAGAAAAAATTGATTTTTGACTACACAATTTCTCATAGCGTTATAACACATGCAACAAATCGAACGAGTTTTTCCTGAGAAACATCATACTAACCTTAGTTAGTCAACGTCGCTTCTCAGGATATAGGGCAGACCGATTTTACAAATTTAAATTAATGAACTGATATTTAGAGTAAAATAAATTGAAAAAAACCAAAAATATCTCTGGGCATAAAAGTTAAAAATTGCTTAATTTTCAATAATATTTATGCATAAACAATTAAAGAAAGTTCTAGGATAGGATATGATAAAAAAAGATAATTCTAGGATAGGATATGAATTTTACAAGTCACAAACACAGAATTATACAAATGACAATGTCGGAGATGAAAAAGCATAAATATCTCTGGAAAAAAATTCAATTATTTTAAAAAGAAAAGGAATAAATAAAAATTGCTTAATTTACAATAACCTTTATGCATAAATATTTCTGAAGGTCCATTTGAATTAACCATATCAACCTAGTTATAAGTAGACTTACCCCAGAATGAAACCAATCCAAAATATCACAGGCTATAACACAGGCGAAAAATCCATGTAATCAAGATCATTTTATCCGTACATTATCTGTCTAGATATACCTAACTCATTTTAAGTGATGACTGCTCACGTTGCAGATGAGACTGAACGACATCATGAGTTGATACAGTCCCCTATCGAGGCGCTTGGCTTATAGACAGACATAACGAGAAAAAATTGATTTTTGACTACACAATTTCTCATAGTGTTATAACACATGCAACAAATCGAACGAGTTTTTCCTGAGAAACATCATACTAACCTTAGTTAGTCAACGTCGCTTCTCAGAATTTAGGGCAGACCGAATTTACAAATTTAAAATAATATATTTAAAAAATAAAATAAAAAAAATTTAAAAAGAAAAATAAGGCAATTTTTCAACCCAGTTATAAGTAGACTTACCCCAGAATGAAACCAATCCAATATATCACAGGCTATAACACAGGCGAAAAATCCATGTAATCAAGATCATTTTTTCCGTACATTATCTGTCTAGATATACCTAACTCATTTTAAGTGATGACTGCTCACGTTGCAGATGAGACTGAACGACATCATGAGTTGATACAGTCCCCTATCGAGGCGCTTGGCTTATAGACAGACATAACGAGAAAAAATTGATTTTTGACTACACAATTTCTCATAGTGTTATAACACATGCAACAAATCGAACGAGTTTTTCCTAAGAAACATCATACTAACCTTAGTTAGTCAACGTCGCTTCTCAGGATATAGGGCAGACCGATTTTACAAATTTAAATTAATGAACTGATATTTAGAGTAAAATAAATTGAAAAAAACCAAAAATATCTCTGGGCATAAAAGTTAAAAATTGCTTAATTTTCAATAATATTTATGCATAAACAATTAAAGAAAGTTCTAGGATAGGATATGATAAAAAAAGATAATTCTAGGATAGGATATGAATTTTACAAGTCACAAACACAGAATTATACAAATGACAATGTCGGAGATGAAAAAGCATAAATATCTCTGGAAAAAAATTCAATTATTTTAAAAAGAAAAGGAATAAATAAAAATTGCTTAATTTACAATAACCTTTATGCATAAATATTTCTGAAGGTCCATTTGAATTAACCATATCAACCTAGTTATAAGTAGACTTACCCCAGAATGAAACCAATCCAAAATATCACAGGCTATAACACAGGCGAAAAATCCATGTAATCAAGATCATTTTATCCGTACATTATCTGTCTAGATATACCTAACTCATTTTAAGTGATGACTGCTCACGTTGCAGATGAGACTGAACGACATCATGAGTTGATACAGTCCCCTATCGAGGCGCTTGGCTTATAGACAGACATAACGAGAAAAAATTGATTTTTGACTACACAATTTCTCATAGTGTTATAACACATGCAACAAATCGAACGAGTTTTTCCTGAGAAACATCATACTAACCTTAGTTAGTCAACGTCGCTTCTCAGAATTTAGGGCAGACCGAATTTACAAATTTAAAATAATATATTTAAAAAATAAAATAAAAAAAATTTAAAAAGAAAAATTAGGCAATTTTTCAACCCAGTTATAAGTAGACTTACCCCAGAATGAAACCAATCCAATATATCACAGGCTATAACACAGGCGAAAAATCCATGTAATCAAGATCATTTTTTCCGTACATTATCTGTCTAGATATACCTAACTCATTTTAAGTGATGACTGCTCACGTTGCAGATGAGACTGAACGACATCATGAGTTGATACAGTCCCCTATCGAGGCGCTTGGCTTGTAGACAGACATAACGAGAAAAAATTGATTTTTGACTACACAATTTCTCATAGTGTTATAACACATGCAACAAATCGAACGAGTTTTTCCTGAGAAACATCATACTAACCTTAGTTAGTCAACGTCGCTTCTCAGGATATAGGGCAGACCGATTTTACAAATTTAAATTAATTAACTGATATTTAGAGTAAAATAAATTGAAAAAAACCAAAAATATCTCTGGGCATAAAAGTTAAAAATTGCTTAATTTTCAATAATATTTATGCATAAACAATTAAAGAAAGTTCTAGGATAGGATATGATAAAAAAAGATAATTCTAGGATAGGATATGAATTTTACAAGTCACAAACACAGAATTATACAAATGACAATGTCGGAGATGAAAAAGCATAAATATCTCTGGAAAAAAATTCAATTATTTTAAAAAGAAAAGGAATAAATAAAAATTGCTTAATTTACAATAACCTTTATGCATAAATATTTCTGAAGGTCCATTTGAATTAACCATATCAACCTAGTTATAAGTAGACTTACCCCAGAATGAAACCAATCCAAAATATCACAGGCTATAACACAGGCGAAAAATCCATGTAATCAAGATCATTTTATCCGTACATTATCTGTCTAGATATACCTAACTCATTTTAAGTGATGACTGCTCACGTTGCAGATGAGACTGAACGACATCATGAGTTGATACAGTCCCCTATCGAGGCGCTTGGCTTATAGACAGACATAACGAGAAAAAATTGATTTTTGACTACACAATTTCGCATAGTGTTATAACACATGCAACAAATCGAACGAGTTTTTCCTGAGAAACATCATACTAACCTTAGTTAGTCAACGTCGCTTCTCAGAATTTAGGGCAGACCGAATTTACAAATTTAAAATAATATATTTAAAAAATAAAATAAAAAAAATTTAAAAAGAAAAATTAGGCAATTTTTCAACCCAGTTATAAGTAGACTTACCCCAGAATGAAACCAATCCAATATATCACAGGCTATAACACAGGCGAAAAATCCATGTAATCAAGATCATTTTTTCCGTACATTATCTGTCTAGATATACCTAACTCATTTTAAGTGATGACTGCTCACGTTGCAGATGAGACTGAACGACATCATGAGTTGATACAGTCCCCTATCGAGGCGCTTGGCTTATAGACAGACATAACGAGAAAAAATTGATTTTTGACTACACAATTTCTCATAGTGTTATAACACATGCAACAAATCGAACGAGTTTTTCCTAAGAAACATCATACTAACCTTAGTTAGTCAACGTCGCTTCTCAGGATATAGGGCAGACCGATTTTACAAATTTAAATTAATGAACTGATATTTAGAGTAAAATAAATTGAAAAAAACCAAAAATATCTCTGGGCATAAAAGTTAAAAATTGCTTAATTTTCAATAATATTTATGCATAAACAATTAAAGATGGCTCATTTAATCTTAATTTACCTTTATTAACATAAACTTACTTAGAAACAAACCCGAAAATGAAATTTAAGATTTGGAATTCAAATGAAGGGAATAGATAAATGTCAAATAAATAAGCTATTCATAGTGAATAGTAAAACACACACTCAAATTAATTATATTACTTAGAATAAATTATCATATGATATTTAGAAAATAAAAATAAAAATTTTACTTACCTGGATTTTGAACTCCATACCTGTGTAAGAGGACTCGCTATACTCTCTGCCACACGACTTGATGCTTGTTACAATTTAAACGGCCATAATCGGTGGTAAAACTGGACCAACCTAATGAATAAATATATTTTAGTGATAAATAATTAAAATAATTAAAAATAATTTTATTATTAGTGTATGTACAAATATCAGCCAATTGATTCTCTATAGGTATATGTTCAATTTTTAAATTATCTTTTTTTAATTCTGATCGAATGAAATGGTATTTAATGCCAATATGTTTACTTCTTTTACTTTCCCAATTCTTAACTTATTGAATACTTGATTGATTATCCTCAAAAATTACTGGTTTAACGATAATATTAAAACATTCATTTTACAAACCGCAGCTAGTTAATGCAACAATATTCTGTTTTTTAGATTTTCAAAATATATTATTTCCAAATAATTGAAGGGCGTACATGCGTCAACGATAATAGTAGAGAAATAAAAAACAATATGGTAATGCGATAGTTTAAATGATTTTCTATGATTTAAGACAAGAAAAATAACCTGTTATCGAATTATTTTCATTGAATTTTAAGTTTAAAAAATTGACTAAAAGTAAGATTTAATATGGGACTAAATGGAAAATATAAATACGATATTTTTCTAAAATTATATCGATACCAATACTTTTTTTTACAAGCTTTTACCAGGTAATAAGTATTTAAACTTTTAATAGAATTTCAAAAAAATTTCTATTAATTTAAAATTCTTTAAAATTTACATACTGTTTCCCTATGAACGCACGTAGCAAAACAGGCTCACGCATGTACGTGAACTTAAATAACATTTCATTCGATCAGAATTAAAAAAAAAATTGATTATATACCTACAAAAAATGAACTGGCTGATATTTGTACCAAAGGTTTATCAAATCAAAAATTTCACAAATTTGCTAAGTCCATAGAAATCTGTTTTGTTTGAATTGAGCGGAGTGTTGAAATCAATTGAATACAAATTTAGTTTTATTTATTATTTTGATAGAATTTTTTTCGATATTTAGTAACGGAGTTGTTGATTAAAACAATAATATTAAAACGTTTCATTAATATTATGAATGTTCAAGTGATGTAGAGTTATTTAGTTATTCATTTAAGGACGTACATTCATGAGACTTGTAAGTAGACAAATAAAAATAATTATGATGATAAAAAAGTTTAAATGATTTTGAATGATTTAAGAAAGAAAAAATATACAATTATATAAATTAATCGAAACGTAATTAATGTTAAATTTTAAATTCAAAAAGTGACAAAAATAAATCTTTAACATAGGTTTAAATGGAAAATATAAATCGATATTTCTCAAAAATTATATCGATAACTATACTTGAAACTTTTATCAATTAGTAATTATTAAAAATTTTAATAAAATTTCAAAATTATTTCAAATTTAAATACTGTTTCCATATAAACGCACATAGCAAAACAGGTTGATGAATGAACGTCTTTAAATAAAAATTATAATTATTAATATTAAAACTGTGTGTTTATTAGTAAACTCTACATCTAAAATAACACTAACGTCAAAAAATTTTATCGAACCATAGTACATATTCATTTTGTTATATTTATTATAAATAAATTTTGTATAAATGAGATTGAATCTCTTGGGAATAAACGCAAGCTCGAAAAATTTTGAAATCAAATAAAAATACTTGTAGTCAATCACTAATAATAAAACAACTAATTCTAGAATGTGATTTCAATTGGAAAAAATAGACAAATGATTCAAACATAATTTTTTTTAATTAATATTAAAAGTTTTGTGTAAAAAAGTATTTGGACAAAATGTGAAACAAATTAAATGTAATATAGAATTTTACAATGTACAAAAAAAGAATTAGAAAAATGCAAATTAAAACAAAAACTTACTCAGAAACAAATTCGAAAATGAAATTTGACGTTTGGAAGTCAAATGAAGGTGAAACACAAAGCACAAATGTAACCAACTGTCCACTATGAACGATGAAACACTACTGACCTAATGAATAATTTTGATTGACCACACCCGAAAAAAGCGCGGAAATTTAACACGCATTTAAATTAATGAAATTAATTTGAATAAATCAGAACATGAAATGTAGAGAAAAAATTTAAAATTTTTATTTGCCCGAGCTTTGAACCATAGACCTTCGATCTACGAGTCGCACCCGCTTAACACCGAGCTGCGACACCTCTTATATGATGAAACAATATCAAGAGACATTATCGGTGATACAGCTGTACAAACCTAATGAAAAACTTTGAGTGACTAAAACACCTGTGGGATTGTTACACAAACTTAAATTAATAACGTAGGTGAAAAAAAAATTTTTTACCTAGTGGGTTTCGAACCCACGATCTTAGTACTACGAGTCGGACTCGCTCACCACTTCGCCATATGACCCGATATATATACATACAAATTACACAAGGAATATCAGTGAGAAAATTATATTAACCTAATGAATAAATAAATTTAACTTATTCCAAAATAAATGCGTATTCAAATTAATTTAATTGATTTGCAAAAAATCATATTAATAAATTCATTAAAAAAAAAATTAAAGTTTATACTTATCCGAGATTTGAGTGAGAAAACCGAATAAGTATAAACCGAAAACACATGCTTCTAAACCGAAACACATTAAGTCATTCGGATACAGTGTAGTAATAACTATTCATAGACCCTATTTATTAAGAATTTTTGGCTTCTATTATAAAATGTTCTATTACAAATATCAGGTTTTTCCTCGGTTTTTTTACTACATTTATGTTGTAGTTAATCTCTTATACGAAAAGTTTTTTTTACAGATTTCACATGATTAATGCTTTTTTTTCCACTGTAAATGATTAACATAATGATTATCATTAAAATTTTTCGATATGTGGAGTAATTTTTAAAATATCGAAAATTGAAAATTTTGTTTAATTATTTAGCTTTCGATATTTCGATAACCAAGACAAATAACGAAAAATTTCGTATTTTCATGATCAAAGTTGAAAATAAAGAACAAATAATTTCAACCACGAATCTCAACTTGATATTACTATGGGCCATTTTAGGAACCGGACTCTCTTAGGTCAAGGAAAATCCCAAATCGTTAGAAATATTTTCTAAATCGATATTAATGTATTATTTATGTATTTTTATTTATTCATATTCCAAAGTATTTTTCTTATTTTAAATACACAGTTCGTTAAAAACTTTTCCTTCATTCAATTTTTTTTTCTTGATACAATTAGAAAGAAAACCAATTATTTGTGCACTTCATTAAAAGGGATGACTTTCTCCAGATTACGTACCTACACTAAGATCAAAGTAATCAAAAACAATATAAAAGAAAAAAACTCAATTTTCAATTACTTAATATTTTTAAGCGTTACAAACTTGGGACTAAACTTGGTATATTTCATATACATGTTATAAAAGGTTTTTTGTTTTTTACTTGCAACCATTTTACTTGATGTTGATGATTTTATAATAAAAAAAAACAAGTGAAAACAAACACTGAGTTAATTATATTAATACATACTATAAAATGTGCACCTAATTAACGCCCTCGTGGGTAAACAGTGATGTTTACAAAAAAATGTTTCAAACAAAAGTTTTTTATTTTTTTATAAGGAACATTTTTTACATTTAAACTTTTGTTCTATCTCTAACGGTTTACAAGATGGGTTCTACGGACCCAAGACCCAATTGACCCATGATGCTCATTTACGAACTTGACCTCACTTTTTACGTCCTGAGTACGCTGTAAAAATTTCAGCTCGATATTTTTTTTCTTTTTTGAGTTATCGTGTCCACAGACGGACGGACGGACGGACGGACGGACGGACAACCGGAAATGGATTAATTAGGTGATTCTATGAACACCTATACCAAAATTTTTTTCCTAGTATCATTATTTTTAAGCGTTACAAACTTGGGACGAAACTTAATATACTATGCATATTTCATATATACATGGTATAAAAATACAGCTTCAAGCAACAGATGTGTATGTACTATAAATGTATGTATATGTATGAATGTATATTATATAAATACGTTATTACATTTATTATGTATGATGTTGTTACCAACCTCAACTATGCTAACTTTAGAGTGTTTCAAAAACCATTCTATACTTTAATCCTCAAGTCTTCTAGTGCGTAAAAATTTTGGAGGCTATTGGTTTATTTAAGTTAATTTAACAAAATAAGTAGTGTCCGACCGAAGCTTCGGCTTCGGCTTCGGCTTCGGCCACCTTCGGCCAAAAAAACCACCTTCGGTCAAACATTCGGCTTCGGCCTGAATTCAGGCCTTTACACCTTTTTAAGCATTTTTTTTATTCTAAATGCAAAAAATTCCATCTGTTTTTTGGGGAATAATAGTTCCAAGTGAAAATAATCTATTGACTTTGCAATAAATATTTTTTTAAGGTAGCAGCCTAAAATATGAAAGTTGTTTTTCATACTAATTCTAAGCAGTAATAGCCTAAATAATACCGCATTGCTTGGGGTAGCTCGATTTTTAAAATTTTTGATAACTTGAAAACTAAAACAATGTATGTAATGTATTCATAGCAAACATTAACATATTACATGCCATTTTTGAAACATTTTGTATTGATACATTTACATACTGAAACGTTAGTAGGTACATATTAGTTAGTAGTAGGTACCACCTCGGAACACACGTAGGTACGTGTATCTACGTTGTTAGTAGGCTGTACCTAACCTACCCATTTACAATATAGAGGTACAAAACATTTATTATCTACATAAATGTTAATATAATTTTATATACAAGTGATTCTATCAGAAGGTTTTTAAATATTGTTAAATAGTTGTTACTTATTTTTACCAACTTTGAGTATACCAATGCAGAGATAAAGTAACCATCAAAAAGTTTAAACATAACGTGCTTAACATGTATTTCTTTTCAGGAACCCCAATATATATATATATACTAGCGGCCCCGACGGACGTTGTCCCGTAAAAACGTAACTCCAATTCATGAATACCTATACTACGTTTAGCCTGTCCGCTAAACCCATCCCGCTAAACCCCAATTTAACTCCTATTTATTGGAGTGGCCTGACCTTCGACCTTTGGCCTGACCTTTGATAGTAGAGCTCGCTGCGCTCGCATATGGCTCTAATAAATGCCTATTGACAATACCTGAATACTAAAAATACATAGTACACATAGTATACATAATGTGATATGATTTATATGCGCTCCCACCATTTAATGAAATTTCATTTTTTTGGTACGGAGCCCTCAAAAACAGTTGTACTGGACCGAATGGTAAATCTATACCATTCTCCAATCCCCTTGAACTCACACAAAAAATTTCATCGAAATCGGTCCAGCCGTCTAGGAGGAGTTCAGTCACATACACACGCACACAAGAAATATATATATTAAGATATATATATATATATATATATATATATATATATATATATATATATATATATATATATATATATATATATATATATATACCCGCTTGTATAATCAATTAATAAAAAATAACATATTTTTTATTATTAAAAATATTTTTCAGTTTTAAGTTTTTTTGATTGTTAATTCAAGTTCAATATTTATCCAGTAACATTGACAAGAGACCCCACTACACAAGGTGAGTACAGGATATAAAATAAAACAACTGTATAAACAATATAGCCAAACCATACGTAAAAATCAAATGAAACCTTCACGTCACTTCTGTACATAAACTTTCTATAAGGTAGTTTCCAAATTTCTAAGAATTATTTCAATATTTTAAAATATTAATATAATTATACCATGTATATATGTAATATATATCAAGGTATGTTAAGTTTATTCCCAAGTTTTTAACGCATAAAAATATTGATACTATCAACAAAATTTGGTATAGGCGTTTATAAAATCACCTAATTAGTCCATTTCCGATTGTCCGTCCGTCTGTGAACACGATGAAATTCTTACAGCGTACTCAGGATGTAAAAAGTAAGAACGAGTTAGTAAATGAGCTACATAGTTGAGTTAGTAATTGAGTCATTTTGTAAACCGTTTGAAATAAACCAAGTTTAAGCGTAAAAAGTGTTCCTTATAAAAACATTTACAAATTTTGTTGAAACATTTTTTCGTAAACATCACTGTTTACCTGTGAGTGTGCAAATTAGGGGCAAATTGTATAATATGTTTTATATGGGAATATCAGTTAGGTATTTGTAACATGTATGTGTGTGTAATGTGACAATGTAATCAACACTGTTTTTCAATGATATTTCAACAGATAACTCAGTCAATTGTTTGTTTTCAATTTTTTTTTTATAAGAGAAGAAATGTTTGGAAAGAATTTTCCAAACATTGTTTTAGTTTTCAAGTTATCGAAAATTTTAAAAATCGAGCTACCCCAAGCAATGCGCTATTATTTAAGCTATTACTGCTTAGAATTAGTATTAAAAACCAATTTGTGGGACCTCACCACCTTACAAACTGGATACGAACTTTCGTGAAGCTCATTATTTTCGTATAAAATTTCATTTCGTGTAGGTAATTCGTGCAATTCATGATTTTTGACAGTGGAAATTCTCATGGGTCAGTTTTATGAAGAAAAAAAAACTTAAATATGTTTGTAATGAAGCTTTTGGAAGATGGCGATGAATAATTTTCCATAACTGCCTTAAACACTGCAATTAATTAGTAAGTGTACAAACGTGTAAAGCTTTGAGGTTAAAAACGCATTTTCTATTTAAGAAGTACTGGAATAAATGAAGTTATTAGTTTTACAGAAATTCTAGAAATTCTGTAAATATTAGTTTTACAGAAAAGATGATTAGGGGTTTAATCAGGGGTTTTAATCAGAGTAGGGGTTTTTCTCCTTCCCTCCAATTGCTTATCTTGAACGCAACAATTGCCATTATCTGCCATTAATGTGAAATCGCAAAACGAAAAATTATAAGAACTCCTACCTACTGGACGATAAAAAACAAATTTCTTCAATGTAAAAAATGTTTAAGAAGTTCGAGGTAAGGCATATTTTCAGTGTTAATTGATACTATACTATAAATACTATACTATATAACCCATACTATAAATAATATGTTACGCTGGTCTTTATACAGCTTATGTATATGGAGGTAGTCAACATTATATATCATACCAATAGCAATGTGATATAACACATTATAACCAAAAATAACAATTAGAAAGAAAATTAATTTGAAATAATTAATATTAAAATGAAATATTACTTATTTTTATAAAAGGCTATAATAACAATAATAATGTAACATCAGGTGTACCTATGTAAAACACATAAAATATATGCATGTGTTGTAGCAACATTACCTCCGACCGTGTGCCCATAATGAAGCGAAATTTCCTTTCTTTGCGATTTTATACAAAAATTTGAACTACGTCTTATATTACAGCTCCAATTGATTAATAGCTATACTTAGCCCGAACGTAAGGCCAGGTTTGCCCACAACATTTAGTCCAATCTAATAGTTACCAAAGCAAAAAAAAAACATATTATAATATTAATCTTTTACCTTAGAGTAGAACCAAAACTATTCGGTATCCTTTAGCCAATTTGAAAAAGAAAATTTCAAACTTTCTTTTAACATAAACGGAAAACGCCAATACCATCAAATATCCATTATCAATCATCAAAAAGATAGACAAAGAGAATCATCAAAATTTCGCTTCATTGTAGCTCACGATACATTTAGGTAATTCATTACAAGTGTTCACTTGTTTACACACATTTCGGAAATAGCAAAAATCACACATTTTTAAGGAACTTAATTAATTTACGAGAAACAGATATGTTAATAATGTTCAATTTACGAACTTAGTGACCTAACCAAATAAAAATAAGCGCATTCGCTAATGGACTTAAAAAAAAACAAGATTTTTTTTTTTTTTAACTTGGCAATATGTTTGAAACTCGGAAAGGAAATTACATCCAGAATGTTCGACATAGAATTTAAGGCTTTATTTTTTACAGAAAACCATTTTCCTAGTCATATACTAAAACTGTAATATATTTGTAGCTTCGATCGGCCATCGCTCGAAAACTACTCGTTAAAAATTTTTGTGGCCGTGATAGCTTTTGATGAGAATGATCAAAAGAACATTTTAGAGTGTATCACAAAAATTTTCACCAAAAGCCATCGTCCTATCTAATATTGTGGAATCCTTTGTTACTATTTGTTAAAAGACCATTTCAGTAATTCTTGAACATCATTGAAATAAATTTGCTTCACTATATAATTCGAATTACTTGTCATTGTATTGTCATTGTAATTTAATAATGATAAGAAGGCGCCAAGTAAGCATAGAGTAAATGATCTTTGACATTTATAGGAACATAAATGACTTTAATTAGTTCGACGTTAGATTTAATACCGAAAGATCTGGGGTCGAAACTGTTGTTAATTATACCGTTTCATTTAATTCAATTATTATGAACTATACTTCATGAGGCTGTTAACAATGATTTATTATTAGAAATTTGAGAATTATCATTTATGGTTACTGTTTATATAATGCATATCTTGAAATATATATCGTGGATATCTATATCGATCATGATAAGCAGTACGAAGAGCATTTACATCGCTAAAGCAACTACAGTTTCCAACATACCAATCATAAATACTAACAGACATAAATATAATCATTATATCTTTAGAGTTAGGCCAGTCGTTTGAGCATTTTTATTATATGCATATATAATATAAGATTAATAACGAGCTCTTGCGAAATCCACATACGGTGCGAAGTTTAACCTGTAAATGTTAGCTGTTCCATAAGAGCTGTTGATCTTGGTCTTGATATTGCTAATTTTGAGGACCAGAGCCAGAACTGATTTGCTCTTCACTAGCGAAAGAAGGTTATCAAAGTATCACTCGTCTTAAAGATCAGATATTTTTAACACAAATTTTTTAAATCATATTTCAAAAATTCGACACTAATTGGCATAACTTATTTTGTGTTAGAAAAATGATTATGCACTCAAGTCCATACTGTCATTATGAGGTGAAATTATATTATAAATTAAATTCAGTATAACTGCCAGAAATATATATCAATTTATAAATTATAAAATGCACTATAAATGTATATTGGACAAAATTCGGAGAAAAATAGCAAAAATAATTAAAATATTAATATACTTTATTTAATATAAAATATTATATTAACCCCACGGCTTTTGTATATAAGCGCGTTCACCGCAGCAGCTGACTCTATCTTTTCGGTAGTAAGAACTACCTGCATCAGATCGAAAATTTATCTAATTTACTCTGCGAGTAAAACAAACAATAAATCGCCTTGTCAAGGGAGTTTAAGTAAATATATAGTATATATTCGCTCTTTGAGAATAAGACACAAAAAGTAACTGGCGTCTCCCAAATGCATTTGAGCCCACTATGAAAATACAAAATGCTGATTAACGTTTCATTGGGAAAAACAAAAATTTTATAATTTAAAAAGTGTTAGTATCTTTGAGGCTTCAATCTCACTTGTCAGGTGCTTTCGTTTCTGCTTCGAAAAGTAGTTTTAAAACTGTGTAACTTTATCTTAAAATTATCTTGAAAGAAATAATAAATAAAAACAGTTTTGTTGTAAAACAAATATATAGTCTTTCCCTTTTTGTCAAAAAAAAAAAAAAAAAAAATTGGATCAACATTCCAATTGATATTTACAATTATATTTTAAAAGTCAAATATCTGGGAAGTCAAAAAATTCAATAATCTATCAATATCTGACTGGGTTTTTTTCCATAATGACTGGCCTAAATTGATATATTAGAGATAGCTACCTGCGTACATTCCTATTTGTATTGAAATATTTCAATACGTCGTTTCTCATATTTAATGATTAATCACATTTCGACCAAACTCGATCATACAGAATGATTATCAATCATTTTTTTTAATTAAAAAAAATTATCGATATATTAATGTGTGTGTGTTGATTACTTATATAACTACATGGATGGTTGACAGGTATCATGGAACAGGGAAAGCACCTTCATATATACCTTTAATATATCTAAATTATAACTATATTTGATCATATATAAATAACAAGCGGTGGTAGATACGATGCGGTGGTAAATAAATTTTGGCGAAAGATCAATAACTTTTTGGTTCACTAAATTATTCTATCAATTGGGGATAATTCTAATGTCGAATTGGCCTAACAAACACCAACGAAACAAAGTTCTTAGGTATTTGTATCGACAGCAACCCAAGATTAAGAGCAAATAGATCATTTGTGTAAAAAGCTCAACAAAATATATTCCCAATTACGCATATTAAAAAGTCATGAAGAGTTGATTATATTTTTCTATGCTCACGTTTTTTTCTGCATAAAGTATGGTATCACCATTTGGGGGTAGGTGTATTGGAAATGACCGGGTATTTATAGCTCAAAAGCTCATCGTTCGATTATTGCTGAACATGAAATACAGAGACACATGCGTGGGAAGTTTTCGCAAAAATAAACTATTTACCATTTACGCAATTTATGCTTATGAGATATTGATATACATACATTCGATAAATTCACTGGAAACAGATTAAGCATCAATGGGTCAATATTATACGCGAACAGAAGTAAAATATGACTTATATCATCGTTCTATGAGCGTAGTCCCTTATGTTCGGGATGTAAAATATTTCAAAACTTATCAAAAATTATACAGCGAGAATAGTCAAACGCAAAGTTCAAACAACAACTAAAAAAGTATATCTTTTGAAAGTTGAACCGTATAATTACAATGAATTATTAATAGACTTTAATCATTAAAGTGTAATATGTGACTTGTATACCACAGTTATGGTCTTCTTCAAATAAAAATATTATTATTATTATTATTATTATTATTACCCATAAAAATGTAAAACTAAATTTGATGACAACCATGACAAAATTTGAAAGTAAAATTATATTTGATTAAAAAACGAAGAAGGTATAAGCAATCAAAGATTGCATTCAAAGCTTGTCCATCTCCTTTTAGTAAAACAAAGTTTTATATGTAATCTCTATGGCATTACCCACGTATGACGTCACTAGTGGATATCTTCCTTTTTGTTTCATTAGGAATTTTAAACGTTTTTTTTGCATACTAATGAAGATTTTTAAAAACCAACTTCACTTTTCTATCAGTAGAGGTCCACACGAATTACTTCTCAGCATAATAAATAGTCATAAAAGATATAAAATCGATAGACTCGAATGTTTTGATATTTTTTTCGAATCATAGTGCTGCTGACAACTCAACGTAGCCGATATCAAGTTTAAATTAATTTCTTTAAAGTTTAAATAATTATTGACGTAAAAGTAAGCTACTTAATGGAAAAGTTTCAAGTAGGTATGGTTGTCGATATTATTTCTGAGAAATATTGATTTATATTTTCAATTTAGTCCACTGTTAAACTTTGCTTTTTGTCACTTTTTCAAAAAGCTTAAAATTCAACGAAATTAATTCGATAACATTATATTTTCTCTTTCTTTCATTCAATCATTCAAAATATCATTCAAAATATGACTTTTTAATTATTATAATTTTTTAATTTGTCTATTACATTTGTCTCATGGAAGTACATCCATTAGAAAACGGTCAACTACAAATCCTGCTATATTTATTCATGCCCGTCATGGATAGAGTTTGCACACTCAAACAAGAGTTTGCATAAGGATTTTCGGGGTGAAAATGACAACATTTTATCAGAAATTTAATGTTTTTATGTGTCGAAATTCTTAATTATTAACGATATATTAGGATTTTTTCACATAATTAACCATTAATTTTATTTTTATTTCGATTGATTAATTCTTCATCTGTGTGTAAGATGGTACACACCACACCACTTCAGTCTTTACATTTTATCTGAAACGAAATTCGATTACAGATGTTTCATTATTATCCAAATTTACCTAAACAACTCCAAACATTATAAATTTTCATTCAAACATTTTTAAACAAGTTGTGGGTTGGGTCTGGTGTGAACTCAGAGATCCACAAGAATAACTTATCATAACACGAAAAACCCAACATAATAAGTTATTTGCGCTATATTGATCAGGCAAAAATATTAAAAAAAAAACTCGCCCAATCTAAGCGACTCAACCGAATATTATGAAATTCTTTTCGAATCATATTGCCGTTAATACTTTTCGATCATACATACTTCTTCTCAAAGTCTTGTCGAAATGTTCGATTCCGAAAATCGAACCCATTACAATAACTTTCTCTACTGGGAAGTTAATAATAAATGCTTCAATGGGCTTTTAAACTTTCTAAAATGTTTTTGAAAAATTCCACTTTTCAAAATTCAAATTCAGTTCACCTTAATATCGAAAATTTCGGTCGAGTCGAAATTTTTTTTCATATATCTCTTTATTTCTGGGATGTTAGTTGTATGGATCTCAAGGTTTGCACCCACTTCAGAGCTTGTTAAAAAACCCACCTACAGCAATGTAAAAATACATCTAGCCCGTGTTACTGCCTGATATGCATGAACCTTCGAAAACAGATTGAATCAAATATTTTCTTTTTATAATATTAGTTTAGATTTATTTATATTTTTAATTATCCGGTATTAAAAACTTCTTATCCGACGAAAAAATGAGCTTCCATCAAAAATTGAAAGCTCGGTACATATCTGACCATTTCCTGGTAACAATTCATTACTGTTAGAGTGTCTACATAAGCACTGGATTCATCAATAACAATACATTACTTATAGTCAAACTTTTAAATAGACAAACAAAAAAATAATATTAAAAATATTTGTATTTATTTTCTTTCCTAATCAAATTTCCATTCATTATTATTTGCTTAAACGTATTGAATATCACGAAATGAAAATGTCTACAAGTAGGTAACATAAATAGATTGAAATAAAAATAATAGACGTATAAAAAATAATACAAAAACTTTACGTATAAGTGTTATAATATCAATTTAAAACTTAGTATATTTTATTACATAATTTATAAAACAAATAAATTGTTTAAATATTTGTCTTTCTATGTATAAAATACGCTTCCATTCTGAAAAATTGAACAGGTTCGAACTTTTATACTTATTAAAAAAGTTATTGAAAGTTGAGATGAAAAAGTAAATGCCTTAGAGGTCTAAATCTAGATTCTAGTCCTCAATTCAGAATTTCAAAATTACACGAATCATTATAAAGGATGTCCCAGCAGTAGTGTTATAAATAATTTTAAAATTTTTGAATCTTTTAACTAAAAGTTGTTAGTTTTTCATATATTCGTTAAGAAGGTAGTACAAGATTATCTTGAGAACAGAATATTGTGTAAAATTCTTAAGCTTTTATTACGTAAAACTCTTAAGATCTTCCCCATTTTTTTTTTTAAAATTTATATAGCATTTTTTTAAAATGTGGCTGAATTTGATTAATAGTTTCCAATTTTCTCCCTTAAGAATTAAGTATTCTCGAGCTGGTTGTCATATGCCCTGGACTTTAAAGTATACCAACGAAAAAATCCAAATGTGGTAAATCTTTGGGCTGTCATTTATTGGCTAAATATATACTAGAACTTTATCGTGATGTCAATTTCCATGTACCTTTCGTTAAAACTTGAAAATGTGCGGGAATGGATGATAAAATTTCAGATGAAAATATTTTCTTGTTTTCATACTTTTCAGAGCACGATTTTGAAGAGCGCCAGGTTTTTAGTTTTTAAACTTTATTTTATCAGTTGATAAATAGATTGCTATCCAATTTTTCCCAACTATAGTTTTTAATTCAAGGAACATTGTTTTCGAGCCCTGAGTGTACTTACATACACCTTACTTATAACAATAATAATAATAAAGAAATGTGAATAATGAAAAATATTACACATAGACAATGTGGAACGCAATGTAACCAAATAATATATTTAAACAGGAAAGAAACAATAAGTGGTCTTACCATGGAAGTAGTTTTTCAAATGGACAGGTAATTCATCATTTTATATTTATTTTTATTTTTTATGAACGATAATATGACATATATACGATAATAAAGAAAACCACAGTTTTAACTACTTTCTGGTAGAAAGTTCTTGTTTTCATCTCGAAAAAATAATCAAAGTTTTTACATTACCATATAAGGTAGGCCATCGTTTGGCTATTGAAAATATAGTTGAAAAGAATCTAAGTTAATAAGATGATTAAAAGTAAGAGACTGTTGGTTTTACGGAAATTAGAATTCGGCATTCGGAGGGGGGAGGTGTGTGTTTGTGTGTGAAATTATAAGGTACTAAAATGCAAATATCAATCAGTGTAGGTCAAATATATTACTAGAATTCTATTACACGGCCAGTTTTTGAAAATAACAACAAATTTTATTTTTACTTGCATGGATATTTTTTTATTTTTTCCAAAATTTTTCTTCCATAAAGTATTAGTTACAATTTACTATGCATATGAAATATGCCAGATTATATTCAATTTAGTAGATTATATTTAAATTTGTAGTGATGAACCCCAAGACCAAAACGGGGCTTATTTGACTGGCCTTATCTTACAAACTCAGGCTCGAATTTTGCTTTGAACTTCTTTGCTTTTTTTTTTGAACTTCTTGTAATAAACTGCTTCTGTCAAGCATACTTGACGTCGTAATTTGATTTTGCTATTACACATTTAGAAGACCAAATAAGATTTGCAAGACCAATACCAATAGGTAAGACAAAGATGCTAAACCCATTACGCTAAATTTTTAAAACAAATACAGTCTTGATTTTGATTACAATCTTGAAGTTTGTAATGCTTATTAGTAAATATTGATGGTACAACTTAATTTTGGTAGAGGTGTCCATAAAATCACCGAATTCATTCATTACGTTGAACCGTCTGTCTGATCACCTGTCCGTCGTCGCAATCACTTAAAAGCAAAAAGACATATTGAGCTAAAATTTTAATAGTGTAAACATTGCAGATTTTTATTAAAACCTTAATTAAAGAAAAAAAGTTATACCAGCAATTATACTAAGCTTTACAATATATACGCATGATATAAAATTAGGATATCAAAAGTACAAGTAAACTTTAAAAGACCCCCGAAAAATTTCTAGGGCACGAAACCCTAAGCTCACACTTAAAGCTCACATAGCTTAACATAAACCTAAGAATACTCTCCGTTAAATTACCTACCAAATAAAATCAAAAATATTAAAATCGGTTCATCCGTTTACGCGCTACGATGCCACAGACAGACACACACAAATAGCGTACAAACTTATAACACCCTTTTTATTTATTTTGGGGGTTAAAAATGGATATATTAGGAAAGAAAGAGAGCCCGTAATCCCAATACCCACAGTTTATCTGGCTTTTTGTCTGGCTTTTTGAGGAATACCGTTATTAACAATAAATTAAGAGAGAAAACAAATGACAGATCTATAAGAATAACATAATTTATTAAGAAATACATTAATTTATTTATTCAGAATGTTATTGATCTGGTCCCTGTAGGCCAAACTCAAACGGGTTATATTTTCTGTGCGTGTTGTGTATGCTTACAAGCTCAGTGTAAAATTATATTTCTTAGAATTAACCTATAATACCAACATATTTTATTTATTAATATACATATTCCAGTAAAAGTATTGTTTGTTATTAATACAACAACAACATTGTTTTATCATAATTTTATTCTTTTTGTGGACAGAATGAACAATTTTGTTAATTTTGAATTATTATCCTTTCAACTAATGTATTAAATGGTCAAAGAACTGATTACTCATTCAAAAAATCAAATTTTTAATAATATGTCCAATTTCATATTGTTAGAATCACGCAAAGTCAAAGAGTAATAGTAGACGAATAATATTTTAGAAAATACCTGGAAATATTAATAGCAATATTTTTAGACAAACAATTTTAATAACTTAACTGATTAAACGGCTTAAGTCCGACTATAAACAAATTGTACCCAGAAATTTTCACCTTGATGTTTTAACTATCTACTTTTAGAATGGCATGGTTTCCAGTACCATGCGGGAGACAACACTACCATGTGGGTTGAATCGAGATCGATACCCCGTTACTGTATTAAATTGGTTGTTATATTTTCTTCAATGTTTAAAAAGCAGATTATAAATAGAGACATAAGGCTTCAATTTATGCAACAGCAGCGCATAAAAAGTTCTTAAAACATATTAATGACTTAGAGTTTAACTCCATTCGGAACGTTATCATGTTAAGATTATGAACGGCAAATTTCAATATATTTGGTTTTTTTTGAGTAACTTATTCGTAAATTTTCCATTATCTTTTAAATTTGCTCATGTAAACATTTGCCTGTTATTCAATTAGAAAGTGCTATATAATCTATAATATTTCTAGTTAGAAACGATTCCCCCAATTTTTAAGTTGTTGGACAACGGACATTGTTTTCATTTAGTGTCGGATAATGATTTTTGCATTTTTAATAATATAATATGTTATTAACAACATTCAATAAATCTCAAGGCTATCTGCATTTATTATATCTTTTCGAACTTTTTTTTCAGAAAACATTGCGTTTGACCTTCAGCCATGCCTTGTGTAATTATTATTAGAGTACCAGCTGTGTTTTTTTTTAATAAGTAAGTCACGTTTATCGTGTAAATGAGCTTGCGATGATATAATTTTACGTTTACCAACTCAACGTTTTCTATTTAAATTGATCTTTTTGTTTTCAATTGAAATTCGTTAAATCTTAACATAAAAAAAATTTCATTTTGGAGTGAAATAAATTTTTCAATACGCACACGCCTAGTTAATTTTTCCGCAAATGCCAAGAATATTTGAATTTAAACAAAACTGCTGGTATGTTTTATGAAAAACGACGCCAATACGGCCAAGATTACACCAACATTTTGGTATCATCTATATTGATGGTCTGATATACGTTAATTATTAAAATTTGAAAGTAAAATCTTCTCCACTTTCTAAACGTTATCGGATGGGAGATTTTAGGGGAAGTATCTAAGAGCGGTTGACTTTTGTGATATTCAGCTAAATGAATATCATAAAAGTCTTTATCGTAAACAATATGCAAGAGGTAATTTCCTCTCAAGTGAAATTCAACGTTTCTTAGATTAGAAAATCCTTAAAACTCTTTTGGTAGTTACAGTTATTTCCAGACATAATTTCAAAATTAATTATATATTTAGGAAAAAAACAAAACAAAAACAAATGAAAAATTATTAAATGTAATTATTAAATTATTTGGAAAATTATTAAATTGTCCTCATAAAAGTATTAGTTAAAATTGCAATTCTTATGAATAACAAACAATAATCAAAATATTTTTTCCTCTCCTAAGTAAAATGAAATAAATATTAGACTACTTAAAAGTCAATCAAATTATTAATATAATATAAGTACGATTATATTGATATTTTTGGAGTCGGTGTCAGCCAAGGAAACAACAGTGACAGAACAGTTTGGTACATTGACTTGGCTGACACCGACTCCAAAAATAGCAATAATTATAAGTACATTAAATTATCATAATAATTTGATTGGCTTTTAAGTAGTCTTATATTTATTTCATTTTTCTGCACAGTTATGAGATAATTATGTGTTAAGGCAGAACTCTTAGTGGTGAGCACTGAGATATGCATAGTGACTACGCTCAATTCTGTAAGACGTCATATAATTAGTGAAATGATAAATTGAAAGGTTTTGAATGTAGCAACTGAATGAAGTAGGCATAGGACAGGGATCTAGGGTGGACAATAAGAGTGGCCTTTGCAGAATTACTGGAAATGTATTTGATGGAGATAAAGCTCATCGAACTATCCATCGAAAGAAAACACATACAGTAATTTGAGGTTGTTCCGAACCGGCTTGATGATATTTTTGACTACAGTATTCTTTCTCACTTTTGTTGTATTGCGAAAGTTATACAATCGTCAAAACTAGAAAATATCCAAAATGGTAATTTTTATACAGAGAACAGGGTAGTCATATTTACATATATTTCCCAATTCATCTTTTTACATCCATGAAAATAACCTTATTTTAATTAAATATAAAATATTGTTTGTAATTAACTTTTACGCGCTCGTTGTACTCCAACCTGTTTGTGTGTTATTTTTTCTTTAATAGGAATACAAGAAGTATAAAATGTCTCAAGCATCATATCCCCCGAACCATACCCATAATAAGTAACCTACTTTATCACATAATACTTATCGTTTAAAATAAATACGTTTCATGTAAAATATCTATTTTATATGGAAATATACAAACTGAAAAATATAATTTTTGTATCTTATTTTACATTTTTTTAAATTGATTTATTACAAGTAAGTTAAGTGTATAAAAACATATACTGTATACATCTAGGAGGCATGTCTACATAGGTAAAATGTTAGAAAATGTAGATAGGTAGTATTACTGCAGGCGTCTGGTGACTATTTAAGCAGGTTGCTTTAACTATTTCAAATCGTTATTTATAGACTTCTACACGGTCGAGAGAAATAATATGGTATAATGGTTAAACAGCTGAATTTTTAACCAGTCTCTATTCAATTAAATGAAGAAATTTTCAATTTTAAATATCGATCTCACACACTTAATTTTATTTGGGTAACCTTCTTAAAATTCTAAGTTACGGGCGATATTTTCATCCTACTCAAATTTTCTAAAAATTGGAACTTTCCAAAACCATTTAATTCGGAATTTAAGTTCTTTAAATAGCCAAAAAGTGGATTTCGTATTTCTATATTAATTTAAACAAATACATTTTTGTGTGAAATATAAGCTAATGCTTTATGTTCAATAATAACGAATATAGTGCCAAAAATAGTCTCAAATCATTAATTTAACGGTGAATTATTATCCTTCAAAAGACAAAAATTAATTTTACGTATTTTAACATAAATATGGAGATAAATTTTTACTAAACGAGTGTTTATCGGCTGAATGCATCCAAATCAAATCGATTTGGATAGAACCGCTTCCAATTGAGAAAAATGTAACAAGTGAAATTTTCAAAATTTAAAAAACCACCGACAAATTTTTCGGATACGGAACCCTAAACTCGCACTTGAAACATAGCTAAGAACATCCTCCGTTATATTATTACCTGTCAAACGAAACCACTACGATGCTACCTAAAAAACTAAAAAATTGGCGATGATCTTCAAAATCGATTCAGTTTGCAAAAGGCATGACCTATAATTTTAACCTATAAATAATTACTATGGAAATGAATGGTCAAATAAACCTGGCTCAATTCATTTCGAAAAGTGAAATGGTAAAATAATTAGATAATTTAAAACAATAATTCAAAAGAACAAAGTCAACTCAAATATTTCAATTTCAATTAATATATTTCCAAAAATTTGTCCTAAAAAATGATAGCTCTCTAAGTATTCTTTTCATATCATCTGATGTCCTTTACCATCACTTTGATATTGTTTTAACAAGGAGTTTTATAAGTTTAAAGTGTTTATCTGTGCGTCTGTATGTTTGTCAGTGGCATAGTAGCCCCTTAACGGACGAATCGACTTGATTGAGAACATTTTATAGCTAAATTTCCAAAAATTTGTTTACAAGGAATAAATTGCATTTGTTGAGGTTTTTTTTTTTAATATTGTAAATTTCACTTGTACTATATACTGTTTAAATTATTGAACAATTTTAAATTCGTTAACAACAGAAGCAACCGTTGAAAATTATTTCGGTGTATTTTTCCATTGTAATACATGGATGCTAAGCAGTTTAGAGTTAAGTAGTTACACTTCATTCTTCAGGATAGCTCAAAAATAGTTTTTTTTTTTTACTTTAAACTTTGACAAGAAACCCAAACACCAATCAACGTCCATTTAAGCAACAAGATTTAGACGACTTCCCTATACAGGTACGTGGTTAACTTCTCTTAACCACTCCTTAAAAAATTTTCTTCAGATTTTTCATATTCAAATCAATTAAGCGCCTGCTCTATATAGTTAGATAGGTACACCTCTGCATTTATATAAATAAATATATAAACTATTCTTTTTGTGTCTAGATTTTATTTTTATTTTTATAATTTAATTTTTTTTCTCTTTACTGTTTTATTCTCAGTTTATTTATTAGATTTATACAGAAAAAATGAAAAATAACTTATTTAAATTGTAGTATTCAATTTTTAAAATAAGTTTTTGTTCTAAAATGTTTAATAATATGAAATCGATGGTATTTTTCGCACTAAAATGTATTTTAGTAGTCACAACTTTTATTATGTAGAAAAAAGTGTTTATAAAAATTTTTCTATATTCAACAAGTTAATTTAATAATTAAATTAGTTTTTTTTATTATCTCTAAGTTCATGACCTCTTTATTTATCTTTATTTAAATTACAATTTTTCCTTCCCCTGCAGTATATAGAAACATACTCCTTTCTCCCGGACTTTTGAAACAATGCGCTTGTATTTCTAAAGTCATACTCGCTAGACCTTTTTGAATATATCAAAAAACATTTATACGCTTCTACCTATGACAAGGTTGAATAGCGGTTTTTTTTAGAGAAAATAACAAGTTTGGCGATGGTTTTATCGTAAAAATAATTAGAAATTCTTTTCCCATCCTTTCCATGCTCGTCCTAAACCGGTTGAGGACTCTAATAACTTTTAAGCTATGATTGAACTACGGTCTAGATCGAGTCATTATTCGTGAGGATACAGATGCCAGAAATTACTTTTTTTTATAATTCTATTATGACGTAATTCAATGTCAGTGAGTGGATTTCCAAAAGTTATCAAACGTAAATGATAATTATTAGATTAGACATTTTGGTTCATATCGGATCTTCGACTTCTATCAAGAGACGAAGAATGAAATTGAGATGAAGGTCTCTTTAATAAATCAATAGTAAGAAGTGAGAAATATTACTGCAATTTTTTATTAAATTAATTTTTCTTATAGAATACACACAGTTTTGTATTTTATAAAGGAAAATAAGACATCAAAGTGGATTTGTATGTTAAAAACTAATAAATAGACGAGAGGGCGTTCCAAAAAGGTGTAAAGAACCAAGAAACTATTTTGTACGCATCAATATTACTATTATATATTTATATATATATATATTTAACAACGACTGTCGAGTTTCCTTCTTGAACAATTTTTTCAATGAAAGGAATGGTAGGAGACTGTTGTATTATCCGACAGTCTCTCTATAATGTACCCCATGAGAATTCAACTGATCCCCATCCACAAAATGATGACTTCTACTACAGTAGAATAAGTTTACATAACTGTATGTACCGACGTATTTGAACGATGTATAACCACTGGAAAAAAGATAGACAATATCAACATTTTATACATCTTTCTCGATACAAGAATACTAAGCCTATTAAAAAAATTGTCGAAGATAAAAGTGTCACTACATCGTTGTTACATTTTTCTGTTCTATACGCTAGTAAAGTAGAATGCAATCTCGTGTTTTATTTTGTGGTTTTCGTTTCTCTCCAATTCAATATCCAGAAAAACGGTAAAATTCCAATTCTGGATTATTACTGGACATGTTTTTATAAATAACAACACAACTTATTCGATTCGATCGTTTTTTATTCATTTTATTGAATATTGACGTTTTACCCCATGAGCTGATAGACATTTTTGGGAAGGTGTTTTAGGCATTTTGAAAATTCATCAGGTCTAATATGCTTCTTCCATAATATCCTAACACAAAAATGCAAGAATGATCGGAGGATAGCGGTATCTTTAGAATTCCTATATTATCAAACATATAAAATTTGTGGTTGCAAAAAATTTGAGGCAACTTGTACTTTTTATTGAAAAATGAGGAAATTAAACAAGCAAGGTCATTTGGAAGAGATTTTAACCCAGCAAAATGTTTGCAAAACTTTTTTTGTTATTTTTTTGATCACCTGGCAGGTCGAAAATTCCACTAATATAACCTCTAAACAATACCCTATAAAAATTTCAACTTGCCTCAAATATATTGGTACCTCCTACGTTATTATTTGACAGGACTCAAGATTGACTACACAGAAGATGAAAGATATCCACCCTTAATAACTCTTGAACTGATGTGATTATTGTTTTGAGTGAAAACACGTCTTGAAAGTTCAAAAATGGTACCTTGAAAAGTTTTTGAAAGGGTTTGAAATTATCTCTCTAACCATGGAAAAAAAATGAAATCAATCCATTGTTTCTTATATTAAACTACCCAGAAGAATGAACTCATACCCTCCATCTTCTGTATAGTATATTTTAAGAACCAATCAATCGATTTCTTTTTTTTTTATCATGGCTAAAGACAGAATCAATGTTTGCATGTCAATAGATTTTTTTTTTTAATTGTACTTTGTTGAATAACTATTCTGATTTTTCGTAAATTCTGATTACTGTTCATATATGGTTTTTGACATAAAAGTGAATTACACTACAAATAATTTATTTTAATCAATTCTTCAAAATTTCGGTTGTAAACAATCGCAACTTATTTCTTCTACATGAGTTAAGGGTATGTTAATATCAAAAATTTAAAAAATTCACTTACACAATGAATATACATAATACCACAGATTGTTTTACCTATAATAAAAATTAATACTAATAGTGAACAAATAATTGTGTTGCAACAAACCATTCCAAACATTTCAAGCATTCTTTAACAATTTTTCTTATGTAAGTAAGTATGCAGCAGTGAATAGTCTGGACGTGAATCACGTGAAGTCTTAAGACCAACAACAGTTGTACCTACGTATTTAAGTAGTACATACTGCAGTCTTTTAAACTGTTTATTTAGCAAATATCTACAAAAAAAAAAATTAAAGATCATAAGAACAATTATGGTTGGATCAGTAGAATTCCGCACATCTACTAGGTAAATAACCAGAATATTAATTGGAATAATAACCAATTTTGGTTTTTCTTCAAAGAAAATGTTGTGTTCTCACCAAAAACTGTTTTTGTAATTTTGTTATGATAGTTCAGTTCAGTTCAGTTGAACCACTATTCCCATTGTGCAAAGTTATTTTTAATCCTTAATTAGTAAATTATTTGTAAAAATTTATTTTCGATTGTACGAAGAAGTCAAGTAAAAAACATTCCATAAGCATGAACATAATATTGAAAAAAGTTTAAAACTAAATTGAATGCCAGGAATAAAACCTGATTTTTCAACAAATCAGTAAATCATTTATTTTTGAGTTGAAAAATGAAGCATGAATCAAAATTGAGTTTCATAACAAGTGAAAACAAACAATTGACTGAGTTAATTGTTGAAATACCATGTATAGACATGTCACACATACATAACTGATATTTCCACATAATACATTCTATACAATTATACATAAATATATACCTAAACTGGCACTTGAAACACAGCTAAGAACACTCTCCATTAAATTACCTTTCAAACGAAATCAAAAAAATCAAAGGTGGTTTATTCGTTTTGGCGTTACGAATCTACAGACATGCAGACAGACACACAAACAGACAAGCACTCACACATATGGGGGTCAAACTTATAACAACCCCTTTATAATAAATTTGTTACAAAGAAAACCAACCACCGTTCTTTTCTAGCCTTTATATATTTTTTGTCAAGTACAAAACCATAACGAATGTAGTAATATATTTATGCATGCATGTATGAGTAAGTTTTTTTTTTTTGTTCCCTGCTAGATACTACTAATTCTGAGTGTAAGTAAAAAAGGATAAAATTGTATACTACTGTAAAAGCACTATCCTTTTTTATTTACACTTAGTATAGTACATCAATTCAAGAAGAAGAAACTATATGTATGCTATACACCTAGGTAGATAGCTCACTGTGAAAAAGGTATGAGTTTTTATGGTAATAGAACAGACTAGCCAGAGCTAGTAGTCTTTATATGTGTTGTGTGCATATATATGTACTGTTTTATGCATGGCCCACTTAGACGAGAATAAAATATCACTGTTTATAGTATAGAGTCTTTATTTATGGTAGACATAAGGTACAAAGTGATTCAATATTTTATATTTTATATCTATCTATCTACATGTACACATAAAAGTCAGTTGTCCTCTTTAAAAAAGTAAGTCAGCAAAACGAAATAATATGTAATCCAAGTGTACTAAATAATATGGTTAGGCAAAACATTTCTTTAAACATAAATAAATTGTATATTATATATTATTTTCTTCTATTTTCTTTTTTTTTTTCTTCATAACTTTGTACTTTCGAGAAAAAGTAGACAAAAATCTAAAAATTAGAAAAAAAGCATACATGATTTGTTTAAATGAAAATTTTATATGAAATTATTTAAATATTTTAATCAAAATTAGTTTTAAACTTTAAATAACCTATTCAATTTCATGTCATTCGAGAAAAAAGACTCTATTATAGAAATAAGTTTAAAAAAATTGCACTTTTATATTCAATTGAAAATTTTATAGAATTCATTATTACACCCCCCCCCCCCCCTAATTAATATGATTATGAATTTTTTATTTACCCGAGAGTAAATGCTTCAAGAACACATACCCTTCAAGAAGGGTTTGCTTATATTATCCCAATGATTCCTATTTGTTTTAAAATATACATTTCTTAATTTATATTCATGCTTAATAATTGCAGTTAATTAACATTAAATAAAATAGTTATATTTTCTGTTCAAAAGTACACTAATAATTAACATAACAGATAGTATCAGAAGTTATTATAATAAAGATGGCTAAAAAATTGCTTATACTTATAAGGTACAAATACTTCTGCGGCTTGACACTAAGTCTGGTTCAGCAAGCAACGAAAACAGTTTTATTAGTTGTGACCAAGCAGCAATGTCCAATAAAAGACTAGACTTTTCCATAAATCTAATTTAGAATAGGTTTATGGTATCAGACCGAAATTGTGTGTAAGTCAATGCAAATGTTATATAATTGGTGATATCATTTTTTACACACTTAAGTGCATTGGAACTACACAGTTCTAAACACTTTTTTGTCGATTGCAAAAGTTGAATAGTTCGTAATATATTGAATATACTCTGAGATTTCATTTGTGAAAACAAAAATCATATCCAAGATAACTAAAAATAAGCTCCAATTGATTGTAAACAGGAAAATGACCATACACGTATGGAAAAGTTACCCAATTCTACATTTAAAAAAAGTTTAACTACAACTTTCAACAAATACATTTTTTGGACTCCGAAAAATTGTGTGTAGATGTTAGTCACTGAACTCTTCCTAAACGGATGGATCGATTTTGATGATATTTTATAGGTATTTGTGTTCAAGTGGATCCGACGATGGCTCAGATTCAAAATTTGGTTCACTTGAACTGTTTTTCAGGGTATGCACCAAAAAAATTAAATTTCATTAAATGGTGGGAGGCATATAAATAATATATTTCCTTATTATTACATCTTATTATGTACTATGTATTTTTAATAGTATTGAGGTATTATTTATAGTTATTCAGGTATTGTGAAAATAGATTTATTTTTGAGATATATGCGATCGCAGCGTTCTCCTCTGCCAAAGGCTTCATCCATCCAAATTTTAGTAAAGTAAAATTTGAGTCCAATTGATATGAATTAAAATTTGTGTTTAGCGAGATGGGCTTAGTGAGATTGGTTAAGTAGGCTCAGTATAGGGAGGTGGAATAAGCGGGTAGGCTAACGTTAGTATAGGTATTAATAAATTGCAGTTACGTTTCGACAGGACAACATTTGACGGGCCCACTAGTTTTATTATACAACTAAAGATTAATATTAAGTAATGAATGCAAGAGAACAATTTTATTTTTCTGTGTTATTATATAAATTATATTTGACAAGCAGAAACATTATATACGATTATAATTTTAAATAGTAGTGTATATATTTGAGTTAAATTTAAAACTTCACTCAAACTTGAATTTTAAACGTTTCCTTCTGATTCAATAATTGTATTGCTAAACTGTAAATATGTAGGTTATGTTCCGTTCATAGGCAAGTTTTTCTACCATGCTCCCCCTAGCAAATAATAATTATGTAAATAAAATGAAAATAACAGAAAGGTAAAAGCGGTATTATGGGTCCTATTTTCTGAATTTATTACTATTTTGAGTAATTCATAATTATTATGACTCTAAACTGCTATTATGAAACATAATATGTTGGAATTTACTATTTGTGAATCCATACTTATCTATATCTACTAATATTACAAAGAGATAAAGTTTGCTTAGTTGTCTGTAAGAGTTAAAACCAGAAACTAATAGATCGATTTTGATGAAATGTAATGCTTCTTACTATTGGTATTAAAATAGGCTGTACGGTGTCCCAGTTAAAAAATTATTATCATCAGACTTTAACCTTTGTTTTTGAGACAGCAAATATTGTAAGCAAATTTGCCATAAAAGATATATCACGTACTATAATATATAGTTCAAATTTAAGCCAAAATTTTTATAGAGAAAATCTGTTAAGAAATCGATTGAAGCTAGCTGTTAAAAGAAGAGAGTAGGGTACAGTACAGTGACACTAGCGGGAAACGGATTGCCATTTTTATATATCTACATTCAATAATTTGTTTGTAGATTTTTCAAAATTAATGTAAAACCTGTTATCACAGTGATTTACGACCTTTCTAGGTGCAATAATAATAAGAATAAAAAGTCATCGTTAAATATTTAGCCCAATTATTCTACCTTTACCCATCCTATCCATATTAATTTAAAGTTTGTAGTTAAACAGTTGAATACTATTTTTAACATTTTAAATTCTCGTATACATTATTTGAATGTGTCAAAATAGAACCAAACAAAAATTCAGTGTTATGACGAAAAAATTATATAACAATTTACTTTTCAAATTTCAAAAAATTAAGGAAAAAAGTTCAGTTGATAATATTTTTGAATTGAACAATAGTTGATTGTTCAAGGCATTGAAAAGATTATAAATATCGGTATATTGACAAAATTTTCGAAGGGAAACGAAAATTTTCTGCTAACAATTTAATTCCATCTATTATTCAAATATCGAGGCAAATGTACGCATTTATGACAAGTTCAATTCAATTTAAAAAATTTAATTTTATTTTGTAATTTTTGGCGTTTGTTACTTACTTCCCAAATTTTAGTTATTATTAGTAATAATTATTGTTTTGTTACCTTAGTGTAGGTGTGACCATTGACTGAATAGAATTTATAAAATTGTTTTATGTGTTCGAGTTTTATTTATAAAATTTTATGATTTTTAGTTGATTTTGCCTGGTCTAGAAGAATATTTTATGTTTTGGATTCATTTGTCTGAGTTTAACTACCTTAATAAATTAAAAATTTTAAACATTTTAGTTTTTTTTTTTTAAATATCAAAATTTTGATATATATCGGATATATATCAAAAATATCCGATATTTTGATATTTATAATAAATATCGGATATTTTCGAACCCTGAGCATAAAGCAAAATGGCATAGGTCATAGTTAGAAAATGAATAATTTATATTTCAGAGACATAAATAACGTTTTTCATAATGAAATTGTTTCACGAGAGACAATGATTTTTCACTGAAAAGTTTAGAGAGAAATAAGAAAGAAATTAAAAAGTTTTATGAATGATTTTTATCTTTTTTTATTTATTAAAATGATATATTATTTATGTTGGATAAACCTATGCTCAAATAATCTTCTTAAATAATACCACGAAAACAAAAACGTAAAAAAAGTGGTAGATATGGCTGGTAAAGATATTATTTCAAAGTAAATATACTTATTATAATAATAATTTGTTCGGTTAAGAAAAGAACTTTTTTGGTAAGGTTAGGTAATTTAACTATATGACTTGAAAGTAATTTAAACATAATACTTTTTGAAAATATATTTATATGCTCTTTTATATACGTATACGTTAAAAATAGATAACAATAGAAAATACGACTTGGTTTTAACTTGTTATACAAAATACTTCTTATAATGTGAAATTTTTGTTCAAGCTATTCTATTGAAATACTTGCAATAGATTTTTTTCAAAGATAGTATTATTTGATGACTTCTTATCGTGTGGTGAAGTAGTATGTACTGTTTTTTACTTAGGTGAGCTGAAGAGATACGAAATGGTAAGGTAATGCCACTCACATCATCATTTTTAATCTTTATTTTATTTAAACTGCAACCGCTTATACAGCCAGGGTTTTTTATTAAAGTTTTTAAATTTTAAGCATAATAAGTGCTTATTTCTTGTAAGCTTTTATAAATTTTTTTTTTCTTAAATATATATTTTCAATAAATAGATGAAAATAGCATTTCTAAATTTTACTAATCCCTTCTTTTATACTTTAATTTTTGAAAAGATTTCTAGCAGTTTTAAAAACGAAATTATTTTCATACTTTATCGACACTTTTAATATTAATTTGGTGCACTTAAATTAAAAATATCTCGCAATCAATTGAAAAATTTGGTTTTAACAAATAAAATACACCTAGATTAATGGTACGTTTTTATACCATGTATATATGAAATATATCAAGGTATATTAAGTTTAGTCCCAAATTTTAACCCTTCAAAATATTGATGCTATAACCAAAATTTAATACTTTATGTTTGTGTTTTTTTGTTTATTACTATATCCACTCAGGTAGTGAGAGGAAAATTCTTCTTATAATTTAGTGTGTAAGAGTGACTATCTTTCTTTACTTACATTCCGTAACCACCACTGTCTGTACATGGTTTTTCAACAATTAACTCAGTCAATTGTTTGTTTTTACTAGTAATTTATCAAATTCTTTTAACAAATTTAACGATTAAATTTAAGGTAGAAATGAAAATTGCGACTTTGATGACCATCCTATAAGTAGTTTTAATTATTTTCTTTCAAATTCCTCGTCATCGTATTTATTCCTAGCAAGTCTATATTTTATTGGTGCGATTCTTCCCCACCTTTATGTTGTATTTATACGGATACTGATATCTTTGTACAATGTTTTGGTATCTTCTTTTAGGTTAATATAAACATACTACTATGTACTACACTACTATATACCTACCTATAAGAACAGGTCGCTTACAATTTATTTATATGTAATTCTCAAATACGTGTGTACATACATAGAGACTTGGTAGGTAAAAAGTATATACTACCTATCAAAGTATATACATACATACGTATAACTATGCACGGTGGAACATGACAATTGTAGTATTGTGTTATTTACGTGTGTATGGTTAGTGTCACAATGAGTCCAGTAGTTTTAAGTTTGTGTCTTTCAGTATTTTGTTACTGGCGTATAACGAATGTATTATTATTTGTATGCACTTGATGACTAAAGCTCGGATTCAACGACGTAATAAACATTGAATTTATGTAATTTTAGTATATTCTTAAAATTGAACCAAATATTCTGAATATATTTACCAAAATTCTTACAAATTATAACCATAAATCTTACGAATTATATACATTCACTTGAAGGTAGTGATTTTTATACAAGTACTACTTTTAGCCAAAAAAATTGATACTCTAATCAACTAATTCATTTTTATCGAATTTTTTTAATTTATACTCATATTCTTGTTTTTAGTCATAAAATTATTTGAACTACATAATAAAGTTAAAAATTTATCATTATTTATAAAATCCAAAATTTTCCAAAACTTAAACAGGATCAGTTATAAAAATAAGAATAATAATGCCCTTGTATCCTGAATTGCTTTCGTTCCTTAAATATGTCGGTATAAAAAGTCTCTCAATTCAGTGTACTTTATAGCAAAGGCCGCCTCATTAACATTTTCCATTGAACTCTGTCACGAGCCACTCTTCTGAGGTCCGCTGTAAGCTTTAGCTCGTCCATCCATCTCCTTACTTGGTTCCCCTGCTCCTTTTACTAGTTCTTGGGTTCCAGTCTGTCACTATTTATCTCCATTTTCTCAACATATGGCCGGTCCATCTCCAAATTTGTTGGTCGATACTGGTCAAGATATCTTTGACTCGGTTATTGACCTAATTTGTTTTTTCCGCATATGCTCTGCTTTCTTTATTCTCATCATGCTTCTCTACATTACTCTTTAGGAATATTGCGGAGTGTTTCTGTGATGTTTGATGAGTACCCATGTTTTACACTGATATGTAATGCAGGGCAATATGCAGGTGTTGAAAACTTTCTTTGTAATTTCATTTTTGTGTTAATTTCTTTAGTTTGTTTGGTCTTTAGGTGATATCGTTTGCCCTAGATACGTGTACTCATCTACTTATTCTTATGCTTTTGCGTCTACATTAATGGCTACTTTTTTAAAGTTGGTTAGCAGTTTTGTTTTTTTTTTTTTTTTGTGTTCATGTATTATTCTACAGAGGCACTTTCTTTGCTCAGAGGTTTGATCATGGCTTCCAGGTAGCTTGGGTTTTCTTTACATTAAAGGATAAATGTGGGGTTTTTTCTTGGTCGCCTTAATGATTATGCAGTGAAATTATTGTAGACGCAAGTAATATGAGTTTCTCTCTCGGAATATATTTGTGTGACAATATGTAAAAATATAAAATAACTTCACTAGTTTTTCGTATGTGAAAGCGTTACTTCTTATTTTTTTGTTTATAGTTTTCTTTTTATTTATACATGTTGTTTTATTAGAAATTATTATATTTACTTTAAGACAGGATCGATTTATTCTAACACTAAACAACGAATATATTGGTTACTTTCATTGTCGTGCTGAAAAAGCAATGGTATATTTGTTCATAAAGTTGTAGATTTGTCACTTTTTAAATTTGTCTCGAAATATTTACGATTGAATTTTATTTCTTCTTTTGAGACAAAAATGCGCGGTGTTTGAATGAGTTTAAAAGAAAGAAAATTTGCTAGTCATATCGATGCTATAAATATAATATTTGTATCGCCCGTAGCTCGCTAAAAAGTTTTGTGATCATGAGAGTTTTTGATCAGAACAATCTGCAAAACATATTTGGGGGCGTTCAGATTCCTCGATTCAAAAAGTACAAATATTGAGTTAATTATTGCATTCTTATATAATGCATCTTTTATAATGAAAAATACTGAATTATAATGATAGAAGAGAAAGTGTCTATTATGCAATCTGATCCTTAAACTTCAACGTATAGTATATTTCAACGCTTTTCATTCATTTCAGTAGAATGGTATGCTGCTGTCTACTTCATGAAAATCATCTCATAGACAGCTATCAATGACAAATGAAATGTACAAAATTTAAAAAACCCGCGACAAATTTTTCGGGTACGAAACCCTAAACTCGCACTTGAAACATATCTCAGAACGCTCTCCATTAAATAATCTGTTTCTTTAGAGCCTTTTCCAAACTGAACCGGTTTTGTTGATCATGAACTATTTTTAGTTGTTCCGAGTACAGAGCCCTAAACTCGCCGATTTGTTCCGAGTACAGAACCCTAAATTACCTTTCAAACGAAAAGAAAAGTCAAAATGGGTTCACCTCGTTAGGCGCTACGAGGCCACAGACAGGCACAAACATAGTGGTCAAACTTATAACACCCCTTTTTTTGGTTTGGGGATTAATCATTTTCACCATCAGCAGAAAATAATACTTCGTGATTTTATTATCTGTTATTACTTTTAAATGCACTTTCCTACAATAAATTATAAGAACAAGTTTCGAATTTATGATGCATATTCTTAAGCTGCAATCGAATTGCGTGCAGAAAAAAGTAAGGAATATACGCTTGTTTACGATCCCCATGACACCTACTGTCTCACGAGAATCATAAACGAAAGTATCTCATGCTTGTACATTCTCCTTATATAACACAAACATATTGGTAATACCTACAGTTTTACCTCTATTATTTTGATACCGGCTCATGTTCTATTATACTTTGTTTCACATTTCATAATGTATATTCGACAATGCCATTCATTTATTTGGTCATATTTTTCGAAACTAATTACTGCTAGTGCAATTTTTTTATACGTTAATTAATTTTTATTGTACAAATACGAATTTTTTTACTGGACGTCTATCTCAATGCTTAGATAAAAGACAGATAATGTCAAATATAGAATTATCTATGTATTAAATCCAGAAAACTTAATTGCATGTTTTTTAATTTTGTTTTCTTTCGAAAGCTTACTAAAAATTACTAAGAAAAATTTCGTATTATTAATTTTACGACTGAAAATGATTTTTGTAAACTAAAAATTCAAAAGTTAATGACGTCAACACATCGTTTAAGTAACGCCACTGCACGTAATACGATGATAAAATAATATGCAAAATAATACATGGTTTGTCTCTCAACTTGCTTTCAATATATTACAACATTATTTTCAACGGGTAAGTAAATACGGCCCAACCAATAACAAGTTTATTTTTCAAAAATATTACAATTTATTTAAAAAAAAAATTATTTTATTATATATGAGATGAATTACTCATTCATTTATACGCACCGTGCGCGAGTTTCGTTTCCATGACAACGATACACTACTCTAATTATAGAATTGTATGGATGCATATATAATTGTATGGATTGCAGTTATGACTTACATTGAAAATTTAATATTATTGTCTCACAAATTTTAATAAATAATTATGATATTTGAAAAATAATATTTGTACAATTTGATTTCTTATTTTCAAATTAGTCATAACAGCGTCCTTTATCGCCAAAATTTTTCACTGGAAACGCTTGCATCGATTTTATTGTCCCTACTATGACTACGCAACAACGAATATATGAATTTCTGTCCAAACAAAAATTAATGAAACTTGATAGAAGATAAACTTACTAAAGCTTGACCCTTAACTCAAAACCTAAAAAAAATCGTGTATACTGTTTGTAAACCATATCGTTTGCCATTTAAATTATATGAAGTAAGAAAAGCTCTTGCGGACATTCTTATGTATAAACAAAGAGGGATTGTATGTGTGTATATAATATATATACATAATTTCAGCTGGTCAGACTCATCACTTGAAATTGTTCACATATAATAACAATCACACACAGTAACAAATAACCATAACACATATTTCGTCTTTGATTTAAAACAAGAACATATATAAAAACTCTTCTTTCTTCATACATTTTATGTGGCTATATTCTTTCCTCAAGAACTAGTTTTACCCAGCCAGATAATGTACTATGAATGGAAAACTTTTTATTATCTGTGTCAATGGACGAATGCAACTGATTTTTAATTTCGAAGAAATATAATATTTTAGAGTACACCCTATATTCATCATAGCGAAGTAGTCTATATTTTATGACCATATACATACACTTTCATGAAACATAAATGATTTTACCATAAAACTGTCTACAATAAATATTAAAATAACAATTTTATTTTGTTGGTTCGACATATAAATAATTTACTTGTATTGATAAAACAATTTGTTTTTCAACAATGATTTTCATAACAATGTGGGTTTTTTTTTTGGTTGCTATTGTGTATTTGTTGTCGATATCACTTTTTTGTTAACATTTTATAAACCTCACCAAACAATGAATAAAATACATTATAAAGTTTTTTTTTTTTTTTTTCGTTACTTGTTGCTATTAGATTATTTACTGTACAAACGATTTCAATTTTGTGTTTATTTAATGCGTTTTTCAGTGTATAAAGTTGTATCAAGGTATTCTATTGTAGATGAAATAATTCTCTATGGGGAAGTGCTCTATAAATAAATTAGTATTATGAATTTTAAAGTGTATTCTTATGTTTTATTTCTTATACGTTGTGGTTGTATATAAATTCACAACTCTTGCTATTAAAGTTCTTCTCCATTCCAAAATTGAGAAGAAAAGTTGTAACGAAATTTTATTTGTTTCTTAATATTGTTTAATGAAAATTGATCTGCTTTTGTTAAAAAAAAAATTAATTAAATAATTTTTAAGGTTTTCGATTGGATTTAACGAAATAGTACGTTCAACGGCGTATGTACCCCTAAAACTTCAGAATAAGTCATGGATGATAATGTTTTAAGATACGGTCGGATATTGAAAAGTGTCAAATATACAAACATTCGAATGTAGGCTTTACCGTGATATACAGTATTCCTTTTTCCCTCCAGACGACGTAATACATTTAAGTTAATTAAATCCCCAGTATTACAGTGTGTAGTTTTCAAAAAACGTCAAATTTTTCTATTACATAAAATACTCGGAGTTTCAATCGCCAATAACCCGGCAAGTATTGCCTTCCGAAATATGTTTCAATGTCACTTGTTGCTTCGAATTCATTCCTATATTGATTCTCGTTGTCATTTTCAGCATAAACAAAAAAAAAAAATATTCCACCCCCGAGAAGGAATGGCTCAAACCCCCTCGACAAATTTAAAGCCGATGGTACAAATTTTTGTTTTTCATTTCTTTAAGTAAGATTTAAACAATGTAGTCACACAGTCTTTATAAAAAGTACTTGACTTTCCCTGAATTCCGCAATTCTAAGATATTTATACCTAATGGCGCTTTGTTAAATGTTGCCAAGCAAATCTATGTCTAGAACTCGTATGGACGAACTAAATATTTCGCTTGGGATGACTTCAAGAAGTCTCTCAATAACTCAACTCTCTTAAATTAATAAAAAAAACTTTATTTCGGTAAATAGACGGATAAATATAGAATTTAATTCGTATCTTAGACTGTCAGTTTGCTATTTAATTTTGACTGATTCAATAATTTCATAATAAATAAAATGGTTGACTCGTCATTCACATAAAATGATCGTCATCATAAGTTTCTGATTTATATTTATTAATATAATAATTTTATCTGTAATATGTTTATAAATATTATGAAGTTAAACTCTTGTATTTAACTAAAATGACCAATGTTGCAAATATAACTATTTCATTTACATTCCACATAAAATGATAGAATACATAATATGTACATTGATAAAGGAATAACAGTGTCTTCCATTTACCTATTAGTATTCATAACAATTTCATTTCGTCAAGAACGTTGATTTTTTTTTTTTTTTTTTGGTAAATAGTGGCGGTATTACAAACTAACGTATTTAAGGTTATATTTTTTAATAAATCCGTATGTAGATAACAAGTATAATGTCAATTTTTACAGCCTTTGGCTCGTGGTCGGTTTCCACCAATTTTTGTACAGTTTTACGAAACATATTATTTTTTGAATGCTTTTAATTTCTTTTATTTGGTGCTGACCACAAAGACACAGGCAAGTAGAAAGCGGAAGGGATACATTTTCATTGAGAATCTGTCTTTTAAAATCGTAAAACGGACTTCTTTTCAACCTGCAACTTTAGAATTGCACAGTGAAGCGGATTGGTAGCAGACAAATTTACAAGCGTGTGACAAATAGAGGGGATAAATGAGTCTAACAATGTGAAGTTGATTCATTCCTTATTTGACCGCCACAATTTACCCGAGCGATAACGTGTGACCACGTCTGTATGTTCAAGTGACTTGTTTTATTTATGTGCTTTAATATAATCTATATGTCATAAGAATAGCGTCCATATTGGTTTGAACATTTTCTCAATGTCCCTTTCCTGGATCTTATGTCTTTAATAAAAGCTTATATTCCGTTATATGTGTTTATAAAAAGCTCTAAATAAAGCATCTTACCAAAATCAGAATAGATGTATTTGACATCAGTGAGAATGTTTACTCTGATGGAGGATGCCACTGTAAATGTATTCCCCAAACTAATTTATTTTAGTATCGTTAGAGTAGTTTGAAAAGTTTATTTATCCATATCCCTATATCATTTAAATATACGTAATTTTAGATCCAACTAATTTTAATTAATAAGTTTTATAAAAAGAGGTACAAGTGTATTTTTGCTGAATTTAATATATTTGTTTATTATTTATCCTTTATCAAGGATAGTTTGAGACCACGCATTGGTTGGAAGTTGGAAAAACCATAAATTCATGATAGTTGATAGTCATCGAGTATGGCTATCGCAAAGAGAAATGTTTTAAGCGATATGTCTTTCCTAGTTTTCAATGGTAATTATAAGATGAACTCGAGAAACAAAAGTTATATGAAGCCCAGTGGTGCAGGGGGTGGTTCCCACCCTTATAGGAGGTGAAAAAATATGTGGTAAAAATGACAGGAATAGAATAGTGAATTCTAAGCAAAATGTGTCATTCAAGTATATTTCGGAAATTCAATACTTTCCGAGTTATTTTCGACTGAAATTCGGAGTATTTAAAGTCAAACACCAGAAAATTTGAGGTTTTTAGAAAAGAGTATAGTTTTGAAAGGAGAACTTGGGTACTAATTAATTTATTTACGCTTATCTTGTTACAAGGCTTTTGAGTTTTTAATCGACTTCAACCAAAAAAGGAGGAGGTGATCAATTCGACTGTATTTTTTTATTTTATGTGTGTTACCTCAGAACTTTCGACTGGGTGAACCGGTTTTGATGATTCTTTATCTATTTGAAAGCTGGTGTTTCCCGTGTGGTCTTATTTCATTTTATCCAGTTCTGACCACGGCATAAATAAGAAAACCATAAAAGTCTTTTTGCATTAAGTATGCACGACAAGAGGACGACTAACTCAAAACCACGCCAAGCGATTTCGATGATCCTTTTTTTAGTGACAAATTAGTAAGTGTACTTTAGATTCACTAAAAATCACAAAAAAAAAAGTTTAACAAAAAGAAAACCGACTTTACAAGAAAAACTTTTCTAAAACAAATTAATATGCACTTAAGAGTGAAAAATAACGAAAATATAATGTAGTTAAAATTATTGTTATTTTTGGAGTCGGTGTCAGCCAAGCTAATGCAGCAAGCAAACTGTTCTATCAGAATTGTTTCCTTGGCTGACACCGTCTCCAAAAATAACAATAATTTTAACTAAATTATATTTTCGTTATTTTTAGCGTATATTTATTTGTTTTGGAAAAGTTTTTCTTTTGAAGTCGATTTTCTTTTTGTTTTGAAGAAAAGTTTCTTTTTTTGGATTTACAAGGCTGTTTATTTTGTTTTATATTTCGATTGAAGATTTTAACTTTAGATAGTTTTAATGACCCAATTTGAATATTGAAAAAAATTTTGCACTAAATGGTAAAAAATAGATAATTAGATGAATAAATAAGCATTTGAATCGGATATTGTTAACCATGCAACTTCTCATTAGAACGTCATTAAAAAATTATTTCACTTAGTACTTCTCTTTTATAACTTTTATATTAATAGAACTCTTTGTAAAAATGCCTGAATAGGTTGTAATATAAATATACTTTTCATTACGCTTATAATGACGAATGTAAAAGTACAATTTCAATATTTACAGAATACACACATAATCATCAACTCATATTATTTATCCTTTGGTGTATACCTTGAACTTTTATTTTCTCTTTATACAAAACCTGTAAAATAATTATGGGGTAAAAATGCAATAAGTGAACATATATATTTTATTATCTAACACGAAGTGTAAATGGCTCGTGAAATGAGAGAAAATGTAAAAGTTTTTGTTTTATGAACATCTATTATTTTTCGTAAAGTCAAAGATGAAAATTAGAAGTAATATACGTAAGACAGCTGAATTGGATCATCCATTTATTATTCGATAAGAAAGTTAATGCAGCGCTAGCTAAGCGAATTTCCTCAGAGATTGAAAAGATAAAACATTTTTTTATTTTCCTTAAAATCGAATATTGCATTTTTAATTATTCGAAATATTTTATTTCGAAAACTAAGCGCCTATAGAAAAAAGTACAAAAGTACTTTTTTACTTAAAACTTAAAATATTTTTTATTTTGTACACTCCCCCCTTGTTTATCTGTCAACCTTTCAAATACCAAAATCCTTCTTGATACCAAATTTTATTCAAATCGGACTTAAATTGCTCGTAACACTTTTGATTGAAACCGTTGAATAATTTCATGTTACTGTTGCTAGTAGTTCCCTATACTTAAATCTCATCAAGTCCACACAGGGTTTAGAATTGTTTTATAAACTAGCACTTTATTGTCTAATGAAAACTTAGATTTATGTCCTAACAGCCAGTAAAGTTTTGAGAATTTTAAATTTAAATGTTTTCTCTTAGACCAGATGTGTTTGCGCCAAGTAAACCTTCTGTCTAAGTGAATTCGTATTTCACTTCGTTTTCCTGTGGAAAACTGACATTGTTCATTTTTAAAGCTGGACACGTTACTTTAACTGATGATATTTGTTCATTTACTTGAATATGCCACATTTGTAATCAGTTTTGTATTTAATTTATACTATTTTGTAGCCTATGAGAAGCTACTTTTTCGTCCACGTCTATGGATAATATAGCAGTATCATCTGCAAAAGTAGCTTTGAAACTTTTTCCGTCGGCTGGTAAGTCAGAGATATATATGAAGCAGAGAATTGGGCCCAGAACGTTGCCCTGCGGTACAACATATTGAATAAGAAACAAGTCAGATAACTCCTTCTTTGACCTGGAAATGCCGATCTTCTAGATATTATTTAAAAATACAGTAATATGTACTCGGAATTTGTTGTTTTAATTTGTAGAGCAAGCCGGGGATCCATTCTTTATCCAACGCCCAACTGACGTCTAGAAATGTAGCTGTAAAATATTTTTAAAAACATATGAATGTTAACTGTGACCTCGGGTACGCTATTTTCCCTTAAATAACACCAACCAAAATATACTTTTTCTTAATCGAAGAGTTATAAATTTAACCTCAAAGGCATTATCCAGTACGGCTTGGATTGTATTATTAAATATTGATTATATACAATAACAATAACGATTATATAATACAATAAAACTTTTGCATCGATCAATGCTCGAATTCACACAACAATTCTCTAATAACATACAAGTAATTGATTATCAATAACGTGCATATTATATATATTCATACACTTCATAATAAAATTCAATTATTTAGCTCTGATATAATAAACAACACAATTATTTAATGACTATAAATATATTATATTATACATAACATATTATACGTAAAGGATCCCAGACCACCTGTAGCACGTATTTTAAAACACGAGGAAAAAAAATTCATAAATGATAAAAAATATATCGAAAATCATCTGTCTTTTTCCTCTGTTTAAAACTGGAATCAAGTCTTTTTTCGTAAAAATCATAAATGTATTTCGTTATAAATCAGATACGCTCTGTTAATTAGAGTTATTTTCAAATGCATGCTCTAGACGGAATAGTCAACAATACAGAAGGGGTATGACTTCATGATTAACACACTTACGAAACTTCGTGAGTGGCTTCATTTCAGTGTAACCTACAACATTTTATTTACGAGAGCTTTTGAAATTGGGGTGTTAGCATAATAAAACGTATACTCGTTAAACTAACATGTTTTAGACGTAGGTCTGACAAAACGGCTCATGAAATATGGCCAGTGTGTACACTTATTTTTTTTATGAATATAAAAAGAGAGAATAATAGTGGCCTTCAAAAATATTGGCCCATTTGGTGTGACCTCTACCCACAACATGTCGGAAAAACGGGAGTATGAAAATTTATGCACAGCTGGCTAATTTTTACACAAGTATTTAATAAACATAAGTTAAGTTAAATGTTTATATGTTTTATTATGCTAACGCCTAAATTTCCAAAGTTTTCGTAAATAAAAATGTTGTAGGTTACACTGAAATCAAACCACTCACGAAATTTCGTGAGTATATTAGTCACGAAGTCATACCCCCGTCTGTACTGAAGGCTAGAAATAGGATATTTGGACTGAAACATCCTATAGTCTAGTTTCCTACATTCAAAAACTCAGGCACCGATAAGTGAAATGGATAAAATTTAAAAAACCCCTGACAAATTTTCCGGGAACGGAACCCTAACAGAAATTTTTTAAGAAACTTCTTTACTTACGCTATTCTATTTTTAAAATAATTGCTATGGGAAGTTTAACTGTGACTGTATGTTTAAAATATATCCCTTCAACTTGATTTTAGAGAAAACTGTTTATATTTTTTTCGAATAGATTTCTGGTAACAAAAGTTTCAAGATTTAAAATGGGTGATTCGGGTGGTCTGAAACACCAATGTGCAATCTACCTTATAGTATTCATTGTATTTTAAATGAAATATTGTATATGGAACATTTTTGCGCGTATATTGTTTTGAGAATTCCAACAGCTGGTGTATATTAAAACCACACACATTTGTTGTGAATTGAAATTTAATCATAAAATTATATGATTTTTATTTAAGTCCAGGATGAAATGCCGCTCCAGTTCTTGAATCTCGGTACTGAAATTTTCTTTGTATGTTATTATTATTAGCTAAAGATAAGCAGCAGATATATAGGTCAAAAACTTACCGATCTTTGCACTATGTTAGAAATGCTCTAAGCCAAAAAAATAGAAGGTATTACGAATGCAGATTAAGTAAAAATAACGGTAGTAGATACACTACACTATCGGTCCCAAATCCTAAGAATTGTGTTTCTAAGGGACCAAAACCTTAAATCGAAGCGGGGAATTTTGCCAATACAAATTTTCGTTCTGGTACATAATCGGGTTTAACCTCCGTTTCAGAGAGCGTCTGTGGCAGATTCCACCCACATCATTATTTCGAAACTTTAATTTACTTGTAAAACTAAATCCGAATAAACAATTAATTTTATGATATGGATAGAGTCGGTTACTTTGTTCTTATCCAAACGACGCCAATGTGATTAATTTACCGCCCCATTAACTATTTGTTCACACTACCGTTGCCTGGATTGAAACTCACAACTTCCCAGCCACTAGTCAAAGAAAGTTAAGACGCCTTAACAAGATCGGCTACAAGCTGGTTTGTTCGGGTACATAACTATCTCCAAAAACACAGTCTTTACGAAAAGAACGGTTAGACAATTTTTGAGAAACAACTTTCTAACAACTTTTGTTTAAGCTTTTTTCTCAAATTTTGAATAAATAAAATTTGGAAAGGTGGAATAATAAATTATTTCAATTTTACACCGATACTGTCACTGGTCTCATCAGTGACAGAATTTTTGTGGAGTTTTCCTGTCACCAGTGACAGTAAAAGAAAAAAGGTATGCAGCTATTTTTCTATACCTGTGAAAAATATTCGAAAAACAGTTGTACACATGGTTAATCGTTGAAATTTTGTATGAAATCGTTTTTGACATAAAAACCAAATTTACCGAATTAATAGTCTTTCTTTAAAATTATACATGCCACCTCCTGGGGTTCTATTTAGTGACCATTTTCCATTAGTGAGCCATTTCCCGGGGCTTCAACTTAGAGAAAACTTCGATGCATGAATTTGCTATACTTATAAGATAAAAATTTGTCTTAAGAGAATAATTTTACACTACTTATTAAGTTTTTAGTAGCCGTAACAACTAAAGCACATATGCCGAGATATACCAAGTTAAGTGTATTTTATAAGTATAGCTAGTAGGACATGTTTTGTATATTATTTAATCGTTTATTATTACCATAACCAATTATATTATACAAATTAGGTTTTTTAAAACAAAACAAAAAATAAATGGCAAATATCTGTGGTTAAATCAATATTGGTACATTATTGGTGTGGATATAAATCGTGCCATTTATAATTTATGAGGTTTTATATAGAGATCTCAATGATTTTTAGTGGTCTCGATAGGAATGAACCAACATGGTCAATATTGTCATGAACACAAGTTTGCTGAGGGTCATTATGAGATAATTACCTGTTTTTTCTTTTGTATTCGCCACATATAAGGTTATTATCTAAGTAGTTTTTCATACCTATGAATATTCCTGACTATAAGGAGATACTTTATTCAATTACTCAAAACGGCTACTACCAAGTTGAATTTTATTGTGAGTGAAAATCGTTTGTGAAATCGAATCGAGTCCTTGATAAATAAATGATACAGAGAATTGGACATTGGAAAATATTCAATAAATTAAGTGCCTTATTGTGGAGTCTACTATTAAAGTATCTAATTTTCATGTTTTTGAGGTTTTAAACAAAAAATGTTCAAACTGTTTATAAATTCGTTGTATAATAAATCACAAAATCGAACTTAAACAAGTGAAAATAAACAATTGACAGATTAAATTCTTGAAATACTTATAAAGACAGCGTTGAATATCAGTACTTTTATTATTTTTAATTCCTATAAATATGAAATATATATCAAGGCATACTTATTTAAGTTCCAAGTTTGTAACGCTTAGAAATATTGATGCTACAAAATTTTGGTAAAGGTGTTCATAAAAGCACTCATGAGTCAGTTTCCGGTTGTCCGTTTGTGAGCAACATAGATCAATTGGATCTTAGGAATACAATTGGATGAGAATCCCATCTTGCAAACCATAAGAGATGGAACAAAAGTTTAAATGTCAAAAAAGTGCCCTATAAAAAAATAAACAGCTTTTGTTTGAAAGATTTTTTAAATATGATGGTTTACCTGCGAAGGTGCGATGTTTAAAAATTTTGCAAAACAAATCACTTGAAACTTTATAAAAATAGCAAAAATTATCGTAAAATCGTCATTTATGTGGAAAATAAAAATAAAAATATAAAAAATTTATTGTAAAAAAATTACAATGTGCCACCATGATCATTCGTTTATTTCTATACATTTAAACAATACATTTCCTATGGAATGATCTATTGTTAAATGAGAAATGTATTATTTTAATACAATATTGACTTCCCAGAATGCGGAAGTTTTTGTAATGCGTTCGTAAATTCAATTAAACATTTTCAGCATATCTTTAGGTTTGAAGTTCAGGACATACATTAACGTTTACTTTTAGATTCATGTATGTGTTTACGCAAGTGTATGTGTTCATCATGATTTCTCGCGTATAAAAGATAAGGGCTACCTCAAATTTGCGCTAATCGTTGCCCAGTAACAATAAGTGTTTGGGCAGGACAAAAATTTCAATAGAAATTTTGTTGTTAATATTAAGGACCTGGAAGTTTAATTGCTGTGGCACTTAAACAAAAGTTTTTGCGTCTAGAATCAGAAGGAAATATTTTTATCTTATATAAATTTTCACAAAGCAATTTCATCATTTATGTAATAATATTGCCTCCATTTTTATTAACCCCCGAACTAGAAAAGGGGTGTTATAATTTTGACCGCTATGTGTGTGTGTCTGTGTGTTTGTCTGCCAGTGGCATCGTAGCGCCTGAACGGATGAACGTTTTTTAATTTTTTTGGTTTTCATTTGAAACGTTTCCTTGAGCTTAGGTTTCCGTACCCAAAAAAACTTAAACATTGGCGATGATCTTCACAATCGATTCAGTTTGAAAAAGCCATGACATATAATTTTAACATATAAAAGATAACTATGGAAATGAATGGTCAAATAAACCTGATTCAATTCATTTCGAAAAATAAAATGGTAAAATCATTAGGTAATTTAAAACAATAATTCAAAAGAACAAAGTCAACTCAAATATTTCATTCATGTTCTGCTATTAAATACTATCTGTACAGGATATTTCCACAATTAAATGGAAATTTCTTTTAAATTCATTTTAAGAGAAAACGTTCACAGCTCGTAAGCTACGAGTTTGTATGAAATCCCTAATGTAACCCATATATTTTTGCCATTTATTTCTTTTTCAATTCAATAAACACTGATAATAATTATTATAATAGTGTTACGGGTTAGGTACTCTCCCATATACCTATTAACATAATCTTATTATATAATCGTTTTGAAGGATAAACTAAATAGATCATAACATATAATTTCATTACAAGTAGATAAATGTACTTACTATACTGTTTGTTATACTACTGTAACAACAATGTGAAGTCATTAAAAACAATATAAAATTGTATCTTACCTATATAAAACAATTTTGAATGAATATGAAAATGTAATGTTGTTTATCAAAACCAAACAATACAACCACATAACTAAACAAACCGTGGTAAATACGATCCTTAGAGGCTGTGCTTATAATTACCTGATTGACTTAAGTTATTATTTTCATTAGTAAATTATTGCAAACTTGCTATTCTGATTGTGACAAATATTTCTAATTCAAACTTATACTGACAGTCAGAAATGGATACTATTGTAAAAGGGAAAAAAAGATTAAATTAAAAATGACGACAACTACACCGAAATTCTGTAGTATATTTTTGTTATTGTCTTTTTCATTATTATTAATTTTAAAATTAAAAGTACTGAACTGATTAATTTTTACTTTTAAAAACGCATAAAATGAGGTAAGATCATCGTTGTCCGAAAAACACATAATTTAAAACAAATTTTCGGCTCAAAACAGGAATTTTTAAAATTGTCTCCCTCTTCCATAAGGCATACGACTTAGGAACTTCAGAAGAAAAACTCAAATTTTTAAATGATCAGAAAAAAGTGTTTATGGAACTCTGAAAACGTAGTAATCTCACAACCATCTAAGAACTGATGGCCTTAACCAAACGTAGTGTCGTAAACATGCCAAAAGATTTATGCTTACATTATTAATGAAAGTTATAATTTTTCTTGAGAACTTGGACCGTAATAATCTGGATGTTACATTTTCCAAATTTTCAATTTTTAAAATGTTACATATATATTATTTTCGTCCAAGTTCCCAAGAAAAATTATAACTTTCATTAATAATGTAAGCATAAATCTATTGGCATGTTTACAACACTACGTTCGGTTAAGGCCATCAGTATTAAGAGGCCATGAGGTATTAAGATTGGTCTATTATTAATATTTCGCTAGAATAGTAACCGCATATAAATTTTTTCGAGTCTCGCTCCAAAAATGATCAGTGAAAGTGTCAAACACATGAATTTGATTCAAGAAAGAAGAGGGTCTGTCGAAACGAAAGTGAATTTCTGGAGCCCACGGCAGGGGAAGTCGCTGCGCTCGCATATAGCTCTAATAAATACCTATTCACAATACCTAAATAATAATGAATAATACCTCAATACTATTCAAATACCTGTTCACAAGACTCGATAAATATGGTGGAAGCGCAAATAAATATATTTAAATAATAAGATATATTGTAATTATATCAATTTTTTGCGTTTCCACCATTTATATTATGGGTTTTAATTTTTTGGTGCGGAACCCCCAAGAACGGTTTGTAGTGGACCAGAGTGTGAATTTAAACCATTCTCGCATCTACTTGCAAAAAGTGCTCCACGTGCCAAAAGAAGTTTTCAATTCTAAAACTACAAGGGCTTTTGTGTGCAACATAATAAATTTACAAAAAAAAACTTTTAAAATTGTAAAATTTATAATAATTATTGATTATTGAGCATCAAAAACTGTTAGCATTATTTTTTGCATATACTTTTGGATAAAATATAAGAAAGATCGTAGAAAAATTATATACAAGAAAGAGCTTTAAAAAACCAAAGTTAACTGAATGGCTTTTCACTTAATTTAGTTGTACCAATATAGTAACGTCAAATATAAGACAGAGAAGTTTTATTTCAAATTTCGGAGTAAATATAATAATTTCATATCCGGAAATTATTACATATATATCTAAACAAGAAGAACAACAACACAACTGAAATTCCATGTACATTCACATTCATGATAAAAAAATGAATTCCATTTTTTTCTAAATGTATTGTCATTATTTCAGTTGTTTTTGTCGCTTTTTCCATTAGAGTGCGAAATAAATATAAATATATTCATTGTAAAATAGTTTTTTTTTCATGCTCCTGCTTCTCCACGTACATTGGTATTGAGAGTAAGTGTACGTCATATACCAAAGAGAATCTTCTATCATCGTCATATTTCTACGTTCATACCGAATACTTTTCTAGGTACAATCTACCATTAGTACCTAGTACTCCTCTAACAGTAGTACCAACTGTAGAATAAGTGTATGTATGTATATATTTTGTATAAATGTTTTGTATATACGTATAATATTTTATTCATGGTTTTAAAGATTTATTTTGCTTTCTCATATCATTTATTTCTAATGTGACTGTTTTTTCTCTTTCTATGTAAAAAAGCGAACCCTGAGAATTTCACTGAAAAAATATATATCATTTATATAATGTACATATTTTTGTTGTTAGACCCATAAGATAAATATATGTATATGAAGGAATGCTCTCATAGACTTACCAAAGTAAGTTTTAAAAAAAATTATAGTTTTAATCGCCAGCCCAAAATATATCTGAGTAAATTTGGAAAAAATTTAATAAAACTTGAACATCTGAAAAACTGAATTTAATCTTCAAAGTTGTTTCAAAACCAACTGATATTCATAAATAGTAAGATGAAGACAAAAAGTAGTACGAGCACCAAGGCAATTTTAGATTTAGAGTTAAAATTATGTGTACCTTATTTTCAATTTTGATGATGAATTTTGTTGTAAGTTCATGTATGTAGAAGAATAAGAATAATATTTTCCATATCTGCCTTGGTTTTCGAAATTATAAATTAAATGAAATTTCCATTTTTCAAACTAAAGATATCGAAAAATTTTGTTCTTACTTTTCGTCTTTAGGCAGAAATGGCACAATGCCGGACACAAGCTTCAATAAATATCCGGGAGTTCACTTTGCTAACTGCAAGTTGCTCCTCAAAGATGATATCTTAAAAAGGGCCAATCTTAGGTGGAGAGAGAAACTAACTTGTGTTACAACAAGACATATATGATCTGAGTACAATCACAGGCTCCGAAGATCTTATATCACTTCCATGAGCCTCTGTTCGCAAAGTAATTGCGGCTATTACAGAACACTGGTTGAGCGGCATTATGACTACTGCAGGAGCTGTCACAGTGGTGAGCAGGAGGAGACAATCTCCTCTTTCACTGCCCAACTCATGTCATGAGGATGCGGGCTTACTTGAGCCAGCCTGTTTTTGACGATCTCTCCGACCTAAAGCCCTTCGACGTCAAAGCTCGCCTGCTGTTCCTAAACAGCTTAAAATGATTCATGGAGTAGTGGCCGAGGAGGGGCCAACCCTTTTTTGGTATCACAACGGACACTATGGTCTAAGTGTGTCCCACCCCAGTACAGCTACTCTAACCTAACCTTACCTAACCAGGCATGTAATGTGACCAGTTGCGTTCAGATGATGGTTCGTAAGTAAATGACAAACTTTACACTTTCATTTAATAAAAATTTTGGATGTCTTTGATATTTACAAAATACAGTAGTAACACAACTTTTGCATTGAGTATATTGTATGTAAACGTAAAAATCCTCGCAAAGACATACATACAACTCTCAAAACTGTTTGTTTGTTGTTTTTTTCTGTTTGTTGTGAAATATTACTTAAAATTATTATGAAAATGAAATGAATGTGATATACAAATAACAATAATCACATAGAAAGTGTTTTTTTTTCTGTTCAGTTTCAAAAACAAATCTTATTTACATATACTACTTACTTTTCAGTCACATTGTGTTTTCATTATTTTTATGTGACACAACGTAAAACGTGAAAAAAAATTGAATGAATTTTAAGTAGATTGAGATGAGACTACCTTTTTATATAAATTCATTTCTGTTTATAATGTGTCGTTGGTTATTTTTCACAACAATTGTTTAATAAATTTATTGTTGTTTGTATTTTAAAAATGATATGATTGTATGTTTTATAAAATTATTAGTCGTACAGAATGTGTAATATAACGTGGAAAATCTTTATAAAATTAGCTGAAATTTATTAAAACTTTTTAATTTTGTTTTTTGTTTTTTAGGTATATGTTTCCTGGTAAAAAGAGTTTACCAGGAGGATTTAGCTCTTATACCTTTCAAGTACAGCTGATTACAAATGAGAAAAAAAGTTAAGGATTCCCTATAACGTATTAACTTTACTATTGACATCAATACTCGACCCAAGCGAAAAATTTTAATTTCAGTTATCTCTTCTTGTTTTTGAGTTATCATGTCAACAGACAGGCGGACAGACAGAAGGGCAGATGGAGAAACATCCAGACGGACAACCGGAAATAGGGCAGAATCAGGATTTGTCCACATTTATATACTTCAGACTACAGATAATTTTTTTCTGAATTAACTTACTGGAGTTATTTTATATAGATACTGAATACGAACTGAATGTTAATGCACAAAGGCGGGGAAGTGCTTCCATTTTAAGGAAAACTGCTTTTCGTTATATCTCCATAACCGTGCACTTTAGATCAAAAATGGTTATAACCTTTCTTTGAAGATAATTAAATTTCTGATAATGATGATTCTTTTTTGATACTGAACCTATTTAAATAATCAAATAACTCCTGTAATCAAATAACTCCCAATTTTTCTTTCTTTTGACTTACTAATTACTTTACTCTAGTTTGTAATTTTTTGAATTTCTTATGTTACTGGACTTCGGATAATAAATAATAGATTGAAATTTAATTGGTTTCAATCTTGAACCAATGCTCTGCAATGTCTTCTTAAGCTTGAAATAATACTGGTGAGTTTGTATCTTTCTTAGGGTTTTAGAGTTTAAATCACAAATTTCGATTTGTCCTCATTACAAGTAAACTTTCTATACGATTTCCGCACATACGGATATGATACTCACATATAGGATACAAACAAAAAAACAACCAAAATAAAATTGTTATGTATGAGTTCGTTATGCATTGTGTTGTTTATTATTGAATAAATATAATCGGAAATTAAATTTTCTAACAATAATAAATAAAATAATTATTTTTATCGCAATTTTAAATCCTTTATTCCTTATGGTTTTTCGTAGAGTAAAAATTCAAAAAAGTTGTGGTTAACAATTTTTCTTTCTTATTGGTGGAAGAAAAGCAGTAAAACCTAATGCCGGTATTCACTAAACGTACAGTTGAGTTTTTGTTGATTTTTTGTTGAAAAGACAAAACTGAAACTGTAATGATCATTACATTGCCAATCTTCAAAAGGTTTGTAAAAAGTAGCAGTTTTGTTTTTTCGACACGAGTTTCTGTTTTGTTTTTGTTTGTCCGTTTAGTGGAAAACCTGCATTAAATATCTTCATTTGAAAGAAAGTTGAATAACAATTTTTTAAACGTTTAATTTGCGAACTATTTGAAAATACCATTCATTAAATTTTGGGGCAGTCACAACTTTACGTGTTTTACGTGTTTATAAGAGGGGTACCTACCGCAAGTGGGTCTCTAGCATCTAGACCAAGAGTCTCCTGTGCCCACATGTTTATACTACAATACCTTATAACTTCTGTTTCTGTTCAGCTTTGATGAAATTTTAAAGGAAAGCTTCTATTGTGAACGGAAATATAGTTGTAGGTATTTGCTTGGTCGGCATTCACCGAAATTTTTAAATTTTTAATAATTATTATTTTTTTATTCCAGTGATATTAAAAAGATCATAATCGGAATAAAAGATTCAGAGAAATACGTGGAAACGTACATACAAACAAACATACATTACAAACATACACTTATAAAATTTTGTATATTTGTTTGAAAGCCATAATATAGGTATTATCATATGTGAATATGTTGTAGTTCTAATAATATTACATACCTATCGAACTGAGCTCCCCCCTCCTTTTGAAGTCGGTCAAAAAGGGTCTTAAGGCATTATCAGCTGAAACAAAGACTTACTTTTTTTTAAATACTTAACTATGTAATCTTCAGGCACAACCACAATTTTGTGCAATGTACCGATAGAATTCAGCATAACATCATTTATAAGAATAAGATATGTAAGCGTTTAAGGCAGCTCAGCGGTATTCACTTACAAATTAAAATGAGATATACGTTATAATATCGTTTTAGAGTATAGTTAAAAATGTTACAAATAAAGGAAAATGAAATGTGTTTATTTTATGTCAAATATTATTAGTAAAGCATGTATTAGTAGGCAACTTGAATCACGTATACATTCAACATGTATAATCTTTTCGATTATTTGACAAACGCTTAACATTTACGTCATACAACTTGCCTAATTACTAATTTTTTAAGTGAACTTTAACTTTTTATCTCCATTAACCATTGAATTATTGTTTATTTACACAATTTATTATTATTTTAACAATTTAGAAAAAAATTTACAAATAGAAACATTTGCGCCGCTAACTATAATGATATTTTACACCTAAAAAACTCATTTCAGAAAGTTTTAGCAAAATGGGAGCGATTCCTTTCATTTTCCTTTACATATCCAATCAAATATTTTAAATTTTTTCTAGAAATCAGCGATGTACAATTAGCGATACATGTTAAACTAATACATAAATGGAAAATTTATAAAAAAAATTTGTTCTGTAACTACGCACACCTTTTTTTTTGAAAATCTGTATGTTGATCACGCAAAAAAAACTTTAGTATCAAAGCCCCATATATCACCATCCAAACTTATTATCAAAAGTTAGTGCTTTTAGAAATAACTTATAGAGTTTAAATTGTAGGATTTCTACAACATAGAGATTTGACAAATCGATAAACTAAGGAAATAGTGGAACTATAATAATATTGTCCTTATTCAAATATTCTTTTCTATAAATGTATTTTTGATACCCATACACCAAGAAAATGATGTTTTCATAACCTTAACTAGTTTGTAATCCTTCAATGTGTGACATGGTGACATTTCACAAATTTAGGTAACAAATGATAGATGTATCCCACCTACCTACACAAATACTTTATTCTACTCATATATAATTTTGTCATAGCAGTACTTTTTTGAAATATAAATTTTATATAAATTTAATTGAATTTAACATGAATTTTATTTAGTACTTGTTGTCAATATAGTTTGAATTAAAAACAGAAAGAAAACAGGAAACTTTTTAATCGTTTTAATAGAAAACATTTTACTAATTTTTTTGCCACAAATTCGTATATCAATGAAAAAATAATTGATCAAAAGTATATTTACGTAAATTAATTTTAAATTAATTATTCCTTTTTTTTTTTATTAATTATTAATAACAAGAGTTATATTTTTGAATTTAACAAACGGTAGAGACGTATTAACACCCGTGAAGGCTGTGAGCCAGTCGGAATCACACTTAATTTACATTCTTCAGTTTGTTGCTATAGAAATTTACGTTTAATTAGACAAACCATCAATGGATTAAAAGCCAGACCAAAAAAAATTTTGTTGAATTTACTAAAGCTGAAAATTTGAGGATTGGTTATGGTAAATGTTTACACACATATACTGCGGTCAGTCAAGCGAACGATAGAACAAGGGTAAGATATATGCTATCGATACGGTACAGTTTTATGTGGTTACTGAAGCTGATAATTGTTATACAGCTTGTATATAGCATAACAGTTATGACAGTCAGTCAGTTAAATGTTAGACCAGGGCTGGTCAGTCAGCCCTTATATGTGAAAAATCAATAAATTTGATTCATTTATGATTAGTATACTTTTTTTTAGATTAACGTGGTTTTTAAATGAATTTATTGCAGTTAAAAATTGTTATACAGCATGTTTACAATTTTCAACTTTAGTGAATTCATTTAAATACCAAGGAAATCATAAAAGAGTCTTATTTATTTATTGTTCATAAATAAGTGCTGACATACAAGTTCTCTATTATAAGTCGATATTTCATACATTCAAAATTAATTCAAATTAATTGCAATTCGTTCATACCCCAAGGTTTAGTAAACTCATAAGCTTTTTTTCAATTTATTTAAAACTCAAAAAATTTCAAAATAATAATTTGTGTATGTAATTGATATTAGTTGACAATTGACATTGTGACCATGTACTTTTTTCATAAATAATAACCCAGGAAAATAAAGGTTTTTCTGCTAAAAAAATCCGAGTTAAATTTTTTTCACCGGGATTACCTTTATTCGGGCGCAAGAACTGCTCTATAAAAATTCCATTGCAAAATCATGTGCGTTAAAAAAAATTATTCAATGGATATTATATTATTTCTCAAGTCAGTGTTTAGCCACAAATTCATAACGGGCCGAGCTAGTGTATGAATAGCTTTATAGATATATTTTATTTATTTAACTAATATTGATTGTCGTTTAGAAATGCTTCTGAACACGGTCTGAATAATAAAAACTAGTCTTACTTACCTTTTAACAGTTGTTAGTTTACAGTCAGTATAATGTAGTAATTTTCACTTAAATTTGTTTTCAATACAAATATTCTAGAGCTATTTGATTTTTGAAATTATTGGTAATTGAATTTCAAACAGATTTCCTTAGTTGTAACCTACACATAGCCTAGAGATTAATATTATTTACACGCTCTATTGGAGCCTTAATTAATTATATCTACTAGATAGGTCAATATTGAAATCAACCAAATACTGTGAATATTGTATAGTTAAGTATACAATTATGAATTCCATAAGAAGAGTATCAGTCTGTTATAGCTGTCTCATGACTAACAAAAAGTGATAATTTGTAATTAATATTAGAAAATTGAAAATTTCATTAGTAAAAATTTAGGATAATTGTGAAACGTATTATAATTTTTGATTCAATACAATTTCCACGGGCACAACAAAATATTGTTCACCACAAATATTGAAATGGGAATGGACGGCCATTGAGTCCAATATTCATAAATCTAAGAACAACAACATGAGAAGCGGCGAGCTAAAATATATTATCTAAAAGCAATTATTGACGCGGATAGGTTTTTTTTTCATTTTTTTATCTAAGCTAGTGAAGTACTTTTCGCACTCGGATGAGTGGAGAAAATAGTTCATTACCTCCCTAGGTGATCATGAATTCATTGTCGCACTACAATCGTAATGAATGTATTACTTACACTCAAAATTACTGTCAAAATGTGAACTAATAACAAGATACTAAAGTAACTTTTTAAATTTTCGTTCCTTCTCAATAAGTCATTACAAATTTTAAATAATAATTATCGTTTATTTTCACATTATAGAAGCGTAGATAAAGTGTTGTATGATACACGGATGACAACGCATTTTTAACGTACTTCTGTGATTGTCCAACTCGTGGTACGCACTCGGGGTGCAAGTTTCTCAGGCGGATGTTAATAATGTGTTAGCCCACTGGTATCGTAAATAACTGTTAATGAGAAACGATATCTCTGTCCGTGGAAGTTGATAATTTTTTTATTTTCTTGGGAGTGTAGGACTCAAATAAAGTGTATTTTGGTTTTAATGTTTTATTTGCCGACGTTTCGACCTTAATTGGGTCCTTTTTAAGTCTCTAAAAAGATTAACTGTAAAAATTTAGTTTTAACTGTTTACTTAGGTGATTTGAAAATATGACTTGTGCGTTTTTGTTTATTTATTTATTTTATTCATTGGCAAAGGTGTGAAAAACTTTTTATAGCCTTGAAAAAGACTCAATTGAGATCTGAACGTCGGCAAATATAAAAGTAAAATCAAAATACACTTTATTTGATTCCTACACTCCCAAGAAATTAAAAAAATTATTACTATTAATTATTGATGTTGTACGTTTATGTTTTCGTTTTTATAGACGACTTTTTAAAATTTTTGTGTGTGCTGTCCTATGGAGGGGGCTTTTAAAACACAATAAACTAACATATTTTCATAGGTGACTCAACATCCTAGTTTAATAAGGACCAAAGACTAAGCTGTGATACTTTGTGGCAGACTGTAAATCCACAAAATCTAGACTTACAAATTTCTGTATTAGCTTGGTTTAACACAGTCCTGGCTTCTCTACACATTTTTTAATTACTTACCTTCTTCCAACTCAGTGTTTGGCTACTGACTGGGATGTTATGGGTTCGAGTCCAGGTAGTGTGAACAATTATTATACATGGGGGTGCGGAATTGAACACATTGTCGTTGCTTGGATAAGAACGAAGTAACCGATTCCACACACATCAAAATGTAATTGTAAATATGTATGTAGTTAAATAAATAAAGATTAACAAATACTGATGTGAGTGCCCTCTGTTATAAGGCGTATATGTCAGAGAAACGGAGGTTAAACTCCATTATTTATTTTTTTTCAATTACTTACCTTTATTTTTATGATATAATTTCGGTATAAATAAAACGAACTTAAATTTTATAATTACATTTTATTTGAAAGCCTTTCGTTTATGTACAGCAGGATTAAAAACCATTAAGAATTATATGTATATGTATTTTTTCCATGTTTTTTATAAATTAATATTCTTTAATCCTAACTTTTGTAAAGTTTTCAAGTGTGTATTACTTATATATACGATTGGAAAAATTATTTTCATTATTTGAAATTTTATAAAAGAAAGTACACTCAAATAAAACACTCGAACATATCTCAAATTACTGTTCTATGATCTTAAATATTTTCTTCACTTAAAAAAAATAATAAGTGAAAATAATACAATCACTTTTTTAAAATATCTTCCTCAAAATATTAAACTAAATGACACCTAATTCGCTAGTATATTTTCTTATCGTATAGAAAATGGCTCAGAGATTTTAAAGTTATCTATGGTCTATTTTTAATATCATACTCAATAACTTGCAATTCAAAAAGCTGACTACGTAAGTCGTAGATAGTAAAACATAATGACATCGTAGTAAGTAAAATATAATCGCACCTTTGCAAGGTGAAATTTTAGCAATTAAATCTTCGAACTCGAACTGTAACTCGAACTACTTGTTAAGTTAAAAATTCATCTACTCGAAATTTGTTTACATTTCCCTTGTAGTTCGAGTTATCGAGATTCGACTGTTATAGTGTTCAGTTGATTAATCACATTGGCAATTTTTTAAGTGATATAAGCATTTCTTTATTTAATTTATATCACTTAGAAAAAGAAATATGTTTAGTTTTTCATTCTGATTGGTTCAAGAATTTTGAGCGTGAGTGTACAAAATGAAATCAATTTTTCCTGTCTTCATGGTTATGGTTATGACATAAACAATCTATGTGTATATATTTAAAAATAATTATATAGAATAAGTCGGAAAATTTATCAAAAGCCAGGAGATGGCTCTATACATATAAAAACTAACACAAAAATCTAGATTCTGATAATCGATAGGTGTTCTTTTTTAAATTATGATCTAAAACTGTAATTGTCTCCTCACATTTGTAGCACTTTTCGCGACTCTTCCTGTATAGATTTTCTAACTTAATATACTTTTTTTAAGATGAAAAATTAAATTTTTTGTGTGTTCATATTTGAATCTATGAAATATTATTTCACATTATATAGTTTTTTGTCTTACTTATATCTTACTGGTACATTAATTTTAGCTGTATAATATATTCATAGATTGAAGAGTTAATTTTTATGAATTTTTTGTTTTTATAACATCTTTAATTTAAGATCTCTGTGTATCTGACGAGTTTAATTCTTAACAAAAGCGTCTAAAAATATATATCACAAAAACGTACATTTTAATTTTTTTCTTTAAAAATAATTTCTAACTAATGCACCATGTTATTAGGTGTTTCAATTATGATATACATAATCATAAATACATCATTTTTATCAAAAATTTTATAAAATTATATAATATTGAGTGACACACATGCTTGAAATTATCGCTTTTTTCATTGTGCTATCAAAAGTATCTTGAAACTGGCGTTCATTAATTAAATGATTATAAAAAATAAAAAATCCATGTAAAAATGAGTCATATGTAGTCCAGCAAAGTTATGCAATAATAAATGCAAATATGTTATCTTCGATATTTTACGAAACTGCGTTCGTAGTCTTCTATCTATAAAATTGCTATTTTCTACATATATGTTAGACATCCAATAAGTACATCGTGTTAATTAGCTATCAAAGTCAGTTTTTATACCATGCATATATGTAATATGCAAGGAATACTAAGTTTAGTCCCAAGTTTGTAACACTCAAAAATATTGATGCTACGAAAAAAATTTTTTTCCTAAAGATTTCGGTAGTTCTTTCAATGGCTGTAAGTAAAAGCATGATTTCTATTCCAGTTAGTCTCTTACTTAATTTAACCAATTTACTTAACTTAATCACTCGTTAATATTTCTTTACATGCAATTGCACAGGCACGAAATGGACATAAAAGTTTTCCATCACGTGGTTGTAATTTTAACAATCGCTAATTTCACAATTAATATTAGAGAGGCAAGTGTGTCAATCAAATTAGTATACAAAAAATTAATATTTCAAAAACACTGTTTGAAAAAATGGATCTGGAAAAAAATAAAATAATTAATTTTCGTATACAATTGCATATAAAACGTATTAGTCCAGTACTATTAGGTTTTTACCTCGGAACCCAGTTATAGTGAATGGATTTTGATTTTTCGGGATTCTCTGAATTTCTTATACTATTAAGTAAAAAGTTTACTTATTGAAAACTTCCGCTTCCGTTTTATACCCTGTGTATATGATATATTTATCAAGGTATACTAATTTTAATCCCCAGTTTGTAACGCTTAGAAATATTGATGATAGGAACAAAATTTTGGTAAAGGTGTTCATAAAATCGCCTTATAAGTCAATTTCCGCTTCCCCGCCGTCTGTCTGTCCGTCCACCCGTCTGTTCGCCGTTGATCACGATAACTCAAAAAAGATAGGATATATAAAACTGATTTTTATAGCGTACTCAGAACGTAAGAAATGAGGACGTAAGAAGAAATTTGTATACCTCGATAAATATATCATATAAAAAGAGTATAAAAACGGAATTGTAAGGTTCAATCCTTTTTATTTATTAGTATAAGAATATCAGAAAATCTAGAAAAATCAAAATTCATTCACCACACCTAACTGCGTTTCGCCATTTTTGATTTATAATTGCACTCGACTATATATAAATAAAAAAATGCTATTAAAAATATCGAAAAAGTTTAATCCACTTCACGAACACTAAATAATGATTTTCATATTAAAATTGAAACAAAAAATAAAATAAAATAAATTTACAAAAATATAAATGTATAATAATTACGTATTAAACAACTATAATAGCATGTACCACTAAAGGGTGTCCCAAAAATAACGAATTCGAATCGAAAAATGTGTGTTTTTCATGAAAACGTACACAGTTAGCTATAAGACATTTGATGGTATTTGATAGTTAACATTTTCAATTTACAATTGCTGTTGACATAAACCATTGTTGACATAAACCGTTGTATTTCAGTTAAACAAGGTAGTGTCGTTTAAAACTTGTAATTCTTTAGTCACAATTTTGTGACAATCTGTATACGTAAATCAATTACTCACAGTTGGTACAAGAAACTCAATCGATAACTACGCTTCAAGTTAAATTTGTGTTCAAAAACTGATTTAAGCTTTGAAAAATTATACGTTAGAATTGATACTATAATTTCAAAAATACAGAATATTTCGAAAACCGTTTAAGTGAGGTAAACCTCAATGAAAAATGCTTTTATTTTGATCGTAAAATTTGAAAATGAAATAACATCAAGTTGTTTCATTTTAAAAAAAATACAACTTTGATGCATTTCCGCGTTCCGCTCACCCTATACATTACGTAAATAATTTTAAAATGTACAGTCCATAACCGTCCATCTACATTTGAAAGAAAATTGTGTTAAAATCAAGCCGTAGAATAGTATGTCTGGTAATTTTCCTTGAGCATGTTTCAACTATCAATGATAGACCTATCAATTTCCTCCTTTGAGACATGGGTAAACACTGTCTTGTTTTCACAACAATTAAAAAATATGAAAGTAAAAATTCTAAAAGAACTGTGATTAAGGCGGTCAATTATAGCAATTTACTAGTCTCACTGATTTTTTTTTGTAAATTTATCTTTCCATCACGATTTGCTCAAAAATTGCTGTATCTGCTACCTCTTTTTTTTTAACCTTGAGCATTATTAAAAATAATTTTTTGTCGTGAATTATTTCTTTTTTCAAAAACAGTTGTCTCGCATTCTTTACTTTTTTAAAATCAACGCTTCACCAAACAAATTGCATCCAATTCAAATCTTTCGTTAATTTTGATACACCATTTATAATAATAAATAATAATTTAGAAAAAAATTATTTTAATCTGTTAATAATATAAATGTACAATGTGCAATTTTTAAATAATAAATACCTACTAATTAATAATAATAATAGTCACTGAGTATCAAAGAATTATAATGATATATCATAATTATAATAACTATCATATGTTAATACAAAATGTTTGTAAAATACTGAAAGCAAATATAGTTTTTATGTTGTTATGATTGACAAATAATGATGACAAAGATTAACATTAATTAACTTTGAAAAATCAGTTTTCCTCAAATAAATATACCAATAAGCTGTATCTAAGGAAAAGTTTGCTTTTATATATATTGTACGTGGCGTAATTATATCCCAAAAGCCAGAGCAAAAAAAGTAGTTTCATAATGCGATTTACTGCAGAAATTTTGTTCGTCTTGGAACATATTTAAGGGTATCCTCCGAGTGTAAATCCAACTTGGCGAGTGAGATTCAGATTTCCATCTTGGAAAACACGTTTTGTCAAATATCTCGTGAACCGGGCATCGTACAACAAAAATGGTAAGAAAAAATTTAAAAAAAAAACTGCCAATAAAATTTTAGTGTATTTAACAGTCCTTTTTTTTTATTCAAATGAATGGCAAACTGAAAAAAATTGTTCTCTTTGTTTTACAAGCAAATGTTAATTTTTAACTGAATTATTGCCTTATGAATGTCATTTTGTACATTTTTCTGTTCCTTGTGGCTTTGGGTATATTTATATATCCCAGATAGACTGTTAAAAACTGAATATTTATTCCTGTCACTAGAATAGGCTTGTTATAGCTAATTTAGTTTCAAAACAGAATAAGGAACTTAATCGGGATAACGTTTAAATATTTTCATATTGCGAATGCTGCTGCATATTTAAGTTTTCAAACAGTTAAAGTTTAATTTATTAAATTAAAAACCACATCCACCCACAGTATTTTACGAATTTGTATTGTTTATAAATTATTTGTTGATCAATATTTATGTTATATAAAATTAATTTATAAATAAATATTTTTAAACTATGTATATTTTTTTTAATACATTAAAATGCATTACATAATTTTTTAAATGTTTTTCTATGCTTTATTTTTTTTTTTTCATTTACATATAAAATTACTTTTTAAAATGTTATAGTTACTATGAATTTAAACAAAAACATTATGTACAAGTATGGTTTGTTACTTTTAATAACTAGTTAGGTGAAAATTTAATTTAGAAATGATTTCAACAAGTATGAGTCTTCTACGGGCGACTGCAGTACAAATGAGTAGGAGCGGTTGAATGAAACAGAAATCAAAATATTCATTTCAGACAAAATATTTTTTTCCAACAAATCAATCCGTGATTTTATCGAGAAAATAAGAAACAAGCTGAAATGAATACCTCTTTACTCAAAGTTTTTTAAATAAAATTTTGTAAGCTATTGATGAATTTAATTTTCATTGAAAAGTGGATTCAAAGTTACCTTAAAAATCAAAACCCCAGAAGTTGAAATGGAGAGTAATTATTGGGATAGATTTAGGGTATCCAAATCAAGTTTTCAATTTTTTCATTCGAGTATCGCATATTTGAAGTCTTATTCTTGCTAAATATACCTATTCATTCATTTTAACATGAGATGGGAATAAAATTCTGGACAAGACGCCTTGATGTTGGTAAATCAAGTTAGATGGAAAAATTAAGCAAAAATAATATGTTTTTTAAATCTTATACCTCAAACATTTATTAGTTTCAACGTTAACGATGACAGTTTCCTAGTCTTCGACGGTAAAAGTACTAATGAAATTTATCAGTTTGCTGACGCATTATCAGTGTTCAACTTGTACAAAAAGATATAAGCCCATGGTGAAATTTTTCGTGTGAAATGACCCACCAGGAAACATATCCAAAAAGATGCTTCTTTATGTAAAAGTAAGTTTAAGCACCAAAGCGTCAGTTTTGCAAGGTGTAGGTGAGAATATAAATGTCATACACCCCGATATCTCATCCCCACACCAGCACATATATGTAGAGCTTTGCTAGATTGCATAAAAAATTGAAATTGACGGGAGTTTTTTTTTAACTTCCGGTACCGAAGATACCGGATTTATTTCTGTACGGCATTTATGTAATTGGCTTAGAATTCTTGTGCAGAGTTAGTACCCAGCAACGCCGTACATATTTGCCGGTGCAGGGGTGATATACAAGTGGTGTGACATTCATATTTTCAAATGTACCGCACCTAACTGCCGCTATGGTGCTTAAACTTCTCATGGGCTTGTGGTCTAAAATGTTTATATCGCTTACTTTTGCAGTTAAGAGTGATAAGATAATGTTTTGAATTAATTTTGTTTTCTCTTTTATATAAATATTTTGCCAATAAATATTTCATAAAGTCCCTCATCAAAACAACAAAACACTATCATTAACATATTTATAACGAAAAATTTAAAAATAAAATTTGGGAGTTTAAATTTAATCAAATATTGATTTCAAGTCCAAGTTCAGGGTTTTATACTTTTGTATTGTTTTGGATCAAAAGTTAAATCTGAATAATTCAATTTAATATTCTCTTATATTATATTATGACAAATCTGGATGATGTAGGATCATTCATTGTTTATTCCCTTTAAATTTTCATTTAGGTAAGTGTATTATTACGTAATAAGAGAATTTATAATACAGGACATATGTGAACTGTGCACTTTACCAGGTTGTAAGAACAAAAGTGCTCTACAATAAATTCATCAAGTTATTTTCTTCTGAGCCAACAAAACTCTTTAAATCTAAGCCAATAAAACCGAGAAAACACGCTATTATGAAAGCTGCACTTTTTAAAATAGGGGCTTGGAAAACCTTTAATTGCACCACGAGCCTGAAATTTATGAAAATCCTTCTTTTTTTGTTAAAGGAGAAAATTTAATTTATCCGTTATTTCAAAAACCGCAATTTTTGAATAAATCAATTTTAAGCTAGTAATGCATTAAAATATCCAGGTTCCCGTGATTAAAAAAATCTTATTAAAGCTTCAAAGGCTTTTCGCCAATATTGTTAAACTTTCAGAGAACGCTGGTCTAATGATTAAAAAAATATATTCATAAAAAAATTTCTAATTAGAATGATAATAAATAACTAATTAAGGTCCCAAAAATGCTGAAGAGCTGAAAGTTGAATAGGAGAGCGAATTCCAAGACGAAAATATTTTTCTATATGACACACTAGCTTCATTTATTTGTTTTGTTTATTGTTTTTAATTTTAAGAATATATCGACTAAATTCAGCCGCAATTTTTATGCGATGCAAAGATGGAAATTATGTTTCATGTACGCTCAACATAAAAATTTTGAATTTTTTCAAAATAAAAAATATATTTGGAATTTTTGATCAGTTTTGAACAAAAAAGTACAATTGTGATTTCTTCTCAAGACGCATAGGTTTCGAAATAAAAAATCTTGGCAAACTAAAAATCCAATATTCGCTTAGTAACGCATCTCCTTTTTATTGGAATAGACATGAAGCTAATTGTATTAGCTATATGATTAGAAAGCTACCGCGGAAGCTGTTGTAACTTTGATGTCAGCCATTACAGGGCTATGAAATAGTTGCAAAGTTAGACAAGAATATACTAGTGACTGATTCACTTCGGCTAGCTTTAGTAAGTAGACTCGACGAGGACACCCCGAGAGAGTGTAGATGCAGGGTGACAAATTAATACCTACAGATAGTAGCAATGTTCATAATCAAAGCCCCAATTTACTTATGGTTATATAACATAGTCGGTTGATATCTGATTATCTGAATATGATATTAATGTTGAACTAACTACGTACTTGTCGATATTCTGACATGTAAATTGACCCATATTATTTTAGTTCAATGATTCAAACAATTAGCAGTACAATTATTAATACCAATATCCAATTTAATATATGGATTGTTAGTTGAGATTTCACCTCTTAATTAACCAAATTTTGTTGTGATGGTCATTATTCAAATAAAATAAACTTAAATTTACATTATTTCTTGGAATTATCAACTATTTATTTAGATTTGAAACAATTATGAAATTGAATTAAAGTTATTTAGTTTATGCGTTCCGTAACATTCTAAAAATAGCTTTATATTTTTCTCTTTCTTGCAAATTTTATGAACCAAATATCAAAGGTTGAAGCAGGATCGTATCTAGGAATTGGCATGTACGGGTAATGGCCGTATGGCATATGACATAAAATTTATTACACATTGTTTAAAAGGTCGCAAAAGTGAGAGATTATGTTGATACGGAAGAAGTAACAACGAAACTTCGAGGTGACTTAAATTCTTCAATTTCAAAATATCAAAAATCCACCCTAAAATCATTAAAAGTGACTGCTATTTTAGACTCCTCAGATTTTAGTATAACAATTTTTTTTAAATATATCCTGCCCGTCTTTTGTTACTTTGTGTCCGTACTACTAGTAAGGTTTAGCTACGGGCCTGGTTCAGAGCGTGAAACGAAACTAACCATAAATACCTCTTCACACGATTAAGTTCCCAGAGGGGATTAAAACATTAAAACAAGGTCTTGTTTGCCTTCATAGATTATTCTTCGTACATATACCGCAGCTTATACTGGAACGATCATTATCTCCATAGATAAATGATGTGTTTTATCCACTTTTCAGATTCTATTTATTCAGTTTTTTTCAGTTTTTTATAACCATTAAAAAACGGCTCAACTAATTCGCTGAAAACTTTTCTTTCAGTTCATAAATAGGCGATTACGCGTCGAATTAGCTCAGTCACGTGTTAATGTCATAACTGGTTCGCGAGATAATCGAGACGAAAGAATCCGAACCAACATACGCACATACGTGTGTGCATATACGTACACACACAAACACAGAAATCACATTGAAAAGGTTTGATTCGGATATTGCGGCCTTGAAACCGCGGAAATATGTAAAACATGGAGATTTTCAAAATCGGCCCCATTACATAAACTTCCTATGGGTTCCTTTTAACTTTCTAATAAAAATGAGAAGAACCCATATAATTTTGGCAGCGTATGACAATTAGTTATATACTTTTCTGAAAGATTTCATAATGATTTTTTAAATACAAGGGTTTATAATGGGCCTCGGATCTTTCATAATGGGCCGTGGAGTGAGTGTTCGGCATTCTTAATAGCCATAAACAAGTTAAAGTAAATAAGTTGAATGTACCTAAGAAAGACTTTTCATAAGTACCATGTCCGAAGTTTTCTATGAAGCTTGTATGCTTGAATCTCCCACCTCAACTATGTCGAAACATGAACAATTTGACAAAAGAAAATAAAAACTATACATTGATGTAAACACAAAAATCAATAAATAGGTATAATAAATTTAAAAAATGTCTTTTTCAACCTCCAGTGAGTGATATTTCACACTTATCACAGGATATTTTATAGTTATAAAAATTGCGATATTTTCATCACTTCGATATTTATATTTCCATAAAATGCATGATAAATTTAGGAATGAAACCAATGAAATGAATAAAAATATCTACAAATACCTATAGGTGTATATAATATATACTAGTATATAGATACAGCTACACCCCTTTCTTTTTTATGTACACGATACACGTCTACAGTACGTAACATATAAATTATTATTACGTAATATAGATAAATAAATATAACATATGATATGTTTCTTCAACATAGATACAAATAAATTCATACCGTTGCAGTTGTTTACAAAATCATGTAACATATTTTACTTAAAAATTTTATTTCCGGAATTTTATCTCAAAAGAATCTGTGATGAAGAGCATTTCTAACTGTACCTGCGATGATAATTTTCAAAGATAAATAGACGCTGTTACATCCAAGGAAAATCGGTGCAGAAATATGCTGTACATCAGGATCCTAAAAGCTACATGTTATAAAACTTAATGAGCTGAATTACTTGGTTTCTAAAAGTTTGAAAAAAGTGAAGACCAATAAAAAATTTTACATTATATGTTTCCGTCTATGCCAAAGGTCTTGGAAGAGCAAGGGAGATGATGGCTATAACACGGTGGGTTTTATAAGTCTTTACTTTCAGTCCAAGTGAAGAGGGCGTGTACCAAGCTCGTATTTCACATTTTATATACCCCAAAAAGTTACGCACCAAAAAAATTGTTTTGTTGATATGTATCGTGTTTGATGTTAAATCAATGGTTTTAAATAATTCAAAATAAAATATTAAGACCTATTGACCTTTTCCTGAATTCCATACACAAAGCACGGTATAACAACTATTTTATTTATCCCTGCTTTTTACAAGCGGGGCAACTAACTAATCGCTATTTTATATTTTTACTCATAAAATATGTAATATTGATATGTACTCATAAAGATCTTAGATTTAAAACAAACACTTTATATGTCATAAAAATTTTGTTTTACCCTCAGCTTTTTATCGTGTTAAATGAATTATTTTGTAGCGAGTACATGAACAGTTCAAGATCTATTCTTTTATTTAATACCAAACACGATACTTTAAAAGTTTCCAAGTTTCTTTTTTATTCGTCATTTTACGGAACTCCCTCTCGTATCCCAGTAATCTAAAGAATCTAAAACACATCAGGATGTGTTTAAGAGGATCGAAACTATCCTATAAAATGGTTTTTTTACAAACAAGTAGCATGTGTGCCACTCTTTTAAAGTTAAATAAATACAGACAACAATTTCATTTTGAGAAATAAAATATAATAGAAATAAAAATAAGCGATTTCTGCAGGCGAATGAATAACTTATATTTGGGAAACCAAGGAATTCCCGTATTTTGGTACACTTTGCATGCATGAAAAAAAAATTAAGTATGTAATATACTGTATTGAAAATACTACTTTCAGGCAATATTATGAAAAATATTGCATATCATATACTGCCCTATGAGAAAAAAAAAAGGTTATAGGATTTATTTATGTACATTTATGGATATTTTTTGAATTATAGGTTCTGTTGTGATATGCATGAAACCTTATTTTATATTATTACAATATTTTAATATATTTGACAAGAATATTGTTGTTAACTATCATAAAATTTTTATGTTATAATTTATTAACAAAGAGAATTTTTTTTATGAAAGTATTATTTGTACCGGGAGTTTAGTTTAGAATATTCTAAGTTTTTTTATTAGAGAAAATTTAAAATAAGCAAAAAAGTTGAAAATCACACATGTTCATTCGGATGTATAGTCTTATCATCAATTCGAGTAAAAACACTGTCTATTAGAAAAACTTTGTATAGATAAACGAAGGCGCCATTTCAGGAAACTAACCAATCAGTCAGAGTTCAGAATACAAAAATTGCAAGCGACAACAAAAGTAGCAAATGTTGGAGATCTTCCTTGGAAATGGTTATTGGAAAAAGAGCATTTCGCTGTGAAGGGGTAAAAAGCAGAAAATTAGGGCAGTGAATAGCTGTGAAGAATAATACTAACGGTAATGTTTTACATAATCGCTGCGTAATTTGCTACTATGTGTTTCTTAAGGTTTTACTAATTGAACTAATAATTTCTTTGATTTCAAATTGATTATGTTTCGTGCCCAACATTCTGTACATGACATATCATGATACAGTAGTTAGAAGACGATAACATTTTAACGGCGCCTTTATAAAAATATTATATTTGTAGTTTAAATTGATTTTATGGTGTTTATCATCACTTATAAATATAATAATTTTATTTAGATATCCTGTGAAAATGATTGATGAAACTATAAATTTTAAATTTTGAAGTTTTATCGAATTTAGTATCATTTTATTTGTGCTGTAAATATGAACATGTACAAAAGAACAACGAAACGGTATAGAAGTTGAGGTATTAGAAATTAAAAACAGGCTGGATAAAAATGAAAATAACTGACCATATGACGAATTCAATGTAAGTAAGTATTGTCAGAACCTAGCGATTTAGAGACTGTGTACCATTCCCTATACTTCAGATACACCAGGGAAGATGTTAGTTTATTTAATATACATTCATCCAAAAATTCAGATAATCTTAAGAAGGTGAATATAAAAATTTATTCACACCATATGGTAAAATACTCATTAGTTATAGGTAAACTAATTTTGCTGAGCCAAAAAAAAAGTATTACGCCGATTACCAAAATTATAGACTGGATTTACATTTCTTATCTCAAATATTTTCATTCATTAACTTTTGTTAAATGTACCAATTTTGAAACTGAGGCAAATGGACTACCTTAATTGAAAAAAAAAAATTACTATCGGATCAGCAATTCAAACCAAATATTAATATCATTTTTACAATTATTCCATGCTTAAACGACTCTTAACAAACAAATTCGAATTTTGCAAGACCTCAGACAGATTAAAACTGTTCTTTTAGTCATACAGAATTGTCTAGGAAACTGTCATTAATTCAAAATAATTCAAGAAAGAAACTTGATATCAGCAATATTTTTGGGAAAGAACTCTTTTTGTTAGTTTTATATCAAAGGTGTTCTATACACATTTTTGATTGGCGTGAAAATTTTTCACACCTAGGTACTTTTTCTTATTCCACTGTACCTGTATGTAGACAGTGAAAATTGGAAAAATTACAGGATTTTAATAAGAATAAGAATAAGAAGAAAGTACCCAGGGCAGGTAAAATATGAATACCTATAACAAATCTAAATTTCAAGTCGATAGAGTGAAGGGTATAATCGCAGTGCTTGAAATTCAATTGTAACTGATTTTATCTAGAAAATCTTTTTTTTTTTTATAAAATTTTTTCTACCCATGAATACATAAGATTTAAAAAAAATTAATATAATTTCACGTCAATCAAAGAATGATTTCACGCCAATCATATATATAGAACAGCCTTAATTGAATATTAAAAAATTAAATTGATAGGTAATTTGAGTTCAATATTCACAGTGTACATGTTTATTTTAGTCAGTTGCTTGTAAAAAAAAAATTTATTATGATGCAAATAAGGCCGAGAGAAATAGATATAAATATAACAATTGTATATTCAAGAGAACAAAAAAATTGAGTTATTTTACAAGTATGTATAGAGAATGTTTAAAAATTAGAATTCTGTTACATTTAAGAACTACTAACAATTATATAAAATTATATTAGGTTTATTTATTATAAAGAGTAAAATTTTTGAAAATAAAATTATAATATTTACGAGTGTTATTACATAAATACTTTTACTACAATAAAATTAAAACTCTTTTAATCTGGTAATCACTTTACGTTTCAAAAAACAGCTTATATTGTCATTTTAATTCACTTTAGAAGTTTTGAAAATTTTACTTTATATCAATCTTACTATGTTATATTATCATTTACATAATATCATTGAAAAACTTCCATGTTGTTAAGTTATTTAAATCATTTAACCTTTATTTACATTTGCAAGTACAGATTGGCACACTTATCATACTAATGTTATAAATGACAAAGTTTGTTTCAGATGCAAAGTTTGTTTAAGCATGTTTGTTACTTTCAAGTAAAACGAAATGAAAGAGTTTGAATGAAGTTTGTCTTTTATTAATCCTTGAACAAAACCAAAGGGGTGTTATAAGTTTTACCGCTATGTTTGTATGCTATCTGTCTGTCTGTCTGTGGCGTCGTACAGCCTAAACGGATGAACCGATTTGGATTTTATTTTTTTCGTTTTAAAGATAATTTAATGAAGAGTGCTAGTCGGTGGAAATTAAACAAAAACTACTTAAAATAGTTAATACCTTTATAAATTATTGAAAATAGAAAAAACACATTGTGTCCGGCTCATTAAGAATGTATATTTTCAATTTGGATGGTGAATTATGTTCTAACTTGACAATATAAGTCGAAAAGTAGGAATACAATTTTCGATATCTGGAGTAATTTTCAAAATATCGATTTGTTTAATTATTTAGCTTTCGATGTTTCGAAAACCAAGGCAGATATCGAAAATTAATTGCTTGTTTTTCGTCTTCATTCATGAAGTTATTACAAAATGCATCATCAAATTTGAAAATAAGGTACAAAAAATTTCAACCACAAGTCTAAACTTTCCTTGACAATCGTATTTCTTTTATTTATGTGGACACGTACAAGATCCGTGTACAAAGTAGCCTAGTGCTGTACTTTAGGAAATGTGGTTTCGTAGAGAAATTATAGTGTTTTCGATACTTTGCATTGAGTTCTATTCATTTTGTCCTGCAAAGTTCATATAATATGTTGTACAGCCACATCTTAGAGAAGAAAATAAATAAATTGTGTTTTTATTACGTTTAAAATAATTTTCAGCTCATTTTTATGTCAAGACTGTAAGGATTACATTTTTTGTATTCGATATTCGTGTGTTAACAGTTCTTTTATGTTTTTCTTGACATTCTTTATCTCTATTTATCCTCCTTAACCTCACATATTTTCAACCTGAGGCTCAAAATTCACTTATCATATCTAAATGAAATTTAGTTTTCTCAACAATGCATCTTAATATGGACAAACAGAACAATACTAGACAAATCTTAAATACATATTTCATCAAGGCATTGTTACCATTATTTTTTCTATTCTAAATTCCAAGACCTTTATTTCCTGATTGCTAGACACAGCACAAAATACTCACAAGCTTGAATAGAAACGGTAAAAAATTATTGTAGAAAAGATACAAAATAAAAGCTTCGTAGAATCACATTCACGTTTAGTGTACTTCTTATATGTGAATTGAAAGTATTGCCCTGTAACAATTTTCGCTTTTATCTTTCATCGTTGCTCCAATATAAACCTACCCTATCTCAACAAAGACACTTTAAAGCTCCTACTCTAATACAGGTATTAGGATTGGATATATTTATAGTACTTAGAATTAGGTTAGTATATGCTTCCTTTCCTTTTATTGTATATTGTAATGAAATAAGGTATGTATAAGGACAAATAATGTTCAGTTAAATATTTAAAAAGTAGTTTATTTTTCTCTCAGTCTTTGAAGGTATATTAAGACTTTCAATTCAGAAGTTTTACTTTTCGAACTTTTATGATTCTCACCAGCTTAGGTTTTGTGTTCAGGTTTTTATCCAATTTATTACATATGGTAATTTTTTGAGCTTGGCAGGTAGAATTTTGTGTTCTGTATGCTTCGATTCTATGATTCTTGACATCGCTTATAATTATTTTTCTCGAATTGACATTTTTCGCTTCGTCTGGTTCAAATAAATTATTTGATGATTCGAGCAAGATTTGGTAGATACACGATTTCTGTGCATCCGGAATTGGATCCGGAGTGTAAAACCCACTTTATGCCCAGATTTGTTCAAAATTCGATCAATCTTGTTATTACAATGATTGTTAAATATAACTCTAGTCCACTTTCTCAAAGAAGGTTGTATCCCTAATTCTCGTCAGTTATAGCAAACTTGGACACACCCATTTCACAAACGATACCAAATTTTAGATAACAATTGCGATCGATAAAATAATTTTTCAAACCCACTAAATAATTTGTTGTGAAATGATTACAAAACGTTTCGTGGTCTTGAGAAATTAATTTAGCTACTGACGATGTTAACGACATCGATATTTAGCGAAACGTAAATAAGTTGTATGTTTTTAATTCTATTTTTAAAATAAATAGAGTTTCTTCATATACAATTTTATTTCTAGCATTCTAGTATTTTGGCTTATAAAACACAACCAAACATGCCTTAAAATCACTTTCTCACTTTATTCCGTGCACAATTTTATCATCAACATAAATCATTGAAATAAAATAACTATACAAGAAATGATATCTGGACCTGATTTGGGGTTTTTTTTAGAGCTCTGTTAAATTTGTCAAAAAGAAATATTACGACAGTATTACTTCCAGGAAGAAAATCAGTAGATTTCATTTTAAATAACTAAACTACAGTACAAGAACGTACTTCTGGTTATTAAAGATATATTGTGTTCTACTTAGAGTAGAACATTTTGTGGTAATAGAAATAAGTAGTCGGTTATAAAGTATGGCCCTTATAAATACTATTTATGTACCATATGTGTCCCAATCTATATTCTAACTTTCTATGTAATATTTTTCTTTTCTATATACGCTACAAGCTGTAATGAATTCGTAAAGGGATACAAGGGTGTATTATTTTTTGTTTGTATGTGTATAAGAAATAATAAATTTTAAAAATAGAAACTGTTATAACCTAAAAAATATAGAGACATATTTACAGTATACTTAAATTAATTTCTTCTCAAATTTTCTATATTAAATTTGCCGCAAATAGAACTGCGAGCACAGCCAGCTTGATATTCGCATGTCGTTTTTCACTTGATGCTTTAACTGAAAAAGAAAAACAATTTGTTTATATATTTGTTTTATTGTTTTTGAATTATCGCCTAAAATTATAATAAGAAAAAAATAAGAATTTTGTAAGCTATACAATAATAAATACAACATTAATATGAACGGCTTTTCTGTTATTTTTTAATTATTTTGACAAAAAAGATCTTTTAACTCCTAACTAAAATATTATTAATCCAATCAAATCTATAAGCTTAAATAGTAATTTCTTTCGACCTATTCTTAAATGGATCGATTTTTTTTTTTTTTTTTTAGAAGAAAATTTTTACCTAACAGTAAGGCTTCACGATTGTCTATGAGTGCAGGTGTCATACGTTGAACGACACTTTCACGATCACCTTGCCATAATACAGGTGACACTACAGCAATGCATCGTACTTTCATGGAACCATCCATAAAATGATGAGCACCCACAATAAAATGTAGACCTAACCATGAAGTCATCAATCCATGTGGATGTACTTGTGGTGGATACTTCACCAATTGAAGAGGGCTTTCCACCTAAAAAGAAAGAAAAAAATTTTATTTCAATGATTTGAAGGATTCATTTTCATTTTATCAGTTACCTTTTGATCGTTAATATACCAATGCAAAACAGAAGCTGGATAAGATTTACCAGACGTACAATTTAAGCTCATTTCATCACCAATTTGATATTGAAGCTGTTCGCCACTTATCATTGGATCATCTTTAGGCAAATCTGAAACAAAGAATATAAATATGTAGATAATATTATAAAATTAATGATTTTACCATAAAAGCTGATGAAAAATATTTTACTACAATTTTTTTTCATAGATAGAGAGTCTTGGAACCTGAAAGTTCTCAGATTATAGTTATACAAAAACATAATTCCTTAAAAATCTTAATAAACTGTTAAGATGGGTCTTTCAGACTTGTTGCTTATAACTACATTTTATTTTTTGTATTTTCAGAGTTAATTTCAAAAAATTGTTGTCACCATTTCTTAAAGAATATCTGGATGACCGAGCTTTGCTCGGTATTCTTAAAAAGACACAAATTTTATCACTAATAGAAGACCGTTTTAAATGTCTCCACACAAATACCAATTTGAATCATTAACTACGATATACACCAATAGATGCCAGGAAGAGTTATAATTTGCATTGCCGGTTTCAGTTTTTCATGAAAAAACGAATAAAACGACGTTTTTTTTTAAATGAAACCTTGTTAGATCGACTTATCGCCCCAAAAAACCCCTACATCCTCATTTTCATGAAAATCGTTGGAGCCATTTCCAAGATCGTAAATATATATATACAAGAATTGCTCGTTTAAATATATAAGATTATATTAGGAGATGTACGTAAAATGTACAATATCTCAATTCATCAGGTTCAAATTGAGGTTTTGTAGGTCTTTTATAATTTACGGAGGAGCAGAGTGAAGTGTAGTATAAGTTGAAAAAGTGAAGTAAAATAAGTAATGCTGCGGATCACGTGGACATACACCAGTGATAAGACATAACGTAATGAACATGTGCTGTGGATTTTTATGACTATATATCCAAAAAAATTTATTTTTTGTTATATCCTATCAATAATAACTTTCCAAAAAACTTCATATATATGCTTTCTTAGTCTGTCCTTGGTATTGAAAATTCTTTCAAAAATTTTCGAAACTTTTGAAAAACCAATTAAATGGCGGTCGAAAGGTCGCCAAAATTGTGTTGGTTTTTTATACTCTTCCAATTTATGAAAAATAATGCAAACATTAATATTCAACACTTTATAAAGGGTATTTGAAAAATTAACAGTCAATTGTTCGTTTTCACTTGTTTATATTATCGTTCAGGTTTGGAACGGTGATAACTCTATTAATTTAGCTTAAGTAGAAAGGCTTATTCGTCACCGACCACACTCACTTGGAAATCCGAGTCCCATTGTTTAGATTTCCATTGGTCTGTCATTAAGTTGCAAGTCAATTTCGCCCCAAAAATTTGTTATTCATGGCTTAAATAAAGGAATTATGTAGTGTGATTATTGTGACATTCACAATATATTTTAAAAGTTAACTATTTTCTTTTTGCTATATTTTTATATTTTCCAGTAGTGATATTTCGCACTCATAGAAATCAAAGATAAGAGAAATTGAGTGAACGAAAAACATTGTTCATGATGATATTAACCAGATGTTTTTAACATAACAAGTCACAAATAATAATACACTTTTATTATAAGTAACATTAGATATGACACCAAAAAAGGAATCTCATCGCATAACTAATTGTTTTTAATTTACACAAAAACCCTTTTGTACATCTTATGTATAAAATAAATTAATAATATAGTGTGACAAATAATTCATTTTATTCATATATAATGAAAGTAAGAAAAAAGGCTAACTGGTACAAACAAATGACAAACAAGGTACAGGTAAAATGTACAGGACATATCAGGGTAACTATTCAGGGTAAGAAAAAATATTCTTGTAACAAAAACGGTGTTTTATTATGTTTAATGTAAGTATTTAACCGTCCGTCTAAGGTGAAGTTAAACCTTAACAATATTCCTGAAATACCAGCAAGAATAGATGAAAAAAGGACTATTAAAATTTCTCTTTATAAAAATTCATTTTTATTTGGGTACAATAAAATTTGACTTTCTTTCGTAGCTTAATAAAATAAATGCTCGTTATTTTTAAGATTTCCACATCTAAAAATTAATTTATAGTTAAATATTTGCCAGAGAAATAAATGCACAAAAAAGTAAAAAATAATTTTAAAGTACCGACCGCAGTCAATACTTTCCTTGTAAGAAATTACACTTTTAAGTTGACCTTGAAATAGGACTACTCTATTAACAAAAATATACGGCTTGAATCGAGAATCTTCCTCCTTTGTGATCGATTAAAAAAAAGCATATTAATATTTTATACCGTTTTGTTTTTTATTTTTAACTATAGCTATGAACTACCCGCTTCACTGTGCAACTTCAATTTTAAATACAAAGATTACTATGTTACAGCCTTCACTTCATATGCCGTCACTTATCCTCCTTTTGTTCACTATCTCATCGATTTTATTATTTTCTTGCGGAACCCTAATTTTGAAATCAATCCATGTTACTCGCTGATAAGGAAGCTTTCTATTCTATACCTACAATAATTTTTTAAATCAGTATCTACATCTATATCTTGAAGGCTGTGGTCTAGTTCATATTCTCGGTTGCTTTTACCTCTGTTGCGTTAATTCCAGTTTCACATTTTGTAATGACTCCGTAATTCTTTGTGTTTCTTCTTAATTTCATTTACTGGGCTGTAAGCTAATTTGCCGACGTTATCCCACCAAAACTTTCAGCGTGTATTTTTACCCTCTTTCGGGTAAAATTTTCCTAAAATTTGATGGTCGTATTTATTTATATCTAATCAAAAGCCTAAAAAATATGTTTCAAGCTTCCAGCATTAAAAATGACGTAGTTTCCATACAATCTTTCATTCGCTATTTCAACCCCTTACAGTACTTTTTTAGCATTAAAAGTAATCTATGTGCTTTCTCAGGTTCCAGACTATCTCTGAACTAAATTTCTTTCAATCCGTTCATATCACATTATAGTAGCATCCCCTCAAACTTTCATCCTCTATTTCAATCCCTATCATCCTATGATGTAAGGTATAAAAAGTATATAAAAACTATGTCCTGTTGACTATGTCCTTTATCAGGTTCTATACTATCGCTCTACCCAATTTCATTTAAATCAGTTCAGTAGTTTTGCCCTGATCGCGTAACATAAAGACAGGTAGGCAGAGTTATTATCGCATTTATAATATAAGTAATGCTTAAAATTGAATAAACTCAATTTGGTCACCTATAAGACCTGCACGGTGATTACCCGTGACTTCCCGTAACATGTGGCATTCTGTACAATACTTATATTGTATACTTTCATACATGATGGTAACATTATTATAAATACTTATCTCGTTGTGTCATCATTATTATTATTATTATTATTATATTCTTCTCTAACTTACCTACAGTTATACGTTGGTACCTACATAGTAGGTAACTAAATAAGTATGTATACAAAACATATATAAACATTAAAACAAAAGAAAATAGGATTGTAGGACAATGAGATGTGTTTTATAATGAAAGAAAAACTTATGGAAATCTTACTGTAATATTTATTATTGTTATGATATTCACATCAGACTACATTATGCATATATATACGACCGACGTATATGAAATCTATTGTGTTAAGAAAATGAAATTCTTCGACACTGATTTTAATATTAAAGACGAAGTTTTTTTTATTTAGAAATATGTTTTCTTACTGAATCTTATCTGGTTAATAAATAGCAGTAACACTATGAATCAAAATACACGCAACGATATTTAATCTATTCGATTTTTGTTAGTCTATCTGTGGACTGTTTTAATCTATTATGGCAAATAGCTCGTTTTATAGTTATTCTATCAAAAATAACATAAACAAAAATGTCAGGGTTTGATGGGAGACATCAGGTTCTGACATCAGATTTGACCTAGTTCTCCGAGTTGCTTTATGGTAAATTTAGATCCTAAACGGTAAGTGATACAATAATCTTTAAATTAGAAAGCTGATTCTTATTAAACAACTAACATTTTTAGTTTTGGAGAAAATGAGACTTACAAATATGGCATTATTGCATTTAATCGAAAGATAATACGCTGGCTTTAACAAAATATTTTAGACAAAAGTAAGGGTCATTCGCCTGTGCTAATTTCTTTCAAGTCCAGGTAAATTTTCAAGATCATTTAAAGATCAAGGCCATTTGAAAACTTGAATCAAATAACTCATTCATTTCGAGGAAAACTGAAACTAGAATTGCCGGTCAAAATCATGGACGCAGACATTTGCCCTCTATTTCCCTTGAAAAGTTTCGGCTTAAGCCTATTTTTGTAGCTAGCGAGTTTTCTATCAATTAAATGACATATATACCCGAAAGCTAACCATTTTCTAAATATAAAATATGCTAATTTTTTTATAAGGGACATTTACTAATTTAAAGTGTTATTTTATCTTTTGCCTTTTAGGATTTAAATTGAGTATTAAAGTAACCTGGATAACAAGGTTCAATTTGATATCATAACATGCCCCCCCCCCCCCATCAAACTCTACAGTTTTTGTTTTCGTTTTTTTTTTTTGATTGCTTAGCTACAATACGAGCTATTAGTCAATTGATTAAAATGGTCTATCTAATGGTCTAATGGTCTGAATATATCAATGCTTATTTAGAAATGTTTGTAATATTATCGAATGTGATTCTCCTCCCTCTTATCTTTTTAAATATGAATGATATTTAATTGACTTCCAAGGAAGTCGTATGCCGCCCACATTGAATTTTATAATTTAGGTGAAATAAGGGTATTTTTTATTTGAAACAATTTACCAAATAATGTAATCAGAAAATTACTCTCCAATAGCTTTCTAAGTGTATAATTACAATACTTTTTTTAAAGAATATATTCGTATAAAATACCTAATTTTCTCATAACGCCCTCAATTCTCGCATATTATAACAACCACGTTTCGTGTTAAACAATTTATTAAATGAATTTATGTTATCACGAACATTTTGCAATAAATTGTAATTTCTAATGTATGTGAATTTGTAACAAAATATAACAGCAAAACCATAATAATAGATTTAGAAATAATAACATAAATTGTAACAGTTTACCACATTCAGCCAGGTTTTGTATAAACTGTTTTTTTTTATTTGATGAATTGATTTGAAACAATTGTTGAGACGCTTTACATAATATTTTAGCCCAAAATCCCCATTTGAATTTCCCAATGTATAATATAAAAATGAATCGCTGAATGTATTGCTAAGCGCAAATCTCGAGAGCAGCTAAACCGATTTTGCTAATTCCTTTTTTATATTATTCCTTGAAGTATGAAGATGGTTTTTTACGGAGAGAAAAATTTAAAAAATTGCCTGAAAAAGTCTAAAAACAACATTTTTCTATATTCCCATACAGAAGATTCGTAATAATAAATAAAAGTCAATTGAAACTTTAATCTACCATACCATACAGTTTAAGTGTTAGTAGAGGGGTTCGGGGAAAGCAAAACAATACAACGACTGCATTCAAACGACTTCATTGGGAGCAACAAAAGTAGTTCGGGAAAATCATGCCAACTTTTAAGGTTTGTAATAGTATTTGCAATTGTATGTTTATTAATCATAACTTTATACTTTTCCCCTTTACGGATGAGAAATCTGAAAAATATTAAAAAAAATAAAGCATCGACTGTTAGGCGGTACAAAGTTCGCCGGGTTAGCTAGTATTTTATAAAAGAGAAATATAACACAACAGATTGTCAAGTAATTATATAATAAATATAAAAGAGATATCTATTTTGCCGTGATTTGCGGATGAATTAGTTAAAAAATCGAAAGATATAGTCAAAGGAAAACGAAAGTTAGAGCCTTGTTTTCGAACAAAACGAAGTCACATGAAATTTACATGTTTTTTACGGCAGTCACTAGAAGTAAAAAAAATCAAACTTTTTAATTTATTTAAAAGAAAATTATTCTGAATAGTTTGAAAATTTTACAAAAACTTTAATTGTAAAACAAAATTATTAAGTGTTAAAACAAAATTACTAAAGTATTAAAACGAAATAAGCACGGTAGCTTCCTTTGAAATAATTTTGTCGGATTGGTTGACCATCTGACTGATCGTTTGATTCTCAAGATACCAAAATTATCGGTCTGATGTTTCCTGCGGCAGGTTTACCAGACTTGGATTATAATATCGAAATTTTGTACGACAGTTTTCAACATGATCTCAATACCATTTTCACGGAAATATATGGACAAATTAATGATTAAAGTGTATCAATCAAATCGTAAACTTGGCACCATAACGTTTTTTTTATCCCTCTGAGTAATTTTAGTTCTGAAATTTTGTAAAACTATTTACTCTTTTTTTGACTCTATTAGCTCTAGAGTGGTTTTTATTACTTTCCTTTATTCTGTTTTGTAGAACTTTTTAATCAACGGTTTAAATACAATAGTCAAGAAGTAAAATGATTCTGAAAAGTTTCTATTCGTTGCAATTTTAGTTCCCTCTGTACCATCGACCTACATTGAAACAAAATTATTTTAAATATTTGAAAAATTTAAATAGTAAAATAATGATTATATTAATTTTGATGTGCGCCGTTGTTAAAGTTTTTGAAAATAATAAATAGTTATAAAACAGGAACCAAACATTATGCGATTGTTATTATCTATCTATGGGGTGCATTAATAAAAAGTAGGAGATACATTTTCAATCAAAGGGGATCGTTTCAAGGTCTACTTCATTTATGTAATGGAAGTAAATATTTTCTTAGCAGATTTGTCTTTTTGGATACCAATTATTTAATTTGAAGCATTGTATTCTTATTCTTCTTTTTTCACTCCTTTTTTATACGTTTTACCGTTTTTGAAATAAAGGGCGCTCAGCTATAAGTTTAATTTTAGTTTTAAAATTCCATTCAACTTAATAAAAAAAAACTAACCATTTAATTTTTAAATATTATCAACATAGCGGTCAAACTTATAACACCCTTTTTTTTCGTTTAGTAGGAATATAACAAATTTGTTTAATAAACCACATTAAACAAATTTATGAAATAACATTTTGTTTTAATTGACGTCTAAGAAGAAACATATTTGATTTATTTATGATGATCATCCTATACATGGTATTGATGTATGTATCTATTATATTACAAAATATCTAATTTTATAACAAATAATTTTGGTTTTAAGTTGAATAATATTATAAAATTATTTAAAATATTTTGATGCTAGTGAATATTTATTAGAATATTGTTTATTTTATATTATACAAACATTATATCATACACCCTAATAACTTTTGACAGTATATTGTAATAATTTTCTCATTTATTTCATAATTCACGTAGATTCAATAGAGCCCGTCAACATTTTCTTCATTTCAGAATATTTTCTACTCAACTATAGGGTAAGATTAAGTACCTATTGTCAAGTGTCTCTTCAATCATTTTGTAGTTCTCCGGCATGTATTATTATTTATTGAACAGTATTTGCATTGAAATAAGGGTATTTTAGCAGAATATAGGGAGGCTCATGACTGGTTTACAATGTGTTGTTGTCCACAATATACTTAAAATGAGTTTTGTTACACTATATTCCACTTTTAAACATATCGTTAAATTTAAAGGAGATAAATTTTTAGACACCTTGCATTTCTCGATTCCTCGAATTAAAATTTTCAATCATAATTTTATTTGTATTGATTTCGAAGTATTGGTAATACACAGAGTTGGTAATTTTTATCTATAATGGCTAATAGCTCCTTTCGTAGTTAACAAATCAAAAAATAACTCAAATAACAAAATTTGTAGAGTTTGATGAGGGACATCATGTTCTGACATCAGAATTGAATTAGTTCTTCGGGTTTCTCTAATAGCCAATTTAGATTCTAATTAATAAGAAATACAATAACACTTTAAATTAGAGAGTCGATCTCAAAAAAAAATAACAATTATTGTTTAAGGTAGTACCAGCATGAAATCACTTTTCGACAGATTTGGCCGAATTTTTTTTCTCGGGTTTATAATAGCTTTATTTATGAATTCCTAAAATTTCATAATTTTTGACCGTTTAGATCGCGAGATATTTAAAGACAAAGTTCGCGATTTTGAGGGTCATGTCCCATTTAAAGCATGTAAAATGTCCGGTCTCTCCAACTATTTTTTATGATATTATTATATATTGAAGAAAAAGTAGAAAAAAATGTTTATACAATACAATTCTAAAAAAAAAATTTAGAAATTAATTTTCACTTTCGAGATATTAATTTTGACGTAAATTGATCGAAATTGGGACGTTGGCATAATTATTTCCCATTTTAAACGGTCAAAATTTCTGAAACTTTGGGAATTAATAGTAAGCATTATTAAATTCTTAAATTTAATTTTTCGTTAAATTATGTCGAAAAAAAAATTGTACCATTGCTTTAACATAGAAACTGCAAATACCATGCTGGAACATCGTTAAAACATTTTTGGACGAAATGCGGCTTAAAAATATGTCATTAGTCCTTTTAATCGAAAGAAAAGTTGTAGGATTTTCAAAGTTTCAATCAAAGACACTCTATGATGCTGTTTCCTAGAATGAACTGTAACGGTTAAATGTAGAACAGAGCACCTTTGAAACAATCAGTCGAGTGATTACAGGTATATTAGGGTGTGAACCATGATACATTATGAAGCTTTTCTATGATTCGTGCCTCATGTACCATGGTTGACGCTTTTTTATCGATAGTAAATACTGATAAAATTTCAACTATTCAATTTTTCCAGAAAATTTACTGTTAACCATTCATATAAATAGACATTTAATACATTTTGATATCTAAATAAACGTATTTGAAAAACACATAAATTTAAATTTTTGTTCTAGGTACTATACCTTCCCCCATATAATATTTGGAAGAAAATTAGATAATTATCAAGTGTTGACAGCTATGTTTTGTGTCATTTTAATAACAAGCTATCAATCGTGCGAATTTTTAATAATTTTTGAAAATATCAACAAAATTCTTATTAATATATATAAAATGGGGTTGTACTCCCCTCGTTGTAGACATTATAATATTTTCTATTGCATACCAGGTTTTTTTACTTCGTTGATAACCAATTTTGCATTTAATTCAAAGCATTCAAAGTGAATTATGTGGTAGCTTTACCACTTTAAAATTTATCCTCACGTCTGTCTAGTTTTTGGGAGAAATAAGGTCTAGAACAAGCATTTTTTTATAAACATCGTTATCATCCGCTGCTTTGTAAGTTGATAATTGGGGATGAAAAAAATTTTGTTACTTTATCTTGTACACATGATCGAGTCAAAGAGATGTGTAATTCCAATTATTACCGACGACAATAATATTTTTTATACATGTTGTATTATAGACAAATTATCTTTTAATGGAAAACAGAAGAGAGTTATTTAAAATTATACGAAATTATAAAAACTTAAGGCAAAGTAAATTATCTTAAAAGAAAAAGGATAAAAGGACATTTTTTAAAACAATAGTAAATAGAATGATAACTATAATTGAAAAAAGAAAAGTATCAACATTTTTGACATTTCTTCAAATATACATGAGATACCTTACATATGTATGATCTAAGTTTCAATATCATCTCTTAAAAAAAAAAAAAAAAAAAAAAAACATAAAAACTAAGTTTTTGACAAAACTTAATATTTTTAAATTCATCTCTTATAAAATATGAATAAAGTATTTCGATACACACATTCATGAATATAAAGAAAAAAAGTTGTAAAAATGAAAAAAGTATTAAAAAGTTTTTATTTGTATGTGTGTTGTTAGACTTTTTACAACATAAGAGAGCATAAAACATCCATCCTTTTGGATTGAAAATGTCTCTACACATTTTTTAGATACTTGACTTTCGTATACAAAAATTGCTTTACGAAGCATTTTTTTATGATTTATTCAGCTTTTTTCAAACATCCGAAGAGTCTATCTGTTTTTAAATAGTCTTGGTGCGTGTCTATATGCGAAGAGTCAGTTTTCGACGGATAATTTTTGACATGCTAAGATGGTCCTGCTTACCGCTACTAAAAACAATCTTATAATTTGTTTAAACTAAAACAAATTATGGAAAGTGAAAACAAACAATTGACTGAGTTAATTGCTGAAATACCATGTATAGACAGTGTTGATTACTCTGTCACATTACACATATATACATGTCACACATATAACTGATATACAGTGATGTTTACGGAAAAAATTTCACACAAAGGTGGTTAATTTTTGTATAGGGACATTTTTTTCATTTAGCCTTTTGTTCTCTAACGGTTTAAAAGATGGGTCCTACGGACCCAAGGCTCAATTAACCTATTTTGCTTATTTACGAACTCCTTTCACGTCCTCAGCACGCTATAAAAATTTCAGCCCGATATCTCTTTTCATTTTTGAGTAATCGTCATGACAGACGAGAGACGACAGACAGACATACAACCGGAAAAGGACTAATTAGGTGATTTTATGAACACCTATAACAAAATTTTATTCATAGAATCAATATTTTTAAGCGTTACAAACTTGGGGGGACTAAACTTAGTATACCTTGGTATATTTCATGTACATGGTATAATAATTCATTCCTTAAAATGTATTATTTTATTACCTACTAGTTTGTGGAAGGTTGTTCAAATTTCACATTGCTTAAAAAATAAATATTAATTTGGTTTCCAAGTTAGTGTGGGTTCTTTTTAGTTGCTTAAATGCCAACCCACAAGTCATTTCTCAATTCGGTTCAAACCAATACATGAAACTACCTCTAGAAACTCCATATATTATAATAAATAGGATATTAGGACTAAACGAGCACTACTTTTAAATTTAAAAAAAATATGCGGTTTCTTACAGTATTTTCCTAAATAAGCATTATATTTTTTTTACTTTTACTTTTATTTGAGTATTAGTAATTTCTAATTTTAGCGTGTTTTAGTTTTATTGGGAATTTTTTCAATTAAAATTATAAATCTCTACGCCAGTGTCTAAATAATTTTATTTCATGTAACAACATTTATTTTCTAATTTTCATTCCTATACGGTAGTTATCGTGAGTAAACTTTAACTTATTTTTTAAAGTAATTCATATTATAAAAGATTCAAGATGATTGAAAGTGAAAAATGAAAAGTAAATACATTTTGGATTATATCAACAAAAAATGAAAGTTCATATATACGTTATTAAAACATCAATTTTCATTTTAGTTGTAAAAAATTTTGATTTAAAAATACAATGCATTACCAATTGTTCAAAATTAATTATACTTCGTAAAATTATCACAATGATCAAAATTCGTATTACATTTTGGGTAAAAAAAAAACCACTATCTATACATTTTACAAAAAAAAATTTATCTCTTATATATTTTTATTTTTGCATTTAAACTTTATATAAAAAGCATTTATTTGAGATACAAATCATACCTACGTGTTTCCCGTAATATATATGATAGACCCTTGGGAATAACATCACCTGTCAAGAGTAACTTTTATAGTAACAACAAGCATATTTTAAAAAAGAGAAGTAAACTTTTCTTACTCTTAAAAATAACATTTTCATATTTCTTATGTTTTCTAGGTAAAAAGTTATTATAATGAAAAATTTTTATGTACCATGAATTAATGTATTAGTTGTTTATGTTAAGATGTATGTTCTACCATGGCAACAAATTAATTATATTAATATAGAACACGAGAAAAACCCAAGAAATGATTACGCAAAGGTTTATGTAAATATGTCTGTACAAATATGAGAAATATTCGTTAGCAAAGTATGGACTTTTAGGAAATCTATAGCAACGATGCCCTACTCATTTAAAAATTGATATTTAAAAAAACTTTTGCAACAAGTTTTTGCGTTTTTGATAGAATGTACATATTCTATCAAAAACATGATAAGTGAAAGGCGTTCCTAAAAAATCAAGTTTTTTAAGAATCATCATTAAATCGTGTATATTTATGCATTTTTGTTCATGCTCGTTATAAGAAGGAAAATTTTTAATATCCGTTACGGTGTTAAATTTATCGATTTGAGTTGTTAAAGTTTGCGTTTTTCATTACTGATCAAATGTTGCAAAAAAATCTGATCCACAATTTTTAACGATCTGATGACAAAGTATATTAATAGGTTTGACAAAGAATATGCTTTTTCCTATGTCAATCTTTGGACAGGAAAACCTTCTACCCGATCCGCTTCTATTAATTAACAGTATTAATTAACAGTGCAGAAATGTATTAATTATTATCTCGTAAATTGATTCCATTATAGATAAGATATAATTTCTACGTAAACCAAGAATAAAAACCATTCCCTTTTAAGAAAACAAAATTTATCAATTTGTTTCAAAATTTTTTATATACGTCATATACACACGCTCTTCTGATTATTCGCAAACCTCTAATTTGTTTTATTTGTAACTATTAGTGTTCACTAGTTATTGTACGAGAAACGTGAAAAACGATAATCTATGTATCAAAATTTTAACGTTAAAAATGTTAAAGTGTCAAATTTTAAAAGGATCTTAAGATTATTTTACTTTTTACTTTTACTTTTCATAAAATGTATCATTAGATTTATAACTAATCAGTATTTTCACTTAAGTATAAAGAATAACTTTTAAGTTGTATTATTTTTTATAATCTGCAATTGCAAAAATTAGAAAAAAATTTACAAGATGAGACTAGCCCAAACTCAACTTGAACCGGTATCCCACAGAGTCACAAATATAACAATAAATCATAATTTTGATGTCGAATTGGCCATATTACCCATAAAAACGTAAGATTAGACTTGATACCTGGAAAATAACCTCTAATTTGTGTGGCAATACCCACGTATGACGTCACTAGTGGGTATATTCCTCTTTCTTTAATTAGCAATTTTAAATTTTTATATCTTGTATGCTAGTTAAGATTTTAAAAAACTAACTTCACTTTTCTATTCGTGAAGTGATCGGACTAAAAAAATATAGTCCGATCTACTGTCTTGCGTTTCAAACTACAAAAGTTAAAAAATCGGATTTTTTTTTTTAACTCAATTCAAAAAGTTTTTCACATAATGAAAATTAATAAACCAAAAATAATTATATCTAGACCATAATTAATTTTCTGGTTGATAAAACTTTATTTAAAAAACAAAAACAGTACAAACAATAAAGAATAAAGAATAAATAAAATTATGAGTTCATATAAATTACATTCTTGTAACATTTAACATTGAAAATATTAAACATTATAAAATATTAAAATAAAGTAGCATCATACTTCAAACATATATAACCAAGCATATATATTTATATCACTAGATTTTCTAAAATAATAATTTTTATTTTATGTCGTGACTAACAATATTCCCTAACATTATTCAACATTTCCCAAAGGATATATAAACAAAATTAAATTATTTTAATTCCTATAATATAAAATATTGAAAAAAAAAAAAAAAAAATTATAAGCATAATTATATTTAATTTATTGTAAAATCTCAATAGTATTACGTGTATATACGTATACTTCATGTAAGCATGTATTAAAACTACACCCTTGCTCCCTCTCTAGTCTTTACATATACATATACACGACACAGAAATAGTACACCACCATAGTACTATCCGATTACTAAATTGACTATTAATGGAATCAAATCGTAAATTATTCCATATACAAGGTATTAAACACCCTACCGTGATTCACCCTGCACGTTAACTACACACAAACACAAGTGTAATAATGTGCTGGTGAAATAAACACAGTGTATTGCAAAATTTAATTCTGATAACAGGAAAGGCGAAACTTTCTAGATGGGTCTAGGCATACTTATTGATAGTTATTGAAATAAATACCACGATACTCGAAATAAAATTGTAAATTAAGAAATTCTATTTAAAAAATACAATTAAAAAACATACAACGGACTTACATGTCGCTAAATATCGATATTACGAATGCAACGCAATCATCGTCAGTAGCAAAATTTATTCGTATAACACATTACAAACATTTTACGCAAAATTAAAAATGAAGAAAACATTACCAACAAAACAGTAACGATTTACAAAAAATAAAAATACCAAAATTATCACAAATTTGAAGAAAAAATTTCTCAATAGCACCAATTTTTTTGTAAACATTTCACAACAAATTATTTAGTGGGTTTGGAAAATTCTTTTATTGACCTTAATTTATATCTAAAATTTGGTATCGTTTGTGAGATGGGTGTGTCCAAGTTCGCTATAACTGACTAGAATTCTTTTATGGCTTGGCCTTTAACAGTTGTCCATTTTATCAATTCAGAGTCAGGTATAGGACCTTTATCCCAGTTCAGAGTCTATATGTATAATACCTCTCACTTAGACGCATTGGTTAACGCATGTATTCTGTTATACTAATGATATTGGTATGCCTAGATGGTACAAAAACGGCCTGTATAGTAGGGAAACGCTTATAATTTTAAAGGTTTCTAATGTGATGTAGAACATAAACACATTTTTTAAAATAAAAACATTCTGTAGTATATTTAGAATTAGCATTGCATCCGTGCGAAGCCGGGACGAGCTGCTAGTACTTGATATACTAAAGGCAATATATATTTGATATAATTCATATGAAGGTGCATGGTATAAAAATATGAGAACACAGTTGAGTAATTATTTTTATAATTCATAGCTCATAGAGTAATTTATTCGATTATTCAGATTTTTTTTTTGTATGGAAAAAATTGACAAAATTTTACATCAGTCAATTTTTCATCATTTTAATTATTCAGTAAGAAATTTTGAGTTTAATTGGATTTCTCATTTTTTAATTAGCTAGAAATTATCAAAGACTTAATGTTTTAACCAGAGCAACTTCATTCTAATGTATAAGCACCTTTATATTTTGACTAATAAATGAGGATGCTTATATAGGTTTCGACAGCATAGTTTGATGAGATAAAATGGCGTCTTGTAAATTATTCCGGTTTGGTCTAAAACATATGATAGCCTTGATTGTATTGATTTACATGTAAAATATTGACTACATTTTGCAACACTTTATCTGCATAAAACATATAATGCATATACATATATATACATATAAACACATACCTATGTATACGCTTCATTGCATGCTTTAATAACTGAAGTACAGTTATGCAAGAATATTGAGTAATAAAATTATTGTTATAAATATGGTAATTTATTAATAATAATAAAATTTATTGATTTATATTAAAGTATGGAATTTATTCCTAGAAAATAAGAATTCTATTAGGAGGAATAAATGAAAGCCAAAACTAATTAAACTATTGATACGTCTTAGAACAAAATGCAATCGCAAAATCATTATACCATGTATAAAAAATATACCAAGGTATACTAAGTTTAGTCCGAAGTTTGTAACGCTTAAAAATATTGATGCTATGAACAAAATTTTGGTATAGGTATTCATGAAATCACTTAATTAGTCCATTTCCGGTTGTCTGTCTGTCGTCTGTCGTCTGCCCGTCTGTCATCACGATTGCACAAAAACGAAGAGAGATATCAAGCTGAGAAGAGAGATATTTCAGCTCGATATCTTTTTTCGTTTTTGAGTTATCGTGTCCACAGACGGACGGACGGACAACCGGAAATGGACTAATTAGGTGATTTTATGAACACCTATGACAAAATTTTTTTCCTAGCATCATTATTTTTAAGCGTTACAAACTTGGGACTAAACTTAATATACTATGTATATTTCATATATACATGGTATAAAAAGCATTAATAATGCTTATGGTCCGGGTGGTTCCCGGAAAAAAATTCCATGAAAATAACTGAAAGATTACTTCCTATAAAGTATTTGTCTTTTATATATTTATTCTTTCTCCACTTCGGCCCCACTCTATCTTAAGAAATATTTGAAGGCGAGCTTATTTCACCACCAAAAAAATCTGATTTTTTGAAATTATTATTAATTATTATTTTTCGTTTCGTTTGAAAGGTAATTTAATGAATAATGTTTCAAGTGCGAGTTTAGGGTTCCATACCCGTAAAAACTAAAATAAATTGGCGATGATCTTCCAAATTGGCTCATTTTTGAAAACGCTTTAAGGATAAAGGTAATTAAATTAAGAGTGTTCTTATATATGTTAAAAGTGTGGGTTCGGTTTCTTATATATGTTTAAAGTGGGTTCGGTACCCGAAAAACTTTTTTGGGGTGGGTTCAATATATATTTTAATCAAATATACTTTATCTTTACTTTTATCTGTGAATACCAGCGAGACGAATCATTTCCGATACAAATATCATAAACGATACCTTTAAGCTATATAACTAGATTCAAATCCATGCTTTAAATATTTTACCAGCTCTTGGATTAATACTGCTACTTTATAAACGATCACATATTTAACCAAAGTAGGTACGTTTTGTAAGCAGTTCTAAGAAGTATTCCATACACATAGAAAATATTATTTTTGATACCCGTATGACGATGATAGTGTCCTTAATTATATTGAACGTTCAATTACTAGATGTAGCTAGGTATAGGTAAATCGATGATATTGTAGCTTATGTTATTATAACCGTTACCGTGGTTTGGTAATACATACTACGTAACAATATTGTATTTCATTTACTAACAATGTTTGTTATAATAATAAACTAAAGCATATATTCTGTGTAACAGTATATAAAGCGGTTCTATACCTATAGCTTGTATTATTTAATGTGATTAATATACAAACTTGAATAAATATGAGGTTCGAAGCCTTAGTGCTGTTATATCTATGTATTTGTTTAGAACAGTTATATAATGCTCACATTAGGTTACAAAAAATCGTGAGCAGCAGTGTTCTATCACGACATTTTCTAATAGAATTTTGAAGTGAAAATTTCTTTAGGTCCGTTAAACTTTTATAACTAGTGTACTATGGAATGTAAAAACTGGACAAATTGATAATTTAATGGTGTTATATATTCAAATATTTCAATAACCTTTTTTTTCAATAAATTTCAATAAATAAGCACCTTACTTGGTTTACTTGGCACCTTTCAAAATTTTTTAGTTGTTACTTGAATTTCTAACATTTTTTATATTCGTAAATATTTTTATGACTTTGTAAAGGCATAGAACTTATCGCAATTATTCCAATCACCTCCAATTATCATCGAGTCGTGAAAGCTAAGTAAGAGCTTACAATCATTTTCCATCTAGTCTATTAAAGGCGTTCATCACACTATTTATCTAGCTTTTTCTAATAGTAAACTCCTTTATGCTCCTATTAGATGTGAATGAAAAATTTTTAAAAATGTCTCCCACTAAAAATTTTTAAATAACTGAATAAACAAACGAATGGGAGATAATGATTTTATAGCTTAATTATCAAATTTCAATAAAATAAAGGCTTACGGGGAATTTCGTTATTTAAGCACTAGATTAAAATAATAAAACATTTGTTTAGATTTATTATTTAATGTAAGACTCAATAGTATACAAATGATCAGTAAAAATTAAAATAAATTGGTCGAAAGTATAATTTATATATTCATTGACGGAATCCAAAAATTTCTAGCTTTCTTTAAACAATTAATTTATTGATATTGAGAGCGTATGTTAACCCATATAAAAGTTTATTATGAAATATGTTTTATTTATGTAAAGCAATAAAGTCAAATGGATCGTCTATCTATTTCCAAGACTGTCAGCTGTCAATGCATGAACTAATAGGATATAAAATCTAAATTTCAACCAATATAGATAAATATACACAAATCTACCGTTATACTCGTTATACTGTTATGTATAAAGGGTATCCCAATCGAGAAAAGTTTTTAACGAAAATATTGTAGTGCTCAAGAGGGCATTAATAACTGGTAGTTGCAACTCGCCAACTGGCTATAATAACTCGTGCTAATTAAAATCAGAAGAAGTCCGGAATTTAGTTAGTACAATTTTGCCTACCAAATGGCAATACTTGTGCTTACAATTTTAAAAGACCAGTAAAAATCATAAACATATAAGAATAGACCACGTTAGTAGCGGACGATTGTTTAAGTGGGATACCAGATTCGGTAAAAAGAGAACGATGCTCATACGTACGTTTTGTCTGTTTTTTGGGGCGTGACTTACTGTCCACTTACAGTAAGCGCTGTCCAAGACTGTTAATGCGCAAACGCAACTAAAAAGAAAAAAACGTACGTCAGAGCATCGTTCTCTCTTTATGGAGTCTGGACAGATCACGCCTACTTCTTCAGTCTATTCTTATGTCTATGATAAAAATATTTAAGTTCAAATCAGATAAATCCCGTCAACCGGCGACATAAATTTGTACTATTCAACAGGAAGTAGACCGGTTTTTCAGTAGTTCCCATTTAGACCATATGATTAGTTTATCAATAGGTATTGAGACAGCAAAATCAGATATATCTAGATGTGTCAGCTTTTTAAAAAATCATGTAAAATTGTAAAATTTAACATTTTGCTATAAACAACTTTTGCAAAATCATTTTTTAGAAAAACGATATATCAAAATCTAAAACAAAATTATTTACATTCTTATTAGAGGAGTAATTTATGGTATATTAAGATCATTTTCGGTAGCTTATTCGAGTATTTGAGGCCAATAATACATTTATTTGTTAATTAATTTTTTATTTGTTTTTCAAAAGGTCGTTCAAACAAAAGTTGCATGCTCTGATATGAAGAACAATTGCCCGATCTAAAGAATATTATCATTATATTCTATCAGTAACAAGCAGAGCTGATTATTAAACAAGTCTTGCAAGTTTGGACCCAACCTCGCAGCTTAGACGCTGCTAAATCACATCAGTTCGACAAATAAAAAAAAATTTATATTTAAATTCATACTGTATATGCATGTATAACGATGACATGTATCTGATCACATGATAATGTATCTCTTATTATGACGCTTATAAACCCTTCGGTACATATTGACTGTTACAAGTGAGCATAGAGAATTTACATGCAAAAACTATTTTCGAACTTTAATCTAGGGTTTTAATACAAAATTTTTATTAGGTAAAATAATAAAGATATTTTTCCATTGACTTTACTAGCTTTCCTAAGTTTACACTTTTTATCTGGTCTGCGATGTTCTTACAATAATAATATCTATATAAAAAAAAAGATAGCCAGTCATGGAGAAGTCAACGGAAGTAAAAAGACGCTTTTCTTTCAATGTTTTAATTAATTAAAGAATACATTATTAAAATTTCATAGTTTTTCTCAAAACTTTCTCAAAGGTGAACCGATTGAAAAAGTTTTAGTTTCTTAGGTAACCTAGATGAGAATAGCCGATTTTTGGTCTCGATTTTTTTTTACTTTTTGTGGTTTTACTTCTCAACCAGCAAACTAATCAGAACGATAACGTTCGATAAGGAACATAGTTCCAAAAAGTACCAACGATTTTAATGTTCTGCTTACTGTTGTGCATGAATAAGGTCTCGACTAAATTGGTTAATTTTTGTATGAAAAATAATTGATGAAAGGTATGAAATAGTTTCCATTGAAGGCTGGCTGAATAGACATTCATAATATATTGCATAACCACATTGTAAATTACATTACAATACATACATATTCATTACAACATAAGGTATTATTATTTATTAACAATATGATGAATATAACCTATAATTGATTAGTAATAATTTAAGGCATTGCTGTCGAACACATAATACTAATACTAATGCCATGATGAATAGCAACTTGATTTGTTATGCTTGTCATAAACATTGAAGATACAGTTTTCCTGCACAACAACTCTAAATATATACGTATGAACTAGCTATAGTATTATTAGTTGATACTTCTCCCCCCTCTAAACTAATTAATAATTTCATTATAATTTAAGTTTCTGGTAATGGCTTTAATCTTTTATGTTGCCTGGGCAACAAAAAAGTACTTGAACAGATCATAAGTATCTGTTGAAGAAGCACTCTCATAAAGAAGATATCCACTATTATTAACGACGCATTTCGATAATCGTAGGTTTTTCAAATTCAAAGAAAAAAGTGAAAAACTTTTATATTAGCCAAAAATTTCTTGAGAAAATAAAGAAAAAAATTTCTTGGGAAACAAGTAACAAAAAAATACTTCCGAATTTTTGTTTAATTTTTGAAGTATTACGAAACTTTTTATTCGTTTCTACATTTATAATTTTTGAACCTATTTTAGGATCCTTATTTAGCATGTTTGCTACCCGTAATTATCATTTACTTGATCTTAGACGTTGTTTGATGTGAAACTATACCCTCAAAAGGCCACAATTTAATTATCTCTGGCCGTTCTGTATTGATATATCACAAACTTCATTTCATATTACTAACACTTTAGGATCGTTTCATTGACATGCTTCGTTTTTAGCCTCCGAATTAAAAAAAAAGGGATGTTATAAATTGAACGCTATGTGTGTCTGCCTGTCTCTCTGTCTATGACATTGTAGCGCCTAAGCAAATGAAACACGTATGCTTTTCTTGTATTTTATATTGTAAATTTTTTTTCTTAATAAAATTTTTCTTATAACTATGTTTTATTTTCAAAATATTCAAAAAAAAGCATGACTTTGCATAAATGATTTTTACATAATTAGTTAATTCAATTATTAACGAATTGTTGTTGGTAATTACAATAAACGAATTTTTTTATTACAAAAATAAATAAGTTTTTGATGCGAAAAACTTGTAGTTAATATAAAATAAAATACTAAACACAGACCATTAAGCATTGTAATTAGAACATAATTATTTTTATTGCCTCTTAAGTTAATCACTTTAACTTTTTAATTCATTAAATTCTAATGACTATACCATTATTATATATTTACATTTTTCTCGAATATATTTTGTTCTTTGACCGAGCAAAAATAATTGTAATAAATTTTTGAGTATTTTATTTTTTAACATTTAATTTAAACAAGTTTCTTTTTTGTTTTGTTTTGTTTTTAGTATTCAGCTGTGTAGTTTTTAGTATTTAGTATTCTAAGTGTCAAACCAGTTTGAAATATAGAGTATATTGTTAGAAAAAGAAGAGTAGCATATGTCTTCCGCACATTGAGAGCAGTCAATTCAGGGGTTAAAAATCTGAATTTAATTTTATCTTTTAAGTGTTGAAAAATCGGTGACGTATTCTGTATCTTTGGTACATTAATAACACTATAAACAGTCTTCGCAAAATTTTCACCATATCTGTAGTTATCTTCTTTCTATTTTTGGTAGAAAAACTACAATAATAATAATGGGGTTTAACATCCGTTTTTCTGACATACGCCTATAACCGCGGCCACCCACATCATTATTTGTTAATTTTTTTTTTATTAATTAACATTCATATCTCCAATTACATTTATGATGTGGGTGAAATCGGTTGCTTCGTTCTTATCCAAGCGACGACAATGTGATTAATTCCACAGCCCGCATTAATTATAATTATTCACACTGCCGATGCCTGGATTCGAAAAAGACTAACGCCTTAGACCGCTCGGCCATTAAGGCTATCTAGGTAGAAATACTATCAAAAACAACATTAATGTCTTTGACAGTACAAAAATGATCAGAGCAGTAAAATGTCAGATTAAAATTAATTTTTTTTGAATATACCTTTATAAATTATAGCTCATATGATATTCTGATGTATGAGCTATATTGTTCTACACTTTCATTCAAATCCATTAGATACTTTTTGCGTGAAAGCGTAACAAACAAACAAACAGACATTTATAGGGAAACATATAAAATAAAATATAAATATAGCAATTAGTTCGTATTGGTTAGAATGATTTAAGCCACCCGTTAAATTATGTATAGAGACAAGTTTAGCCAGTATATAATCGGGATTTTAAGAAAATAGGTCAGAATTTAAAGAATAAAATTGCCGAATTATTGTTACTCTCAAATGTGACATGTCTTGTATGTTTAAAATATATACCTATGGTCTAGCAGTTATAATTAGTTTGATACATTCATTCATCCTGACAAAATTTTTCATTTATAATATAATCAGGAATCAGGATTAATGATTTTGATCACAATAATCATTCATTATATTTTATAAAAAATAGTGTATAGATATTAATTTTTTTCAACCTGAATATGAAATTTAAAAGTTTAAAATATTAGTCGACAACTTTAACACAATAATTTATCTGTATTAAATATGAAATTTTCATAGACGAAAAAAAATCAAAACTTGTGAAATTGGAATACTGAAAAAATGATTAATTATAGCCAAATTACTGCATATAAAAGAGAAAATGAGTAGCCAATAAAATAATCAACTTTACGAGTTTATCATATATTATCCTTCCTGCATGTCAATTTTTGATCGGAATATTAACGATTGAAACGTTGTACGTCAGAGTAAGTTTTAATATATAATAAAAGAAAATAATAATAAAATAATTAATAAAAGAAAAAATAAATTTACCAAAATTAACGCCCGAATCATTAACGGAGGTGTCTTTTAAAAAAGCTTCAATGGTCATGTTTCTACGGTTCTAAAAACAAGAAAAGCTTTTTTAATCTCATTTATGGTCACAGAAGGGCTTCGTAATGTAAGTCTTCTGTTATAATAATAAACTTTTGTATAAGTCAAGGAGAACCATTTTTTAAATAAAGTCAACGAGTCATTTACATTTGCGTATTATTCAAAAAATAATCATTTGTTTCAAGATCGTTAAGTATGTTGCAATAAATCGACACCATCAAGGATTCCGTAAATACCTAAGTAATTTCGATACAGAACAAAATTGTAATACTTTGACGTTGATATTTTACTTGGGATGGGCTAGTGTAGTTTCTCTTAAACGTAAACGAATAGCGCAAAGTACGCATCTCAATGGTCCATATAGTTTAATTGTGTCTCATGTGGGCAGTCACTACAACCATCCCATATTCGTAATTCAAAGAAACTATAAAAATATGTTTAATCATATAGTAAATGGACAGACATTTTGTCCAAACCACTTAAATGGGAAAAATACGTTGTCCAAAAAAATGGTACCACTTACAAAATCATGATAATGCTCATAATTATCTACGGACCGAAGAAGATAATCTGAAATAACTTCGTATAAAAGTTTTACAATTTAAATAAATATGTAGTTAGAAATTACATTATTTACAGATTTTGTCAAATAAGATGATTTTTTATTATGTTACGACAAAAGTAACAATTTATGGTATAAAGTAAAAACCTTAGAAAAAACTTTTAATACCTTTCTTTTCTGTTAATTCTTAATACTTCTTATTTAAACTGTTTACATTAGTCATATAAGAATTATCAAAGATAATAAGTAAGAACTCTAGGATTTTTCGAATGAAATTTCTATTTTTGTTCCTCTTTGTTTGTCTGTACACGAAATGCTACGAACAAAATTTTGGAATAGGTGTTCATAAAATTACTTAAATAATCAACTTCCGTTTTTTTAACGGTCTGTCTGTCGTTTTGTTCGTCATCACGATAACTAAAGTGAGTAAGAGGTCCGTAACTGAGTAACATAGGTCAATTGGGTCTTTAAACCGTAAACATCAGTGTTCGCCCATAACGGGCTTATCGGTGCAAATAAGGACAAACTTTGATGTTCGTTTTCTACAAAAGTAGCTTCAACTGGTAATTTTGTGAAGGATTATCGAAAAATGAAAAAAATTCGGTTTTGGTTTTTTAAACTATTCTAATTTATTAAAAATATTGCAAGTACTTCTACAAAGGACATTCAACACTTTTTATACAGGGTATTTCAACAATTAACTAAAATGTTTCTTTCATTTCTTTAAAATTGATTTTAAAATATATCGCTTTGTTTAATATAATATGACTAGAGTGATACCCACCCGCTTCGCTGGGTTTAAAAGTAAAGATTCATAAAGATTGGTCCCGCTTATTCCTTTTCTATAACACTCGAAATAATGGTGGGGATTGTTTTACACAGGTAAAATATATTATTTTTTTTAATGTATAATAGTAATTATTCATTGAGTATATCAGAGAAGATGGCCTTGAAATATTTTAAATTGACAATTTTAACAGAAATCTGTAATTTTAGGTAATTTCAAATGTCAAATTAAATTAAATTTTTTTATTATTTTTTTTATTAATATATCTTTATAAATTATAGTTCATGTGTTATTTTGATATATCAGCTACATTTCTGTACAGTTTCATTAAAAACCATTCGCTAGTTTAAGCGTGAAAGCGTAACAAACAAACAAACATGCTTACTTTCGCATTTATAATATATAGAGATTATTTATATTAATACAATGTATAGATTTAGGTATTTACCTATCACCATAAATCGTTTATACATAGCTTCACGTGAATTATCAGTTAACCTACATAATAGTATCAAATTTATTTGAATCAATTGCGTGGTTTTTCATATTTTATTACTATAATATTGTATATTAGATGTTAACGTGATTTACAAATCATCAATGTATAGAAGATTTTTCATACAAATAGAATTGAATTTATTTGAAAATATTATATTTACTAAACGTCCATCAGAAATGTAACGCTATAAAAATATGAACAGTTTGAATCAAAGAAATGCGAAAAACATTTCAATAATAAAATGTTAAGTGTAGATGAGAGTATTACATATATACGTCGTAAATGTGTAATGTAAACATTAAACTAATTGCTAGTGACGTACTCACTAAATAAATGGAATTTTACTGTTTTATGATGATTCATGTAAGAAAATAACGGTAGATATAATATTTACTTGTCGACTATACCAGCTGTCAACGAAATATTTGACATACTACATGGTAAAATTTGACAAGGTATTCTCTTGCGCAGGTAAGAGAACGGTGGCGTATTCTCTTGCTCTCGAAATAAACGTGCTTACGTTCGAACTGTAAAGTTATCTTTTACATGTCTTATGCCAAATGCTTATGAGTTATCTTATGCCAAAAACAAAAAGTACATTGTCAAAATCAAGAATTGTTCACACAAACGTATTCACGTTTTCTACAACATTTCCATCAGGAAGCGGGAAAAAGCTAAGATGACGTAGACTGTGTACGTGCGAGAACTGAGCCAAAACTCGCTCTCCATTGAACATACCTTGTCTTATTCTACCATGGCATACAATAAATAACTAATTATAATATGCTTAAATCATTGGCAAAATAAATAGACCAAAGGGTATTAAATAATTAACACATACTTGAAACTTCGTGTGTGGCTTTCTTTTTGCGACTCTACCAAACTTCTCTATACGACATGTTTCGAAAGTGCTGCGTTTTTAAATGAGTATGATAACGTCATATTTAAGCTATGACCACTTGATGAACATGCCGTATCTAAGTTTTTTTTTTTTTGAATACATACATGGTTCACTTTTGCTGAATTGTTTAATAATTATCAATGTTATCAAGTGGTCACAGTGTCCCTCAAATTTCATGTCGCATTTTTTCAAAACGATATCGTGCTCATTTGAAAACGCAGCACTTTTGAAAAAAGCCGTAGAGAGTTTGGTATACATGCCAAAAGGAATTCACTCACCAAGTTTCAAGAATGTATTAATTATTTAACAGAGACCCTTTTTGTCCCACGGTCTAAAACTGCACATCTCGAATTAAACAAGAGCAAAACTAATTAACGTGCGAAAATTGTCAATTTCCAAAAATTAATCAATTTCCATAAATAAACCTTTATGATCATCTCAAAAATCAATATAAAGTTATAGTCAGATAGCATAGAAATGATAAAATCTTCTGTTGAGAATTGCGACCTGTACCTAGAACATATCCAGTTTCTGTCAATAGTCACTAACAGAAGATTTCACTAAATTTCCTGCATTACTTATATACAACTGGGAGTATTGTACATATATGTGTATACATTCTTTTACAAAGGACACATTTATACACCCCGAATGGTCAAAATGAGAAACAACGCATTTTAATTTGTGATAAGTTTTTTTTTTCATTAAATATATTTTATCCAGCTAAGTATTAATATTTCGTTAACACCCGGTATACATGTTATGATCCTTTTTCAATGTTTTTACATTAGTTTTGTATTAAAAAATTAAAGTTTGATGCAACTGACAAAAGTGACAAGTTCCATAAATATATTCTAAGTTGATATATCATTAATAAACTTCAAGGTATAGTAAATATATTTTATGGTATTAAATTTGTTTTTCTTCTGAACAAACTGAATACATTGTTTTTAAAATTATTTATGTTGTTATATTATCAGCTTTTGGAAAGTAAGGGTGGCTATTATTAACTTTCAATTAACTGCTTCAATCGCTACGTTTATTTTTTGTTAATATTAAAAGCTGGATATGAAGGCAAGCTAACATATTATCTGACTTTTGTAAAGATTTTGTTATTAGTCAAATAAATCAAAACATTGAACCGTTCATAGTTTTTTCAAACATATTATGGAGTTAAAAAATTCCTGGGTGCATATTTAGATCATTTAAAAGTGAAGTACAATATTTCCGTAGAGAAACTAGTGTCCTAATTCAAGTTTTTAACCTTCGAACTAAAAAAAAGGGGTGTTATAAGTTTGACCGATATGTGTGTTTGTCTGCCAGTCTGTCGCATTGTAGCGCCTAAACGGATGCACCGATTTTTTTTTGGTTTTGTTTCAAAGGTAATTTAATGCAGAGTGTTCTTAGCTATGTTTGTTCATAGCTTCAAGTGCAAATTTAGGGTTCCGGACCCGAAAAACTTAAAATTGACGGTGATCTTCCAATCGGCTCAGTTTTGAAATGGCTTTAAGGAAAAATGAAATTTAATGAAGATGTTCTTAGATAATTTCAAAATAAATTAATAAATTTTTTTTTTAATTTTGTAAATTTCACTTGTTATTTTTGCAAATTACAAAATAAAGTCTTATAAAAACATAGATACCCTGAACAAAACATGAAATTGAAGCGACAATTAAAACTAAATTATTGCTTAGATCGACTGTCCGAGACACTTTTATATTTGATACATTCTAGCCCCTAGCACCGCACTACAATCGCATTTATAAAAAAAAAACTTCAAAAAATCTTTGTTAGCGTGCAAATAAACATGGTGTAACATAAGTGTAAAACAAATATGCATATTTGGATTCAGTCCATACACTTCTTATACAACAGTCATTTAAAGCAGTTTATTTAACAAATCTGTCAAAAATATAAACAAGGTCAAATTTCTTAAAAAAGCGTTTAACTAGGAAACGCTAATATTTGAATATCCCACACATAAGTTTTAAAATTTAGGGATTCCAACCATCGCATATACAGGAATTTTTTGTCCAATTTGTGAAAAATATCACAGTTGCTTGTCCAGCAGTTAATTATGGCTGATTTCATTCTGACCTGCTAGAGTTAATTCACTTATCGCAATTTCGTTTTTACTAATCTGATCATGATCTGCCCTACGCACAACCTCCCTCAATTTAGGGCTAATATTTGGTAGAGGTACTAAAAAAGTTCCAATCCCCATACCATAATCTGACGCGTTCGAGTAACGTACATTAAACTGAAGTTATAAACGATTTTTTCTCACGTAATATTTTCCCACAGCTTCCATCTCAATTTAATTTTTTATACATGAAAAACCCGAATGATTGCCGTATGAGTAGATAGGTAGTATAAGTTTTTTATACGTTTTATAAAGTTAAAAAAAAGTACATGGTAAACATTATTTCAATGTTTTAAGTAACAAAGAACAACAAACTATGTTGTACCTCAACTAATAAATAATCTTCTCATAATGATAAAAGTTTTAATTTGTTTCGTTCATTATTTATTAAAAATAGTGCTAATGTTTAACCATATTTCTTAAGCATATCCTTAATTAAATTTACCATTTAAATAATTCAGGTATGTTTATTAGTATTCTACATTAAGTATTGTTTTATCTATGTGACTGTTAGGTGAAGTTTATTTATTTTACTTTTTAATGTCTTATTAGTGGTCACCAAAATTACTTCTATAAATATAATCTTTTTCATTTATATTTTCATTTATATGACTCATAATATGTTACTGACCACTCTTTTTTCCATTAAAAAATTATTTAATCTTTACATTTAAACTACTTAAATCTTAAACTACTTAAATCTTCCCTAGGGCGTCTGGCCAAATATTTGTTTTTTTAATTGTATATACAGGGTACCAATCAAAAAATAACTTAAACAAAAGTTGGAGAGTTTGTTGGGGGGACTTCGGATTGGGCTTAGTTCTTCGGGTTTTTTAAAAGCCAATTTAGATCCTAAACGGTAAGAGATAGAATAACACTTTATATAAGAAAGTTGATCCTCATAAAAAAAGTTGCATGTTTCATAAAAACCATATTTTCGAGAATCTTCAGCTTTTGGAGAAAATGCGACCATATTGCATGTAATCGACGAAAATATGTCAATATTGCATTTAATCGAAAGAAAATACGCTAACTACGAAAAATTTTTTTTTTTTTTTTTATTGTTAAAAAATTACATTTCAAAATTACCAAACACTGAAACGAAGAATTAAACTTAGATACGTAATCATTCAAAATTTTTATAGTCAAAACTAAAGATGGTCAATAAGGCTTCTATAAGGATCACTCCGGAGTATAAAAGTTGATATCGATATATAAAACAATGACTAAGTATATAAAAAGTATAATATTATCGATTTGAATGAATTGTCAACATATTTGTTATTTCATCATATCCAATAAAAATACTTTCGTATTCCAAAACACTTTAATTTTTATCGGATATTTACTTTTATTAGAATAAAACACAAGTTCTATAATAACATGTAAAATCCCTCCCAATCCATTCCAATCCATCGCATCGTTTCACAGTCATGTATATATATGGAATTTACTATGCATGTATATTTACTATTATAATTAAACACTAACACTATTTTAAAAACTGCTTCATAAAGTTTCGAATGTTTGTTTCTTCTATGACAAACAGAATAATAAAAAAAGAAAAAAAAACAGTATTATAGGATTTATCATGAGAACTTCCATCGATTGAACTCAAAGAAAGTAAAGAATATGGGATGCATTCAAGCTGAAGCAATCGATTAGCCAAAGGATAGAAGATTTTGTAGGCAAATGTGTATTTCATAGATAGCCCAAAAATTCCATCCAATATTCTGTCTGTTTGGACCCCACCTCTTCTTTCGTCACGTTTTCGTAGAGGTGTCAATCGAAGCGTATTAGCAGCAACATGATTCGAAAAAAAATTGTATGGCATTCGGTCGGTCGAGTTTTAACTTTGTATAACTATTTATTACGCTGGGAATTTATTCGTGTGGACCTCAAGGGTTGCATCAGACCCAACCCACAGCTTGTTATACTTTATCTCGAAATAATATCATGAAAATATTGTAAATCAAATAAAGTTCAAAAACTAAAACCCCGACGACTACAAAATCACGCTCTAAAAAGTAAGTAACAAAGAAAATTTTTCAGAAAACGGCTGTCCGACTGTAATGACGATTTTACTTATAATAACAATTTCAGATGATTGACTATTTTCTTGTTTCTCATACTTTTTAGAGCGTGATTTTGTAGTCGTCGGGGTTTTAGCTTTTAATGATTTTCTAAGTATAATTATATATAAAATGAAACGACATCTCATTCTTTCGAGTATCAGACAAAGTTATTTTTGTTTTTATTATGAAATTACCTGTTTATCCCCCGCTTTAAAATATTTCGTAGGGTGGAAGACACATCCTTAAAAATACCGTATCAAAATATAAGTTATTTTGGAATGATTATTATTACACCAGAGCTTGAACCCATCTTTTAATAAAAAAGAGAATTGTTGGGCATTATCGGCTTCCAAAATTTTTGAACTATGGACTTGAATATCAATCAGTTTAGCTCAGTAAATATTTTAAGAACTCAATCGCTTAAAAACACAAAGACAGTCGTTATACCTTTAAGTTGATTGTTTCCCTACAGTATTGTAAAAAAGTTTTGGTTTATTGCACAGTACATACATATGAACCAAATACATTCTTTGTAGTCAAATAATGTGTTTACAATACCACGCAACCACAAAGATACATAAGGTATAATATATTGAGTGTAAGTGCTGTTTATAAATTTGATAATATAGATATCGTTCTTCAATCATCAATGCTCTAACTATAGTCGCCTGGGTTCATCAAATGATGGATCTTCGATGAACTCATAATTAAATTAAATTTTGTTTTTATATCATCGACAACGTATTTTTATGGTATTATTATAAACTATAAGATTGTCTAAATATTTAAGATAGTTTCTTATCACACTCTCTAGATTTTTTGATATAGAAATATCCAATTGAAAAGAATAACCTATATGATTCACCATTTTTTCAGCCAACTTTGAACCATAAAATAATAATAAAAAGCCCGATAACCTAGGAATTTGTTGTGATTTTTGGAAACTTTGTTAATCAAAAAATGTATTTGTAAAGTTTTCTTGAAATCCTTAGTATTATTCAATCCTTGCATATCTCCTGAAAAGAATAACAAGTAAAGTTGAAAAAGATGTGTGTAATTTCATGAATCGGAAAAGTGAACTGAATGGGTCTACTATCTTTACTCATCAACAATAGTACTAACTTTTCTACTGTAATTAATCGTAACGCTACAATTATCACAATAAATCTACATGATTATGGAAGTACCACACATCAATAGTAATAAATGTTTCTACTTGAAAGTCCAATCAGAAAATTTGTTAGTTATACCTAATATATTTGTTAGAAAAAAAAAGAATACACATAAAATTTTTATTGACTATTTGTTTTACGAGACTTATTTGAAAAACAGTAAAAATTTTGAAATGATATAAAATTTTTATGATGACTGAAAAAATAACGATATTTCTTATTATTAGACTTTGATAATAATCATAATAATAATAATAATAAGTAGGTATTTATTACCTTTCTAATCACCAGAATATTAATAGTTACAAAAGTAGTGAATGCGTTTTCTTTAATAAAACGAATTGAATCCCTATACATTATAAATGTGAAAGTAAGGATTTTGTTTGTTTGTTTGTTTGTTACGCTCTCACGCAAAAACTAATAAATGGATTTGCAGGAAACTTAAATATAATATAGTTCAAACATCAGAATAACACATGAGCTATATTTCGTAAAAATATATAGGAAAAGAAAATAAAATTTCATCTGACATTACCATAAAATTGTCAATGTAATACATTTCATGGCCATCCTGTTGTACATATATTTTACCCATAGAATATCATACATAGAGAACGCTATGGCCCAAAATATTCGATATGATGTATGAGAGAGAAGACTATCAGTTAGTTCCTATGTGTCCTTGTCTAATCTATATGTCATTGGCTAGATATTGGCATGATTATGACATATAATAGCATTTACTGAATTACATTCAGCTACAAAACAGTATTTATTCAAAAGCATTTTATTTGGTTTCCAAAACAAAATAAATGAATATTTCCAAATAAAGCCAACCTAAGTTATTTTTCCGTAGATAATCACTATATATAGCATATAATTAACAGCCATAATTGGGTATTTTCATGAAAATGATTTTGCATATAAAATTAATTTAATAAATTCTTTGATAGGTATACATAAAATACCTAAATAAAATTAAAATTTAATTTAAATAAATAGATAAATAAAAGTGGTCAAATATGATATTAAAATCACGTGACGCGAAATATTATATGCTTGGTCTGCCGTCATTATGCATTTTCATTACTACTTATGCATTATATATATAATCATAGTCATTATTAATAATAATTTCGAATGGAATATGCACACATAAGTCACATACGCAAGGTGGAGCTACTGGTTTAAACTTAGCAAAAGTTTAAATATTTATTTTAAAAAAAAAATTTTTTTTCTAAAAGTTGTTAAAAATTTAAAAAAATAATAAAATATAACTATTTAATGGATTGGAAAATCATGAAATTACCCAATTATGGCCAACATTACATCAGTATAACATTGTATGTCTATACAGTGACCTGCAAAATGGTTCCAATTAAAATCGGTAGATAGAGTCTTAGTTAACAGTATTGTCGAATGGGTTTCTACTAGCCAAATTTTTGACACACGGTTCCTTATCGCCCATTTACACATTGGATGGCGACTAATTTGATAAAAGTGTAACATTTTTACTGTCATACACTTTACCAAAATTTATCTATGAAAAAAATAAATTTTGCTTAAGTGTAATTTTGTTCGTGTAATTTAGAATTTTGTAAAATTATTTAAAGGTGAGCACGATATGTAGGTTAAAACCTTAATAGAAATTATATTATTATTATAAAAAGCACAAAGGGACACGCATAGTCATTATATTAACAACACCATTCTTTGAAAATATGATATGAATTTATATTTTATTAAAATATCTTTTCCGAAACACGTTTACTTGACACAACGTGACACATAAACATAAAGTTAAACTACTTTTTATTTATTTTATTTTATATTTTAAGCAATAATACATGGGTTTATTGATTTAGATAATATTTAATAAGTTGGTTAAACTACAATGGTTTCAATGGATTTTAATACAAAAAAAAGGAATCAAGGAATGGTTTCAATGGATTTTAATACAAAAAAAGGAATTTTTTCGTGTTATTGAATAGATTTATAACAAAAACAACATTGCTCAAATTCCTGTGGAAGATCACTACCTCATACCTTATTTTTGCATGCCATGAGCTAAGTAGATTGCAAAATTGTGAAACTCGTTTACTTAATGTTTTCGTATGATCTTAGGCACCATATCGCCATGTTGTTCGACGCTATGAAACTTAAAGATAGTCGATAGCCAATTAAAAAAAAGGATACGGAAACAAAAACTTTTAAGAATTTTTATGTCAAAACGATCCTCCTTATCGCATCATTTGTGAAATTTTATTGTTGACACAGTGGGGCCGAAGAAAAAATGAGACCAAAATTTGAAGAAAAAAAAGATTTGTAGGGGTTTTCATCATTAAGTTTGCTACAGGGATCCTTTAACTTGGGCGTTCACAGTAACGTACTGTACCTACCTTAATTCTCTTTTTTACTTTCAGTCGGAATGTGACCTTCGCCCAAGCACAACATTATTGTTGAGACAAAGAGAAAAGTCATAAAAGCGTGAAAGTGGTTCGAGTAAATGAAATCCAACAAAACCAAATGGAATCTACGTCTGAAAATGAGGGAAGTACGTAAAAAATTTTGTGAACATCAATAGTGCAACAAGAAATAAAGTCTTCTTATTTATCCAAGTTCAAGTTGTTAATTGAAACAGTAATAACACGCTGTTGGATGCTGCTACTACTTGCTACTTGAATTTGATATTTTACCTCAGGGATGGTCGATGAAAAGTGAGAAAATAAATTTCCGTAAATTTTGACTTAAAATTTATAATCAGGGACGCCAAAAATTCTTGAGATACAATAAAGGAGTGAATTACTTAAATTTTCGAATTTTGGCCGCATTTTCTACCTTCATCCGTGCTATTGCGTCGGTACAATTAAACCGACAATATTTTCTATCAAAGATTTTCTAAAAAATGCAAATCACTTCAGGATACAAAGCATATCTATTCAAATCAAGAATACCACGAATATAGTGGCTACCTAATTGTACAATTCACACAAAATTACAATTCCTGTGGTCAATGGGCATGTTTCTAGGTCACATTCAATATGATTAAATTAACATAACGAGAGTGTTTACCCAAAATTATTCATAATGTTGTTTTGAATTAATTTACACTTAAGGGTAGACTAACTAGGTACTGTTAGCTACCAGCTACCTACTGTTTGTATGCATGTTACAAATGTTATCTAAAGCTTTGGACATGGCCATATTGTTTTATTAATTGAATTAGTAAGATGGTTTTGTATCAATTTATACGTTTAGTTGTAGTATTATAAAATAAATATTGAAAACATATAAATTATACAAAATTATATTGAAAACTAGTGAAATGGTCGAATGAGTATTAACGAGTAGGTAAATATTTTAATACCCAGTTGTAGTTGTAAATCAACCTCCTCCACATGGGTCTGGTCTGTCTTACATAATATTTACCGTCTTTATAGTCATCAAAATAAATCTGAAGTAAATAAATGTCAATAGAGCGTGAGCGAGTGACAGAGAGGGGATTATGAATTTATTTTTGGAACTATGTTCCTTATTGCTCGTTAGCGTTCTGATTTGTTTACTGGTTGGGGGGTAAAACCAAAAAAAAAAAACTTTTCAATCGATTCAGCTTGCCTTGAATTTTGAGAAAAATCAAAAACTCCATCAAGAAGACTTTTTGACATTTGACTTTTGTTGAATACATTCATTTTTCTTACAAAATTTTAAAGTTAGGAAATCCTAAACTTCGGTTTAGGCCTACGACCTAAACTGAAGGTCGAAAGCAGTTTCAATGAAAATTAATCAAACATGGACAACTAATTAAATTACACATAGAACGAAAAGTTTCAATTTTAGAGAAGTATAGTCCTTCGCAACCGGTATGTGAAATATCACCACTATCTATGATAAATTAGTCCTTTAACTCTAGTCGTTTATTCTAGTGCTGATTTACAACGTTATCTTAGTTTTGACTTTATATTTATCCGTACAAACGGGAATTTTATCCAATTTCGGAGGTAACTCAAAATTAAAACTTCTACAGTTTACAAAGCACACGAATGTAGAGTGTATGAAATCGACAAAAGCATTTTTATTTCGGAGATTCAAACCTAAAAAATTACAATATGTAGAAAAAATCTTAAAAAACGCAGTTAAAATTTTTCTGATGGTAGTACAAAAAATATCCATTCAAAAGTTTATACATTTTCAACTTATTGGTAAAAAACCAATTGTTATTCTCATTGATTGAAAGTAATCATTTTATCTTTGCAGATTTACATATAATACTGGATTGATACAGTTAAATAATGATGATAAAGATGATTTCTATTAAAAAGGATATATTTATCGGGTGGTTGAACTCACATTATTCACTTCTAAAGACTTTTTATATCAATGATGAAAATAAAAGGCATGTCACAAAAAATTTAGTAAAATATATTTTTTTTTATTTCATTCGTACAAATAAACTTACAGGCAATACAGTTATAAATAATATGAGGTTTTCTAAAAGAACCAATGAATTATATTACTTTTATCAAAAAGAAATATATTTTATCAATTTCAAATATATGTTATCAAATACAAAAAGACAAGACGACTTTTTATTTTAGATATACGAATTACTGTAAAAGACCGAAAACCCGGTTTGTGTTTATAACCAAAAAAAAACCGTGAGCAGCGGAGCTCCATTACTAAGATTATTTTTGTGCCTCAAAACGAAGTTTTAAGGTAGAGTCAAGGCAGACGCTTGAAGAAATATATAGTGTACATCGCGCAGATAAAAAAACTAATATCGATACATTTTAATCCATAAATGGATTATATAAATATTGTAGAATGTATCGATATTTTAAAAAATAAATTAAATTTTTTTGGGGAGGAGTTTGGGAATTAAAATTTTTGGAGGAGTTTGAGCTATCGTTTAGTTGCTATTATTCGGGCTTGTAAAGTATTACGACGGACAAATTCATCGACAACAGTTGTGTGTAGTATCGAATAATATTTATAACAGAGCTGAAGACACAGATATATGAACAGGCACTTGTTAATATTTCTGAATACGCCCATTCTCATATTTATGTAGCACAACAACACATTCAAAAAAAAAAAAAAAAAACTGCTAATGATTACACGGGTATTTATTACCTTGTAGAATTTATTACCTGAATATGAACTTTTGTGGAATAGGTAAGCTTGTAACTCATTTAGGATAAAGTAGCGATTCAAAAATTATTATCCGAAATCACAATTTGAATAAAAATTTATATTCTGTTTGAATATCATGAACAATTTATAGCGACCCAAGAATTTTAATATGGTACTTTCGGTAGTGAAAAATAATTTATGAAATTTGATAAAAATTAAAATTTATCTAGAAATATACTAAAATTTTCTGATTTTGAGTCATATTAGCACATTATTGTTTTATTGTATTAAAATTAAATTTTTAATATGTATATCACGTGACCTAAAACACTCCGCCATGATGTGACATCAAATAGGCAAAAAAAATATGCATTAATTACTAATTTGTTGATGGCTTCCATAGCAATTGTAGGTTATGTTAACATCAACTTTGTTTATACATATAATAAATACATAAGCGACTGTTGTTTTTACCAATATTATGTCACCAAAATGACTGATGGCGTTTTTGCGACAGTAAAAAAGGTTTAAATTTTAATTTTATTTCATGGCCAGAAAGCGTGATTATTATGACGAAATATATCTTTTTGTAGCTTTATATTAAGGAAATCAACATTTTGAAGTATTTTTTCAAACATAGTAGAACATCTTGAACATTGATTATTAATTTTTAACTTCTAATTTGTATTAAACCATATTAAAATGTCTGAAATATGGATCATCTTAATACCTTTATAATCCAAAAATTTATAATTTATAATAACAATGCTGTCTTTGACTTAAAATAACTCGCCCACGCCTGCTTTAGTGAACACTGAGGTACAAAGGCGATGTACTAACCCAATTACAAAGGTTTATTACTAAAATAAAATAATAAAATGATATGGGACATAGGGAGGCTGGTGTATCTTAGTATCTGGTGTTCTCTTAGTTATAAACGTATAGAGCCTTAGGGAAATACAGTGTACATACTGAAAATACAAATTAAATTCATGTTGCTCCAAAAAATATTTTTGGAATCTATTCTTGTAAAGAATGTAGAATCTTTTAAATGACAATTTCCTTGTGTATTTTAACAATCCGTTAAGGGAAAACAATATGTGTTTGGAGAAAATTAGTACACAAGCCGCTGTTATAGTGGAGTAGTGCCAGTGGATGTCAAATAAATTGTTTACGTATGGTTTAGATAACGTCAAGTAGCAATGTTACATTTCTATAAGCTAGCTGCGCCCCGCGGTGTTATCCGCGATTGAAAGATACTTTGATAGTTTTTATCGTTAATGTGTAAGTTCATCAAGCATTCTTGAGAAAAATGTGCTAAAGATCTTTTTCACGAACTTTTACAAAACCCTTTAAATAACACGGTTCCTGTATGCTATCCCATAAGAACCGTGCCTTTTTCCAGGATGATAATTAAAAATGTCATTTTCTGATGCCTAAACTATCACTACTTATCAAATCTATCCAACGAGAACTATTACATTTTACCGGAATAAAAAGCATATGTGCTATTCCAGACTATAATCTGCCTCTGTGCCAAATTTCGTCTATAATCGTTCAGCCGTTCTGGCGTGATTGAGAAACAAACATCCATCCATCACAACTTTCACGATTATAATTCATATCAGATTCATCGTAATTTCTTTAATTTGAATATTTATTTAAAAGTTATATTTTTTATTGAAAGTCGTAGTGATACTAAGAATATTAAAGCTAGCTAAGATTTTTTGAAGGTAGCTAAGATTTTTAGAATCATGCAAAAAATATTTTTGAGGAAAATTTGAAATTGCCCAATCATCTTGAAAATAATGAAAAAACTTAATAATATTAGTTTCATTTTTAAGGGCCAAATCATTTTTCACGTTTTATTTGAAATTAAAATGACTAATGTCATAGAGATACTAAAAATATATAACTATTTCAATACTAGTCTAATTTGTAATGATGTAGCAAATAGTAGTTAATTTTGACACTATTAATAAATTATTTTTGTTTGAAAAAAAATACAGCAACATATTTCCAGACTAAAGTAATATTGATTTTATTTTCTATTGTAAACAGTGAACATAAATATTTGAACAACACAAAATGACTTAGAAAACTTATTGATAATAACTTGGAAAATAAATAATCAAACTTTTCTATTTTTAAATGTCAATACAAAACAAAAACAGAAGTGTAAAAGTTATTTAGATTTATAAAAAGAATGCCCAAAAATTTATCAAATCATTTTCGCCTTAGATATTATATTCTGTATATTCTGTAGTCAGTATACAGAAAAGGGCATAAATAAGAACAAGTATACACTGAAATAGTTATTTATTGAATCAACTCTTGGTTATATGCTCAATGGAAATGATCTTCATAAAAAGTAAATAAATTTTTGTTACTAATAAAGTTCATCTTGCATTAGTAAAAAATGTAGGATAGGATATATTTTTTTATAAATTTAGCAGTCAAAATCGGTTCTAGATAAGACTCTGAAACTAAGTTCGAAATCTGAACTGCCTGTGGGTCTTGCAGCGGCGTTGTATTTATGCGATATATTTCATTAAAAAGAAAAAATCGTTCGCTCAGTTACCTTCATTGCATGCGGTGGTCATGCATGTGATGGCGCTGCAGTCACGCTCAAAGCAGATACTTTTATATAGGCAATGGGTGTCTAAACGCTTAAACTTTATGGTGTTTAAGTTCTTAATTTAATTTGAAAAGATGTAACTATGTGTTTGATCCCAGTACTGTATTTATTGTCTACTTCGAGAAATAGATAAATAAAGCAAAATTCGAGAATAAACTAAAACAAAAAATGTCACGCAATTTCGGTTAGATTTTTACGGATCAGAAACGATTTGTCAAAATGACCGATCGAAAGAAAGCAAGATTTATAAAAAATCAAAATGTGTTCATAAAAAATTTCGATTCCTAAGGGCACGAGAATTTCTTTGCAACATTCAAACAAACTGAAGTAAATCTTTATCAACTAGAATTTTGCGGAATGTTTTATGAATAAATATGCACAAATGGAAAAATATGCTCAAATTGAACAAACAAAATTTGGAATGTTTAAGTCTTGATACCTTGAATCTTCAATAAAATAAAAAAACAATGAAGTTTACTCAAATGGCAGTTTATTGATTGAGTTCTAACAATAAATATTTTTTTTCAGTTTTTTAACTCACTCTCTCAACAAACAGCTCCATTTGTATTTTAACAATAATACTCTTACATGGAAAACATAGTTCGTGGAAATAGAATTTGTTACTGCACATAACCTCAATGCCTTTTCCTTTTATACGACACAATATATTGTGTACTACTGAAAACTTTACAAAACTCATAGTAAATATAGTTTATTCTTCATTTTGAATATATTTATATGAGATAAAAATCTTATGAGTACGCCACATAACCTCTATCTACGGTTTTAAGAAAAAATAAACCGAAAAAAATTGCCTCTGAAAAAATAGACCCGGAATAAATAGACCGAAAAAATTTCTGTAATTGTATTCCATTTTTGAACGCAAGGGTTAAAAACTTCAGAACCCAACCAACTACTCTATAGTCGACAAACTCAACTCAACAAACTCGTAATTACAACCATGCTCTAGGTCTATACAATTTTTTTTACTACAGGTCTATAAAATCAGATCTGTATTTGGTGCCATTAAACACATTAAAAAAAATGTGTATTTTCAAACACCAAATATATCTGATATGTCCATTGTGTTGCAATTTCATTGACCTCAAGACACATACAAAGAACTTCAAAATAGTTTAGAACAAGTACACACTGAAATAGTTATTTATTGAATCAACTCTTGGTTATAAAAAAGTTTACAACATAAGGCTCCAACGACAATGTTGATCGTGAACGGAACATCGATTGTAAGCAATATAATGTTTGAAATACAGAGACTCTTGCGGAGAACATTTAACTAGAAACATTTAACAGTGCACTAGAAATTCTTACACTACCTAGTCTATATGCTTATGAAGTTTGATGTTTTGTAAAACGTAATTAACACCTATTTTCCCAACAAGAGAGAAATCATGATCATAACACACGTATCAAATCCAACCTAATAAAACCCAAACACGTTTGGCCTTGATATCAAAGCGTATGACGAATATGTGTCTAAAAATTTATAATAAAATCCCAAGCGACATAAGAATGCAACACTTAGACAGTTTTCAGAGAGAATTTAAAAGATTTCTTATGGAGAAAGCATTTTATTCCACTGAGGATTTTTTAATTAGTTAAATTTATTAATTATATATATATTTTTATTATTTTATTTATTTGGCAATTTTAATGGCATGTTCCACGGCACTTTGTATGTTTTATGGAATAAATATTATTATTAACATTATTAATTTGAACCTAACTTTGCACACGAACTTCACATTAACCTGCGTACACACAATATATGATGTAAAATCTTGTATGATTGAAATGATGATTATATAAATGTATGATTACAATTTTCTTTTTTTAAGATCAATATAGAACAATCGAAATACCCAACCTCTATATTCAATAAATATCCAGGCTATTATGGTCAACATATAGAGGTAAAATGTAATATTTGGATACACATTATTATTATTATTATTATTATTATTATTATTATTTGTAATATTCAGTGTAGTTCCAACAACATACATTGCATACATACAGATATTGTATATGAATGTTATTATTATATAAAACAAAAGTTTTTACACGAATTATAAAGTTATTTTCAATATGATCATCATATTGTGTTCTATGGTTGATATAATATGCACATGTGTTTAAAATATTAAACTAAAACAAGTGCTTGTTTTAGTCATACAAAATTTTATAAATATTGTGTAAAATTATTATGTGTGATGTTTGATAATTTATTGAATTCATTTTAAACAATTCAACTAGTCAATTAGTTAAAAATTTTTTTGAATGAAATATATTAAATATAAATAAAATTCATAATTTTATCTGATATTGGTTACATTGATTTGGAAACACAGACCGAAAATTTTCGAACCATTAATAATTAAAAGGTTGAATTATGTAATAACTTAGCTCAGCCCGAGCAGAAATGCCTGTTCCTCTTTAATAAATTGTTACCTTTATCTATCATTTGTTGAATTTAGAATTCATCAAAATATACATAAACAGGCATATTTCCGAAACAAATTTTCAAGCTAAAAAAAAGAATTTTGTCGATTTAGTAGGGAAAGTATTACATGAGATGTGTTGAGAGGTGCCAGTGGGAAGCAGCCATAGGAGTCCGGGAAGGTGCTTTTTCTTTCAAGTAGCTTTTTGACAGAAAAACCTGTCTGGTATTTTAAATGGTTACCGGGAAATTGGCAAACAGCAGTACGGGAAAGTAAATCCATTACCGGAAAGTAAATTATTTTCAAAAAAATTTACTCCCGTACTGTACTGAATTTTCTATCCCGTTCTGCTATTTGTTCATTGCCAGGTAACTATTTAAAATACCAAAAAAACAGGTCGTCAAAGCACTACCTGAAAACTGCTACTGTTTCACAATTACAGAACTCTGTAACTAACTATTGTGAATTACAGAAAAAAGAAACTCGTCAATCTGTTGCTTCTTTTTGTCGTAAAATAAGTATAAAGAAACAAAAAAGACTTTCAAATTAATAATATTACTATAGATGAAAGATACATAAATATAATTAGTGCTTAGCGTCTCATAAAAGAATTATCAAAGTTTATCTCAGATTTCATAAAAATGTATAAAAACTAAACATTTAATGTTTTCATAAACGAAAACTAATCTAACAAATTGATGTCAAATTACTTACTAAAAGTGTATAGTAATAGTACTAACTATTACTGTTTAGGTCATCATTTAGGGTGAAACATGCCACACACAACATCTTTTTGATTAGTAGATAGTATACTACAGTAAAAGATGTTAAAAAAATCGCCAAATAAAGAAAAATGAAAGAAACCGCTCGCATTGTGCTAAAATCTCATAGAATGTGTTTCTTCAGTGTCAAATATCATAAGTAAGGCATAAGTTAGTAGCGCAAATGTTTTTATTTGTTAATAAACAATAAATTTTTAATTCAATGAAACGATCAATGTTTAAAGTCACTTACAATTTCTATATTAGGCTACTTGTATGACGTAAATGTTAAATATTTGTCAAATAGTTGAAAAATATTATCAATGTATACGTAATTCAATTTGCCTATTTAATAATTTTCTACGTACACGTAATTCTATTTGCCTATTTAAAAATTTTATAAGTCAACTTTAATAGTGATCGTTTTATTGAATTAACAATTTATTGTTTATAAACAAATAAAAAGATTTGCGCCACTAACTCATGCCTTACTAATGATATAATAATAATAATAATAGTAATAACAATACATTTTATTGCCGAAAAAGTGTGTATGACAGTTAAAAAAAGCATTCAATGTATGAGGGGATTTTTCAAGTATCAATTTTCTAGACACAATTTTAAATTTGTTAAGGCTTACAATATTTTTATGCTTTCAGGCAAATTGTTGTACAGGTTAGATGCATTGTGTATTGTACCACGATCAGCCAAGGATAATGATGCTTAGGAGTTCTAAATTGTAATGCATGTCTCGTATTACGGTCATGATTATAGTTAGTTATTCCTACACATTGTGTTTAAATTTTGTTTTGCATAGATAAGACATTCGTAGATGTAAATTCCTGTCAAGGTAAGAAACCCGAACTATTAAAAAAATTATCTCCATGATGTCTACTGATCAATGTGTGCTATAACTCTGACTATGCGTTTTTGTAGAGTAAAAAGCTGAGCTGCTTGTGTAGAGTTTCCCTAAAGAAAAACTCCGTATTTTAGCCTGCTATAAACATAAGCAAAGTAGAGGTTGTTCATAATTCTTTAATTTTTGTCGAAGCTATGTCTTTAGTTTCTAAACAAATAAATAATTCTGTCTAATAAGTCATTGCAGTGTTCGCTAAAATTAAGATTTTTATCTATAATTATCCAAAATAATTTAGTATACGGAACGTTATCTTTTTTATAATTCGAAAACATAATACTTTTTATGTTCTGATCACGTGTTTTTCGAATTTTAAAATTTATTAAGCTTGTTTGGTTAATATTTAGTAGCAGTTTGTTTGCTGTGAACCAATATTTGACACCTAAGAAACATATTCTATGAGGTTATGGCAAAATGAGAGCGGTTTCTTTCATTTTCCTTTATTTGTAACATCTTTAACTGTACTAGTAGTCCAGTTCTATATATGTTATAATCAGTGTATTTATAGTGCATCATTCACATTGCCTTCTTACTGCTGTCTTGTAAAAGACGAACTAAATGTGAGTGGGAATAAAACATCAACCCACATAATTAATCTAAAGAAGTTAAGGGATTAGAACAAAGTTTATCGTTTTCTTAAAACAATTTTAGGTTATTTCCTTGTAATTTATAAATCTTTATAACTGTATCAGAATAGAAAACAAAACAATTTTGAACAGAAAATATCAATGCAGATTTTTACCTGTAAGTACTTAATAATTTAAAAATCTGAAATTTCTATCCGAAAACTCTACAAAAAAATTTTAATTAATAGACCGTAGGATACTACGGGGTTTTTTAAACTATAAATACATACTTGAAACTTCGTGAGTGGGCTTTTGACGGGACTACCAAACCTTCCTCTACAATTCTTTCCAAACGGTTTCGTTTTCAAATGAGCATGATGACTTCATGTTTGAATTCGGAAAAACGCAGCAGGGAAATTGTCGATCACTATGATCACTTGATTACACTAATAAATACTTAAATAATAAAATATTTTGTCCGACAAAAATATTGCACCGATTAGCTCGTATACCACCTCGAACATAGCGTACTTAAGTATTTTTGTTTTTGAAAACGAGCATGGTTCACTTTTTCTGAATTGCTTAGTATGATATATGATAATTGCAAATATGACGTCATCATGCTCATTTGAAAAACCACCATTTTCGAAAAAAATTGTAGAGGAAAGTTTGATAGACTCGTCTGAAGGAAGCCATTCACGAAGTATCATGTATGTACGAGTATTATCATTGGTGTCCCACGGTCTATAAACTTTTTAAAAGTATTATGCCGATTTAATAAAATTCGAATCGATCATTTTCTCACTTTACAAACAATAATTCCGATTTCAACTACTTGAATAAATATCATTACTTGCATTTGTTGCCAAACTTTAAACTTTTATTTTCATAAGATATTAGATTTTTTGATGATATTTTGTGATCAACTAAGGTGAATCTGTTATGTTCTGACAATTTTTTGTAATGTTGGAATTATTGAGTAATTTTTATGTTTATTTATTTTGTTTTAGAAATAGTTATATTAGATCTCGCTCAAAATTCTAAATAATAAATTACTTAATTTATATAATAATCTGATGAAATTATATGCCTGACTAATGGGAGGGTATATTTCTATATATGTTTTATATCTACATACAATGGTTAGATATCAACTCCCCTTCAATTTTATATGCATGAGAGATATATACGAAAATATTTGAGAATATTGAAAGTGGAATATATCAAATTTATGCATTTCTGTATAGCCTTAAAAAAAAAATATACAACATCTTTCTTTGCTGACACTCACGGATATAATACCAAGGTGTGGTACTTTTAAATTTGTTGTAACCACCAGGTGCAAGATTAATAAAAAAGAAGTACACCTATCGTAATGATAAAAATTTAATAAATATATGAAAAATTTAACGATTATGACAGAATTAGCAATAAATAGTTTGCCAGCTTACCTGCAAAAGCAGCGACTACCCCTTGAAATTTTTTTTAAGATAAAAAAAAAATATTGACTAAAAATATAGGAAATTTAATTATCTACGAAAAAGGTTTTTACCATTTTTGGCTTAAAGTTGTAGGCCGTAACGTTTTTTCTCAAAATTGCGGAGCTTCCAAATTTGTAATGATTTTGTGTATTTATATTCAGTGCGTGATAATAAATCTATTTCTAGAAAAAAATAACTCCTGTAAATTAGTGTAAGAATAAATTCTCAATTACTCTTAGATGTAATTCAATATTGAACGCGTAATATCTTTGTCAATATTAATTTTAGAAATACAAGTTTAAAGTAAAAGTTTTAGAAAATTTATAGATTTAAAAGTTAAGTTATTAGCATTTTATTGTTTAATTATTTATTAGAAGAGATATCGGGCAAATAATCAATAAGTAAATCGTCATATTCGTATAAGTCGTAAACAGTTAGTGATACAAAAAAAAATTATACAAAAAAGACTCACAAAGGGCGTGGTTATGGAGATACAGCCTAAAACGGTTTTCCTTGAAATGGAGGCACTTACCCAGCCTATTTTTGTAAGGATTTTGTACACTTACATTCATTACGTGATATAACAAAAAAAAAACTCCTGTAATTTAATGCAAAAAAAAAAAATTCTCTGTAATCTGAAGTAGTATTTGTATGTATCAGAATGCATATGTCGTCCAAAAATTATATAATGAATACTTTGTCATGAAATTCCAAGCGATAAAAAAAATTTGAAAGGAATGAGATATTATTTTTCAAAATCGTATGTTATTCTGCTTTACTCTTTTCAACACCTTCATTATATTAGGAATGTACTATTTAAAATAATATTTCAGTAATAGAATAGAAAATAATAAACTATATAATACAAATACATATTGTATATAAAATATAATATATATGAATATATATATATATACAATAATAAATTCAATGTATAATAACAACAATAAAATCCAACACCCAAGATAATAATCAAAAAGGAAATTAAATTTACATTTCTCGGACGATTCTATTATGCAATAGTTTTATTAGATTATAAGCACAGTACAACCAACACACATACAGTTGGTACTAATACATATATGAATGCCAACACACAATACAGCATACAGGTAAAATTGTTGTAGATAGATAAATGATAGAAGGACGAATATAATATGTACAATAATGTGAATCACCAGACAATAATATCATATCATATTTATATCAAATACACAGCGATTTATAATAAAAATACTGTTCGCTCATATACTTGTTCCATTGGAAAGGTAATCGTATTTCAACTTGTAGAAATTTTTATGATGGATGGATATATTGAGATCAATATTCATTTCCCTTATGGACAAAACAATCCGTTTGAAAGTTTAAAAATAAGAAATTTGCTAGACATTTTATAACATGTAACCATTTAAGATAATACGAGCGCCAAAGAAAGTTTAGATTTGGCGTTGAAATTATTTGTGCCTTATTTTCAACTTTAATGATGAATTTTGTTATAGCTTCGTGAATGTAGACTAAAAATAAGAATAAAATTTTTCGATATCTCCCTTGGTTTTCGAAATATCGAAAGATAAATAAATAAATAAAGTTTTCAATATTCGATATTTTAAAAATTACTCCAGATATCCAAAATTTTATTTCTACTTTTTGTCTTATATTAGCAAGTGAATTCACCATCAAAATTGGGAATATATATATTTTTTAATTTGTGTTTCCACTACCGTGCTCATACATTCTCAATAAGTCGTGCACAACGGGTTCTTTTTTTGTTTTCAATAATTTATTAAAGTTTTAACTTTGATTTAAATAGTTTTTTTTTTTTTTTTTAATTTCCACGACCAGTTTTGGAGAAATCTGTGAAAACGTATCATCCATCTACCGTTTTCCCACAATACCAATGTTAAATTATGGCTACTTCTGAAGTCATTTATTTATTTAAATAATCGGGCAGGCTCCCTAAAATTTTCAGAATTGATTTAGACTTAGTCCAAATTTATATGAAAAAAATCAAGGCTTTTATACAAAATTGCTCTGGTGCTCGTACATTCTTTAGAGACGTGGTAAGGTGAAGTGATACAATTTTGTTGTAAAGTTCTTTGTTATCTCGTATCTTCCAAACGGCTCGATGGATTACAACATTTAAGGTATCGTTATATTTGTCTCCAAAAATCCAAGTATCCTTAGTTAGGTGTTTGAGAAAACAAAACAAAATGGAGGATTTTTGGCGCGAAATAATAATACGTTCATTAAACAAAATTAAAAAATTTAAGAGCTTATAAGAAGGGTATTAAAATAAAGGAAATTAAAAGGAGATCGCAAAAATATATAGAGAGAGATATATGTTTAAATTATAAAGAAAAAAAGTTTTAATACAGTATAATAAGAGGGTGTTTTAGTGCCGGAGAAATAAAAAGTCTAAACTAAAATAAATAATTAAAATAATCAAAAACCTGACTGCGAAAAATAACATCTGAAAAGAAAGAAACAGGATCACTGGTTTCTAACAGAGCGACTTTAACAGCCGTGGCCAATTAAAATCTATACCGACTCAAATCTTCTAAATAATTGCCCTAACTATTAACGCCACTATGTAAATTATTGAGCTTGTTTCTTTCTTTGCAGATTTTATTTAACGCAATCGGGTTTATTTAAAAAATTTATTTAATTTTTTTAGTCACATTTTCTCTATAAATATTTTTCTGAAGTACCTATTAATTAACTATAACGAATACAGGTAGTTCCTATTAGAAACTTTGTTAGTCACAGTACAAATTTGACTCGTGCTTGATAGAGATTTGTGCTAGTTCAAATTTGACTAGTCTTTGAAAATAAGTTTACAGATTTACAGGTCTTAAATGAGTTTTCCTAATTTTATGGATTAAAAAAATTTTAAACTGTCTTTTTTTATCACAAAAGTTTGAGAGCCCTCGGCTTAAAATTTTCAGTGACTAATATCTATAGCTATGTATTACCATAGCTTAAAATAATTCGACATGATTTGCATGATTCACGCATATACAATAAGTAAAATGATATAATTTATTAAAACTAACAATGATTACAAATTAATCATAGATTATAATAGATCAACCAGTAGGCATATAGATATGTTCCTACTGATTCCGTCCATTCATATTCCGTGTAGTTTAATTCAAAGAGATTATTATTAATTTCATACACAATTTATCCTTTATATATTTGTGTAAATTATACGTGATATCAATAGAAATATTGTAGAGAATGAAGCCATCGGATATGATAAAATAAACGGTCTAGTAAGTTAGCAAAAATTAATCTATAAAAATTATTTCTAAAAGGTGTTTTTCCGGTATTTTTTTGCTTCTTTAATACTCTATTGAGTCATTTTGAAGATTTTCTTTCCCTATGAAAGTCAAAAATTATTGGTTTGGTGTTTAAATTCACTTGACAATACACTGAAGAAAACTCATTTTGTATTTAATTAATTATTTGGCAAGTGCATACAGAACAAGTGAAATTTACAAAATTTATAAAGTATAATCCGACACATTTTGCCTCTAAAGGAAGAGCATGATTAAGTTTAAACAAAAGATTGAAATGAATAACAAATAGATAAAGCAGATCCGGGGGCTATCTGAACTTAAAACTACGAAATTTCGCATACTGAAAGAGCTAGAATTTATCATTTGTTTTGCTTCTTTTGACGTAGGTGCCATATGTTTTCTATAATATTACAAAATGGGTACCTTTTTTAAGAAACTAATTTGGCTAGCTTCCTTGATTTTTGTCCATATACACAACAGCGGTTTGATGTTATTGTGGCATATTTGGGTACGTACTTTGATACAAAACATTCATGTATTTTGTAAAAGATGAATAAACTATGTTATTGCTATGCACCTATTTATACGAGGCAGAATATATGTATATAATATACGGATTTATTCTGTGTCTTTTATAAACCCTGAAAAAAATCAAAAAGACGAAATCCTTAAATAATTACTGTGAAAATTTTGTTTTGAATGTTAACTATTTTTACAATTTTGAGTCCCAAACAAATCATGAGTACTAACAGAGGGTACTAACAGTTAAAGGCATTTGCTTTTGGATCAGACCATTGAAGATCATTGATTTTTTGACAAATTATTTGAGATAATGAATAATTACAATAAATTTTTTTCGATATCTGCCTTGGTTTTCGAAATATCGAAAGCTCAGTAATTAAACAAAATTTTGAATTTTTGATTTTTTGAAAATTACCCCAGAAATCAAAAATTTTAATTGCCACTTTTCGTTTTGTTTTTTTAAATTTGTGTCCCCACTACCGTGATCATACATCCTTAATTAGTCGGGCACAACGGATTTTATTTTTGTTTTCAATAATTTATCAGGTTTAAACATTCCCACCGACTAGTTTTTGAGAATTCTTTGAAAACATATCATCATTCTACCGATTTCCCATAAGACCAATGTTAAATATGCCTGCTATTGATATCATTTATTTATTTAAATAATCGGGCAACACCTAAAATTTTCGGAATTGATTTAGACTAAAACTCAAGCCTTTTATCCCAAATTGCCCTTGTGCTCGTACATCCGTAATTGAAAAATTTGAATTTTTTAGTTGCAATATATGCTTTCCATAAATGATCTGTAGTGACTAAACTTCCAGCCACTAAGCAATCGATGGACATGAACTTCATACGTTATTTTTATTGCGTTTACACATGAAGTATATTTTTTTTTGCATGTTGTACTTTGTGTACATTAGCGACTTGCGAAGGAAATGAAGCTATTGCTTTTGTAATGATGATGGAATTTTGAAAAAATTTCTTCAAATTTTCATCGATTCCACCTAATCATCAACAATGACCATCGTTAAAATTAATATATAAACTCTCTAGCGGTTGCATTTAAGTCCGATTTTAATATTTGGAACCAAGGGTTTGGATATTTGAAATGTTAAGTTCGTTAATGAGATAAATCGACATATAAGTGGGGGTGCACAAATAACAAAATTTTGAATTTTTAAAATAAGAAGTATTTTTTAACAGTTTTAAGCAAATCTCTTAGGAATTTTTCGAAAAATTTCACCTCGTTTTCGAAAAGTAAAATTTTTGGAAAACTAAAAATACAATATTTGATTTTAAGAAAAATGTGTTCTTTTTTCAATATCCGAGGGAATTCTCTTATCTAACGCAGTAATTGCGCTACGAATTTATTTTATTTATAGAAATATAGCAACAGACATGTAACATGGCATTTTATACAGAAAATAATTATTCTAATGTGTTAATGTGTGTAATGAGTATAATAATATGCAAATGAATTTAGGTACTTGAAAATGTAACTTGTATTTCATATTTTATTAGTCACTAATATGCCATAAATATTTTTTTTAAATAATAGTTGAATTCATTACACGTTGTTAGATCTTAACCGTAATTACGCCGAATATGAGCAGTTCATAAATATTGAGGTTATTTAACGCACGTAATAACAATCGCTTGTAAAAAACTACAAAGTGAATGATCAGCAACTTGCCGAACGGGAAGTTAAGTTTATGATGAATTATTTGACTTATTACATAGCCTAGAAACCGTTGACTAATGATGGTATGTATATTGATTATCTTCATAGTGCGGTAAATACGTAGGAAAATACTTCAGATTTTAAAATAATTATCCTGTCAGGTTTTTCAACAGGATAATTATGATAAAAATAGTAGTTTTTAAGAAAACATACTTGAAAAAAATCGGAGTGTAGGAAGTTGCTTAAAAACTACCGAAAAGTTACGAAATACAGATTTTTTGCAAATAAAAACCAGGAAAAACATTTTGATAAGAAACAAAAAATAATGCGTTCAAGAACTAAAAAAAAACGAAAAAAATGACACTAGCTAAAGTAAAATCTGATCTCTACTTTACGAGAAAACACGGTTTTATGACCGAAAATATCCCTTTTTTCGCCTATTAATTTCTTGGTTTTTATGAACCGCAGTAAATCTGTTCTCAAATTGTTGCTTTTAATAGTATATTTTTGTAAAAAAAAATTTATCGCAAAATAATTAAAGACTTCAGCACAATTTGCGAAAATGCGAAAATATGAGTTTCCGAAAAGCTGTGGGCAAACGCCAACGAAACATCCTACGGCAATTTAAAAAGAAACGATTATCTTCTTTAAGAGTTTCCTAAGAACCTCTGCACAATTACCAATCTTGTAGACGCACAATGTAACCGTGAAAACGCAAAGAAAAATCGTGTAATATTTTATTTTTAATAAATTAAAACGAATTAAAAGAAAACGCAAAGTAAAACCCATTATTATACTTTTGGCCGCTGTTGAATAAGTGGCCTGGACCCCAGGACCCTAGTGTGGTAAAAGTACGTTTGAAAATGATTTTTTGAAATGTATTTTGACTTTAGATTGAAGGAAAAAGTGTATTAATATGTTTAGCAACGTTTAATTTTTTATTAATATTATAAATTATAATCTAACAAGTATATAACAATTCAATAACGATAATTGTTTATTGGTGCCAAACTGTTTATTGCATAAAAAATAAAAAAATGCGAAAGAATATGACATTTGAATGCGAATTGAGCTCGTTTTTTTTCTATCAGGGATACTAAAAACAAAATACTTTTTTTATAAATGTTTCATTCATTATATATTAATTTCATAAAGACTTTGAATAAATATAATACTGATATAATGGAGTATTTTGAAGAAATTGAGTAATTCATTTTTGAAAGATCCACTAAACTACTTTTTCTTTTCTTGTACTAGTGTACTAGTATAAAACTGAGTGAAATTTTTAGACCTTCATATTCAGAATAAAAAAAATTATAAGTTTTAAATAAAATATTTCTCAATTTTTCAAATTTCTTAATTTTGTAAACATATTTAAATTTAATTTAAAGTTCTTATACCTATATAGCCTTTTTTAGTAAGTATTATAGAATTCTCAAAAAAATTTTGAATTAAATTTATGCCATAGTTTCTTTATATAACGATTTTTCTCGTCCGGGTCGAAAGGACCCGGGTGTTGTAAGCATGTTTACTACAGGAGGTGTGGTAAGCAAGGGCTAAGAAGTTATAAAGAACCAGATGAATATACATACCGATCAAAATCATAGTCCTGGCCGCAATCGGGTAAAGAAAAACACATTTGGGCACATAAGCGTACACTACGGATACACGTTTATCACACTATCAGTTCATTTCTTAAGATTTTGTTGAAAAAGGACATAATATATGTGGATCGATTTGCGTTCTTAAAATAATAAGATGTGTCTAGAGTCTTATAAAAAGAACACTTTTCACAGTCGATGGTCATAAGCTATAACATATCAACTTTTCAGTTTTTCATCAGAGATACAAAAGTCCATAATTTCGCACATAATCCTGTCCCATGTTTACGTAATTTCTTTTTTCCAGACCTTTTTTGCATTTATTTTATGTAGAACAATATTTAAAAATAGAAAAAATTTAACCCATACTGTGTATAAACTCATATTTTACAAACACTATGATATTAGAAAATACAAAATAGAAAAATAATCTGTAGTTGGAACCAAGACACATACTGAGTACAAAAAAAAAGAAAGTATTACTACAAGCATTTTACTATAAAATAGAAAAAAAGAAAAATAAACAGAAAAGATTACTTACAGACGACTTGCATTCTAGCTTCAGATTGTGCCGAAGCGAATGATGGTGCTTCAGCAGATACTTCACATCGATAAACACCACTGGAACGCAAGCTGACTGGACGTAATACAAGTTTCTTACTATCCGATGTATGGTGCTGGAAAAAATAAATAAAATATAAAAAAAAGGATATATTATTATGTATGTACCACTATAGAATATTATTTAATATATATTTGAACAAAATGTTGTATATATGTTTATTTATGCTTAGTTTAGAAAATTTTACTATATATTTGCAGTAAAGATATCGTATCTTATAGTTTTGTATATTTTCTTAAGTATTTTAGGGTTCCGTACATTACGCCAGTCAAACATACATTCAAATAGCAAAACGCGATGTAAAGCTGCTTGTTTGGTATGTTATTTGGACTTCTTAGGGGAGTGTGAAATTAAGTTTACGCAGGTAGCACAACTTTTTCTTGCCTGCAAAACGTCGTTTCGCTAGGGCTCTTTCTAGAATTTTTTTTGATAAAGTTTTTAATATGCTTACTAGTTTAAGCTGTCCACAATTATATTTTCATGTCTCTAATTTTATATTTTTGGAGAAAATGGACACCAAAGTTTTGCTCTAATTTGCCCCCTGACGAGAAAATAATTATGTTTCCGAAAAATTTTTCCAAACAAAAGTTGTTTATCTTTTTATAAGGAACATTTTTATATTTCTTGTTCTATCACTAACGGTAAAACTCAAAATATCTCTACTATTAGACATACCGAGTTGTGGGTTGGTTTCATTGTTTCATATTTAACATACTTTTCAAATTATCGTCAAAAACTCGTAGTTTTTGAATTAAACTAATAGTTTTTGAATTAAAAGACTCATACTTTTGAATTAAACTACAAAAACTGAAAAAAGTAGTTTCACACTGCCGTAAGGGGTCCAAATGATGAAGCATTTTTTTTTTTTGGAGTTCATATAAGATTTAACTAGCATACATCTGTAGTGTAAAATAATGCTGATTTTCATGGTTCGTTTCCAGGGGGTAAATTAGAAGATTAAAAACAGTACTTCCACCCAGTACATCATGTATACCAAATGAGCCCTCGTCATAGGAATGCGCATATTTATTTTCTTAAATTGCATAGTTTGGACTGTTTTTAAATCCAAAAATTTACACCCCCTTCATCTCTAAAAATCCAAGGAAATAGGGTCCGACACATAGTTTATTGAAAAACCAAGTCAAAAATCGTATTTCAATTTTAGGAAGATTTCTATGAAGGAATTTATTGATCCCTTATCATGACAAAAATAGTTCTAAAATTTTTGAAAAACTCATAACTATAGAGAGACGGAAATATTTAGACTTTAATAAGCCGGCTTTTTTGTTACATATGAAAATTTGTATAAGATTTTCTAAAATGAAAACCTTCTATTGGTAGATGACTTTATTTTGATTTTCCACTACGAATATATGATAAGACAGAATTCAACAATAGACAAATTTTCAGCAATTTACAACCGAACAGCTTTTTTATTAATAGCTATTGTATACAAAGAAGATAATAGTAACATTTGGAAGTAAAAATGTGTACTTTGAATAAAATTATTAAGTTTTAAAAATAAGAAATCCAGGCGGCTTAAATATGAAATGTAGGATCATAGGTTAAGTTGGGGTAGGTTAAAATTATCCACCATATAATTTGTACATATTGTCTGTACCAATGATTGCCATGTGTATGGGAGCTTTAGACCGATGATTTATAAATGATGTTTTAAAATTGATAAAGGCTCTTTTTTTTCTTATGTGTATACACACTTAAAGGGCTACAAATGTTGGTAAAATATCTTGTAGAAACTACCAAAATGTTAGGCTAGTAAATTTTAAAAATGTAAACTTTTTTTGCAGTTTTAAATTTCAAGCGGTGAGGCTGCAGATATACAATTAGTTACCTAATTACTACAGTTTTACAGAAGTTGATAAAGTAATAAAGCAAATCATATTTAAAATTAAAAACGCAAATAAGTTAATATTCTTTTATAGTAAATTACATTGGATGGTATTATATCAATCGATGGTACTTACTATTCTATTCTGGTTTTTATTTCATTTTATATTCTCCAATGTAAAAAAATACGATATTTCAATAATTGTAATATATTTTATTTTTATTGTGATACATCAGATGAATAACGATATAGCAGCATCTCTATCTATCTATCTTTACCATATAATGCTGTATCATAAACCATAATTTAATTTGTTAGAAAGTTGAGAATAAAATTCATCAACCAAGTTGACGTTTATTTATAAGTATAACGATAAAAAAAATGCAACAATTTATTACACAGCATTTTATTTATTTGCTGTTACTTAATTAAAAAATTAGTTAATTTAGTGTAGGGAGGTTGGCAGCAATTAGTGACAATTATTAACTTTTTAGCATATGGAGAATCTATTGTAATAAATTTTCGACTTGTTGTAAGAAATTTTGAAAGGAATGAATAAAGGATATTTTGAAAAAACTTGGTAATCAACCAAAGGTGGAAACGATTATGTAGGAGAACGTCGATGAAATAAAAAACCATAATTTTTAAACCCTTTTGAAGAAAATATAATTGTAGTAATTGTTAAAAGCTGCCCCGGATAAAAAAGTCCGACTCCTGAATCGGTAATTTCTAATTCTAGCAATCGGAATTAATAGGATTCTACTGGGGGAAAAAAATTTCCTATTGGATTGAATCGGAATTCAATCGGAATGAATTGGAAATTTCAATCGGAATTGAATAGGACTTTTTTATCAGAGATGTGCACGTACAATTTAATATTTTTAAATAATAGTAATTTAAATTTTCAATACTATTGCCAATTAAATGGTTCATATTGCTGACAGTGAATTTATATTTGCTTTATTGAATGTATTTGTATTAATCGGGCTCTGTAGCTTTTTAATTTTCACTCTTTTCAAATTTTACAGAGCTTTACTTCCTTTTACAATGTAAAAATTTTAAGTGCACAAAATAAAAAATTTGAGTTTCGAAATTGAAATATAAATATAAATATTTATTTTGAACATTCTTAAAGCTGTATTATTATTTTAGTACAGCGATTGTCAAACAATTTCTAAATAATCTTTTTGATTCGTTTTAAGCACGCGCAATATATAAATTGTCAAATGAAAATGTTATGCGGGGTCTCCCTGGAGAGGGTTTCAAATGTCGAATAAAAATGTTTTAGTGACTTCCCTTCTTAGATGCATATTGCTTCATGCAGAAGTTCTAGATATATGCATATACGAATTCTTATATACTAATGTATAGGTAGGTTATTGCAATGTTTGATTTTTAACTGTGCTATATTTAAAAATTATTACTTCCTTCCTCATCCATTTGCTTTTGATCACGGATTTTCGAATTGTATGCTATTCAGAATATTGATCGAAAGTTAATTCCATAAGCATCATCCTATTTACATATGCATGCAAATTTTATGCTCAATAGGAAACCATGAAAAAGGTCAAATTTGACATGCACGAAGTGATAACAAACCACGAACAGGTGAAATAAATGCTTTACAAATTGTTCATAATATCCTCACAAAAGTTAATTAATTTAGGTTTAAAAGGTTTATCACTTTGTATAAAAAAAAAAATTTTTCAGAACTACTCTTTCTACCCGACTGAGCAACGCAGAGGAGTGGTAATGTGTTAATCAGTCTATGTCTGTTCCAATGTGGCATAATAGATGCCAAACCCGTCGTTTGATTACGATGATTCTTACGTCAATCGATTTGTCCTAATCTTGCAGATCATATTGAAGATATGACAATATTGAAAGTTCAATACGGCGACCACCAGACGCCATTACGTAAAAAAGAAGAAAAATGAAAGTCGGCGAACTATGTCAAGCGGGGTATCATTGAATAACCACTAAATAATCAAACCGATTAACGTAATAATCATTAAAATCTGTTCACGCGTTTGGTGTCTATAGTACCTCAAAGGAGCAAACATATATTTCATAGGCTGAAAATTAAAGTCGTTGAATAGGATTTCGAAAATCCTAACTAAAAAGGGTAAAATAAAAAAAATTATTTAAAAAATCAAAAAAACCGACTGAGTTTAATATAAACTGAAAAGAAAAAAACAAGTCCAGCAGTTTACACAGTTACTTTAACAGTCGGGACCCATTATTGGGAAGATTCGAGTCGGTGTACATATTATTGGGTTCCGACTGTTTAAATCGCTATGTGGACTGCTGGAATTGTTTTTTTCTGTTCAGTTTATATTTAACTGTCAAAATTCACGGTAAGAAATATTTTGTGGGGTTGAGGTTATTACTTTGTCAGTATTGGTGTGAACGCCGTACTGATTTGATCATTAATGGAATAGTAACATTAGCAATAGTTATGGTTGACGAGTCAATGCAGTATGATAACATAGAGACTATAGAATCTGTCTCTCTACCATACCAGCATTGTAGTAAACGCCATGCATATCTCATCATGTGGATTACAGGTTTGACTTTTAAAAAATGGACTGAGAAGTGGGCTATATTTGATTGATCTTAATGACTGGAAACATTGAAGTCGTTTGTTCATTTTTATCGAATTTATCCCTTATTAATTTTTTATACCGATTGTAGGCTATCTCGTTAGCCATACAAAATATATGAAGAAAGAAAAGTTTTCATGGAGGTTCTTATATATAAAACAAGCACGGAATGAGTTACGGTGTGTTATGCTGTGTGTTATGGCTATGCATTACTGTGTAAGTCGGGTATTGTATGTATATACAAGTGATGAGTCGGACCGGCCGCGGCTGTGTACATTCTTGTATACAGATATACAATCCCTCTTTGTTTAATTCTTATAGCGTCCATAAGAACCCTTCTTACTTCATATAATATAAATGGCTAACGATATGGTTTACAAACAGTATAAGACCACCCTCTACACTATAGATACCTAACATAATATGAATACAATATACAATAATAATATATAAATAGATTGGTATACTTACATCAACACGTGTAGCATCAATTGTATAACTATGTTGTGGTGGATCAGCGCGCGGCATATAACGATATAACTCTTCATCATCTTTATACCATTTTACCGAATAAAGTTTATCTTCATCCAAATCGTAATCACATTGTAAGAATGCTATTTCACCACGTAGTTTATATTGTGGTACTGTCACGTGAACATTCGATAAACCATCACATTCATCTGTAACAATATTATAAAAGACAATAGATAAAAGAGATAGAACTAACAGATATACACACACTTATAATATAACATATAAATATGTTTGACGTTACATCTCTTCAAGTTCTCTTTGTTTTAAAAGTAATTATTATGATTATCATTATGATTATTCTTATTTTTATTACCAAAGAAATAATATGTATAATAGTTTGTTATGCGGTTTAATGGTAGGTACCTGCATGATGGAGCTTTGCTCGGTATTTTTTTTTAGTTAAAAAGACTCAAATTTTATCACTAATATAAGAACCGTTTAAAATGTCTCCACACAAGTACCAATTTGAATGTCCCGGTAATGTATAAAATTTCGTTAACTACATTATACGTATATCACAGCAAGCCACATCGCCAATAGAAGCCACGCATGTACTCGCCAATAGATGTCAGGAAGATTCATATTTTGAAATTGATGTGTTAGTTTTCCTCGAAAACACGGATAAAACGACATTTTATAAGAATGAAATCTATCTAGATAGATCCCTCCCAAAACCCCTGCATACTAAATTTTATGAAAATCGTTGGAGCCGTTTTCGATATTGCACACATATACAAGAATTTCTCGTTTAAATATAGAAGATACTTTTGGTAACTTATTACTCATACATATATTTTCGAATTTTGATTTACGGATTGTATTTTCAATACCCACAAAAATAGTGATTTGTTTTGGTAATTTTCAATACTGTTCAAATATTTTTGAAGCTGTCTAATTGTCCAAGAAACAGAAGTAAAATTTGTGGGGGGGCACACATATTATTGGTATTCATGAGCTGGAGATGTCTGCAAGCGCACAAAGCTTCATGTTAGAAGTAAGTCGACGGCCCAAGCCAGACCAAAGGCTGGAACAAAGACTGACCAACAGCTCGAAGAAAAGTTTGTGTTTAGCTGGACCAAGCATAGTATAGCCATTAATGAATTGGAGCGGCATAAAGACATAGGTCTAATTTTCATAAAATCCCGTCGCTAAAAACTGCTCAAATTTATAGTTTTGAAAATATCAGCTCCATGGTGGTGAAACTCGAATTCCGAAAAATTGGCTAACGTAATATATCGAAAGATATAAGTCGGGCATTAAAATGAATGTGATTTTTGTAATATTTAGGTCAAAATGACCTTAGGAAATGATTTTTATGACTATCGGAAACCAAAAACTTTTTTGTTTTTTTCGCATTTTTACAAAGGGGTACCCCTTAAAAAAATCGAAAAAATTCGAAAAACCTATTTTGTCTCCTATTTTCATTAAAACTTGGATTTAAGCTAATTTTGACCAGGCGAAAACGATCCCGTCGCTAAAAAACTGCTCAAATTAATAGTTTTGAAAATATCACCCTCATGGTGGTGAAACTCGAATTCCGAAAAATTGGCTAACGTAATATATCGAAAGATATAAGTCGTTCAATCAAATGAATGTGATTTTTGTAATATTTGGGTCAAAATGACCTTAGAAAATGATTTTTATGACTATCGGAAACTAAAAACTTTTTTGTTTTTTTTGCATTTTTAAAAAGGGGTACCCCTTAAAAAAATCGAAAAAATTCGAAAAACCTATTTTGTCTCCTATTTTCATAAAAACTTGGATTTAAGCTAATTTTGACCCGGCAAAAACGATCCCGTCGCTAAAAAATTGCTCAAATTAATAGTTTTGAAAATAACACCCTCATGGTGGTGAAACTCGAATTCCGAAAAATTGGCTAACGTAATATATCGAAAGATATAAGTCGGGCAATCAAATGAATGTGATTTTTGTAATATTTGGGTCAAAATGACCTTAGAAAATGATTTTTATGACTATCGGAAACTAAAAACTTTGTTGTTTTTTTCGCATTTTTACAAAGGGGTACCCCTTAAAAAAATCGAAAAAATTCGAAAAACCTTTTTTGTCTCCTATTTTCATTAAAACTTGGATTTAAGCTAATTTTGACCAGGCGAAAACGAACCCGTCGCTAAAAAACTGCTCAAATTAATAGTTTTGAAAATATCACCCTCATGGTGGTGAAACTCGAATTCCGAAAAATTGGCTAACGTAATATATCGAAAGATATAAGTCGTTCAATCAAATGAATGTGATTTTTGTAATATTTGGGTCAAAATGACCTTAGAAAATGATTTTTATGACTATCGGAAACTAAAAACTTTTTTGTTTTTTTCGCATTTTTAAAAAGGGGTACCCCTTAAAAAAATCGAAAAAATTCGAAAAACCTATTTTGTCTCCTATTTTCATAAAAACTTGGATTTAAGCTAATTTTGACCAGGCAAAAACGATCCCGTCGCTAAAAAATTGCTCAAATTAATAGTTTTGAAAATATCACCCTCATGGTGGTGAAACTCGAATTCCAAAAACTTGGCTAACGTAATATATCGAAAGATATAAGTCGGGCAATCAAATGAATGTGATTTTCGTAATATTTGGGTCAAAATGACCTTAGAAAATGATTTTTATGACCATCGGAAACTAAAAACTTTTTTGTTTTTTTCGCATTTTTAAAAAGGGGTACCCCTTAAAAAAATCGAAAAAATTCGAAAAACCTATTTTGTCTCCTATTTTCATAAAAACTTGGATTTAAGCTAATTTTGACCCGGCAAAAACGATCCCGTCGCTAAAAAATTGCTCAAATTAATAGTTTTGAAAATAACACCCTCATGGTGGTGAAACTCGAATTCCGAAAAATTGGCTAACGTAATATATCGAAAGATATAAGTCGGGCAATCAAATGAATGTGATTTTTGTAATATTTGGGTCAAAATGACCTTAGAAAATGATTTTTATGACTATCGGAAACTAAAAACTTTGTTGTTTTTTTCGCATTTTTACAAAGGGGTACCCCTTAAAAAAATCGAAAAAATTCGAAAAACCTTTTTTGTCTCCTATTTTCATTAAAACTTGGATTTAAGCTAATTTTGACCAGGCGAAAACGAACCCGTCGCTAAAAAACTGCTCAAATTAATAGTTTTGAAAATATCACCCTCATGGTGGTGAAACTCGAATTCCGAAAAATTGGCTAACGTAATATATCGAAAGATATAAGTCGTTCAATCAAATGAATGTGATTTTTGTAATATTTGGGTCAAAATGACCTTAGAAAATGATTTTTATGACTATCGGAAACTAAAAACTTTTTTGTTTTTTTCGCATTTTTAAAAAGGGGTACCCCTTAAAAAAATCGAAAAAATTCGAAAAACCTATTTTGTCTCCTATTTTCATAAAAACTTGGATTTAAGCTAATTTTGACCAGGCAAAAACGATCCCGTCGCTAAAAAATTGCTCAAATTAATAGTTTTGAAAATATCACCCTCATGGTGGTGAAACTCGAATTCCAAAAACTTGGCTAACGTAATATATCGAAAGATATAAGTCGGGCAATCAAATGAATGTGATTTTCGTAACATTTGGGTCAAAATGACCTTAGAAAATGATTTTTATGACTATCGGAAACTAAAAACTTTTTTGTTTTTTTCGCATTTTTACAAAGGGGTACCCCTTAAAAAAATCGAAAAAATTCGAAAAACCTATTTTGTCTCCTATTTTCATAAAAACTTGGATTTAAGCTAATTTTGACCCGGCAAAAACGACCCCGTCGCTAAAAAATTGCTCAAATTAATAGTTTTGAAAATATCACCCTCATGGTGGTGAAACTCGAATTCCGAAAAATTGGCTAACGTAATATATCGAAAGATATAAGCCGGGCAATCAAATGAATGTGATTTTTGTAATATTTGGGTCAAAATGACCTTAGAAAATGAGTTTTATGACTATCGGAAACTAAAAACTTTTTTGTTTTTTTCGCATTTTTACAAAGGGGTACCCCTTAAAAAAATCGAAAAAATTCGAAAAACCTATTTTGTCTCCTATTTTCATAAAAACTTGAAACTTCGATTTATGCTAAATTAAGATTTATTAATCGCTGATCAAAAAATATAATCAAATAAATTTTAGGTGAAACGAAATTCACCGGCTCAACTATCCAGTACCTAATAAACTTCAGACTGGTCAGCAGATAAAATGGCGAAAGAAAACCAAAATAAAATTGCACTTTCAGTTTTACTGAAAGAAAGATGAAATATTCCTTCGTCTTTCTGTAATGTTTTAATGTCTTCACAACGGTCTCTAAATAAATTATAAACCTTAATGGATAAATCTAAATTCTGTAACACAGTTGAAAATTTTAAAACTTTAGATCATAAATTTCGTATGTCATACTAAAAAAAAAAGCTTTTTTTTTCAATGTTTATATATTTTAGAAAATCATAAAATGACCTAAAATTTAAATAAAAAGCGTTCTGATGCAGATAGAAAATTGACATGAATTTTTATAAATGCCGAAAAATGTTAACACAAGAACACACCGTAGTGAATAAAATATTAACATGAACAAAAGAAAATAAAAAAATATATAAATAAAAGTAACATTTTGTCATACATTTTGAATACTATGACAAATATTCAAAAGATAAAAATTTTATACATTATTTTCTTGAAAAATAGGAATAGAAATTTTTAACAAAAATTTAATGGAATAAAATTTGTCTTCAAAATCATAATGAAAGTCATAAATTGTATGTTTATTTCGCTCAATCGATTCATGAAATTAAATTAACTTGCATGGCTGCTATTTTGTCATTAAGAAGATTCTTTGAAATAAGTAAGCAACTAATTTTCTCTTTCATGCTACAAATGATTTCTGTTTTCGTTGATTCCTAAATAATTATTAAAATTTTAAAAGGAAAACCAAAATGAAAAATCATAATTTTTAATTGAAATTTATTTAAATTTACCTATTTATAAAATATAACTATAAAATATCATTTACAGTTCAAAACCTATCGGTATCTGATGTTTTTTCAATCCATATTTATGGTAGTACTATCGGTAATAGACTTTGCATTCAGAATTCAATGAAAATTGACATAGTTTTCCATTATTATATCATAATTAACCAGTTTTTAGAGACCTTCAGAGAACTGAAAATCTTAACGTCCAGTTTTGTGAAATAAAATAAAATCTGTGATTTCCCATAATATTATAGTAACTTTATATCGAGCGCCGAACGCAACTTTGCCAAAAATCGAAAAATCCGAGAAAATTTTGGAATTTGGTGATTAATACCCTAAAGGACTAGTTTTTTTACAAAACCTTTTCAGAACTTTTTTAAAGTAGATTAAATTTGCTACAATGTGCGCCAAAAATTTTTGCAATATTTCAGACGTTAGTTTGTAATATTTCAGTAGTATTTCCACTCTAGCGGAAAGTAGTTCCACTTACCTCCGACGTAGTCTGCTAGTGTTGTTCAGGGTCAAAATTCATTCAAAACGACATAATATTGCAAAAAATTGCGAAGTCAGAAAAAATGATAAATTTTGAAAAGATTTATCTCGGAAACAATGCGATCTATAGAGACACTTCTAGTCTCACATTGTAGCAAATGGAGAGCGCTCTTAGCTATGTTTCAAGTGCGATTTTAGGGTTCCGCTGCCGAAAAATTTGTCGAAGGTTTTTTAAATTTTGTAAACTTTACTTGTTAACTAACAAGCGTACTAAAAAATAAATGAAAATTAAATTTTGTAAAGGCTATGACTTACAAAATTAAAGAATAATTAACGCGTGAAATATTTGATGCATGCGCAGAACGCGCGTAGAAATCTCTCATCACGCGACTAAAGATTACCAAATGGGTGACGCAAGTGCTGACCGGCTAACCTGAATGTAATATTTATGAACGTATTAGATAAATACAATAACGCAATACAACACCTGCATTTTCACCGTAATATAAAAGTAAAAGTCAAGAGAAAGAGAATGTTTACGAGATAAATGTGAATGAAAGCGTAGATGGGTGACCGAGAGTGTAGAGACTCGTTTGGTAAAAATATGTATACCTTGAAGGTTGAACTACCAAGTCTTTTCAACAGTGAATTTGATGAAACATACATACATGATTTTATATAAATATATTTTTAAGGAACTTCGATCACGGATCACCAAGGGAGAGTATATATTATTCATTTCAATAATAATTTTCCAATTTAAAAGCTATTCAATAGTCAAAAAATTGTTTAACTTTCAAGCTTTTGCATTTGGTCCATGATAAGTTTTAATTTGTTATGATCGGGTATGTCAATAAACTTGGACAATTCGCTTAGGTTTCATTAGGAAACATTATTTAATATGTATACACGTATTGTGTACATTTTAAATTTATACGTTACATTATATATGTGTTTGTCCACTGAGGAAGTGAGAAGTAAGATACTCTTAGTACATTGTGTGTAAAAGTGGCAATATATAGGCGCACATCTTTCGCAGACATTAAAGTTGACCAAAGTTTTCAGCTCACTCTATTTCATACATGTTAATAGATGATGAATACTTTAAATTAGAAAAATGGTGTTGATTAAAAAGGTAACATTTTTTGTTCGAAACATTTTTCCGAAAACCGTACAGTTAAGACAAAAACGGACTGAAAATTTTTACCCAAAAAATTGTTTCTTCGTATGTCCTCTGCGAAATCTAGCCACTCTTCGAAAAGAATTTCCAATAAAAGTGCTCTGTTTTTCTATAAAGATCATTTTTGTTCAAAATGAATGAAGAAATACGCAAAAAGTTATGATATGTCGTTTTTTATAGGATTGTATGGGTTATTTTTGCTATGACTTACTGTCTAAGTTATTTGGTTTACAAAAATAGTTTGCGTTTTTTTTAAAGAACAACTTTCCAAATTTAAAGTGTTCCTCTTATGTTTGCCAGTTATGAATTAGGTGAGAATTGTGCCGGAAAACTTAGAACGAATTCAATACCCGTGTGCCTTTGAAATTAACATATTTCAATTGAAACGTTTTCCTCGATTAAACTTATTTTTAGATTTACAAACTTCTTAACTTAAAAAAACATCCTGTATATGGTAGCGATTTTCCAAATTTTTTTTCTTAACCGGTAGTTGACGTCGTGATTGTTCTACCTTAAAAGAAGATGGAAGGTAGATTTCAGTGGGGGGTAGGTGATAATGATGCATATAGACTCATATCCGCTTTTCCGTTCAAACACATATACACACACAAATATTATGAAAGATAAAAAAAGGAGTTTTCTCTCTGTGTATACATAAGTTGGTGGTAAAAAGGATCATGAATGAAGCTTTGAATAGCTCAACAACCTGTTAACTTCTCGCCTGGGTAGCATTACATAACAGTACCAATACAGAAAAAGAGAAAAAAAAATTCTTTTACCCTCATTCAACATTTTTTTAAGTCCCTTATGTACTGTATAATAAGGATACAAATCACATAATACCTAATAGTGAACCAAAAATATATACATATATACATGTATATAAGGGGGAGGGGCTGTTGTACCACGAAACAAAATCTGGGCACGTTTATGAGTTTTGAAAGATTTTTTTATAATGTACAAATTGAAACTCTAAGTATATGGCACTGTGACTTCTGCCCCATGTGTATTTTTTGAAGATTTAAATAATAAACAGCTATCGATAAAAGCAGGAGTGTCATGATGTCATAAGGTATCACAGATCACGCTTACCACTTTTACCGGACTCTCTTTTCAACATGTTTTACATTACACATAATATTTAAAGGTAAACATCTTATACCGGCATCAAATTCGCTCTTAGTTTTCAGTTTCAATGAAAATATCACTCTGATTCATAGCTGACAAACATAAGATGAATTAAGAAGTTGTTCTTTACAAATACGAAAACAATTTTTAGTAAACCTAAATTGTTTGTAAATGGATTTAGGAAAAATCTCGCTTTTTATACGATTGTTCATTCGATGTGAATGAAAATGGTCTTTATGGAAAAAAAAACCACTTCTATTGGAAAATATTTTTCAAAAAGTGCCTAGATTTCGTAGAGACAATTATACGAAATAACAATTTTGATACGATTAATACGAAAAATTTTGGGTAAAACTTTTCAGTCCGTTTTTGCCTAGACGGTGCTGTTTCCATAAAAATGTTTTGAACAAAAAATGTTGCTTTTTAATCAATAATAACTTTCTAATTTAAAATGTTCATCTATCGATTATCAGTTATGGAGTAAACTGAGCTTTTCATTGAGCTTGAAAAACTAGGCCAAATATAATGTTTGCGTAAGATGTGCGCCTATATACTCAACATGCCTCGCTTGAAGAATTTTTATTGATTGTAGTTTTTTTCTCTTTAATTCAGTAACAGTTTTAACTGATAGTAATGATTCGGGATCGATCAACTATTTTTTCCATGTATCTTTATAAGATAACCCATAGTTGTAAAATTTTGTGTGTTTTATCAATAACCTTGTATCTGTGGTACATTCTGGTAGTTGATTCAACGTACATGACTTTGCGTCTTTGCACAATTTAATAAAATATTTAATGTTTTGTAAAGGAAATATGCCATAGCATTTTTTCAATAAGCAAAAATTTGTACAGAATATGGCATAAAACAAAAAACACGCAATAGCCCTGTAAATTGAATTTTATTTGAATATAATTGTAAATGAATCAGCCATCTCGGTTGTTTGCCTTCTATTAAATAAAGTTTGCCTTCATAAATTTACGATCGTATAGAGATATTGATATATTTTGAGAAACTATATTTGAGTGATTCAAGGTAAAATGTATCCCTGGCATTACACTTTACCTATACACTAGTGCCTTGAATTTAATATATATAGGTAAAATATTATATAAAACCCTGCGTATATACATTTCGCTACCTTTTTAAACGTTTGTGTTTATTTATTTAAATATGTATATAGAATGTTTCCAATTTCACTATTATAACCGAAGAAAAAACAATTGGTACGATCTTCGTATGGCAGCGAGCTAAAAACCCACTAACTTTAATATTTATTACGTATAAAGTAGGGCTTAATCTCTTGAAAGTCTTACAACCGCACTCTTCTCGAGGTATAAGATTCTGGAAAAACTGGTGGTATAATAGTTTAGTTTTATAACAATTTCAAAAAAATATCGTATCTTTTATCGTAGAAGACATGCTTTTCTAGTACAAAATCAATCAATCAAAAAGTGCTTTTACCCATTTTCACCACTATATTATCAGTCAAAAAATGTGTTACGTGAGCCGTAACTTCGTTAAAATTTCATAATTCAAATCACCGAAACGAAATACATACTAAAACAATCCACGCTCTAGCGTCTCCATGCGGGCTGAACGGTGGCCTAATGTGAAAACTGAAATGAAAGCTTAATACTACGCTCTCCCACCTATATGAAAATCGCTTCACAATCAATAGTTGCTTAATCCAGTTGTCAAATAAATACAATTCGTTAAAGAACACAAATAGACAAACACTTTAAAATGAGTGCTTTTATAGTTTAAATTATGGTATGGGCGGGCTTAAAAATCGGCTAAAAGCTATCAGCAAAATGTAGCGTAAACGATTGACATACCGTATATAGATTTAAATAAAAAAGAACACTTCTATATCTATATAAATTGTATATATGTGTTTAAAATTTACCCCTTAAACAGAGAAGTCTTAACAATTTAAGTGAATATAAATAAAATGGAAATTCGAAACTAAATGCATTATTAAATAGATAAATATGTCAACGTTGAATGTTGTTTTCACAAGTGATTTCAATTTGACTTTACTCTTTTATTAAAAAAAAAAGCTCGAAATAAAACTTTTATAATTTTAGGTTAAAGCAATATTTAGAAGTGAATACATAATACTAGCATTTAAAGTGATTTTATTTAATATAAAATATAAAACTCCAACCAATATTTGACAGTTCAAACTGCTAAACTTAATAATAACAATTAATCTTGTTTTACAAGTGGAAAAATCATTTAAGGTTTTAACTCTAATTTAAATAGTATATCTTTAATTTCCACCGACTATGGAGAAATCTATGTAAACATGTCATCCATCTACTGTTTTACCATAAAGCAATGTTAAATATTTTGGCTTTTGATATCATTTATTTTTTATTGAAATAATCGGGCAACCACCCCCTTAAATTTCAGAATTAAATTAGTACAACTTTATATAAAAAAAATCAACTTTTTATTTAAAACTGCCTTGGTGTCCGTCCGTACATCCTTAATCAATTTTTATTAAAATTAACATATAGAATCTTTTGTCGGAGTAAATAAATATTTCCTATATACTTCCACTATAATTTTATTAACAATATTTCCATATTCAGAAGATTATGGATAATAAAATCAGTATCGACAAATAGGTTATATAAATACATGATACAACTAAATTCAGACATTGAGGGTACATATGATATCTTCCTTAATATAAAAAGGCTACGTACACATATAGGAGTGTTGCCTAGACCGGCCCATCGTTCAGTAGGACCTACATTAGTTTTTTGTTTGTTTGTTTGTTTGTTACGCTTTCACGCTAAAACTAGCGAATGGCTTTTAATGAAACTGTACAGGAAGTATAGCTTATACTTCAGAATAACACATGAGATATAATTTATAAAGATATATTAATAAAAAAAATAAAAATAAAAACTAATTTAATTTGACATTTGACGTTACCATAAATTACAGATTTCTGTAAAAATTGTCAATATCAAATATTTCACGGCTATCTTCTCTGACAGACTCAATGAATAATAACTATTATATATTTAAAAAAAATAGAAAACCATACATTAATTTAACCTGTGTAAAACAATCCTTACCATTGTTTCGAGTGTTATAGAAAGCGGATAAGCGAGAGCAATTTTAATCAATCTTTACATTTAAACACAGCAAAGCGGGTGGGTATCACTCTAGTTATTCCATAATTGATCAATAGAGAACCAAAATATTTTAAATTCACTTGAATTCAACGAAGCTGAAGGGTCTTACTATTTTTAATTAGCTATACTGCATTCAGAAATAAATTTATACAAATTACAAATTAAAATGTTTTTTAACACGTGTATTATTTGACGCAAGAGCAGAACGTGTTGCAAATCGCTCATCACAAGCTTAAAGATTATCCAACCATTGACGCGAGTTCTGACGGGTAAACCTCTGCATGCTCCTATTTCACGGTATAGCCAACCTTAGCAACCTTCCCAAACATACCTTGTACAATTTATAGAACATATGTATGTACCAATGTTATTACTAGAAGTAAGTATATCTATCTATCCTATACACGTGTATTTTATGAAGAGATAATAAAACTTAATGCCATCATTTTCTTTAGATTACCTATACCTTACGTAGTTTTCATGTTATAAAATTTTCAAAAGACAATTTTTATGCATTTATTATTTTTATTTTGATAAATCAATGTATCCAATATGTATCTCTTTTATTGCTTAGATAAATTTTCAAATATATTCTGGGTCTTACAATTAGCATTACAATAGAGTCTGCATAAGCGGAAGCGTTCAGTAACCGTAAACCTTTTTGTCTGCCCATATTTTTCGCACAGTTCTTCGCCAATCACTCAAAAATAACATTTATATATATAATATGATTCAAACACAGTCTCGCTCAAATACACACATGCCAATGCTCTTTTTAAATTATTTTCCATACAATTCGAGTACAATCGAAACAAATTCAGTAATCAGGACACTCCTGGTTTTTATTGAGTGTCGATTATCGAGATTCTACTGTAGTTCGATTATAGCATAATTCAAAAACACTCACTATTTTTATTATAATCTAAAATTCCTCGAGTTTATTCTTGAGAAAATTGGATTTGATATTAACCTTAATCTTTATTTTCTAATTTAAATAAATTTTCACGAATGGAGAACCGTATAGTTATAAATAACTACAGCCAGGCTTAAAAAACTGTAATATCTTCAACAAAATAAACTGGTCACAACGAATTATTTTAAAAACTTAATATAGTTTTTGGGATATCATCCAGGACTAGTTGCTCGTTTGAACTTAATAACAAGAATTTTATAAATTATATACAATTTGTGTCAAAATACCGGAGTGGATAATTTCTAGCTCCGCAAGAGGATACTAAAATAAAAATCCGACAATGAGAAATTTTTTTCTCAATTTTATACTAATTGAAAAAATAAATATTAGTTTTGCAGAAAATCAGAAGCTTTTTACTATGCTTTATAAACTATCAAAATTTTGAGTTTCTTTTAATAAACAGAAAACTTTAAAATTTTTGTTTTTCTACTCTAAGCTTGCCTTTTCCAAAACCCAAATGTTTACTCACCGCCTTTGAAGAAAAAAATTCGTAACCGCAGACTTCAATCTATAAATGGTGATACATTATCCTGACGATGGAACGTTATCTGTTTTTCATTATGGATTTTCGGATCGAAAATAAGAACTTATTCTTGGAAGATCAAATACTGGGAAGTTAATATTCAGATGCAAATTTTTTTTTCGTAAAAGATCATCTTACTATTCGCAAGAGATTTTAATAGAATTATAATTAATATTTTTTATAATTGAAAGTTATTTATTTTTAATGAAACCCGTAGTTGGTGTGTTGTAAAATTTTTAATAAGGGGTTCGTCAACTTTTGTTGAGATAAATCTCACTAAAAAATTCGATAAACAAGTAAAAATAGTCGAGATCTCATTGATAGACATCCATGGATATGGACAGATATTGGTAATAGTAAAGTCATTATAAAATATCTTAAAAAGCACCCCACGCTTCTTTACGATAAAATAATTTTTTTGAATTTATAGAAATTATTTTCTACCTTTTAGTTTAGCTAGTTACAAAAGCGTGTTTTTTAGTTTTTTAAACTTTTATTTATTTTATGTTTTTTAGTTCTTCTATAAAAAATTCAATATAAATATGGTAGGAGCGCAAATAAATATCTATATTTTCAGATATGAAAATCGTGAATTCTGAAAATCCCGATCAGATTTATCTAATAAACTTATTAAATTAAGCATCCTAACATACTAACATACTTACATACAAACATACTAACATACATATGAAGCTAATAAAAGCGTGGTAAAAATCACCCCTGGCGACTAGCTCAGGCTCTTCCGGCCGGCGATATATTACTACAGTATTCTATTCCGCGGAAAACTTTTACTTTTGTAATGTGCCTTAAACTTGTCCTTCGAACAAGATATTGGAATGAAGTATGTATCCCAAGTCCATTGGAAAACATTCTTTAAATTATAAGATAATTATGTACCACAGAGTATAAAAAAAAACCTCAGTATCATTTCAGTATCTATAATTGGTCGCTTTTAATCAAGCCTCATCATAACAGGACTCCTGTTGAAATTAAAATTTAAAATCTGTATATTACTTATCTTCGTTTTGTAAATATTACAGCTCCTTTTAAGAAAGTCAAAACAGCAGATTCAGACTTCGACAAAAAGCATTAATTCGCACAACTGATGTACTTTTTATAATATACAATTCTAATTTAATCAATACGTGTACGAGAAATATGCTACATATATGTAAGAGATGTACCCGTCTAATATAATATATTGTTTATGACAATGAAGAACAATTGTAGAATATTGATCACAAGAAATAACGTAGAGAAATGGCCATTGCAGTGAAAGCCATTATTGATGTCACCTATACGGGATGTACGTAGTACAAGCGCCAATTCAAGTTTAAACTTGTGGTTGAAATTAGTTGTATCTTATTTTCAACTTTGATGTTGAATTTTGTTCTTACATATAACTTCTTGAAAACGAAAAACAAGAATAAATTTTTACGATTTCTGCTTTCGATTTCGAAATATCGAAAGCCAATCATAAACAAAATTTTCAATTTTAGATATTTTGAAAATTACTTCAGATATCGAAAAATTTTATTTTGCTTTTCGTCTTGTTAGTGTCGTCAAGTAACAAAAAATAACAAAATTAACCATCAAAATTGAAAATACATATATTTTTTTTAAATTTGTGTCCCCACTACCGTGCTCATACATCCTAAATTAATCGGAGACAACGTGTTTTTTTTTTTTTCAATAATTTATCCAAGTTTGAATTTTAATTTAAAGGTCTAGGTCTTTTTAAGTAACCGACTTTGCTCATTTAAAAACTTGATCTTCCAAAATACCAAAAGTACGGGTACATAAACGTATAAATATCGCATAGTAATTTTTGATGTCTATTAATTTTTTCAAAATTTCTCGATTTCTTAAGGAGAATAAACTAAAATTTAGATATTCAGTAGGCGATCAAGGAACATTGGAAGAAAATTTATCAAATCAGCCCAACACCAAAAACTAAATTGTTTCATAGATAATTTGCTTATATAAAAAATGGCCTCTATGTAAAAAACACATTAAAAATATATAATGAATTTAGAATAAAGGAATTAGATTATTTAAAAAAAATCTTTTAAGTAAAAAATTATTTATTGAATTTATTGAATTGTAATATTATTTCTTTTGATCATTTTTTAATATTATCTGTGTTAGCTAGTAGCCACTAAACCATAAACTGCTTGTTAACTTGTATTATATGAAATCCTTTTGTTAACTGAAAAAACATTTTTCCATGGGAAACAATTTTATTTTGTATAATGTTGAAGAACATTCATACCTGATTTACCGTCAATTATTTACACGCGGAAAAATTTGTTTAATGACTTTTTTACATTTTGAAGCAAAATAAATGAAATGCTTTAGCTATTTTAATAAACAAACGAGGGCAAGAGGAGACTACTTGAGCCATAAGTGAAATTTACAAAATTTAAAAAACTTAATATATATATAACTTTTATATATATATATATATATATATATATATATATATATATATATATATATATATATATATATATATATATATATATATATATATATATATATATTTATTTATTTATTTATTTATTTATATATATTTTTTTTTCTATATTAATTTTCCTCGTGGGTTGCCAAAATCCAAAACTAGACAAAATAATTCTGTGCGATATGGAGAAGTTACTGATATTCTATGAAAGTGTTTTTGCAATCCCAAGTATCACATCGAAACTTTGAATCATAAACCATAGAATTCAGTAAAACACAGAAGGTAAAAAAAAGTTACGTATTTGATCAGATGAATTTTTACATGCATGTGATTATAGATATTATTGAATCTTTTCGGAGAAAGAGAGAGAAACAAACATTTTAATTTTATTAAGATGGTATGAATTAAAACGAAAATTTTATAATCTTTTCGCTGTAGTTAAAAATTATTCCATCACAACTACTTAGGGTAGAGCAGTACCAAGTCCAGTTAATAATATTATTTCAAAAAAAATAATCTACCAGGGGTCGTTCAAAATCATGGCCACATATACTCGAGGCAGATTCAGCAAATACGTTCGAAATTTGGGTTGATAACGAACATCCTACAGAGTGACACAAGATTGTGGCTAAATGAGATAAATTATTTAAAATACCTACTCACAGTGAAAAAGATTTGAGTAGGTACAATAAATTGTGGTAGGACGTAAAAACATTCAAAATTTGTTTCAAATTTTTATAAAATATTGTTTTTCCAATTCTTTTAATGTATAAAAATTCTTTTATGGTATAAGTATTACATAACATTGAACAAAATGCATTGAAACTTAATTCACATATTCCCTTGAATTGCAATTGTCTCTCAATACATATTTCAGATTGATAGTAAATTGGGCATCTTTTTCGGTTTTCGAGAATCATAAGTTTAAGTTTCAACTCCCTTTCTTTAAACTTTCAACCTTTCGGGTAAACAATAATGTTTATGGAAAAATGGGTCAAACAAAACGTTGTTTAGCTTCTGTGATATGGTCGTGAACTAGTATTTTCAAAGTGTGTAAAGAAAACATGTATTCATTTGAATTGCGAAATTTGACATGTATTCATGTGTTCATTTGAAGTGCGAAGTTCAGTACTTAGTAGACTTTTTTTTTAAATACCTCATTTAAGGAGTTTTTCGGTTTAAAAAGTTTCTACTAAGAAAACCGGAATATTCATAAAAAAAAAAAACTTTAAAAGAAGCGACAAAAAGTGAAATCAAAATTAAAATCGGCCAAGAAATACAGATAATATAGCATTTTAAACTACTAATTAGACAGAGAGATGGGATGTATTATTTGACGTCATATACAATGACTGCCATAGCAACTCCATGCTTAATTCTGTTTTGTTAGAAAGAGATAAAAATATATTTTTTCGCGTGTAGCTTGTTTGCATGTATGTATGTATGTATATATGTATATTTGTTAGTAAATATCTTTATTATTACCCGACTGTCAAGTAGTGGTTATGTTTTTCGCGCGTTTCTTGTATGTATGTATGTATATTTGTTTGTAAATGTCTTTATTACCTCGTATCTTCCAAACGGCACAAAGGGTTACAACATTTGAGATATCAGTATATTTGTCTCAAAACTCAAATGTTGGTGAAATAGTAATACGTTAATCAAAAAAAATAGCAACACCTATCGAGTAGGGTATCAAAATATAAGAAATTAAAAGGGGACTAAAAAAATATATATAAGTTACATGTTTAAGTTGAATAAGGAATAATAAATTGATTTACAAGTTTTAATATAGTTTAATAAGAGGGTGTTTATAGTACTTAAAAAATAAAAAATCCGACTACGTTAAATAAAATCTGAAAAGAAAGAAACAAGTCGGGGCCCATTAAGATCTAGACTTACTCAAATGTTCCAAATAATGGACTATTTAAGTCGCTATTTAAACAATTACTGACTTGTTTCTTTCTTTTCAGATTTTATTTAGCGCAGTCGGGGTTTTATTTTTTTAATTATTTATTTTATTATCTTGGATGTTTTAAAGTTATTCCAAACGAAAATTTTCACTCGCTCGTTTTTATTTTTGCAATGGCAATCTTTGATTTTTATTTTTGCCTTAAATGTAATTAATCTGTGGGAACGTCGTAATTAATTGGTACCACAATTTTTAGAGTCGATTAAATTGTTGGTGCTTTATTTACTTTCTATCCTGCTTATTGTTATAGAATGCATATCGTTTGAGCTTTTCATCACTTTTGCTTATGTGGGACCATATAGTATCGAATTGATACCTGTAATGTATAGTTGACTAAAATATTCGTCATATACAACATATAATATTATATTTTAAGTTAGCCATTTCAAATAGGAGATATATTGTCCCAATAGACATTTTATTTATCTGCATAATTTGAAATATCAACAAATTTCACTCGATAACAGTTTATGTCATCCTTTCACTTTATTTATCTAATATAAAGAGTATTTTGAGATATTCACTAAACATTGAATGAATTTTGATTAATCAATAATGAATATCGAGAACGGGTCATAGTTCAGCCCGTATTCGAACCGTATTATTCTAGTAAACTCTGTCGTGAATTCTTATATAGTTTTGTATACAGTTTGAAAAACAACTTTTCTAGGAGATTGGGGGATATTTAAATTATCTCTTAATTTATGTAAAAATATGTAAAACTGTCTTTGATGTTTTTCAGAGAATCCCTTAAATTAAAGGTTTGAACGTTTATTGCCTTCGCATATGTTCTTTTTGAATATTAAATGAAGTTGCATGTATTTAACGTGTTTTCTTTTACTAATTTAAGGGTCTTAACTCTGAAACTGATGATTTTAGATATTTCCCCCATTTGGACGTTTGAGGAACATGACAATATCGTACTGTATCTCGAGTTTAAAGTAATTTTAACAAAATTCCAAATCTGCAAAATTAGCGGGGCACCTTTAGTAGAAATAAAAAATATAAAAATCTTTCTTAATTTGTTTTCAAAGTCAGCAAAATCTAACCGATTTTGAAGACAAAAATTGTTAAATTTTTTTAATTGAAACCAACTTTGAAATTAAAAGTTGTTTTTTATCTCCACCATTACCACAAATTAAATACCAACACTTTCATGTAAACGCAGTCAGCTTTTTGCATTCGATTTCTCTCCAGTTCATTACATTTTCGAAAAAATGTTAACAATTAAATTTTAAAAAGAACAACTATCCAGTCTCACAATTTCCTTACGATTTTCAATTTCCAAGCATTTTGAGTTACGAAGTCAATAATTATAGTACTTCGAAAGTCAAAGATTAAAGGTTATAATAGGAAGAAAATCTTTTATTTATATTTTTCCCAAAAAATATTTTTTAGTTTTGTTAAAAAAGTATTCATCTGGAGAGATTTAATTGAGAACAAGGTATAGCTCAAAGATGTAAATATTAAACGTTTTGGATTTTAAATTTTGTGATAAAAATAACCTTTACCTTGATATTTTTTATTAAAATAAATACTGTTTTCCCAGATATTTTTTTTCAACGTGAACAAATATGCTTAATTTATTTATGGTAACATATGCACTTGTGACCTTGTTTGATATTGTCAATATTATTCATTATAGATTAAAATTATTTATAAAACATGTCAATTAAAATACCAAGAAACTGCAGTATGGTACATGGCGATTTTAACAAGCTAACACTATTGGCAAGATTTGGGCTTAGAATTTTAATTGGTTCCGACGGTAAAGTTGTTATTATCCTGGGAGAATACTAGGAGAATTACCAAATAGCAATAGTACCTAGTAAATATACAAATAAGTCATAGTAAGTATGGTAAGTTTTAAAAAAATTATTCCACTGTTGAAATTATTCGCATAAGGTTGATAGATCGTCTGAATTTTAATTAATCTGAAAAATATTGGACCGATTCAACCTTCAATAAGGTGCACAAAATTAGACTCGTTGCCACGGAAGTTTAGGAGTAAACTATTTTGAGAGTTCTTCAGATGTTTGCAAATTAATAAAAAACATTTACCAATTTGGGAAGAAAGAGGATAAATACTGAAAATTCGATAACTGTGCAATTTTAGCCCAACAAAAATTTTGTTTTTATGTTATTACAAATATTTAGTGCTTTGATTGAACCCCCCCCCCCCAGCATATTTCCGTATCCACTCTCCTCCCCATTGATAAAACAGATATTTTAAAGAATTTCCTGTGAGATACTATCCATTCCTCTCAGCAGAGCCTTCTTTAATTCTCCAAGATTATCTACAGCAGGGTCTCTCTGCCCAGCACGCCTTTTCAGTTCATCGTAGATGGTCTATTGGTCTCTGGTATGGACTGAACAATAGAGCTTGCAACAAAACTTCATTCAGACAATTTCTGACCCATGTTTCAGTGTGCTGTATTAAAGTATTCGCCCACAAATTCCGCAAAGTGCATTATTTGTTTCTTCAAAATATTGACAGTACACGCCACGACCACTTATGGTGTCTCATTCCATGATAACAAGCTAGTACTTGTACTCAAACTTACTGTAGCTCAAAACATTATTGAGTTTTGGAGGTATCAACAATTTTTTGGCATTTTGCACAATATGTACCCCTCTCCATCGCGTTGTCACATTTAAAAATTGAACTTTGCCTCATTGTTGAGCAGTCCACAATCATTTTTCTAACACTGACATTTTTTATGTTTTTCAGCGTATATTGCACCTCAACTGACGAAGTTTGCAGATTTCGTTGGGTAGTAAATTTTGACCACAAACTGGTTTTCTATTACCACTACTAGTCTAAAAGTTACGGAAAATGTTTTCGGTCTTGGGTCATTGTGAAGCAAATTTCCAATTTCTGTAAACAGTAGGCTTTGGTTTTTTTAATAGCAATGCTCACGTATCTAGAAAAATATTCTTTCCCGAAAAAATTGTCATGATTATAACGTTATTAACCAAAATAAAAGTATTTATAGGAACTAAAAGCTTCAAAGTCACCTTCGAATTATATCCTCTATATCAATTTATTCATTGAATTCAATAATTTTGGAATAGTCTATAGTATACACATGGATAATGATGAACCAACCGATATATTTCAGCAAGTGTGGCGTTTCTAACTATCGAGTCCAGGAGATTGGAGTTGAAGGTGAAATGTGATATTTAATGAATAAATGAATACAATGTTGCAGATTATTATTATTTCAATTAATAATTAAACGCCGTTGAAAAATAAAAGATTTAGTTTCAGGTATTTTTTACTCATTTTATAGTATGACTAGAGTGATACCCACTCGCTTCAATAACGTAAGTCAAATTTAACATTAACCGTTCCATTGAATTGGCAATTTATTTTTATTAACAAATAGAATCATTTGCGGCACTAACTTATGCGTTACAAATGATATTTGAGACCCGAGAAACTCATTCCATAAGAATTTAGTAAACTGTGAGCGGTTTTATCATTTTTTTTACTCAAGAAAATTAATAAATAGGCAACTTTTATTACGTATGCTCCATTTAAAAATCGTTTGTTAAAATGCTTAAATTCAAATAGATAATTGTTTTAGAGAGATAGAAGGACTTCGAACATCGGATAGACTACATTAGCTTACATCTAATATGATTTGTTTGCATTTAAAGCACGTAATTCAATTTGTGCTTAATAAACACCTGAGTCATTATAAATAATGAAAAATCATCGTTCACGTAATGAAAAATAGTCGTTTATTTTAACCGTACTAATATGTAAGTGCGAACATCAGTATACGTTTACAACAAAGATAGTAATTGTTCTAAAATTGAATTTCATAACTTTTATTAGTTCATTACATCAGTAATTTTTAAAATTAAAACAAAAATAACAATTGTGGTAGTTTTAACCTTCCACATACTTTAAAATAGATAGACTAATACAATTACCAATATACAAAATGTCTAAAGGTGATGCCGCTGCGAACCAACTTATAGATTTTAAAAATAAACAGGTAAATCGATTTTGAATAATTTTATTAACTACACTTTTTTTTAAATTTATTGTAATTAAATGTTAAGTACTGAAATTGAAAATCGATGTAAGGACTTGATAAAACCGTATTATTCTCTATTTCATAGTGCGAAATTTAAATCATTTATTATTTTATATCATATCACGTTAATGAATGCAACGTTATGAATTATAAAAAAAAAAAAAAATGACACAGTTTGAAAAAATATGATCTCTTATATATGAATTTTATATAATTTTTAAGGTGATTTGATTCGTGACACTCATAACTAGACAATAAAAATTAGAAAAGTTACTTTTTGCTATTTTTATGATTTTCATATACGTTTTTCTAAAAATTTGAAAAGCAAACCTTTTTTAGGGGTGAACTTATTTCTGTAGAAAAAAAGAGGGTCTTACTTTATTGATGTTCTTTGTCAATTGTGTAAGCCAATCAAAAAATTAATTTTTTGAAAATCCTAAATGCGAAAGGCCTCCTTAAATAAAATATAGCTTTTTAATCAAAAAGTATTATTAAAAATATTTCATCATTCTAGAAAAATCCCACCACCACGCTAAGATCGTGGGGATCTCCAACAGTTTATAAGGATGCAACTTTATCGGTTGGTCCGGATGGACTTTTATTATTGCAAGATAATGACTATTTTGATGAAATGACTCATTTCGCCCGTGAAAGAATTCCTGAACGTGTAGTTCATGCCAAAGGAGCTGGAGCTTTTGGATTCTTTGAAGTGACTAATGATATTACACAATATACTGCAGCAAAAGTGTTTTCAAAAATTGGGAAGAGAACTCCAGTTGCTGTGCGATTTTCTCAAGTTGCCGATGAAGCAGGTTCTGCAGACACGATTCGCGATGTGCGAGGTTTTGCTATAAAATATTATACTGAGGATGGAGTTTGGGACTTTGTTGGTTGCAATACTCCAGTATTTTTTATCCGAGATCCAATCTTATTTCCAAGTTTAAATCACGCTACAAAGCGAAATCCTGTTTCGCATGTAAAAGATGCTAATGCATTTTGGGACTTCATGTCTTTAAGACCAGAAACTGCACATCAGTTGATGTATGTCTTTGGAGATCGAGGAATTCCAGCATCTTATCGTAATATGAACGGTCATGGAGCACACGCATTTAAATTCGTAAACAGTGATGGTAATCCCATATATTGTAAATTCCATTATAAAACAGATTTAGGAGTGAAAAATTTGGATCCAAATGCGGCACAACAAATAGCCGGATCTGATCCCGATTTTTTATTAAGAGATTTATACAATGCAATAGCTGATGGTAACTATCCATCGTGGACAATGTATATTCAAGTTATGCCTTTTGCAGATGTGCCTTATTTATCATTTAACCCGTTTGATGCAACAAAAGTATGGCCTCAATCCGACTATCCATATATTGAAGTTGGAAAGTTAATTTTAAATCAAAATCCATCCTCTTACTTTAATGAAGTTGAACAAATTGCTTTTGCACCGTCCAACTTTGTACCTGGTATTGAACCATCACCTGACACATTATTACAAGGAAGATTATTCATATATGGTGATACACAACGTTACCGACTAGGATCTAATTTTAATCAACTTCCTGTAAATGCACCATTTAGAGAACAAACACCTACCAACTATTTAAGAGATGGAGCTAATTCTATTAAAAATCAAGGTGGTGCCCCTAACTATCATCCAAATAGTTTCAAAGGACCAGAAGTAGATTCACGAGCCTTAAAATTACAGCCGAAGGTTAATGTCAGTGGAGATGTTTATCGATATGATTCTGGAAATGAGGATAATTATTCACAAGCAGGAATACTTTATAGAAATGTATTCGATGATGGTGCACGTAAACGTTTTGTTAATAACGTAGCAAATCATTGTTCAAAAGCTGCTATATTCATACAAGACCGTGTAGTGCTCATGTTTAGTAATGTGGATTCAGATTTGGGGTCGCAGCTTCAATCAGAATTGATAAAAAGGCGCAATAATGTTTCATCTTCATTAATCAAATAATGAGATGTTTAATTTTTTTGAAGTTAATTGGAGAAAATAGTCTTCAGTTAGAAACAAATTTTAATGAATTTTATGTAGCTACTATTATGTAGCTAACAAAGTAAAATTTTTTTTTGTAAAATTTTGAATTTTCGAGATGATAACGATTTTTTAAAGGCTAGACATTTAATTGGAAAAATTTTTAAATTATGAGAATGTGTGTTCCATTTGTTTAATTAAAACATGTCTCAAATATCAAAGAGGCATAAAAAAGTTAACCATGTTTCATCATTTATTTTATGTGAAAAAAAAAATGTTGTGGTCACCAATGATAAAAGTATGTTTTTTTAAACAAAATGATACCATTTTTTTTATTCAAAACATTGTGTCAATTTACTTACTGGCTTTGAATATGTTTGTTAACCAACCCGATACCTACATAGGTAGACATTTTAATATGTGTTGTAGTAACAATATTATCTCCTCAAAATCAGTTTATTTTAACACGATATGTACATATATGTAAGGTGGTTTATTGACTGCCCTCCTATAATACTTATGAACTTTATTACAAAAAAGGAAACCTTTAAAAACCAAGGAAATTAGAGATTGTATTTTAAGATAAAAAATAAATTTATTTCAACGCTTTTCATATTATGTAGGTATATTTTGTAACAGTTCTTTCATATAATATTTTGTATTTAAAATATCAAAACAATTATAAACAAATTTTTTGATAATCCAAGATCGCATACTTTTTAATGACAACCATGATATGTATTGATAATGGAGCAAAATATAACTTTTTTTTTGAAGTCGGTTTTTTTTTTTTTTGTTAAAAGTTTTTTTATTTTATCATTTTTACTGTATCTGAAGTACACAAACTTATTTGTCACTAAAAAAGAACCATCGAAATCGATTGGCGTGATACTGACTTATTCTTCTATTTGCTGGGTACATACTCAATGGAAATTTAAGACTTTTATGGTTTTCACATGGATGCCATTGTCAGAACTGAAAAAAATTGAAATGGGACCACACGGCAAGCACCAGCTTTCAAATAGTTAAAGATCATCAAAATCGGTTCACCCAGTCAAAAGTTCTGAGGTAAAAAACATATAAAAAATACAGTCGAAAAATACACTCATAATAGAAAATAAAATTATACTTTAGTCGAGTTTATATGGTTAGTATGTTATTATATTCAACTTATCACAACCGTTGTAAATCACTGATTTTTTTTTAACATATTCAAACTTTTTAAAACTTTTTGGTATAATCTTCTTTTTGTTATTGTAACTTAAAATTAATTACATATGAATATCTTTAGTAAAATATTTTAACACAGGCTATCAACCAACATTCCATGGAAGAAATGAAATAGAAATAAACACAATTTTCATGACTTTGCATATTGTTTGGTTTAATCAATTTAATAAAACGATTTCTGCTTTTGTTTGAGACCAATTTAAAACTTTTACTTTTGTTTCACTTACAAATATTAATGCTACTAAAAAAAAATGGGGATAGGTGTTCAAAATATCACCTAATTAGTCCATTTCCGGTTGTCCGTTTGTCTGTCCGTCCGTCCGTTAACACGATGACTAAAAAACAAGAAGAGATATCGAGATGAAAATTTTATATCGTGCTCAGAACGTAAAAAATGAGGTCGAATTCGTAAATGAACAACACAGGTCCAGGTCTTGGTTCCGTAGGATCCATTTTATAAACAGTTTGAGATATAATAAAAGTTTTTTAAATATAAAAAATGTTCCTTATAAAAAAATAAACTTTTGTTTGAAACATTTTTTCGTAGACAGTTTGTAATGGGAATATCAGTTATATGTGTGTGACTTGTATGTATGTGTAGCTATCTTTCTTTACTTATATGAGGTAAAAAAAACTATTTGCCTAATTAACACTGTCTATACATAGTATTTCAACAATTAATTCAGTCAATTGTTTGTTTTCTCTTGTTTCAAATGAAATTTAATCTTGGATAGAGTAACATTTCTGTCCCACAAATTTACTCAGGCTGAAAAGGGTTAAATTGTCAATTTAACAGACTCGTTTCAGATCATATTATCTGAATGTTGACCAAAGGCAGGCAAAGACAATCACAGAATATGCGTCACTATGGACCTACGGCCAATACTTCTTTGCCATGCAACAAAGAAGCTTTAATATGAAGCAAGTGATTCAGTTTTTCTTTCATCTGATATACAGAATTGCCCAATGAGCTCAATCAAACTATAATAAAGCAAGATAGTTTTCTATCAAAATCCTAATTAAGATTTTAGGCTATTATGAAAGTGATGAGTCTAATAATTTTAATCCAAAAAACAAATCCTACATTATCTGACGTATAAAACAATTATCAGTTAAATTAAAAAACTAAATCCTTAATTGCTTTGCTGTTCAGTTAAAGAATATGAAAATTACATAAAATGTTTTATATTTTGTATACAGTATATAAAATCTCATTACCATAAAATGAAATTAAAAAAACAAAAAAACTTATTTAGTTAATGGTTGAAAAATTATTGAAGTGTTATTTATTTTAAATAAGAAAATATTCTCGCATGTTATTATCAAGACCACATTCAGATTACTTCTTATAATATTACGAATAAAATAATTTATTTTAAACATTATAAGTATTGTAAAAAAAGAAATTTGATTAAATTCTCTTAATGTCACTTTTTTATTTTGCAGTGATAACACCATCAATATTATTTTTCTCGTTTCAATGTACACCATTGATAAAAAAATATAAACGATTTAATATAATAAAACGGAAAATCATTTTCTATCTTTGTATTGACTTTAAAATTATATAAAAGTACATTGTTCGCCTCAAGATATTAAAAATTGAGTTATGTGATTTTATTTCCTCATCATACCAAATCGATGATATTTTATTGATGGAGGAAATGAACACTGTAATAAATAAAAGCGAGTTAATGAGTAAGAAAGACGCTTGCAAACAACACGGCAGCGTAGGAATACACAAAAGATATTCAGTATAAGTTCCTTCTACCTAGTAAAAATCAGCGATTACTTTTTTTTTTCTCAACCCTAAGGCTCTTTTCAAATTTATAATCGAAGAGACAAGCCCCAAAAACAGGAATTGTAAGAACTCCCATATAAACATGGGTGGATCTATAAGAATAAATAGAGATTATTTGCTTAATATATTCTTACATTTACTACCACTTTTTTTGTTCTCACAAGCTTTAGTTACAATTTTCAAAAGCAAACTTGGTATATTCATGAAACAGACGTTTGAAAACTAAAATTAATTTCCAGGTACAGACATTATAGGTGCAATGAGCTCAGAACAATTTATTCAATTAATAGTACGGTAAAAGATGTTACAAAATCGGCTAATAAAGGAAAATGAAAGAAACCGCTCTGATTTTGCTAAAATCTCAAGAAATGGGTTTCTTAGGTGTCAAATATATAAGTAACGCATGAGTTAGTGGCGCAAATGTTTTTAGTTGTTAGTAAACAATAAATTTCTAATTCAATGAAACGATCAATGTTAAAGTTCATTAAAAAAAATTAGTAATTAGGCAACTTGTACGACGTAAATGTTAAGTGTTTGTCAAATAATCAAAAAACATTATACATGTATAACGTATACATAATTCAATTTACCTATTTATTAATTTTCAAGTATTTAGTCCACTTTAACATTAACCATTTCATTGAATTAACAATTTATTGATTATTAAGAAATTGAAACATTTGCGAAACTCACTCATGTCTTATTAATAATATTTGACACCTAAGAAACACATTCCATGAGATTTTAGCAAAATGCGAGCGGTTTCTTTCATTTTCCTTTATTTATATTATCTATAACTATCATTTATTATCTTTCTCTGTTGGTATTCGACTTAAGTTGTTGTTTCAAGCTTTGAAGTTTTTATTTTAACTCTTCTCTTCCAGCAGTGCTTGATTCGCCAGTGATCGAATTAAAACTATCAATTAAAAACAATCTAATATAAAATTCCTAATTTTTATGTAAACATGCATTTAATACTATGAATTACACTTCGCGTTTGGAAAAAGATTTGAAATTTGCAATATTCAATTAGTTTTATCTCGAGTGTACATTCACCAAATATATATTTATAAAATTTGCTTTTATGATTACAAATACTTTTAAATATGATTATATTTCAACTAATGCCTGAAAATATGAAAATTTAAATCACATAATTTATAAATTCAATTAAATTTTTATTCAAAAGTCGATTAAGGGTGTTGAATGTTACCGGTTTCAATTTATTTTCATTTTTTTTAATAAAATATAATATGTAATAATATTAAATGTCTTGAAAACAACCGATTCAAATAATAAATAATCATTTTCTTTTCTTTTCATTATGATAGTATTTTCATTTTTTTTATGTAATATCAAAATTAAACAGTTTTTTCATTACATTAATGAAACACGTTAGTATTCTTTGTAATGGTTCTAAATGAAATAGCAATATTATTTTAGTTTTAATGTAATAACCTGTGGGTGTAGTAAAATAAGGAGATTTTACCTTAGTGAAACAAATTCATAATTTTATTGAACAAATTGCGCTTTTGTAGTTATATATCTCAGTCTGATATACATCACCAGCACTAACAGCTTGCTGTAAAATTTTGTACATCAAACATTTAAATTTTAAAAATTGAGGGCGTTTCTTTGTATTATCTTTCTGAAAATAATTTTGAAATTATTCAATTTAAAAATTTTACTTTTATTAGATGTATTTAAAAAAAAAATTAAAATCAGTTTATGCAACGACAAACTACCTTTGAAATATTCTTTTCATATAGATTTACTGTAGGTAAGGTTAGCTCTAGTTAGACAAATTTAAAGAACCTTTTAATACTGAACCAAGATTTTACTCTAACTGGAGTAGGTACTATAGATCTATCTTGACATGGCATCTAGAGCAGTTCTTTTTATTCAGTATATTAAATAGATCTAAATTTATCTTTATAACTTTCTTATTACTATGAACATTGAACCTACTCTTTTGATGTACGCTCCCTAGATAGAATGTAAAGCAAATCTACCCAAAGTGCTCGACATAGTAGAGGTTTTATCGCTCGACTAAATCTCTCTCTAATTAGATCCAATAACGTAATAGTGTATTTGTTCGCTAATGGTAAATCCATATTTATTGGAATACCCATAAAGTATATCCCATAAAATAAGATATATTTTTTATAGTTACGTTCACATCTAGTAATACGGAACTGAATATTTTAAAAACAGTCGTAAATTACACTTTACTTAATTCTGTTTTTCAAATTTTTATAAGAAATAGTTTGGAAATAAAAAATTTCAAGAAAGTAAGTGCTGAAATATTTCAATTTTATAGAAATATAACTTTAAGAATAACAAACTTAAAAATTTTTGAAAAACAAATTTTTATTATTGATTGAATCAGAAATACTATTTCTCAAAGCAACAACTAAAAAGATATTGTAATAAATGGCCCGGTCGTTTCCCGCGCACTAGTTAGTCAATATTATAAAGACTTACATATATAGTTGAAAGAAAAAAAATAATACAGTATCATAGATTACACAGCAATAACAGGGAGAAATAGCAAGCATGGTAGCATTTAAAGTAGTATAAAGTAGCAAATGCAATAAAATACAAAAAGGTTTTTAATAGTAATCGTAATTGGTATGAAAAAAAAAAAAAGAAACGGGCCAAAAGATAAGAATATAGCTTTTCTGTATATATAATCTCTTTTCTCTTATTTGAATTTTATTTATTATCTTTGTCTTTTGTAATATATATTATATAAAGATGAAAGAAGTTAGACAGAAAACAAAGTCGATAGTATTCCAGAATATAAAGAATAAGAAAATCGTATTTAAGCGAACACGAATGTATTATATATTTCTTTTCTGCTCTATTTTACATTTCTTATTAGATGAATACCTAATCTTTAATAGGTAAGGAGTACTAGGTATTTGAAATTACAGGATGGTTTACATTATCAATAATATAATAGAAATAACACTAATTAAATTAAACTTAACTTCAGTTTTTTATTAAATTTTAACTTAGACCTGAGCAAACTAAGTTAGTCAATAATAAGTTGCGTGGTACAATTACCTACTTACTGTTTATTAAATAAAAAAAATACAAATGCAGAAAAATATTAATTTTATAAATATAAAAAAGCAATTATAAATATGAAGTATATAATGAATGCATTTTTCGGTTAAAATCAAAGAAAAGTAAGATACTATGAGTTGGTTAGGAGTCATTAATTACATAAGTATTATTTTGAGGATTTTGGACCCACCATCCCCCCCAAGTAAGCATACATAAGATTTCTCGAACCTTCTCGCCCTTCTTACGTAAAATTCAATCTCGTGTGTATAGACTATAGAAAAAGCCACTTCAGTTCGCAATATATTTATACATTATTTCTAATATTAAGTATAAACTTTTACCCCCCCCCCTTCCCCTTCGTAAGCACATAAATTGAATTTCAAAAAACCATATTAGTAGAAATAAAAAAACAGATAATACAAAAGTTTAAATGATTTAGAAAGATTTAAGGAAAAAAAATATACTGTTGACGAATTAATTTCGTTTAAGTTTAAAAAGTGACCAAAAAAACAAGGTTGGATATGGGACTAAGCGAGCAATATAAAACGATATTTCTCTAAAATATCTTTGATAACTTTACTTGATAAGTTCAGATAATTGCTCACCATTCTACTCATTTAAAATTATATAAAATATACAATCTCGTTCTCTATTAACGCACATAGCAAAACATGTTAGTATATGAGCATCCTTAATCTGTGAAATTTATAGAAAGATAATGAATTATGTTGAAATTTTTAAATAAGTAATCTTAGCTCTTTAAATTAATCCTAAAATATTTCAATATAAAAAAGCATTTTCACAAATTATTGTATTTTTTTTTCTATATAAAAATGAAATTCTCCAAGTTGGTCAGTTATCAATCCAATCTATCAGATACCACTAAGCTATACAGCTAGTTCCCTTCCACCCTGTATATCAATTTAATATAATATAGAAAATATATTCTCTTAAAATGTTGGTATCTTGGCTATTAACACAGTTTTATTAAACTTTATATTATTTAAAAAGCAATTTAAAGTGAAATAATTATATGAAAAAAGGTAGATGGTGGTTGTTGACATATCACATGCACTTTGAATAATATTATTATTATATGATGATGAAAAACTTAAAGCTTCAAAGAATTGATGATAATTTAAATCACAAAGTTTGTTTTATTCATTCATCCTTTTGTATTTGTTTGTTTTGTTTGTTTGTACCAACTAAAAAACAACAAATAATTACTTAAATATTTGTTCAAGTTTTATTTGAGTGTGCTTGCTACTTACTCATTAGGTACTAAAAGGTCAAAAGTTTTAAATCAATGTTTAGAATTAAGAATTGAGATTTTGGACCAATTTTTTAACAAAAATGGAATGATCATATAGTTTTAAAGCAAAACTGTTTTTATTTCTTCATGATAATTTTAATGTTACAGGCAGCTTGAAGAGAACTTTTCAAAAGAGAAACGAAAACGCCCGACAAAAAAAATGTTCGTAAAACATCGTTGTGACGTAATAATGTTAATTGAAAAGTATACACTGTATACAATTACTAATTAAAATTATGACGTTGCATGATCTTATACGAACATTTTTGTCAGTCGTTTTTGTTTCTCTTTTGAAGAGTTCTATTAAAACTGCTTGTAACTGTAAAATTATCATGAAAAAATAAAAAATAAAAACATTTTTGTCATAAATATATATATGACTTTTCCATTTTTGTAAAAAGAAGGATTTTTTTAAATTTATTTCCTGAACTGGTTTTCCAATTTTTTTCGGAAAATATGAATATCGGAAGTATTACTCATAAGAAGTTATAACAGCTATACAGGGTTTCTTTTTTAAGTAGACATGTGCTTGAAACTCGAATATTTATCGATAAAAATGCTTCAAGCGATGGTGATTTTCAAGCACAATAAAAGCTCACTCTACTTCATACGTGGCAATTGATATATGAACACTTCCAATTAGGAAGTTGTTATTGCTTAAAAAAATAACACTTTTTGTTCGGAACATTTTAGACAAAACGGACTGAAAAGTTTTACCTAAAATTGTTTTTTGCATCAAAATTAAATTTAATCCAATTAAAGTGGTTTGTTTTTCTATAAAGACTATTTTTGTTGAGATTGAACTTACAGAAAGCTAAATTTTTGCTACAATTACTATCTAAACTATTGGGTTTACAACAAAATGAAACAAAAAATGTTTGCGTATTTATAAAGAAGAATTTTCCAATTCTAAGCGTTCATCTAATTTTGTAAGTTATGAATCATCGTGAGGTTATAATCGAACCTGAAAGCTTAGATCGAATTCGATGCTGGTATAAGATGTGTGCCTTTGAAACCATCATTTTTAACAGAAAGGCAATAATATATTGTATTTGTTCGAGTATTCTTGACAAAAGAAACATTTATATTTCTTGTTGTCTTTTCAAAACAGTCCAATACTGATATAAAAAAAATTATATTTTCAAGAAGACAGGTTAAAAAGCGTATAAATTCAACTGAAATTTATAGTAGAATAATATTTCATGGTTCAATACTTTAATTCAAACAGTATACCTAAAGAAGACATTGTGCTGCAGTACAGAACACAACATCGAAGCAATAACATGATTGTTCCAGAAGTAAGTACTTATTTTGTTAAAAGCTTATTCAACTATGGATGATGATTCTTATTTCACCTTATTTTATTCAATATGTAGATAAACTCTGTTCGTTACTCTATTCAGCTAGTTCTGAGTTCACTACAGTGTTCAGTTCAGAGAAACAAACTTTATTTATTTTTTTACTTTTTTTTGTATAAAAACTCTACTGACAGTTTTTCAGAATGTATACGAAAGAGTCATAATAGTTACTTTATTTAGACCAGTATGAATCAATTTTTTTAACTGGAAAAAATATACAATTTTTAATATAGGTAGTATTTTAATTTTAATATAGACTCTCAAAAATCTTCATACTTCAACAGACTATGGACACAATAATTTGAGACCAAAGTTAGAAGATCTGGATTTTCCGAGTTTATTTTTCATTTTTGTTTCAACTGATAATCAGAATTTGAAAAAAAAAAAATACATAAAAAAACTGCAATTTAAAAAAAAACAACTTAAGAGTTTGATGATTTACCTGAACTGTACGAGCTGCTAAAATTTTTCTGAAAAGTACGTTTCTCTCAAAATTGAGGTTAAGTGTCAAACTAAAATTATTTTATGATCATAAGTTCCACCCAAGTCCTACATCTTGAGATTTTGTTTTCGATGCAGAAATTCTTAATAAACAATTCTTTTTTTTCATTCGTCTCAATCCGATCATAGAAGCAGAGGTAGAAGAAAACATCACCAAAGAAAACCATGTTAAGGTATAACCATTATGCATGCAGGAGTTTGCTTTTATGTATTTTTTACAACAAAAGAAGCCTATTAAAAAAAAATTAGCCATTTTCAAAAACTTATCGAATTTTTTGTCAAAATCCAGTAGATTTAAGCATACAAGACGATTCTTTTTAGGCCACCGATAATAACATAACATGTGATTATTATATGGCTTTGTTTCGAGGCATATATCATCTAAAATTATTGATCCCACCTCTAAAGACTATACACACCACGGTTTGCTTTAAGATAAACTTTGTCCGATTTTCCTAACTGAAATAACTGTACTATGCTGTTAGTATACGTACTTGGTTTATTGAAAATCCTAATAAAATACTACTAAGTGTTAGGAAAGTTTTCTACACAAAAGTAAACTCATTATTCGATGAGAAAAAGTAAATGTTTTGTTGTTTTATTTTTTTTTTTTTTTATGTTGGCCACATAGTATTAACTGTTATTTTTTTTTAATTATCAGAGTTTAATTTTCGATTTGTTTTCGTTTTCTATTTATTTATCGTTGTAAAAAGTTTATTTATCCTAAAAAAAGAAAACAAATGATATATATGCACACGATAAATATTTCAAATTGATGATCAATTTGAAAGTTTACTAAAGTTTATTGTTTTTTTATAAATTAAAAACTTTTTTACATTTTAGCGTAGCTAATGATATTTAATTATTCATTTCAATATTTGATTTTAGTTTAAATTGTTATAAAATTAATTATTAATGAATTCCGTGAAACTTGTTGATAAATTAACCGCACAGTAGCAGCTATTTACAGACGGGGTTGTTCGACCTTCCGATGATTATTAAAACTTTATATTTTATTATGCAAAGTATATAGATGTATTATCACTTATTATGAAAATCATTCACGTTAGATATTATTTAATGGTGATTGTGAATTATCAATGAGGCTACTCAGATTCTCGGAAGTAATTTTTAAGAGTGCTTTAAATGACACTCCTGGTGGTATAGTAATTACCGAAATGGATCCTAACAACTTTCGCTATGCCAATGACTCAATTATTCTAGGAGTTAATATCGAAAACTTAAGGATACTGGTAAAACAAGATGACTATGTTACTATCGACTTTAATCCTAATAAAGACATTAAAAAAACAAAGTTCACGATAAACTGAATGTCACGATCACTTGGTTCACTGATACAGTTAAAAACAAATTTGAAAAAAAAGGTGTCTCAAAAATTGAAAAAATTGTTAGAAGGTGTCTCCTAAATTGGCTATACGGACGCTCGAGAAAAAAAAACAGACCTAATACAAGATAGATCATATTGATTTTTTTGAGGAATAATTATCGTATCCTGTTTTTCGAAAAATTATTATTAAAATATGATAGCTGCAATTACTAAGGACAATATTTGTATAACGGTCATATTTTTGGCAGTAGTTTTTGGGGTTTAAAAGATAATGGATTGTACCTTGTAATATTTTTCAAAATTATAAAGTTTAAAAAAACGTCTTGCTTTGTCCCTTTAAAGAACGACTGCAGCATTATATTGGCTTTTGGCTGAAGTAGAAGTTCGTTTTTCGACACATATTATGGAGTCGACTTTTCAGTTTAAAAAAATCGATTTTTTTTTTTCATTTTTATATTATTCCTATCCCTATATTTGATAAATGTGATAGTAAGGATGGTTGTTTGCTTGTTTGTTAAGCTTTCACTCAAAAACTAGCGAATTGATTTGAATGAAACTGTACAAAAATATACCGCATACATCAGAATAACTATAATTTATAAAGATATATTTTAAAAAAATTATAAAAATAAAGTTTATTCTGACATTTTACTGCTCCATCTGTGATCATCATTTTGAACTGTAAATTAAAGATTTCAGTAAAAATTAAAAATAGTATCTGTAAAACAATTCAAGGACGTCTATTCTGAAATATTCAATGAATTATGACTCTTTTACTCTTAAAATTGAAAAGTCCTCATATATTTTAGTTGTATAAAACAATTCTTTCGAGTATTATAGAAGGAGGATAAGTGAAATCAAGAAAGGTGGAAGCTATAGAACGGGTATCAAGCTAGTTTAATAATTCAAATCAAAAATTATAAAGCAAGATTCGTATTATTTTTGAAGTTATAAATAATACACGTTTATCAGTACAAAATAACAACCACTAAAAAACTAAAAGCAAAAAAATAGCTTATGTTAGATTTTTTAGTTTCTGACCAGTGAAAGCAACGTCAAAGTGAGGAAACCAATCACCACTGAGAGCTATCACCGCCAACGTGATGTAAACATCTGTTTTAGTCCAAAAAAAAGCTAATAAATTTTCTTATATTCTTTAATATTGCGGAATTTATAGAATTTTGGCCCATAAATAATAATGATTCTCCAAAATAAAAACAATCAAAAAATTCACTTTTTTGTCGAAAGAACTGAAAATTCCCCTAAATCCAAACGGGCTATTTCTCTATTTAATACTCAATTCGATCATGGTTCGTGTAGGTTATATTGGCTGTCCACGAAGGACACACTTAGGCTATTCGTTATGTGCGTAGTCATGGTAGGGACAATAAAATTGATGCCAGTGCTTCCAGTGAAAAATTGGCGTTAAAGGAGGCTGTTATGACAAATTTGCAATTCCTTATATGTTAATAATATAGAAATGTCAAATTAAAATTTTTGAAAAAAAAACTAATTAATTAAACTTAAAGCATTAAAAATTGTGTCAAAAAAAAATCAAATTGCACAAATATTGTTTTTCAAATGTAAATTATCATAATTATTTATACAAATTTGTGAGACAATAATATTAAATTTTCCAAGTAAGTCGTAAATGCAATCCATACAATTATGTATGCATCCATAAAATTCTACAATTAAAGTAGTGTGTATCGTTACCCTGGAAACGCCTCCTATAAAACTCACGCACGATGCGAATAGAGCCCATTGAGATACCATATATGTGTTTTAACACCTTAGAGCTAATAATTTCATTTGTCAGCTCCTCAATTTCAGAAGCTGCGTGCACCTGCTTCATGTACATACCATGCACTACACCAGCCCATCACAACTATTAATTAAATTAATTTTGTTGCGACGGCGGGCGGAATTGGTTACGCCTTAACCAACTAAGTGAGCAGAGCGACTCTCAAGGCAATCATATTTAAACACTTTTATATGAAAACATAAACCATAAAAATATTTTCGAACAATTATTATGAGTTTTTTTCCATTTTTTTTGTACAAATTTAGTTCTTTTGTTAACTATCATACCATATAACACATCTCACCAACAAAATACCATTGTGCATTTACGACGTGGCATGGTATGGCATGGTATATGATTATGATACAAAAATACATTTTTTTATAGTTAGGTAAATTTTTTTGAAGGTACCTAAATGTAAAAGAAGAGCATCAACAATGAAGTAAAAAAAAAAAAAAAAAACAATTCATGAATAAAATATTTTCAGTGTTTTGTTTTGTATATGTTCAGAATACATAAGTGTATCATTTTTATGATATTTCATATAGTTTAGGAAATGTTTTGGAAAAGTAGATATGTATGTGTACATTTTTTCTCTCTGTAAACGATCAAAATGATTATCTGCCTTCTCAATATTTACTACTTTTGTTTTTATTTTTTTTTACTAGAGTTATACCCACCCGCTTCGTTGGGCTTAAAAGTAAAGATTGATAAAGATTGCTCTCGCTTATCCTCTTTCTATAACACTCGAAATAATGGTAAGGATTGTTTTACACAGGTAAAATATATGTATGGTTTTCTATTTTTTGAAATGTATATAATAGTAATTATTCATTGAGTATATTAGAAAAGATGGCCCAAAAATATTTCATATTAACTATTTTTACATAAATCTGTAATTTATGGTAATGTCAAATGAATAGTTTTACAGAAATCTGTAATTTATGGTAATATCAAATTAAATTTATTTAAAATTTTTTTTAAAATTAATATATCTTTATGAATTATATCTCATGTGTTATTCTGAAGTATGAGCTATATTGCTGTGCAATTTCATTAAAAACCATTCGCTAGTTTTAGCGTGAAAGCGTAACAAACAAACATGCTTACTTTCGCATTTATAATATATAGAGAAGAGATAGAGATACATACGGATATGATGAATCTATTAGGTTTTTTAATAAAACAATACCGATATAATTTTATAAAAATGACCTAAGTATCCTTAATAATACTGATATTGCTCTCTATCGTTCACTCCTTTAAATCATACCTGTATGTCGAATTCCATTTAAACACCACCACTTCTCTCAAAAAACGATTATTTTTACACCATGATTCTTGTCAGGTCTGTAGATACTAACATATCGTCCAAAAATACGACTTGATCGTCAAATTTGTTTAAATGTTACAGTTTCAACAAGTTAAAGCTACAATGGCTCGGCTTAGGTGGATGATAATTCGTTTGCTAATTGTTATGCCTTATGGAAGTGCTAGTTTTTTGTGATTTTCCAGAACTTTTATGCCCTTGCAATTTTCATTAATTATGCAACATTTTATGCATGCTATGTTATCGACCAGGGAAATAGAACTTAAAACATTTTTCTTCTTTATTTGTGTTTTTAAAGTGTGGGGTATTAAGAGTGGTAGTAAAAGTATTAAAAAGTGGTAGGTGTGAGTGCCGTTGGGAGGTATGTGATTAAATCTAAATGGAAGACTAGTAATAATTATCGGAGACCAATTTAAAAAAAATCCAAGAAATAGTACTATTATTAATTGAAAAGCAATCTTTGTCCTCTAGTCTAAGTTAGTTGTTACTACATATAACGTTTAATCACTATTGCCTACTTTTTATTTTTCTGTTAAATTTTGTCAGCAACTCATAACGTTGTTTCTTTGTGTTGTTTTACATCGGCGGGCGTGGAAAAAATCATCAAAATGCTAAAATTTAAAGATTAAATTCGAAATATTTGAAAATCCATTAATTTGACACTCGAGTAAACATTATACAGTTATTTTTGTACAATACTCTTACCTTTTTTATCAATCGTCTAAACGGCAGACCAAAAGAATCACGGATTTCCCTTCGTTTAGGGTTCGTGGTCTTTAACGCGAAAAGAATAAATAAGAAAAGCTTTGTCGCAAAGATGATCACATCTCACTCTTGAAATACCATAAGACGGCGCGCGCGGCGGGGTTATATTATTTTACTTACATGACGTAAACAAAACAAACGCTTACCTAATCAACACTGTCAATACATGGTATTTCAACAATTAACTCAGTCAGTTGTTTGTTTCCATTTGTTTTTAGACTAACATTAATAAATGTGGCTCATCACGTGTACCAACTCTTTTATCGAAATTTAAAGCGTTTGGAAAATTCCAGTATACCTTCCATGTAAATGTTTTGATATGGCGTAAATTGTGCCTTTTGAGGATTCGTTTTAATTATTTCTTTTCTCTATTATTTTAAAGTAATTTAATTTCCTTGAATTCTATATAACGAATATAATATATTTGAAATATATAGAACAAAACTTACTTCATAGATACAATAAAATAAAAAATGAAAACAAACGATGATGATGAGAATGAAACCATCTATGACTTTTATTGCATCACAAATTGTTTGTTTTGATTACACCACAGCATACATACCTTCAGTACAGTATAGTAGTAGTCGGAGTCTGTTCGAGAGAAACCAATTGAAATGCAATCGAACCATTAAAATATACTCCCAATGGAGAAGATCAATGAAAGAAGTATAGCCATAGTAAGTCAGCCAGCAACATAACCATCTTCTCTGAACACAAATACTGAGAATATAATATACATACAAACGTACCTATATTCACAGTATTCACCTCGACTATATCAATAATATATAATTGTTCAACCATTTCAAATTCAAAATTTATGTGTTGATATTATTTATTTTGAATTCGTAATATTCCTTCATTTTATTTATATAAAACTAGCTGTGAACAACCTGCTTTGCCGGGTAACTTCAATTTTAAATACAAAGATTATTGTGTTATAACCTTTACTCCGTACGTCGTCACTCCTTTTGTTCACAATTTCATCAATTCTATAATTTTGGTACAGAACCCTAATTTTTGGGTAAAAGCCTTAACTGTACCGTGCCACGCTTCACTGTAGGACATTATGGTAGCCTAGAAATAGATGCGAAGAATCTAGTAAATTTTATGACATTTGATAAACCCCCGATAAAATAGTTTACAAGTTTTAAATGGCTGAACTCATTTTCATATCACTTACATTTTTTTAATGTACACACATTGCCTTTTACTTGATATCAGACATGGGTATATTTGTAAATATTCTATCGTTCATCCCCACTTCTACCCCGTACCCTCATATTCCCTTGCATCGAAATTTCAGTTTTGTAATGTCCACCTCACGCTCTTTTATTTGATATCCCACTTGGCTAACTTTGAAAATATTCGGTCGTTCACCCCCACTTAATAGCTACAAAGAATTCTTAAAGCTGGTTGTATATCATGTCAAAATTTGAGCTTAATCGATGCAAAAATTTTTAAGTTTTTGAATCACCTTCAACAATTAGTAATGAAGCTGTGGAAATAAATATTTTGAGGAGGCAGATTAGTCGAAACTTTCGGTGTCGGTCTCGCTTTTGGTCGAAACCGAAAGTTATTTATACATGTAAACATTTCTTTGGTATGTTGAAATTTAGTGCATGTGTGAGCAACTAGGCTACTTCACTATAGTCATATTCCCCCCTTATTTAATGTTTCTTACCGTTAGGTAAGATGACTTTTTTGGCTTTTCGCAAAACATGAAATTCCAGATAATGAAGAAAATATAATTTTGTAGAATAAAAAGACAGTTTAGGACCTTTTTGACAATCATCCAACGTATGTTCGGATTTCTAACCCTCTAGTTACAATTTTTCGATATCATTTAAAATTTTCAGAATTCTTTAAACCGTAATTAAACTACATATAAAAACAATCAAGCTGTTTGATAAAAGTTGCTATCCTGTTGGTACTTCAATAACGATATTTTACTGTATAAAGTTTTATAGTACGATTTTATGCGAGAAAATATAAATGTAATCGATAAAAATATATAATTATTCTGTGGTTTAATGACGATTAAAAATATTTTTTTATCACGATGAACTACAGTTTGAACGTGGTATTTACAGTTAGTAAATATCGTTTATTTAATACTGAAATGATTAGACAATACTTGACAACAGTCTGTCGTGATAAACAAATCTATATTCAATCCTTAACTTCACAATGTTGAATGTATGTGTCCAGATGTGGAACGTCATTGCAGCAATAGCCAAGGCAAGCATAATATTCAATAGTTTCTCATTCAACAATAGAATTCTATATTAAGAGTGTGCAGGATGATTCGATTATCTTGAAGCAGCTTGAGAAAAACATTTTTTATTGGCGTGAAACTTTATAACTTTTTTAAGAATCCCCTAAAATATTCATTGATGGAAAAAAATTGATAAATCATCGTTTATCAATTTTGAAATTTATCGTTTTGAAATTTGGATATGTAATAGGTACTCATATTCTACCTGTCCTGGGCACTTTTTCGAATATGCTGTTTATTTTTTCAACTTTCACTTGTTCACATCCAGGTGCTCTTTGTAATTCCACTGTACCTAGATGTGAACAATGAAAATTACGAAAATTACTAGGATTATCGAAAAATAAAAGTAACCAGTACAAGTTAAATATGAATAATTATATCCAATTTTCAAATCGATAGAGTAAGTATAATCGCAGTGCTTGGATCGCATTTTATTATCTATTTAACGATTTTTAACGATTTATTTTTAAATTTATTATGCATAATGACATGATATAATCCCTACAGGAGGGTGAATGAGCCTGACCAAACCCCCCCCCCCGTGTTTAAAATTCCATTTTTTCACAAATTTAATTTTCAAATACCATGTGTTAATTAACTGCTTTCAAAAATTCATGCTAAGGCAAATTTTTGAGTATCCATTTTTGAAATTGTGCAAAAGAGAATAAATAATCCAAAATGTTCAAATCTACACGTCCTGGGATTTCCTCTGTCTCATTATGAAGAACTAGCTCTTACTCATTACCAAACATACACTTATTAGACAGGCAGACAAAGATACAAACAAAGTGGTAGTATTATTTAAAGGATTAGTGAATCTCGCTTCTATTTTTATTTTGCATAAAAATGAGACATATTGTTTGTCTTCTTTGATTACATTTCCCAAATATACAGGTGCTAGTCTTTTCAAAATACGGTAAAATATCTACCATGTTCTTCTACCATTAAAGGCTTCTACCATGTTCTATAACTTTTATGTCATAATATCTACATTCAATTCACGCGTGATCTGCGTTTATCTTCTTTATCTCATGGCGAAGTACTTCTTAAAATATGTTATTGGTATCAAAATCACAAATATACCGACAGTCTCACAAAAAGGTGGTTGTGATAAAAATAAAATTACAAAGTTATATATGTCCTTTTGAAGCTGCTTGTGAATACGTACGCATGGTATATCTCTTTGGCGAGATTATACTTATTGAACAACACCTACAAGAATTTCCATTACCTTCAACTGTATTTGTTGTTTAATTGCATCAAGTGGATTTTTTCCAAACTGAATTTTGCTTTTAATGGACTTATATGGTTTGTTTTTAATGGACTTTTAAGGAAGAATTATATGTACTAGTTCAACCCGTGCGGAATTCCGCTTCCGTGGCTACCGCAACCCATGGCTACCCTGTACTCGTGACTAAAAAACAACAACAAATTTCGTAGAAAAGTGGTGAAAAATATCAAAAGTTATTAAATTAATATTGGGAGAACATGTTTTGAAAATAGTTTCATTTGATATATTTTCACAGTTTCTGATTCACTCCTAATGATATATTCAGTATAAGGTAAGAAAACATCTATAAAAACTGTTGCATTCGAATCATGTTTTCTTGATGCACTTATTATTTAATTCATTGAAAATATAGATTATTTTTTCGATAAAATTATTTATTATTTGTCTACCTGTTTTTCCTAATTGATACAATGTTAGCCCGTGAGTATAATTTGTGTCAGAAGCCAACATGATCAGCTTGAAAATCATGGGTGAATCATGGAATTTGATAAAGAAATAAGGAAGATAAGGTATGGACAGAAAAAAAAACATGTTGAAGAAATAATATATAAGATTAGAACTTGTGAGTGCTTCATTTGAAAGTTAACATTTAAATTCGCATTCGCGAATATTGGAAAAAAACATTCCCATTCGCGAATATACAAAATTCAACATTCATCCCATCACTAATTCAGAGTAACGATATTTTTCGATCAGACCACAAATTAAACCTCCAATAAAAGTACGCCAATTGTGTCCAAAAAACAACGAAAGATCCTTCTACTAATATAAAACATGTCATACGTGAAATGAATAATCCTGTATATGAAATAATACGTATAAAATAAGTATAGTTTCATGTTGTACAAAGAGGGGATGTGGGAAATCTAAGCAAGTGTGATGTGAATCTCCTTGGGGATTGAAACAACAACTAGACTGATTGTTACCGCTTCTTGTTTTACTTTGTGGTGCAGTAGTGTGATATGGCAGTAGTTTGGGCATAACACAGTGATAAAATCAATGTACCAAGTAACGCTATACTCGTTATTTGATGGTTTCGAAACGGACGGACGGAAATCATTCATTTGTTCCAAATAAATATAAAAAAAAAGAATAAAAAAAAAGGCAAATTTATTGAAGTATTACCACATTGAATGTATAGGATAGGTGGATACTTGTATATCGTCTACTTGGAGATTATATATAAAATATTTAGAAACGTAAAATAGTTTTTATTGTGGTAAGATATATTTTCTTATATTTGACTTTCGATATAAAAATTTCATTATAAGATAATTCTGTATGGTAATAAATATTATTTTTGGTTCTATACAGTGTTCTATAAAATAATCGAAGCAGGAATTACCTTCAGATTTTACCTTTTATATTTGTGAAATGAAGTTGTTATACTTTCTAAGTGTCTGCTATTTGTGTACACCAATAAAGCAAATAAACATTTATTAAAATCTACGAGTGCAATTTACAAAATTTAAAAAACTGCCGATAAATTTTTCGGGTACGGAATCTTAAACTCGCATTTGAAACATATCTAAGAACACTATCCATTAAATTGCCTTGTAAAAAAACCAAAAAAATCAAAATCGGTTCATCCGTTTAAGTGGTACGATGCCACAGACAAATTGCAACTGATTGAGATACACACACATAGAGGCACACACACATAGCGGTCAAACTTATAACACCCCTGTTTTTAGTTCAGAGGCTAAAATTATGTTTATTTATTTTTTAAGTTATTAAAAAATGATTAAAAATTAATAAAGCACTTCTAATTAAGTTAAAATCAATGTTTAAAAGAAAAAAAAAGGTCTATAAAGACACTAATTATATAAAATTATCTATCGAAATATATTTTGAATATAACTTTTAAACGGTCGTAAAATATTAGAATTGTGTATTATATTTTGATAAAATTATAAAGAAAAGTTGATATTGAATCAAGATTATTATTTGTTAACTTTTTGTTTACGTTTCTTTTAAGTGCAAAAATATCATAGTAAATATTATAACACACTTTTAGCAACCGAAAGTCTTAAATTAAATTGTTTTTTTTCCCTAAGATAAAGTAATATCATATGGCATGGCAGTCGAAATCAAAGGTAGTTTACAAGAGTATCTACCGTTTTTTATATTCAATACTTCAATTTTTAGACAGGCGATTCTCAAAGAAAAAACTGCACTTAAGGTAGTACGAGCACGAAGGAAATTTTAAATTAAGGTTTGAATTTTCCTATACCTTATTTTCAATTTTGATGATGAATTTTGTTGTAACTTCATGAATGAAGACGAAAAATAAACATTTTTTCATTATCTGCATTGGTTGATATCTGCAACAATTTTTCGATATCTGCATTGGTTTTCGAAATATCAAAAGCTGTTTAAATTTAAAGTATTAAGTAAATAATTTATTTATATGATACAAATTCAAAATATTGAACACAAAAAATATTTTTAATTTGAGTTAAATCAAGCGTATTTACGTTAAACACATCAAACAATTTGGTATTTAACAAAAAGTAACTTATTCATATGTTTATTCATTCGCTATGAAAGCAAACGTAGTAATATACAATAACAAGGGAGCTGCCATTTACAGTATTTTAAAATCATTTTGATTTCAGTCCCATGCTTAACGTTGAGTTCGTCTATTTATAATTGAAGGATAATTTTTTGGGAAAGAAGTCAAAGCATTAGAAAGTTTATCAAAAGTCCATTGAAGACTTTTTGTAAGTTATAAAAACCACACATTTTGATAAATTTTCGTCTCATATTGCTTTTTTAAGTGCAAACAATTATTTTTATCAAATTATGTTTATTGATTAACTGAGAAAATCTTTAACGTCGAATCGATTTGAAACGAGGAAGAAGAAAAATATTTTCAAGGCGATTGAATACAAGGAACAGGCTACTGTCGTACCGTTTTGTGGTATTACTAAATAACGGGTGTATCAGAATAAATGATCATTATTAAAGTGGGGTTATAGAGTATGCCAAATACATGAATTCAAAATTTATATTAAACAGTTGTTAATAATAAAATAGCGTAAGTTAAGGTGATTGTAAACCTACCGTATTGTAAAAAAAGTTTTGGTTTATTGCACGGTACATGCATATAAACCAAATACATGCTTTTTAGTCAAATAATGTGTTATTTTTAGCTTTACAATACCTCGCAACTACAAAAAAATATAATAATTATGTGGAAGTGATGCTTATAAATTTGATAAATATAGATATCGCTCTTCAATCATGACATCCGTATTTTATGAAATTTGTGTCTGGCGTGGTAATGTCATAACTTTTATTTGTGTAACAACTTCAATTACAGGGTGGGCACTCGAAAACCTTCACATTTTACACGGAACCGTGATGCATTATACACGGAACATAAATTGGGTTTTCAGAACCATTAAAAGTACTTCTTCTACATGGGAGAGATAAATAATTCAAACACTCAACAACATTAACAGTTCTATCGATAAAAACTATCTCTTAAATGATATTTCTGTAAGAAATTCAACATTTAATAGGTAATGAAATTGAAAATTATTTAAAATTTGTAATGGCGTCCATAAACTAGGTATTACCAAATTAGTTTTGTTTCGAATATAAAACTATTATGTAATTTATGCATTTATACATAATAGTAGGTACATGTATATACTAAATACAATTTACAAACTAAAACTATACACTTAATTAAATTAAGTGCGTGGAATATTTAAAGTTTAATATGAATTAAAAGATTATACGACAACATTGGCATGGAGTAAATACATACTTACAAGAATTTATAGGAGTGACCTGTAGAAGCCAAACCAATAGGTTTCCAATTATTTAAATTAACTTAAAATATTTAATAACTCAACTTATTGTAAATTTATTCATGTATAATTGTAGACGAGAAACTTCAGATTTGGTATTTTAAACTCGCGAACTCCATTAAAAGGGTTTTTAATGGGATATGTTCTTAGCTATGTTTCAAGTGTAAGTTAAGGTTTCTGTATCCAAAACAACTACAAAATTGGCGCCCAAAATTCCCAAAATCGGTTCAGTTTGGAGAAGGCTCTAAAGAAAAAGGTAATTTAATGGAGAGTGTTCTCAGATACGTTTCAAAAGCGTTTTCACTGTTCCTTAGCCGAAAAATTATTCGGGTTTTTTTAAGTTTTGTAAAGTTTACTTATAGAATGTGAATATTTTGTAAAATTTATATCTTTTACAATAGACCTTTTTCACATTTTTTTTTTCTTTTTTATAAATGAAAGTAAATGTCTTGATAAATAGGTTAATTTTTTTCCCCGATTTTTTTGGAGCCAAATGACCGAGAAAACAGTCAATGAAAACCATTAAAATTCAAACTGACGAAAACGATTCGGAAACACACGAAGTTACACAAAGTTTTGTATGACGTAATTTAAAGTTGATAATAATGATATATTAATACGCCTGTTGACACTATTTTATTGTCATTGCTTGTCGGATTGACGAAACAGATCACGTGTGCAGTGTAGTCAAAAAAAATCACCCAATACCCAATTAGGATTTAATTTTACTTTTCAGAGATTGATACTTACGCGTTTATAAAGTATTTGTATCGGGATATCCTTTTATACGACTTTGGCCATGATTTGTTTGACATTTACTATTTAAAATTTTTACTTCTTTATTTTATGGTTCAAAATGATGATCATAGATCTCCTCCATCTATATAATCATCATTTTGAACCATATGTTAAAGGTTTCTGTAAGAAATTTAAAAAATGGTAAATGTCAAATTTATTTTTTAATTTTTATTCTGATATATCATCTTTATTGCTGTACAGTTTCATTAAAAACCATTCACAAGTTTTAGCGTGAAAGCGTAGCAAGCAAACAAACAAGCTTACTTTCACATTTATAATATATTTAGGGATGTAGGGATATTTCAAAAATATTATTATACAAGTTTTATAATTTTGGGGATGAATGCGATAACTTTATATCAGAAATTTAATAAGAGAAGAGTATTATTAACATTTTAAATTAATTACATTGTGTTAACACATCCATAATAAATTGATATTGACATTCAAGAGACGAGAATATTATCTATAATTATTGTTTGTATAAATGTAAAATACAAGAAAATGTAAATCTCTTATACATATATACATACATACATACATACATATACATAGTAAGATTCACATCAGAGTTTCACAGTCAGGGTGTTGAATTGTTGTCGCATTTTCACTTATACCAAAGTATTTCTTACATTTACAATTAACTTAGAAATTTATTTAGGTTTTGAAATAATAATGCACAGGGTGTAATTTTAATTTATTGTTGTGTTTATATTTGTTTTATTATAATGAGAATTCTTACACTCTTATAATCAAGCGTACTGCATATTTCTTGTTTATTCTATGTATACTAATTCAAGATAAATAATAAATAATTCTTGAAATAGAGTTAAAAATAAAAGTTTAAAGAAACTAAAAAACACGCTTTTGTAACTAAAAGGGGGAAAATAATTTCTTTAAATTCAAAAAAATAATTTTAGCGTAAAAAAGCGTGGGGTGCTAAATTTTTTTTACTGTTTTTTTGTAGATAGATATTGGTAAAAATAAAGTATTTTATAGAAAGATATTGATAAAAATAAAATAAAATATCTAAAGCACCCCACGCTTATTTACGATAAGATGATTTTTTTGAATTAAAAGAAATCATTTTCTTTCTTTTTTAAACTATTATTGATTTTGTGTTTTTCAGTTTTTTGACTGTTACTTATTTATCAAAAATTCAGTATAATATGGTGGGAGCGCAAGTAAATGTATGTACTTTCAGATAGAAGTCGTAAATCCTGAAAATCTTGATTAGGATTAGAATGAAATTATTGTATTGTCATCGGTCCTTGATAAGGATGCCAAATTTCGAGTTAATCCGATGTTTTGGCGTATTTAAAATCCCAATGATAATTGAAGACATGAGTTGATGAGGGTGATTTTCTTCCCCTTATGTCTTCAATTATTTCTGTTTGACGAAATTAATTTATTTGGACGAAAGGTAAAATGTTATTATTTAAATTTTCAAGCTTCGCAGATTTTCCCATGTAGCAGATTAAACCGGAATGAACTCTCCATGAAAAGATACGATCACTTGAGATGAACTCCCTTTATGTGAAATCAATTTTGTGTCGAACGGACTTATAATAAAGTTGGTTAGAACTATATAACTACTGTATCCCCTCTGAAGCAAAGGAAGTGTGTACAAATTATGTTTTTAGAGTAAATCGTAACTGAAATCTAATCTAACTGTCAAATTACTTTACTGAACAGCCTGAACGATATTTAGCCATTCAATCAAACACCTAGTCAAATGACTTGGATCGATAACATTTCACTACTTGCTTAGAATAGTCATTTAATTTTTTCCACTTTCTTTCACCTGGCGCTGAAACCCACACTCGGTTAATATGGCGTCGATAAGCAACAATATTGTTGGTGTTCCTCACAGTTTGATTGCGTTTACGTAAAAAAGTACAATGGAATAGTGTAGTTTCAAAAAGTTGGAATTAAGTATGGTATTATTAAAAACTCAGATACAACCTATGTATGGCGACGAAATTTCAGAATGTAAAATTTTCTTGAGAGAGGCTATGGCAAATCAATCACTTTTTGGTGGCCAGGGATTAAAAAATTGTGGTAGAAAGCCTGCTGTTAATCAGTGTCGCAATAAAAGATGTGCTTGTTTTGAATACAAAGTTTTTTACAGATCAAAATGTCATAGAAGTTAATTTTGAATGGTCCATTAATCAGCCAGGTCATTGAATGTTGTATTAGACGTTACGGCTGAATATCATTCAGGCCACTAGTAGAACGGCTCCGTCTGGTAAAAAAAGTCTAGCAGGTTATCTAAACGGCTAATTAAAAAAGCTAAATTAAAAGGACATAAATATAAATTTTGTGAGGCTTTATTCTTAATATTCTAAAAAAAAGTGAATTGTTCGTATCATATTTAAACTTATATAATAATAATAGTGGGAAATAACAATAGTTTAACCTCTGTTTCTCAGACCACGTCTATATGGTTGAAGTCTTCGTTCTTATCCTAGCGACGACAGTACGATCAATTTACCGCCCCACTATCTATATTTGTTCATACTGCCGCTACCTGGATTCGAGCCCGTAACATCCCAGTCAGTAGTCATAGGAAGTAAAGTAATTAACTAGCTCGGCTTCTGAACCGGTTAATAATTAATTAAGATTGTTGGCTACGACATAAATATAAAGTTTGTGAGATTTTATGCTTTAATATTCTGAAAACGTGGATTGTTCTTATCACATAAAAACACTTATAAAACACTCTATATATCAACGAATTACACAAAATATGTTTTTGTTTAAGAAATTCAACAAATGGGTTGAACAAAGAACGCTAGACATATCTTACGTGTGCATAAACAAATACTGTTAACTGTTATAGATACATATTTTACTTATATTGTGTTGTTGTATAATATTATATTATACCTAATGATTACACGAACAGAATGAGAATAATAATAATAATAATAATAATGATAATAGTAATAATAATCTTAAAAGAGAAAACTCTACAGAACGTTTGACAGTTATTAGTAAGGTTTGATAACGAATTAACCTATTTTCTTTGTAATTACGAATAAGAGAAATCTCATTAGTAAACAAACTTTTTAGATTTAAAACGGGTTAAGAACATGTTGTTTATATGTATTACTTAGATGTGATATCGTTTACCTTATATGCAAAAAGATATAGGAATTTTTTACACATGGAAAATTGATTTTATTTTAGTATGTTATTGAATTTTAATAGATTGAACAATTCTTTGATTTATTTAATACTAGCTTGATAACCACCCGCTTCGCTTCAAAGTACAAATTGGAAAATACCACCTCGGTATATCCTTCACCCCCCTTGGTGTCACTCTCCTTCCTCTCTCTCCTTAGGTAAAGATTGTTTTACACAAATAAAATATATGTACGGTTTTCTATTTTTAAATGTAAAATAGTCATAATTCATTGAGTATATCAGAAAAGATGGCCATGAATGGTTTTACAATGGCTATTTTTACATAAATCTGTAATTAATACATACCTTGATTAACATTATATTTCAATTTCACAAAATTTTTAAGAAATGTGGGGTTTCTACAAACATTTGCTATATTAAAAAATATTGAGTGAGCTATTACTTACTTATATTAAACGAAACGCGCTTGCGTTTCGTACCCAATCAAATAATAATTATTTCAGTTGCTAATATAGTAGGTCGAATTAAAATGATTGTAACATAAGATATTGATACAAAATGGTAAGTAATTAATAAATATAAACAAAGAATCAACAAGGCATAACAAGCAATTCCCAGAAGAGTATAATCTTCTGTATATCTACAGAAAATAAGCTTAATAATACTACAATACTAACAGTTGTATTGCACCAAACTCCTACAGAACTATATACTTGATAATAATGACGATCGTGTAAACTAAACACACAATACACTTGAGAAAATGTATTCAAAACTTATATTATATAATTCGAATAGTAGTAATAATATGCATATAAGATACTTATTCCAACTTTCTACAGACAATTCTTGAAATATTCAAGGTATACGCAGTGTTAGAAAAGTATCGAAACAATAGAGCTACTAAACAAAAAATTATTTTAGAATTGGCAAATACAACCCAAAAAATGAGAGTTACCAGTTGTTAGAATCTCAGAAAAAAACATTTTTAAAAACGTTTCAAAAAAGAGTCGATAATTTGATACACATGTACTTTTTGCTTAAAAGTCTATCTCCCACTAAAAACAATATATATTAAAATTTTAATGCCATTTATCGGATTTGTTTCGGATCGTTGATCGTTATCCCGATTAGAGCCCCGTCTAAATTAAATACATTAAGAAGAAATCATAAAGGCAGGTTTTCGTGTTCAAATTCTGAAAATAGAATAATGGCAAAATTTTAAATCAGAAACTTGATCTTTAGTACAGCAAAAACACAATACATTTTTTGAAAACAAAAGCGATATTAAAAAAATCGAATAAAGTACAATGTTTTAAGCAAAAAATGTTTGCTTTCGACGAGTAACAATTTGACAATTTCAACGATTCCTGTATTTCTTATCAGACATGAGCAACAAATTTTTTCATTTAGTTTAAACGTTGAGTATGAATTTAAGTCATATAAAATTTCAATAATATTAAAATATTTAAATCATATAAATATATACTTACAGTTTAAAGAATATATCACAAAAACACAGAAAAGCAGAACATACCTGAAAAAGAAAAGCATATATTAATCTCATTTATAAACTAATATGATTTAGTAAAATGATTTCAAACTAAATGAGGCCACTTTCATGAATATAATACAATCTGTTCATGCGAATGATCCTTATAATCAATTTTCTAGTTATCAAGTTTTCAGATGAAGAATAACTTGCAACAATAATTGTAAGATGCATGTGTACCTTAGATGCTAAACACGCAGTTTCTATATATGAACTACTGGGATCAATACCCGTACTTACTAAAAATATTTTTTTTAAATATTATCTTAAATATTTCTGAGTAAAAATGGATAAGGCTATAAATTATAATAAGAAAAAGGAATTCGGTATCAAAACATTTTGCAGCATTTCTAGATATATATTTTCAGTCTTGTAATATCAACAAAAAATATTTAATGCTCCTCCTCAATGCCACAATTTCTACTCGCCGCTTTAGAACATATCGATATTATAATGCAAAAATTGGAAAAATCGGATATCATTATTTTATAAAAAATAAAATATCATTATAAAATCCGATATATATGATCTGTGTGAGATTTATGATCTCATGTAAAAAGTAAATCATAGATTTATTTCAGTCTGAGATTCTAATTTCATTTAACCGAAAACTTTATTTTTAATTTATAAAAATTTATATTTCCACTCGACACCGTTGAAAAAAGTGATCACACAAAAATCTGTCTGACTTCAATTGAAAGATGAAAAACTAAAAAACATTTCCATCCGGTTTTGTGAATAAAAAATCCATCAAATTGAAATCGAACTTCACGTGGTGGCCTTCTATTAAAGAACACTCTTAAAAAAACATATGTATTGCTAAAATCGATAATGCTTACTTTCAAGACATTGAACACAATTCCATCATCAAAATCTAAGGAATTCTCTCTACAAATATCTAATTCATACATTTAGTATGTACAAATAGTTAGTCGGTCCATGTCTAACATAATAAATTTATCTTATTGGAATCCACGTAATAGCATGGCGAAACATTTGAATTCTTAATAAATTAATATTTTGTGGTTTCAACAAAAGCGTATGTATGGATCATTTTCTAGGAAAAATTTTACAAACCTTTGTAAAGTGAAATTTATAATTCCACTATACAAGCAAAAAAATTGCAAAAACCAAAGCAAAAACAAACAAACTCTCAGGTAGGGAAAGAGAATTTAAAATTGCTATCACGGAGAATAATTAAATCGATTCCGAAACAAGTGTTTTAATTCAATACATAATTATTTGTAAAAAGGGTATATTGAGTTCTAATAGAAAATTTATTGAAAGTTTTTCGAAATTCAAACGAACTCAACCTCCCTACTTTAACATAATTCCGTTTTGCCTTTCAGTAGATTCAAATTACTTTCTCTAGTTGTCATAGTGGAATGCAGTCAACCTACTTCTACCCCATCTATTCAGTGAATATCCAATAATTTTACGTTTACCAAGGAGCACAGCCAGGTTCGAATAATCGCCAAAATAATTTACGAAATATCGTGAGTTTTCAATTATCGTGAGTGTGACTTTTGAGACAACATTTGTACTATCAAAATAAAGGTTTGTACAAAAATTGAACTTATTCCGTTAGATTCCGAGGTGAAACCCTAAGATGATTGGAGTATAAAACTATCACTAAATTAATTCAATAATATTGGAACCCAACATCATTATTTTCAATAATTTTTGGGTGATAAGCACTCAGACACGAAACAGGATAAAATTTATAATTTAATTTATATAGATTATAAGATATGTCTAGCTGTACGTAAAGGTTAAAAATGAGAAGGCATATTTCATCCTTCTAGTACATAAGAGAATATTTTACATCCCTGAATTTAATAGTTTTAGTAAAGTTTCATGCCAGACTTAGATAGGTACTTTGTATTGCCGTAAGGTTAAAATGTTATGTACATATAACATACTATCACATTTCTTTCGGAATTAGTTTAATTAAACCATTTGTTTTACACGCATTTTAGACAACCATATTGTCTAATTAGTATATTTTTCTTGTTATAATATATTCTTGTACCAAAACCTACCTAATTGGAGTTGAAAATAATGTATTCTTCGTATTACAAATTTTCTTGTTGTGAATGGTGGAACATTAAAGTTATTTACAACATTAAATGTGTAGATTAATATTATTTCAGCAATTAATAGTTTTATTGTCGTCTTGAAAGTTTAAATAATTACAATAAATAATATGAAAATACGTTTTAAAAGGCCACACCTTTTTTTGTGTTTGTATGCTAATTGGACCATGGTTAGTTTGAGTGTAAAAAATGATAAAAGCTAAAAATTATTTAAGTTAATTATGCTGTGGAAAATATACTATTTTGTTTAGTTTTTCGAATATTTCTTTTTTTTTTTTCAAAATGTCTGCCATTATCTTGTATCCCGTTTTGCTGTCTGTAATTATTATTATTAATCCATGACGCAAAATTGGATCGTTATAAGTAATGCATGTGGCACCGTTGCTACTAAACGGATGAAGCGATCTACTTTCTTTTTTTTTTTTCAAAGATAATTTAATAATAATAATAAAGAAAAATAAAATATCCAAGTTGCAGACTTATTTCTATGACATTGATCCTTCGATGATATTCAACGTCTTTCTAACGTGAGTAACTATGTAAACTAGATTTAAACAAATTATTGAGAAAAAAAAGGATTTGTTCAAATGGCGTAAAAAATAAATCTACTTTTGGCCCATATCTCCCAAATTCTCTCAACATTTAGAAAGTTATCTGTGAAAGATGTGAAAGATTAAAATAAATATGTACCTTTTTAGGTTACCGATGGAGGATATTATTTGCTAAATCCAATAAGTAGTTCACAGTTTTAAGAAATTTTTTTGTTTCAAGTACATACACTAATACTGAATTATAATTATTAAAGTCTATAGAAAATTGTACATTATTTTGTAGTATAACGACACTATTTATGTTTCTATCCTTGTACAAATATATTCGTATATTCGTAGAAACTACTAGAAGTATATTAAATTAATAAAGTTTATTTTGTTTGTGGAACTAATGTTTTGTTAAGCGAAGTAGAACATTCTAACAAAAAAATAACACAAGTATAGTAAATCTTAAATGGATATACTATTCGAAATACATTAAAGTGATTTCACGTCTTCGCACTTTCAAAAAATAATTATTTTCCTTTTTTTTTATTTCAGTTTTCAATTTGTAATTTTTTTTCTGTTACTCACACGGGGCTCTATTTTACCGTGTTTTCGGAGTGGTAAATAGCGGTTGTATACAACTGCATTTCCATTTGGCACAAAAACCTTCCAAAACAACTCATTACAAAAACGACTCATTACGAAAACGATTCCCCCGTGAATCAGTGACTGAATGCAACATCTAATAATGCATAAGAAAGAACCGAACTACTATAGAACAAAGTAAATAGAAAGTTAAGGAAATTATATCGAAAGTTATCGAAAGAAAATTTTCTATTCAATAATGCTATTCAAATCTGATAATTACATTTAATTGAACCAAATATGTGTCTTATTAGTTTAGACTTTGGAGGCAACATTCTATATACTTTAACTCTAATCGAATGATTTGAACTAGTATCGTTTTCATAAGTATAATTTCGTAAATAATATTGCTTGTAATACCATAAAATTTGTATAGTAGAGTTAGTAAACTGAATGAAACAGTAAATAATACACTTAATATTAATAGTAATAAAATTTAAGTAAAGTTGCAAATTATCTTAAAGTAATTTAAATAAGTATTAAATAGTTGAAAAATTGAATCCGTAGGAACCATAATGTAAACCGCTAGAGATAGAACAAACGTTGAAATGTAAAAACTGTACCGCTTAACAAAAAATAAACTTCGTATGACACATTTGTTTGTAAACATCACTCAAACCCGTCACGGCACGAATTTGGTTAGCAACAGCAACTATAGTTTGATTAGCAATAACAAATATTGTATATATTTTAAATTGATACGTTTTATATATTAGTGCGTGTTTGTCTCTTGCTATATCTACTAAGGAAGTGAAAAGAAAGATACTCTTATTACTTTCTGTGTAAGAGTGGCTGTCTTTCTTTACTAATACATAAACAACAGTCAATTGTTTGTTTTTACTTAGTTTTGAAAATTTTGAATTTTTTAAGTGAAAACTTCTTTTGGCACGTTGAGCACTTTTTGTGTCACCATGACTGGCTATCCTTCTTTACCCCTTCACTATCCTAATAATGATGTTCATCGCGTTTGCAAAGAACTAAATCAGGCGTTTCTTATTATTTTTTGAATGTCGAATGTTGAATGTCGTATTGAAAGCCGATTACATAGCTGATAGAGGAATATCGGACAAAATCCATGCATTTTAACGAAATAGTTTCATTCATGGCTTATAACAGAAATGTTCCATGCAAATCTTATTCAATGATTTATGAAACCATTTGCATTTATAAATAAAATTTGTGTGATGAAGAGACGTCATGATTGATTTTGTGGGTAGATTTAAGGTTTTATTATAAATAACAAACACATATACATTTTTGATACAGACTCTCAATAAATCTACATAGTATATCTATATTTAATATATTCATATGCCTATTTTGGGAGCTATAATTAAAATTCCATTAATATAAATAGGTGTTTTGTTTTAATACACCTTTTGATATGTACCTACCAACAGATTTTAACTATACATATTTATTATATATACAAAAGGTAAAACGAGTTGAAAAACTAACATTATCCTTTGTTGAGAATTGTTATTTTGTGTAACATACAAGTTAGAAAAATAATTCCACTTTTGATAAAATGAAATAAGTGCCATGCGTACCCACACGCCTACTTTCAAACTAAGCTCTACAGAACAGCTTATATTCATTGACTTGATATCGATCATAGAATTGTGATATTCTACTTCTCCTCAAAGTTGCTGATGGGTCTGTTGGAACCAACGTCCCCAACGAAAATTTTTTAGATAGTATTTTCAATTGCATTATTGTAAAGTGTTTTTTGTTACATATTTTAGTCACGATATATTTTGCCGACATTGTTCCTATTAAAATAATAAAAAAGAAGAGATGTGTCGTTACACACCTGGTAGAATGTTTCTTTTGTACCTTTTTCCAATGTAAATGTAGCGCTTACCTATTTATTTACAAGATATTTTTCTGAATTTCTGATTTTTGATTTAGTAGTCATCTCAATATGTGCGTACATCATTTGTTTTTTTTTTTTAAATGAAAAAACATAAGAATATGAACAAATATTTTTGCATTTTGTCAAATTCATGGCAAACTGAATTGATTGAAAAAGTTTTGATATCTTGAAAATGGCTTTTGGTGCCGTTTTTTATGTTACTTTTTTCTTGGTTTTGGACTTGCAGTTTAGTTTACCTAAATTGAATCCAGTATTGACTTGAGTGAAAAATGATAAGTAGATGATAAGTATATTGATAACATTAAAATATAGCAGATAAGAGTTAATTCAACAGTTGTGAAAGCTACTAAAATTTTTTCATCCATTATTTTTTATCAAATTTTTAAAATAATAGATATTTTTGTCAATAATCAAAGTTTTCGTAGTAGATGAAAAAATTTAACAACGTCAAAAAATAAACGAGGAAATTAAAAAACGTCAAAACAGCGAAAATTTCTTAAAGTAGGATGGATTGAGGTGCTGCTTTTTACATTAGATTCTAAAAGGGTGGATTCTAAAACTTGGTGCACATTACAAAATATGGAGAGATAATTTTTCTCGTTATGCATTTTCGGTGATGCACTCACTCTTTTAGGCAATTGAAAAAAAAATTATTTTCCCGTCAAATGTACCAAATGATCTGAAAATGGCTACACAGGTGTTTTTGGAGTTGCTAGAAACCAATCCGATGTTACAAAAATTTTTCGGAATACCTGGGGACCTGAGCACCCTGATTTCAAAAGCAGAAATTTTTGAAGAAAATTTAAAACTGTTTTTTATTTCATAAAAAATCAATATTTACTTTGCTATATCTTATATATTGAAACGAGCAATTCTTGTATATATTTATATCAACGATCTTGGAAATGGCTCCAACGATTTTCATGAAAATGAGTATATAGGGGTTTTTTGGGGCGATAAGTCGATCTAACAAGGTTTCATTTTAAAAAAACGTCGTTTTATTCGTTTTTTCATGAAAAACTGAAACATACATCGCAAAATATGACTCTTCCTGACATCTATTGGTGTATATCGTAGTTAATGAAATACAATGCAAATTATAACTTTTCCTGACATCTAGTGGTGTATATCGTAGTTAATGAAATAAAATACATTACCGGGACATTCAAATTGGTATTTGTGTGGAGACATTTAAAACGGTCTTCTATAAGTGATAAAATTTGTGTCTTTTTAAGAATACCGAGCAAAGCTCGGTCATCCAGATATTGTACAAAATATGTACAACAAATTTTTTAGGCACAATCAAGGAAAATTATCTCACCATAATTTCAATGTTCACAAAGTTTATAAATACCTTCTAGAACCTAATGCAAAAAGCCAATCTATCTTTCTTTATGTTAAATTTTGTCGTCTATAACATCGAAGTTCTTTGGTAGCATCAAACTTTTTCCTCGTGAACACAGCGTAATATACACATAATCACACACCGGACATTCAACAAAATTAAATATAGGTTTTATATATTGTATATGTATATACTGATGTGGTATATGTAGTTTGTAGATACAAGTTACAAATTTATTTATATTCATTCGACACTCAGGTTACATAACATAACATAACCTAATAGTAGTAATAACAAATATGGGATGGAGGGTGGTATACACGGGAACTTAACCCCTGCTGGATGAACTGATGGTGGTCTCATAATAAATGAATTTTTTTTAAATTGTTGCAGATAATATACGTGCAAATATATAGCGGGTAGCGTGGTAATAAAAAAAAGTTACGTTCGTATATAAAATAATCTTTTAAAAAATGTTATTAAGTCAAACAAAGGCATTTTTTTATGACGAGCTTTATTATTCGATTAGTTAAACAATTTCTAAATTCGAAAAAATCTTGTTAAAAAGTTTAGAGAAGAAATTTTTTATCTTTTGCTTAAATTGCTAGACCTTCGATTTTATATGTAATCAGACGAGTTATATATCGAGTCCTATAACTTTGCCCATTGTAAATGTAGCGCTTACCTATTTATTTACAAGATATTTTTCTGAATTTCTGATTTTTTGATTTAGTAGTCAACCCAATATGTGCTTCGATTTTATATGTAATCAGACGAGTTATATATCGAATCCTAAACATTTAAAATATAAGCTCAACGAATGTCTTGCTAATTTGTGTTTTTTATTATAATAAAGTTTGTTTGAGGATCATATCTATCAAATTTTGATTCTATTTTCTTTCAAATAAAATCACTGATAAATTTCGAAAAGCCTTACAAATTCCTGAATTTTAAGAATTTCAAAAAGCTAGAGTTCAGTATTACATGCCCTTCACTTTAAACAATTTCACTGTTATTGGGTTTCTTAGAAGTCATTTTCTGTCGTTTTCTTTTTCTAGTTGCTACAGTTGACTGTTTTCTTGAAAAAATTAAACTAAGAAAAATTTATATACTTCAGTAAAAATAAAAAAGTACAAAAAGTGTCGAAAAAATCAAAGATTACCGGGTAGAAGCGAAGTACCTACCATTCGATGCGTATAATGTATTGAATAACGGGCACAATGTAATAAACGAACAACGTTTGGGAGCCATTAAATAAAAAATTGTCGTTCCAAACTAAATAAAACTGTAAATAATAATGTCTGTATTAAAAAAGTTTGAAAAAACAAACACAGCTGGCAAGATTGGTACTAAATCAATGACACATATAAGAACAGCTCATATAGATTAGTACCTTGATCACTTGGCTCTGAACCTTAGACCATTAGGTTACATAGACTGAGGGCCAAACAATTTAATTGTGCCAACATCTGTGGTAATTGCTTTGATCAAATCCATCACGACGGCGGTGTAGAAATGCCAAAACAAAGTGTTGCCATTGTAGGTTCGTAAGAATAAATGGAAAGAGATTTATGATACGTATTTTTTCAAAAAGTCAAAAAGTGAAAAAGTTCAATGAAATCACGATGTATTATACAAAACATTTTGTGATATGAAAATTTGACATGTATTTTTTTGATAAATGTCCCTAGCTGAACCAAGTAATTACTTCAAATGTTGGCACTCTGTACGAAAAGATTGGCGATGCTCAGCCTATGTATTTCAAACGTGCCATAATTTTGTTTCAATATTTATTAAACTATTCATTTGCTAAAGTTTATTAAAAATTTGAATTTGAAAAATGAAACAGACTGAAGAAACAGCCGAACAAAGTCGTTTTATAAATTATGCAATTATATAAACCTATAATGATTAATTGAAAAATCAATTGTCTGTCTTTCAAAAACAAAGTTCTTATAGTTTTCCTTTTTTTTCTTGCCATATTAAAATTGATAAAATCTTAATATACGTATAAAACAAAGACTGGTTAGTAAGACCATTTATAAGCCAAGAACGCCTCGACCGATTTTTATTATCTCTGATTTGGAATCATCACCATCTCGAATAGAAAAAAAAAATTCAAAAGCTATTTAAGTAGGTATTAATTTATCGGAAGTTTTCTGTAGTGTGTTAGTATTATCATAAAATTTAACCGCGGTGTATTGCAATCGCAACACTTTGTATCTATATTTTTCAAATAACTGTTATTACAGTATCACATTTCGAGGAGTGTGGAATTTGAATTACCTGCTGTTTGAATAACTCTGTTTTAGGCATTTATATTTATCGGCTATTTTTTTTACTAACAAAAATTATTACACACTTCCATAATGGTCCGTTATTAGATAATACACTACGTAAAATCACAATCATGAACAACAAACTCCCAACAATATAAAATTTCTAACTGAATATAAAATTGATAAAATTTATATTAATCTATGAAGAAAAAAAGAATAGACATAAAAATACCCATTTACCACGAAACAAAACTACATTAAATGCTATATAACCTAATAATTTAAGAATAATGTTTTATTTAAACATATCAAACATATGTATCCACCTACAATTTCACATAAAAAAGGGCCACTAACGAAATTTATATTACTTGAAGTGAATTTTTGTGTTGTACACAGAACAATACACACACAAGAAAAAATCCCCGCAACCTCCGTGTAACTGTAACGTATAAGTACGCTCCCACTTATTTTAAAGGACTGACAAAACAAAACAGAAGAGCCCTTTTGATCTCTGAAAAAGAGATTTATCAAAATCGATATTTTTAATGATATGCGGCTCGTCTAGCTCCCGTTTGATTAAAAATGTTATACTCTTAAGAAACTAGGATTATTATTTCCTCCAACTTTCTAGTAGTCTATAATCGAGCATTTATAGTTCTCAAGTTAATTATTATTACAAGCAATGATCTAAATTTAACTTTAAGCTTACTTATCAATACCTCTATTAAAAATGCTAAATATTTAAGAAATTTAAAATATCCAATGTCAGTAGTCGATTAGTTTTTCTCAATTTTTATAACCTAAATATATTGAAAAAACAAAAAACACATGAAGAATAAATTAACATGAGAATAGGGAATATTCACGTTTTTTTTTTTTAATTTCTTCAATTCTTTGTTTACCCCTTTATAACATAGTAAAAAATATAAATACTGTACAAAAATGCTGTGATTCAGTGTAAAAAAATATTTAAAATAGACAATAATTTTGAGATGTTAAAACGCAGTCCTTTTGGCGCTCTCTCTAGATGACGTATTAATATGTGAGCTGTCAGTTGCTGACAGTTCAATGAACTGTTCACTACAGATGTAATATCCACGTATGCAGTAATTATAGTATATATCCATGGTAAAACCATAGAAGATAAAAGTAATTGATACCATACATTATATCAAGTCTGATAAGCCACATACTATGACGTCACGCCCGTTTTAGAAATTTGAATTTCTCTCACTGAATTTGTTTTTATTAATTATTTTTAAGTAATTAAAAACATATTAATTAATAAAATAATGGTGTAGATAAAATGTACAGCCAATAAGGTTAAAATTTGAACCATATTTAAATTTTACGAATATTTCCTATTGATAGTTAAAAAATAAGCTAGACAGTAATGTATGCTTAGGTAATGAGGCAAAAGAACTTTTTGTCGGTTTGATCCATTCAGTATAGTAGGTCGGTATTTTTATACATGTATATTTCCATCGCTTCCAACCAATTCAGCCTTTCGCTATTTATAACCTGAAAAATGTCAATTCAAAAAATTATTTCTTTGATACGAAATATTCGAGCTAATTGCTGATTTTAACATATATTGTAGTATGAGTGAAATTTGAATTTTTATCATAAAACTTTCGCGTAGAAAACATATCTCCACATTGCTACACATATAGAGGTTGAAAAAACCATTAAAAATATACACTTTACGAATGATATTATTACTTATAGAACTCTCAATAATATTGTTTTGGGATCCATCTTGTTATAGTAACAACAAAAAAATCTATACATTTATTTATGGTAACAATAAATTGCGTATGATAATAAAAACAATAAAAATAAAATAAAAATAATAAAAATTCAATTATAATGCTCTACGATCGTTTTAAATGAACCTACAAACAATAATATATATATTTTATAGATTATTTCATAGTCGTCCTTTTTTTAAGGTTTTTAAGGGTGTTCTATATGTGAAGCATCAAATCAAAAATCCCTCTTGGCAAATCATGTAGTAATGTTTCATTAAAAATGAAAATAAAATGCTTATGAGTTAATTACATCTTGGTTCAAAGTTCAACAGAATATAAATATCCTCATTTTAAACTCATATTTACAAGAAAAAAGTGGCAGAATATCTTTGAAAACTCTTAATCGGCGATTCATTTTAAACTTCTCGTCTTCTTTAATAAGCACCAAAAAATTCATTGGAAAACATTTTTGATTATTCTACAAGAATTTGCAACTTGTTCGCGTAATCCTATATATTTTTAAAATTAATTTTGTATTTTCTTATCTAAAAATCATTATTAATCATTAGAAACGTTTATCAAACCGATTTATTCTTAGTGGACAATATTCATGTCTTTAACTTTACGGTTTTAAATCAGTAAGTTTATTTTTACAGTTGTTTTCTTGAAAAGCAGACGGTAGGATGTTTCCGAAATCATCTCATGACCCTCTCTAGCATAAAATTTTTTTATTATTAAAATTAGAAGTACATGATGAAACACCTATGGGAAGTTGATAAAGACGAGAACATTAAACGCGAGAATTTTATGTATGTACAGAACCACTTTCTATGTTGTCGAAAAACACTTTATTAATTTACAAAACATAAATACGTGGTGTATGTAGTAGCCATTTAATAGTAGATTTTTTTAATATAACTTTTTTTAAACCATTTAATAATATTTCCTTATTGAATTCGCACTCTAAATGCGTAACGTGTGTCTACCTTCGTTAAATACACTGAAAGGGCTAAAGAAATTGATTTATTACAATTTTAGAAAAATTAAGCGAGCCGTTGTTAGTTTGATAGGTATATACTCACGTAGCAATATCGATGCTGAGCTCATACAAATACTTTTTTAAGCTAAAAAAAATTTTAGCAATACTTGATATACAAAATAGCTTTACCTAATTATTTTAGTAGTTCTTATTAGGTAATATGAAAACTTTATAAACCATTAAATATTTCATTCCATTCACTTTCATATTGAGATAAATAACAAATCAATTTTACGTTGATAAATACAATACGTACTATTTCACTCAGATTTTCGATTGATACATAATAAATTATATTATATTCTCATTAACAGAATTTGGAAATAGGAAGTAAATGAATAATTAAACAAACAAACACGCTCTAAGTGATTACACAAGGCTTTCATTCCTAAGTAACATGTTCATTTTAACAAAATTTGTTTTGGTTATATCGAAAAAATTTTGAGAGCCAAATCAATTAAAAATCTTATATGCCCAAATTCGAAGAAGCGGGTGGGTATCACTCTAGTATTTAATAATTCTTATGATGAAAGCATATGGTTCCCCACTAAAATCTATTAAAACAAGAGAAAACAAACAATTGACTGAGTTAATTGTCGAAATACCATGTATGGACAGTGTTGATTACTCTGTCTGATACTATAACTGATATAACCATAACATACATACTATACAATTTTGTGCTCTCACGGGTAAACAGTGATGTTTACGAAAAAATGTTGTTTAATATTTTATAAGGAACATTTTTTACATTTAAATTTTTGTTCTATCTCTAACGGTTTACAAAATAGGTCCTACGCAGCAAAGACCCAAATGACCTTATGACTCCTTAGAAAAATTCGAAAAAATCGCAAAAAATTATTTGATTCGGAATTTGATTAAACTCAGTTTATAAGGTAATTTTGACCCAAGAAATTCAAAAATCGAGTTTATTTGGCGATTGGCCGAGTAATTTTCGAAAAAAACGATATTTCGGATCGATTTCCGGTATTATCTCGAGAATTATTCGCCCAATCGTTAAATGAAACCGATTTTTGTATTTTTTGAGTCAAAATTACCTTATATACAGAGTTTTATCGAAATTGGAGACGATAAATTTGTATCGATTTTTTGCAATTTTTTCAAGGGGTACCCCTTAGAAAAATTCGAAAAAATCGTAAAAAATTATTTGTTTCGGAATTTGATGAAACTCAGTTTATAAGATAATTTTGACCCAAGAAATTCAAAAATCGAGTTTATTTGGCGATTGGCCGAGTAATTTTCGAAAAAAACGATATTTCGGATCGATTTCCGGTATTATCTCGAGAATTATTCGCCCAATCGTTAAATGAAACCGATTTTTGTATTTTTTGAGTCAAAATTACCTTATATACAGAGTTTTATCGAAATTGGAGACGATAAATTTGTATCGATTTTTTGCAATTTTTTCAAGGGTACCCCTTAGAAAAATTCGAAAAAATCGTAAAAAATTATTTGTTTCGGAATTTGATGAAACTCAGTTTATAAGGTAATTTTGACCCAAGAAATTCAAAAATCGAGTTTATTTGGCGATTGGCCGAGTAATTTTCGAAAAAAAACGACATTTCGGATCGATTTCCGGTATTATCTCGAGAATTATTCGCCCAATCGTTAAATGAAACCGATTTTTGTATTTTTTGGGTCAAAATTACCTTATATACAGAGTTTTATCCAAATTGGAGACGATAAATTTGTATCGATTTTTTGCAATTTTTTCAAGGGGTACCCCTTAGAAAAATTCGAAAAAATCGTAAAAAATTATTTGTTTCGGAATTTGATGAAACTCAGTTTATAAGGTAATTTTGACCCAAGAAATTCAAAAATCGAGTTTATCTGGCGATTGGCCGAGAAATTTTCGAAAAAAAACGATATTTCGTATCGATTTCCGGTATTATCTCAAAAATTATTCGCCCAATCGTTAAATGAAACCGATTTTTGTATTTTTTGGGTCAAAATATTATGAGGTTGGAAAATCAGACACCAACAGCTATAAGTTATGTTTTTTAACTTACTACTTATTGTTTCTGAGAAGACCTCACTCCGTACAGGAACTTTTTGCATTTACTTTGATATTTATGAAATTAACAGTAAAACCAAATATTTTTAGGACAGTTGAAATTTATTTTTTCCTGCTTCAACTACAATAACTTGTACTCCTATTACTTTTTGCACAATATGAATAAAAGTTAAAACAACAAAGTAGAAAGAGATGGGATAATAAATAAAGTAAGAGAGAAATAAATTTAATTTATACTTGTGTATCTCTACTTCGCTTACATCTCTAAACTCTCAGTTACTTTCCATTGTCAATCAGCTGAATATCTTGAAGGCAATTACCTATACATATTTTAGGTATATAGAGAAGCCAAGTGGAGCTTTTCTATAAATATATAATCACAATAGTAGTACTATACAGGGAACGAAGAGCTACTTTAATTACAAAAGAGAAATTATACACAACATATACTCACAAACAAATTCAACCACCTATGGTGTATTCGTCAAAGAACGATAATAGAATATTTCAGTTTTCGTATAATTTGCATCGATTATTATTTTCTTTGATCCAGTGTTAGCAGATCCGTGAAAAATAATGATGGTATCAGGACCGTAAAATTATTGCACTTCAATAAAATTATTGAGAACTCACTTAGTTATAAGGCAGTCAAATTCTTCATTATAATCGCAAAACACGATGTAAAGCTGCTTTTTTTATATATTATTTGGACCTATTAGGCGAGCATGAAGTTACGTTTTGCAGGAGAAAAAGTTGTGCTTCAAATTTTCGAACTTTTTTTAGTTTTGTACGAAACACGCATGTATCACAACTTTTTTTACCTGGAAAATGCAGCTTAACACTGCCATAAAGGGTCAAATAACAAACCAAACAAGCAGCATTACATCGCCGTTCGGCCGCTAGTTTTCGAGAATTTTTCGAAGTATTTTTCTAGAAAACTTTTTTTTTCGGTTATCTTTTTGTGGTAGTATCTTTGAGAATGACGGGCATTTGCCACTTAAGATTGAAGCGCTGATAAAATAATTTTGAACTGAAATCTAAGTAACTTAAATATATTCTAAGATTAATCTAAATGGAACCGGAAATAAATTCAACAGGAAAAAAAAATTATTAGGCCTCGAATAGATGATACAAAAATAAAAAAAGGCTGAATTTTCTATTTTGAAGCTTCAGTCTTTGTTAGATTACTGTTTCAAAATAAATAAACGTTATTACAAAGGCTGTGATTGGCTTTTACAAATCAACTAAATACAACGCTATGCGTATGTATAGTGAGTCAATCGTTTTACTTTAGGATTATTTGTGAGAGGTTGTGTTAATAGAAGCTAGCTGCCTTACGCTACAAGGCATATTGAGCGTTGTATTGAAATATATTATTATATTAATAGGGGAGAGTTTAATACCAGGGATCAAAATTTTATATTTATATGTATTTAAATCATTGTTTAAAATATTACAACGGAAATAGTCTGCTCTTACAACATTCTTATTCCTACGTATTATTTATTTTTTTAAATGACAGACTATCTATAAAAACTTGTGATCTATGGCAAAATATTTGTAATCCATGGTTCAAGATCACAATCTTTTATACTTCCATCGATTGTATCTGAAGGTGGTATGGCTATTCAACGGGTAATATTAATAGCTGAGAATGAGTTCAGAGAACAATATCAGAGAAAGTATGTGATTGAATGATTGATACAGTTTTCTAATAGATATCCTGTTAATTGACTCCAGTTAAAAATGACCCAGATTGCTGTAAATAAACTTCGATCCGCATCTCAACGAAGTAGAATCATTTTTTGTTCGCGCGATATCGACGACGAAAAGATTGTCTACGGACGTACGTACGTACGCACACACACGAACACACAGACACTTCTCCTACAAATTAGTGCTAATGCCTTATCCTAACGAATAAACGTAAAGATATGTTGAAAATTTCGATTTCGAATTACAATAACTTCCTATAATGGGAAGTTAAAAAACAATAAAAGTTAAAATTATTTGGGTCGTTAGCTGCCTAATAAGAAGAACTTTTTCTTTACACAAGTAGCAGTATCTTTCAAGAAACCGATTTGAAGAGGAGCAATTTCTTTGAAAATAAAATAAAATTTATTCTTTGAAAAAATATTACGTAGAATGTGTCAAAGGTAGGTACAACAATTTACTGTGCTATATCTATCTCCTATTTATACCACGTATGGGATATGATAGTTCAGATATCTATTCACTGTTATTTCTAAAGGTATTCTACGGTTAAGAACAATTATTATGCTTATTTGATGGTAGTATATACCTATTTTATCTCGAATATAATAATAATTCTCTTGGAAAAATATACATTCATTGTCTTAAGATATTGTATTATGAATATCAAGGTAAGCTACCTACCTACTGTGTAAGTTGATAGATAGATAGATAGGTACTATATTCTCTTCATTTCACACAGTTTTACTTATTTAAGAGTAATTTAATTATTATTATTTAATTAAATTTATTGTTGAATATAAGGTTTATTTAATAATTATATTTTATACAATCGTATTATTAAGTAATATCATTAATAATTATCTTCTTTTATTTAAAAATAGGTTTCTAGGAAAAGGTGTCATAATATTGGAAATTCAATTGTTCATAAAAGTACCATATATTTGTCAAATTCGTAATAGGTATTTTTATACCCTAAATAAGAAATATATCAGAGTAAATTAAGTTTTGTTTCAAGTTTGCAACGTTTACAGATACTGATACTACAAACAAAATTTTAGTTTAGGTATTTATTAAAATCAACTGATTAGTTCATTTTTTTAGTCTGTCCCTCATGATAACTCAAAAAATACATATAGACCTTAAAATTAGCATTGAGAAAAACTCATCTTGAGCTAAATCAAACAATTAAATTCTATAAATTCTTTCTAAAACGGTTCTAATCCACTGAAAACAGTTTTACTGGAAAAAGTTTGTAAGTCTTTATCTTTCAAATATTATTAATGTTGAAAAATCACTGTATTCACGGAAGTTATACTATATATCATTCAGAAAATGTTTTGTAAAAACATACAGTTTGTATGTAAAAAGCTACCAAAGAAAACATGTGACCAGGAGACCTCCATCGTTAAGGTCATATTTCCACTTTATTAGATGATTCCTGTTATTAACTAGGAAGTAATATGTTTATTGAAATGAGATGTTTGTCTCCGTTTTTGAATACATGAAAAATTTATATCAACAGGCGCGACAGGAGGCTGGGGAACATTTATAACATAAACACAATTTTCGATAAATTTTCAATTCTCCCCGCTTAATTTGATGGTGCACAAAACAGTAAAACCCATGAAAATTTATTTTTCAAAAGCAGAAATGTTAAGACCATCAAAAGACACTTCTTTAAAACTAACTCAGATATCTTATAAACTATCTTTATTCAATTTTGAGGAACTGCAAAATGATAGGTTAGGTTAGGTTAGGTTATATTGGCTGTCCACGAAGGACACACTTAGGCTATAGAGCCCATTGTGATACCATATTTGTGTTTTACCACCATTCCGCTGATAATTTCATTTATCAGCTCCTCAATTTCAGAAGCTAAGTGCACCTCCTTCATGCATATACCATGCACTACACCAGTCCATCAAAACTATTAATTAAATTAATTTTGCTGCGACGACGGGAATCGAACCCGCTACCCTAAGCATACCGCGGACGGAATTGGTTACGCCTTAACCATCTGAGCTAATAGGGCGACAAAATGTCATAAAACTGTCAAAAAAAAAACTGTTTTGTCCAAGTAATCTCCTCTAAATTGCTTTTATCAATTCCCGCTTTTACAACATCATTTTGTGGAATATAAGAACTGCCATTTCCAATTTCAGTTCATTTACACTAAAGAAGATAGCTGGAAACGCTAGAGATACCTAAAAGTAGCGGAAGTTGAATCAAATACCAAATTAATTGAAATATTTTATATACATCAAATAAACAATTTAATTTTATATCTCAGTCGCCACCTCACCTGCAAAGTCTATATTTTCAGGGAAAAAATGGCTAAAAATATTTATATATGTTTATTTTTGTTTTTCAATTAATTTAAAAAATGTTTTACGACAAAGGAATGTTTATTTGCAAGCAAAACCATTTTGTTATGATGTATGTTGTATATGGTATAAAAACACGAAAGCTCTTCTATAGAAATATAGATCTAAACTGGCAACTCACAAGTAAATTTATTTAACAATACGATAAATTTATAGGTATAAGTATTACCTAATTTGATTTACCTCAGGCTACTTTCTTTGTTTTCTTTGAATCACTTTTACTTTGATCGATATGTTTAGAGGACATCAAAGGTTTCCTGTACAAAACTTATAAAAACAAAAATGTATATGTGTATAATATATAATACTGTTATCAATTATGTAATAAATGATTCAATAACACTTAATACGCCTCTCAGTAAAGAAATTTGTTCTGAGGCTAAAAAATTTTGATCAATCGTGAATTCGTCGTTAATTTCCTTAAAAGATTTAACAAAATTCACCATTAATATATAAAAAAATATCGAAAGGTGCCGTGGGAAACCCGGTAGGAACTATATCCCTTTCGTACTTTGGTACATTATAAACGTAGCGCTTACTTTTTTTTAATTACAAGATATTCTTCTGAAAAATTAAGGTATTAATTTTAGAAGTCAAATACTCGTTTGATTCTTTAAAGAATTTAATTTTATAGCTACTTTTAGTTTTTACTGTATAGAATAGTTGTGGTATTTGTTTAAAAACGACATACTTTTGATTTAGATGTCAACCCAATATGTGAGTACATTACGTTTGGTTTGATTCATATATTAATTATGAGATTACATAAAAATTCCATTGTACGTACTTACTTTAAATTATCTCTGTTTTCTTTAACTACTGACTCCACAACTTCCACAACTCAATTTTTTTAAATGATAACTAAAGACAACTTTCACAACTCAATTTTTTTTAATGATTAAATGATAATTATTTGGGAAGAAATAGAAATGCTTTAAAGTAGTTACACAGCATTTACGCAGTACAAACAATAAATACAGAACAAATTTATCATGAATTTGTGACAATATGCGATAATTCGGTTTGATATGCGTTAGAACAATTACCACGGAATTGGTCCTTGAAAATCGTGTGCCTTATATGCAAAATTTTTTTTAACTTTAGAATTTTCGATCAAGGCAAGAAAGTATTTATAAAATTGGGTAGATAAGATGGCTGATACCAAATTTGGCGCCTATACACATTAAGATATTTTGATACTGTAAATTGAAAATTATAACAAAGTAATTTGAAATTTTATTTTTTATATAATCATCCTTTTATACGACATTTGCGAAAAATTCATATTACTTCTCCGTCAGACTTTTTCACCTGAAGAGATAAAAAAAATTTGTCATTATCTGTATTGACTACAATTTTTGGCCAGTTATCTAGCTGATAAATGAGATTTTACTAATCTGCATTAAATTCCAAGAAGTTTTGCCTCATCGTATTAAAGCAGATTAAAAATAAATAATGTAGAAAGCAGCGGTTGTGAAATTTCAAATTCAAATTCCAGATAATGGTAACTAAGTAAGTAGGTAAGTAAGTACACATGCTTTTTGTTTCACCCAATAAATACATACTATTAATACTTAAGTGATCAGCCTGGTCATAAGTTGGAGCTGCTTGATAGAGTTACCTGTCGTTCAATAATTTCTTTGAAAGAGCTCTTTAAATAAAATTTGTTTTTTTCTTGTTGTTTGTTTCTCCAGACTTTTTTTTTATTTATGTCAAATGCAAGAAAATCTCCAACAAAACTATTAGTGTGCAGCAGAGTATTAAAATTTTCAAATGATCTAAAGCAATAGAAAATTGGGTTATACAATTTAGTTACAGGATACCTACTGTTTGTTTTCATATTATATAAAGTGGAAAATTTTCTCAACGAAAACATATCTTTTAATGTTGAGAGATGTATTTATTTATGTCAAGATGGATGATTCTTTCATCTGAAGTATGACAAGATTTTTTATTATTCATACAAAGTTTTTATTCAACAAGCATAGTCTATGTATCCTTCAAATTCTTTTTGCGGGCTACTTCCTGTGTGAAAATTGGAAAATTAACAACCTTTTTGAAAAATCCAGGATAGGAAGAATATGAATACCTATGACATATCTAATTTTCAAACCGATAGAGTAAAAGGTAAAATGACAGTGCTTGAAATTCAATTGTACCTTTAACCATTCTTATCTGGGAAACCGCTTTTCTTTATAAATTTTTTTCCCACCAATATTTAAGTATATTTAAGACGATTCTTAAAAAAATTATAAAGTTTCACGCCAATCAAAGAATGTTTAAAATTTGTATATAAAAGTCTTAAAAGATCAGTGTCAAAAAATATTGATTTTTTTTCTTCTTGTTTATATAGAATTTTTTCTTTATTTATGTCAAATGCAAGAAAATTTCCAACGGAACTAATAATGTGCAGCAGAGTATTACAATTTTCAAATAATCTAGAGCAATAGAAAATTGGGTTGTACAATTTAGTTATAGGATACCTACTGTTTGTTTTAATATTATATAACGTGGAAAATTTCTTTATAAAAAAAATATGTTTTAATATTGAAAGCTTTATTTATTTATGTCAAGATGTATCTTTCTTTCATCTGTAGTATGACTAGATTTTATATTATTTACTCGAAATTCTTTTACTCTGCATAGTTTGTGTATCTTTCAAAGTCTTCCTCGCCCTGCTTACTATCCTGACAGAACGGAAGTTGTTTCATACTTTTGGCTTAGTATGTAATTAACTTCAACCCTTAATGTGAACTAGAATCAACTAAAATAAGTTAATTTTGGTTTAGATTGAATGCATGAAGTAGTAAAAACCATTTGGTAATGGAATTATTTTGAAAAATTAATTTTAATGACTTAAGCAGGCTCTAGCAAGCGTGGAAAGGCGAAATTAGTAAATAAAATCCTTTGGGTAGGACTTAAGTGAAATTTAAAAATTAAAAAAAAAACCCGACATGTTTCTCGGGAACAGAACCCTAAACTCGCACTTGAAACACATATACATGTAAGAACACTATCAATTAAATTATCTTTTTCCTAAAAGCTTTTTCCAAATTGAGTTGATTTTGAATATCACCGCCAATTTGTAGTTTTTTCGGATACAGAACCCTAAAGTCGCACTTGAAACGTAGCTTAAATCACTTTCCATTAAATTTCCTTTCAAACGAAACTAAAAAAATCAAAAACGGTTCATCCGTTTAGGCGCTACGATGCCACAGACAGACACACGCACACACAGACACACACACATAGTAAAACAAGAAAGTACGTAACATACGTACTTCAAAATACGTCCCTTATAAAAAAACCCGGGATATTCATTCATCATTTAAGCAAGCCAGGGTATTTTCTAAACAAACAAAAATAATGTAGGTATGTGATAGTTTATTTTTCAGCGTATAAACTATCAGAGGACGTCGCAGATGTTTTCAATGGTAACAAACACAATTTTTTTAAACTCAGTAATATTTCACAAGGAAATATACAGGGTAATAAATTGATTAGGCAAAAGTAACTTGTCTTGAGTAACAAAGAAAACATATCATTCTGACAGAGGTTATTCTCTCTATACCTACCTTTATTCATATGAGAAAGGTACAACTGCAATATGTTTTAATTTAAAAGATTTGAATAAAACTACATAAAAGTATAGTTTGTACGGAGAGTTTATCAAATACTAAGGGTGGGTACTCATGAGTTTTTCTTGCCAGCTCTTTCCTGTTAAATACTTTTGAAACGCTAATGTGCACAGCAACCAATTGTAAATCCATTGGGTGCCTCGGAAAGAATGAAATTAATATTAAAATTATTCCCCATTATCCTGGAGAGCCACATAAAAAATTGGATATGATACACAGATTACGAAATAATAATACAGGATGAGGTGGAACACCATATCACTTAAATAACTTCTAAGGCTACGATTACAAATTTTCATTCCTTGAAACAAGTTCTTCATAGCTCTATCTCTAATTGTTTGCTCTATTTTGCGAAAAAAAAGCCGAATTGGATAAATTACAATCAATTTTTGGGACTGTGCTTCATTCCGACCAAATATATTACAAACTATAAGAATTGTCTCAGCAAAATTTTCACATTATATGTAATGCTTTTTCAATAATTTTATTCTTTCTTATAGCCTATATGGCTAGGTTGCATTGGCTGTCCACGAAGGACACACTTACGCTATAGAACCTATTGTGGTACCACATATTACTACTTTTGTCGCTGAGTGCTTCTCATCCATACATATATCCTACACTACACCAGCCCATCACAACTAATAATTAAATTAATTTTTGTTGTGACCGCGGGAATCGAATCCGCTAACCTAGGCAAACAGCGAACGGAATTGGGTTACGTTTTGACCAACTGAGCTATTAGCTCAGTCTATCTTACCTTAAAGGTAGCACCGGTAGCTGGAGGAATGTAAACCGGAACACAGAGACATTCCAGAAAATTGTGAAACCGACGAGCTTGGTAGACATGGCACAATAAGCTAAAATCATTTAAAAAAAATATTATATCATAGAGATAATGCCATAAAGCTGTATAGACATAAAAGCGCAATAAGATAATTCTTAGCCGCAGTGACCGAGCTAGAAGGAGACAGAAATCATATGCGTATAAAATAGACGAAGGCAGCTATACTCGCCTACATTTTCTGTCTTTATCTGTCTCTCTACAGTTATTCGCTCTTACTTTCCACAGCGGTCAACTATTTGTTGGCGACTTTGCAGCTTAATTGCAGCTTAAGAGAATCAAAACATCAAAACCGTCGGTTGTGTGATCTACAACTTGCAACTTGACCATATTAAATTTAGAACAAACACAAGTAACTGTAGCGTTGAAAATAAATCAATATAGAGAAATGTGATTGTTTATTGAAAATTTAGATAAATAAATGTACGATATTGTTTATATTAACTTGTTTTTAAGCTTATTTCATAAAGTAAAATTTTTAAAATATATAACGCATGTCTATGCATGCATATAGTTTATAAAACACCTTATAAAATTTGAATAATTATATGCAAACTTTGTTTTAAAACTAACAATGAATAAATAACTATCAAATAATAAAACATATATTACTACTAAAAGTAAATTATACATAAAATAACAAAGGCTATAGTAGTGTTCCGATACTGGCTGTTGGTTGCAATGGAGGGGATACACGGAGAGTGTTATGTTTGTGAAGCACTTTAACACGGTAGCCAGCAAGAGATTTGCTCCGAATTGCGTGTAAGTTAAAAAAAAACTAGTCTATCCTTCTCTTGTTTGCTTAAAATGATATCTAGTTTTGCTTTTTATCATAGACAATTACGTAATCTGGGGTTTGAAGTTAAATTATATTGAATGATAAAGATTATTCATAAATCTGTGTATATTTTCCCACTAATACTTATCAAAGACGATTTTTTTTTCCATAGTATAAGTGCAGTAACCTTGTTGCCTGAAATTGAAATACATGTTTATGATGTTGGTCCAATGAATAACTCAAGTTTTTTCAAATTAGTGATTATAAGCCTAAAGGACTAGTTTTTGATGTACCATTTCAGGAAAATTTGCTACAATATGAGACTAGAACTGTCTCTGTAAACTTAATAGTTTCCGAGATAAAGTATTTCAAATTTTGGGGAGTTACGAAGAATCAGGGCCAATATTCATTTAGAACGACAGAGTATTACAGAAAATTATTAAACTGGCATTTTTGGAAAAAATGATAATTATTATTATTATTATTATTTTTTTTTTGAAAAAGAGTTTAGGAAAGGTTTTATCACGGAAAAAGAGTCAACCGAAACTATTGGGTCAACTAGTCTCACATTGTAGCAAATTTAGTCTACTTTAAAAAGGAAAAGGTACCAAAAACTAGTCCTTTAAGGTTATAATCGCCCAAATCTGAAAAGAGCTGAAATTTTCACGGTTTTTTCGATGTTAAACAAAGTTGCATTCGGCGCTCGAGGTCACCAACTTGGGACTATTCATTGGATTAACATCATAAACAAGCTCTGATGTTTCAATTTACTGATATACGCATATATATACTCTTTATTTAATTTAGTATTTCTATTCTTCAATTTTCATGGTAGCACAAGCAATAGAAAAAAAATCACTCCGAGCTAGCAACTGTTAGGTAAACGCTCAAAATATAGTTATAAATACATACTAATCGAAAATAAAAAATAATTTTTCTTTTATAAATAATTTAAAAAGTGTGTGTTAGATCAAAAAAGTCCGAACAACAGCTGTTATTCGGACTTGAAAGTTTCTGTTAATCTTCTGGCTACATTTTAATATAAGTATTTTTTTAAGTTTTTTATATTAAAAATAAGTAATTTTGTTCCACAAAACGGAAAAAATCAACCGGCGTTAAAAGTTATTTTTAATAAAATCTGATACTTTTTCAAAGTATGTAAGAATCTCTTTAAAAAGAGCTGTAGTATATTATAAGTTATAACAAATAACTGAAAGCATGAAAAGTGATTTGAAGTTTCGCGCATTTCATGCAAAATTTACTATCGTAATAGGTAGCTCGCCAGTCAATTATTTTATGGTCATAATAATAATATAATACAGAAAAAAAAATGTAAACTCTGGTGAAGTTTCACCGAGATTTACTAACGGAATTCACAATTACTTATTTGAGAGATTAGTTTGGGGAAGAAAGAACAGACGACTTTCATCTACCGGTTTTACAAAAAAAGAGAAGTCGTTGAAAAGTATAAGTAATCTCCTAGGAAATTACTTTTATTTCTGTGTGGGCATTTCAAACACAATGTAGATAGAAAAAAGCCAGCTTCAATCAGTTAGATAAAAGCAGCTATCAATTTGAATGCTTTCTATAAATGGCTATTTTCTACTTTCGTTCACATTGGCTTGAATTTTAAAATTTTTTCCGCAGCTTAATAATTATAAATGTCATAAAAAGAATGTATACACTTTTTTTTGGGACACTGTATATATTACTTTTTAACTGTACATAGATTAACAGTACAAAATTTTGATCTAAAGTCGTATTTAAAAACAAAATGTTCTAAATTTAACTATATATGACAGAAAAAAAATTGTTTCGCCTGCCGCCGTACTAAACATCTACCATGGAATGATGGAATGAATATGACATAGATAACGTAGTTACAAATATCACCATGACGGCTAGTCTCATATATTCAAATTAATTACAATTGGATGATGGTCTGTAGTTAGTTTCTATACGAATAACATAGGGCGACGGATTTAGAAATTATTTTTATCCACTTATGAATGCAAATTGCTTTCGTATTACAAACATACATATATCTATGGAGAAGATAGATATGTAGACCGGGCACTCTCATCCAGAATATACGGGATTTGAGAGTAAACAAAAACTATAAAAGGTAAGATGTAGTACCTACCAGTCCAATATTTACCTTGAATCGTTCTTCTTGACCGGTAATTGCTATTTAGTGGATAGCATTTGTATTAAACAAGCAACAGAAAAAAAGTATAAGTCTCCTATTCATTTGAATAAAAGGCAAAACTATTGAATACACTAACAATTTTTGTCAGTCGGTTTTCTCGTGGACAAACCTTAACATAACAATATTTTTTTTACTAAATAAAAAAAAGCATGAGAGGTGTCGTGTTTAATTTGCGATTTTACTGTATGAATTAATTGTAATATAAGATTAAAAAAGACATGCTTCTGATTTTGTTGTCCACCTAATATGTACATTCGCTACGTTTGGTTTGATCAGGGTATTTATTATAACATAACATTAATTGATTATTGTACTTACTTTAAATAATATCTGTGTTATCTTTAACTTCTGATAACTTTCGCAACTTAATTTTTTTAAATGATAAAAAATGTAAATTCTGATTTTAGGTACTGCACCTTTACCTATATGATATGTATGGAATATGGTAGGTACGTATGGCAACTATGTGTATGTGTATGTAATTAAATTTTCTATCCCTTCCTGTTTCCGCTTTGTATTACTACAATTAATTTGTTGATGATGATGATATTATTATATATGTTAGAATGAACACATCATATTTTCTGTGTAAATTTAGATTTTATTTAAAAGAAATATCACATTTTAATCATTTTTTATTTGAATGACTTAATTTTTAATTAACGTTGAAGATTTCTCATATTGAAGGGATTACGGACTTTATAGTTTTGTCATTGTTTTCTCTTTGTTTCAAAAAAGTCAGCAGTACGTAAACATTATTTATTAGTGAGAAGTATTTTTTATTAAATAAGTTGTTTTTTACTTGCCTTTCTTTACTGTTAAATTAAAAAAAATTATGAAAAAAAATTAGAAAGTTTCCAAATCACTGTAACTGGAGAAGTGACATTTTTACAGACTTTAATCAAAATCAACAACATAATAATTGATGCAGATGAGACACTCATAACTCCTCGCTCTCTCTCACTTATAGTCGCAAATGTATAAATAATGATTACTAGAGTGATTCCCACCCGCTTCGCTTGGTTTAAAAGTAAAGATTTATAAAGATTGCTCTCGCTTATTCCCTCTCTATTCCCACCCGCTTCGCTGGGTTAAAAGTAAAGATTTATAAAGATTGCTCTCGCTTATTCCCTCTCTACCAGACCTATGTTAATCCACATCCCTTTCTTAATACTGGTCATAAAAGAAAAGTTTGCCTTCTTACACACATACAAAAATGTCTGTCACTAATGATGTTAAATCCATATGATATGGCAGTGATTCTGTTATAAAAAAAAAAGGTTAACTACGTATCGGATATACAAAATGCGTGTAAAAATTTATAAACTCATTTATCTTATAGTTTTCATTCTCAAAAATTGTGTCATATAATTCTCTTGCGTCTCTAAATGGATATAACATCTGATACCTACTAATACACATATAAATTATAGATAGGTGCAAAGTATCTCAAAACAGTGATACTTTCAAGAAACATGTGAGTATAATCGTATAAGAGGCATAAGTATAAACTAAGTAACTCCGTTTAGTCCCCCACCCCAAATGGGCTGGGGCCCAAATGGGCTATTGCCACTAATAGGTTGGCTGATAAGTCCCCGGTCTGACACATAGATGGCGTCGCTAGTATTAAATGCATATTATTTTTATATAGTACCAACCTTCAAATGATTCGTGTCAAAATTTGACGTCTGTAAGTCAATTAGTTTGTGAGATAGAGCGTCTTTTGTGAAGCAACTTTTGTTATTGTGAAAAAAATGGAAAAAATGGAATTTCGTGTTTTGATAAAATACTGTTTTCTGAAGGGAAAAAATACAGTGGAAGCAAAAACTTGGCTTGATAATGAGTTTCCGGACTCTGTATTTTTTCCCTTCAGAAAACAGTATTTTATCAAAACACGAAATTCCATTTTTTCCATTTTTTTCACAATAACAAAAGTTGCTTCACAAAAGACGCTCTATCTCACAAACTAATTGACTTACAGACGTCAAATTTTGACACGAATCATTTGAAGGTTGGTACTATATAAAAATAATATGCATTTAATACTAGCGACGCCATCTATGTGTCAGACCGGGGACTTATCATGTAAGAATAAATCGGTTGGATACAAGTTTCTAATGATTGATCATAATATGTAGATAACAAAACACAAAATTAATTTTTATAAAATATAAGGATAGTTATTATTATTTTATATTAATTTTCATAAAACTATGCATCCGGTCACGTGACAACAAACACCAATCAGATTTATTTCCTATTTTTACTACGTCACATCATATGAGGCTAGTTAAGCTTACAAAACAAAAACATGTAAACTTGCAAATACTTGTAAGCTTGCATATAAATAAATGATTGTATTTACTACCGATTCTATTTATTGCGTATTTCTGAAATACTCGATTTTTCTGAAACATATAAATACACAAGTTTAGAAAATGTGTTGATATAAACGACACAAGAAAACACATAAACCGTAGATTTGTAACAAATCATTTACAAATATTCACATCTAGTCTTTGTTTAACCAAATAACACATTCTTCGATGTATTATGGAAATGCGTGTGTGTACCATATTTTTGTTGTATATAAAATATAATAAATTTGATATTTTATACCATCATAATATTTCTCATACTAACTTTATTTAATACTAGAGTGATACCCACCCGCTTCGCTGGGTTTAAAAGTAAAGATAGATAAAGATTGCTCTGGCTTATCCTCTTTCTATAACACTCGAAATAATGGTAAGGATTTTTTTACACATGTAAAATATATGTATGGTTTTATTTATTTAAATGTATAATGGTCGTAATTCATTGAGTATATCAAAAAAGATGGTCGTGAAATATTTTATATTGTCTATATTTACAGAAATCTGTAATTTATGGTAATGTCAAATTAAATTAATTTTAAATTTTTAAAAATTTTTTTATTAATATAACTTTTTAATTTATATCTCATGTGTTATTATGAAGTATGTCTCATATATTGCTGTACAGTTTCATTAAAAACCATTCGCTAGTTTTAGCATGAAAGCGTAACAAACAAACAAACAAGCAAACAAACAAACAAACAAACAAACATCCTTACTTTCGCATTTATAATATATAGAGGTAAAGATTTACGTAATTTTCTACGTCAAATTATGATTTTCTTTACAACACTGTATATTCAATAATATCATAGCTAAATATTTTGTAGGCGATAATTGTTCTTAACTTGTTAATCAAAAGTGTCAAAGAGTCGTAAGTTGTATTGTGAACAATTTACAAGATATTTGATCGTACTTAAATCGTATGAAATGCCGCATCGAACTAAAAGTGGGTGTTTTCAAGTTTTATCAATGAATTCCCTCGTATAATAAGTTACGGATAAAAAAATAGGGACAGTAAAAAAATTTTACCGACTCCAAAAAGAGCAATAATTGTAGCAACAAATATATTATCGTAATAATTTGATTGACTTTTAAGTAGTCTATTTTTATACCATGTATATGAAATATACCAAGGTATACTAAGTTTAGTCCCAAGTTTGTAACCCTTAAAATATCGATAATTTGAATAAAATTTTGGTATAAGTGTTCATAAAATCTCCTAATTAGTCCATTTCCGGTTGTCTGTCTGTCTGTCCTCTGTCGTCTGTCGTCTGTCATCACATTCGTCCATTTGTCGCGCACATACTTAATGCCATTTTAAGACCTACATCGTTTTCTCATGGATGCCATTGTCAAAACTGGACCAACTTGAAGTTGGACCACACGGAAAGCACCCACCAGCTTTCAAATAGAAAAAGAATCATCAAAATCGGTTCACCCAGTCGAAAGTTCTGAAGTAACAAACATTGAAAAAAGTACAGTCAAATTGAGAACCTCTTCCTGTTTTGTTTGAAGTCGGTTAAAAAATTGAATAGCAGGTGTTATTTTTCTTAAAATTATCCTTGAAATTGAAAATCCCTTTTAAATTAAAAAAAAAAAAACTTAATATAAATAATTAGCAATATGTAAGCATATTTTGAGTAAATACTTGATATATGGTGGTTTCTACCTACTACTACGGTTACTTCTCCTACCCACCATGGAATCCATTTGGCACTTCTACAAAGTTCCTATCTATGTCCAAAACTCATTTTTTATAGTGCTTTTATGCTCCTGAATATTAGTTTTTAAATATACATGATATAAGAATAAGTTTAAAATGCTGTTAAAACTTAGTCTTTTTTTATTCTAGTATGCCAGAGGAAATATTCAGTGAAAAATTATGTTGTGGTAAATTACTCAAATAACGGTGGTAATTATTCAGCGAATTACATATTTAATTTCAAATTTAATATAACAGAATGAAAATTATTGTGTATATTAAATTTATTTTGTATTTTTTTTTATATGTAAAATAAATTCAATAGCATGCCAAGCAATTGAAAAAATATTTATCCGCAAAGTTATTTAAATATTTGCTAGTTATTAAATTAACTAAGAAAAACGGATGATATTTCACACAATAATTCAATATTTCACTACAGTTAATGAATTTTACACAGCAATAATGCTCATAGTAACAGAATATCAAACACTGCAGATGAAAATATATATTAACCTTACAAAGTGTTCCATTTAAACTAAAAGTGCAAATACGATTCAGCTTAGCAAAAACAACAAAATTCTTTGAATAGCTGCTGCCACTCTTTTTGTGTAAGACGCATGGACCGGATTTTTTTGACTCCCCGCACTTCAAACAAAAGATTTCAACTTTAGTTGGGATGGTGGGATAATCAAGACTTGACAAAAATAGAAAGATTGCATATAAATTTTTTAGCAAAACTGTTTTTACGTTTTATTTTTATACCATTTATATATGAAATATACATATATTAAGTTTAGTCCCAAGTTTATAACGCCTAAAAATATTGATGCTACGAAAAAAATATTGCGTCATCAACACTGTCTATACATGGTATTTAAACAACTAACTCAGTCAATTGGTTGTCTTCACTTGTTTCATAATAATTTTAAAGTTACAGACAGTTTTCACAAAAACTTTTCACAAGAAAAACGAAAACGCTCGACAAAAAAAATGTTCTTGAAAAACATCGTTGTGACGTAATAATGTTAATTGATCTGTACACAAGTATTTATTATTATGATGACGTTACACGATCTTTTAGGAACATTTTCTTTCAAAACTGCCTGTTACTTTAAAATTATTATGAAAAAATAAAAATTAAAACAGTTTTGTTATAAAACTTATACATGATCTTGCCATTTTTGTCAAGAAAAAGAACAATTTTTTTTTTTCAAAAATAATTGTAATGTTAACATGGGACGAATATAATATTACAATAAGTTCGAACTTAGAAATAAGGTGTATTGTTATTTTTACGTTATAATTCTACTCCTTACTTGCTATTTAATAATATAAATGTTTACATAAATTTATTCCCAGTCATTTCATTTAACAAAATTCAAATAGATATTTTACCACTTGCAATGTTTACGCATTCACGCAATAACATTTTAATATTTTTCGATGATTCAACAATATTTTTCAAAAAGTCATTGAAGTTTATATTACATCAAAATAAGAAAAATATATTCACCATCATATATACCTAGTTAGTACATATCTTTTGAAAAATATATATTTTATAAGGAAAAATGGGTTACGTCGACTGTGTATTTAGTTGTTCTATTCCAAGTTAGAGGTACCTCATTCATCCACCAATATTCTTCCAACGATTATTGTATGCACCCCATCTCACTCGTATATATTTATGCTCAATGTACTCTTCCTCTGTTTATACAAATAATGTATTATTGTATATAAAACACATGCTACGAATTTAAATTCTTTTATTGGCAACAATATTATTTGAAGTACATTTTTCTTTCCACAATGTGTATCAATCGAATATGGAGGAAACGAAGCAGTAGACCAATCAAATACAAACAAAAGAATTTTTTATATATTTTTTATTACAGTGTACATCAAACAAGCTTTTGTTTGGAAGATAAGGATTAGAGGCATTGAGATTGTAAAGAAAAATTTGTAATCTATGAGAAAATTAATGCAATAATCCACAGTTCATTAGCTAAATAATAAGAAACTTATTGCTAAATTTTGGTCCTGTTAAAGTAAGTTTTGCTCTTAGTTTTTGAGAAAAATGAAGATAAATTTACTTGTTTCAGACGGGCGCTATTACATAGTATGATAGAGATAAACACACTATCTGAAGCTTCATCACTCGAGACCAAGATAAGACATTTTCACAAAAAACTACCACGGTTTTTATCAAAGTCATACTTTTTATTTAATTATGATTTTATTTAATATGATATGTTACTCTTGGTAACGTTGCGCATGTGTTGAAGATGTGTCATGATTTTTCAAAGAGTAATGAATAATTAATGATATAATTGAAATTTTCAATAAATTCTAATAAAAAATAATTTAAAAACAAAATAATTTTTTAAAGCACAATTGAACTTTTTTTTGAAATTAAAATTTCCAAATACTTTTTTTATGTCATGAATTGATCGTATAATGTAGTAAAATATCAACATAAATATTTCAGTATTGTCAGACTTTAAACGTTACAAATTAATTTTTTTTAATACATAAAAAAATATGTTCAATCATCAAAGTTTTTAATTTAATCAATCCAATAATTAAAAAATGTTTTTTTTATCAAATAAAATTTTTATAAATATATACATTTTCATCAAATTAATATCAAAAAAATTTATTTATTTATTTAAAGTTGGGAGTACACACAGTACGAGGGAAAATTTTAAATAATAATACACTAGATGACCCGGCGAACTTCAATGCACTTAAAGTTTATTTAATTGTAACTATTGATCAGCGATCATTAATTGTAAATAATCTGCAGCTCCAGTTCATTAATAGCCAAGCTATGCATAGCTCACCCGCTAAGTCCGTTAAGCTCAACCGCAAACCCGCCCGCTAAACACAAGTTTTCCCTCTGTTTCCTGGATAGGCTTTCGGCCTAGATGAAGGCTTCGGCAGTGGAGCTCGCTGCACTCGCATATAGCTCTAAATTATATTAAATAATACGTCAATACTATTCAAATACCTGTTCACAATAAATTATAGATTAATATGGTGGAAGCGCCAATAAATTCATAAGTATATAGTAAGAGTATATAATGCACTATTTATATGCGTTTCCACCAGTTATTGCATTTAATATTTTTTCTTAGATTTTCTAATTTTTGTCTCAACTTCGTTCACACAAACCTTCTCCTGACAATAATTAACACGACAAAAAAAGAATTGGTGAAATCGTTCCATCCTTCACGCGTGATTCGATGTCCAGAAGAAAAAAGCATTCATTTATATATAAGACCGTATTAAAATGTTATCTATTTTTAAGCCGGTTCGACATTTCCATCAAAAAACACGAATATCTAAAATTTCGATTATCATAAATTCAACATTCGAGCCTCAATTAAAACAAAGGAGAGCAGACAAAATGAATCATACAAATAGTAATGAATCATTTAATCACCGCTTAAAAAAAAGTCAAATTAAATAGCAGTTTCCTTTTTGAAATAGTCTAATATAATAATAGTGATATAATAATTGTCTTGATATAATAGCCATGACAACATTTTAAGTCTTGGAATATATGGAAGCAGCAAATTTTTATCTTAAAATAAAGCCCAGTTGTCTAGTTTTAACAATGTTAGCTTAACACGTATTTATATTATTTGATGAATTATTTCAGAGCATTGTAAAATAAAATCGAATGAAAGAAAATCCTTCTTTAAACTAACACATCAAGTTACATGTAGTGTTTTTTTCTGTAAACATGAGATAAAACTTTGAAGCCGTTTTCTATGTCAACGAACGTAGATACAAATACCATTGTTTTAGTACCACTGTAAATACTTAAAAAAAAAAAACACACAATCAGAGAAATAGATGTGTTATAACATTTCTTGTGTATATATACAGAGAGAAATAACTTTGGCGTGGTGGTGTGTTCGGTGTTTGTTTGATAACGAAGCATTTGTATGAAATTTACTGCATTCTGATAATGTCAAACTAAGCTTTAAAAAGCTTGCGGCTCCATTGTCCTTGCCTTACCAAGTTTGTGTAATGGTGCCCATTAACTGATATACTCTCATTACACAATTGTCAAAATATTTGTGTGCAATATCTATCTATCTGGTGGTATAGTATTATTGAGTTCGTATTATATATATATTTTTATCGGTATAAGATGACTATTATTAAAAAGTTTTATCTTGTTTTGAAAAATTTGATCAATAATAATATTGTGGGCGGTAGACATACACCATTGGGAAGAACAAATATAGCTTGGAACTTGGTTGTGACAAAAAGTTTATAACAATTATTATTATTATTATTATTACTTGTTGTATTTTATAAAAATATTATATTTGTTGTAAAGTATTCGTTTATGGTTTTCTAATCCGTATTATTTTTATTTCCCCGTTAATAGTATGGATAGAAAAGATAAATTGCTGTACAAAACTTTCGCCAGGAAGTCATAATAGTCTGTTTTAACACGAAATAATACCTCCAATTAAGTTTTAGAGAAGAAATAAATTATACACACACGCTTTAATAACTCTATATAACGACCCATGAACTATATTTTGGAACTTTGTTCGTAATTAAATTATCTGTCCATATTTGAATCCAAATCGTACGAAAACCGGAAATATTAAAACAATTTCATATGTCAATAAATAGGTCTGTTCATTTCATATGTTTATAAAAATTCCTTGAATTTTGCACTCAAAATTTGAATAATTTGAGGAAAAAGAATCATTAAATTCCGCGTAAATCGTCTTTGACTGCTACAATAACTTCGGTATTTTTAAAATTAAATGTCATGAAAGAAAAATTAATTTAAGAAAAATGAATTACATGCATTCCTACTCACATATTAATCTTCCATTGTTTTTATACAAATGCAATTAATATTTTCTAATACTGCATTATCCAAGTGTAAAAATAATTATTTTAAATTACTAAAGCACAAGGATTGGCCAATGGCTTCGTAGATAGATAGAACACAGACAAAATTTAATTAATATAGTACATACTAGTTTATTATTCTCGAAGAGACTTAAAACTGAGGACAGCTCATAGCCATCACGATGATTGTAATATATTTATTCGAATTTTTAATTGTAATATATGTTGCTACTAACTTAAACATATTTTTTTATAAAAGTGATTTTCTTAAGTTTCCATCCTTATATTTCGTAACTGGAATGGAAACCAGAAATCAACACTTACTACCTTAATTTTAGGCAGAATGATACAGTAATCACATTTTTCAAGAGTATCATCAAAATCAAACAGGTTTTAATTTTGATATCCAAGCTGAAACAACACATTTTTGAAAACAAATCTTGTTTTTTACCGCAAAAAAAAAGGATCGGCTTAAACCTAATAATACATAAAATTAGGCGTCAAAAATAGAAGTAGGAATAGGAAAAAATTCAAAAGGTGGTTTTTGCGGGAAAGAATAATGATCCGTCACCAAAAATTTCTAGTTAACCCCTGTAAGCTAGAAGGTACCATAACCGTTATAAAATAAAAATTGAAAAAATGTATAAGTACTCCAACTCGAGATTCGAAAATTTTCAGCCTATAGTTATTCAGTTACAATTGCATTGTTGTAAATGACTTCTAGTATAAGAGTATAAGCATCTTCAAAGTGGCCATCGAATTACCAAACACTCTGTATTTATTTTATAAAATGTATGGTAATGTACCAGGTCATGATAACGAACTCCATAGCTTTTTCACTAATTACCAACTCCATTCTAAACGCCATCTTTATGCCCAAAGTAACGAGTTCTTCCGCGAAGATAAATAATTTTGAGTATTATTTCAATTGGTATGTCTTGTGTAATATTTTAATTACTATATTCCACCTCTAAAATTACTTCTTTGTCAATTCAGCCCCGTTTATTATACCCTTAATATTTTTACCAAAATTGTATGTGTTTTTCTTAAAATTTCAAATATAAGACATTTTTTCTTATTTTATAAACATACATCTACTTCAAATTTAGATATACACTGAAAATGAAATATTGACTAAAAAATAAAAATAATATTTATTTTTTCGAAATTGTTTATTTGGTATTTATTTTTAGCTATAATACGACTTACTTCTAGAACTCTAGGTACTTCAACATATCGTTCAATATACAGGTTGTCTGTTAACTTTGTTACAATTTTTCTCTTCTAAAATTTAGGTAGTTTAAATAATAAAACTCATAAACAGAAACGTAAAATGGCATACGTTGGTTTCATATATTTACTTCTGACTTTGTAAAAAATGTTTGTAATATGTTATACCAATAAATGTAGCTACTGACGATAGGCTAGGTTAGTTTAGAACCTAACTACTGACGATGGTTGCATTGCAATCGAAATAGTGATATTTAGCGAAATGTACGTCTGTTGTTTTTTATTATATTTTTTAAATAGAATTTCTTTATATACAATTTTATATCGAGTATCGTGGTATTTTTTTAAATAACTAAATGCTGTTTTTAGCCCCCGGCTAAAAAATAGTGTTGTCATAAGTTTAACGTGTCTGTGTAACTGAATTAGGTACGGATACTTCAAGGGAGGTTTATGTCTGAATTTCTTCATCCATTTAAACTAAAAATTTCATCATTTTACTTTTGTTTATTATTACTATACTAGGATCGTTTTACGAAGCGAAATAACAATTTTTTTCGAAGCTATTTGAAAAAACAAGAGGCATCGTCGGACACCCGGTTGAAACTATGATCCTATCGTATATTGGTATATTATAAATGCTGCGCTTTTTTACTCAGATTTGCTTTGATTTTTTTTTGCTGATTTGAATGATTGATTATGCGCTTGTTCAATAATGTAAGTTCATTTTGTGCTTTTTTCTTCTGTCTATTTTTCAAAATATTCAGTGTGTCTTTTAGCCAATTTGCTATTAAAAAAAAACTCAATTCCAAAAAAATGAAAAATATAACAAGATAAATATCATTGGAAAATAGAAATAACTATATGAGTAATTAATCATAAATATTAGTTTTGTGTTACGCTTCCTTGCAGGTTTAGTGTAATTTTTTTCTTGTAAATGGTTTTTTTTCTCTCACGATACTATTTGCATGGCTGTGCAATAGTAATTCTGTAAATTGAAAGTAATAATTTAAGAAGTCAAATACTTGTTTTATTTTTTATAGTATTAAATATTAAAGTTTCATTAAATATATACTTTATGAATAAATTGTAATATTAAAAAAGGTATATTTCTGATTTAGTAGTCAACCCAATATAACCGTACAATACCTTCATTTGGCTTGATCCAGATATTTAATATGACATAACATAAAATGTCCTTGTTATGTTCAACTAATGTTCAACTTCTTCTGATAACTCACAATTCATTTTTTGGATGAAAAACAAAAACTTTGGATAAAAAATATAAATTGATAGATTGTAAATTATGTTAAATTTACTCTCAAAATTCATGGCAAGCTGAATTGATTAAAAAAGTTTTAGTTTCCTAGGTAACATCGTAGCTAACAAATTATAAAGTGCGATAAGGAACATAGTTCGAAAAAGGTTTAATTTGGTTAATATGCAAAGTTTGGTGATCAAATCACGGGCGTATAAAGCAAACCAACAAAATTCTTGAAACAATCATTAGCTTGATTGGTAACAAGCTAGATATAGTACTTATACAATTTATTTTTCAAGACTGTAAATTTAATGACACCTTGTACATTTTATTCTGTAAAATTACTTCTTACATAAGAGCTTACACTTCTAAATTCTAAAATCCCTAAATAAACGCAAAAAAAAGAAACCAGTTAAAATATATAATCCATTCTTTAAGAAACATAACAGTTTCAATACACAAACACAGTGAATCATGAAAATAGTGTACAAATATTGTTAAATACTGAAAAATGTACACTTACACTACATCCCAGGAACTCCTTGATACACTAAATAATTGTCATTTTATAAGATAATGTGAATTCCGTTAGGAAGGGCCAAGTGCCAAATATTTACTCTCGTTTCATCCCCTTCCCCTGTCACGCGTTTTTTTGTTGTTGTGATTTTTAAGGCTTTAATCAATTTAAGTAGTTTAGAAGTATGGAATGGATGTATATGTATAACGAAACTAGAGTTCCTAATGGTCATTTATCTTAACAAAAGTTATTTTCGATTTTTTAGTTGATTATATTAAGTTTACACCTACAAACCTCCAAACGTACAGTTATGAAAGTAAGTTCTTAAGGCTGTTTAGTTTAACGTATCTTCTGTTTTATTTGCATGTAGTCAACATGAAGGTTCACTTTTGCTGCTTCTTTTTTTTTTCGTTATAACCAGGCATGGGCAAACGTGGCTTACAGAAGTCGCTCATACTTCTGTATCTAAAATACGAGTAAGACAGTAACAACCTAAATAGTGCCAAAAATACGAGTAAGACAGAGAGACAACATTTTTTTTCTACCTATCTCATTACTATATGAGAAAATGAGATAGGTAGAAGAGTCTTATACTCGTCTCGCTTCCACCTCTATGAGCAATAAAAACTTGAATAAATAGACACACAATAAAGTTTATGGCCCACAATAAATTATAACAATGATGACCTTGACTTAAAATTACTCGCCCATGCCTGGTTAGGAATTATAGATGGGATAATAAATGACTGGCATTTGGTTGTCCTTTTTCCGTCTTTAAGGGAGAAAAAACAAGAGCAACTGATCTTGCCTGGCGGTATAATTTTTATAATATTTCTTCAAAGTCTTGAATAAAGTGGATTTATAAAGTCTCTACGAATTTTAATAACTAAAACTCTTAGTTCATTGTGTATTTATTGGTGTCCCTTTTAACAGACAGTACCAGAGTAGAAATTACCCCAATGCATTTATTGGAACTCATTTGGAAATGACTATGGCCTGCCCAATAAGTCTGGCTTAACTGGAATCTGCTTGGAAACTAATTGGGGTATTCTTATACAAAAACAATGATCTAACATAGGTTTTTCCTATGTAAGATCTAGTCGGGAACTTATTGGGGTTTCCCAATGTAAATTGTATGTGTGAACTTTTTGTGAATTTGGACGTCGCGTAAATTTTTTACCACGTCTTGGATTGGTGAGGGCCTTTTAGATTTCATTTATGATGGTGTTTTGAATCCTACAACTCCTACCAAGTTTCAGCTGGATGCAAATTTTTGTACCTTATCATATTTTTTTATTTAATTTGACCGGATCAATAAACATTTATCGAATAAAAATAATTATAATTGGTTCCTATACCATCCTGTACAGTTCGAAAGCTGCCAAATAAATAAATAAAACTGCAATAATCCATCAATATTTCACATCCAATACTAACAACCATAAACAGTGTACGTTAACTCAATTCGAGAACAGGAGTCGAAGGAAGGTAGATAGGTAGGTAGCAGCAGTAGAATGGATTGATATTTACAAAAGAAAAAGTAAATTATATACACCTACCTATATTCAGTTTATATTTATTTTCTGGATATACATTTTTATTTATTTATAATTATTACTTTCTCAATTCTAGACACTTTAATTTATTTATTTATCGGAGATTGATTACTATGATGGTCAGCTAAAACAAATTTTAATAGACGAACGTTTTATTCTATATGAAACGTACTCAATTGTCGAACACACAAATGAAAACATTAAAATCGATTTCTATAAATTCTACAAACAATTAAGTCACAACAGGGGATCGGAATAAATTTTATTTTATCACTTCGGGTGAAGAATTGTCACTGGACATGCAGAAAAATGAAGCTTTATAAAAATCTTAAAGAGTATGCGAAATATGTAAGTTTAAAGTTCCTAATTAAACAAGGAGGAAGTTACCCACTAGTGACGTCATACGTGGGTATAGCCATAGAGATTGCATATAAAACCTAGTTTGGCTAGAAGGAGATGGGAAACCTTTAAATGCAATTTTTGATTGCTTATAACTTCTTCGTTTATTAATCAATTATAATTTCACTTTCAAATGTCATTGTATCAAGTTTTCCTAGTTTGACTAGTTTTACATTTTTATGGGTAATATGGCCAATTCGTCATCAGGATTATCCCTTATTGAAACCTCTTGTTTCAAATAAAAATCTAAGCTCTGTCAACCCACCAAACGTCAACAGCGTTTTATTCAAAGACAGTTTTCACAATCCACTGGTATTTTTAATTGTAAGGCCGAAAAAAATTGGCTGCCTTTTGTAAGTTTTTTTTTTTTGGAAAATGCTAAAAAACAGGTTTTTTTTCGGCAAAGATAACTAAGGATTTTGAATTAATTTCTGGAATTCTAGACGACTTTTAAAAAGCATTTTGAGGGGAGGAAATCTATTTTCCCGGACGGGGTAATGCAAACTCTTTTTTTTTTTTTTTTTAAATAGTTTCAGAGTTCGTTGATTATTTTCATTCACTTATTATTATTTTACTTCTTATTATGTATTAAATTAAGAGCGACTTTTGTAACGTTGAAAGTTTTCCGCAAAAAATGGTTTATTATTTATTTAAATTTATCATCTGATTAGTTTTCGATGGTGGTAGATTTCTCAACTTCTTAACAAATTTGGGATCGAGTCATCATGAAATACCTCCATAATGGATCCACTGGAGTCTAATACTTGCTTTTCATTTACATGCTTTTCTGCAATCATTTATTTATTTTAGTCATTTAAATAAAAAAAAATACAATAATAAACTAAAACAAAACAAAATAAAAATGAAATGTTCCAAGATATGTATATTTTTCGTAAAACCATGTTTGAATTATTTTTATGTGTTTCCTATGGTAAACACTTCAAATAATATATATTCTAAAGTGTTTAAATACAAAAATCCATAGGTTTTTACCAGTGAAAATCTTGGTGCTTATATGTATGACCAAATGGGAGTGTGAACAGCAAGTTTGGACAACGAAGTTTATACGGATTATATTATACATTACAAAAATCCGATGATAAATGTAAAACTTTATTTACTTTCATTGATACTTAATAATAATGAAATTAATAATTGGTAGCAGTAGTAACCTGACAAAATTCAGAAATCATATCTTGAATAACAATTGCATTGAATTGCCTTATTATTAAGTAACACCCAACAAAAAAGGTGAATGTTGTTTAAGACTTTTACGAGTTTTACCTGGTTACATAGGACAACTCCCTATGTAACTCCTCAATGAATAGTCAGTCTGCTTTCAAAGCTTTGTTTTTTTTATCACTCTTCCATCTCGATATTTTAGGAACTTAAATCGAACATTTTTTGATGGTCGGAAAGAGTAAACAAAAAATGATAAAGTGGCCTAAGCCGGTTTTTTGCGTCGAACACCGTCGGATTGAGTTAAAAATAAAAATGCTTTTAATAATAATAAAAATGCTTTTAATGCGAATGAACCTGATTGGTCCATCGATGACCCCACAAATTTCAAAAAACCATAAATTTTGCTCTAAATTTCCAAAAATTCATAGCTCTTGTTGTTTTAAAGATCAAAAGCTGAGATTTGCAATGCAACTGTCTCTTACAACACGTTTCTCTATACAACTGTCTCTAACAACAGAACCAAAAAAGGGTTGTGTGACCGCTATGCGTGTCGGTTTGCGGCATCGTAATACCATTCGTTTGAAAGGTAATTTAATTGGGAGTATTCTTAGCTATGTTTCAAATGCGAGTTGAGGGTTTTGTACCCGGAACAACTAAAAAGTAGGCGATGATCCTAAAAATCGGGTCAGTTTGGAGAAGGCTCTAAGAAAAGGCAATTTATTGAAGAGTGTTCTCAGATACGTTTCAAGTGCGAGTTTAGGGTTCCGTACCCGAAAAATTTATCGAGGGTTTTTTAAATTTTGTTAATTTCCCTTATATATCCAACTATATTTTCTGAAGGAACCTAAATTGTACCCATGTCCTATCGAATTATTGTTTAGAAACACGAACTTTGCCTTTTTCGTACATTTCTATTGTTGATGGAATATATAAAATAGGTCCACTTTTATCACATATTATATCCTGCTCACCCACCACTCACTTACTATATATGTATCGTGATAAGCAAATTGTGAGGGTAGAAATAACATAGGCTTGTTATGTATTGATATCTGCACAGTACAGTGTTGGTACATGTGTGTATGTTAGATGTTTGTAAATATATAGAGAATACTGAATAATGTTTACATAAATCAATTTCGTATATATTTTGATATCTGATTCGTGTAATGTATGTAGTGTGTAGGCAGGGTGAAAATACATGATTTTCTACTTTATACCAAAAAAAAAAAAAAAGCTTCACATGGAAATTTTCTTTTAAATACATTTATTTTGCTTAAAATTGTCTAAAATAATAAAAGGAAATTGAAATATCGATAATTTTCGATATTGTTTTCAACATATCATGAATACATTATATAATCATAGATTTCTGTACTTTATATAGATTGCTTAGCTGTTATTCTGCAGAGTAGATAAATGTGCATTAAAATCGTTGCATAAAAATTTAGCCATTCAAGGGGTTTGAAAGAGGGAAAGAATGTAGCAACATGGAGGAAAAAAGGATCAAAATTCTTTATATCTTTCAAAGTCATTTGGGGTACCATATTCATCCTGAAAATTAACAAGTGAAGGCAAACAATTGACTGAGTTAATTGTTGAAGTACCATGTATAGGCAGTAGTGATTCCGCAATCGTTTTCTTTTAACGTCATATAAAGTAACAAGAGTAGCTTTCTTCTACCTTCCTCAGCGGAAATATTAATAATAAACAAATACTTGCGTAAATAAAATAAATGTATGCTTGTTACAGTACAATACAATATTTCGACTCGTGCGGAACTCCGCTCCCGTAATTACCGTGGCTACCCTGTACCCGTTGTTAAAAACAAACAACATATTTTGTAGAAAAGTGGTGAAAAAAGTCAAAAGGTCTTAAATTAATATTAGGAGAACATGTATTAAAAATAGTAATCCTTTGTCTAAGGAAATACTTGTCTTAGGGGTGAAAATATCTGTAAAAACTAAAAGATTTGCCTAATAAACTTAAATTTATTTAAATTTATGATATTTTTTCGTTGAAATTATTATTCTAACGTGTTTTATCTTAAGCGATACATTATTACACCGCGAGTATATTTTTCGTCAAACCAAGACATAATAAGCTTGAAAATGAGAGTGCATCGTGGAATTTGATAAATGTATAAGAAAGATAAGGACAGAAAAAAACTTGCTAGAGTAGTAGTATATAAGATGTTTAATGCTCTAACCTTATTTGGGCCATCGCGTGTAAACAGTGATGTAAAAACAAATGTTTCAAATAAAAGTTTATTTTTTATAAGGAACATTTTTTCACACTGAAACTTTTGCCTTTTGAAACTGTCTCTGACGGCTTACAAGACCAAATTAACCTTTATTGTTCATTTATAAACTGAGACTCACTTTTTACAACCTGAGCACGCTATAAAATATATCTCTTTTCGGTTTTGAGGTATCGTGCTGAGAGACAGACAGGCAGACAAACAGGCGGATGGACATACAGATGGACAGGCGAAAGGACAACCGGAAATTAATTATAATCTGAGAAGGACCCTTATTTTAAATACAAGATTTGTATCAAACATAAAAAAAATTTAATTTTCAAAGAGTCAAAGTCAATTTTAAGGTCTCTTTTAAGTATCCTTTTTGGATCCAAATAATTTTTACATTATTTCCTTGTTGATTAAATAGACTCACCACCTAGCGAAAAATTGATGACATGACCCCACAATCCCTTGTTTGTTTGCTGGTCAGTGTTAATTAGATGCAAAACACATCGTCAACAGCCTTAAGCAGGGTCTTAATCAAGTTTTCTAGTTACTTTTCTTCTTAATTGTACATTACGCCGGGTAAACAGTCCTTACTGCACCAGTTGTAAATTTAAAAATCCGAGCTTTCAATAATTTTTAAGCATAAAATTTCATGAAGTTTAACTGAAACCTTTTTTTTCATCAGGAATATTAATGAGCCTTTTTCAATTAATCGTTAAAACAATATAAAAACCACAGGAAATATAACAACAACATATAAAATGTATTTAATGATTCCATAATTTCATTTACTGAAAAGGTTTTATGTCTTTTATTTCAAATTGTGAAGTGTATATAGAAATATATTCAATATCGATAAATATGATCAGTCATACATAGAAAAGAAGAATATATCTGTGAATACAGAATGTCAAAAAATTCGTTTGGCTGTTTTGAAAACAAATAACAAAAAAGCAGGAAAGTACGACAGATTCGAAATGATTGTTTAATAGTTGAAAGCTTATGGCCGAAGAACCACAAAGTGATAGCAATGGGGGCAAATGGACTACTGAATCATAAAAAGAATGTAAGCTGTATAAAAGCTGCTGAACCCTCCCCCTCCCAAATAGAAACTTTACTCCCAGCCCATGGACCATTTACTATAGACATTTGTAAAATGTAATGGCTTACCTAGTATAACAGCTTTTTATAATATTTATTAGGAATTATTAATCTTAGGGGACTGAATTAAAATCCGTTCGGAAGCTTTTTATAATCTAAATCATGTATAATCTTAGTTAAGATCGAAATATATTTTTGTATATATTGATCTTAAAATTCTGCTTTCTAAATCAATAGAAATAAAAACAATGGATGGATGAATTTTTGTGGTAGGTTGAGATACATTTCATAGATCGACTTACCAACAGACGAAAAATTTTTGGAAAATTTGGCACTCACCTAGAAAAAACAAAAATATACAATTAATTAATATTGATTATGAGAAAATAAATATAACTTAAGATAGTTAAAACACTTTTACTCGACGCAATAAAGCTCGTCAAGAAATCGTTTCTTGAAGGATTCAGTTTTTACGAATATGATAACTTACACTTAAATTACCCACATTACTATTTATAGATAAATTAATTCATATTACGTAAGAGAATGTTTCTGCAAAGTGGCTGGACTTTTGTTACATTCGGTAAAAATTTATTCTTACCCATATGAAACACGTATGAGTATATTAGGTATAAGAAAAAAATATCTATATTACCTACCTACCAAGGTAGATAGGTAGCTAGGAAGAACATTTATTCGATTATATTCGAAGTTTGTGTATTTGTTAGAAGTAATTTATGGTTGCGAGCAATCTAAAATACATAGCATTTAGATATCTTGATAAATAAGAATTGCTTTATAAGTACTTCCATTTCTGCTTCATCTCACATTTTTACCAAACAATACAAATATAGTTAGTATGTTCCTATCGGATGTCACAAGAGTAAGCAGAGAATGGCTGAATGTGTGCTGCCTAAGAAAAGATTATTTTAAAACTTAAGTATGAAAGCTTTGATAATGTATTCGTGTTGCCTTAAAATGACTTTGAAAAACACCGTTTTTGCTTTCTTGTAAGTAAGAAGAATATGAATCTGTTTTGACTAGTGCTATTGTCCTGTCTGTACGTGCGTTTTTAATATATGTGTGTTTTAAATTCTAATAATAACAGCGGAATTTTGAAATTTTAAATTTATCCTGCTATTCTGGAAATTCAATTTTGGCGATCTCTGAACTAATTTTACATAATTTATAAGCAAACAAAGAAGTCATAAGCGAATAAGAAGACATATAGTTAAACGAACAAAAAGCCGTCTTGCTTTTGGTTTTGCAATTGTGTAAGTGAGGTAAAACACATTTATTGTTGGATACGGGAAAAATTCAATGCAATAAGGTTTTTGTTTTCGCTTATAAAAAAATTGTGTTTGTGGACAAATATTTAACCACAAAAACACAAAAGAGTTTGCAGGCTAGTGATTCTTATTTCTCATTGATTTTATTCAAAATCAGTTAGATTCTCGATTATATCATCGAATATATTAGTTTTTTCATGCTAACTAACAACCATTATCCTCAAAATGTGGTAGTTTTATTTATAAGAACTACTAAAAGATAAGCTTTTCTCACATTGTATTATAGTATTTTCTCACATAGTATGCGTGCGAAAAATAGTTCATTACCGCCCTAGTAATAATAATAATGAAGTTTAACCTCCGTTTTTCAGATATTCATCTATGATAGATGCCACCAACGTCATTATTTTGAATCTTTATTTTATCTTAAACTACATCCATATATACAAATAACTCTATGATGTGGGTGGAGTCGGTTACTTCGTTCTTGTCAAACCGTCGCTGCCTGTATTCGAACCCACAACCGCCTTGTTAGTAGCCAAGCGAGTAAAGCCCTAGTGCGGTAATGAAATTTGCATACATTTCTAATTTTGTGATTTCACAGGATGTATCTCAATAGTTTTTTTTCAAGAAACTTGATACTGTAGTTGGGAATATTTTTCAAAAGCTATTCTAGAATTATATCGTGATTTTTCAACACTTTTGCGACACCTGGTATATCGAACATGCACACATAATATGAGAGCTTTCTCTGCAACTTTTAAAACTTTTTATGTTCATATACACATACTTTGAGGCTTATATTTCGATTTTCTATGAATAGCTGTATTCTTCCTGAATCGAAAATATTAAAGATAAGTTATTAACTTTATGGAAGAAAGCTATTGTTTCCAACCAAAAAAACTCATATAGGTGTTTGTTGAGGAGAGAAAAATTGTATTTAATTTACTACGAAAGTAGACATTTTATAATTTTCTAAATTCCAAAATAGTTTATCCCCATTTTCGTATGTATATACCTAAGTTATGTATAGTTTTTTATGCTTGGAAATTTCTTTTTTATTTATCTATAATACAATACAGGAGAGGTATACAACGATCTGAAATAGTTTAATTTGGTAAAGAAAAACTGTTATTTATTGTTTTTAGTATTCCTATAGTTCCCATAGTGAATAGATGCAAATAAATACGTGGTTCCGTGGAAATAAGTACCTAAATGCAGCTTTGTGGCCCAGGTTATGCAAGGCATTGTATTCTCAGTCTTTATATTTGCAAATTTTGTTAAACATTTTTATAATCAATAAGTTTTATTTAATTACTAGCGGACCCGACAGACGTTGTCCTGTAGAAACGTAACTTCAATTCATTAATATCTATACTATGTTTAGCTGCCCGCTATGCCCGCTAAGCACACCCGTTAGCTCATCCCAACAGGCCAACTAAACCCAAATTTTACTCTTATCGATTACCTCTTTTCTATCCCGCTAAGCCCCAACAATTGTAGCGGACTTAATGGTGAATCTAAACCATCCTCGAATCCCCTTGAACACACACACAAAATATCATCAAAATCGGTCCAGCCGTTTTTTAGTTTTAGCGAGACTAACGCACAGCAATTTATTTTTATATATACAGATCAATAAAATTGAAAAAAAACTCACTCCCACTCCCACTCCCACTCCCACTCCCACTCCCACTCCCACTCCCACTCCCACTCCCACTCCCACTCCCACTCCCACTCCCACTCCCACTCCCACTCCCACTCCCACTCCCACTCCCACACCCACACCCACACCCACACCCACACCCACACCCACACCCCACCCACACCCACACCCACACCCACACCCACACCCATACTCAACCCAACCCAACCCAACCCAACCCAACCCAACCCAACCCAACCCAAACCATCCCAACCCAACCTAACCCAACCTAACCCAATCTAACCCAACCTAACCCAACCTAACCCAACCTAACCCAGCCTAACCCAGCCTAACCCAACCTAACCCAACCCAACCAAAAATTATAAAAATTGTGTTTTTTTGAATTTTTTATGATTTTTTCGATTTTTACAAATTGCAAAAAGTGTAAAAAAAGTTTTTGTTTCCGATTTCGATAAAACTAAGTTTATAAGGTAATTTTGACCCGAAAATTACAAAAATCGTGTTTATTTGACCATTAAATGAGTAATTTTCGAGATATTTTATGAATCTGACTGTAGAGCCAACATTTTCATTCCGTTCAGTCTCTGAAATTATTCCGCATTGAATCTAATTATTCCGAAATTGTCCTTTTCATTTCAATTACGATTCATTACTGTTTCGGACACACAGTAATAAGTTGGACAAAGACCCAAGATATTTGTTATTCATTTTATTACATTAGTTTTTTAAGAAACTGTCCGAAACAAAAGGTAATCAATTTTTTTTTCTAAACCATCCCTGAACTATAGCGAACAAAACAAACAAAAAATTTTGAAAATCGGTCCAGCTGTTTTTGAGTTTTAGCGAGACTAACGCACAGCAATTTATTTTTATATATACAGATTCGTTGCATTCAGAACTAAATTTAGCTCCGAAAACAGACATTTATGTAGTATAGTAATGCTTAAATTAATTAATACTATCATTTTTTTTAAATATAGGCAATGCACTCACGGTTTTGTACAACAAATCTAAAAAAAAAAAAATTAAATTAACAATTTAGTTTGGTTAAAACTTTTTTTTAATTACCATCGATTAACATCTTTTGAGTTTGAAACATCACCCTTTATCTCAATAATGAAAATGAATTAACTTTCTACAACGTTTTTGTAATGCACTCGTGCTGAAAGTTTATTTTTGAAAGTATATTTAAATATCCTTATTGAATAAAATATAGGTACTTACTTATATTTTTTATCATAGTTACTTTTGAATGACACGATAAATATAAATAATCGTATGAAATATTAAATGGATAAAGGTAATGATGTAGTAATTGTGAAAATCAGGCAATTGGTGATTATGTGTGATGATCTGATTTGTAATACTTTCATCGCCAAACAGCTAAACAAATTTATAGTCCCTTCATCGTAAATGAAGGCTGTAATTTTTCTTTCGCACAATTGGCGTCAAAGTTGCTGCTTGTCAGATTTATCTACTATTCATAATCGTCATAAATAGAGTTTACTTGTAGAGACATATATCCATATACCCGACAAATGGGTTCATAATGGTTTATTATTATTACTTGATTGTATAAAAGCAACGTCTATTCGGCGTTGATAAATGGAAATGAACCGACAAGAAAGGAGCATCATATGCATTTACTGTCTACATTATTAAAAGTTTACAATGTAGTAAGATGCACATACACTTGGGATGCAATTATTTATGTATTGTACTTAGACAGAAGTAGCTCTTAGTGAATCCTTTGTCAATTTGTACACATATTTTCCTAGCAAAACCTATCAAAAATAGTATTTTAAAAAGACACCATATTCCCTTTGTTGCAAGGTGACTATGTCAAATAAATTAAAATATGAATTTAAAATGACAAAAGTTTCTTATATAAAATATTTTACTCGAACAATAATGATTATTCTATATACAACTACTACTTACTTCTACTTGCGTCAACATAAAGTTCTGTTCAGAAGACCGGTAGCTAACACGAGGACTCCTAAAGTTCTGGTTTCCCAGTAAGTTACTAGAGTAATCATTTTTTTTTTTTTTTTTGAATAAAATGAGATAAAATGTTATTTCTAAATTTATCTATTTAAGATCGTTTTTACTCTAGACGCGCTAAACCAGTCATTCTTCCAGTTTTTTGGGACGTTGATTAAGAATTTGTTGGTGCGAAATTTCTACATAAAAAGGAAAAATATCGATGGTCGTCTCTTCAAAGAAAGAATCACTTTTATTCAGGTCTTATGAGCTGCGTCTAAAGCATCTGGAATAATCAACTTGGTTTTGTGTTATGCGTGAAATGTGATTTTTGTTTAAACTATGTTTAGTGAAACAATTAATTTCAATAACGTTATTTATTAGGTAATTTTAATTTTTAAATTTCTTCTGGCAAAAATATTTCAAAAATTTCTTTGAATATTCATACAAGACGCAGAGAATTAAAACTACAGACATAGCATATCTTTCTGTAATAATAAAATCGCAACAAGAGGTCAAAGAAACACAGTCCTTAGTAGAAGTTACGGCAAAAAAAAAACTGTTCGCTGGTAAAGTTGAAAAAAATGATATCGCGATGCATTACAGGAAACCATTAAACAAAAATTTTCGTTCCGCAAGCATTGAAGGGAGTAACGAAGTTTCTTTGAATAAATTTTTCGAAGAAGCACATGATATTTATTATATGGATAAAGATCCTTTCCCACAATAAAGCTGCTGTTTACTCTAGAAAACATCAAGTCAATAAATAATTACTATCAAGTCAAGAAATAATTGTACTCAATTTATTTTTGTGGAAGCATCAGGGCGTTATTTTATGAAATCATCTATCCACCAGGAAGAGACTTGCGTCTTACTGGTTTGTTTGATAAAAAAGCAGTTGAATGAAGCTAATTTGAAATAAATTGGCCGTAATTTAAAAATAATAATCCAAAACCATATTCATTTAATAAACATAAAATTTTAAATCACAGTAGTGCTTAATCTATTTTTGCAATAATCTTTAACTGTTATTATTTTAATAAACTAAATCATAATAGTTAGATTAAATATTTTTTCCTACCCTGTCTGTTTCAAGGAGAATTCTAAAAATTAATCAAACAGAATTCTTATTCGTATTAAAAAGTTGACACCACTTTTTCCAGTCATGAATACTTTTTTTTTTTAAATAATTATACCTTCGAATAAATTATTTTTCTATGGACAGAAATGTCGAGAATAACTGACAAATATTCTAACGGATATTACATATAAAAAAAAATTTCTCTTATTGTCTATCATAGTTATAATTTCTACTTTCTTGCGCACGCAAACGGAATTCAATTGGATACATCAATCATATAGATATATGTGGTGCAACAAACATATCCATGTGTCTGTCTGTTTGTCTGTTCGTTAGCCTATTTGTTGTTTAAGTATCAACTATAAAGCTAGCAAACCAGTCCAATGCATTTATTATTATATGCGACAGGATACACGTTGAAAAATCAACGATATTTCTATATCTTTCTTGAACCAAATGAAAATCATTTATGTAACCCCCGCATAAAAAAGGTTGTTATAATTTTATAATTTTAACCGCTGTGTGTGTGTCTGTAGGTGTCATCGTAGCGCCTGAACGGATGAACCGATTTTCATTTTTTGGTATCGTTTGAAAGGTAATTTAATTGAGAGTGTTCTTAGCTATGCGAGTACGAGTTTAGGGTTTTCAAGATTTTAGTGCGAGTTTAGGGTTCCGTACCCGAAAAAAACAAAATGCTTTAAAGAAAAAAAGTAATTTAATGGAGAGTGTTCTTATATATGTTTCAAGTGCGAGTACAGGGTTCTGTACCCGGAAATTTGTCGGTTTTTTTTTTAAATTTTGTAAATTTTACTTGTTTCTTAAAAACATTTCAAACAATTATTGATTTTTCTTATTACGATAAAAGGTCGATCAAAAGTACTATATAGGGATCACTGGTAATAGTACTAAACCTGTAGTTTTTTGGACAGACAAACCTTAAATCCTTAAATCCTGAGTATGTAAGTATATATTTTTATGCGAGCCAATCGCAAATAATATCCCTAATACTCTTTTTTAAACGCTATCTAACTACACAATAAATTAGGAATTTGTCTGTACCGAATAAAACAAAAATGTAAATAAAAATTCTGGTGACCTAGTCAAGTGAATATTTTACGCTTCAAGAACGTGTCCCAAATCTCTCAAAATAATTGAGAAGTTTAAGTAATCAGAGAAATAAAGGTGGTAAAATTTCTACATGGTACCTCTTTGATCTCCATATGAATCCGCAAAGTACAAAATTTTGTATTTTTTTCAGTTTTAAGAAAAGAAGGTACTCTTGTGGCTTTTCCTCTAGACGCTTAGTTTACGAAATAAAACAATTAACAATAAATTAAATAGAAATAAGTTAAAAATGCAATATTCGCTTTAAAGAAAAAAAAATTTTTTTTTTCAATCTCTGAGGGGATTAGCTACCGCAGCTCTTGCGCAACGAACTTCATTTTGATATCAGAAAACACACATAGGATACTCAGTAAAAGTATTTATTATGTGATCACTCTTTTGCTTGCTCACATTATAAACAATTCACAGTGACGGCACATTATTTTCCAAAGTTATATAACAATAAATTTTCTACACTCTTTATAATACAATAGGGTTACGTTACCCAACTACACATGTGATAAATGTATATAATGGAATATTCACTCTACTATCATTGGTTCATAATTTTCTGTGTAGCGTAATTATATACTTTTTAATCTTAGATTCATCTTCTTCTCAAGCGAATACTCTGGTGCTGAGAGTCGTACGTATGTTTTTGATACAGTATATACCATCCAAGTTTTCTTTTTTTTCTTATCTTTTATATCAACAATCATAAGTTTTACTACGCTAGTGCTCTACCGTCACGCTATGTTCCAAAAGGGAATTTTCTTCTTGGAAAAAAGGTATATTGTTTCATCGTATGTTTCTGCTGAAGAACTACGACACGAAACTCACATTCATGAATTTTGCCCAATATTTTCTGAAAATGTGTAATAATGCGACTTGCAACAAAACATATATTACTCAAATACTATATACTATATATATATACTATATATATATATTAGTTTCTGCGCCCTTTTTCAATTGTTTTTTTAAATATATCTTTATAAATTATAGCTCGTGTGTTATTCTAATGTATGAGCTATATTATGGTTAGGTTTCATTAAAATTGATTTATTAGTTTTTGCGTGAAAGCGTAACAAACAAACATCCTTACTTTCACATTATTAGAGTTGAAGTTCAACTTAAGTTTTTATAAATTTTGTAATGGCTTTGGAGAAATGGTCTTAGTTGTTATGTAAAAGACTCCATAACAATTCACATGAAGGTTAAAATTTAATAAATTATAACAAAGGTAAAACATACAAACAAAGATTCGTACAAAAAAAATAACAAAAAATATTAATAAAACTGGATCAATAATTCTATGCCACATATATATATTTCGTTAATTTCATGTTATAAAAATATTAAGAGAAAACTAATCAGTCATAAAAGTAAATAATTGGAGAAAAATTTTTCCATCCAATTTATTACTCTAGTATATTTTTATTTCCTCTATTGTTGTTGACCGGTCTTTTTGCACTGGGTTTTTCACACTATTAATATAGTACATTACAAAACAGATGAAAATCATTTGATGTTCAATTGTAGAAAAATCTTTGTTCGTCTTTTTATTATACCAATGTCTTTGAATTTATTTCTCTTATTTCATTTTCTATAATTACATCTAATTGAGCAGAAATTCTAATAGAAAATTATGTTTGTGGATATTGTGAACGATGAAACGTTTGTTTACTCCATTAAACAATAGAAAAATACTCATGATCATTTTATTGAAGAAGGTTGGAGAATATGTTGGTACTTTCATGAATTTTGGATTTTTTTGTGGGAAAACACTCGGAACAAGTATTAAGATCTTAAGTCAATACACGAACAAGTAAATATGGCGGATTTAATTAATTTTTACCGAATTTTTCTTTTATACTGATGGAATGTTCATCGATCCTACCTAATAGATGTCAAATTAACCACCGTTAAAATTTTTGTATATATATATATATATATATATATATATATATATACAAAAATTTTAACGGTTTAATTTATATATAGATCATTCATATTTCACACATAAGCTGCAAATAATTCATATATTTAAAAATATACTTTTCATATTTAAGGTCTTACAGAAAGTCAGGCGATTCCATATATGAAATGCCAAATTTGCCGATGTAAATGATTGGTTGGATTAGTATTGGTTTGAAAAACCTCTAATTTTGACAAAGATTGATTGATCCAATCCTAGTTTATCAGCATTTACTCGGTGTTTGGTAAATGATAATTAATGAAGGTTTGGTTGGCCAGAATTAGTTTGTCAAGCCTTTGAAAATATAATAAACGAAGTTTTAAGGCATAAATATTGATACCAACCCCGGCGATGCAAACCAAGTGAATTAAATGTATTAAATGTAATACCACTTATAAGTATGCATTAATCTAACTGATTAGCTACAAACCTAGGTAAACCCTTGATATCAGGCTTGGGTCAATATTTTACACTAAATCTTGAACCGATGTTGTCATTTGGTGCTAATACAAAACAGGGTCTCTTTTTATTTTCAAGCTTGGACCAATTTCCTGTACCTGGTTTTTTTTCAGGCAATTTTTATGAAACAAGCAAATTATTTTCAATGTATAAGACACCAAATTTTATTGAAAAATTGCATTTAACTCTTGATGTTAAGGAAGTAGCCCTTAAAAATCCAATGAAATCGCCGGATCAATTTATGGCTTCGTTTAGGGTTGTAATCTGTATACAGATGTTAAAAATATTACTTTCTAAACGACATGGTACACATAATGTACGTATAATTATGACCGATAATAACCAAAACTTTTCTTCTCTATAATATGTTACATATGTTTTTTCTTTAAGCACAAAAAAAAAATTGAGAAAAAAGGAACCCTTTGAAAATTTATGTCATTAATCATTTTTCAGTCAAATAAATATAGAAATCCGGAAATAAGTATTTTATTTTTGATAACATAAAGCCACAGTATAACATAAGAATAATAAGCAAGTATATAAAACTCATACAATAATATTGCTTGTGCTTTTGCATCATATCTTTTTTTCTAACCACATACTGAGTATATGTGCAACAGTGTTATCAATAAATCAATATGAAAGCACTAGTGATATAAAAACTATCTACAGATGAATTCATAGAACTAATATTTGTTTTATTCATAGAAACAAGCAACCATATTAAATTGTCACATAAGTTGAGATCACTGGAATACAGAGACATTAACTCGTGATAATAATATTTATGTTGCCAAAAACACTTATGGTAACGAAAAGTCGAAAATTGTAATAATTATTGGAAGAAACAAAGACAGAGTTAAACAGAAATGCCTATAAATTATAAATGTGAAAGTAAGCGTGTTTGTTTGGTTCGCTTTCACGCTAAAGTTAGCGAATGGTTTTAAATGTAACTGTACAGCAATATAGCTCATACATCAGAATAACACATGAACTATAATTTATAAAGATATATTTAAAAAAAATAAAATTTAATTTGACATTTACCATGTTTTAAATTGTTACAGAAATATTTAATTTATGGTTCAAAATGATGATTATAGATGGAGCAAATCTATCATCATCATTTTGAACCATAAATTAAAGAATTCTGTAAAAATTTAAAATAGTAAATGTCAAACGAATCATGGCCAACTATTCTGATATACTCAATGAATTATAACTATTTTACATTTAATAAGATTGAAAACTATGTATATCAAGAGAGGATGGAGGCTATAAAGCGGTGGTTTTTACTTCTAAGTCCAGTGAAGCGGGCGGGTATTAATCTAGTATAATAATATATATATATATATATATATATATATATATATATATATATATATATATATATAAAACCACCGCTTTATAGCCTCCATCCTCTCTTGATATACATAGTTTTCAATCTTATTAAATGTAAAATAGTTATAATTCATATATATATATATATATATATATATATATATATATATATATATATATATATATAGTTTGTTTGAACGGGAAACAATAATCAAAGAATGTGTTAGTTTATACCAAAATTTTTAACATGGGCATCAGTTCTGGGAAATTACAATACCGTTTAAGCATAGTAGTATTTACAAAAATCAGTAGACTAACTGAAAATATATGAACATGTTTGTAGTATTTCACCATAAAATGTGTAACAAAAATTGCAAAAATTGTTAATGTTAATTTTTAACCAAGAATAACCCTTCAAAAGGAAGTTAAACTTTTCTTACATAATCCGCTGAACTTCAACTGCGATAATTATGTATGAAGCCTTATTATTATGTATCAACATGAGACATCAGATAAAAAATATCATGGTTAAAGAACCACAGGGAAGAGGCGAAGAATCCTTCGACACAACAGACCAGAGACGCCTACAATTAAAACGATTATTTTATGTTAAACACATAATCCTCGTCATAGTATAGTCGGGGTAAAAATAAATTCATATAATGCAGTAGTATTCAAGCTAGAAAAGATACAACTCAATAAAGAAAAAATAGAATTATATTCTTGGCGACTATGGAGAACCACAAATATTTTATTCACCCTTGAATAAGTCAGAAACAATGGTACAATAAATATTACAAAATTACATGGGGTCCTGTCTAGAAATAACAGTTTGTACAAAAGTTTTTCAATATCAATTATTATTATGAACTCCATTTGGACATGGGCTAGGGTTAGTTCCATACACTATAAAATATGAACAAATGATATTTTTTGGCACAGAATACTTTTGTTCGCCACGCGACCAATGATGAATACTAAACATAAATTATTAAACTTTAAATAAATTACTCAAACCAAAACAACTGATAGAGAGGATTCTTATTTTATGAATTCTTCTTCTGGAATATTTGAAAAAATAGTTTAAGCTTCTTTTTAGCAACACCAAACAGGTTTCATTTACTAAATCATAAAGACATGTTTTTGCAAATTCACTTAAAAATTACTTTCGTAATTTTTGAGCTCCTGGTAGATTTCAATTGTAGGGTGTATACCTACAGCCAACAACTCTGGTTCATTAATCATGTTAATAAATATTTAATGTCAAATTTTTCATGAATTGCTGTATTAAATATAACATCATGGGTAGTTAAAAAGTAGCTATTTTTCCAGTAAATATATCAACTTCCATAAATCTAGTGATAAAACTAAATATTCAAAAAATAATAAAAAATTTTTAATATTTTTGGCACATAAGAGAATATCTACAATTTGTTGAAAAATATTGTAAGCTCCTGAGCAGCTTGCAAAAAAGCTATTATATATAAAGTGATAAAACTTTTCACTTTCATTTAGAGGTTTTAATGAGTTCGATTTTCTAAATCAAAAATTTCAGTATACTTTTATGTTTCAAGACATCAATTTGGAGAAAAAGTTTGTGTGTGTGTGTTTGCACAAAAAACGCATCTCAGGGTAGCTAAAAGTACCCCTCCCCTCCCCATTAAAATGGCGAAAGAAAAATTGCAACATTTTCTTTCATTTCTCACGATTCTTGGTATATAAGGATTTGAGCCATGGGGAGCCAACATGGTACATTATCATGTTGTACTACGTTTACCACGTTTTTTTCGAGCTTTACATAAATAAGAGTAGCTTTACATAAATATTGGTTTTACACCTTCCCATAATGCTACACTTTGCCATGCAATTATCGTTTATCCATTATTATCACAGACAGACACACCATTTAAAGTTATGAACCTGCTATTTTATTTCAAAAAATCTAAACAGAATAAGTATATTTTGTTTATTGAGGTGTTGGTATTTTGAAAAAACAAATATGATATGTGAATTTCTTTTTGAAGGTCCTTGTAGCTAGTGATCCATTCAGTATTGTAATAAAATAAACAAAGTTAAGCTTTGGAATATATTATAGAAAAACGGTTTGAATTAAAATTAGAAATGTCAGAAAAAAGCCCATTTAGCATTGACTTATGGTTAAAATTTCTTGAAATTCTAGATACGGGACGATGTTGCCGGCCTCTTTAAAAGTACAAATGAGGTCTCAAATGAAAATGGCTAAAAATAAGCTTTATATATTGCCACAAAAATGGACATAATTTTTGTTGTCAGCTGAACACATTTTCAGATATTCTGAAAATTGTAAATTTGGATATAATACTGCGGCAAGAAGCACCAAGCAAAATGAAAAAACCAAATACCAAACAATAAAGAAAGTAAGCAAATACCGAATAGTATGGCCGTAGCTTAATGGATACATGAGCTTAAATTACACAAAAGTCACAACTTTCAAATATAGAAATGATTAAAAATAAGATACATCTGCATCAAAATATCAATAACTATTTTTAACTTTTCCAATAAACACTTGAAACAAAGGTTGAAAGATTTTATGTAAAAAATTTTTGCTTGTAACACAAAAAAATTCATTTAAATATATATTTTCATACATAGACGTACTTGGGAATGTTGCTAAGGTCGAATACATTTTTTTGTGACTTTTGTTTATAAATTTCATTTTAATAACAATATAAGGATATTAAAGCGCTTTGCTTTGAAATAAAGATTAAAAAGTTCCTAATAATTAGGCACCAAAATAACATTCTACAATGATATAATTTTAATATTTTGATTTTCAATTTTTGACAGATTCTTAAAGGGTTTGGATGTACTATTATTTATGTATGTGACATTACCTACTGATAACCAAAGTGTAATATACAACTATCCCCAAACTCATTCTGAAATATCTAAACGGTTTTTACAATTTAAGACGTTGACGTTTCGTTAGATATGTATTCTCAAGCCAAGAATCTTAGGTTAAATGACGTCAAAATAAAAATGATGACTGTATTATTTTTAAAAAATTTCCCAAGCCAATGCTTTAATAATTTGAAGTTAAAATATTGAAATAAATTTTGAAACATCCTATAAAAATTTTTATCAAGGTTATTATTTATTGTCTTGTCTATCCCTATCATTAAAAATTGGCTAAAGTGATGATTGAATAGGAATTTTCCTGCTTTAATAATCGGTGCTACAATTCGAGATAGTAAAAAAATTCTCGATATTCCTATTATTTTGCCGCATCAGTTCATTGAAAATTGTACGACCTCGTGGTGCTCACCGTCCCTTCTAGCCCCAATGACACCCAATAAATTTCTGACGATTCACATATTACAAAATATGCCATTTAAATGAATAAAAAAGAAATCATGAAAAATATTATTATATATGTTATGAAAATAATTCATGATGTCCCAAGTTTTTCTTCACTTATTTTAATCAAATTTTACTCTCGTTTTGAAGGGATGGGTTAACCTGAATTTCACGAATGGCCCAGCTTGGATAACAATCGACATTGTTTCGTCTCTTACTACATTCGAACAACTTATGAGATTCAGCTATAAGCTTACTTTTATACTTCGAAACATGAGACACAATAAATTCACAATATTTAGCATTATGAGTCTGTATTCTTCCTTAATTTTTATTTTGAAAATAACAACCTTATCCGGATATACAATTATTAATAATTCCTGATATCTTCAAAAAGGTTCGTTTCCATAATACCACAAGTTACAAGTGCACTTGTTGAAAGTGAACTACTGACTTTTTAAAAGTTGGTTTTATACTTATAAGCTAGTGTAACGTCACTTTCTCATAAATTGACAGTGATTGCAAAACACAAATAACATAAACCTTCCAATGAATTAGTACGAAAAGAATTATTTTCCTTGAGGCATTACACCTAGACAACTTTCGTCTATAGTTACAAGTAGAAAAAAATATTTATATTTGATGACAATTATTTAGGAAATAGAAGAAGAATGTAATAAAAATGTAATGAGGGTTGAAATATATTTTCACTTTTTGGTTTGTTGTGTTGTAATAAAAATAAAATGGTTGTGTGTTTTTTATGAAAAAAAATGAATGGAATGCTGAACTAAAACACACAAAATTCTTTATGAATCAAGATTATATAAAAATATATATACTTAATATAAAAACAATTCACACAGCATAAACCACCGTATAAAAAACAAAAAACTGTACTGCATTCTTGCATAAATATTATTTGTTATATTTTATGTTTTTGTTTTTCTCATTTTTTATGTTTCTCAAAATATTTCTATTCAATATAGCTCGTATATATACAGACTACAAGTATATTCCGAATGTTTCTAGCGCTACAGCTTGAATCCCAAAAATAGCTTTTTATTTTGTACTGATTTTAATTTTTTCTTGTATGTAACTGGCATTTTTTAACATAACGGTCTTCTATACAACTTTTGTGATTTATGCAAAACATTTTGCGGACAGTAAAACTGAATGTGGCAAAATTGAATTTTGGAATAACTATATTTTTTAAATGTTTAAATTAAAACTTGCAAATTTAAACTATTTACAATAGGTATAAAAAACTGTTATAAATAATAAAATGGCAACAGCACAGAGTGTTCTCAAGTGGTTTCCAAGTAGTGAATGTGCCAAATGTTACCACTTCAGTGATCGGACGTAAACTGGTGTTTTCAACGTGGTATGTATGGCACATGGCATGCATTTCGCGTCCAAGATGATAATACGAGATGGTAACCATGGATCTCATTGACCTTGCATACGATAATAAGAAATAAGAATCACCAGCCCATTACAATGACAATGACGTCACCAAACTAGATTTTTAGTCTCTGCCAAATACTATCAAATACTATTATAATCTTCTATAAATATATAGGAGACTTTCTATAGATATAGATAGTCACTCATCACGATATCTCTGGAACTATAAGACCTAGAGACTTGAAATTTGGCAGAAATATTCCTTTTGCCAAGTAGAGGTCAGCTAAGAACGGATTTTACGAAAATTCCACCCACAAGGGGGGTTGCGGGGGTGTTCATGAATAAAAAATTCATATTTTTCAATTATGGCTTTTAATAGTTCAAAACTTGGTCAGAATGTTTTAAATTACATTTAGAAATTTTTTTAACCTTCGGAGGGTAGAAAGGTGTAGCGAGAAAGTGGGAAGGAAATATCGAATATTTACAAATATACCTAAGTGGGGTATCAAATAAAAGAGCATGACGTGTACATTACAAAACTGTTATCCAACGCAAGGAAATGTGGAGGGAGGGATGCAATTGGGGATGTTGCCCTGCAAAGCGGGTAGTTCCCAGCTAGTAAATAATAAAAATGGACAAAATAGTAAAAAATAATTTGATAATTCTTAATTGGAACCTCAACGGACTTTTTGCGCGCTATGAATATCTCAAACTTCTGATCTCCATAGAAACCCTGACATCATCTGCATCCAAGAAACCCACTTCAAAGACAACAACAAGCTTAAGAAAGTATATCAGCTCCTTCAAAAACCGAATTACCCCACACGCTAGCGGCGGAGTGGGAATCTACGTCCACAACAACATCACATGTAAACAAATACACATCCAAACCGACCTCTCAACTACACCCAACGAAGAACGCCCTTGCCTCCAAACGATCAATTTGATAAAATCGATTAAACTAATTTACTAATATGTAAACAGTAACTTAGTTATATCTGTAAAACCAAATGTTCTCACCTGTACTTTACATACCTATAAGTTTATTCAAACATTCTATTTAAGTGCAGTCGCCAAGGACCTGGGTTGTCAGAGCGACTTTAAATAAACACAATAAAAAAATTTGACATTACGGTATCAGTTCAATGTCAATGAATTGATTTGTGGAAATTTATAGGGTTAATGTCAACATCGAAACTTTTTTTTTTGTAATCGGAAAAAATAGACTTGGAAAAATAGATAAAAAAAGACCGAAAACTTTGAATATTGTTGTAATTACGAGTAGGTAGGGTTTAGTTTTTCGGCAATAGAGGAGCTGATTGGGCTCGGAAGTTATTAGCCCTTGTTTTCAAAAATGACTCTGTACAGAAATTTTTTCCAGGTCTAATTTTACTGGGATATTTTTCCTAAATCCTATTGAGTCGCCAAAAAGTTATTGAAATCAGTCTTTATTTTAAAATAACTTTTTACTTTTTTGTGCATTTTTTTAAGTCGATTGCTTTTTTGCCAAAAATTATGTTCTACAAAATTATGTTCAATAGTTTTAGATGTTCCTTACATCTAAAAATAGCGTTAGCTTAGTACTCAAGAGCTCATGTACTCATACAATAGAAATCCATGTATTTTCGTTTCTTAACAATTTGAGTAAAAGTAAGAGATTTTGAACTAGGGGTATGGGCATAAAATGATTTGAAAGAATACAAGGATTATACAGAATATCTGGAATACTTGAACTTTATTTTTAATTGAACTTAGTCCAAATTTGTTGTTGAACAAATTCCAATTGACTAAAATTTCATATTTCCAAATTTTAGTAAACCATTAGGATATTCAATTCTTAACCTCCACCCTCCTTAAATGCCAATTTAAGTATAATAAATATGATATGTATGAACGATTTGGCCAATAAAATGTCAACTTTCCCAGTTTTACCCAAATAGAATTGCGCATAAGGAATTAAGTTCAAATAACGATATCATAGTTTTAACTTTTCGACGATCAAGCTTACGCACGAAGCAAAGAGGTACTAATGCAAGTTGAGTTAAATTGAGCTCTCTTGAGCGTATCTGGTAACGCCGTTTTAAGGCCTTTTATAGATAACCTGTATATTGCCAACAAGTTTTGAGTTCATTAAAACATAACACAAAATTTGCTCATTAACTTATTGAATGAAACTGAAACTGAACTAACTGAAGATATTTATTTGTATATATATATTTTAAACCGTTTGCTACTATTCAATATACCTACAAAATTGTTATTTATCTTGTGTATATGTTATTACTATTATATGTAGTAGGTACCTCTATCTCTTTATAATATAACATTACTGTCTGCAATGCAGTCTCCTCTCTGCAAGTTGGTAATTTCACGCATATCTGAGATTTTCCAATCTACTTTCTATCTATTTTCTACGTGTATATTCTATTTATTCTGTTATTTGTTTTTTTATTTATTTTTTTGTGAGTACTATATTCTACATCCTAAGTTTTACTATGCTTTACTTGTGTATTCTGTGTTTTTCTTCTGGTTTTGATGATAATGTGCCACGATTATCAATGGATGCAATTATTATTTTTCATACATCATTTAATACTTTGACTACGTTACATTTTATACGTTAGTACTCTCTTAAATTGCACATCTGCATTTTCACTATAAAACGACTATCGAACGAATATTGTTTCAAATCTCACTATTTTGTACCACATATAACAAAAATTTTTTAGCCAGGGAATAATGAATAAATTAGGTAGGCAAACATAGAAAAAAGGTGCTGAAAAAGGGTTAAGTTTATTCATTAAGAATCATTTTTCTGGATAATTTTATATTTTCTGTATAATTTTTTACGCGTTTGCATATTAGTATTTAAGAGTTTGGGTACATTTACTCACCGCCTTTAAAACATATTTAGACAAAACAGTTTTACAGTTTTTAAACACAAACAGAGCTTCCTTACAAATAAAGCTTTCATGAAAAATTCATGACACAAGACGTGCATGAGGCCAAACACTGAACTTTATTCCCTCTAATAAATAGTCGCTAATTGCCAGGACAGCACATACAGTCTTACAGTATTAACTGTGAGTTAACTCTAACTATAAAATGAGCTCTGATGGAGCAAAAAATGACCCAGTTAGAAAAGTTTGAGAAGTTTTCAAGAACATCACTACATAGTATAAAACAAAGTCGCTTTCTCTGTCCCTATGTCCCTATGTCCCTTTGTATGCTTAAATCTTTGAAACTACGTAACGGATTTTGATGCAGTTTTTTTTAATAGATAAAGTGATTCAAGAGGAAGGTTTATATGTATAATAACATCCATTAAATAGTGGAGAAGTACTGCTATTTTTGAGATAAATAGTTAAAAATGTAAAAAGTAAATAAGTAAAAATGTAGTGTATGAATTTAGATATTCCAAAGATAGCAGGAAATCTTCATGGTATAGGGAAAGGGGGATTGTTTTACTCCAAATTTAACGCGTGCGGGCCAGGGGCAGTAATGAATAAATCAAAACTACTGAATCGATTTTAATCACATAGGCTATATATTTTATACCCGTGCGAAGCCAGAGCGGGGGGCTATGTTTTTATATACAACGTTCACAGTTTTTCTGTAGTGTATTTAGTATCAGCATTGCAGCCGTGCGAAGCCGGGGCGGGTCGCTAGGATAACAATAAAACAAAGCGCAATTTTTCATTGCACATAATCGGACTTTGATAATAAGTTGAAAGTTACTAAATGGAAGATAAGATATTAGTAATATAGTGTATAGAGATGAAATATTAGATATAGAACATTAAGTGTGTAGTATGTAGAATCTATCATAAATCAATTAACAAATTTACTTTGGGAATTAAACAAATAATACAAACATAAGGGATATAGAGCATAGATAGATAGCTAGATAGATAGAGTATATTATGCACACTGAATGTGAATAGATATGAATAATATTATGTGTACATTTATCATCCCTTAGGTATTTAATCATAGATCGAATATTTAAATTAATGTTTGTATTGTAGCACAGTCGTTTACGGACACTCTCAATGGTAATAACGGAGGGAGGTAAAAGTGGAGGCTATAAATGTGCTTAGTCTTTTGAGACTACCAACGAAGTATACGATTTCCGAATATAAAATGGAGAGAGTGCAAATAATGGAGAAAGTGCTTAGAGTGTTCCAAGTGTCACAATCTCAATGATAATAACGGAGGGTGGTAAAATCGGAGGCTATAAATATGCTTAGTCTCTTGAGACTATCAACAAACAAAATGATTTCCGAGAATAAAATGTAGAAAGTGTTCTTGCACACACCTTCTAGAAAGGGAAGCAAAAACAATTCAGGACTTGAAACACAATAGACATAAATATTCCAGTTTTTCAATTTTAATAACCAAGCTGAAAATTTACTTAACTAAGTGTTTTTAGGAAAAATACCCCAAGTAAAAGCGTCTTGAAAGGCAACATGCCTTCTGACATTGTATATTTGTTAAAATTTAAATAAGAAATTTCCGTATATGTTTGTATTAGCAAATTCGAAAATTTGTCACTTGTGGACTTGAAAGTTTTAGCCAGAAAGGTGTTTTTATACAAATTTAATTCTCACAGAAATGGGAAGGCTTAGATAAAAATTATGAATAATATTACCAAATTTCCTAGCTAGTAGGTCGGGCTTTATTATCTTTCATTCCAAAGGAACTCAAAGTGGGTTTTAAATTGATTGTGTTTTCTCGGTGAATCTATATTCTTTGGAATATCAGTTTAGGAAAAAATTTTTTTAAGCCCAATTATTTTTTCGTAAACTTAATAAATGCGGCAGAAATCGAAAGGAAATGTTTGTTCAATTGAAATGAATTATTCACAAAACTGAAAATTTTAAAGTTCTTACAGATGGCCAGGCTATGGCTAAGAGTCTAAATCTGATTTTTTTTAAAACTAACCTGAATAATATTAATTTTCAGATTCTAATTTTTTATTGGTCATATGCCAGGTTGAATGCACTATACAGCTGCATACAGCTCTAGGCTTATAATTTAATGAGTAAATTGCATACAAACATTCATTATTGTTTTAAATGATTAATAATTCTCTTCCATCAACTTTTTAAAATGAATTAAAAAATGCACACAATTTTGATAAAAATAACTAAAAATCACTTTTTAATCTCCGACTAAAAAGAGGGTTATTATAAGTTTCTGTATACATGTGTTTCTGTGCATCTGTGAACCTTCCTGTGGCATGATAACTCCTAAACGGAAGAACTGACTTTTGATATTTTTTGTTTGAAAGATATGATGTGATCGAGTGTGTCTTTAGCTTTGTTTTAAGGGCGAGCTCAGGGAACTGTAGTCGATTTTCTTGAAACATCGCTTAGAACATTATCGATAAAAAATCTCTTCGAAATAATTTATAAATTCAAAAAACCCTGCGTTAAATTTATTTTTTAAATACTTATTAAATAATTTTTAATACCTTTGTAAATATTGTACGTTAAGCTGAGCGCTCCATCTTCTGCGCCCTATATTTCAAAAACGGTTCGTTGTACAAACAAAAGTTTTGGACAAAATTTTTAGAGAATTTTATCCTCTACATTTTATATAATAAATAGAAAATACGATTGTAGGAAAAAAGAACCAGCTATTATAAAAAACTGATTATTGCGACCATTCACCTTGAGTATCTAGGGACGTGCACACGTTACCAAACTATCAAAATAAAGGTTTTGTAAAAATTCAGCTTATTCCGTTAGATTTCGAAGTGAAACGAATATGTCTTAGCAAACAGATTCGCAAAAAGAATTTTATTTGTCTTTAATATATATTTTAAGCCTTTATCAAACTGTATCTTAAAAACGAAGTGTTTCATTATCCATATTCTTTGACCAAACAAGCATTTGCAATCTGTAAAAGTTTGTATATTTTAACACTCCATATTTTTCAAATCATGTTCTCATATTTTTATCATAAAGAATAAAAATACTATGTTCAATTTTATAGTTGAGCATAGCATATAAAAAGTTTATAAATAAAATTTCGTAGTTTCGTATTGCTTGTTTAAAGCATTGATGTATAAAATCTAGAACTAATAATATTAGTTAATTAACACTGCATGGTAAGTATCTTGTAAATATAAACAATTTAATGCTGTTTTGATAATATAAAATGTACATCATTAACACACATTCTATACTTGAACATATTATTCATCATTTTATTAATGTAAAGTTTTCTTTTTTTTTTCTATTACTAAATTTATTTCATGAATACCCATTAGTTTGAGGAATATTTTATTGTCTATTAAGGTTAAAGTGCTGAATTTTGTTAGTTTATAAACTCATATATTTTTTGTTTACTGTGCATCTAAGTAAAATTTACACACAACATACTTGCATTTGCATTTGTTAAAATAAAAACAAAATTTTTAATCATTATCCAAATACCATATATCCAATGAAGATCAGTGAAGATCTTGTTCCCAAACGAAGAAACTTCTAAAGCAAGTTTAGTACAGACCGAAGGCGTTGTATAGACTGTGTCGTTACAAGACCTTTCAAGATAATGTATAATTTGAAATGAATTTTTTATCTACTGATTAGATGATATATAAGTTTGAAGTAGTTGTAGAAAATACAGTGGAACTTGGTTAAGTGGGACCTGAATAAGTGCGATACCTCAATAAATGGAACTTATGCTGAGGTCCCAACACTATGACACTGAATTACTCCTGTTAATGGGACGAACAAAACCCACATATTTGGGATTCGTTCTTTCGACTTTATCGCCATAGTTACCTCTATAAATAAGACAGCGAAAAGAAAAAAAGAAAATTTTATATACATTTTACTCTGTAACTCAGAACTGAGATAACGTCGTTTTGTTTGTTTACTTACTTATTCTTATTCTACCAATTCCGCACTTCAACTAATTTCAAGCCTCAGTGACCTTCAGTTTTAGTTTTGCTTTACTATTATATGGAAGTTTACTTGAAAAATACCACCACGAAGGCTCAAATCGCTATCGAGACGTGTAAAACTGAAGATAATATCCGTTTATGAAAGTATGAAAGTGGAAAGACACGCGATGAAGTCTGTATCGAATATGTGCCAAAATATACTCTTTGTATAATAATTCAAAATAAAAAATATTAAATCACAACATTGTGAAGGGCAAGGAAAACTAAAAGTACGTTTATCAAAATATTGTAAACTTGAACAGTGCTAATATGAGTCAAGCAACTACGTAAAAAAAAGTTCCGGTTTGTGGACCGATGATTAAAGAAAAAATAATAATGATAATTTCATTTAATATTCGCACCTCTTAAACTGAAATAACCTGTACTCTGACCTCTATTAATGGAAGGGACCTTTTGTAAATGAAACAGATATTTATTTATACCTGTAAATATAAAACTAAGTATATGAGTGTATAAGTGTCTCACATAACCAAGTTCCACTGTATATTTTTTTTTCTTTTTGAATTAGAGTATCATTTTTCTTTTTGTATTTGAGTATAATTTGTGCATCAAAATTTCATGAAATAATTGTAATATTTGAAAATTATATTTGTTGAGTGAACTTTTTTGTACCGACCGATAATAATTATATTGTGTACAGTACAAGTACTATATTATAGCATCTTCACACTTAATTAAAATTTTATATACAAAAAGCTACTAAAAATGTATTCATACTGGCATTTTCATACTGAATAGTTTACGATTTGACAGTAACGATATGGAAACCTTTATACTAAAGTAGAATAGCTGTTGAGCTATATAGCTAGAATAGATAATGTTGTGAAAGTAAAGATTATTCTATATAGCATGTATTCTCTTTCTAGAACTCTATATCATCGTTTGATGGTATTGGTATACATAGAGGATGATTCGGACGTAAAACAATAGGTATAAATAGGTTATTATTTTCTTTGGAAGAGATTTTTACCTCTATAAAAACATTTCAGACTTCCAGATTTTAAATTAAAGATTTTATATAAAATTTCAGTTATTACAATATGAACTACATCGTTCAAATACCTACAGTTAAAATCAGTATAGTTCTATCAAAACAAAGTGTCACCCAGAAAAATAGAGTGTAGAAAAAGTGTGCGTACAAATATATCAATGTCGCAGTGCCACTTTGGTTTGGCAGATCTCTAAAAGGAAATTTACATTACTTTCAACCTATGAATATCATTAAATTTGAAGTTTCGAAAAAATATCAACAATAATACAAAATTTCTGTTGTGTGATTTGCTAATTTAATATACTATTGCCATCAGAATTGCTTTTATTGAGCTTTGTATCTTAAACCATCTATGTAGCCGTATAATATGAAAGCCGTCAACAAATTAGTAATTAATGCATATTATTTTTGCTTATATGATGTCACATCATGGGTGCTTTAGGTCACGTGATATACAGATTAAAAATAACGACTTTTAATTTTAATATAATAAAACAATTATGTGCTTTTATGACTCAAAATCGGAATATTTAAGTATATTTCTACATAAATTTTTATTTTTAACAAATTTCATAATTTATTTCTCACTACAGAAAGTACCCTGGTTTACGCAATTGATTTATTAGGTTAATACAAAATATATTTTTTAAGTTTATACATAATAATTTGCGAGCGCTACATTTGAAAGTTAACATTCGCATTCGTATTCACGAAAAATGGAGATAAACATTCGCTTTCGCGAATGTACAATATGCAACATTCGTCCCAAAACTAAAAAATAAACAAACAATCTCACGTTCGTTTTAACCTCCTTACTGCCATGATGATGCAAACGAGTACTTAAAAAGTTAGATGGATTGTTGAATATTTATTTTTAGTTGTTTGCTGGAGAATGAACAATATATATTACCTACCCTAGCTAGAGATATAAAAATTATTATGTTTTACAGTTCAGAATACAAAATTTATTTATGATGATAAACTTTTATAATATATTGTAGCAAACAAATATGCGGCGGACAGGATACCATACATCATCATCATCATCATCATCTTCTGGAATGGTTAAAAAATATGCAACTGGTGTTTTTTATTTATTTTTACATTGACACATCAACACTATTCTAAAAATTGTGGTAATAAGTACCTATCTAAGATTAAAACCAAGTATTCTATTCATCTCTTCATGAACTCTCATAAACAACATTTGAGTCTAGTAAAATTAAATCGGTTAAATGAGTTAAAACTCTACTGCCATAAAATATTCGAAATTTCTTTTGTATCACAGTTTTCAAGATAAATACTCAACTACTCCACATATAACTTAAGGTAGTATGGGTCGTCAAAAGACCATCTTTTTTTTCATACATTACCATAATTTATCATAACAATTTAACTGATTTTATAACAATTAATAATACATAAAATTTTATTACAAAAATAGTAAATAGTGTTATTTTGACCATTCATTTGATTAGTTATTATTCCTATACTATCAACATAATATATTATACTCTAGAAATCTTCTGCATCATAATACAAATGATAGATTTGGCAACGTTACAACAGTTTAAAGCACAAGTTATGGTTCTTTAAAATTTTCGAAATCGATTGTCTATATGGTTAAGTTATATTGGCTGTCCACGAAGGACACACTTAGGCTATAGAGCCCATTATGATACCATATGTGTTTTACCACCTTTCCGCTGATAATTAATTTATCAGCTCCTCAATTTCAGAGGCTGAATGCACCTCCTCCATGCATATGCATTACACCAGCCCATCACAACTATTGAAGAGAAAATTGTATGCCCTTTTTAACGAGGTGTCACAAGGCAAAGGCTGCCATTTGAAATTTCAAAGTTGGGTTGAGTGAGAGTGAAGGTATGAAACCTAAAACCTTCCCCTTCGATATCTAAGTCGACGTGTTTTAACTCCAAACAATAACCATATCAAGTCAAGAGCTATTAAGGGTGGATACTTTTGAAATGAACACATAGTATAATTAACGAAATTAAATTATGAAATTGAATATAAATTATAAAATAATTATTATTTTGAATTATTTATTTTCAAAATATACCTACAATTTTTTTTAAATGTCATATGTCAACCAAATGAATGATTGATACATTTAAATGACTATTCTAATAATGTATTTTCCAATATTGTTTGAAAAATAAATCAGTAGTTATCAAATAAAAATGCCAGGAATGACTGTGCTACATAATGTATCCTAAAAAATAGTAAATCGTTAAATCTACGTAAAATGTGCATGAAAGAAACAAATATTGAAGGTTTTTTAAAATGAGTTAGTAATGGAAATAGTTAAAATGAAAAGTTCGATAATCTGTTTTACCATCAATTCGTGTTTTAAAAAGGACGTACAAAAAATATGGTATAGGGGTTGTGCAGAATATACTGTTATAAAGTAGGTTTTTTTTTATAGGTTTTTTACTGACCAATATTCTATGCTTATTGTCGTTGAAAGTATTTTTAAACTGTTTTGAATACCAAGCTTTTTTACCAATACACATTGTTTAATATGGTCTCCAGTATATGTAGGACAGTAGTATTTACCAGTTATTTAAAAGCTTTATTCTGCTGGAATTGGTTGGAAAATCTATTGTAAATACCATGCGACATCTATGTATATTGCGTAAAATATAAATGAGGAAAAACGAGTTCTGTATGTGGGCGCAACTTTCTGTGAAGGAGAAGTTCGTTCGAAATCATTCACGTCCATTGACTTGTTTTAGTAGCTTCTGATTCATTTACGAAATTGTAATCATGCTAAATGATAAATAAATTTACATAAAAATCCAAGCCCGTATTGCGGTAATCATTTATTGTAAGAGTTTAATGAACGCCCTACAGACTTTGTACATATTTACAGATAAGAAGAAAAAAAATCACGATCAGAAGTCTTTAAATCATGTGTCCAGAAACTAAGACTAAATCCTTAAAAGTAATTGAATAACATTAACATTAGTATTTTGAAATAACTCGTAGCGCAGGTTTAGTTAAACGAATTCCCTCAGAAATGAAAAAAAAAAAACAAATTTTTCTTAAAATAGATTATTGATTGCATTTTTAATTTTTCAAGTATTTTTATTCCGAAAACTAAGCGCCTAGAGAAAAAATCACAAGAGTACTTTTTTGCTTAAAACTTTTGTCAGAAAATACAAAAATTTTTTTATTTTGAAAAAATTCAACAGTTTTTACTAAGCGCACCCCCTCCCTTTGTTTATCAATCGGTTTTTCTAATTAACGAACTTGACCTTATAAATACCAAAACCGTTTTTGAAACCGAATTTTATTCCTGTACAATATATATGTATCTATGTTTTTATGCGTCTTATCGATGGGCATTTTTGACATCCATTAGGCAGAATCGATTATGATTTGAAAAAATTTTTGAAAATTTCATCATCAGTACAAAAGCAATAGCTCCATTTCCCTTGCTTATAAAAATTGTAGCCTTTGGGTAGATTTTTAAATACAAATTCCATCGAATGTATAAGGCTTAAGAAACAAATGAAAACAAACAATTGACTTAGTAAATTGTTGAAATACCATGTATAGACAATGTTGATTACTCTGTCATATTAAACATACATACATGTCACATACATATAACTTATATACCCATATAATACATAGTATACAATTTGAGCATAATTTGCGCTCTCACGGGTAAACAGTGATGTTTAAGAAAAAATGTATCAAACAAATGTTGTTTTGTTTTTTATAAGGAATTCATTCTCATTTACAAACTTGACCTCACTTTTTACGTCCTCAGTAAGCTATAAAATTTCAGCTTGATATCTCTTTTCGTTTTTGAGTAATCGTGATGACAGACGGACAGACGACAGACGACAGATGACAGACAAACAGACAAACGAAAATGGACTAATTAGATGATTTTATAAACATCCATACCAAAATTTTGTTCATAGCATCAATATTTGTGACCAACAAAAGTTAATTGTTATTTTATTTATACATTTTCCATTTGTAGAAGAATATCACTTGGGTTTATAAAAAGCGCTTTATTGAAGAAATTTCTTTATAAAAGTTCAGGCAAATATTTATAAATATACCCGCAGGTTAATATTGTTTAAAGTATAAAGCTCATATAAAAATTTAGATAAAATGGTAAATTATTTTTAACTTGAATATGTTCGATTAGGTTTGTAAACAGATTTGACACTAACTAGGCTTTGTATGATTAAAATATAGAGGTAAAAATATTGTCATTATTTAAATGCAATTGAATTTTTCAATTCTTTTATACGTTTTGTATACTGAACGTTATTATCTATCTATCGATTCATAAACGAGCCTATGACGTGTAAATTTTAATTTTTTAATGGAAATTGCACACAAAATGATTTATTATTCTAGCCAGTAATTTTATTAAAACTTCAGCTACGTTTCGTATCAGCTGTAATTTAGTAGTGGTAATAAAATTGACATTTTGACTACTTAAAAACACCTGGAAAAAATCATATTAGTAATTTACGATACAAATGAGATAGGAGCATTATAAATGCGAAATTTTAGCAATTGCATGAGAAGGTACGTTAAAATTCGTTGTCACGCGTATATAGTACAAAACTTAATCCAAAAGTAACTTACTTTTTTGATTAGACTTTGACAGGAATTTGGTTAATTTGATTGGTTGAAAATGCGTGCGGTAATAAACTACTTAGCCCATGCAAAATGAATGGGAATATCTTCAAACGAAAAATGATATGAAGCCGAAATTTTTACATCGTACTCAAAACATAAAAAGTGAGGTCGAGTTCTCAAATGGGCAACATAGGTCAAATGGATCTTGGATCCGTAGGACCCATCTTGTAAACCGTTAGAGATAGAACAAAAGTTTACATTTAAAAAATGTTCCTTATAAAAAATAAACAACTTTTGTATGAAACATTTTTTCGTAAACATTACTGTTTACCCGCGAGAGCGCAAACTAGGCGCAACTTATATAGTATGTATTATATGGGAATATCAGTTATGTATGTGTGACATGTATGTATGCGTCATGTGACCGTGTAATCAACACAGTCTATACATGGTATTTTAACAATTAATTCAATCATTGTTTGTTTTCACTTGTTTTTTATTTTAAATTCAATGTGAAAACACACAAAACATTTTATTCCAATTAAACAAAACAATTAATATATCTGTAACACACTAAATAACTTTCTCTGAACATTTTTTAAATTCTTTTTAAACTTATTATGTCTTGAAATAGTAGTAGGTGTTAAGTTTATTGAAAGAAAGTAATAAGACACTATAAGAAATAAAATAAAAAAACTAAAAGAGAGTATAAAATAAATAACAAAACAAAACTAAATAAACAAAATAAAAAAGAAAAAAAAAAACAAAAACAATGCAAATAAATTTTTATGAAAAAAAAATTCAATAAATAAATAAACAAACATAAAAATGTTTTAACATTTTGACTAAAGCCAATGAATACAAACAAAAGAGAGGAAAATAACATTAAAATAACTTTTGTATGAACCTATTACATCCACTACAAACAATCCTGGCACCATTATTACCTTTTAAAAAAAATTATTATCATTGCATTCTTTTTTTATTCATTTTATAATTTCCAGCTTATTGTTATTAATATTATTTATTATTGATTATATTTTTATATCTAATAAATTATTAATTTGACGTTACTCATGATGATAGTAGTCTTTATTCATAATTATTTTCGAATTATTAAAACGTACAGCGGAAATTGTTCAAATTCACATTGTCATTTTTAAAAGGGATCTAGAAAGTTTATTATAAATTTCTATATGCAAACATATAACAACTTAAAGACGCCCTTTTGCCCAAGTATTCTACTGGTGACTTGATTTCTGGGAGTGAGGATTTTTTAATGGAAATTGCCACTTCTCTTAAAATCCATTTTTTGAAAATTATTAATTTATGAAATATTGGCAAAAAACGAAATACATCTTTTTTTATCTTTTATAGTCTATAACTTTTGCAATTTTGTATGTGCTCAAAAACGCTTCTAACACATTTCTCTAGACATCGGAAACCAACGAAATATCACACGTATTTTTACGATCCTTATCCCTATATTACATCAATTTGTCCTTGTTGAATAGACCACATGATTTGTGCGGTATTCAGCCAAATACTGCGTACTACTAGGCCGAATACTGAATCTCTAGCCAAATAATCAATACATGAAATCGGCAGACAATTTTTTAACCTTCGTTATAGATCAGCTGAGTCATTTCGGTAAAGTTGGGTTTATTTTTAATTTATTTAATCAAGAACAAAATAACAAGCAAGTAAGTGTGAATAATATTTTGTGAAATGTATTCATTTAATTTGACTACACGCCAAAAAATTGCCAAAAAATAAAAATTTTACAAATAATATTTAAAAAAATTTGGTAGCGTAGAAGCTGCGTAAGCTTAAGGAATTCCATCCTAAGATATTAAAATTATTAATATATATGGATATTCCCTCTAAAGAGATGAAATATTGCATTTTTTAGTTTTTTAAGAATTTTTATTTCGAATATAACGTGTCTAGAGAAACAATCACAAGAGTACTTTTTTGCTTAAAACTGATTTAAAAAAACAAAAATATTTGTATTTTGAAAATAATTAAAAATTTTATACGTTGCGCACCCCTTCCCTTGTTTATCTGTTGATTTTTCTCATTAACGAAATTGACTTTTCAAATAGCAAAACACCAAATACCCTTCTTGATACCAAATATTATTCAAATCGGATTTAAAATTGCGATCGCTAGAGAGGATACAGCCACATTTATGTATAGATACATAAGTATCTGATGAGAGAATTTAAAAAAAATTTCTTTAAATGTTCATCGATCCTACCTTTAAGATATCAAAAATGACCATTGCTCATGTCATTTTTGCACGAGCTCATTTTTGACTTCTATATTAATTAGGATCGAATATTTGAAGAAATTTTTTTCAAAATTCCATCATCAGCACAAAAGCAGTAGCTCCACTTCCTTCGGAAATTCGCTAAAAAACAAACCAATTGTATTAGACCACTCTACCAATATACATAATTTAAATAATATAGAAATTATAATATCCCCATAAATAAAATCATTTAGGATAATGTGTATAAATCAAAGTTAAAAACAAAAAGTGTATATAATTTATGTGAAATGTATGGTAAACATGTATTATTTTAGCTTTTATTTCCATGTTGCAAAAAACATACGAATAGAAGTTATTGTAAGCGAGACAAGATGAAAATTAAAACCGTCTTGGAACGAAATTTTTAAAATACGCCGATACGTATAAACCAAAAGAAAGTAATGTCAAAATCGTACACAATATTGTTCTCTGAGCTGTTCTCCAAAGTGAACGAGATAGAAAGTTGAAAATAAGTAAGGGGACATTTGGGAAGTTGTAAGTCTTGCGTGTATTTTGTTTTAACTTTTTCTCAATAATTCAAAGAGTTGTTTTTATACAATGGAGGGTAGAGGTAAGGAGAGCTATTAGTGTCCCAAAAAGATTCTACCAAAAAGCATTCAGAAACATTAAAAAATATACAAAAAGTAATAAGCGTAGGAGAAAAAAACAAACTATTAGAGCAGTTTACATCAAAAAATCTCTTTTACAGAAGCGCTATTTTGGCCAATAATAGAACTGATATTTTATGTTTTCAGCAGCACAATGATCCTCCTTACCTCCACCCTTCATATTTTGGACATTAAAACCAAAACACCACCCTGAACACAAAAAGAAACTCTCTGAGCGCAAAATTTTGTAATTGAATTTCCAGAGACTTCCACCGCAACTATAACAGAGAGATGGTAACAAAGTGGTAGGTAGCTTCGAGGCATTCAGTCATTATTATTCAATTCATACTTTTATGTTACAATGTTGAAGAAGTGATTTATGTAAATGTAGTTTAAAGATTTTCGACAAAACTTTAAAAGATTGAAGGTGACAAATTTTTAGGGAGTTTCGAATAATAGGTTTATAAACTCTTCATTCGTGAACTGAGTCAAAATTCAAGATTCCTTCAGATTTCATAAGACGAAAATTAAATTTTCCTTGGATATAATTTTCGAAAATCAAAAGAGTGCCATTTTTAGTATTATATGCTTAAGTAGTTTCATACTTTCCAATTTTGGTAGACAATCGGAGAATTTCTAGGAATCCCCTTTTTAAAACCTTGAAATCTACTCGCGTTGAAACGATTTTCAGCATAAACAATTTTTGAGCGAAATTTCTTTTTTATAACAAAATTTTGAGTTAGGTCAAAAAAACCAGAAGTGTTATAAGTTTGACCGCTTTTTATGTGTGTCTGACTGTCTGAATGTGGCATCGTAGTGCCTAAACGGATGAACCAATTTTGATTTTTTTTTTATTTGAAAGGTAATTTAATGGAAAGTGTTTTTAGCTATGTTTCAAGTGCTAGTTTAGGGTACCGTACCCGAAAAATATAAAAAAATTTCGATGATCTTCATAATCGGCTCAGTTTGGAAAAAGCCTTAAGGAAAAAGATAATTTAATGGAGAGTATTTTAAGATATGTTTCAATTGTGTGTTAAGAGTTCCGTAATCGAGAATTGTTCAGGGATTTTTTAAATTTTGTAAATTTCACTATGTCTTATAAAAGTATGATTTGCGGAATATGAGAATAAAAGTTCTTGTGGAATCATTAGAACTGCTTTTTACTTGATATTTAATACGTATATGCATGTTTGGGGTATATGGTAGCTTAAAATCCTGACCACCCACTGTTATAATTGATCATTTAGACATAATTTAGTTAATAGTACTAATTATCATTTATTAGCTTATAATAATAATTTATACAAATAACAATAATACCTAATAACATCCTCTCATGCTATTAATTCAAAATATATTATTAAAATTAGTTAATGGAAATTCAACTATGGTTAAATGTATAAGAGGCGTGGTTCATTTTCCACCTTATCATTTTATTTCATTCCATTCCATCGAAACTTTATTTTTCATACTTACTTTTTGTTTGTTGCATGAAAAAGTTATTTTATTACGCACGTGGTATACTTATTCTTACTCCGAACACTTTTCTATGGTATAAATCGCTTTAATTGAAAATTTTAAATGCTAAAGATTGTAACATTCAAATAACATTTTGCTTGCGATAAGTAAATTTGGTGCCTTTAATAGGCAATTAACTGCAATAGGTGCAATGCAATAGGTGTTTGTCCACTAAGAATAAATCAGTATGATAGAAATTTATAATGATTAATCATGACATGTAGATCACAAAACACAAAATTAATTTTTTACAATATCAGGATTATTAATATTCTTATGAAATAAATTCTTTAAAATTATACATTCTGTCATGATTCAACATGATTGTGTGTCACTATTTGACGTCATTCAGGGCGCCATGACACTCTACACCGTTTTTGAAGTATATTTGAATTGGTTTTTTGAAATGAAAAATACTTAAGTTAAATAGTATTTTTTTTTTAAATAATTCTTTCTTGCTGTAAATCAGACTCTATTGTAACGTATAAACCAATTTTTCAAATTTAGGACAGAAGACTATTGTTTCATAGATATCGCTACCATTTGTGTTTTGAAAGTTTATGAATCTTTGTAAAATTTATGTTATTAAAAAACTGAAGTATAGTACTTACGTACAAGAAGATTTCAGATTGTTTTTTGCAATTAAATGTAACTCAATATATGATGAAATATGATTAGGTTTCATTAACGACTAGAACAGCATCAATTGACATCCATGTGAATTTCATATTCGTTTGGTTATGGTCTTTTAAAAATAACAAAAACTTTTAATAAAAAGAAAGCCGACTTCAAAAGAAAAACTTTTCCAAAATAAATTAATATGCACTAAAATGTAAAAAAATAACGATATTATAATGTAGTTAAAATTATTGTTATTTTTGGAGTCGGTGTCAGCCAAGGAAACAACTCTGACAGAATAGTTTGCTACATTAGCTTGGCTGACAACGACTCCAAAAATAACAATAATTTTAACTGCATTATATCGTTATTTTTTTAATTTTTAGTGCTTATTAATTTGTTTTGGAAAAGTTTTTCTTTTGAAGTCGGTTTTGTTTTTGTTTAAAGTAAAAAATCAAATGGAACCACACAAAAAAAATACAGTCTAATTGAGAACCTCAATTTTTTGTTTGAAGTCGGTTCATTACAACGACACGAACATGGTACACATTGCAATTGCAGTATTTTTTACGATAAACAATTAAAATAAAACATAAAAGTTTATGATTAGTTTTTATCCAACAACTCAATTCCCTGATGGTTTTCATTTTTACCTTAACCAGACTAGCTATAAGCTACTATCAGAGTCCAAAGGTATAAATTTTCCCTCGATCAGCCTAGCCTTGTTTATGACCTTTTATAACTTAAATGAATCAAATGCATCCAGTTACTTTCTGTGAATTTATTCATTTTCAACATTTATTTAACTAAAATGTCATTATTCTGTATTTAATAATAATGAGCTTCACATTGTGAATGAAATAATAATATTATTTAATAATGTTTATAAAATCATAATAAAAACCGCAATGTTTCATAGCCATATTTATAATTCTAAATAAACTAACTAGCTTTAATAATAATAAAATTAGTTTTTGTACACATTTACCAGAAAACAAGTTTCGTTTCAATGATAATTATAATAATAATAATAATAATTAAAGCTATAAAAGCCATTACAAAAATGAAGTTACAAAAATGAAGTTGGTATTTGTCAGAATAATAATTTTTTAGTGAAGGGGTACCCCTTCAAAAAATTCCAAAAAATCGAAAAAAATTTTGTGTTTCGGAATTTGATGAAACACAGTTTATAAGGTAAAATTGGCCCAAAAAATTCAAAAATCGGGTTCATTTAACGATTGGACGGCTAATTTTTGAGATATTGACAAAAATCGATCCAAAAACTCGTTTTTTTCAAACTTCTACTAGCTCAATCGTTAAATGAACCCGATTTTTGAATTTTTTGGGTCAAAATACCCTTATGAACTGAGTTTTATCGAATTCCGAAACAGAAAAAATTTTTCGATTTTTTCGATTTTTTTCAAGGGGTACCCCTTCAAAAAATTCCAAAAAATCGAAAAAAATTTTGAGTTTCGGAATTTGATGAAACACAGTTTATAAGGTAAAATTGACCCAAAAAATTCAAAAATCGGGTTCATTTAACGATTGGGCGGCTAATTTTTGAGATATCGACAAAAATCGATCCAAAACTCGTTTTTTTCAAACTTCTACTAGGTCAATCGTTAAATGAACCCGATTTTTGAATTTTTTGGGTCAAAATACCCTTATGAACTGAATTTTATCGAATTCCGAAACAGAAAAAATTTTTCGATTTTTTCGATTTTTTTCAAGGGGTACCCCTTCAAAAAATTCCAAAAAATCGAAAAAAATTTTATTGTTTCGGAATTTGATGAAACACAGTTTATAAGGTAAAATTGACCCAAAAAATTCAAAAATCGGGTTCATTTAACGATTGGGCGGCTAATTTTTGAGATATCGACAAAAATCGATCCAAAAACTCGTTTTTTTTCAAACTTCTACTTGCTCAATCGTTAAATGAACCCGATTTTTGAATTTTTTGAAACAAAATTACCTTATAAACTGAGTTTTATCGAATTCTGAAACAGAAAATTTTTTTTTATTTTTTCGAACTTTTCACACTAAACACACACTAAAAGTGTTAAGCTCATCTCGAACGGCTGACATTAATTTCTTCATTAATTGTTCTTTCTTCAGTAATGTTCATAATGTATTATTATGGTAACACTTGTTTAAAACTACAACCTTTTATCATTTCTGAAACTCTTTTGATATATTTCAAAATGATCTTAACCATCCTACGTACCTGAGAAACTATGGGGTGAAAAAATGTGATAACAGTACAGAACTAAAAGCGATCCTGAGTAAAGAGAGTAGTATAGTTAGTGTATGTAGGAATCAACTTTACATGTAGTTAATGTATTACGGTTTTTGATGATGTAAAATTATATTGTAAAAGTAAATTATGGTTAGATAAAGAGCTGGTGACTTTCTGTTCCAAAAAGAATGATAAGTTGAAAGAAGTCCTCAAGTTCTCAGCAGAGGAAATAGAAAAGGAACTGCGTAACTGATTTAAATGAATATTCGTAATTTAACTTAAAAAATTAGGTTAGGTTAGGTTGTATTGGCTGTCCACGAAGGACACACTTAGGCTATGAAGCCCATTGTGATACCATAAATGTGTTCCACCTTTCCGCTAATAATTTCATTTATCAGCTCCTAAATTTCAGAGGCTGAGTGCACCTCCTTCATGCATGTATCATGCACTACACCAGCCTATCACAACTATTAATTACATTAATTTTGTTGCGACGGCTGGAATCGAGCCCGCTACTCTAAGCATACCGCGACGGAATTTTACGCCATTACCAACTGAGCTAATAGGGCGACTTCTGAAGTCTTACTATGGAAGGAATATTTAACGGGGCTGATATTTTAGTATTTCATTCAAATTATTTTTTTTTAATTTAAAAAAAAATGTAAAAAAACAGCAAATGTAAATTTTAACTATCAAATAGCATCAAGTTTCCTATAGCTAACTGATGATGAAAACCGCACATTTTCAGAATCGAACTGATTTAAACAGATTTGATGGTATTTGATAGTTACAATTTACATTTGGTGTTTTCATAAACTCTGTGTTGTATTTAAGTTAAACAAGTTATTGTCGTTTAAAACTTGAAATTCTTTAGTCATAATTTTGGGACAACGTTATTCAATTATTTACAGTTGCGCCAAGAAACTCAATCCATTAGTAGACTCGAAGTTAAATTTGGTTTGAAAAAATGATTTAAACTTTGAGAAATTAGACGTTAAAATTACTACTTTAATTTCAGAAAATGCAGAATATTTCGAAAACCATGAAGTTAAAGTGAGGTAAACCTTGGAAAATATCTTAATTTTCATTTTAGAACCTGAAAATGAAAAAATAAACAGGGTGGTCTATTTAAAAAAATACAACTTTTATACATTCCACGTTTCTGGTCACCCTGTTTATTACGAAAATAATTTTGAAATATACAGCCAATAACTCTCCAGGTATTCTTGAAAGTAAATTTTGTTAAAATCAAGCCGTTTAGTCACAATTTTTCGTACCGCATAGCATGAACAACCCTATATAATAATTAAAATTTTAAGAGCACTTCTAGCATTTTTTAATATATACGAACAAAAATCTCTTAAAATGTCATAGAGCATTTCTAACATAACCCGACATAAAAAATTAATTTCTGGTGCATTACAATAAGGCGAGATCTTTCAATATAATCGTAAAATTTAGTTCAAATTGTTATATTTTTAAAACATTATTGCTTCAAAAACTTTTAAAAACTAAAAAACTTGCCATAATTTCGAAAGTTTATTCTCCAAGGTTTATTCTTGAGGGTTTATTAATTTCGAAATGTTAATCTCATAATTGCAAATCGAATGAAGAGTCACTTATACTCGTATGTTTGATTGATTGTAAATTTTAAAAATTATACAAACTGCAATTTTTTTCTGACTTTTTATACTTTTCTTCTCCATTCGCACATTAAAATCAGATAAATATTTCGACCACCAGCTCTATGACCATTTGTGTGTGTTACATTCCTAGTAGAAGAGGTACATATATAACGTTATAATGCTGATAAGCAAATTCCATACCTCATACTTTTACTCATATTATTAGGACTCATACAAAAAACTAAATGAAATGGTAATAAAAAATGTTCACGAAAAAGTTTCGAATTGCAAAAGGATAGAAAAATAGTAAAAGTTGATCTATCGATAGTTATATAAAAAGTTTATATAGCGGCAAAAATTAAATGACTGGCCAATCACTGAAAATGTGAATGAGGCTAAACATGTTTGTACTTTTCGTCAACCTTGGACCAAAATGAGTTAATTGGTAAAAAAAAAAAAAAATTTACGCGAGTGATATATTAATTGTTCTAACAAATTAATTTGGTTACTAAATAAGCAGTTGTTTTTTATGCTCGAAAATGCTTTCTAAAAATAAAACTGGCTAATAAAACACTTTCCACGTTTGTGGCTATAAATGGCCAATTTCAAGACTTTTTATCTCGGAGAGATTTTATCGAATTCAAAAAAAAAAATTCTTATGTTTTATATGGTTTTTGATAAAACAAAAATTCTAGGAAAATTTGTGGAATTTTTCTTGATCGTTTGGTGTATCGTTTTTGAGTATTTTTCGGTCACTGATGCATTTGATAAGTAAAACAAACAAAAATTATTTTTTCCCCGGAAAATCTGTGGAAAATACTTGTTCTTAATATTAAGAATCGATACAATCATAATTTTTACGCAACATGTCCTCAACTTTTTTAGAGGTCATCCGGGTTAAATTCCCCTTTCAAAGATTAGATTTGCCTCTTGCTAATAAGTTTATAGGCAAAATCGTTATAGTCTGGAGACCTCTTTGCGTACTGTGAAAAACTTTTTAATCTTAGAGGTCCCCCCGACTGTTATGACGATTTTACTTATCATAACAATTTTAGATGAAAATATTTTCTTGTTTTCATTTTATTGTCGACGGGTTTTTAGTATTTGAACTTTATTTTATTACATCATCAACCATAACGGTCACGTATTTTTCAGGCATTTATTAAAAAGCGAAAGCTGAAGTCAGTAGATATTAATCGAATAAATATTTTCCATCATTGCGAATGAATCAACCCTCGAAAAAGGGCTGCTGTATATAAAAATATAATACATGATGTATAAAAAAAATCAGTAAAAAGAATTATTTTACTTGTACTTACCTAAAGTAATTGTGACGAATGCTGTGATCACAAAAAATAAAAACGTTAAATTGTTATATGATGACATCCTGGTTTTCTCTCATTAAGCATAATATCCTTTGAAATCCTTAAAATATAACATGAAACCGCTGGTATAATATGCACACAAAACACACACAAAGTACTTTTTTTTCTGTAAAAAAACTTTTTCACATTTTGATAAACTCACTCACATTCATATAGAACTCAACTACATTTAAAGACACGTATAATTATTTGATTTTATTTTTGTAAATTTTTATCCATGTACCTTATTTAGTTCTTCTTTTCTTTTTCTTTTTTCTTTTTTACTTATTATTATGATTTTTTTCGTCCATTTGTATGAAAGTACTACGTTTTATAAATCTTTTAAAATTAGTTTCTATTTAAATATGAAAGTGAATAAATTATTATGATTTTTATAATAAAATTTTTGTCATATTATAAAATTTAATTTGTATATATAGATATATTCTCATAAAAGGTACTAATTTATAAAACATTTATTATTTATAAACAGGTGATTTTTTTAAAAAATATTCCACCAAGGAAAACAGATTTTCAAGCAAAGCATTTTTTTTTACGAGACGAAGCCGAGGGTGACAAACATGAGATCTGAGACATTCTTTACTTTTGCTCCCTAGATGAGTAATATACTAGTTTGTTTGCACCATCCCATTTTGGAACATTTTTGAAGGGGGAAATCTTTTAAAAGGCACGTGTTAAATGGTCCATTTCCTATATTTACAATGGTCCAGTTTCTTTCTAATATCGTATTATCAAGACGCATAAATATGAATTATTAACAACAAAGTTGAGTCATTAGCCTAAGCCAAGGCTTAAATAAACATTGGTTTATCCAAGGCTACCGGCTATTAATCTATGGTTTTTCAGCTTTTGCCAAAACCTTGACCAAGGTTAGTAAGCCAAGTCTTGATTTAGTCGGATTGAGGAACGAGTGGATTACCAAGGTTTGATTACTTTTAATCAATAACTACTTGGCATTGCTTAAATTGGTATATGTTCCGGCAGTATATTGCCCCTTTATTCACCAAAAGCTTACATCACTCTTATATTCTGAATTTATTTGATCATTAGCAAATCCGTTGACAACATAATCAAATACAATTTTGAAGGCATTTTATTAAACTCTTATGTTTTTCTACATTTTCTACCTCTACTTTTCCTTTAAAATTTGAAAAGATAATAAATTATGAATAAACGTTTCAGATATAAATTTTTTTCAAATGAAAATAAACTCAATTTAAAAATTTAATTTCAGATATACACTTACAAAACAGTTCAGGTTAGGCCTGCGACTCACCCCCAAACAGTGCTTTAGAAAATGGCAAACCTTCAAACAGCACAAAACCAATTCCAATTGAAGAAAATTGAGAGATTGAAAAAAATAACACATTTTTCTTAAAATCGAATATTTCATTTTTAGTTTTCCAAGAATTTTTATCTCGAAAACTGCGCATCTAGCGACAAAAATCACGAAAGTTCTTTTTTGCTTAAAACTGATCAGACAATACAAAAACATTTATTAATTTTAAAAAAATTCAAAATTTTGACATTTTTTTTTTTTTTTTGTAATTTTTAAAATTCCATTACAAGTACAAAAGCAATAGCTCCATTTCCTTCGGAAATTTGATAATATTGTTAAGTAAGAAAAAAAACATGTCCTACAAACGAAAGGAAAACATATAAAATGCGGTTAAAAGCCTCACAATATCCAACCTAATTTTATTTTTATTTTTTCAAAGAGAAAATTTATTAAATAAAACATTACATAAAATATTTAAGTTTATTTATCAAAGAAATATAATTAATTGTAAGTGTTATTGTGTAATTAATTTATTTCTTACATATAAAATAAATAAAATAAAATAAATACATGTTAATTCGCAAGAATATTAATATAAAGTATATTTATCACATTTATCACACAGAGTAAGTACCATGTTTTCCAATTTTAAACGGAACTAAGTTTTATGCAACAAGATAGTAGTTTTACCACTATCGTAAATGGTAATGTTGTTAGAGTATACATATATGACGTATATATCGAAATAAAACATATAATAGTGTAGAAGTTTGTGCCTTGTAAAGGGCCCGGAATTCTTTATCAATTTAGCTACAGACTGGCTTCTTTGAAAATTTAAAGCTTTTTAATTAGACAATAAAAGCACAGTGAAATAGATATATGTTGAATGTTCTTCTTGTCCGGTAGCATTTTACAAACATCTGAAACAGATTGTCAGACAAATCTGTAAACGCTCTGATCTTTTTAAATCAGCAAAGTATTTTATTTAATAGTTAATATATTTTTTATATGAGGATGAATAAAGACTAGGTGATGATAATTATGGGTATTTCTTATTACTGATTCCTAATTGTCTGTTTTATACCAGAAAATTTTACTACTAAACAAATAAATCTGCGATTTTTGTTACAATAATTAGAGACGGTGGACCACCCTTCAGTTGCTTACAAAAATTTTTTATCTATGAGACAAGAAAAACATAAAGACCAAAGTCTATTTACCAGAAGGTAAGCAACCGAGAATGTTTCTGAAATAGTAAAAATTTCCGTTTTACTATTTATATATGTAATAATAAAGTTGATATTTTATGTTATGAGTCATATTCTGCCACAAGCACAGCTTTGTTACGCCATTTTTCAATGTCAAACAAACTGCAAATTTTTAGAGATAATTATTTAAAAAGACGGTAAAGTATTTTGGACCAAAACAGTGTCCTGTACCCGCTTATGTTACCATTATTTAACCCTTTGTCATAGACCAACTTGATACTTAGTACACGCAGAAAAATAAATGCTTTGATAATGTTTATCTTTTTACAAAGGATGCTTAATGTGATCAAATTTACAGCGAAAGCGTGGGCAGTAAAAGCACAGAGTACCTAATAAGAAGGTGTTCTCTGCAATGAACTGTAAAGGTTGCATGTGAATAGAGTCTTCCTGAGAGAAAGGTGAAATACGGTGCCATTTATGTGCACATTAAACTATCTTCTGCGTTGAATATTAATAAAATAAAATTAGGTATAGTTTTTATCGATAGTTCTTTTTGATATTTAAACTCTCAAGCAAATAAGTTACGAGTAGAAATAACCAACCTTTTTCGATAATTGTATTATTAAAATAGTTTATTGTAAAAAATATCATGAAAACATAAAAGTATTTATATTGAGCCAAGGTACAACCTTCTTCCATACACATATAATAAACAAAAAAACTATAACTACTATAAATAAATTTAGTATCATATAATTTATATGCATAGCTTATGTGATAATTTATAGATTTTCTCCACTCGAGTCACCAACCAGAAGTCAACTTTTTTTCTCCTATATTTACAAGTTGTAATAAATGTGTGCATTTTTTGAAGTTGGTAAAAAATTTAAAAATGCAATTTATCCTTGCATAATTCGTGTAAATAGTTGATTCTTTTTTGGGTGAAAATAAACAGTTGACATTTTTCAAGAAAATATTTTAAGAGACATTAAACTCCACAAAATATTTGTTGTTTGTTTCTTTAAGCACCAGAACGCAATTTCGATTTGTTACGCGTTAGTGAAAGTGTGGAATTCTTACTGAAGAGATAGATCAAAGCGTTGCCGGACATATTACAAGTTCTTAAAATATTCCTGTCCCACAAATTATTGTGAAAAATTAGAATATACATATTTCATTATGTTTCCCCTTTTAAGAATAGGTATGCAACACAAGAACTGAAGGCTTAACTTGTAAATTATTATTAATTTGATTTTGAATAGTAAATTAATCGTATTATTAATCATACGGTATATGTGCAAGTAATTTTAAAGCGCTTATCTGCGATAAGTGCAACTAGTTGCTAGAACATTATCCTTAAATGACAAAAAAGTAAGTACATGTGTGGCAAGGGATGAAACAAGAACATTTCAGACGAGGCTGCAGTTGTTCTAAGTACTCGAAAACGGAAATCATGTTCATGCCGTAACTCCTACTATATTTTTCATAAAAAATCTTTTGAATCCGTGAGTTTCAATACTTGTTGAGTTAATTGATCCCAGACAACTTCAGATTACTTTATTGGAACTTAATTCGACAGAAAATAATAGGTTTCGGGCTGTCGAATGAAGTTGCAATTAAGTTGTCTGAAACTGTTAAAAGATTGCCTCAACAAAGATTGGACCTAGCATTTTTAATGCAGGTTATATTGAAACACAATTTAAATATCATTTGATTTTAAAACTGAATTTGTGAAGAGTGTAAATCGATAATTAAATTCCTTTTTATACCATGTATATATGAAATATACATAGTATATTAAGTTTAGTCCCAAGTTTGTAACGCTTAAAAATATTTATCGTCTTCAATTTCGATAAAACTCTGTATATAAGGTAATTTTGACCCAAAAAATACAAAAATCCGTTTCATTTAACGATTGGGCGAATAATTCTCGAGATAATACCGGAAATCGATCCGAAATATCGTTTTTTTCGAAAATTACTCGGTCAATCGCCAAATAAACTCGATTTTTGAATTTCTTGGGTCAAAATGACCTTATAAACTGAGTTTCATCAAATTCCGAAACAAATAATTTTTTACGATTTTTTCGAATTTTTCTAAGGGGTACCCCTTGAAAAAATTGCAAAAAATCGATACAAATTTATCGTCTCCAATTTTAATAAAACTCTGTTTATAAGGTAATTTTGACCCAAAAAATACAAAAATCGGTTTCATTTAACGATTGGGTGAATAATTCTCGAGATAATACCGGAAATCGATCCAAAATATCGTTTTTTTCGAAAATTACTCGGCCAATCGCCAAATAAACTCGATTTTTAAATTTCTTGGGTCAAAATTACCTTATAAACTGAGTTTCATCAAATTCCGAAACAAATAATTTTTTAAGATTTTTTCGAATTTTTCTAAGGGGTACCCCTTGAAAAAATTGCAAAAAATCGATACAAATTTATCGTCTCCAATTTTAATAAAACTCTGTTTATAAGGTAATTTTGACCCAAAAAATACAAAAATCGGTTTCATTTAACGATTGGGTGAATAATTCTCGAGATAATACCGGAAATCGATCCAAAATATCGTTTTTTTCGAAAATTACTCGGCCAATCGCCAAATAAACTCGATTTTTAAATTTCTTGGGTCAAAATTACCTTATAAACTGAGTTTCATCAAATTCCGAAACAAATAATTTTTTACGATTTTTTCGAATTTTTCTAAGGGGTACCCCTTGAAAAAATTGCAAAAAATCGATACAAATTTATCGTCTCCAATTTCAATAAAACTCTGTTTATAAGGTAATTTTGACCCAAAAAATACAAAAATCGGTTTCATTTAACGATTGGGCGAATAATTCTCGGGATAATACCGGAAATCGATCCGAAATATCGTTTTTTTCGAAAATTACTCGACCAATCGCCAAAAACACTCGATTTTTGAATTTCTTGGATCAAAATTACCTTATAAACTGAGTTTCATCAAATTCCGAAACAAATAATTTTTTACGATTTTTTCGAATTTTTCTAAGGGGTACCCCTTGAAAAAATTGCAAGAAATCGATACAAATTTATCGTCTCCAATTTCAATAAAACTCTGTTTAGAAGGTAATTTTGACCCAAAAAATACAAAAATCGGTTTCATTTAACGATTGGGCGTATAATTCTCGGGATAATACCGGAAATCGATCCGAAATATCGTTTTTTTCGAAAATTACTCGACCAATCGCCAAAAACACTCGATTTTTGAATTTCTTGGATCAAAATTACCTTATAAACTGAGTTTCTTCAAATTCCCTAACAAATAATTTTTTACGATTTTTTCGAATTTTTCTAAGGGGTCATAAGGTCATTTGGGTCTTTGCTTCGTAGGACCTATCTTGTAAACCGTTAGAGATAGAACAAAATTTTAAATGTAAAAAATGTTCCTTATAAAATATTAAACAACATTTTTTCGTAAACATCACTGTTTACCCGTGAGAGCACAAAATTGTATAGTATGTATGTTATGGTTATATCAGTTATAGTATCAGACAGAGTAATCAACACTTTCCATACATGGTATTTCGACAATTAACTCAGTCAATTGTTTGTTTTCTCTTGTTTAATTTATGCACAGCCTAGCGATACTGGAAAAGCAAAAATGCAAGTAGATTAATTGAAATCAATTTGGCTAAAAACTTTAAAAAGAAAGGAATCATTTTCGAATATACTAAAGCTAAACTCCTGGCCTACATTTAATATTGAGCTGATTTCTTTTCCCATGCAATGAGTAAAAAATAAAATTTTAAAACATAACTCATTATATGAACACAAAACTGCAATTTTAAACATGATTTAAACTTAATTTAAAAAAAAAAACAACGTTTAGAACAAATGGTATTTAAATGTTTATGTAACAAAATTTAAAAAAAAGTAGAACATTGTACTTAAAAATATTTAAATGTAGAAGGACTTCTAGTACCTAAATTACATATTTATTTTTTTAATGTATTAATTAACATTATACCCCTTTAAACATATATTGCATATATTCACAACAACCCCTTTATGAAAACTTTTTAATTTTTTTGTTTCATCAAGCCCAAATCATTCTCAAAATCCTCATACACGGAGAAATTTTTATATGATGATTTTTAATTTGATATCGTGTGTTATACCAAGATTTAAAGTAAGTATAACTCCAATTTATGAGGAGAAAGAAGAAGAAATCTCTGAATTGTTACATCTAGATCCGATACCGAGTTCCCCAGGGGATGGTCCACCCCTTCTAGGCTGTGAAAAATTACAACATCAATCGAGTGATGAATTCTAAGCAAAAAGTGACATTCAAATATACTCTGCGTCAAAAAATCTGCACAAGTTTAGTACGCATATTTATTAAATCAGTAAAAGTTATCAGTATTTATTAAATCAGATTTTGTAACGCATAGTGTAAATTTGTGAGTTATTGTAACGCATAGTGTAAATTTGTGAGTTGTTAGTGAGTTATTGGCGATTGAAATTCTATTATAATAAATTTCCAAAGGTCATATGAGGATCAAGGTCACTTGACATTGAAACTATAATTTCAGGCAAAGGCATAGAAACAGGCGAATGTATCCTATTGTCCTAGACAACTTTTGGCCCAAACATTTTTCTGCAGTTTGCATTACTTTTTCAATCAGGATCAACTTTTTAATTTTAGGATCTTTTACCTTTTAGGATCTTAATTGATTATTAAAGCAACTCAAAGAACTGCGTCAATTCTGATGTTAAACATTATGACTCCCATCAAACTCTGCACCTTTATTTTAGGTTATTTGTTGATTGGTTAACTACAAAACTGTATAACTAAGAAAATAAAATAAAAAAAAAGTTAAACTGTGTTAAAGTTGTTGTTTTTATGCGAAACAAACACATTGAATTTAACAAAGACAAATTTCTCCGTGTAAAATGTAAAATGTATGATCATTAGACGTCGTTCATATCGCACATATGTTAGAGCTGGGTTGTTTTTCATTTAAAAAATATTTACAGGAAATTAAAATCATTATATTTAAAAATGAAGTTTTCATGTATGTTGGTTATTTAAAGGTAATGAGGCATTTATGCAAAAATATGATAGAGGAAATTAATATTTCATGAGCTTTTTTTTTTTTTAATAATGAATTAGCTAGATCTACCTCTATCTCTGTCATCCATCATATATGCGATTTTATATGCACTCTGTTATTGATTTTGTAAATGTAATCCGATTATAAATTACGTCGAAGTGTATGGTTAATTAGGATTGGAATATAAAACATACATGAATTTAAAAAAAAAATCCATTACGAGTATTATCCTGAGGCTGTATAGATACCCCATAAAATGAACTTTAATAATTTCTGAAGCTCAAAAAAAATTAAATCCAAATTTATAATTGACAGTATGTCAGTATTCGTATTTATTCTATATTGACATGAAATATAATCAGTTCATTGACATTTTATAGTAATATTACCCAAAAAGTTTGTAAAGGATTCAAATTGGATATTATATCTTAAATTTATTAAAAAAATTTTAACAGTGTTCATGAAGTTTTCTGGAGGTGGAATATTATTGGTTTGATTATGCCTTTCTGGAAGGCTACTCATGTATAATATGTCTGTAAAGTAAATAATGCTCATTTGATGTAACATATTGATTGACTGTAATGTTGATAATTGATTGTAATGTCAAATATTGATCGTATACATACGATAATGTTATTTATTTACGCCTGTGAGATAAGAACTACTTTTCTTACTCAGCATGCTTGGGAAAAGTAGTTCATTACCGCACAAGGATGATAATGAGTTCCTTAGCGCACTAGTATCGTAATGAATTCATCACCACAACCCAAATTACTGTCAAAATGTAACCTAATAACAAGTTTTTACCTTGGTTATTTTATATTTTTAAGTCATGCCAAATTTTAAATAAGAATTATGTTTTATTTTTACATTTAAGAGGCGTAGATATAGTTTTGTACGATATACGTGTGGTAACGCATTATTCACGTACTTCTCCCATTGTTTAACTCGTGCTACACACTCGTTGTGCAAATTTTGCAGGCGTACGACACAGGAAGATGTAATCCTAAAAATCCGACCAGTGCTTCTTTTTGACCCCCGATACTTCTTGACTCCCAAACCAAAAAGAGGAGTGTTCTTCTTGACCGCTATCTGTGTCTCTCTGTCTATCTGTCTGTGTTGTCGTAGCTCGTAAAGGGATGAACAAGTTTTGTCGAATCGAGAGTGTTCTTAGCTATGTTTCAAATACGAGTTTTGGGTTCCGTGACCGAAAATTTGTGGGGGGCTTTATAAATTTTGAAAATTTATCTTTTACTCCAGTTTGCTCTTAAATGCATCCAAAATGGTTAAATTAGTTGAAAATATTCGATCATCGAATTAAATATATCACCAATTAAAACGTAAAACATAATTAAAAAAAATGTTTTAATTTTTTTAAATAATTTTTTTTATTTTTAAGTATTGGATTATTTCTTTAATGAATTATTATAAACGAAAATCATAAATTTTCAGAGAGTTATTTTTCCAATCAGTTATTCTCATGAATCATCAAAAAGAGAGTTACAGATTGTATAATTTTCTTCCTGAATCGAATGCAAAGTGACCCATCTCAATGTCTTATTGCAGACTTTTCAGATGTGAAATGTTATATCCCCTTAACTTAATTTGATTTAATTTTGAACTATCATTTAAAACATGTAGTCTTTTTTTGTCAAGTTTTTTTGACAAAGTTGTTTTGTTTAATCGAGGCATAAACACAAATCTTACAGGCAAAACTTTAAAGTTTTAAGTTTCAAAACTAATTATATTATGTAAACTTATTTTTTACACGCGTTATTTGCTTATTAAATAAAAATGTCCGAGCCGCTGTAGACTATGTTCAAATTTTGGGCATCTTTCTAATAAAAATTAATTTTTTTTTTATCTCAATAAGTTACAATTTTTTTACAACTTTAAAGAATTTTAATGTTCTATAAAATTTTTAAGTATTAATATATAATACTTATTTCATTAAAATTGTATTATATGTAAGAACATTCATATCTTAAAAATTATATGTTCTTTCCTATAACAGATTTATACCTAAGTCAATCAAAATTTGGTATAATTTAATACCAGTAGTTGATCTCATTATTAGCTAAGTAATGTTATTTACCATTAGATATTGATTTATCAGATGTTTATAACCTATACCTATATCCAGATACTAATAATGTACCTACAAGCATACTCATCTATGTATAAATTAGTACCTATAGATACAGACATTTAATTAGATAGATATAATTAATTTACTACTGGGGTAGGTCATGGTAAAACACATTTCAACGATGTGAAAATCAGTCATTCTACTGTTATGTTGTTGTGTTGTTACTGTTTAATGTTTATATTATGTACAGGATAATCACTTATTTTAAGAATATCAAATTATTTACTTGTTTATAATATGTATAACAATATTTAATAAGGGGATAATCTTGATGTCGAATTAGCCATATTATCCATAAAAATGTGAAACTAGTCTTGATACCATGACATTTGAAATTTAAATAAAAATTGATTAAAATACAAAGAAGTTATAACCAATCAAAGATTGCATTCAAAGGTTTACCATATCGTTTTAGCAAAGCTAAGTTTTATGTGTAATCTCTATGGCGATACTTACGCATTGAGTTACTGGTAAGTTTCTTCTTCTTTGTTAAATTAGAAATTTGAAACGTTCATTTCTTGCATACTAGTAAAGATTTTTAAAAACCAACTTCACTTCTCTGCACGTTCCGTGAAAAATCTTCACCAGAAGTGGTAAAATAAATTTGTCCGATCCTCTATTGACAGAATCAATTCCGTTTTCAAACTTATCTTTATTACAAATATGCGCAATAACAGAAACAGCTTAATTTACAATAGCATTGTTTCCCGAATCCAGAAATATCACTATTTACTCAGATAAATATCATTATTTACTCAGATATTAAATCGCCAGGTGTCAGTCACCAACAATGATCACAGAGAACTGTGCTGTGGAAATTAACGTCGAGACAATCGGGAATTTCAAATTATAACAACTGGGGGGTGGAGAGAAAACATTGGATTGGGTCGCCAACAATGATAACAGAGAACTGTGCAGTCGAAATGTACATCGAAGAAATCGGGAATTGTAAATGATAACAACTGAGGGTGGAGAGAAAACGTTGAGTTACCAGCTTTATAGACGATCGGCTCCAGAAAGCCACTATTAAAATATTTCATGATGAACTTTTCTAAATTGTTGAAAGATGTAGTAAAGATAGTCCTCGAGCAAATAGCGACGTTTACTTTTAACTTAAAGCAATAAACCTTCAAAGCGAAGGTTAAGGAGAGCAAGGTTGATTTCGATAATGATTGACTTGACCAGACGCATTTCTAAACGAAAAATTCCTGTTTTGGCGGCGATGATGGATTATGTTTCAGATATTACGATACTGAAATATTAATTAAAAAAACCCAATATTCAAATCCAAATTCCGAATCAAATTGAATGAATCACTGTGTAAAAGAATACAAATACATAATATAGTATAGACTGTACAGATAAAACAACATTATTGTGGAGAGGTCTATCTACATCTATATAGTAAATGTCTATCTTCGACACCATCACGTTTTGACTGTCTGTAGATATAAATTTATTACACAAATAATATTGTTTTCAAGCCCTATAATAATAAATAAACTAAGTGGTTTATTTTCTGTTCGTGTTTTCCTTTCCTGTTTGCCATTGGATATAAAAACGCATGTAATTTTACCGTATGTATGTATGAATGTATGTATACATGTGTCTGTATAATATGTATGTATGTCTAACATGTTTTATAAGAAATAAAATAATACCTAAAATATTATTATTCAAAAAAAAGAAATATATATTTTCCTCTTTTTAACTATCTGTTTGAAAAATTTTAATCTGGGGACAGTATCAACATATAAAGCATTATTATACTACAGAACTTATACGTATGTCATATACTCGACTATTTGTTTAACAAAGTTTTTTTTTTCACATTTACACCCACTATATTAGATTATATGATTATTTGTGCTGACACGTATACAATTTTTTTTGTAAGTATATTTTGTGCTTGACCAAATTACCGTAATAAAATTTGTTCCGAAAGTTATTTTAAGTACCTACCGTGTGATAAAAAATGTTATAATTTTTGTAGACTAGACATAATAATTTTATAACAATTTTTTTAATTTTGGCGCAAAAATATTTTTGCTGTCGATACTGTATATTATACTTAAATTTAGCGCCCCTAGCGTTTGCTATATAAATTACTTCTTTTCAATTGAGATACGTTTTTTTAACTGGGCATAATGATACTGTATATTGCATTCAAATTTATCGCCCTTAGAGTTTGCTATATAATTTACTTCATAAGTCAAATGATATATGTCAGCATATGAGTAAGTTGTTACCCATATAAGAATATAAGCACGTTAGCAAGAATAAAAACGTTTTCTTTTTTCAGTCATAATTTTAGTACAATTTTGGTTTTAATCACTTCAGAGGTTCCGTGACTTCAAAATTCAAAATTTATTAGTGACTTATTCTTTTCTACGACTTGTAGTTTAAAAATGAAAAGAACTTCGAAATGGCTCCCGTTATATTCAAAACTGAAATATGGTATACCAACTTATTCACTAATAACTAATGATTTTTGTTTATGGTATATAGGTGTGTTGCAATTGCCAGCGGTAGTTAAAGATGTACAAGCCCCAGGGAAATTTTGGATAAAAGTTTTGATTTTTTTAAATATGAATTTGGATTAAGTCTAAATTATTCCAGAAAATTATTATTATTATTATTTTAATAAATAAATGACTTCAAATGTAATCATATTTAACATTTGTCTTATGGAAAAAAGGTAGATGGATGCTTTGTTATATAAATTATGTTGCGATATGTTGTCATAAATTTTTCTATAAGTTGTCGGTGGAACTTAAAAAAAGACTATTTAAATTAAACTAAATAAATTAATAAATTCTTGAAAAGAAAAAAAAACGTTGTGCACGACTGGTCAAGGCTGTATGAGCACGGTAGTGAGGACTCAAATTTAAAAAATATATATTTTAAATTTTGATGGTAAATTATGTTATAACTTGACCATATAAGACGAAAACTGAGAATATAATTTTTCGTTCTCTGGAGTAATTTTCAAAATATCGAAAACTTTTGTTTAATTATTTAGCTTTCAATATTTTGAAAACCAAGACAGATATCGAAAAATTTAGGTCTTATTTTTCGTCTACATTAAGAAAGAAGAAAATAAGGTAAAAATAATTTCAACCCTAAATCTAAAATTTCCTTGGTGCTCGTACTACCTTAAACAAATCCACATTGATGACTACTTTACCTAAATTCCAAAAAAATACCTTGGAGTTAATACCAACTCGTATTATTAGCCATCGAGGCCAACCTTTTGAACTCTAAAGTTTGTTTTTGAGCCTAATAGTAATAATTACATAAATTAAACTGTGTGCTTTAAAAATTTACTTTGGTTTTCAAATGTTAGCCTCGTTAAAACAATTCAAGTTTAGGAACTATATCTTACCCTATATGTTTAAGTACAAAAAATACCACAAACCAATTCCACGTTGTAATAATTGGACATGTTATCACGAACTATTTAAATTGCAATTAAAACCTTCGTTTATTCGAATAATATTACAAACTACATCCAAACGAACTAAATAGATAAAAGCTTCAAAAAGCATTTTATTCAACTTTATATTTGAATAAATACAAAAATAGATTACATAAATTAATTAAGTTGATAAAAGACACAATCAAATGTAAATAAATAAACCTTAAAAATACTTTTAAAAAAAACACAAACGCTTACAAACACAAACACAAGACCCTCACACATGCTCACATAAATAATATAACACAAAGGAAGAAAACACAAATAAGACATGAAAAAAAAAATGAACGTAGAGAAAAGATATTAAAAGAAGTGGAGAGAATCTCTAATACAATGCACCAGGTTTACTTATTAGTATGGATATGGGGTTTTGTGGCAGAGCTAGTCGTGGAGAAGAACTTAGAAGTGTATAATCCAATTAAACTATTAATCAAATCTGTATAAAACTCACGTTCATGCACATGTACTAGGTATAATGTATTTTTATCTTTGTCTATTACATTATAAAGACACTTTGTAAAGTACTGAAGGTAGAAGTACAAACTAGTTTTATGAATTTACCGATTTTAGCATGTTTGTTGTTATACGAGGAAGTACAAAATAGCAAAAATAAACGATGATTCAATTCCTCAAATGATTGAAATATACAAAATTTAGAAAATCCTCTCCGAAGATAGTGAGAACAAAATAATAATCCGCGAACGCTTTTATATGTCGAGTAAAATAGAAAAGCTGCGAAGTTATTCGTAGACAAACGTACTATTTCACGAACGTTATGGACTAAAAAGAAAAGAGGTCCCCTCACTGTAATGACGATTTAACTAATCATAACAATTTTAGATGAAAATATTTTCTTGTTTTCATACTTTTAAGAGCGTGATTCTGTAGTCGTCGGGGTTTTAGCTTCTGAAAATTATTTTATTTAAACTATTTTGGGGTTATAATTTCGTGATGAAGTATAACAATATAAATTTTTTTGAAAAGTGCTAATTACGCCCTTGCTTTTGATACCTATCACGCTATCATTAAATTTTAAATTTGTTTATCATCCATAACTTTATGTCTTCTAGAGAGCGCTATATTCAATTTAATATGATGTAACAAAGCCTACAACCAGCGAACGATCAACTCGCTTTGAACTCATTTGCCAAATTAAGATGAGTAGTTTAGAAGAATCCATCGGAACAGATGATATTCATACATACCGGTCAAATAACTCTCACCATAGTTTAGTCGAGGTAAAACAAGAATTACTGCTAGGATTCCTACTTTATATTATTGTAACACTCCTATAGTTATCTAACGTTAATCCAACGAACGATTACGATTACGACGATTACGATTACGATATAATTCTGATAAAAAACCGCAAAAAGTTGATAATATAAATCCTTCTTTTGGTGTGTTTACAAAACACCAAATCATAAATTCCTTTATCGTTACAAGTTATACAGCGATAATAGCTCCTTCACGACAAATTTTTCACTAAAAACATAAATCACTTCAATCTTGTTTCTTTTAAGTAAAGTGCACTCCCTTGCACAACAACATTGAGATTAAAATTAGGTTTTTGTGAGGTTTCTAAATAGGACAACTGAATTTCATTCAGTTGCAAAGAATTAAACAAAATTAGAGGCATTATCATGCAGCTTGGACAGTTACGTTTGCTAAGCAATATTGTGTTAAACATTTACTAATCTAGACGTTTTTTGGCCTGAAACACTTTAAAGTTAAGCACATAACTCACTAATTTAGAGAGAATTCTACTTTCAAAATATTAAGAACTCTGTATATAATATACCTGTATTGTATTACGACCCACATAACCTATATCAGTGTAGTAGAAGTAGTGTATTCGACGACTAAATTCACATTTCGTCTGTTCCGTCTTCCTTGTAAAATAGTAGAATAATAAACTATATATCTATATGCACATACTACCTACCACCTAGAAGGCTAACTAAACACACAACGGTAAGTATACCTGACATGTATATATGTTAAAGTTGGTGGCGTATTTTAAAAGAAAATTACAAAGTCAACTAATCTTTTAAGGAAAAAGATAAGCTCTAAAAATAACGAATCATCGTAAGCGCGACATCAGATAAATGCTCAATCATTTTAGATAGATATTATTTTCGAAATCAAATATGTAGAGAGAGACGCTAACATTCTCAAAGTCAAAGCTTAACTACGTCTGCCAAGTGAATTTTTATAAAATGATTTTCGCAACCATTTTATGCTAAACAACACAATCTTGTCACAATCATTTTAAAATTTGCCATTTTAACGTTTGCAATAATGGTTTTAACGTTTGGGGAAAATAAACCAAAAATTTATTGCGTCTTTTGCCTCATTTCATTCCTTCGCATTTACCGAGAACTAAAACAATTTTAAACTTTAAACAGACTTGTGTAATCGATATTTTTTTTAAATTTGTGTCCCCACTACCGTGCTCATTCATCTTTAATTCATTGGGTTTCTTTGTTTTCAATGATTAATTAAAGTTCTTACTTTAAGTTAAATAGTTTGTTTTTAATTTCCACCGACATATTTTGGAAATATCTATGAAAACATATCATTCATCTACCGTTTTTCCATAAGACCAATGCTAAATATGTCTCCTTTTAAGTCATTTATTTATTTAAATAATCGGACAACCACCCTTAAAATTTTCAGAATTGATTTAGACTTAGTCCAACTTCATATTAAAAAAAAGTCAAGCCTTTTATCCCAAATTACCCTGGCGCTCGTACACCCTTAAATATAATATTTGAAAAAGTTCACTGCACGTTTCAGTATCGTGCATCTTGAATGCACATTTACATATTAGCGTCGGATATATCGTTGTGTATATGGTTGCCAAAAACTTTGCCTATATCTATCTATAAGACTTGCCTATTCTACCGACCTACCTACATTTATATAGGTGTCAAGAAGGTATTACAAACAACATTCAACTCTTGTTCCATTCGAAAAGTTGTTCAAAATGCATCTATCAAGTGACTAAACAAATCACTGAACAAATTTTATTAATATGGTAACTTTATTATTATTATTAAAAGAAAATTACTAAGTTATTAACTATAACAACTTATAAGTAAAACTGAATTCCTTTGGGAATTAATATTGTGACAAAACTTTAACTGTTACAAAAAGATTTCATCTTACTTATCGTATTTGATTGAATTTGTACAAGTACATATCTTAAAATTATTTAATACTAAGTTTTATGGAATTTTGTTTTGTCTCGCATACAGTCTTACTATGTTCAAAGGTTACATTGACCGGATATCTCTTAGGCCGCAGTTAACGAACCAGTTTTATAACTCCCGCCAAAAAGATGCATTTAAATATGCTATTTCGGCTCTTTAAATGATTCGAAATGACTAGAGTTGGTAATTCAAATAGCTTTTTCAATTGGCTTAACCTTGGCATAACAAATTTTAAGCAGTCCTATCAAGATTTTTTTCAAAGCATTGAAAATTGATTGCTTTTGAGATTGCATTCATTATTAGTCGTTTAACGCTCTCCGCCGGAACCCAAATTTGGTGCAGCCTGAGAGCAATTTGTATAAAATTGTACATAAAGTCACATTTGAATAAACTAGTATTCTCTATGATTACTTAATGTTATTTTATTGACAAAATTCGATTAAATTATCCTGTCTGTAAAAATACATTACACACAGAAAAAAAAGACTTATTAACCCAAGAAACTTTTGCTTCAACCAAGAATATCTTTTCTTGAAATAAAAATTTTAAAGGAAGAAAAATTATTCTTGGAGTGAATATTCTTGACCTTAGGAAAGCCATTTTTCTGTGTATAGGTATTAGAAATATTTCTCCACATGTGACAAAACAGTTTTAGTTACTTATGAAAGTCCAATTTGAGTTACAACTTCATGAGTACAAAAAAATAATAGTTTATGGTTAAAAGGAAAAATTGAGGGTTTGGAACCTATGGAATCTTAATAGGAAAATATCGATGTAATTATCGAAAAAAGAGAGCGAGAGATGTGAGGTCGGAGACGATCTGTCATGGCTTCAAGCTTGTGATCAAAAATTGATAAAACTGAGATCAAGCTATTATTAAAGGGAGAAAGGTCTTTGTTTGTTTAGGTACAGCGAATCATTGAAAAAACGACTTATATTTCAAGGTGATAATTATAAAAAAAGAGCCAGTCAGTGTCAGACGCTTTTTTTGTCTAGCTCCAATCCGCTGAACGCGCGATAAGTTTATTCATTTAAATTTGAATCTAATAATATTAAATATGATTTTAGAAGTGGTTATTTTTTAAGGAATATTATTATTTTTTGAGAAAAAGGGGATATAAATCTAAATAAAAATGCATAACATATATTATCTATAAGAAGGTCTGAGGCAGAAGGCGAAAGCTCGGGAGTAAAGAAAGCAAAGATACTGTGCATTTAATGCATAAAAAAGAATCCAGTGTAACGGTCAAGTTAGAGTTGTCCAGTGAAACGGGCGGACTAACTGGTAGTTAAAATTTATATCAAAAGTTTCATCAACTTATTTATCAGTCCATTCATATTATATTATTTGCTAAAGTTTATCCCTTAAAGTTTATTATGACTGTAAATGAATAAACTAGTATATACTACCTATGATAATGACCTAGTGAAAGGTGTACTATTTTATCCCAATAGAATAACAAAAATTATGGACCACATATACCTACCATATTTTAATAATTATTTTTATTATTTCTTGCATCATCATAGTGTGATGATCTAAACTACATTTGCTTGTGTATTCAGAAGAACCCTTCTGTTATTAGAAATGTCCATTAAAACTATAAATAATTTCAAAGGTTATTATATACAGTAACATAAACAGGGTTGCATTATATAGAAGATTTCTATAATATACAACTCTCTCATATATATGTCTCTCATATATCATGATATATACATCATAATTTTTCCGACCCACGTGGAAGAGAACGACCCATTTACAAAAACTTGCATTTAAAAAAATGTAAACATAATACTATTTTATGGTTATCTGGCAAGGTAAGGTTGGCTTAGTATTTGGAAAACTTCTACTAATTTTGTCAATTTTGATATAAATAAATTAAAGTAACAGAGAAACACTTAAATCAGTAACTTCAATGTTACTGATTTAATAAATATGTTCAGGTATTATGAAGACCACTCTTATCACCAAGATTATGATCGCTAGTGTAGGAATTATTTTACTCAAATCTTTGTGTTTGTAAAACACAATTAAGAATGAAGTTGATTTCTAGGGAGAAGAGAATCTAATCCAACCCTTATAGATAGTGAATGAATATTACATACCTATGCTTAGTAGTAGAAAACTAGAACCGTAAAAGTTATTCAAAATTTTTGTTTTGAAATACATACATACACAGGTATGTTGTAATATACATATTAATACTTTCTGTATTCCGTACTCGGGAATTCTATTTTAATAAACAAATACATACTACTTAACATTTAAAACCTTTTAATTTTATTGACTCATATAAACTACTAACTGTTTATTATTCTGTCTGTTACGGTGGTAAACTACTTTTTGAACTTTCATTTATAGTTCTGAGTATAGTAATGAATTTGTATACAACTTTAACTGTTATAAACATTATAAGAAGGTTGTCTAGAATGAGAAATACTTACTTTTAATTTATCTCGAAAGATTAAGTTTAAAAAAGCACTTTACTAAAAAATCTGGAGGAAAGGGGTATATAACTATTTGTAACATAAATTCAATGAAAAGATAATCAGCAAATAAAAGATAAAAACTTTAAAAATTGAAAAAATTTGTATCAAAGTGAGCCAGTACTATCTTAGGAGGATGAAAATATGATATTTTTAACCATGAATCTCACTAATCATCAGGTGAGCAACATACATGAATTCTATTCCCTCTGTTCAAGATTTCGAAATCAAGCCAATCGTCTGTATAATTTTATAAGTTGTAAAACAATTCATAATGTTTTACATGGATCGAGTTTTGTAACCGCAGTAAAATAAATTTAATGAATATTTGTCTATACTCTCTAGAAGAAATATTGTTTTTAGCCCTAGGCAAAAATTATCTTTCATTTTTAATTATAGGCACTTTTGTTATTATGCTTCTTACAGATTGCTTGATAGTTTGAATTACGGATGGATTTCTCTATAATTATTTTATAAGTACTTTAATGGTAAGGATTTTTGTTCCTTAAATATTTGACTTCTCAGTTGAATGGATGATAAATAATACATTGAAGTTTAAATTATATTGGTTTCATTTTTATACCATGTGTATTTGACATATATCAAGGTTTATTTATTCTAAGTTTGGTTCCAAGTTTGTAGCATTTAAAAATATTGATGCTACGAATAAAATTTACTAAAGGTGTTCACCTAATTAATCCATTTTCGATTGTCTGTCTGTCGATCGACACGATAACTCAAAAACGAATAGAAATATCAATCTGAATAGAGATATGAATCTGAGCACGTAAATGAGCAAAGTGAGTCAATTGGATCTCGGGTCCGTAGGACCCATTTTGTAAAACTGTTTGAGATAGAAGAAAAGTTTAAAAATATAACTCAGCATAGATTTTCATTGACAAATGAACCTCCCGGAATTAGTGGGTGACTTATTTAAGCTAAGCTTTACACCTGTTGAATCCACGGCTATTCACAAGAATGTTCTCCTTTAAGTAAATCACAAAATTTTCGATCCACAAGCTGGCTTCAATTTTTCCGACCTTCAATGTATAGAGACTTTTTCTAATACTATTACACAAGGAAAACTTTTAGCGAAAATAAATATACAAACTAATTTCACAAAAGCAAATCAAAACTAAAAAGCCTTTTAGATTGACCTAAACAGAGGGCAAACCTAGACAACCTTCCTCCACAGATATGTGTTGTTGCTTGGTAGCTCTGTATATTCACATTTTCAGTGCATATTTTCATTTAAGTATTATATTAAATAGTTTGGTATATACTACTCAAATGAGTATATGGTTCCATGTGAATAATTTTTAATTTAGATATATTTTGTTTATAAAAACAAAAGCGTATAATGCATATTGTTAAGAGGTCCTAATTCGTTACAAAGGTGTTTATCGTAGAAATCCGTTGTTGCGTTTTAAGTGTGCAGGTTATGTTCAAAATAATATGTTCTAATATAAATAGGATCATCTGAAATGGAACGTTAATCGTTATTAAATTTTACAATTTAACCTAAGTTGGATGCAAGAGTAAGTATCTCGCTACAAAATGGTCTCCCAAAATGTATCAAAAATATTCCAGGGATGATTTTAAATTATTAAAAGTGAGTTCCAAAGGCGTTTGGAAGGGATTTATTTACGTTTTTAATTTGGCTATAATTATTATGATATTTAAGAGTATAATTTCATTAAATTTTATTTCTTTAAAAGTAAAAATTTATGATAGTAAAAATATTTTAACGTAATAATAAGTAAAAGTAGTTTTATTTCTGTAAGAAAACTGTGTAATAATCAAATGTAGAATTCATTTTATGCCAGACATTCCACCTTTCTAGCATTGGTATAAAAACCACATGAGTAGACAACAGTTTGATCCGGCCATCTTTAATTTCGAAAAAACCAGATACACAAATTTGAATGTTGGACCGTTAGCTGAAAAGTTTACAACTTTTGGTTTACTTAAGAAATTTGTACGGCTTAGGACTTTAAATGGCACTTCACCTTCGTAAGCACATACATCACGTGTCCCATTTTTTTTTTACCAAATCTGTCTAACTATAAATCTGTACAAATATACAAATTTTTGATATGTTGGTAACATATACATATACAGAATGTTCGATTTACATCTAGGCATATAAATATCATGAGTATGGCAGAATATATGCGTTAAGCAATACATCTAAGTAAGAGGTATTATATACATGTGTTGAAGCTTCGATATGCGTTGAGATAGTTGTAAGACGCTTGGAGAGTGGGAGTTTCTTAGTTGAATAGATGAACTACAACAGATAAGCCACGATACAAGTCAATTTTGCAATTTCATATTACACCTATAAACCTCTTACTTCGATGCATTGTTTAACGCATGTACTCTGTCATACTTGTGATATTTATATACCTAGATATAAATCGAACATTCTGTATACTATCTAATATGAATGTAATATACATATATAAAATTGCAGAAATTGGGTATTTTCATTTTTTCCAATCCATTGAATAGGTATATGCCATTTTTTAACTCCCAAACTAAAAAATGGGGTGTAATAAGTGTTATCGCAGTGTGTTTGTGTCTGTCTGTGTGTGTGTGTGTCTGTCTGTCTGTCTGTCTGTGACATCGTAGCGCCTAAGCGGATGATCCGATTTTAATTTTTTGGTTTTTTTTAAAGATAATTTAAAGAAAATTGTTCTTAGCTATGTCTTCAAATGCGAATTTAGGGTTCCGTACCCGAAAAAACTAAAAATTGGCGATGATCTTCTAAATCGGCTCAGTTTGGAAAAGGCTTTCAGAAAAAAGGCAACTTAATGGAGAGTACTCTTAGATAAGTTTCAAATACGAGTTAAGGGTTCTTTACCAGAAAAATTTGTCGTGGGTTTTTTTTTTGGAACTTTCACTTGTTTAGCTAAGGGGTTAAAAATGAGGAAAGACAACAGCGAGTTAAATTTTTGTCGTTTGGACAAAGTTGGTTTTTGGTTTGATTATTATTTGTATGTGTTCGTTAATGTGAATATATAATTATTAATTAAATAATGAATAATTAAATAAATGAATACTATTATGATCAAAATAAAATGTATTTATTTTAAATTAACTATTGAATAAATATTTTAATAAAATAAAGTAATTTTTAATTAATTAGTAATTAGTTCACATTAGTAAATTTCAAAAAAATATCCACTCTTTATAACAAACATTTTTAACTTTTGATTTTTAGAGTTTAGAACAAATCGGATTTAAAAAATGAAATATTTTCAAAGTAACAAGTATTTTTATAGAATAAAAATGAAATGAAAAACATGGGTATCGATTTATTTTCCAAGAGCGCTTTCCAGGCCAAACGCTAGTTAACTTAGTTTTTTTAAATGGAACTACCAGATTCCAATTCTTTCCCGGCAAACTTTTGTTTGAATATTTTTTCCTAGGCCTCAATTTTAGGTGCCTGATTTTTCGCCGAAAGTAAATAAATGTTAAACAAAAACTCATTGCTTTCCGATAAAAATAAGAATCTGCACAACAAAATAATATTTTGAGAATATGATTATTAAAAATTTTCTTGGTGAAAACTTTTTAATCTAATAGTACCTACCTTAAATCAGATATCGATCAACTTTAGGTTTCCGAAAAAAAAATTTCAGGTAAGTAATCAGAATCAAAGCAAAGGCAAAGAAAGAAGATTGTACACCATTAGAAAACAAAGCTAGACACATTTTTTATCTCCACTGAAAGTAAGATTATTCTATCGTTTTTTGATATTCCAAAATCCGTTTTTAACAAGTGAAAACAAACAATTGGCTCAGTTTACTGTTGAAAAACCACGCAACTATAAACAGTGTTGATGACCCAATCGTTTGTTTTTTACGTATGGTAAATAAAGAAAGATATCATCCACTCTTAGATAGCCTAATTTGCAACCTCGACGGTAAACAGTGATGTTTACGAAATAATGCTTCAAACAAAAGTTGTTTAATTTTTTTAAGGAGCATTTGTTACATACAAACTTTTATTTTTTAACGGTTTCCAAGATGAGACCTACGGACTCAAGACCTAATTGACTTATATTGCTCATTTACGAATTCAATCTTAGTTTAAACGTCCTAAGTACGCTATAAAAATTTCAACTTCATATCTCTTTTCCCTTTTTGAGTTATCGTGTTGGCAGACAGACGGACAGGCAATCGAAAAGGGACTAATTAGTTCATTTTATGAACACCTATATAAAAATTTTGTTGGTAGCATCAATATTATCATGCGTTGCAAACTTGGGACTAAACTTAATATACCTTGTATATATTTCATATTTCAAACTTTTTAAAAATCATCTGTATAAAAGTAGCGTGCATGGAATAAATAATGAATCCATATACAATTATAATCCGTGAAGAAATGAATAGATATGAGACAGATATTTTTTTATACAGATTTAAATATAGATTTAGATTGATTTTTTTAATACTGATACTTCAATATAATTTAATAAAAAATTATCCTTCATTGAAAAATTAATTGAAAATTTAACGACATAGTTACTGCATAATCTTGTAAATTACTTTATTATATTACTTCAACAACTTAGTAATGTGGTGTATTAGTCTTTATCTATTATATATTCACGAGCACAAGGTTATGGGTGTTACATCTCCGAAAAAATGCAAAGAAGGTATCAATTAAAAAGAGTATAAAGATGAGGTGGGGGTGGACAATAAATACTTTGGGACTTTTCTGTATAATTTAAAAAAAGTTCGCATGCGGTACGTAAATTCTTTTAACTCTTTTGTATCGTAATTAACTATGTATCTGTGCAGAAAACATATTATTGTGTTCAGCCTTCCTCCCCGATGTAACCTTTTTATCCTTCTCATCAACAAATGTATGATTCCAAAAAGCTTAACTCGTTATCACTTTTTTGAGGCTTGCTTATGAAATAAACTGCTTTAATTGACTGTGCATAAAAGACAGTCATAAAAGTCAAAAATATGATAAGCAAAATATTTAGCAAGTTTAAGAGTAACGTATTTAACGCGAAACCAAACAAGCCAAACTAAAATTTTACCCGAAACATTCTCAAACGTTTTGAGATACCTGTGAAGCTGTTACTTTCGGATTTTTCAGTTTTATTAACCGATATAAATAGAATCGTAGATTATTTCGAACTAATCATCATCAATTATGCATCGAATTAATTTATTTCTGTTTTAATACCAAATAAAAGAAGTAATTATTGTAATTATACCAAAGAAAGAGTGGTTTCGGTGTCAAGCCTATTTGCACGTACCTCACATAACTCAAAAAAGTATGATCATTTTAATTACATAATCACTGCATTTAATGGGAGTAATGCGAACATTGATCAGAAGGATAAATTACATTTTGCCTCAAACATAAACAGAAAACACAGCCACACAAACGAGTAAAAACTTGATATTTATCAATCAATGGTTCGATGTACTTTTATTCAAAGTAGCAGGTGTCATATCTCTTTCGCGTATTGAATGAGAGAAAATAAATTATCTGAATATGATGAAATTATTATAAAAATCATTGATCGTACTAAATACAGTTTTTTTTTATCGAAAACTATTTTAATTTAATATAAGTTTATGACCTGTTTCTACAACATACAAATCTGGTTTTTCCTTAATGATATACCTATACGTACATTTTTATTTCTATGTTAGAGATAAAAGTATAATTTATGTCAAATAAAAAAAAAAAATCTTTCAACACACATACATAGAATAACAAACTTCGGTGAAAATGATCACTAGAGATCACACCATTTACTGAATACTTTAGAAATGTATTTCTTAGGTTTTCTAAAAATATTTCCCGACAAGTTTTCTTATTAATTTTAACGTTAGTGTACATTTTGGTAAATTGTTTTTATTGTGGACATGTCACGGTTGTCAAGGTAACGCCCAAGAAAGTTTCTTCTCACGGTGAATGTAAAACAGCTTATTATAACAGTCCTGGTAACTTCATCAGTTTTTGTGCTGAACAAAGCATTAAAAAAATGAACGAGAAATCCCTCTGTCGATTCCCGTTGCCATTTTCAATTTATATTTTTCCACCTTCTAGGTGTAGATAAGGGGAGATTTTGCGCAAAAGCACACTTCGTTACCATGTAACTTTTGATCTAGAGGGTGAAAAAAGCTTAATACCAAATTTTTATAGAAATCGGTACAATTCGTCAAGATCAAGAGATTTCGTCTTTTTTCCTCCTAGTTTACTGGAGTAAAATATATTATAATGGAATATCAAAATGCCTTTTTCTGTCACCATCGTTGGCGGTGCTTAATTTTAATAAAAAATTCTAGAATCCCTTTTACATATTTTGATTTTTTTATGAAATATTATAGTAAAATCAATGATATTAAATAATATTATAAATTAAAAACTTTGTATTCGCTTAGACGATTAGAACACAAGCAAACTAACTGGACTCTTAGAAATATGTATTTTTAAATTTTTTTTTTAATTTGTGCATACAATTGCTATATCTTTAGGATCTGTATTTTTTGCATATACATCATTTGAAATGGGATATATTTTTAAGCTATAAATTTTGTTACCTTCGCAACTTTCAGAAAAATGATTATACAATTTTAAAGAATATCCTTTATAATTCCAAACACAAAAATATTATACAATTTTTGAGCTCAATGACTTTCTGTCAAAGTTTTACAAAATCTTTCTATACTCACATATATAGAACAAAAAAAAAGTAAAAATAATGCAATGACGACCAGCAACCAACCGTTCGTTCGTTCTTGTTGAACACAAAAAAAAAGAAAAACAAAGTTTTTTAAATAATGACGTAGGTAGGAATATATACATCGCATAAATTAGGTCACAAAAACTCATCTATTTTCAAATAAAATGTATAATAATGTGAGTAAATCGAAATTAATATCTCTGCAAATAATCATCACGTAATGAGATTTAAAAACGAACTCTCTTACATATATTTTATAAATATAATGTTGGTATCCAATTATAACATTTTATTTTCATATTTTTTATAGAAGTTTTAATTCTTTATAGTATTGCAACAAAAAATTTTATTAAAAACTAGCTGCCCCGACATACTTTGTTCTGTCAAAATTTATTGGCCTGTCGCAGTCCAATAGAGAGTAATTAATAATTTGCGTTCTTACTAGCAAGGAAGCGACCATACCTTGAATTTTTTTTTTAGGATAAAAAAAAATTGACTTAAATGATAGAAAATTTAAATGTCTGCAAAAAGGTTATTTTCAGGTTTGGCTTTCAGTGCACGGTTACGGAGTTATAGGCCATAACAGTTTTTCTCAAAATTTGTAAGGATTTTGTATATTTACATTAAGTACGTGATAATAAACCTATTTTTCGAAAATAATAACTTCTGTAAATTAGTGCAATTGAAAGCGTAATATCTTCAACCATGTTAATTTTAGAAAGAAAAGATTAAAGTTTAAGAAAATTTATGGATTTAAAATTAACTCATTATGATTTCCTTGTTTAAACAAATATTAGAAGAGATATCGGTCAAATAGTCAACAAGTAAATCGTCATAGTCTTATAAATCATAAACGGTAAAAAGACTGAAAATTTTATTATCTACAATAAAGAACATTACCATTTTTGGTCTAAAGTGCACGGTTATGGAGATATAGCCCAAAAGGGTTTTCCTTAAATTGGAGATACTTCCCAAATTATTAAATCCCAATTATTCAAAAATTTTGATATAACTGAATAACAACCCTAACAGTTTTTACAGTAAGATTAATTCATTGTTTTATAAATTAGTTTACATTATGTTTTTTTAATCGAAATGTAATTTAAATATTCTTCACCATTTTATGAGAATATATTTATATAAAGGTATTATATTATACATCTATACATACATAATAATAGTAGTATCCGGTATATATTTTATTATTATATTTTGTCCTAAATGCCTTTATCGGTGATGATGTGTTTCGCATATAAAATTATGTAAATGAAGATCAAATCCATCCATATACCTGAAATATGATAAAAAAAATATATATAAGTATAATTTGTTAAAATATATTACAAAAATTCGTGTACAAATAATCTTTAATGTATAAATAAAAAAATATATAAAAAAATTCTCATTCATTTATTCATTTTTAATAATATTCATTCTTTTCTCATACTTCTTTAAATAAACAGATATTTGATATTATTTTACAGTAAAAAAAATTGTTTATCTTAAGGCAGCGTTCATTTCGAGTGGTGTCCAAAATTATTACGGAGCCTAGTCCCTACAGGCGACTTGAATTACTTATAAATAAATATATATAAGCATTAAATTTCAGGTGAAACTGAGTTACACAATGGTTTTGTAAATCATATTTTGTGTTGAAAATGTAATTTTTCAACATGAATGGTCCCTTTGAACGGATGCAACTTTTGTTTGCAAGCTAATGTTCAACTACCATGCTTTTGTTCATCAAATTGCCAATCAAAATGAAATAAATATCACTAAAGAAATTGTTTGCAAACTAATTACCCGACTTCAAACAATAAAGGAGTAGTTCTAAATTCAACTGTACTCTTTTTTTTCTTTTTTTTTCTAATGTTTTTTACCTTAGAACTTTCGTTTGGTTGAACCGATTTTCATGATTCTTTTTTATTTGAAAGTTGGTGTTTTTCGTGTGGTCCGTTGGTGGTTTCAATATTTTCCGGTCCCAACAAAGGCATCCATTAGCAAATGGACGAAATGGACAAATGGACGAATAACTCAATATCAAGCTAACTGATTTTAATGACTTAGTGACGACTTAGTTAGTGAATTTCAGGTTCACTAAAAATAAAAAACAAAAAAACTTTTATCATAAAAAAGGACTTAAAATCTCAAGTGAATTTATACTTCTGTTGACCTGTTTTATATTTATGCAGTTATTGAAAGCGATAATATATAATTAAGGCATAGTAAGTATTACTTGAAATTAATTAATGGATGTTTATGAATTCATATAGATTGATTTTTAGTTAAACACAAAAATCGCATGTATTCCCCGACGATATGACTATCTAGTTCTTAATTGGTCCAACTTCTGCCAGGAAAAAAAGGTTCATTGATGAATATTAATGACAACGCCAATATGATGTATGTTTTATCATACTGGTGACGATTATCCATCACATAATTTAAGATAATCGTAATATAATTTTACAAATACATTTCAGATTCTAAGAGCATAATGACGAAAAACCAGGCAAGGGCAAATAACAATATTTAACACGAATTTTAAAAAAAATATATCATTTAAGTACAGGGTGGAGCAGAACAGTGTGCAATTTTAAAAACACAGTAAAAATAATTTTTTCAATTTAAACAAAATCATTTAAAAAAATTGTATCAATGTTAATGTATATTTAACTGAAGGAAGTTAATAAAGTTAATAAAAAATTTAGTAACCTGTGACTTTCACTTGTGTACCTTGATAGGCGACCACCAACAATTAAGGCTATTAAGGAATATAATACCTTCCTTGTCTAAGTTTCTTCATCACTCTCACAAAGTATCACAAGTAGTGCTGTGTCTAATTTCATTTTCATCAGGCGAGCTTCATTTAGTTGTAACGCTAACTTTTTCTTGAATACTTTTATACGAATTTAACAAATAACAATGTAATAAATACAAATTACAATTTATTTAAAAATATGATTTACTTTTTCTTAAATACTTTTTTACGAATATATTTGAAAGTTGTTTAAAAATTAATTGAAAAATCGATAGGTTTTTGTTTTGTTTTCTAAATCACACACTTCTCCGAGCCACTATATAAAAAAAAATGTGACTCATGAAGTTTTAAAAACTTAATGAAAACTGAATAATCGATCCTACCAGAAAATTTTCACAAAAGTATATTTGTTTAAATAGCGCTATTAACAAAATGGTAGAAAGTTTTTCGCGATATATTTATAAAATATTTAGTATACAATGTATTTTACTCTACGTAGTTGTGTATAATTAAGAAAATTTTTAATCGCAATTTCATAAACAGACCAGAAGTTGGTGACCCATCAAGGGGTCACCAACAAGGGAATGAAATTTACATTCAATATTTATTTCAGTAAGACCAGCATTAGGAAATCATAGTTTTCTTAATTTCATTTTGTTGTTTTTAAATGTTCACTTTTTGATCAATACTGATTTATCAATTCTGATCAATACTGATCAATTCTGATGTATGTTTGAGAAACAGACTGAGCTGGGATGAAGATCTAAATACAAAACCTTATAAAATTCTAAAAACAGATTTGAACTTGGTCATGTATTTAATGTTCAAAAATGGTTACTTAAAAAGAATAATATAGATAAAGCCATTTACATTCAAATACATATTTTTATTGTACCATTAAAATAATTAAAGTTTTCAGAACGTAAATAATGCTAATTCATACTTAATACAAAGAAAATAGTTGTAGATTTTTCATCTTGATGGTAGTGGTACCAACCATTTTAAACGTAGTAAATATGTCTCGTAATCATCATTTCTTTTAATTCAATTAATTATGGAATATAAAAATTATTTGCTCATAATCTTTTTATTTATACTGAAAATATTCAGTCATACGACAATACTAAAAATAAAATAAAATTCTAGTTAGGTACAGAGTGATACATTATCGGTGGGTTGTCTCTGTTATTAATACCGGATTAAAAAACTTGCGGTTATGGAAATTCTAAAGTTTGGGCAAAATATTTTTTCTATAGAAAAACACACAGTGAGCATAAAAAATTTCTCAATTCAATGGAACACCCTTCACTGTTTAGGATAAATAGCTAAATAGCTCAACAAATTTTTTCAAGTAAAAATTAATTTAAATGACGATATACATACTGTGTAGCTTCCAGAAGAAAATAAGACAAACTTGTTGAAAGATTCTGGGACAATTATTGAATTGTAATCATTTTAAACAATATGTGGAATTTTTGGGAGTTTTTGCCAAAAATGTTTATTAACACTTTTTGATGGAAACATTGAACCATGTTTTCCGTTTCTCTGACAAATCGGTAAAGAATTTACCAATTGTTAAAGGTACATAGCATGTCAGAAAAACCATTTCATGGAGACTATTCTTAGATATGTTTCAGGTGTGAGTTTAAGGTTCCCATATTTCCCCTAGGAAGGAACCCATATTTTGCCAAAGCTTTAAAATTTTGAGAAGAAAAAGCCCCTTGTCAAATTTTAAATAGCGTATTATATTAAACTAGCGGTTACTGTGCTGGGCTATTTCAACTTTTAAACCAAGACGACCGATACAGCCTTCGCTTTCCTAACCTTCACTTACAACCCCCTCTCTTTTTCATCACAATGTTATTTGTTTTATTTCTTTGGAACTCTAATTTTTAAATATACAGCGTAACTTATTTGCATGTTATCTGTTATAAAATTGCATACAAACTAAAAGAAAGTAAATGACTTTTTTTTTTGAACCCCCGAATTAAAAAAAGGGGTGTTATAAGTTTAACCGCTACGTGTGTGTGGCTGTGTGTTTGTCTGTCTGTGATCGTAGCGCCTAAACGGATGAACCCATTTTATTTTTTATTTTTTGGGTTCATTTGAATGGTAATTAAACGGAAAGTGTTCTTGGTTATGTTTCAAGTGCGAGCTTAAAGTTACGTTTTCGAAAAAACTAAAAAATTGGCGACGATCTTCAAAATTCATTCAGTTTGTAAAAGGCATGACATACTAACCTGGCTTAGTTCATTTTGAGAAGCGAAATGGTAAAATAATTAGGTAATTCAAAACAATAATTCAAAAGATCAAACTTAACTCAAATATTTTAATTTCAATTTGTACCAAAAAATGATGGCTCTCTAAGTATCTTTTTCATCTCATCTGATTTCTTTGACAATCACTTTGACAATGATTTAAGAAGGAGTGTTATAAGTTTAAAGTGTTTATCTATGCGTCTGTGTGTTTCTCATTGGTATCGTAACCCCTAAACGATCGAACCGCCTTGATTGAGAACATTTTATAGCTAAGTTTCCTAAAATCGGTTTACAAGGAATAAATCGCATTTGTCGGGGGTTTTTTAAATTTTGTAAATTTCACTTGTTCTAGCCTGTTTTCAGTCATGGATACCGCCCAGCAGAATTTCGCACAGATCGAATAGTTTATTAAATTAAAATTTGTGAACATTTTCCAATTAAATAAGAGACAAAAATTAACATTGTTGAATCATATTGTACATAAATTTATTTTAAGTGGATAGTGAAATAAAAAAAAGTAATTGGTTTTATCATATAGATTATCTTTAATAACGTTGAGAATTTAAACTAAGCATATTTTATTATTTCAGAAGGTATATGAATTGTATGCAAAAATATAATACAATAATACTTTTTAATTTTTATATATTATCATGATCATGAAGAATAAGTTGTTTTGGTAGACAGTTTAATAACAGGATAAACGAAATATTAAAGTAGACATTGTATAATAATCATTTTTATTGTTTCACTTCCATTATTCTATGCATTTTCTGTGCAAAAGTACCTACTATTTTTTTTTTTTTGGTTGTGAACCATTTTCAACAAATGTGGAAAGTTTGTATGAATGTTTCTTCTAACTTTAAATCTTTATTGATTTTATTAATGTCTATTTTCACTCGAACGATTTGCAAATTCTTACCGAGCTCTTACAGTGAACTCTATCACTCTTATATATAATACCAAAGAATTAAATAAGATCTCTAGGATATTCCAAAAAAAATTTCGGTATATAACTCATGTCAACAGTACTACCGGGCCTCTGTTTGTAATTAAGACACGAATTAGTGAAGTGACTTGACTCAGTTTTATGTAAACGATAGTAGTTATCAGCAAGCCAAGACCCAATATGAAACTAAAATATCTTTGCGAGATTTTTTGTCAACTTTTAAATATGTTATTTTAGAACATAAAACGCAAATATTTTGCATACGTCTTAGAATAAAATGCTTAGAATTTGCTTTTTATTTCCTAAAACTTTCCGTATTATGACTTGTCGCATTTAAGATGAAGACACACTCAGACTTTTGACATTTATGGGAATATCAATTTGAAAATTTGCACAGTTAGTTATACAGGGGCATGGGTCACATTTTTTAAGATATTTAACCGAAACCTGAATCTAAACCTCAGCCCACTACAAATTGACAAATAGGGCAAATTCTTAAAATTGTCCCTAGCGCCAGAAATGGTTAGAGATATCAAAAAATAAATGAATAAATAAATAAAAGAAAGTTGCTTAGATACTCAATTGCTAAATTTTAAGAAAGTTTAACAAGTGAAGAAAATTAATGAGCCGATTCCGATGAGAATTCTCAAAATTGAAGAATATTTTATTAAATAAAGTAATTCGATGTTTTAAACCATTCGATAAAAAAAAATTTAATTTGAAAAGTTTTTTATTTTTACAAAATTAATCTTTAAACCACCATAGATATGATTCTAATTATTTTATTAATTTAGATATACTTATAAAAATCTTATAAGCTTGTTATAACATAAAAAAATCTTATAAGTTTTTTAACGTTGGTTTTGTACTGTAGTACGTAATAGATGTCAAAAATGACCATTGTTAAAATTTTTATGCATGTATGTTTATAATGCACATGTATCTATTCGTTGTGTGTGTAGTCATGGTAGGGACAATAAAATCGATGCCAGCGCTTAGAGTGAAAAATTTTGGCGTTAAAGGAGGCTGTTATGACTAATTTGCAATTCTTTACATGTTAATATTATAGAAAATGTCAAAATAAAATTATTGAACACTAAATGAACACTAAAATTGTGAAAATAAGAAATTGCACACATATTATTTTTCAAATGTAAATTATCATATTTATTTATTTAAATTTGTGAGACAATAATATTAAATTTTGAATGTAAGTCATAAATGCAATCCATACAATTATATATGCATCCATACAATTCTATAATCTCTACAAAGAGATTATATATATAGAGGGAGAATTCGAAGTAATTCATGTTCCAAAATTAGGAAGAGATATCTCTGTCATCCGTCTATATTCTATAATCACCTCCCAGTGGAACAAAACTAGCTTTATGAGGCTGCCTCTTTCTTAAATTTGCACAACTTTTCAAATCAGAAAGTATATGCATCGCACCGCCTAGTATTACTATGTCTATGATCTGAATCCTCTATCAGGTGGTCGCAATTTCAGTCCTATTTGAATAAAATTTGGCATTACGAAGGGTTTTGGTATTTGAAAGGTCAAGTTCGTTTATGAGATAAATAAACAGATAAATAAGAAGTAAAGAGGGTTGGGGGCGTTTTCGGAAAGCACAAAATTTTTAATTTGTTCAAAATAAAAAATATTTTTGTATTTTTTGATCAGTTTTAAGCAAAAACAGTACTCTTGTGATTTTGTCCCTTGATGCTTCATTTCAAAAAAAATTCTTGATAAAATAAAAAAAATGCAATATTCGATTTTAAGAAAAATGTGCTATTTTTTCTATCTCTGAGGGAATTCGCTTAGCTAACGCAGCTCCTAAGCTACGAATTTCTTTTTCTATATGTTGAAGATTGAAAATTTTAGTATAATAATTTAGTATTTATAATTATTTGAGTATATTAGTCTTCGGTATTTAAAAAATTAAACCAATTATCGAAAAATTTTATTCATACATTTGTTCTAAATTCATTATTTGAGGGAAAAATTTGATTAAAAAATTTAACCCCTTACATGCCCTGCTCGTACTTCTTGAATGGTTGCAAAAACGATAGTTATTGATTTTCTGTTATTGAATTTATGTTTTTCAAATTCTAAAAAGAAAAATTTCGAAAGTATATTATATCATGTTTACTGCCATAATAATTGCATTATTATCAAATAAACTGATTTGATATCTTTAGCATAATAAAGAACATACAGCATACACATTACACTCAATACCAATTAAAATGATGATTGCAGTTATGTTACGATCCAAAATAATACGCCATTTGAGCTGAAAACATTGTATCGTATATATCCAGCAGATATCCATCACGTGTTACATGTATTTTATTGTGTATGTATTTTTTGCACAAATTACAACAAATCCTATATATTCTGTCATTTTCATCTCTACAACAAATGAAGCCTTGTAAATGGATATATATGTATGGGAGAATATTCAGCCTGGGATCATAATTGCATTTTTATGAATTTAAAGATAGTTTTTTAAACATGACAATGTAAGTAGTCTCTCTAGATTGCATTGTAATTCCTACTTTTGAAGTATTTTTTTGAGAACTAAGCCATAAGGCAGCCATTGATGCAAACGATTCTTATACTTTACTAGCGGCGCCCGCGGTGTTATCCGCGATTAAAAAAGAGTGGTGTTGCCCGCAATTAAAAGAAATTTTGATATAGAGCAGGCGCTAGAACGGACTGAGTGTGCAAAATATGAGAACCGCATCATTGTTGTTAACAATGAGTAAGACAGAGATTCTAAATATTTCCGTCTTACATACTGTTATTATATCATCTTTTGCAGCATTAGAGTTGAGACTTTAGAATTAAATAATCTGCAGTTACTCTTCTAAACTTCACAAAGGATGTTCATACATTATTTAAGAATTTTGATAAGCTCCAAAATCAAATTTTAAACCCTCGAAAACGGAGAACTTTACGAAAAAATCACAAAGAGTCTTTTTGACGTTAAATGACAAAGAACCTAGAGTAACTTTTACTTGGTTAAAAAAATGTCATGCAACTGTTTCTGTAGAGGGGGGAGAGGGTATGCAAAAATTGGACCAATAGGGTTTCTGGCAAGATCCAGAATATTAATCTATAAACTTTTCTACACAAGAATCAATTGACAAAATGTAGTACTCATATTTTGCACACTCAATCCCATCCAGCACCCGTACTAATAGTTTTTCTCGTTACTGTGTAAATTAATCAAGCATTCTTGAGAAAAATAGGCTAAAAATCTATATCAGCTTTTACAAAACCTTTTAAAAACTAGGTGATTATATGCTATCCCATAGGAAACATAATCATTTTACCGGCATAAAAAATCTACGTCCCATTCCAGACTATGAGCTATCTCTGTGCAAAATTTCGTTCAAATTCGTTCGCTAGTCTTTGCGAGAAAGAGTTACAAACATCCACGCATCCAACCATCAATCCAAACTTTCACAACAAAAGAGATATTTTTTAAATTAAAAAAAAATTCAAATAAGCTTTAAGAAAGAAACTCAAATAAGTTTGAATTTCTCTCTTTCCCTCTAGTAAATAAATTTTGTGTCCATGTAATCACTGTCTCATAGCGATATTTTTCAAGAAACTAAATATTGATCTAAGGTACAATACTTTATCGTTTATGTATAATGTGTGAATATGGATGGGAGTTTCATTGTACCTGAAGAATCAGAGGTACCACCTATGCAATAACCATAATAGATAGACAACGTGTATAGCGGTGTAAATACGATAAAATCCGCCAATTTTCAAAACGTCTGATGGAATAAAATCAAGTTCTATACATTTCCTATAGGTTACATATTAACGTGGTGGAGTCCACGTTTCTTAAATCATTTTTTATTAGTTAAATTTTGATTTGAAACTTTGTATTCCGTAAAATCTTAGAAAAGCAGTACTCAGACCATCTATCAAAAACCATATTGATAGTTGACTGTAACACACTTTTTTATTTCATTCTTCAAAGGAGCACAGCGAACTCCATGGTCGAATGACGTATAATTTTCCAAGGGGATGTAAGTCAAGTTGATGTTTAGAGGATGGGCTAAGCGACGGAAAAAGGATTGAAGGATAGCCTGTAGGTTTTTAAATTTTGGTTCTCTCAATCAATCAACCATTCATTAAATTAATCATTTATGGAATACATTGAAATTAATCATTATCACGAGCGAAGCCGTGGGCTTTAGCTAGTATCAATTTTCAAAATACTTGGCATCCTCAGAAAAATATGCATATATTTTAAAAATATTTAGACTAAACTATAAATCCTTTATAGTGGCATAACTACTTTTTAATATTTCTTTTTTAATTATAAACTGACTGGGAATTTTACTTTTCTATTAAAATATTTGATATTCAGGCATTATACAACTCACAGATTTCATCAATTCCTTTCGCTGACATTTGGTCTCATACCGATCTGGATGCAAGCAATAATACCAATGCGGTGCAGTGGGTTATACAAATGAACAGGTTTATTTTTTTATTTTCTTTACCATATTTTTGCATGTATTTTAAAAGTTGAATTTACTTTATACGAAACCAAAAAATAAAAATAAAACTAATTCTGATAGAAAAAAATTGAACTAAAAAAAGTGATTTATTCCAAATGAAGGTTATATGTATGTGTGTATGAACAATTTAATTACGTTTTTTTTTGTACCATGTACATTACGTCGTGAACCATGCATACGAAATACATCAAGGTATACTTAGTTTAGTCCCAAGTTTGTAACGCTTAAAAATATTGATGCTAAGCAAAAATTTTGGTATAGGTTTTCATAAAATCACCTAATTACTCCATTTCCAGTTGTCTGTCTGTCGTCTGTCGTCTGTCTGTCCGCCGGTCATCACGATTACTCAAAAACGAAAGAAGATATCAAGCTGAAATTTTTAAAGCGTGCTTAGGATGTACAAATTGAGGTCGAGTTCGTAAATGAGCAACATAGGTCAATTGGGTCTTGTAAACCGTTGCTCCTACGGACCAATCTTGTAAGCCGTTAGAGATAGAACAAAAATTAAAAGTAAAAAATATTCCTTATTTATTTTAATATAAAAAATAACCAACATTTGTTTGAAACATTTTTTCGTAAATATCACTGTTTACCCATGAGGGCGTAAATTGTATAGTATGTAATTATGGGAATATCAGTTATTTATGTGTGTGTAATGTGATAGAATCATCAACACTGTCTATGCATGGTATTTCAACAATTACCTCAGTCAATTGTTTGTTTTCACTTGTTTTTTTTTTCTTTTAAAGTAATTTAATAGAAAAAGATAAAGTATATATGTTATAATAATGAAAGTACATGTACTATTTGGTCTGGGTAGTCTATGTGGAGTTTTTCCTATATAGATACTACACAATGCTTTATGAAAATGCTAAAATTTTTTTTTTCTCCGATATACTAGAGAAGATTTATTCATTATTATTCTTTAAAAATAATATACTTGTTAATGTGCATTCAAATATGATACAGAAGTTGTAGGTTACATATGAAAATGTTAACAGTTAATTGTATTTGCTAAATTAAAGATGATAAGTACCTAAATTTGCTAAATACGATAAATCAAAAAAATCGCTTTTTTCTTTGATACAGTATTGTTATGAAAAAATCCGAATATTTAATAACTAAAATAAAAAGAAAGACGTCGTAAGACACTCGGTAGGAACAATGTTCTTTCGTACAAATAACTGTATGAGTACTTAATTATAATCATTAGTTTGCGATACGCTAGCATGCTGGTTTAGTGTAATTAATTTTTTTTTCTCTCTCTCTATACTTTTTGCATTTCTGTTCGTTGGTAATTTAAATTTAATTTTTTTTTCTTTTTTCCTTGCAAGATACTTTTTGCATATCTGTGAATTTATAATACTGAAAAAGTAAAAATTTAAGAAGTAAAATACTTGGTTTATTGTTTAAAGAATTAAATATCACAGTTAATTTAAATCTATACTTTATTAATTAATTGTAATGTAAGCCTAAGTGTTCCCTTTGTGGACAGCCAATATAACCAAACCTAACCTAACCTAATCGCATTTTGATTCTGGTCGTCTTGGCAAACAAATACTTTCGCAAATTTTTGATCATTTTAATTTCGATATTTACAAAACTCTTCGCCGGTCTTTTTTCTTTAATTTTATCTTAAGTACAAATTTAACTTATAAATGTCTTTATCTTTTTAATCATCTATAGAAGATAATACAATTTTTAATGATTAATTTCCTCCCGCAAACGTATGAGCAATTAATAACATATCAATAATTCAAATTTTTATCTATGCATTGCATAAATCATCAATTCGATCAATCTCGAATTAAAAAAGCGAAAACAAACAATTCACTGAGTTAATTGTTGAAATATCATGCATAGACAGTGTTGATGCTATCTCTGTCACATTACACATACATACATGTCACTCATACATAACTGATATTCCCATATAATTACTTTACAGTTTACGCCTTATTTGCGCCCTCACGGGTAAACAGTGATGTTTACGAAAACATGTTTCAAACAAAAGTTGTTTATTTTTTGATAAGGAAGATTTTTTTACATTTAAACTTTTGTTCTATCTATAACGGTTTACAAGATGGATCCTACGGACCCATAGGTCAAGACCCAATTGACTTATGTTGCTCATTTACGAACTTGACCTCAATTTTTACGTCTTGAGAACGCTGTAAAATTTCAGCTTGATATCTTTTTTCGTTTTTGAGTTGTCGTGCCCACAGACGGCAGATGGACAACCGGAAATGGACTAATTAGGTAATTTTATGAACACCTAAACCAAAATTTTGTTCATAGCATCAATATTTTTAAGCGTTACAAACTAGGGACTAAACTTAATATACCTTGCATATTACCATATATGCATGGTATAAAAAGTTGCGCACTCTCGCCAAATAATGTTAACGTGGAAATAGAATATTCCAACTTAAATAATCTTACAGAGGAAGATAAACTACGCTATCTGATTCAGAAAACCGGGCTGGATAGTCAAGAGTTGGGTACGTCTTATGGTCGAACAAGCCACTCCCTCTCTCTATCGAAGAACCCACACATTATTATTGGAAATTCCGCCCATTGATAAAATGATTCCGCCCTTGGCGCTGACCATAAGTTTCTCCAAAGATTGGAAATCCATTTAAAAAAATATTATGCATCGTCCAGGAATCGAACCCGGGCCGCCCGCGTGGCAGGCAAGCATTCTACCACTGAACCAACGATGCTCTTATGTGTTGAAATGCATAATTAATATTTTTAAGCGTTATAAACTTGGGACTAAACTTAGTATACCTTGCATATTACATATATGCATGGTATAAAAACACGCAATACCTTTTTTTACTCTCCATTATAATGTGTTTGTGTATTGTTTTTCTTATAATTTTTTCTTACATTTATTTTTTTGTTTTTCTTTTTCACTATACCTACTATATCTATCTACCTATATATGCTCACTGTTACTATAAACATTTAACAAAACTTTGAAGAATAATATACCAGAAGAAAATAAAATATATCTATTTGGAAAAACTTGATTTAAACATAAATAATTCAATTTTTGTTTAAATATTTGATTAGACTTTATAGTGTTCATACGGAATGAATAAAATGCAACAATGTGTATACGTGTTTAGTCTGAGAGTAGATGACCAATTTATTAATTTCCCAGTAAAGAAAGTTATTGTAACCGGTCCGATTTTCAAAATCGAAATTTTCAACATTTCTTTACGTTTTGTGCTCAGGAAAAAACGTGCGAACAAAAAATGATATCGACTTCTTGGAAGTGTCGCTATTTCGATTGCAACGCAATCATCGTCAGTAGCAAAATTTATTCATACAACACATTACAAACATTTTACACAAAATTAAAAATAAATAAGCAAAACATTATCAACAATTATTTGTTCTTCAAATTTGTGACAATTTTTGTATTTTTATTTTTGCAAATCGTTACTGTAATTGTTGATAATGTTTTGCTTATTTATTTTTAATTTTTTATTTTTGTGTAAATCGAAATATCGATATTGATAGCGACATGTAAGTATTTTGTATGTTTTTAATTGTATTTTTTAAATAGAATTTCTTAATAAATAATTTTATTTCTAGTGTCGTGGTATTGATTACAATAACTATGTCCACCATGTTTTTAGGGTTTCTTTGTATGTGGGTTCTTATATTAAAAAACAATAAATCGAATGGCTCTAAACTGGAAAAGCAAATAGCTTTCTCATTTCAATCAACAATTTTCCTTAAATATCTAATCTAATGACGGTAGTATACTACCATGTTCTTAGACTATATTATTTAGTAAAATTTTCAATTTCAAATAAATAAACTCTCTGAATTTCCTACAATGTTTTAGGTCAAATCTAGGTTAAATAAACACAAATTATAAATTATTTACGTATAATTTGTAAGTAAATTACATGCAAAATGAAACTTTATAACAAAAAATAACAATTGCAATAACCAAGTTCGAATACAAAATTTCATGAAAAATCAATGGATCATTTCATAGAGATTAAGGAATAAAATTTTAAATATATTTTTTACTTCCAATTTGAAAATATTAAGGCAATAGTTACAGGGGATAATAACAATCTGATTATACTGAATTACTTTTATTTAAAAACTGCAGGGGTTTCGAGTTTCGAGTTAATTTACTATAATTAAATGAATTTAATATAAACCCGCAGATAAAGTTTTGAATTTCTTTTATTAGATCGTAAAGAACTTTTGCTAACAAATCCGTCGAAAATTTTCGTAGTGGACACATTTAAAAAATTAGGTCAGTATAGTTAAAAGAATAGAAATTGTATAAAATGTTTAAAATCGGCGTTTATTGACACTGTTACTAAAGTAAAGCGTGATAGTTTATCGTTTATTACTTGAAGTCGGTCAATAAATCGATTTATAAAATTATTGAAATGAATATGGGTATGATTTCAGTTGTACATTGCATGTTATAAAATCAATTACCTAATCGTATTTTAAAATAAATGGTACAGCCATATCAACCTGCATAGACTCTAGAATAATAAACAAATTGTGTTATTCTATTTCTATTTGTATCTGATAGACAAACAAAAAACTGTCAGAGATTTTCAAAATCTAACTTAACATTGATTTTATTTTTGAGTAAAAGAAATGAAAATTATTGACCGTTTCTTTGTTGAGATATAATAATGCAAAGTTAAATATTTTAAAGTTGAACAGATCTACTATTGTTAAACTTACTTTTTTACTCAGATTTGCTTTGATTGTTTTGCTGGTTTAAGTTGCTTTGTTCCAGAACGGAACTTGATATAAAAGAGGTGCATTGCGATTGTGATTCGCGGAATCTAGAGAGAACTAGTTTGAGCAGGAGCTACAATTATTACAAATGATTTATGATAATTCACATCATTCATCGACTTCATATCCAAGACTATCACCAAAAAATTTTTTTGTAAGTATGCTGCAAAGTTTTTTTCCAGTCCTCAAAGCTTCCCAATACACTAAAATATGCGTTGACAAGGTATTCTACCAACTTAAGTTAAAAAAGCCAAGCACTAAATCCCTTACCAAACGGTATATGGTTTCGCAAGGTACAGATTGGGAAAAATTTTTTTTTTATTTCGGAATACGGTAACAAGACGTTACTCCTAGGTATTTATTTTATACTGATAAAATTAAATAAGGAAATTTGTATTTCGATAAGGAAATGCTTATAAACAGCTTATTCAAACCAATTTACAAAAACAAAAATGTTTACCAGTCAATGGTATTATCAAAAACAATACCCAAACTAAGAAGACATTGGTTTCATGTTTGACATTTAATTCTGAATGAATTGATACATATCAAGAAGGCTGACTTTTCAACTATAATCTAACAAATATAATACACACAATTATGCCTATTTTGAAAGTTTTACCTCAAAATTAACTTTAAGTCTGCCAAATTAATTATAGTGTTGTGGTTTTATCCCTTTTACCTACAACAAAATGTTATAATAAACTGTCCCTTTATTTATAAGTACTCACTATGAAATAGATTGAAGGAAATCCTAAGGAAACGAAATATTTACCACATGCCCATGTGTCACAGCTTAAAGTTTATCTCAAAACTGTAGTAACATCTAATATCAATGAATTGTTGTGAATATTTCCTGTTCTTATTATATTATTTTTATTTGAAAGTTTCTGTGAAACTACACCCGACATGTGTTGCAATGCAAAGTAAAACAGGATTTGTATATTCTATTTATTGAAGTGCTTTTTGATACAAAATATTTTTGGTTGTTCTGTCTGATGCGTACACGAATACGTCAGACAGTTTAAGGTATTTCGATACCGAAAAAATGGAAATGAGCCAAGTTTTCCTTATCAAAAAATCATTCTTTTATACTTTTTTTGTGAAAAATTCATTTCGATTCTCTGTTTAGGAGAAATTAACTATCAAAGTCAGTGTTTTACCAAAATAAAGTTTTTCATTTATAGGCACAATTCTTAATTTTAGTAAGATTTAAAGCTTGAAACTGGAGGAATATTGACCTTTTTGATAAGAAAATCTTTATTTCTTATTTTGTTTGTTAATGTAAAGGAATCTAGTATGCATATTTCCGAGATGTAGCTTCATGTTAAGCTAGACATTACTTTTTCTTAATTAAAAAAAAATAACCAGGATCATATTTTTGATATGAGTACCTTCTTAATATTGGCATATTGAACTTTCATCATACCTTATATATTTCGATCTAGTTAACGAGCAAAGCTCGGTTATTCAGGTACTAGAGTTTAATTTTTATTACCAACCATAACTAATCTTAAACTTTATATTTGGCTATACCAGAAAAAAAAAATGAAATGGTTTTGTCAGTGCTCTGGGAACTTAATATGGACGTCGTAATAATATATATCGACTAGTCATTATTTTGACTAACTTAAAATTATCACTGTTTTCTTTAACTTCTGATAATTTTCACAACTCAATTTTTTTAAATAATAAAACATAAAATTTTGACAAAAAGTACAAATTAACAGCATTTTCTCAAAATTCATAGCAAGCTGAATCAAATGAATAAGTTTTAGTTTCGTAGGTAACCTAGATATTGGTTTTAGGTGGTTTTTTTTTTTTGCTGAATTATTATGATTTTACCTCCCAACCAGCAAACAAATCAGAACGGTAACGTGCGATCTGGAACATTGGCCCAAAATTTCATTACTGATATTAACGAGTTTAACGTGATACAATGCCCCAAGAAAAACAAAAAGATTGCGTTCAATGATATCGAACGCAACAGATGATAGAAATATTTTATTCTATAAAGAACCAAATCATAACACCACTCAATCGTAATTTTGCAATCGTTTTCCAGATGTATGCAGATTTGAAATATTTGTGTGTTGTTACACGTACCATTAATATGCTAAAACGTTTAGAAACTTATTTTAGGTTTCGATTCGATAACTATTTTAGATATATTTCCTTCAGATTTTTCAATACATAATACCACAAATAGTCTTAATATTTAAAATAGGTATAATATGCAAATATTATTCACAAGTGTACTTTTGTATTGAATTTCAATAGAAAATTGTACATTATTAACCGCAATTGACCTAGTATTCAGTTAGGTGTATAATATATGCACGTGTGCATTATATTATATAAAATCTAGACTTTTAATAAAAATATGAAAAATAATTATTTATTACTAATTGTAAAAAAAAAAGAAACATTTGCTTTTACATGCAATTGATATGGTACAGTAAATCTGGCATTTTGACTGGAAAAAATTACAATAGTGACTCTGAGGTTATAGATCGTTAGGGGGGCATGTAAATAACTTTAAAAAAAATTAAGAGAATTTTTCGTTCCGCTGTTTTTGAGAAAATCCAAAAAAATGGGGAAAAAAAATTTGGAATGCGTTTTTCTCGGAATCTATTGGTTTAAGGGAAAAGTTTTTCAAATAAAAAATGTAGAAGACATTGTCAGCTACATTTTATGTCATTGGAGCAACGTCATACGAGTTAAATTACAAAAAGCAGGTGGCGTTAAAGTATCAAAAAAGGGTTTTTCACGATTTTCATTAAGAAAAAATGATGTTTTTGTAAAAGTGTAAATGAGAAAGTTGTTTGATTCAAAAGTAGCTTCAACTTTTATTTAAACAATTTTTATGAAAAACTTCATTCGGATTTATATTGTGGGGGCTAGCAGGTCTCCAATCCCATTACGTACTGTTAGGACATTTCTTGAAGAGTAATTTTGTTTACAATGGAAGCCATAGCGTATTTTGTCTTGGAGTAGATAGCAAAGAACATTCACAAAAAGAAATTTTTTTCTGAAAAAATATTTGATTATGAGCGTTTTGAGCTATGTTTCAAAAAAAAATCAGCTCATCAGTTTGAAGATAATTGGCTCTTATCTAAATGTTATTGGGTGCGAAACCCTAAACTATCACTTTAAAGAAAGCTCTTGATAAAATTACCATCAAAATTTAAAATAAAATAAAATCGGTTGATCCGCTTAGGACGTACGATTTCCACAGACAGGCAAATAGATACACAAATACTCAGGCACGTTTAACCCACCCCTCATTTAGCCGTGAGCTGAAAACCATATGGTAATAAGTCAAATAATTAGTTGTTAACCGAATCAAAATATTATGGTAGAAGCTATGCATATTAACAATATTATATTACAAAATATTAATATACTATAATCAATAAAAGCTGATAATGAGTATTTCCATGGAATCTTCAAATTTGATTAAAAAAAAAAAGAAAAAGTTTTAATGATTGTTTCTATTATATATTATTTAAAGTCGGATATGAATCAAATCATTTTTTTCAATTTGAATTGGAATACAAAAAAAGGTTTGCGCATTTCTTCTGCCCAGGAAAAATTATATTACAAATATCAAAACATATGCCCTTATAATTTTTCGTAAAGTAGTTTTGCGAAAACCGTTTCTTTATTCAAGTGGCTACCTACGTTTTATTCGATTTGTGGCAAAAATGTAAAATTTTTGGTGTATGTGTTTTGCTTAACAATTTTCCTAAATATTTCTAATATAAAGTCCCAAAATTTGTTGTGCCCTAGTTTGAATGTTCTTCATATTTAATAATCAAAAACAAATTAGCAAAGAGTAACATTCACTAGCTAATTCTTACTGATGATGACTACTTGGTAGTCGAAAATACGTATTTTAAAAATACAAAAAACTGATCTAGGAAATTGGGGCAAAAATCGAAATTTATTTCGACATATCCTAGAGTTCTCATTTGTTATCTTCGATAATATTTAGATTCAGAGGTGCAAACCTTTATTGATTAGGCTATTATTAATTTTTATAACTGATTTCGTCTGCTATGTGAAAAATCAATGTTATGAATATTTGAAATTAAAACAATGTTCATTTTGAAGCGTATTATTTTCAATAAAATAATAGGTACAATACCAAAATATTTACTATAAACAAAGTCTATTGAAGCATAAACATTTGTTGAAACGTATAATAATAAATATATACAGGAGGTCCTTAAATCACTTGACCACCAAGAATCTATGAATTCCTTACGAAATTCTAAGATGAAAAGCCTGACTGTTAACGAATAAAGCCTCGCTATTTACCCCTTTCAATTTTAAGAATTTATTGACTTACATTAGGAAAACTTTTTTAGACACAATTGTAGAAAGAAAGTTTTCTATAAAGTATAGAAAGTTTTCTATAAAGTATAGAAAACTTTCTTTCTTACAATCAGACTATTTTTTCACTGACACAAAAATTTATGTTCAATGACAAAAATTTAAATTATATTCAAAAGGTTGAATTTTCCCCAGAAAAATAGTAGAAATTAGATAAACTAGACAAAAAAAAATTTAACACGAATTATAATTTTTAATTTAAGAGCTCTGAACGTAAATATTAAACTTGGCGGAAAAGTGATTGGGTGGTAAGGTATAGAAAATTTATTGCAACTATACTCAATATACAAGTTAAAATTAAAAGTCAATAAATTCTAAAAAGAAATAAAGAACACTAACGACGCCATGGTCATAACGGGGTGAGTCAGATTGAAAAACCCAATGATTTCGAAGTGAATTTTATAGTTTCAGGATAGTCCGGTTGTTTAGAAACATCTTGTATAGTATATGATTCATATTTCCAGGCATTAATATACCAATCAGTTTAAAATATATTTGGAATGGTTTATATATATACCAAATAAATCCGCTCAAAATACATTTTCAAAATATACAACTCTTGGAGCTATTACTCTAATAATGATACCACAATTAATAATACAACAAAAAATAAAATTTTCAATGATAATAATCATCATCATAACTTTAGCTTAGGAAGATTTGTACCAACTGTATTAATTTTGTGCAAAGTAGGTGAAGAAGGCACAGCGCTGCCCTATTACAAAGCATTGAATCACACGTTTTATTTAAAATATGACTATTTTTCAATTGTTTACGTATAATTGGTATAATAAGTACCCAATAAAAAGTAATGAATATTAACAATTATTTAAACTTGTTGCATTAGAAATTGTGAAAATAAGAGACGAAATTTAAAAAAATATATATTTTAAAAGTAAATTACCTTATTAATTTATTTCAAATTGTTGGAAAATAAACCGCTTCAATATAAACCATAGACCTATATGTCTAGGCATGAAATTAGATTAATAGTGTGTCATTACCAAGAAAACTCTTGAAATAAAACTCATGGACGAATACTTATAAAATTATCACTTCTATAATACCACCTCGCAGTGTTTTAATCACACAGCAAAGTGGCAAAATTTCTTTATCTTGAACAAAATATATTTCGGATTAGAAGGATTCAGTTTTTCTTATAAAAATTGCTGTACTCAATTTCAGTTCCTCAATTTCATAAGTATTACACAAGTATGAAAAAATTATTGCATGTCATTTTCTGTCAACCGACCACTAGTACTTAACTGCAAATTTTTCTGATTTAAAGTTTCTCAAGGAAAGATTATTATATAGATATTTTTTCTAGGTATTTTGATATAATTTAAACTTCAAATAAACTTTTGAAAGGAGCTCAATAATATTTTGATAAAACTTTTAAAATCTAAATAAGAAGAATTAGAACTTTTGTATATAAAATTTTAGTGTTAGAAAATTCTCCACAAAATAAATGTTACGAATAAATAATTTTCAACACAAAAAACTAAAATCTTGTAAAAGGGTGCGTATATTTCGTTCAAAAAATTTGTCTCTACCAATAACAAATGAAAAAGAAATACTTATTGAAGTAACTTGTTGAAGTCGATATCTAATGCCAAATTTTTTTAACGCCAGTATATTGAAGCAAACACTTAGCACTCTATCTCATTTATATCTGGTGTGGTTTTTGTAATTGTTTGACACATTTTTTAGTTTCAAAATTTAAGTGAAACATATTGTACGAAAACCATAAATACAGATGTTGTTATTGTTCAAAACTTGTTTAAATGTATAACATTAGTTTATTATTATCTAACGAATAAGTACTTTTTATTACGATAAATTTTGTCTGGACAATATTTTACTAAGGAAATAACAACTAACAAGAATAGTTGTTTAAATATCCATTATACGATATGTGTGGGTATACACGAGGGTATATAAAAATGTAATTATAGTCTAATTAGAGCATAAATTGTGGTGAATATTTTGCGTTAATGGACGAAAATAGGAAAAAATTTTCCTCTCAGAAAGCTTTAGTAGTAAAAAAGTTCGTAGCGCAGGAACTGCGTTACCTAAGCGAATTCCCTCAGAGATTGAAAAATCACACATTTTTCTTTAATTCGATAGCATTGCATTTTTAGTTTTCAAGAATTTCTTATTCGAAAACTAATCGCCTAGAGAAAAAATCACAGTACTGTTTTGCTTCAAATTGATCAAAAATACAAAAGTATTTTTTATTTTGAAAGAATTCATAATTTTGTATTTTGGGAATATTTAAGTATTTTTCTACATAAATTATAATTTTTATCAAATTTCATAATTTATTTATCACTACCGAAAGTATCCTGCTATTCATATCAATACAGTTTTTTGTATTTTTTAAATACGTATTTCGACTACCCAGTAGTCATCATCAGTAAGAATTAGCTAGTCGTGATTACTCTTATTATGAATGTTACTCTTTGCTAATTTGGTGGCAGACTGCACCAAAGTAATGAATGTTTATGAATTCCTAAAAATTGATGTCTATTCAGATACTTGCATCAGGAAAAAGGCTAAAGATAATTAAGAGCTTATAGGAAGTTACTAACCAAATGTAACCAAACAATTGATTGTAAACATGCCATTTTTTTGAAAATTTTTTGTTTCTCTATCATCACTATAGAAGTGTCTTTAAAAAACGAAAATCTACTTTAAGAAGCAAAAATTTTGAGGTAGTTTTTAATTTCTTTGAATAAAATAAAATTTATAATTTCTTCTTAAAGAAAAAAACAATACAGAATAAAATATTCATGAAAAGTTTTCGAAGATATAACTTTTCCGACCATCAAAGAGTATTAAAACTAATAAAAGATAAAATATACATCATTTAAAATTAATAAGGTAAATAAAATCTATAGTATATTTGTAATAATTTTTATTTATTTTTTTTATATTTTACAAAAACTTTACTAACACAAAATAAAAATACATAATACTTAAAAAAAATAGTATTTCAAAAATAAACTTGAACATTAATTGAAACATAAATAAAATATTTATTAACATTTAAAAGTTTTCTGAAGAAGTTTTTCACTAATTACAAATTTACAACAGTAGTTTTTGTTATTAATTAAGTTGTAATATGGGTACTAAAACTTATATATATGAGTCTTGTTTTAAACATACAAAAGTAGTTGTGTATATGTTACAGGCAATATAAATAATAAGCTGTCCTATAAAATTCCGTGGTATACGGTGGCTAAATCTTGCAGGTAATAGGTAAAAAATATTTTTATGCATTGCTTATATGTTGCTCACAGAAATTCGTGTGAGATGATTGTCTGGAGATTTCATATCTGCTATTTAACACCCCGATTTAGCCTCGCAGCTTCAATCAGAACCAAGATGTAAATGTCATGGTGAAACATTATATGTTACAGCCAATATAAGTAATAAGCTGTACTATAAAGTTCCGTGGTATACGGTGGCTAAATCTTGCTGGTAACGTAAAAAATATTTTATGGATTGCTAATATGTTGTTTACAGAAATTTGTGAGAGATTATTGTCTGGAGATTTTATTTCTGCTATTTTGCACCCAGATTTTGCTTCGTAGCTTCAATCAGAATCAAGATGTAAATGTCATAGCTGAAATATTCACAGGTAATGTTTTTCATTAAATTTCTCCATCTGAATTTATTCAGGAGGGACACGTACTATATCTCTACTCAGGTTAGGGTTAAAAGTTCGAGTATTGATGCTAAACAACGGAAAATTTTAACTGATTTAAAAATAGGAAGGAAATTTATTGGAAAGGCGGTTTTTTTTTTTTAATAAAGAGGGGCCGCAGAAGATCATGTAAAAGTTTTTTATTTATGGCACACTTTTGGATGTGGTTACAAAACGGGTCAAATTTATAAAAATAACACAGTAATACCAAAGTTTTAAGGTTTCATTTCCGTCGATAGTTCCCATGACTGCCTATCTTTTTCTTATTTAGTTGAAGAAAGTAGCTAAAAAAATTAAAACCTGACCTGTTGATGGTATTTTAAAGAACTCTCAGGTATTACATGAAAGGATGTTTTAGTTGCATTAGTATAGACTATTTTTACTTTGCCTAGAAGAAGATGATTTTGCATAAAAGATTCAACGGCTCTACTTGTATTGTAATAATACTTGCTTTACAATGATAACCGGTAACATATATTCAGACTAGGTGCATACTCACTTTAAAGACTCTTCCTAATAAATGAATGTAAAACCTTTTATAAAATTTATTAAAACAATATACGTTGTATAATTAAATTCGAAGGTGTACTTATTTTTATTTACTTTATTTCTCATATTGCTTTTAGTTTGTTATTATATTCATGTCAAAAACCTTTGAAATCAGGTCACAAGAAATGTTTATTAAATTTTTTACATAAACACAGTACAGATTCTCAGTTTGCATGTTTTAATTAACCTTTGAGTATTGTGAAGTGATATAGATATCCCATAAATAATGGTGTGTCATCCAATAATAATAGTAATAAGGGAACACTGCTGGAGTGATAATTTTTTGCACACTTGACTGAATACAAGTTTTTAATAATACACCTATAATAATATTTAATTCTCAACTGTTGAATTATTAAGGTAAATGTACCATATTACGGGATGTTTAAGCATAACGCACGTTGAATTTTTTACGCCTAAGTCTTTAATTATCGTTATATTTAAGAACTAACAACTGATTTAAGAACTAACAACGAGAATCATAATTAAAGAAAATAATTAATTGAAATAGTTTGAAAAAGCTTTAAAATGATTAATTTATTCATTCCAATCAATATTTTTACATATTTAAGTATGATAAACTTACCAGTAAACTAAGAAGACCTTAACAATCCAATAATGTCACTTTACGTTTACAAACAACATATTTGTAATAAAACAAGATGTTAACTGATCAATCACTTTATCGATCGATATGAGTATTTAATTGTTATTAGGTTTGTTTAAAGTCGATTTTTTTTGTTCATATTTTAGTTCTAGAGACTGTTACTTTTTAATTTATTAAGTGTTTCTTATTTTTGGAATAAAATCAAAAACTCTCGGAATAACGTACTACCCCGTAATAATGTGCATTTACCTTATTAGAAGTGTGATTGGTAAAATCGTTCGTATAATAACGCTATTGAATTCCTTTTTGAAGGGACATTATGATATATCTTTTTTTTTCCACTATGTATATATGATTGGTAATTTTAATATATAATGACTAATAGCTCGTTTTGTAGTTAAGCAATAAAAAATAACTTGAAAAAAATCTGTAGAGTTTCATAGGGGACATCATGTTCTTAATAGCCTATTTAGATTCTAAATGGTGAGGAATAACACTTTAAATAAGAAAATGCGACGTTATAATAATAAATGCATTTAATCGAAAGGAAATATGCTTAATGTTTATCGATAATTGTTGGTAATGTTTATCGTTAATTGTAAAAGTCATGAACACAGTCGAATGTCTTCTATTGCCCTTGATAACTTTTGGCTAAATCATTTTTCCGTTGTTTCCGTTGTTTAAGCGCGGTTTCTATCGATTAAATGCAATAATGAAATATTTTTAAGTCACATTTCCTCCGAAAGCTGACAATTTTCGAAAACATGGATTAGATGAAAAATGTTAATTTTTTTATGAGCATCAATTTCTTAATTTAAAGTGTTATTCTATATCTTAGCGTTAAGGATCTAAATTGGGTATTAAAGAAATTCGAAGAACTGGGTCAGATCTGATGTTAGAACATGATATCCCCCGTCAAACTGAGCAACTTTTTTTTAAGTTTTTTTTTATTGGTTAACTACAAATGATTCACCCTGTATATTTAGGGTGGCCCAAAAAAGCTGGTTTTTCTGTTTTCTGTTTTTAATTTAGTTTTTTTTTTCGTCAAGCATTAAATATACTTATAAAATAAAATCCATACTCCGCCAGTAGGTGCAGGTGGTTATTCCATATTTTTTTCTGTATGTAAAAATTAAAAGGGTCTTTCATTTGCATATGGTGTTATGATATTTTTTCGTGGATATGTATAAAAATAATTCAATATCCAATAGATAAACACATATCATGCACAAAGCACAATGAGTGCTTTCATATCCTCTGCTCGACACGCTTTAATCGAAAATATTACCTATTATTTCCAAATATGGACAAAATTATGGTTTCATAATATTACTTTTATGCTTTAAATAAATTTTATAACTAAAATTTTCTTGAGTTAATAAATATCATGAAGGATGCCGCAATTGCAAAAAAATTGAACGAATATATACTGAACCTCAGTAATTGAAATTGCCGGAAATTTTTATAAAGATTGTTCCCAACCATATTTCAACCGCTTTCTTGTTGTATTTGATTTGGTATAAGACGTTTTCTTATTTCGGGTGCGCAACAATATCATTCGGGTGCGTTTCAGTTAATTTGCTACAATAATTTTCAATTTATTAACATTTATTGAGAGTGGGTATGTTAATTGTTGTCTTTCTAAGCTTAGCGTTATTTCAAACATTTGAAAATTAATTTTTGTATATCCCTTATTATTTGTATATGCAATGTATGAAAATAAAGGATAGTATTCACGGTGTACTATAAAACAAACATCCACAAAAATTAAAAAAAGTAACATCTAAAAAGAAACAAAATAGAAATCCGACGAAATTCAACTTAAACCCACGCTTGGAATATTCCTCCATTATTAGCTGAACAATATTCAAGTTCAATATTCAACGATTTTTGAAATTTAACCGGGAATTTTCTAGCACTAGAGCATTTAGCATTGATTCTCTATTAGAAATGCTTTTGAAAATGGTCTGTATCTATGATACTTTGTTCCTTCGAGATACATCGAAATTGGCTTACACATATGGAAGTTCTGTAGAATATATTATTGTCTGATATACAGAGAAAACAGTGCACATGCTAGAAACATTTTTTCAACGCATTTCATTTAGATAATCAATATAGTTTGTATCAAATATTTGTAAAAAAAGTTTTCATTTCTAAAAAATTAAATCAAGCTCAATACAATCATTTTTAATAAACTTATTCGAGAACATATTTCAAATTGAACTCGAAATTATTATTATTTACTTTTGATTTACATTCATATTCAATCTCTTCGAATGTAAATGGATTAGAATTAAATATACCTACCTAGCTACAATAAACCTATGTCTGTAGTTCGGTTCGTGAAAATTTGCAATAGTATATTTTGCATAAAGTTATACAATGTACATGTACGAATAAATATACTACATGTTTCAGAATCAGTATACGAAATAGATAAAATTACTTTTCAAAAAGTATATTTTATTGGGCAAAACTAATTGTATTTACAAATTTTCTGTGATTTTGTAATTACAAACTCGACAAATTTGACTTTCAACAGAATATTCAACTACAACAGTCTTCAACTTTTACTTGTCCAAAATATGCTTAGATTTTTATTGAAAAATTATAATTGAAAAACATTTAACAGGCTTACATTTCGCTAAAGATCGATATTTCAATTTTAACGTGTAACGGACACATCTTTCCGTTAGCTATTAATTATTCAAATTATTAATAGTTCAAGGAAGGCTGTGCCGTTGCATTTACCATAACAACATAATTTTGAAGTTTCATTTTATTATTGAAGTTTCATTTTATTATTTATATTATAACCAGATTTCATCTTCCAGAAGAAGATTTATGAAGTCTAGACGCCAGAAAATTCATTCTTTCAGAAAGTTACATTATCAGCCAGTATCATGTGAACAATCCTTAATATTGTGAACAAAAGGCGAGCATAATTGAGCGCTATAACGCGGTAACCTTTGTTTTAAAGTAGAAATTGCCTATCAAAGCAAATGGGCATCTGCTAGTGATCTTATAAACAATACCCTTGGTGTTGAACACTCTGTTCTAAATACTTAAATATCTGTACAAAGTTTTTGGTAACAGACACATAGACATTTAAATACAAAATACAAAGTAACAGCAACTCCATACATTTATTTAGTATATGACTAGCTAGGCACTATACTTATTCCTAGGATGTAAGTGATGATTTACTAGTGCAACATACAAGTTACAACATACCTACCTTTTACTTACCCCCATTCATTTGTATAAGTGAGTATACCGATATTACATATTACATGTTCTCAAACTAAACTCTATCATTAACCCTTTTAACATTGTGGTTTGAGTTGAGACTTCACTACTATACTTATACTTACACTAACTTGTAATAATATTCTATGTACAGTACATCATAACATTAATAATAATCCTAGAGGATGACTTGTGGTAAACATACTTGGGGGTAATTGACAATACCACAGACTTTATTTTACGAAATTCATCTTTTTAGAAATATGTATCTACTATTTTACTTTAATAAGAATAATAACAAGAATAACTAACATGTATACGATAAATATATATTACGGGTATTATAAACTGGAATAAAAGTCAAATATATTTTCACCAAATATTTAAAAGGAAATAATAATAACCAAAATTTAAATATCATTTATTTTCAGTGTGCAAATATTTGTATCGGATGTTCAAACGAAATTGGGCAATTAATTAAGATGGGCATTAACTATTGAAGAATTAACTTGTAATCCGTTGTTGTTATACCATGTATATGAAATATACCAAGGTATACTAAGTTTTGTTCCAAGTTTGTCACGCTTAAAAATATTGATGCTATGAACAAAATTTTGGTAAAGGTGTTCATAAAATCACCTAATTAGTCCATTTCATGTTGCCTGTCTGTCTTGTCTGTCAGCCCGTCTGTCATCACGATAACTCAAAAACAAAAAGTGATATCAAGCTGAATTTTTTATAGCGTGCTTGGAACGTAAAAAGTGAGGTCGAGTTCGTAAATAAGCAACAAAGGTTAATTGGGTCTTGTGTCCGTCGGATCCATATTATAAACCGTTAGAGATAAAACAAAAATTGTAAAAAATTTCTCTATCAAAAATTAAAAGACTTTTGTTTGAAACATTTTTTCGTAAACATCACTGTTTACCCGTGAGAGCCCAAATTGTTTAGTATTTGTTATATGGGAATATCAGTTATATATGTGTGACAAGAATGTATGTGTAATGCGACAGAGTAGATAATCAACACTGTCTGTACATGGTATTTCAACAATTAACTCAGTCAATTCTTTGTTTTCGCTTGTTTTAAGTAAATTTATACTTGCTTGAGTACATACCTATACAAAACTACAACAAACAAATTTAGTCCTATTCAAACGCCCTGATTCTAAACTTAACATGCAATAACTTCGTCCTCTTACACTTAATGTTTTACTTTACCAAACTACTCATCTTAATTTTTAAAAAACAACAACAAAAAACAGGATAAATTTATTTGTTAAAAATAAACACAATATTACGGTTGCAGAAAATATGCTTGCATAAACTCTAAAATTCGATGACACCTTTTTTGTGGACATACTGTAAGAAGGAGTTCATTAATTACATATTATAATATGTATAATAATGATATCATTTGGGGTTTGAAAATATTATTATAATGTCTTGACATCTGGTGATAAAAAGTTCAACTACATTATATAGATATACTTATTATATCACAATTATTTGTTTACTTTACGGATTATATTTTGATTGTATATTAAGTAAATTTAATGTAACCAATATGGAAGATTAACTATAAATTTATAATCTCTCCAGTTTAATATTCTGTATCCAATAACAATAATATTGTGTTTGGTGAGAGCCCGAAAACTTTTATTGCAGTTTAGTTTGTTAATGAATTTATGATAATTAATCAAATTAAGTCGTAATGAAATTATATAATATTTTTTGGGTATGACCAACGGTTTAGCTACCTTACAAAGGAGCAGGCGGTGTTCAAATTATTGTTCTTCTTCGAAATTATTAATTACCCATTTAAAATTCACAAGGTATAGAAATTTTTTATTGCTAAAAATACACAATATTTACAGGCCTGCAACTTCGTTATACTTGATCCTTTGGGACTTTACCATGGCTCATTATTCAAAATTTAGACTGAAAGTATTTTAAAAAAAATTAGTTATTTCATGTAATTTAGAAATTCAAGCAAAAAAACAGAAAAAAATGTATGACAGAAATTTGAAAAAATTCGCGATGGTTTTGTGTTTAAATAAAAAACGCTTCTTATATTCTAAGAATTTTCTAGGAAGACAATAGTTTCCACTTAAGAAATTAACGAAAATATCTGTAATTTAATGCGCAGTTGTGCATTGAAAAAAAAAATTTTCTAATTCAAGTTATATGTTTCCTTTTACAAAATACGAATCATTTACGAAAAATATAGGGTTCTATTAGAAAAAATGAAGTCGGCTAACATTAAATCTAGAATCTTTCATCCACATAAATATTAACACGCATTCAGAATTAATTCTTTGCAAATGCCATGTTTAAAAAAACACTCTGTATATTTCGTTTACTATAAATACTCTTAATTTCTTTGACATTTTTTAAGATAATGACGCTAATATATTACATTATTTTGTTTTTTAAATATTGATTATCTTATTTAACCCCTTAATATGTTCTTAAAAACCGATTTCACCAGGGACTAAAACTGTACTAAGTACCAAAAACAACCCATTACTTCAGTATCACTTCTCTGAAAACATGATTGATTTTTTTTTCATTATACAAGTAATTTCATAAATAAAATTTCTGGTTGTTCTTTCTACACAGTTTTACAAAGTAAGTACTAGTTACAAGAAAATATGTTCTTTACATGATGGCAAATAAACATTTTCTTGGTTCAATGTATGTATGTTCATCTATTCGGACTTCGGAGTAGCTTCTAAACTACTCCTCATAATTTGACAAATGAGGTATTGTTATAAGCACCTTGATCGCCCTCTGATTAAAGAATGTGTAGCATCTCATTAAATTGAATATGGCGCCCTCTAGAGAAAATAAAGATAGAATCGAAAAACAAATTTTGTTTTAATTATAGCGTTATCAAATTAAAGAGTGTAATTTGCACTTTTCAAAAATTTATATATATTGTAATCACGAAATTGTAACCGCAAAATATTTTAAAATGTATGTATATCATAATTTGACAAATGAATAATCTTTAAAATCGTCTTGATCGTCCGCTGGTTGTAGGCTATGTTCGTTCACATTAAATTGATTAATTGGGCGCGGAGCTATGATACCACTTTTCAAATATATATAAATAAAAAAAAAATCGTTTAAATAAAATAGTTCAAAAACTAAAACCCCGACAATTACAGAATCCGGCTCTTAAAAGTATGAAAACAAGAAAATATTTTCATCTGAAATTGTTATGAAAAGTAAAATTGTCATTTCAGTCGGGGGGACCTCTGAGATAAAAACAGTTTTCTACAGGACCGAAAAGAGGTCCCCCGATTGTAATGACGATTTTACTTATCATAACAATTTCAGATGAAAATATTTTCTTATTTTCATACTTTTAAGAGCGCGATTCTGTGTCTGTGCGCGATTCTGTGCACAATTTTCGTGGCTTTAGTTTTCGAAATTTATTTAATTAATCAGTCGAATACTTATTTTCTTGAATTAAGTATTGAGATCGTTGAATCAAGGAAATATTTAGTTGTTATAAGAACATTAACAGCGAAGTAAACGCATTACTCCAATTCAGTACTATTTTATTTCCATGAACCCACACCGAGTTTGTTACAAAATTTTGAGAATTCATTTAATATGTAAATAACGTCCGTTAACTTAATAATCTAAAATAAATTTACTTTCCTATTATCTTTATTTCACATTGAATTTCTCAAAATTCTGTGTTAAATATAAATTATTCCTGTTAATTGACATTGTAAAAAATTTTACATACAAAATGGTATTGTAAAATTTCTTTACATACAAATAATACATAATAAAATATACAAACAATAATTTTCACTTCCTTTGAAAAGTGTCTCAAACAAAATTTTGAACAAAACAATGGGGTATTATTGACCCTTACTAAAACATATAGTACCGTATTATATGACCTGTAATAAATATTAATTTTAATATAGTTCTCTTTTAACAATATTTTTCATAATGCCACAGAGAAACAAGAAACATAAATGGTTCCCTTGACAAATTGTGTACACATATAATACATACACCGAGCTTTATATGTAGCTTTTTAGCTATTGTCGACATATATAATGACATGTTTCAAGAATGTGTGGAATATATACCTAGTACGTATGTAACATAACTGTTTTATAATGGTTATGTTTTAACTAAAACATATCACTAATATCTTGTATGTGTTCTGGATATTTTACAAGGTGGACAAATAAAATGCATTAAATTCATTAATTTTAAACTTAAATATACAGAATTACGCATAAAACAAAGATAGATTTTAATGGAACTGAGAAATATATTTGTAATAAATAAAAAAATTTTTAACAAAAAAAAAAACTATTTCTATAAATACTTATAATATAATTAAAATTATTGTTATTTGACTTCCTAAATTAATACTTTAAATTTTCCGAATAACGAATGCACAAAAGTACAAACCGTATCGCGAGATAAAAAAGGGAAAAAAATTCAACCTAACATTACCAATGCACAGAAATTCAAATAGTATTGTGAGAAAAAAATAAAGAAATCCATTTAACACGAAACTAATTATACTTCTTACTGCAAGGTAGCGTAACACAAAACTAATATTTATAATTAATCACTAAAACAGTTATTTCAATTTTCAAATAAATATAATTTATAACGAAAAGAACCCACTTTCTATCGGGTGTCCCATGACACCTCTCGTTCTTTTTTTCAATTAATTTTTTATGATTATAGTCAAATTCTTCGAATATAAGTAGAGAATTTTGAAAAATTATAAATCGTGCAGTCATTTTTTGATACTAAATGTTCTGATTAAACATAAGTTCAAATCTGTTTCCCAAAAATAAAAAAAAACAGATGACATGATATTCGAAAACGTAGATAGTTTAAAAGAGTATACGGATTAATAACAATTCAACTTGTCGGCTAGCTTTATTTACTAACATCAAGTGTATATAAAACGTTATTGCCGTGTAACATTTACACCTGACACCATTTTATTATTTATCAATAACACAATATTTTCCCATCTATTAGGAACGATAATTGTTATTTATTACCAAAGTTTATGGATATTTAATTGAATAAAACTGACTATATGTAGGCATAAATAGAAATACACCCGTTACATAATAGAACGTAAACCAAAGATATCGTATGTAAGGTAGGCTATACAGAAATACATATAGTAAAGAGATTCTATTGTTTTGATATACATTCAATGATTCAACTATTTATGATATATGTATACATCATACACATACCGATTGTAAGCTATCTCGTTAGCCATATAAAAAATATGAAGTAAAAAGGGTTTTTTTCATATATGTAATACGTAAACATATATGGTCAGTTCCTATAAGTGGAAGGCGTTCGGACTAAGTGAAACAGATAGTGTATCGTTCTCTCACTCTTCCGATCGCATTTGTCAGCTCTGCGCATGTATTCATATTGAAATAAAGTAAAAATACTTTCAAACAATTGTCTAACGATTGAATTTAAAATATAAATTCACTGATACAAAATCACTGAAGTTAAATAAACGAACTCATTACTTCTATGAAATAGATTTATTTTAGTTTAAAGGCATGCATTTTATTGATGGAAAATAAAATTGTACTTAGTTGGAATATATAATCGTGTAAATAATGCGAATCGATGAATTAATAGAAAACTTCCTTGCGTTTGTCATGTCTAGTCTATATGTAATTGAGAAAACTTCATGAAGATTGTTGTTACCAGTTAACAGAGAGTTTGAAATAAACATATTGATCATTTTTATAACATTTACTGTACACTGAGGTCACTAAAATCAATAGTAATCCATTTGCCACTCAACCCCGTTCAGTAGTTGTATCACTTTCGCGGCACCATACGCCATATATGATGGCGATGAGTTCGAGACAACCTCATATCGGTTGGTATTAGGAATTTTTTCAGGGTACAACTTCAAATGATGAGTATGATCGGCCAGTTTGTGTTCTTGTATACACATATACAATCCGTCTTTTTCTTGTTCATAAGAACGTCCGTAAGAGCTCTTCTTACTTCATCTATATATATATATAGGAGACTTTCTATAGATATAGATAGATAGATAGATAGTCACTCATAACGATATCTCTGGAACTATAAGACCTAGAGACTTGAAATTTGGCAGGAATATTCCTTTTGCCAAGTAGAGGTCAGCTAAGAACGGATTTTACAAAATTCCACCCACAAGGGGGGTTGCGGGGGTGTTCATGAATAAAAAATTCATATTTTTCAATTATGGCTTTTAATAGTTCAAAACTTGGTCAGAATGTTTTAAATTACATTTAGAAATTTTTTTAACCTTCGGAGGGTAGAAAGGTGTAGCGAGAAAGTGGGAAGGAAATATCGAATATTTACAAATATACCTAAGTGGGGTATCAAATAAAAGAGCATGACGTGTACATTACAAAACTGTTATCCAACGCAAGGAAATGTGGAGGGAGGGGTGCAAGTGGGGATGTCGCAAAGCGGGCGGGTAACAGCTAGTATAATATAAATGGCTAACGATATGGTTTACAAATTTGATATATCTACATAGAGTAAAATTTGTTTATTTGAATCAAGTTTAGGTATACATTATAAAGTCAGTTTCTATACACAACAAATCTAAAATGTGTTGGTGGTTTATTTTGAATGTAAAATGTATCTATTTCGGTACATACAGTAGGTACACATATTAAATTTTTGATAGAGAATCATCACTTTCATCCCGAAAATAGAACAAACCTAATCTATCCATATCTATCTCATTGAAAAGAATCTAAATTTTCAATTACAATATTTGAACTGAACAAAGAGACAGACAAGAAAGTAAGTGAATCAAAACTTGCAAGTAGCAATTTAGTTTTTTACAGCGACATTTCTATGTTTTTCAAATATCATATCTTAATCTAATTCTTATCATTTAAATTTTTAGTCTCTAAATAGCTCATAAAAAAAGAAATTTAGTTCATTTTTTAATAATTACCAAAAGTACACTGGCAACGTAAAGATGAGCTATTTACAAATCTTTAGAATAATTTATGTGTACCTTCAATCTCTTAGTCTAGTCGCCAATTTGAAAATGATTTAAAATAGAGACACTGCTCTAAAAAAGTTGTGCGCCAGCTCGTTGAATTCGGAATGATGCTCCTCGCGTCATTTTTACGTTAAACGCTGAAAATTTTGGCGAAGAACTATACATTTTTTTTTTAAATTAAAATCCATTTATTTTACCATTTGTGAAACTTGTTGACTGTTTTATCCACCCAATTCCAAATATTGATGGTGTACTTCTCGCTTCTTGTATCAGTAATCGATTTTTTAAGGGATCGATCATTATTTCGAATTTACTAGTAATTATTAGTAGAATGGAAATATTTATCTCAAACAAAAAAAGACTCAAAATATTACTCATTTATCATAGATCATTTGTTATAGATCATTTATTAAAGGAGTGTACGAATTTTCTATTAAATAATTGTATAAAATTTCAATCTGAGTGAAACAAAATTTCGAACTGATACTTAAGTTTCAAAATTATTTACTATATAATTATAAATAAACATCAAGTTAACTATGAAAGTAACGCACTCATATCAACAGATATCAAAGTTTAGTTTCTAAACTGGATTTATTGCCGATGGCTTATGAAATTATTGCATTGCATATACGAAATTGACAATTCATTTTAATATTTTGACGGCAATAACTGACTTAATAAGAAAGTTGTTGGTATGGTTTGTAAAGTCCAAATCCACCATTGCTTGTATATGCATATAACTGTGTATCCAACCATTCATCCTTACGTTCTCCAAACTAACAACATAAACACACAGAAAAAGTATCAGAACAACACAGAATATTAGATATTTATAAACCAAACTTTATATATAACGTATATAGGATGTGAAGAAAAATAGTGCAAACCAATTTATAGTAGAACTTCATCAAATTTAAAGCCTCTATTATAATAGAAAACAGTTATCTAAACAAACTTTATTATTTACGAGATTCTATCACAGATGTTTTTAGTTGATCATGTATGCTCAGGCTATCTAAGCATAATGGGCAAATTCAAATTTGCATTTTCATATCACTAGGAAATTCAAATTTTAACAAGCCATGCATAGGGTGTAATAGGACCCTTAAGGTCCACACAAATAATTTCCTTGCTTAATAAATAGTTTTAAAAAATAAAAATAAAACTCGGCCGACTCAAAACGATTTGACATTCCTGTTAATATGTTTCAATACACAATTCAACGAAGTCGATATCATTTTTCGTTCGTACGTACATATATACGCACACATATTTCTTCTCCAAATTGGTGTTAAGGCCTTGTCCTGACCATGAAACTTAAAGGTATAATGAAAATTTCGATTTCGAAAATCGGACCCATTACAATATCTTCCTATACTGGGAACTCCTACAATGAAAAATATGTTTCATGTTGGCTATAGGTCGAAAAGAAGGTAAGGCTAAAAGATTCTGGTTAAGAAAAGGAGTGTAATTTATTGATAACTCAATGGGGTCATTAACTCGCGACGGAGTAAAAAAATTTAACGTTAGCAATGTCTTCATTCTTTAATTTGCACCACTTTCTCTTATATGAATATATGAAATTTGTTTTACACCCTAAATAAAATTAAACTTATTTTTAAAATATCAACAAGTCTTAATTAAATAATAACATTTTTGTTTTTGAAACAAACCACCCACACTCTAAAGACAAATACAAGTCGAATAAATTTTAACTAGGAGATATTTAAATAAATACTAAGATTAAGCGCAATTTTTGTCATCAACAAGCTTATTTTGGAATCAACTATCAACAAATTTTTCACATATAATCTTTTTCTGTAGATTATCACTCAAATAAAAATATTTTTATTAATGAAGCAAATAATAATTAATATAACAATTTAAAAATGTTGGCTTCATTTTTTTGACATCCTTTACAATGATTCCGTGTATATGGATGGTTATATACCAGAACGTAAAAGTTTGTTCGTACATACCATGTTACATTAAATTAAAAATTTATTATTGTGTCCAAAAAACAAAATACAAAAGATGTTTTTCTAAATAAATGTAATAGTTCCGGTATTGTCTTATGTTTAGAGATAGTACAATAATATGCAATAAAATATTTGCTCACGTGCGGGTATACTAGGTCAAACGGAAAAGGTTGTTGAATCAATAACATTTTAAATTCAGTGCAATTGCTTTTGTCCTGTGTGTTTATCCAAGGCTGTAGAATCGTTCATAAATGTCAAAATTTGTCGAAGCACGAATGTTGCTTTTGATTGGTGCAAATAATTTCAGATTATCGATCTAGCACTGTTTAAGTTGATCTGAATGATTTTAAGAAAAATTGTTTAGAGTAGAAAATCATTTCGACTTTGAATAGGTTCCAGGGTTGTCAAAAAAGCCGTAGTAATGTAACCTTAATTAAATTTAATCTGTTAATTTTTCGCCTGCAAAGAAACTCTTCGATGTCGAATTGCTGGTATTTTTCTATCTGTTGTTATCTGAGAAACTCTGTATATTAGCTTATGTAACATACAACACACACTTACATGAAAAATGCATGCGAAAGTGATGAGATAGTTTACAGGAACTAAAATTGGACCTTGACAGTCACAGTTTGTCAGCTCACACACAGTTCCTCCAACGGAATTATTAATTCCTATTTTGTTATAGTATAAGTCCATATATTAACTACGCTCTGCTATAATAGAAATGAGAATGGTCTATGAATTAATAAATATTATATTTTGTAGCCTTATGCATTGGCTTAGTTAATTTTCACTTGAGAAACTACCGCATTAACACCCAGCACACTCGGTAGTAACTATATTCCTTTCGTACCCTGGCACATTACAAATATAACACTTAGTTTTTTTACTTTCAAGAAATTTTGCCGAAAATTTAAGGTATTAAGACAAATATTTATTTGATTCTTTAAAGAATTTAATTGTATAGTTACTTTTAGTTTTTACTTTATGAATTAATTGTAGTTTTAATTTAAAAAAGACATACTTCTGATTTAGTTGCCAACTCAATATGTGCGTACAGTACGTGCGGTTTGATCAGGATATTTATTTAGACATAACGTAGTAATTCCATTGCACTTACTTTTAATTACCTCTGTTATCTTTCACAACTCAATTTTTTTATATGATAACCATAAAATTTTGACAAAAAATACTAGTCTACAATGACTTACACTCTCACGAAACTTCGTGAGTGGCTTCATTTCAGTGTAAACTACAACATTTTTATTTACGAAAACTTTGAAAATTAGAGCGTTAGCATAATAAAACATATAGTCGTGAAACTGACATGTTTAAGGCGTAGATCTAAGAAAACGCCTCATGAAATATGAAGGCCAGTTTGTACATTTAATTTTACTTATATTTGTTAAAAAATTGTGTAAAAATTAGCCGGTTATTCATAAATTTTCATAGCCCCGTTTTTCAGACAAACGGCCGAATATTTTTTATGCCACTGTTATTCTCTATTATTATATTACTATATTTTGTATTCAAGAAAAAATCACGCTTGTTCATATTTTTTCAATAGGTCGTTTATAATTGACATGTTTCCCGTCTTCGCCATATTGAAAACTCCACAATTTCAAAGTTTTCGTAAATGTAAATGTTGTAGGTTACACTGAAATGAAGCTACTCATGAAGTTTCGGAAGTGTGTTAATCACGAAACTATACCCCCTCTTTGAACTGCAGACTATACAAATTGACAAATATTTTTGCATTTTCTCCAAATTCATGGCAATCTGATCCGATTGAATCGATTTTTAGTTTCCTAGGTAACCTACATTATGGTTATTAGTGTCGTTTTTTTTGTTTCACTTTTTCTGGTTTTATTTCCCAACCAGTAAACAAATCAGAACGAAACGTGCGATAAGGAACATAATACCAAAAAAGCATTGCTTTATTCTATTTCTTTCAAAAATAGCACATTCGTTATCAATAAACAACATTTATTACAAACAAAAAAATTAACATATAATGGATATAATAATAACTTGTTAACAAAGTCAATGCCATATAAACAGAATAAGAATGGTACATCACAAGACCTACTCTATATTGTCATATACGAATAACTTAACAGTCAGTATACAATAAACAAAACTTGTTATTTCCGACTTGAACTTCCTTTAAACTAGTCATCATCATTCACTCAGTTGGTTGGTTGTATCAGAATATTGTTGTGTGAATGCATTAGGATTGCCTTTTTTTCGAGCATTTCATTCCCTTTATTTTTATTTCGGGTATTAAAATATCAACTGCTAGATCATTTTTGAGTAGTATTGTGGTTTACTTAACTTGTTATTTTAGGCAAGTAGTTATTGGTTTGAGAATGATGCTTGGTTATTATTATCATAGTTTTCTAGCAAATTTTTGTATTAAAATATCGATAGACATTTCAATTAAAAACTAGACGTCTTTCGAATTTTATAAAACATCTATTAGATCAAAAAATATTACAAAAGTACCTGGATGACCGAGCTTGCTCCGTGTTTTTGGAGTTAAAAAGACACAAACATTATCACTAATATAAGAACTATTTACAAGTGAAAACAAATAATTCACTGAGTTAATTGTTGAAATACCATACATAGATAGTGTTGATTACTTTACCACATTACACATACATACATGTCACACATACATAACTGATATTATATACTACATATAATATCAGTTATGTATATAATACATACCATAAAATTTACGCCTAATTTGCGCTCTCACGAGTAAACAGTCATGTTTACGAAAACATTTAACACTTTTATTCTATCGTATTACATTTAAATTTTTGTTCTATCTCTAACGGTTTACAAAACCCAATTGACCTACATTGCTCTTTTGCACTTTTTACGCCCTGAGTACGCTATAAAATTGATATCTCTTTTCATTTTTGAGTTATCGTGTTGACAGACAGACGGACAAACCGACAGACAACCGGAAATGAACTAATTAGGTGATTCTATGAACACCTATACCAAAATTTTCTGCGTAGCATCAATATTTCTAACCGTTGCATACTTGGGACTAAACTAAGTATACCTTGCATATTACATATATGCATGGTATAAAAATGCCTCCACCCAAATACCAAATTGAATAAAACGTAATGTACCTCATTTCGTTAACTGCGATTTACGTGTATCACCAATTACGTGTATCAAGCCAAAATCTTGTTCGAAATACACGAAATACCGGAAATAGGAATTAGTAAATGAAAAATTGATATCATTGATTCATGCCCCGATTTTTGAAAGCGTTAAGAGAATCCGCGGGTCAAATCACTAAGAAAACGCGGACAGATAAAGGTGCAACGAATTTGAAGCGAACCGCCAATGTCCATTATACAATGGCATTTTAAAATTCTAAAGTTGATCAGTGACGGCAACCCTACTTCATATATACTGTAAATATGATGAAAAAAAGGAGAGCTATATGACATATAACCTCTTAACATAATTTCATAATTATGGTTGGAATTATAATGTGTTAAATACATCATTTCATCAGAATGTATACAGGAACTTTCAGTCAGACATAGATGGTGGCAAGTGCTAATGACAATTTTATTATTTCATTATTTGAATTTAATTTATTACATAATCTGATAATATATTATTATTCTACATATTATTAATTTTATCAAAATCTACAATCCACAGTATTTGAATATGAATCGCGTATCACTACACAACGAAGGGGGAAATCGAAAGCTCGTGAAACTTTGGATGTCTAGTAATAAATATTCAATGTTTTAACCTTCAAACTTCAAACAAAAAAGGAGGAGGTTATCAACTCGACTGTATTTTTTTTAATTTGTGCTATCTCAGAACTGGGTGAACCCATTTTGATGATTATTTATCTATTTGAAAGCTGGGGCTTCCCATGGGATAGCATTTTGATCCAGTTCTGATAACGGCATCCGTGCAAAAACCATAATAGTCCTAAATTTGCAAGAGGACGAATAACTCAATATCACGCCAACCGATTTCGATGATTCCTTTTTTAGTGACAAATTAGTTAGTGTACAACAAAATAAAAAACAACCTTTAACAAAAAGAAAACCGACTTCAAAAGAAAAACTTTTCCAAAACAAATTAATATGCACTACAAAGTAAAAAATAGCGATAATATAATGTAGTAAAATTAATGTTAGTTTTGGAATCGGTGTCAGCCAACCTAATGTAGCAAACTGTTCTGTCAGAGTTGTTTCCTTGGCTGAAACCGACTTCAAAAATAACAATAATTTTAACTAAAATATATTATCGATATTTTTTACTTTTTAGTGCATATTAATTTGTTTTGGAAAAGTTTTTCTTTTGAAGTCGGTTTTCTTTTTGTTAAAAGTTCCTTTTTTTTGATAGAAAGTTTTTGTTTACGCCCCGAACAATAAAATGAGAATTTTTATGAAATCTTAAGTTTTTTGGTGGGCGTTTAGGGTCTCTACAATGCTTGAATATCTTTTAAGCTTTTTATGTTTTTAAACGCGCGATGGTTATAGTGAAAATATTTAATAATGATATCGTTATATTCGTCTTAAAAATACAAATGATAATTTGTCAAAAAACTAACCAAACCTATGGATTAGGATATCCAAATAAAGAAAATTAAAAGGGCATCATAAAAATTTAAGATTTGAGTTGGTCTAGATTATAATGGACTGTTGAAGTCTCTATATAAACTACTGGACTTGTTTCTTTAGTTTGTTTAGATTTTATTTAACGCAGCCAGGTTTTTTTAAATATTAATTTTATTAAAATGTGATTACTCGCATCTCTAATTTCATTGTTTCTATTACGACAAGCGTTTCTACTTCCATTGTGATATTTCTATACTAGATATAAGTTTTGTACAAAATAATAAACACTGAAACACTCTTCAAAACTTAAAATGATGATTAAATGTAGATGAACAACTCGTCGTAGTATGAATTTAGTATCTAACTATATAGCATTTTCATTTTCAGCATATTACGTATAAACTTTCAACACATCTGACATTAAGTTTGTTAATAAATTTCATGACAATTAATTATACAACAGAAATTAAAATTTTATAATAATGAAATTGGTATTGTTTCTAAAATAAAATTTTATTTACAAAAATAAAATTCATATGCGTATACCTTTTCCCTATTATCACATTTTCTAAACTTTTCATTTAAAAAAAAAGTTATTTCCTTACCTTTTTTCCACTATATAAAATGGGAAAAACTACACTGTAGGTATATTATAATGAGAAACAGAATTCAAAAAAGGAAAATGTCAAAGAATATTATTCTTCTTTGGATTGTTATATGTATTGTAATGAATGTTACCTTCCGTTCCTTTCTTCTTTTCAATAAGAAAGCAAAAGGTTTTGATCATCGAAAATTCAATATTTGTGAAGAACATTTCCTTACATAGAAATTACAATATTCAATCAATTTTAATTCTCTATACAATAAATTTTTGAATCTTCTAATGGGCATAAGGATGTCTCTATGAAGTTTACATCACTGCAAAAAGATTTTCAGACGTTCGTTCTTAGTGTTATTTGTAATTAAGGTGTTTCGATAACAAAACGTAAGTGTTAGCAAAAAACTGAAATTTTGTGCGTCAATTAATGAGTAATATGCCTTTGTATAAATTTTTAATCGATTCTCTGTGCGATCTACGATAAATTATTTACTAAAAACAACCGTTTTTACAGGGTGTATGGAGAAGTCGTAATAAATGTTGGTTTTTAGGCAATAAGTGCATTTAAAAATATTACCATTAACATAAAAACTTTTATCAATATTCCTCAAGTTCGAAACTATAAAATTATACCAAATTTAAGAACTGTGTATAAAAATGAAAAACTTTTTTTGGTAAAAGCACTGACTTGGGAAATGATTTCTAGTAAACCGTACAGCGAATCGGTATGAATTTTTCACACCGATTCTGATTTCAGTTAAATATCTTAAAAAAATGTGACCCAAAACCCTGTATGACTGTGCAAAATTTCAATTCGATATTTTTATTAATAACGAAAATATGAGGATGTCTTCATCTTAAATGCGACACACTGTATATAGTACAACGAATAAAAAGTTTTTGTAAATAAAGTAAACTTGCTAACATTGAGGTAGAAATGAAAAGTATGAACTAAAATATTTGAATACAAGAATGACTTATCAAAATATAATACAGTGAAATATGATGTGCAAATAACATGAATCTAATAACAATTTATTAATGATGATAATTTAAAAATATTGTTAGACACATTTATGATCATGAATTATAAAAATTAACATACCTACATATGACACATCATATTTATAAAATATTACATTTTATTACAAGTCATTCTTGGACACTTATCATGTACTTGATGAGTGTAGGTACATTATAACGCACATAAAATATGGATGCCTTCTTTCTAAACTTTCATTTTTTTCATTTTGATGAATCGTTCAATCGACTATTTTTTTATTGTTTAGGACTTAGGTCATCATGAAAGATCGTTTATATTTACTTTTAACACATAGGTATTAAATTTATATTTACCATTAATAATGAATCAGTGGGTCATAGCTGTGTAGCTAAAAATAAAATTAAAAAATTTTGTGAATTAGTTAAGGCAGTACGAAGGCCAGGGCGATAAGTTTAAACTTGTGGTTGAAATTATGATTGTACCTTTTTTTAAACTTTGATGATAAACTTTGATGTCACTTCATGAATGTAGACGTTAAATCAGAATAAAATTTTTGATTATCAGTTTCGGTTTTCGAAATATCGGAAGCTAAATAATAAAACATAATTTTCGATATTTTAAAAATTGCTCCAGATATCGAAAAATTTTATTCTTGCTGCGTCTTATATAACATAACCATCAAAATTAACAACTTATTAATAATTAGCAACTACGGTGCACATACATCCTTAATTATTCGGACACAACGGGTTCTTTTTGTTTTCAATAATTTATTAAGATTTTAACTTTAATTTAAATAGCTTTTTTTATTTCCTCCGACCGGTTTTTAAGAAATATATGAAATCATATCATCCATCTACCGTTTCCCCGTAAGACCAATATTAAATATTTCCTCTTTTGAAGTCATTTATTTATTTAAACCTCCCTTCATTCTGCAAGGATTGTTTTCGTATCATTTTTAATCCTGCAAGGATTGTTTTCGAATTATTTTCATTATCATTATTCTCATGAACTCCAGAAAAAAAGAATTCAAAGCATATTTACAATTAACTATAGTAGTTATAGCTCATGCTTTTCAAAAGTTTTCTTTTTTTTTTTTTTTTTTTTTTGCATTGAAACAAAAATGTATACACCGGATATTATACACTCATATAGCTATAGCAGTATATGTAAGGGATATGTAAATGCAAACCCAGATAGCATGCTAAGAAAACAATTTAACCTGTCGTTAAAATAATGTGTTGTTGTTAATCTGCTAGTAATAATTACATGATCACCCCTTAAACAACCACTTCACAGGTAAAAAAAAAGTTTAAAAATCTAGAGAGGATGAATATATACACAAAAGTGAAGAAAGTCACCTTTTGCCAGTGTTTTAAATATATATATTGTCAAGATTCAAAAAGGAAAATGTATGAGATGGTCATCAAGGTCAAAAAGTCACTACTGAACTTGCCTTTACTTTTGATATAAGAAAATATTTAGCAAATTCAAGCACATTGTCGTAAATGTCCGACTGGTATTGATAAATGGGAAAATATATTACAGAAAATTTGGAAAATTTATTGAAGAAAAAGACCAAATTTGTTGAGTAGATTTGACTTTTTTATTAGATTTTAAAATTCGAGAGAATGAAATAGCTTGTTCTAAATATTTATAAAGACATTTACTTGGAATATGTCATATTCAAAATATTTCATCGAAACTTTCTCAAAATATCACCTTAGAAAGATCAATTCATAGTAAATTTGACAACATAGCTAGAACTATCATCACTCCTCATTGTCCAAATTTATAAAATTTGATCTCGTTCACTTGTTATAAATCTTATATGGCGAATAAAAAATAATATATAATTTTGAATTTAGTTTTCTCTTTGTAAAATGCATGTATTTTTTATTTTATTGTTAGCAAACTTCTACATATCGGCGATTTACGGACGGATGGACAACCAAAAATGAATTAATTAGATGTTTCTATGAACACCTATACCAAAATTTTTTTCGTAGCAACAATATTTTTAAGCGTTAGAAACTTGAGACTAAACTTAATATACTATGTATATTTCATATACACATGGTATAAAAATCGTGAATTATTATGAAGGAGGGCAAGGCATCCCCAAATGTATTCCTGTAACTATGAACCAAAATATTTTCCAAGGAATGAACCAAGGTATTTTTTTTCGAGAAACAATTTTATACATTACTAAAATTTTGATAATTTATTCTCAGCGATCAAGTCTACTATATTCTACTATACGTATGAATTGAAAAATATTTATTCTATGGCTACTTTATATATTTATTATATTTATTTACTAGCTGTGAACTACCCGCTTTGCTGGGCAACATCCCCACTTGCACGCCTCCTTCCACATTTCCTTGCGTGGGATAACAGTTTTGTAATGTACACGTCATGCTCTTTTATTTGATACCCCACTTAGGTATATTTGTAAATAATCGATAATTCCTTCCCTCTTTCTCGCTTCACCTTTCTACCCTCCGAAGGTTAAAAGTAGATACAAACAATATATCTTTGAAGCTGGTTGTATATCGTGTCAATATTTGAGCTTAATCGATGCACAACTTTTTTAGTTTTTGAAGCATATCCCTTTCAACCCCTATTTCAACCCCTTACTCTACTATAATATGGATGTATTATACATAAAAACCTTCCTCTTTAATCACTCTATCTATTAAAAAAAGCCGCATCAAAATCCGTTGCGTAGTTTCAAAGATTTAAGCATACAAAGGGACATAGGGACATAGGGACAGAAACAGCGACTTTGTTTTATAATATGTAGTGAAGCTACTTTCTACGGCAGATCAGATACTGATTAATATCCTTCGACAGAAGTTAAAAAAAACTAAAGCATTTTAATGTGCCGAAGGTAATGTTTATCTTGACAACTTTCCCCATTTATAAAAAAATTTAAATTTTTTAATTTCTATTATACATGGTTCTTTGTTATAACGTTTTGAATGAAGTGATTATTATTATTATTATTATTATTATTATACGAACCCAAGAGGAGTAAGTGTACTACGTTAAAATTAAATACGTATTTGTGTTATAAAATGTAAAATGAGTTCTTTGTGTGTTCAAAACATGTACAACACACATACCACATATAATACATACATACACTTAAATACACATACACAAACACAAAACAAAAGGAAATAATAACAGTAATCTTCATATAAAATGCATAACAATTCTTCTAACTTGTTTTTCATTGTGTTTCGCCTTAATGAAGTATTACAATTTTTTTTTTTTTGTTGTGTTTTGCTGATGATCTGTGAACAAAAATCAAGATCCACTGTAGGTTTTAGTCAAATCATACGTATTTCAAGCTTAGAATTAGAGAATATGTTTGAAATTTGTGGAGAGACCAGTATGACATGGAAAATGAAGAAAATAATAAAGACAACAAATATATAAAAAAATTGTGCTTAAAAGACTTCACAAACAGCAATAGTAATCCTAACATGGAGGTACAGTAATAAAAATATTTAGCTGTTAGCAATAATTTCGAGAAAAGGAACTTAGGGAAAGAAGGGTGAAAAGAAAATGATAATAGCAATTTGAAAAAAATTTATAGCGAATCAAAACTTTTAACTTCATCGAACCTTGAGATTTGAAGAAAATTATTTCGTCATTATGAGAAAAATAACAAAAATCGAGAGGATTCTTGGGCCACCCGGTAGAAACTACATACCTTTGGTATCTTGGTACATTATAAATATAGCGCTTACTTTTTTTATTTACAAGATATTTCACTGAAAATTTATGGTATTGATTTTAGAAGTCAAATACTTGTTTGATTCAAAGAATTTAATTTTATAGCTACCTACTTTTAGTATTTACTGTATAAAATAATTGTAGTATTAGTTTGAAAAAGGCATACTTCTGATTTAGTAGTCAATACAATATGTGAGTACATTACGTTTGGTATGACTAGGATATTTATTATGACATAACATAAAAATTGCATAGTACTTACTTTAAATTGTCTCTGTTTTCTTTAACTTTTGATAACTTTCACAACTCAATTTTTTTATATGATAAAACATAAAATTTTGACAAAAATTACAAATTGATAGTTACAAAAAAATTTTTGCTTTTTCTCAAAATTTACTTAATCTAACCTTGAGATTTGAAGAAAAATATTTCGTCATTGTGACAAAAATAACAAAAGAACCTTAACTAAACTTTAATGGAAAAGTAGGACCGAAACTGAAAATAATTGGTTTGCATCTCGTGAACAACTACGGTCGTTACATAGAACTAATTTTGGTTTAATATTTTAAACCCAAAAAATATAAAACTGAAAGGTGGAAAACTGTGTAAGAAAATTCTATTCCGACTACCGTATTGCAGTTATAAATTGGCAGTAAATCAAATACAATGGTAGTATCAGAAATCTCGTTTTTGAAATGTTTCAACAGTATATCGTTAATGGCTTCTATGAAACTTCTTCTTACGGAACTTTTGTGGTACAATTTATTCACCCACTTACCTGATTATTTTTTCTCAACGTATTTGACGAAAAAAAATTGTATAAGAAAATTAAGTGGTATACTCTTAAATATCTTTGTTTAATAAAATTTTTATGAATATATTTGTGTAATATGCGTCAAAAAATTGTTTTTTAATGAATTTTATTGCACAGTGTGTCCCTCACATAAATTTAACACTTCAGAAATTGATATTTGTTTTGTCGGTGACATTGTTCCTGTTAACAGATCTAAAAAAGTTAACATGACCAAACAATAATATACTCTGCATTTATAAGATTTTTGTTTTTTGAGTTACTATAAGTTTTTTAATGTGATAGGTTAGGTTAGATTAGTGTGGCTGTCCTTGGGTGGGAGACGCTCAAATCATAGGCTCCATTGTGATACCGAAAAGTGGATTTGCCCATCCACAACCACTACTTCATGAATCATTTGGACCTGTTTAAGGAAAGCAAGAGTTTTTTGACGTAAACGATCTTCAAGTCGGGGGAAGTCCTCAAAGAAAATCTGGTTCAAGTGAATTGATCTCTTCATGGCAAAAGCTGGACAGTGACTGAGAAGATAACATCGTTTCCTCCTCCTTATCCTCACTATGACAGCTCCTGCAATAGTCGCAATTCACTGGTTTGCCCAATTCTTCAGTGTACCTGCCACCTAGCCAGTGTCCTATGATAGTTACAACAATTTTGGCTATAGAGGTCTTTTGAAGCGTTATAAAAACTTCGGGATGCCTGCGATTGTTCTTAGACCATATCTGTCTTGCAGTATCACAACTGTATTCTTCCCTCCATCTAAGTTTGGTCTTTCTCAAAATATTCCCATTCCCTATTAATGCTTGCCACTTTGACAGCAAGCTCATCGGCTTCACAATTCCCTGGAAATTCTCTGCGTCTTGGTATCGATACCAGGTTCACAGGATATTCGGAAGTCCTGTGAATCTTTTACGGATTTTATCTTTTTAATATTATTGAAATATATTATGCTTTAATTAAATTTATTTTTGAAGACTTAGACGATGAATTTTGGATGATTTTCAAATTGTCAATTTGATTTAAGAAGAAAAGTATATTATGTACACCGCATGATCGTTCAAGCCTTCTTGTTGAACTATATCGAATTATCACCTAAACAATAAACTGTGCTTAGTATTGACATAAAAATAATTTAATTTCACGTAGAAAAAACTGTAAGTGTTCCAAAATCAATGTATTATTGAACATTATTTACTTAAGGCATTTTTCAATTTTTTTTGTTTTTGTTTTTGTTTGTTTAAAAGGAGTTTAACCAAATTAAATTGATATCTAAATAGATTAATGCAGGACTTAAGAAATCAAAATACATGAAAAATTACTAATTATTTAAATCATAAATTCAAAAATGTGTCCAAAAATTTTGTACCCAACAAAAATTTCAATGGTAAAACGTGTGAAAAATTTAAATTTGGTACAATTATAAAAATTCAAGAATTATTCTGAATAGAATATCTAAAGAATAAGGTAAATAGCTAGAAGAGACCATTTAAAATTAATTTATCTGCACTACTTAAATCAACTTTGTAGTTTCTCCCAGTGATTTTAGTCAACAATAAAGCAAAAGACTTCTTTTGATACCATCAATAATAATTTAACCAATTGAACTAATAATATAAACCGTTTAAGTACAACAATAAATACTTAAATACATAATTTTTTAAAACGTAACCAAATTTTTTGATTTAAATGATATTTGTTCTACAAATATAGGTTTTATTTGTATAACAGTTTAATAACAGTTCCGTCTTACTTTTGTGTTAAGATCATGATTGAAGGTAGGGACCATTTACCAAAATACAAGTGTTCCCCCGTTTCTAAAAATCTATTCATTGAATACGCATAGTTTTTTAGGTAAAGTAGTCGAGTATGAATAGGCCGTTGAACCGGTGAGACAGATTTTTAAATTCAATTATTTTTATATGATCAAAAACGATTTTGTTTAAGATTGTGAAATTTTTTGTTATTATACCATGTATATATGAACTATACATAGTATATTAAATTTAGTCCCAAGTTTGTAACGCTTAAAATAATGATGCTAGGAAAAAAATTTTGTCATAGGTGTTCAAAAAATCACCTAATTAGTCCATTTCCGTTTGTCCATAACTCAAAAACGAAAAAAGATATCGAGCTGAAATTTATACAGCGTACTCAGGACGTCAAAAGTGAGGTCGAATTATAGGTCAAATGAGCATTATAGGTCAACTGGGTTTATTATTATTATTGTTATTATTATTATTATTATTATTGATAAAAACTTCACTCAATATTTATTGATAAGTTCTCAAAATTGAATATTAAATTTACTACTAATTTCTACACGCAGCATGACTTAAGATCTAATAAAATTTTCGAGATGTGACATGACCTTCGATTTTATGCAATACCATGTTACCATGTCGGAATACAACGTAATTACAACAAAATCCTTAGATGTGGATAAAATGTGTTAAATTTGTATCCATATTTTAAATTCTTTCTCATCGATAATCGTGAAAGTTGTCCCTCAAAACACGGTGTCTAATAAAAATAATACTAATTATATCGAAAATATAACCTCTTTACTACACAGGGTCAGAAATTATAAATGTAAACAAGTGAAACCAAACAATTGAATGATTAATTATTGAAAAACATTATATAGAAAGTGTTGAAAATCAGTTCATCAACACAATTAAGGTGACCTTTATTTGGTTTTCGAAAATTTCGAAAATTTTCGAAGGTATTCTCCAGAATTTTGTTTCGTTTTGCGAGAATGTTTCACACTACCACTAATTGCAGCTAACCTGCATATTTTCAACTCTTTATCCTTTATAGTGGAGAAAATGGGCACCAAATTTTGACCTAATTTGCGCCCTCACCGATAGTGACGTCTACGAAAAAATATTTCAAACAAAGGTTGTTTTATTTTTTATAAGAAACATTTTTATATAACTTTTGCTGTATCTCTAACGGTTTACAAGATGTGTTCAAGACGCAATTGACCTATGTTGCTCATTTACGAGCTCGACCTCACTTTTTAGGACCTGAGTACGTTGTAAAAATTTCAGCTAAAAATATTTTTTCGTTTTTGGGCTATCTTGTTGTCAGGCAGATAGACGGACAACCGGGAATGGGCTAGTTAGGTGATAGATTAGGTGAATTTAGTATAAGTGAACACCTACACTAAAATATTGTTCGTAACATCAATATTTTTAGGCGTTACAAACTTGGGACTAAACTTAACATACCCTTATATATTTTACATATGTACAAGGTATAAAAAATTAATTCACCAGCTTCTCATACTCAATCACGGTTACAGACCCCTCCTTCGGTTATATGTACCCAGCTAGGTAAATATCTATATACAAAAAAAAACTTTTGAACATTTTTTAGCATTCATTATAAACAGTTTATTGTTAAATTAAAAATCATTAACACGTTTCTCAATCGATCCATTTTTTACATATATTTGTTGTGTTGTTTTATATTAACAATACTAAGTTAATTAACATTTCGTTTAATTAATCAAAATAATAATAAAATGTACTTAGAAATAATATTATTTACATATTTTATGCTTACTGGTGTGAAAAAATATTATCGTAGTTCATATGGAAAATGTAGAAGTAATAAAAAATTAATAGGGAAAACTGTTATTATTACTGGAGCTAATTCAGGTATGATGTGAATATTTATTTATTTAAATATTAAAATCGTTTTTTTTTTATATAATTTAAATATGTTGTTTATAGTATTAATAAGTTTATTTTATGGCTTTTCATTGCTACGAGATTTTTTTTACCAGACTCTCTATTTGAACGTTTACGTAATATTTTCCAAATCATTTTTATAATCTTATACCATGCATATATGTAATATGCAAGGTATACTAAGTTTAGTCCCAAGTTTGTAACGCTTAAAAATATTAATGCTATGAACAAAATTTTGGTATAGGTGTTCACCTCAATAGGCGATTTTCGGTTGTCTGTCCGTTGTCCGTCTGTCCGTCTGTCTGCCAACACGATAACTCAAAACGAAAAAAGATACCAAGCTGAAATTTTTACAGCGTACTCAGGACGTAAAAAGTGAGGTCAAGTTCGTAAATGAGCAACAATCGGGTCTTGACCTATGGGTCCGTAGGACCTATCTTGTAAACCGTAAGAGATAGAACAAAACTTTAACTGTAAAAAATCTTCCTTATCAAAAAATAAACAACTTTTGAAACATTTTTTCGTAAACATCAGATCAGAGGCCGCACCAACTCATCACAACTATTCATTAAATTAATTTTGTTGCGACGGCGGGAATTGAACCCGCTACCCTTAGCGTACACAAACTAGTCTACTATCAGAATTAATTATAGAGTTGGTTAGAAAATAATTGAATGCAGGAACAAAAGCGATGGTGTAAAGAATTACACTACGTCTATATACGCAACTTGTATCATGTGTATAGATGTGCTGTGGCGTTTGTACAAGACTTTTAAAATTTTATATTTCCTGTATTTCATTAGTGATATTTTATACCTACTCCATCTTATATAAGATAAATAACTTACATAAACGTGAAAATACCGGATCTTAATTAAATGTCTAAATAATTATAAAAACATTCTTTTGTGAAAATCGAAATTACATTTTAAAACACTATAAATTTATACTCAAAGTGTATTTTTCTTTTCATTATAAAATGCTAATTAAATACGATGACGTTTAAATTATATGAAAATTGTTTTATGATTGTAAAAACATAGCTTGGAGATAGAATTCAAAAACCCCTTTATTTCTTCTCTTAATCTTATTAAATTCCTTTACTAAAGTAAACACTGATAGGGTGGTTAAAATTAAAGCAAAAAAAAAAACACATGGCAACGTCATGCTCATTCAAAGAAAGGACCTTTTGCATTTTATACATACCTTTATTGTTATTTTGATTTTGATTTAGGTATGTTTATTATTCGCACCGTGTGTGAGTCTTATTGGAGACGTTTCCATGCTAACGATACACTACTTTCATAAGAGAATTGTATGGCTTGCATTTATGACTTACATGGAAAATTTAATATTTTTGCCTCACAAATTTAAATAAATAATTATGATAATTAACATTTGAAAAATAATATTTATGCAATTTGATTTAATATAGCAATTTGATGATTTAATACAATTTTTTATGCATTAAGTTTTATTAATTAGTGTTTTTCAATAATTTTAATTTGACATTCATTATAACACACAGACGGACGGACGGACAACCGGAAATGGACATGATTTTATGAACACTTATGACAAAATTTTTTTCCTATCATCATTATTTTTAAGCGTTACGTCATATATACATGGTATAAAAACCATATAATTTACATTAGTTTGGTCAAGATTATTATTTACGTTGTGCCTTATAAGCCACTCTGTATTTAATTTAATCAATAATGAGAAATGGTATTCATGTTGATAATTGCATATTAAAAACTTTTGTTGGAAATTTTTTGTGTCCTAGCCCAAACCTTAGAATTTATCAGTTTTATTTATTATACTAAACTTTTGCGATAACATCTTAATTTTTTTTTTTCAAAAGGTTAAGTGAATTAAAATTCTTATTTTTTGTGCTCTGAAATTAGGTTTGGGTAAAGCAACAGCAATAGATTTGGCTCTTCGTGGTGCAAGAGTTATATTAGCATGCAGGAATTTGGAAGCAGCGAATGCAACCAAAGAAGAAATCATTTACCAAACTGATAATGAAAATATAGTGGTTCATCATGTTGACTTCGAATCTTTAGATTCGGTACGAGAATTTTCCAAAAAGATTCATGCTACTGAAGAACGTGTCGATATTTTAGTTAATAATGCTGGTGCAAGTCAACTTGGTAATAAATTAACAAAAGATGGTCTACATATTGCAATGCAAGTGAATCATTTTGCACCATTTTTATTGACAAATTTGTTACTAGGTAATATTTTTAAGATACACAAATTTTTCTCCTGAATTTTTTTAATTAAACAAAATCTGTTGATAAAATAAAATTAGTTCAATGAGTGTTCACTTTTCAAGGGTGTTCAAGCTGACAAATATAACTCTACTAATTGGTATGATTAATATAATATAAATTATAATACAACTTACGGTAGGATTGAAATTATTTGTACCTTATTTTCAACTTTGGTTTTCGATATATCAAAAGGAAAATAATTAAACAAAATTTTCAATTTTCAAAATTTTGAAAATTACTCCAGATATCGAAAAACTTTATTCCTACTTTTCCTCTTATATTGTCAAGGTAAGTATAACATAATTCACCATCGCTCGAAATTGAAAAAATGTTTTTTTGTTTGTGTCCCGACCACCGTGCTTAGACATCCTTAATTAGTCGGGCACAACGGGAATTTTTTTTCAATAATTTATTAAGGTTTAAACTTTAATTGAAATAATTTTTTTTTAATTTCCACCGATCAGTTTTAGAAAAATCTATGAAAACATATCATCCATCTACCGTTTTCCTATAAGACCATGTTAAATATGCCTACTTTTGAAGTCATTTATTTGTTTAAATGATCCGGCAACCTAAAGTTTTCAGAATTGATTTAAACTTAGTTCAACTTCATTAAAAAAAAATAAAGCCATTTATCCAAAATTCCCCTGGCGCTCGTACATTGTTAAGGAATTCAAGAAATAAGTTCACAGAGGAATTTAAAACCGATATCGGTTATATAACGGATATTGATGAGGCACAAATACATTATAGCTAGGCTTGAGCTAATTGAAGTATGATTTGGTATAACTAGACTAAATCTAGCATACAGCGCTTTCTTGATCGATTTGCTCGGCAGTCTAATTAGAGGGCTATACTTCGAAGTAACTTCTTTAGGTGATATTACAGTAGAGGTCTATATTGCACATGGTAAAGCAAGGTACAGCAAAATATAATTTTAGAAAACATTTCGCTCTAGGTTGATCAAATCTCCATTGTGTATTTTTACCCATTGAAAAATTCCTGTCTGTGAGATTCGCAATTATTTTTGACATTTTTAACTGTATTATCGATTTTTATTTATAAAAATTCTAGAATTGTTATTATTTCGCGTCCATTATTTTTTTTCTTATCAGCAAACCCTTGATTAATAATCTCATAGGTTATACCACTGATTGATGTTTGAGAGAGTGCATTTTGAGAGAGTTTATTTTTTATACATGAAAAATATCTCATTTATTCTATCTACACCTTTGTGTAAAAAGTGAACGAACTGAATTTCCAAAATAAATATAAAACTTATGTCACAAAGAGTGATACGCTTCTAATTTACTATAACAGAATATCATTTATAATTAATATTTGTAGAGAAAGTGTTTTATTATAATTTAATAATTGGTTAGAATTTTTTTTTGTGATGTATTTTGGTATTGTATTTTGACAAGTTCATTTAAAATATTGATAATAGTTAGATATCTAAACAGTAACGGTAATTATTTCCACAGTTTTAATTACTTTTAATTATTTTAATGTTTTTGTATCAGAATTTTATTCAAAATAATTATATAAACAATAAAATGAAACAGATAAGAGTAAAATTAAATTATGTCAATTATAAATCGATAATATATTTTAAAATACGACATAAATAAATAGGCACTTTAGAATATTAAAGTAATTTTTAATAAAATATTATTTCGATTCGAAAAGAACCTATATTAACGAGAAAAAATTACAATGATAACAATTTTGAAATTAGAGGAAAGGCTGTAAACGAATTAAATCCAATTGGTCTCGATTTTAACAATTTAAGCAAATTGCAAATTTGAATTGTTTTATACAATATCCCAGAAAAATGTTTAAGTATATCGAGTCTTCATTAGGAGAAAATTTTTGCAAATGCTTCGAGTGGGATTTTGATAAGTTAGAGCTTCTTGGAATTTCTTTCCTAGTGGGAGTGCTCCCTATTTTACCTGTATTATGATACAAGTATGTCTTTTTTTTTTTTAAATTAAACTTCCATGAGTTAAATTATGTCATAAGTGATTATTATTTTGATTTTTCACTATTTTAACTAATTTAAAACATATCAATAAAATTAATTCATTCAATAACATCAAAAGAATGGTATAAACTGGCTATATACAATAACCCCTTTTTAGGGTTTCGTACCTAAAGGGCAATCAACGAGATTGTTTTACTAAGACTCCACTGCCTGTCTGTCTGTCTGTCTGTCACAAGGCTGTCAGTATTTCATAAACCGAAATAGTTAGACAGCTAAACATCCGATCAAGTACGAGTTTAGTGTTCCGTACTCATATTATGTATGATGTTAAGAAATCCTTTGTGTACGACTTTGACTCATACTTTACCAAATTACTTAAATACGTCACATAAATTTTGCCGTACCTTTGCTTAACCTAGGTATATATCTATGCAAAGTATGCGTACCTTTATCTGGATAAATCGAGGCTTAAAGGGACTTTGTAGTTACCTAATATTTTACGTATAAGGTGCATTAATTTTCAAAAGTTAAATTTTTTTAAATCGACTTAGCTAATTTTTTTTAAATTTTCGCTAAAATGTTTTGCATGAAATTGTTTGTCATACAGATACTAATAATAATTTTTATTTCAACTTTTCTCTTTTCAAAAACACAAATAATTTAGCACCAAAAAAATTATAATTAATGAAAATAATAAATAATACAACGACCATTTTCTACCTGTATTTTTTATAACTAAAAAGTGTACTTCATCAGATGGAATGTCACTTGATGAAGTACACTTACCCCCGTATCTCTTCAGATAAAATTTGCACTAAAACTTTATTACCTGCCTACTTATCCCTAGACAAAAAAATGTAAAGTACTTGTAACCAGATAATTTTCAACCACCTATTTTGAACGCTGCCTTAACTTAAACAACATACATTCTGTTAAATGTTAATTGTTTTACAAACAAACATGTATTTATAACAGTATAGGTACAATCGAAGGCTTACCAAAACTGCATAAAATATTATTTACCTGAAACAGAAAATTAAAAAAATTATAATTAAAATTAAAATGTGATTGCTTTGATACTTAAGGACGTACATGCGTGAACCTGTTTTGCTATGTGCGTTCATAGGGAAACAGTATGTAAATTTTAAAGAATTATAAATTAGTAGAAAATAGAATTCTTTTTTTGAAATTCTATTAAAAGTTTAAATAATAGTTATCTGGTAAAAGCTTCAAGTATGGTTATCGATATAATTTTTGAAAAATATCGATTTATATTTTCCATTTAGTCTCATGTTAAACCTTACTTTTAGTCACTTTTTAAACTTAAAATTTAATGAAATTAATTCGATAACAGGATATTTTTCCTGTCTTAAATCATAGAAAATCATTTAAACTATCGCTTTATCATATTGTTTTTAATTTCTCTACTAATATCGTTGACGCATGAACGTCCTAAACTTCTACTAAACCACCCGATTTTTAAAAAAATATTCAAAATAATGATTAAAACTCGAATGGAAAATGATATAAGGAACAAGTTTTTGCCTCTTATTTTTGGACGATTTTATGTCGAACTTTTAAATTTTGTTCAAAACTCAATATGGCAATAAACTTACATGTATGTATGTGTTACATTATGGAGAATAGACTAAGAAATATATAATGAAATAGTCAAAATCGTCTTCGAAAAAGTTCTATTCACATTTTTCAACAAGTTTAGTAACGTTTTGAATGAAAGTAAAAAATAGACTTTAGTACTATTTGCTTCATTTTATGCCGATTTGTCTTAAACTAACAAATTTAAAATCAGAATTACCTCATAAAATCTATTAAAGTTAATTATGACTGTATACGTTATAGACCGTGAGCCCACAATGAAGTCAAGTATAACAATTATGGCAGGATGAATAAAATATTAAAAATTTTTCAAGTTTTTCCAACTAAGAGTTACTCTATTTAGTGTTCTTAATAAGAACCCAAATCTCCGATAAACAACCTGTTGTTCACAATAACATTAATACTCAATAATAATCAATTTCAGATGAATTTGGGGCTTATATTTCCGAATCTACTTCTTCCGGGTTTATTTCTTCCGTCGTTACTTTTCCCGGATCTATTTTTTTCGTCAATATTTTTCCGGGCTATTTTTCCCAATTGTTATAGAGTATATCTCCTTTGACTAACGTTTTAGAAAAAACAATGTTGTGGCGCTAAGTAAAACTTAAAGAGTCGCTGTAGACTGAATCAGTCAGCGACCAACATTTAATATTACGATAATTAAAAGACAAAGCTCAATTTTCTCTGAATAAAACCATTCAAGTATCCTTTTTTTATCCACAGATTTATTAAAGAAATCCGCACCAAGTCGTATTGTGAATGTGTCATCTCGTTTTCATAAAAATGCTCGATTAAATTTAAACGATTTAAACGAAGCACCAGCAGTTGATGTTATTACATATTCAAATACAAAATTATGTAATCTTTTAATGTCAAATGTATTATCTCGAAGATTAGCTGGCACTGGAGTTACATCAAATTGTTCACATCCTGGATTTGTTGACACAAACATATGCAAAAACATGTCGTATATAGAATGGCTTGGTTGGAAAATATTGGCATACTTATTTTTCAGGGTAAGATTTTTATGTGTTGTGTATTTTGTTTTTGACTAATAGATAAAATACATGCAAATTTTTTTTTAACAGTTAATATTTCATGTGTCACGAAAACTTGTCATTTATATCTGTACACTCTCAATCAAATATAACTGAATATTTATCTGACTAAATATCCATCTGTACTAAAAAATATTATTTCTTGAATTTTCTTACAACTTGTAACAAATGTTTGCTGCGAAAAAAACTAATCCGCTACAGAAATCGTGTAATTTTATTTAAAAACAAGTGAAAACAAACAATTGACTGAGTTAATTGTTGAAATACCATGTACAGACAGTTTGAATTACTCTCACATTACACATATCTATACATGTCACACATACATAACTGATAATCCCATATTAATACATACGATAAAATTTGCATCTAATATGTGCCCTCGTGAGTAAACAGTGATGTTTACAAAAAAATGTTTTAAACAAAAGTTGTTTATTTTTTGATAAGGATATTTAAACTTTTGTTCTATCTCTAACGGTTTACAAGATGGGCCATACAGATCCGATATTTCTATATCAAGGAGGATCAACTAGAGAGGTGCTAGTGCAAATGTTGAACTGCTACTACAAAAGATCTGATCAAGAGTGTATCAACTGTTTTTGTTGTTTTATCATTTCGTCACCCTCATACGTGCAATTGTTTAGCGGCTCTCCCAAAAATATATGTGCTATTGTTGTATCACATTGTGTGGTGTTAATAACACACATATTGAAAATTTTTCTCGAAATGTGTGCAGTTGGTATTTTTCTATATCCATTTTTTATGAACATCATCGCTTTTTAATAAGTACCATTTTACACGTCAATCAAAAACACAATTTTTTTTTGAACAATTGAAAGTATTCACTGCAGGAACCGAGTGAACGTCAAGTGGAATTGTCGCTAAAATCAAGGTTCGTTTGGTATTTAACAACAGCTTTTGATTTCCGTATCATTACGAATGAAAACTTACATACAACATATTGGAAAAAGATAAATATTTTTGGAGATAATTCAATAACCACCACTTTTTTCCTTTTTTTTTTTATACCGTAAAAAATTCGTAAAATCCCAAGACAAATTAAATGTCGAAATATATGATTTTTCTTAGATGTACTCTTATATTAGCGACATTCATGATTTTTTTTATTTTTTCCTGTGTTATTGAGTTATTGATATTTAAAGGCAGAATGGAGATGTAAGACACAATAAAATGCTAAAATGTACCTAGATAAGAGAAATGTATTTTAGTTCGGAGGTGTTTTCTTGCTTAATTTTCATCTACGGAGCACAATTGTCAATGATAAATACATGAATTCCTGCTTTTTTTAATTTATACAGAACAAATTTGACTATGAAAGGAATGTTCTATAGTTAACTTTGAGAAAATAGGTTAATTAGTAGTGAAAATGGATTATTTATCATACCAGTATGTATTTTTTATTTAATATCTCCTAAAATAATTTTACAGACTCCAAAAGAAGGTGCTCAAACAACAATTCATTTGGCTGTATCAGAAGAGTTAGAAAATGTATCTGGAAAATATTTTGCTAACTGTATAGAAGCTACGCCATCAAAACAAGCTCAAGACGAAAAATTGGCTGACAGAGTATGGGAACTAAGTGAAAAAGCAGTTGGTTTAATGCCGGATGAAAAACATATTTAGAAATGTACAATCAATTTTTTTAGATATAAAGATTTTTTTAACAAAAAATAAAGAAGTTTTTTTTTAAATACTCATTTAAATCCACTCTCAGTTACTCAAATAGAGGTGTGTTATTTCAAGCCATTTATTTTACAACGAAATGCCTTTTTTACGAAACAAGTTATAACCTACGAACTTCGTTTGAAAATTCCAACTTTATAATCAAATATCACCGTTTTTCCATATCACAATATTTTTCCTTGTTTTCTTGGCCACCATAAAGCTTCTTCCATCTCCTGCTATCTGGCATCGAATAAGCTTTAGCCGTGACTTTGGTCTTCGGTAACTGAGCTCACTTCGCTCGAAAAATAATATAATTTTAGAAACCTTCGAAGGAATATCCAAGAGGGAAAGGAGAGGGAAAGTCAAGGAGAATTTAGGTCTCAGAGCTTGCTACATTGCAAAATGGTAAGAATATCCCTCATTATCATCCCTTAGGGAGATTTGATACCGTATATATTTACGGTATCTATTCTCCCAGTACTGACACCACAAAATAGGGATCAGGGAAGAATGGCCAATGAATGAGGCTGCTGCCCTAGTTTTGGCCCTTGCTGTGGTCTTACCGTTATAAATTCATTATCATGAATGGGAAATAACCATGAAAACACCACTCTACCATGTTTTATGAAAAATTTTTTAATTTATCTTGGACTTTCCAGACGTCTTTGCTGACTTTTCATCTGTTTAGTTTTGAATAATGAATATAAGAATTACTTTGAGAAACCAATTTTCGTAGAAATTTGCAAAACTTTTGTAATAAACATATAAAATATGTATAAAAGTGAAAAAGGGATATAATATTTTAATATATTCTCTTGTTACAAATAAATAATGAATACCATACACTAAGTTTGTGAATAAAAGTTAAAAGGTTTATTGATTTGATTTGTTAAATATATGCATAATAGAAATATTATAAATATATTATTATATTATATAGATCGCAACAGCTATACCAAATATAATGTCTATTTCTTCACAATCAGGTATAAAAAGTTGAGTCTGAAATTACAATTGATGTCAAAAAAATGTTATTTTATTCACAAAATGAAAATGAAATATTACCCAAAGTTTTACACTATGCATATATGTAATAAGCAAGGTATATTAAGTTTAGTCCTAAGTTTGCAACGCTTAAAAATATTGATACTATGAACAAAATTTTGGAATAGGTGTTCATAGAATCACCAAATTAATCCATTTCTGGTTATCTGTCCGTCTGCCCGTCTGTCCGCCTGTTCGTCAGTCCGTCAGTCTGCCAACACGATAACTCAAAAACGAAAAGAGATATCAAGATGAATTTTTTACAGCGTACTCAGAACGTAAAAAGTGAGGTCAAATTCATATATATTAAAAAAAAAATTAATTAATTGATTAAATTGAACCATAAATTAAAGATGTTTGTAAAAATGATAAAAGTACAATTCATGGTCATCTGTTCCGTTATACTCAATAAATTATGAATATTTTACATTTACTAAAAAGTTGAAAACTGTACATATATTTTAACCGTGTAAAACAAACCATATCCCTATTTCGAGTTTTTGGGAGGTGGGTAAGTGAGAGGAAATGAGGTGAAGGCTATGGAATTGTGGTCTATACCAGTCTTTACTTTTAAGCCCAGCAAAGCAGGTGGGTATCAAGATAGTCATATCTTGATAAACAGGAATATATCGTGTTCTTTAACACTTTTTTTTATCAAGCTTTGTGCAAAATTCATTTAAAAAAATCCCAAAAAATAATTAATAAATCTTACAAACCAAAAAATAAATATCTTTTCAGTACTTAAGAGACCATACTATACCCATACTATTAACAGTTGACACCCATGTATTTTCAATTTTTGACAATTAATTGAAACCTGAATACCTTTCAGAATCATAAGCTAAAAGATCTTTAACTAACAGTTTAATCTATGAATTCAATATGGTATCTAAAAGCAGTTTTAGATACACTGATCTGGAAGAATTAAACGTAATTTTACAAAGTATATTTTTTGTTGTTGAAACTGCTTCCTATGATTAATTTGCAAAATTTGAATAAACCATAACTACCCCACTACCATCACACATATCAGTGCCTTATTATTATGTAAAATATTATCAGCAGATTTTACCCACTATTAAAATTTTCGTCTTTAACCCTTTATACTTGACGCAAAAATTTTGTAAGTCATATTGTACCAAATATATACACGTATAGATTGTATAAATAACGACACATTTTGTAAAGTTTACCCGGAAAGAGATAGCTCACCAACAAACATTTAACAGAAACAATTATCCCCAAACAAAGATAAGTTGGTATTAATAAACTGTGTTGGTTTTCCTGTCAAACATAGTTATTTTAAAACAGCATTTTATTTTACCAACTTTAAGAAATTTTGTTATATATAATAATTTAATCGTTATAATCCTTTTACAAATATTCCCTTAATAACAGACAAATTACCGGCACACAAAAATTTTTAACAAATGTTGGTGGTTTTAATTTTGGTAGTTTCTTTCTAAAGGAGTTTCGAGACATAACTGTAATTAGGAACTCTCTCAATCTAATGATTCAATAAAATTATCCATTTATTTTCAATTTTATCGTTTTATTTTATAATTTATAACCATATTAGGGACAATCAAATTAATTTTTTTAATGCGCTTTTATTAGCTGTATACATATATGTTGACCCCCTTCAAAAAGTCAGATTAACATGAAATTTGACATACTTATCAAGGACTAATAGCAATACAATAATTTAATTAATATAATTGACTCTCCTAATCAGGATTTTTAGGATAAACGAGTTCCATATCGGAAAATAATTATATTTATTTGCGCTCCCGCCATATTTATACTGAATTTTTTATATATAAAGAATAGTTTTAAACTAAAAAACGCAAAATAAATAATAGCTTAGAAAACTTAAAAAAGCTAGCTTTTGTAAATAGCTGAGCTAAAAGGTAGAAAATAATTTTTTTTTAATTAAAAAAATCATTTTATCGTAAAAAGCATGGAGTGCTTTTTTAGATATTTTATAATAACTTCACTTTTACCAATATCTGCCTTTAAAATATTTACAATAATTGATATTTAGCACCTCACGCTTTTTTACGATAAAATGATGTTGACTTTTTTGGATTCTTAGTCTTTCTATACTATTATTAATTTTTTTAATTTATCATATACCATATTACGACACAATTAAAAAAAAATTTATTTTATCATTTGATCTCCTAAACAGATGCTTTCAAAATGCCTTAATAATTATTTGTATTTATTTCCTCTTATTAATAAGTATTTTCCGAAACGCAACTTTATGTCGATAATAAAGTTGCGTTGATAACAAAATAGGGTTGTTTTAACAAAAGTAAGTAAATTTTGTCAAGACCAAAAGTTTTAATAATTGGTACAACCTTCAAAAAGCAAGCCTATATCATTGTGTTCGCTCGATATTTTTATCTACATTTTAACAAGCTTTTATATGGTTTGCTTTTATAAACAAATCTTGCAACTTAAATTTGAACCACTCTCCGGTTTGATGACCGATTTTTCATCGCTTCCAATATATTTAATATGCATACGTTATTTGACTAGTTAAATATTTTGTATAGGGAGCTAGCTTTTACCATGTTAAAGAGTTCCTTGTGAGTAATAACGTTTTAAAGTCGACGCAATCCACGTCCTTAGCCGAGAATCGAATTATTGGTGTTGACTTCAGAACGTAATTACGTCCAAGGAAAATATTGATGGAAGTATTCATTTGAAAATTATTATATATTTTTTTGTACGTTTTTTGGTGTAAGTCAGTTATATTTTTTTTGAATAAAATATGTTTTTTAAAACTTTTTATTTACTTATAGACGCCTAGCGTCATAGCCATATGCATCTCTAGAGAATCTACTTTTATTTCTTTAATATTATATTCTATAATAAAAATTTCTTTGCTTTGATTTTATTTAATTAATTCCAATCCCTATGCGAGCATCACTGTCAAATACCCTTCACTCCGTCAACCAACTTCTTTAAATCTATAATTCTATGATAATAAATTCTATTCAACATCTGTTTACAGAATATATTTTATTAAATATTGCTTACGGAACAAATTAACACAAATTTTCACAAATAAGAATAACACAAACATACAAATTACTACTGTGAATTGTCTAACAATAGTAAGTAAGAGAACTTTGTTGAAAAGTTGTCAACCATGCATGTTAAATAAATCGACTGTAATAACTTCTTCAGGGCTATTAACCGTTACTTATAATACATATACGTACTCTACATATAACACACTCAACTTTAATAAATTTCTCTATACTAACATAACAGTAAGGATAAAATTATCTTCATCATCACCCTTGTTATAGTTGGGAGGCTTACGGCCTTTATATTGCAAACACGATGGGTACGTAGTATGAACACACATCTTGTTTTCCCCAGGAATAGGAGCCCTCCCGGGGTTCCGGATTAAAATTGTGTATCCTGGTAACTTTAGATATTATGTATCACGGTAAGTCATACGCTGCTTTTTAGGAGGGGGTGCGATAATATTTTGAAATAAAGAAAATGTAACCATTAATGAAGACATTCTTATTTGCTCACCAAATTCTCGCTTGGTCTTGTTATTTTTTGTTAACATGCTACTTGACCGTGATGCTAAAACTAATTTAACTTACGGAACAAAGTCGGCCCCTTTTGTCAGGCGATGAAAAGTTTTTATCTCTTCTTGTGGTTAGACAAGGAAAATTTACAAAATTTATAAAGCCCCCAAACAATTTTTCAGCTACGGAGCCCTAAACTAGAACTTGAAACTTATCTAAGAAAACTCTCCACTACATTACCTTTTTCCTTAAAGCCTTTTGCAAACTAAACCGATTTTGAAGATTATCGCCAGTTTTTAGTTTTTTTCAGGCACGGAACCCTAAACTCGACACTTGAAACGTAGCTAAGAACACTCTCCATTAAATTACCTATCAAACGAAACAAAACAAAAAATCAAAATCCATTCGTTAAGGCGCTACGATGCCACAGGCAGGCAAACACACAGACACAAACACATAGCGGTCAAACTTGACACTCCTTTTTTAGTTCGGGGGTTAAAAATAAAAAGAAGAAGTTCATAAGAGTTTTGAGTTTTTGTTTATGAAACATAGCTTGTTAAAGTTCATTCGAACCTTGAGTACGCTACTGTTTTCTTTTTTTTAGAAATAGGTATTCCTTCTTATTAAATTTTAATTACTTTCCCGGAAATTGATTTTTTCCTCTCGAAAAGTAAGCAAGAGAATAAACAATTTTTAATAACTGAATCTAAACATAATTTGAAACCAGTGACAAACTGAAGACACTTGTGAAACAACCTGTCGAAAATTAAACTTAAAAACTTGCTGAAAAGTTCGATTGTCGAAATCAAAATTTTCAACATATCTTTACGTTTCATGGCCAAAACAAGGCATTAACACCAATGTATGTTTGAAAAGAATTTCGGTCGAATCGTTTCGAATCGGTGGATTTTTTTTAATTCCTGATCGATATTGTGCCAATAAAAAATGATATCGACTTCATTGACGGGTCTATCGAAGCATAATAACGGTAATATGATCTGAAAATAATTTAATAACATCCGGTCAAATCGTTTCTGGTCGGTCAAGCTTATTATTTTTCATAACTCTTTATTATACTGGGAAGTTTTCGTGTGTACCTCAAGGGTAGCAACAGACCCATCCCACGGCTTGTTTCTTATTTGACTCTGCTAGAACCACAAGCACCAAACTGTCCTGAAATTACTTCATCGCCTCTCGACTATTTTCTGTGTGCAATAAAATGAATTATTTGTACCACTCATCATCAGACATACCATTCTTACATCAGATTAATTATTACAAAATAACAATTAATCGAGATTTCCAATTCACTTTTATTATTATTATTAATTCTTTTTATTTATTTTTTTTTTGAAATTTTTAAATTAATTCTATTATTCAACAGAGACCATTTAAATCGAAATGTTAATAGTTTGTGTGTGTGGTATACATTCTTTATTATCATTTTGTTATGTAATTTCATTTTATTTAATTAAGTATAATTTTCTCTTTTAATAAAATATTTTTCATTAAATTTCTTTTTCTTACATTTTTCTTTTTATACCTTTCTACATATTATATTTATAGAAGTAGATACTAATAATGAATTATATTGAAAAGAAACACATTTTCTAGACCTCTAGAAAACACGTAATTTTATCGTTGTTTCTACCCACATTTGTAAGGCTAACAAGTAGAATAAATTATCTAAGTATAGAAACCTAAACTGCCTATTAGAAAACTTATTTTCAAAAAATCGGAGCGTAGAAAGTAAAAGTGCAAAAAATTTGTTTGGAAAAAAACGGAAAAAGCATTTGGGGTTGTAACGCTAAAAAGAATGAAAAAAATAACGACACCAAGAACTCAAAAATACGACAAAAAGAGACTTGGCTTGCATGACTCGCAGAACATCCACAAATTGTAGCTTTTAATGGCTTTTAATTTATGCAAAAATAGATGCTTCGGAAAAGCCGTGCGTAGTACTTTTTTATCAACAAGTGAAATTTACAAAATTTTAAAACCCCTTTCGGGTACGGAACTTTAAACTAGCACTTGAAGCATAGATAAGAACACTTTCCGTTAAATTACCTTTCAAACGAAACCAAAAAAGTTAAAATCGGTTCATCCGTTTAGGCGCTACGATGCCACATACAGATACTTACACATAGCGGTCAAACTTACCCTTTTTTTAGTTCGGGTGTTAAAAAAAGGAAACAATTTATGTATTATAAGCGACAAAGGTTTGAAACGTTATTATTCATTCATGAGAATCATTGTACTTAAAACAGTTTATGAAATTAAACTAGTATAATTTTTAAAATGTCAAATGTATCCTATATCAGACAAGGTCGTCGTTTTTCTGAAATTCTGCTTAATAAAAAAAATTCAATTTGTCCAATATTAATCGATAAACTTTAAAAATTATAAATGATAAATGATATATAACGCTTCCATATCTCGTTAATGGTATATTGGATCTAAAAACGGCAAAGGAACTTTTTGGTGGAAGTTTGATGTAGCATTGGCAATATTCTTAGTTACCCTGTGGTAGTTCCATTCGAAAAAAATCCATTCGAAATACTTTTGGATCATTAAATTAAAAACTTATATTAACTTCTTTTTTTTTTTTAAATTTAAAAAATGTTAATTATAAAAACAAAATGTTTTTGTAATAAATTATTCAAATTTTTCCAATTACTAAAGAAATCAATTTCATGTTGTTTTTTTTTTTTTTTTTCAAATAAAATTTTTATTATAATTCCATCGATATACTCGGTATAAACCGGTGTAAGTGCTTCAAACTGGGCATGATGAGTGTACACGCATATTATGTATTAAATGTGTTCAGTTCTTCGCCTTTATATTGTACACGGAACTTTTAAAATAAATAAATATTTAAAAAAAAACAGGAGCCTATCTCTATTCATTCTCTTTTGTTTGTTTACTCAATAAACAAAATTGGTACCTTCACCAAATATACATAAATTTTAAATTACGGTAGCAATGCGGTATGTGTGTTTTTTTAAAAATAATTTACAACAGTGTTCTCATATTTGAGCATTATATAATTAAATTATTAACAAGCATGGAATAGATTATCTAATTGTTTTTTAATAATTTTTGTCCTTATTTATTTGTAAGCATTTGAACAAATATAATTTGGTGTATATTTGATATTTAATTTGCGCAAAGTACAAAATTTTGAATGTTTTCAAAAATAAAAACATTTTTGTATTTTTTCGATTAGTTTCGAGAAAAAAGTACTCTTGTGATTTTTTCTCTAGATGCTAATTTGTCGAAATAAAAATTATCGAAAAATTAAAAATTCGATTTTTTAATTTTTCGACAATCCTCATCTATATGTGTCTGTAACATCTGTTATCTATAGTTTATGTGTAGCATCTCTGGCGTGGTGAAGGAATTCGCTAAGCAAACGGAGGTTGAAAAATTTGCAGGTAGCTTCAGATAGTGGTATTCTGAAAGATTCTCGGAAAACAAATAAAAAAAATTATAGAAAATACTTGCCGAAATTTTCCAAAAAATAAAACAAATGGCGGTTGTGGGAATATTTAAAGCATCAGGTGAAAGAAAAATTACGTAAGGGTACATTACTGGCAACAGTAAATCTACTGAAATCGCGGATTTGATTTTAATTGCTTCCAATCTGACTAATACTGCTGCGGAAAATATTGAATCACTTGATGGCCTCGAATAATGTCTGAAAAGACGTCGCTCGACTTCAATAATTTTGAAAATTACTTACATTTTTAGTTAATTTTCGTGATTGCTTTTTTATGTTATTTTAATCGAGTTAAAATAATTATAAAAAATTTATAGGATTTTTTTACAACCTTCTCGAAATTGTCCCCTTTTGTGCTCTACCTTTCATTACATTTATATGACGAGCATGGATTAAATTGGATTAGTCGGCTACAATTAAAAATATGAAATATATTTTATCTCTCTAATTACGTAACGCATACATGAAGTAATGCATCTATATTTTAAACGTAACATACATTTATGTAAAAACAAAAATTTTTTTAAACGTTTTATGATTGAGTTTTGAATAATTTATTTTCATATATAACCTTTTGCATTAATTACGCAGTTTTTTGTTGTTGTTGTGATGAAAGCTTAAACGTGTAATTTAAAAAATGGACAATTTTTTATCATATTTTACGATTTATTTATGAATATTTAAAATAAATTAAGCCATAGAATACAAAAAATTAAAAATTATATCCTTGGATAATATAATATATGGTATTTATTTGCATGACATACGTTGTAGGTTGCTTAATACAATGGTTATGCGAAAACATAACAAGTGAATGAGTAACTCGTTTCATTATATATTGACCTTTGTGATATCAGTTTATTGGATCTGACATTCTTTTTAATAATGTCATAATCGCAATATTATTTGATTTTAATGCTAAGATGTTAGCGCCACAAGTAAAAAATATGCAAACCATACTTTAAATACTCAGGTGATTTTTTCATTGAATAAAAAGACTAAAGATGTCTACTTCATTATACATTTTAATGTGCTGTGCAGGGTTTCCCATTCTCGCCTCGAGAAATCTCGAGAAATTTGTCGTCAGTCGAGACGGCACAAAAACTCAATGCCTCGAGAACTTGAGAAATAAATTTCTTGCGCAGGGTAAATAAAAAAAAACAAAATCCAATAACATACAACAATGAAAACGAAAGGATTTTTCAACGCCGCAACAAGGCGACAATAACGAACTTGATTAAATATACCTACTCTAGAAAAAATATACAAAGCTGTAACGACAATTTAGCCAGCATCAACTGATAATGAGCTTGTTTTCTCGTTATCGGGAAATATTATCAATAAAATAAGAAACCGCCTATCTGATGCTCTTATATATCTGAAAGCCTACTTTGTAAGAAAACAAGCTTTGAATTAACATTTTATTTCTTTATTGGTTATTTAATTAGTTGGTATTTTGATTTGAATTATTATTTGTTTAATCGAAATACTGTGATTTTATCCAAATATTTATCTGAATATGTACTAATAATTTTACCAATTTTATTGGAGAGACTCTAATGTGATTAAGTATTAATATAGTTATCTAAGCGTACTATAAATTTTGTTCATTTAATTTTACTAATTGTGTTTTATATAATTGAGGACGTAATAATAGCTGTGCAAGTACAGCTTGTTTAATTTATTGTTTATTTTTGATTTGTTAAATTAATTAGTGCAATTTATGGTAGCTAAAAATATACCATTTGATTTAATTGATCTCAGTAATCAATCTAATTTCAATTTTTCGTGCTTTATTGAACATCGTGTTTATTAAAAATTTGAAAATTTCTCGAGATACTCCGACTCGAGAACTCTAGTGTCTCGGGAAATAGAAAAGGTTCAGAAATGAGAAACCCTAGGGCTGTGCCATATTTGCTCCCCTAGTCTTTTATAATTGTGATAGTTTTCATACTTTTTTATGTAAACTTTGTAGTTTGTTTTGTTATATGGATAATATGTTTTACATATAATTTTTTCATACAAATTTTTAATATTATAATTTTTTGTTTTTTTATTTACATCTTTTAATTTCTAGATTAACTGTTTTCATGTACATTTTTAGTTTTAATAATAGAGTTGTGTATGAAATTTTTTTTCCCGACCTCAATTTTGAAATTTACGAAAAAATAGCCTACGATTTCCTTTTTTAAACGACATATTGATCCAAATTAAAATAAAAACAAATATTTTAATGTTTTATATAATTCTTTTTACAAAGCTTGTGTTGTAAAAATTTGTACACTAACGTCTACATGTGTATGGCATGTGGGGTTGTTCGGAAAATACATCTCTGCTTAAGATATAGAGACAAATTATTCGGAGAACTTGAATTATCGGACGTCAATTATAGTCTGGTCACTCTACATTTTTCGAGCCAAAGCCAAGGTACACCAAATCAATACATGTAAAAAGTTAAAAATTTTTCGTAGAATTTAATGCACTATTTTACACTTTTAAAATTTCTGATTACATTCAAAATGGCTGCCAAAGTTGAACAGTTTTAAAAGGTTTTTTTTATTTTTTTTATTTTAAATACGCTTTGTATCAAAAAAAGTTTCGAATGCAAAATGCGTAACTTTTTATTTCGCATCGATCTAGCCCAGTTAGATGTCTAAAAAAAATCAAATAAAAATTTTATAAAATAAAACTGTTAAAAATTTTTTTTCAAACGCGCGTATAGTTTTAAATACTATATTTATTCAATATTTCTTTCTGTTTCTCGGTTACGAAAATTTAACATTGTGCTCGAAATAGTTAGACTAGACTATTAGTAATTAATGTTTCTATTGAAGCTCTAGCGACAGTTGTTTACATTTAGTAGGTTCAAAAAAGGCCGTAGTTTTAATACTTTTAAAGAAAAATCTTAAATAAAAATTTTATTTGCTGATTGTGACCTGCAAATTTATTTCTAATGAAGTAGAAGAATTTATACTTGCCTCACCTTTAACGACCCTTATCCTGTTTCATATTGCCCTTAATTACAGCATAAAATATTGACAGAAACAAATACAAATAGAAAATAATAAATAAAGAAAGTAAAACAAGAAAAAGAAAACAAGAATCAACTTTCATTGAAAATGTAATATTTTATATACTTACTTTAACAACCAAGAAATTTCAAATGTTTTAAATTCGTTTTAATGCAATAAAACTCTGACAACAATTTTATAATTAATAATATTATTAAAATGAATGTTAATTTTACTTTAAATAACTAATTTACCAAAGGTAAAAGAGTATCTATTCCAATTTAAAAAGAATATATTTAATCAATGTTGTATGGTCCAGTTAATATGACCTTTTTTTGTGTGATATCTATTATTTAATATTTGATGAGCTTTAAATATATAGACGAGATGGCAAAAGCTTTTCATCAATGGAAAGTCGTTTAATAATTCTACACATCAACACACATCAATGTCACATATAATTGAAAAAGATGAGCATGGATTTGTGTAGAGAGAAGAGCAACAACCAGTATGGGCTATTGTGTATCGTACAAGCCGACGCGACCGTACAATATTCACTAGTACAGAATGTTTCAATATTTTTATTCAATTTATTCAATGAAAATTGAGCATATACCGAGTCTTCAAACGATTCGCTCGTGAAACATATTCATTGTGTGCCTTTAGCATGCCAAAAATAGATACTATAAACTCCTCCTGGGTTTAATAAAATCGTGGCAGACTATGTAATACGTAGTTTGCTATAATAAGCCCTCGTGTTCTTCTTGCGAAACGCAACAAACCTCAACTATTTGTTCACAAATGCGGATAAATTCCGAAAAAACGATCATTTAAAATTCCAAAGCTAATTCATTATGTTTAGGCATTAGTTACACAGTTTTTTTTGAACAAATTTTTAATGTTGGTCGTATAAAAGCAATTTTGTTTTGGAAACTTATTTTTCTAGATTTCATTTACGACAACTGATTTATTTACGGCAAAGTGTAGGTACGCAATATTTTTCAGGCTCAAGTATTATGTCTTTTGATTTAAAGATAAGAGGCCGAACAAATGAGAAATGAGAATACAAAGGCACATGGGTAATATGTTAACGTACCTTCAAATCTACACGATCTGTTATAGAGTCTCATTTCAATTTGAATAAATCCTAAAATATATATTTAGAGAATTTACTGTTAAAAATGTTCTTGATGGAAACCTGTTAATATTCAAATACTTACACCAACAGATGCTCTTTTTGCAGAAAAAAGAAAAATCTGTTAATGAAACATGTGCTTCCATGTAAAAAATTCTAAATTTATTTCTGAAGCCTCTTAGACAAGCTTTTACTGTACTAAAAAGTAACAAATAATTTTTATTAAAAATATTATTACTATTTGTAAAAAGACCCATAATAAACATATTCTCTACTTTTTAGTGCAATAATAATTTGTTCCTTAAGAGAGTATTTTTTATATAAATTTATTTAAACCTAAAAAACTTATGTATACAGAATATGGTGGAAGCAATGGGAAATTTATTAAATTTAGGTCAAACTTACCATAAATTGCATTGTCACGAGAATCAAACGTGTGTGCCAAAGTGTCGTCCGATTGCTTCAGTGAAAGTGGGTGTTATCGACACGAAAACCTCGGAAATTTTGTTCAATTTATTTATTGAGGTAATTTTCAACACTCTCCAATACAAAAGTAAATTTGTCACTATCTTAATATCTTTTTATGTTCATATAATTGTTTTTTGGGCCGTTGTTGATACCATGAATCATCCTATACATCTGAGTATACGGTTTGTTATAAGTATAAAACCAATTCATATACAAAATACCGAACTGATATTATATTTAAAACACTAATTAATGAAAAGTTTTGCATGTACATATTACAATGGTATTAACCAGCAATGGAAAAGTATCTCATCTATGTACATACTAGGTAATGCTAGGCGATGGTAAAAGATAAAAGTTACTACACGACCATACGTATAGAGTAGTTTAGTAAAAGCATCATCGTACTTCAATTAATTCTCTAGCTCATTCTGTTCTGTAGGATGATTATTATGTGATACGAGCCATCATCCAACAAGAGAGTATCGCATCATAGAGCGGCAAAAAGTGCATTCACTTTTTTAAAATATGGTTTTACTTCCATATACTTGCTACAGCTCAGAAATTTTATTCATTAGTAGTGTCCAAATATGTATTGAATTTTTAGTGGATTGATTTTAATAATTGGCTGTTTTTTGACTAAAGAAAGACTATTTTGCGAAAATATCTTGTACAATCGTTTCAACGGAGTAAAATTTAATAAATTACGGAGGAATATGACTTAATATAAATTACTAATTTTTCCATAAAATCTGTTTAAAAGGTAATACGAGCCTCAAGCCAAGTTTTGACTTGTAGTTGAAAATATTTGTACCTTATTTTCAACTTTGATAATGAATTCTGTTTCAACTTCAATTTGTCGATATCTGGCTTGGTTTTCGAAATATCCAAAAATAAATAATTCAACAAAATTTTCGATATTTTGAATATTACTCTAGATATTGAAAAATTTTATATTTACTTTTCGTCTTATACTGTGAAGTTATAACATAATTCACCATCAAAATTAAAAAACATATATTTTTTTACTTTGTGTTGCCACTATCGTGGCAACCATACATCCTTAATTAGTCGAGCAGAACGCTTTTTTTGTTTTCAATAATTATTTAAAGTTATAATTTTAATTAAAATATTTTTTTTATTTCTACCGACTAGTTTTGGAGAAATCTATGAAAATATATCATTTACCTACCGTTTTCTTATAAGACCAACCTTCTCTGAAATTTTTAGAATTGATTAAGACCTAGTCCAACTTCATATATAAAAAAAATCAAGTTTTTTTCCTAAGTAATTCACAAGGTTCACAAAAATTTTATATTCTCCGCTGGCACCTTTCTTCTAATGACTCGAAAAATCTATCTCGGCTTGCTTTTCAAATTAAGTCTTGGAAGTATATATTAATGATAGAAGTTATAGCTCAGAATTCGTAGAGATCTTTGTTTCGATTTGTATGCTAGGCAAAGAATCAGAACAAGTTTTAAAGAAATAGGTAGGTCGCCCTTTAAAAATAAAACTATACATATTTTTTCCATTCCCCTCGAATATAAGGAGACACGAATTTTACCGTTTATTGATATACTCCAGTCAGTTTTTGAAAAATTACCTGGAAGTTTTTTAAAAAAATCACTTGTATATTTAATATAAATATATGTTAGTAGTACACATTAAGAATAACTAATGTTAAAAGAATATAATAATAAATAAAATAAAACTTTGACTATAAATTAAAACGAATGCAAAATATAAACTGCTAATTATAATGTAACTTTGAAGTTCTTTTTTTTTTTTTTTTTTTGCTGGTAAAAACGGTGTAATGCAATTAGAAAATTCGCAAAAGGTAGACAACGAGAATTCACAGGTCTACGTTTTTAGATAAGTTTTTGTATTGATTAAAAGTAAACTAGATCAATTTAGAAGAAGTTGCAAGTTTATCCCTATATATTATAAATGTGAAATTAAGCATGTTTGTTTGTTACACTTTTACGTTAAAACTAGCGAATGGTTTTTAATGAAACTGTACAGGAATGTAGCTCATATATGAGAATAACACATGAACTATAATTTATAAAAATATAATAAAAAAAATAAAAAAATAAAATTTAATTTGACATTTACCATTTTTTTAACTTTTACTATAATCTTCAATTTGTGGTTCAAAATGATGATTATAGATTGATTAGATCTATGATCATCATTTTGAACCATAAATTAAATAATTCTGTAAAAATTAAAAATAGTTAATGCCAAACAAATCATGGTCAACTATTCTGATATACTCAATGAATTATGACTATTTTACATTTATCAAAATTGAAAACTGTGTATAACAAGAGAGAGTGGAGGCTATAAAGCGGTGGTTTTTACTTTTAAGGCCAGTGAAGCGGGCAGGTATTAATCTGCATTTCAGTATATATATATAAGTTAGAGAACACCCTGGTTTAGATGAAAAGCTTATAAAAACTGTACATAGAGGTTGTACTACAGATGTTAAAACCATATTTTTTTTATAATGTTATGAAGTGATGCTTCTCGTTTCTGCTCACAACTGTAAAAGATATGAGTTTTTAGTTATGATAACATTGTGGTTATTGCTATGTACTTATACATGTATGCGAATGATTTTTCTGACATATTTTTACATTTTGTTTGTGTGCATTCGTTTCAGTCGAAAGATAGATACTTATGTAATTAGCTTTTCACACATAAAGAACCACAGTTAACATTAATAAAAAATTAACTTCATACAATATATAATATTTTTTATTCTTTAAACTTTATCAAAGTGTCACTTGCGGTGAAAATTCAACTGTCTGATTAACCAACTATATGTATATACGCATTCAGTTTGCTCAAAGTCATAAATTTTTAATTTCCCTGTATGGGAAAGTCTTATTTTAATAGATCTGATAAAATTAAAAATGAAATTTTCAATATATTTTTACGTTTCGTAGTCACGACCATGAATTATTAATGCTACTTGACAATAACAGGCGATAACGGTTTCTGATTTAATCTAATTTTACTATGAAAGTTTCCCAGCGCATCGGGCGTGTATCATACTGGAGAATTTCAATACAGGCTATTCGTTGTGTGCGTAGTCATGGTAGGGACAATAAAATCGATACCAGCGCTTCCAGAAATTTTGGCGTTAAAGGAGGCTGTTATGAATAATTTGCAATTCTCTACATGTAACATAAATGTTATAGTTAAAACACTAATGTAAGTCATAAATGCAATCCATACAATTAAAGTAATGTATCGTTGAAATGTATGTACCAATGAAACGCCTCCAATAATACTCGAATATGCGTAATGTTTAAAACACTTGAATACATTTACCCAGACATGATCGTTAAATTAGTGAAACACTAAATTGTAAATAATTTAGTTCTGAACAAGACGGACTTTTGTTACATAAACTTTATCTTGTTCATGAATACAGAATCCTAAACTCTTACTTGAAAAATCGAAAAATCCAAATCGATTCATTCGTTTAGAAACTGCAAGCCCACAGTTAGAGACAACATATACACAGATACACAGGCACATATAAGACCCCTCTATTTAGTCGGGGGTTTTATATCTACAAATGTGATATAATATTAAACATCACTTCTGAATATCGTAGATAATCATGTATTGTTACAGGTTGCAACGGATTGATTTAAATACAGATTATTAGTTCCATAGCCTATATGAGAAACCATGATCGATGAATAAATTAGGAGTATTGTTACTAAATATATATATTCATTTCCGAATAATAAAATTCTAGCATTAAAGTATATTTCATAAAGCAGGCAGCTAGTATGTGATTTGCACTATTTTGGTAGATGGATTATGTTGGTAGGTGGATTATGTTGGATTTTAGGTTTTAAAATTTTCGTCGAAATTATTTTTGTCTAGTAGGACATGTAACAATTTTCACTTTAGTTACTCTTACAAATCTTGGAAACCAACTTATAACATTGTTGTCAAAAAATTAATTTTTCTCCCAAAAATGAAAGAAAACATTTAAATTTTGTGCGACGTGGTGTTCGTTGAAACTATAACATTTAATTGAAAGTAGTAGTTGAAATTGTGACAATAATTGTTTTCTATTAGCACCAAAAGAATGCACAATGCTGGTTTTATAACGGTGAAAATATTGACTTTAGCTTCTATTACAATTTTCACAAAAATGGATAAACAGGTAGATGTTAATGTAATCAAACTTATAGAGAAACACATTTTAACATACCCTCAAATTTACTTGAGAACAAAAGACACTGACAATCAATTTTCATGTTTCCTGTGTTCTCATAAATTGCCCTCATTTCAAAACAAATACTATCTAAAAAAAAAAGCATATCTGCCGAGAAACTACAGAAGATATAAGTTGCATTTGACTCTAGGTATTACATCTTACCTTATTATACAGTCATGTAAGATAAGGGCAACCTCACTCTTTCGTTATTTATAGGAATATCGATTTGAAATTTCGCAAAGTCATACAAGCTGATGGGTCAATTTTATGTAGATAATTAATCGAAATTAGAACATCAAACTCAGCCTACTACAAATTGACAAATACGGTCGATTCTAAATATTTTGTCTAGCGTTAGAGATGGTTAGAGGTATCGAAAAAAACTATAAGAAAAAGTTGCTTCGAATACTTTTTTATACCTATAAAATGATAAATATTATATAAATAATTTTATACCTACCTATAAAAAAATTAATATATATATCCAGTTTTTAATTTCCATACCACACAAGCTTTAAAATTAAAAAACTATTATAACTAGTGTGCTGTGGAATGTAAAAACTGGAGAAATTGATAACTTAATAGTGCTAGGTATTTAAATATTTAAATAAACTTGGTATAATTTTGAGTATGAGCCAAAATAATGAAAAATTAAAAATGCGAATTTGGTCATGCAAATTCGTATATGGGTATAAAAAAATATTCTAAGAAATTTTTCTTATAGTTTTTTTTAAGAATCGGCCCTATTTGTCAATTTGTAGAAAGTTCAGTTTAAAGTTTTGATTTCGGTTAAGTATCTTACAAATGTGACCCATCACCTTGTATGACTGCAAAATTTCAAATCGATATCCCTATAAATAACGAAAAAATGATGGTGTCTTCATCTTGAATGCGACACATTGTATAATAATAAAGAAAACTATACTCTTGGAAAACGAAATAGGTTTCTAAATGTTTTTCAAATTCAGCCTTGAAGCATTTTTTACATTTTAAAATATATGTTGTTAAATTTATTATTTAAATAAATTCTTCATAACTTTAAGAAAATTTAATGATCAGATTTCTTTGTCTGAGAGTACCTAAATTGATTGAATAGTGAATGGTGGTATGTAACTATTAAAATTATCAAATTTAGTATATGAATGCATATTATAATATGCATATTATTTAAACTATAATAATATAACAACAATAGATTTAATAAACTCGATATATTCAATATATACTGTAGTTTATGAGGTAAATTTATATTAATCATAAATCTAATGTGACTTGTAGCTCTGGCAAGCAGCTCAGTTCTACCAGTTACACAGTTACATAGAGCTTGTATGTCTGCCTGCCTGCTTTGCTGCTTTAGGACATATAATAGTTTCATGTAAATTTATAGATCCCTATGATAATCAGTATTTAACACTAAATGATCTATTGTTATTTATAAATATCTCTACATATTAAATAAATAACGTAAAAGTTTAATATGTATTTCGAGTGTTTCGTAACTTTATAACAACCTAAGAATCCCAACTTTTTTGTGAACGGGAAACAGACTAAGGGTCTAAGAGACGGCATAAGATTGATCTTCACCCATCTGATAACCAGATGAGACATATTTTTTATGAAATTTTATTGATTTTTTAACATGCCTATCATAGTTTTCTATCGAAAAGTGTTCATGGCTATTTTTAATTTAATTATACCATTAATTTCGAAATTAAATCATATTTCTTATTATACTAATTTCGATTAGTTAACAGATTGGTGACGTTACCTCATCAAGTATGAACAAATAAATCAATATAAGTAGCTACACCGATCTGTTAGCCAATCGAAATTAGTATCACAAGAAAGATAATTTTATTACAAAAATAATGATGTAGGCTTGAATAAAACCGTGGTATGAAAATTATGTAAGAGTTTTACTAAGTGTACAATATAATTAAAGAAACTCATGCTAATTGAATTTTAATATTAAATTTTTTTATAATATTAATAAATAATAATTAATTATAAATATTAACATTAAACTTTTAGTAACTGGTACAGCTCTAATCTTTTCTTACTTTCCACATTATGAGCGACTATTGTGTGAGGTATTGAAATCGAAGGACAGATTTTTACAAAGAAAAGAAAATATTTCACGAGAGATAAGCTTCCAAATTTTCATTATGAGGAAAAAAACTCTTGATTTCTATTGGCATAATATGCTTTCAAATGTGCGAAGTTCATTTAGGAACATTAACTCATAGTTTACCAAAAAAATTCCATTAAAGTTTGCAGTTTTTAAAAATAACATTCACACTTTGTTCCAGGCTAGATGGCTCGTCTCACATGGTATTTAGGTAGTTTATTATTATTTTTTATGTAGTTTAAAAATTTTGATAATGATTTAAGACAGTTGATTTACTTTCAGCTGACTATATCGGCTCATTAGGATATGTGAGCAATTACCATTAAAATGAGTATTTTCCTTTTTGCTTAGTACCTTCACAGGTAGAGTACCCTGTACCACTTTGACAAAAGTACATTTTTGACAAGAAAAAAATTTTTTTTTCTATACTTATAACACTAAATAATACAAAAGAGTCCAAAACTTTTAAAAAGCTTAGTGTTGAAAAATATCAAAAAGTAGTAGGGATTTAAATGTCGGTACGATTTACTATATATTTGAACTTTTCTTTTATAAATAAAATAATTTTCGATTATAAATTCTAAATAGTTGATATTATTACTTTTTAGTTTGTTATCCAATAAAATTTCATAGTTTACGTATCAAACCAAATAAATCATTTACTACAAATATCCATTGTGTAATAGATAACTATTACTTATGCTTGAATAAGAATATTATAGTTGGGTTATGATATTACGAGATTTTTCCTTTTATGCTATGAATTTAATAGGATAATAAAGATTTTGTATTTTAAATTAAATTGCAATGAATGTGCGCTGTGCATAGTGGACATACAATGCAAATGCCTCTTCTTTTACTTTATACATATTATTATTATATGGTCTAATATATTTATTTAGCCATTGAACCATAATAATTTTATATTAAAATTTATCATATTTTTATAGCAATTATGAAGATATCGGGTTTTGATATTCAGTAGAATATGATTTAAAAAGATCAAGCTATAGTGAATATGATCTTTGAAGACCAGATCAATGCACTACTAAATAATTTCACTATTATATTTATTCGGAGCCATTATAGGAATTAATTGTTATTTTATTGATGTGCTCAATCATGTTTTCAAGTTACTAATGAAACGTAATAATAAAAAATTAATACATATAGATTTCAAGGACACATAAAGAGAGGAATATCGGGTTTTGATATAAGTAGGATAGTGGGATACTATTAATATAAAAAGATCAATCTTTAGTGGATATGATCTTTGAAGACCAGATCAATGTGCTAATAATAAACTCCTATTTTTATTTGGAACCATTATAGGAAAAAAATGTTAGAGTTGAAGTCGTACAAAAAGCATTTAAAAATATATAATAAATATAATAATTATTTTATTCATGTGATCAAATGAGATCAAGTTGCAAATCAAACGCAGCAATAAACAAGTGAAAACAAACAATTGACTGAGTTAATTGTTGAAATACCATGGATAGTCAGTGTTGATTTCTTTATCACATTACACATACAAACATACATAACTGATAATCAAGTATAGTACATATTATAAAATTTTCGCCTAATTGGCGCCCTCACGGGTAAACAGTGATGTTTACGAAAAAATGTTTCAAACAAAAGTTGTTTAATTTTTCATAAGGAACATTTTTTACATTTAAATTTTTGTTCTATCTCTAACGGTTTACAAGATGGGTCCTACGGTCCCAAGACCCAATTGACCTATGATGCTCATTTACGAACTTGACCTCAATTTTTACTAAATAAAAAAAAAATCTTTTTTTTTTTTTAAACTTGAGGATTGGTCAAATTCCGCAATTCCTCAGCCACGGGTTCACTTCTTCATTTCGTATTCAGTTATCGTAGAAGAAGTATTATATAAGTTTTAAAAGTGCCTCAAATACCTGCTCAAAAAAAGTCACTCAGCATTTAGACTTTTAGTTCTGATGTTATCGGGTTCAAAAATTTGATACATATCCTACACACAATAAGATGTAAAAGAGTTATCGAATGGGTTTCTATTTTGTTTTTTGAAGTGATAGCACTAACTCTCTAGCAGGAAGTTAAATACATGAATGAGTTTTATTATAATGAATATTCAAAATAAATAAAAATACCAGTTCTTTTTGAGTTATCTACAAATAAAAGCTAATTAACCTTGGGCTATGCAACTATGTCGCATCCGTTCGATGTACTCATCCAGGAAAGTTGTACGTTGTCTTTTAATAATATGCTACCATCACCTTTTTCATTTCAAGTCAACAAAGTTATATGATAATATGAGGAACAATGAAGATGTGCTTCTATTTAAAATAAAAAAATATTTATATTTCTTCCTTTCATCCTTTGAAAACGTGATAATAAAGAGATGCAATTTCATAACGTTTTAACACAATGTAGTATTTTTATAATTTTAATAGCTATCGTTAAAACAATCCAGCTAAACGGTTTGAGCAATATTATCGGGATTAGAGCAACTAATTAGCACTGGTGCTTCCCGTGTAGTCAATTCATGTCAATTTAGTCCAGTTTTGACAAAAACATCCAGGGGAAAACCATATGAGTCATAAATTTGCATTAATTATGTGCGCGAGAAATGTACGAATAACCCAATATGACGCCAACCGACTTCGATGATTCTTTTTTTAGTGTCAAATTAGTTTTTTCAGATGAATTTCACAAAATCATGATTGTATAACATCCATACATTTTGCAGTTTTAAAAATGAATTATCAGTTGCTTTTTAGAGCGTCATCTTACCAATAACACCTACATTTTATGGTATTTAAAAAAAATTTCAAATTTATAAAACAGGTCACGAATACATATTGTATTGAATATATAATCAAAATATAAAAACCATGGAATATTTTAATTCATATAGCAAACAGCATCTCCACCTATTTACATTATGTAACGTCATGTAATATTTATGTATCTCAACATTCCTACAATTATGTAGGTATTCTTAGAAATACCAGTAATTCATGGATAATTTCAAGACATCTGATTTATCCTATGCATGTTAATAATATCATTTCTTTACATTTAAATATTATAAGCTTTTAAACACACACCAAAAACTTTATTATAACTAAAACTTTTTGTGTTGAGCTCAACTTTACCTTTTCTTTATAATATCATTTGGTGTGTTTGTATGCCTGTATATGTATTTAGTTGTGTTGTGTTTTGTTGTATTGTATGAAACTGCGAGTGTGTGTAATAAGAAAACAACCCATGGTGGATATGACTTTTAGATTTCTGCGGCCTTTGTTGTCGAGTATTTGTATAATTGTACGGCCGTGGTGATAGTAAAAAACTTTAATAATATATAACCCAACTTGAATTCATAAAAGACTGCCAGTCCAGCATCTCACTAATTGTCCAAATTTCTCGGTGTTTGGAGAAATTAGTTAAAAAACCGTTCGTACTAGTTCGGGATTCTTTGTTACTAGGAAACTTTTGCATAATGTATCTATCCATCCTTAATAACTCTTGACCTGATGTGATTCTTTTTTTTGGTAAAAATGGTATCTAGAGAATTTTAAGTTTTATCCCTTCGCCCTTTACCACCCCAAATTTGAAATTGCAAATGGCATTCCCTACCTTGTTATATCTCATTTGAAAGGGCATAAAATTCTGTATTCATTATGATATGAAAAAAAAAAAGAAATCGATTGATTGGTTCTTAAGATAGACTACGCAGAAGATGGAGGTTCATGCGTAGTCTATCTTAAGAACCAATAAATCGATTTCATGTTTTTTAATCATGGTTAAAGAGAGAATTTTATGCTTTTTTAAATGAGGTATCACAAAGTAGCAAGTTCCATTAAAAATTTGGAAGCTGAGGGTGGATGGGTTTTTATTTTTAATTTGATCACCACAATTTATTTTTAATTTGACCACCATAATTTTTCAGATTTTAAAAGTATTTGAGCCCTTGTAAACAGAAACAAAAAGTTTTCAAAATTCCTCATGTTTTTTTATTGTTTTGGCATTTTTTAATTTGAAAATAAATATCCGAACTAATTCTCCACTCACGCCTAGACAAGCCTTATATTTAAACTCGTTCAATTTGTACTATGACAGAAAATTTCAAGAAAAGTAGTTAGAAACTCATGGTCCAATCAAATAATCACCTCTGAATCCAAACTTCAATGAACTCCAATAGGCTAATCTATAAGCAACTATTTGATGATGCAACCATTATTGAAGCTACAAATCGAAGGTGGGAGTTTGAACAGTTTTTTTGAAAAATAAAATAATTTTGACATGAATGTGCTATTACTTTTGGAAACCATACACTTTTTTTGTTATTTGCATGATATCATGAAATTTGGAACTTGAGGGAAAAACATAGTGGCCTATGTGAAAATCAAAACTTGGACGCTGTATCTCTTAAGATTGTGGATGGAAAAAAAATTATTTTGCACTTGAAATAAAATAAATTAATAATGATATTAAAAACGTATATATTGTTTCTTGAAGGTTGGGGAAGACTTTCAATATAAATAGAGGTGTCAGGCTAGAAGATCCGGTGCCTCCCAAGCTTTTTTCTGCAGTATTGAAGAATATATTCCGAAAGATGAAATGGGACCAACTTTTAATAGGATGGTCGAAGACTTAATCATGATATTGTCATCATCGAAGAGAACTCGAAAAATTAGAGCAAATAATCCAAGACTTCAGAATCCAACAGAAAAAGCGAGAAAAAAGGTCTATCCATGAATATCACGATGTGAAAGCCGATGCTGCCGAAGAGCGATGGACAGTAGGATTATAGGCATTAAGAAACAAGACAAGAAGCGAAACACCTTTATAAGAGCCAAGACAAGAGTTATGGTTGTATTTACGAAGATAGACCAACTAAAATGGAGATGGACAAGCCACATGATAAAGAATACTCAGGAAAAGTAGAGTAAAATTGTAACAGACTGGTATACCAGAGATGGAACAAGGAAACTGGAAAGACAGATTAAGAGATGGGAAAATGAGTTGAAGATCACATCGGGCCCTTATTGGGGATACTGAACTTAGCTCAAAGGCATACTGAACTTAGAGATATCTTCTAAAAGAGGAAAACAAACACTTCATAACTGACGAAAGTTCAGGATGAAAGGCTTATTGATTGATTGATTGATATTTTTTTTAAATACTTAGCACACTAAGAAAAAAAAAAAGATCACACGGTACATATTTAGGTGACTCACGTTGAAACTTTTCCACCTTTTTCTACAATAAAAGGTGAAAGCTTATATATTTTTAAATGCATTTCTTATAACAAAGGTAAACAATCTTTAAAATTTTAGATTTCGATTTTCGGGGTGTAAATAATAATATAGATAGAAGAAAGTAAAACTATATACAAAGTAAAATGAGTATGATTGTGCATTGAATGTAAAATACAAAGTTACCAAAGCAATGTGTATATAATATTATATATTGTACAAAACAAAGTTACTTATTTATATATAATATAAAACTTTTGTCTATAATACAATATTTGTGTCTCTTCCATATTTATTTTTCATCGGAATAATTTAATCGATTCATATATGGAATTTATACTTTCTTATGAATAAATTTAATAATATATAAGAACCAAAAGTATTATTCTATATATAAGATATGTATAAAAATTTTTATTCGCATTCACAATGTATTGCTGATTTATAAATTCTTCGTTTTTATTATTTGATTATGTCCTATTGTGGGTATTTTTCCCTTATTGGATTGTCATTAAAGAGTATTAAGAAACCATTGGCTTCGATATTCAAAATCTTTAACCATCACTTGATTGAGAAATGCTATATTTTGCGAGGGTTTCCATAACTATGTAGAAATAGGATTCCACTTATTTTGAATATATGCCATGGAACCGGTAATATATATATATATATATATATATATATATATATATATATATATATATATATATATATATATATATATATATATATATATATATATATATATATATATATATATATATATATATATATATATATATATATATATATATATATATATATATATATTACCGGTTCCATATATTCATATTTAATAATTAAGATATAAAAAACCCAAAAATTTGAAATCTGAAAAAAATAAATAAATAACTCACTTCAAAAGATTTTTTTTAAATTCCTTTGTTACGTTTGAAAGGTAATTTAATGGAAAATGTTCTTAGCTATTATTATAATATTATTATCTTAGGTTCAAGTACGAGTTTAGTGTTCCGTACCCGAAACAACTTAAAAAAAATAGGCGATGATCATCAAATTCGGTTCAGTTTGGAGAAAGCTGTACGGAAAAAGATAATTTAATGAAGAGTGTGCTTAGATACGTTTCAAGTGCGTGTTTAGGGTTTCGTACGCGAAAAATTCCTCGGGGGTTTTTAAAATATTGTAAATTTTACTCGTTTCTAATAATTCACCTTGGTACTTGATAACTTTAAAAAGTGCAAACCTTTGATATTGGATTTTCACTCTCTGATTTAGAGTTTTTGAAAACCTTATTTAGAGTAAGAAAAAAAGGATCCATCTCACCATCACAGAGGTCAAGCAACAAAAGCAATAGTCCCTACAATTAATCTAATTCGTTAAATCTATGTATTATGATGGAATAATATAACAATTTAAAACAAGATTACGCACAATTCAGGACAACATCTTCATTTCAATTTTTATATCAACTGTCCCGTCTGATTACAGTCATCCCTTGACGACCCGAAACCTACTTATATATTAAGCATTCATTTTTATTCATTGTTGATTTTTTTGTATTTTTATCTAGATCAAGTAAAAGAAAAAAAACTCAGACAAAAAAGGGCAAGGATACAGTAGCTAGAAAAACTATAGAAACACATTGTATTATATCTTTTTCAATAGATCTCCATGTTACTACATTTAAGCAAAAACTCACTTATATAATACGTCCTAGGGAGTTCATTTTATGTTATCGAAATTGAAATCTTAATAACCTATTAGAAAGAGTTAGAAATATATTATATGTATATATGTATATGTGATATTATTGCATGATGCATACATATATACGAATATAATACACATTTGTTATAAAATTTTCTACGATTTAATAATAACGAACTTAAACTATTAATTTTTTTCCCGTTTTATTATATAATGTCTTAATTTTAATGGTTATCGGTTGAATATATTATTATTGTGCGATTTTGTGTATATGCTTTTATGTCACTTTTATCATTAGTTTTATGACATTTCATTTCAATGCAATAATATGAAATGCATTAGGACTTCCATTAAACCTTCAAACGGTCAATATAACACAGCTCCGTCAGTAAAATGAATTACGTAAATTTTGATTTGATATTTATACAACTTGATCGTTCGTGCTACTGTCGATAAGGACACTGCTCATTTTAGATTAAGTAACGACATAACGGATTTAAAACAAATAACGCTTATATGGCTATTATAGCTTTTTTCCCATTAAAAATTGATTCCTTAAAAAAAAGTTAACTTTAAATTTTTGGTGCCATATTATGTACTTTCACAGTTTTCAATTTAATATTTCAGAGACCTTGAAAACTCTCTTTAAGCTGATGTTTATACTTATTATAAGCAATCGGTTTTCAACGTCGCAGAATCTAAATTAGAATCTGAAAGTTAAATTTCAATACCAAAATTTAGAATTTTTACGTTTGTTTAAACTTGTACGTTTATTCTAATACCTAGCAGATTTTCAAATTGTTCCAAATAATTTTTTCTGCGGAGTTAAAGTTAAAAGGAATTTTTATAAAAAAGAATAAATTATCTGATATGATATTAATAATACAAATTAAAAAATATTTTCAATAGAACTACGCGATTAGAAAGGTAATAAATTACAGACATTTATTTAAAAACATATTGTTCCTGAACCAAATACATTATAATCAATGTTAAATTAAAAATAAATTAGACAAATTAACTTTTTTAAACAAAAACTTGAATAAAGTGCAACTATAATATTATGGTCGTTTAAAATATATGTCTGAAATGTAAACAAACACAATTAATTATTCATGACAAGTTTGTAATTAATTTATCAATAAAAAATAAATTATACTATTAATGAAACCTTTAGATACTTATACATACCAAAAACAGAGAAAATTAATAAAATAATAATCAATAAGCTTGTTGGTATTTCAATTATCCATTTTCCCTTTTCGTCCGGTTGATGTATGGAAAAAATTCGTTCGGCATCATCATCGGCCCTCAAAACAAACAATTCCGAGAGACTTTTTCGAAATTGCAAACTATGGTATGATTAGAAGTATTATGGATGAATCAAAAATTTTGGATCGATGCATGTTGAAAGTTTGTGGATGAATATTTTTGAATTAAAAAGAGTGGCCGAAAGTCGGTTTAAAGAATAAATCTCTCTGATTTTGGTTACAGAATCGTAATAAAATCAAAATTCCAGATAGGACGAAATATTTTACTGGTGGATAAAAGGCTTGATTTTAATGAAGTTGGGCTAAATCTTAATCATTTCTGAAAATTTAAGGGGGGCTTGTACGATTGTTTAAATAAATAATTGACTTCAAAAGTAGGCATATTTAACATTGGCCTTATTCGAAAATGGTGGATGGATTATATGTTTTCATAGAGTTCTAAGAAACTTGTCGGTGGAAATTAAATAAATTATATAAATTAAAGTTCAAACCTTAATAAATTATTGACATAAACAGAAAACCGTTTTTCCAGACTAATTAAGGATGTATGAGCACGATAGTGGGGACACAAATCAAACAAAATATATATTTTCAATTTGATGATGAATTATATTATAACTTATGACAATATAAGACAAAAAATAAGATTAAAATGGTTCGATATCTGGAGTAATTTTCAAAATATCGAAAATTTAAAATATTGCTTAATTTATTAGCTTTCGATATTTCGAAAGCCAAGGCAGATATCGAAATCACATTCTTATTTTTCGTCTACATTTATGAAGTTATAACAAAATTAATTATCAAAAATGAAAATAAGGAACAAATAATTTCCACCATAAGTATAAACTTGCTTTGGCGCTCGTACTACCTTTTCTGTCACCTACTATAATGCTGTTTTGTAAATTAGGAGTTTGTTAAAAGTGAATGTTATGAAATTACCAAAACATGGTAAATAAAAGTAGTCGACAAATTATATTGGTCCACCCGCTACAGTACCCATTTAATTTTACAAAAACACACAGTTGGTTTCACTATTATTAAAAATTCTATATTACCAGGAAAAAATTGTTGCAGATGCTCCTATAAAATTTTCAAATTTATGTATTTCACAAATAATTTTTATAATTCGATGCGGTTACCTTCGGTTCATAGATATAGTTGAATATTATCTAACATACATAATGCAGTGTAGTTTGATAATAATTTGTTAAAATATTCCAGAAGTGGTTGTGTTTAACCACTTTATCAGAAACAAATTTTACATGCTGTATACATGTGGTTAATGTTTGTGATACATCATGGTGAAATGCATTCAAAAAGTGTATTTTAAACATATATATATTATATAATAATTCTATGTCATTGCAATTATGTTAAGTCTACATCTGCGTCTTTACGATCAAACAGCTACAGGTCTGTATTTTAAGAGATATATATTGTACAAGAGTGATACCCACCCACTTCGCTGGGTTTAAAAGTAAAGGTTGATAAAAATTGCTCTCGCTTATCCCCTTTCTATAACACTCGAAATAATGGTAAGGATTGTTTAACACAGATAAAATATATGTATGGTTTTCTATTTTTTTAAATTTATAATTGTCGTAATTATTCATTGTGTACATCAGCAAAGATGGCCGTGAAATATTTTGTATTGACTATTTTTACAGAAATCTGTAATTTTTGTAATTTTTGAAAATAAAATACAGCCCATGTTAATTGGTGATAAAGTAGCATTCTGTAGGTGAAAGAATTTTTAAAATCGGTTAAGTAGAGAGCTCAAAAATGAAGATTTGTATATATTTCCACACAAACTTTCATCCTCTATTTCACCCTTTTAGGGGATGAATCTTTTGGCGATATTTTCTATTCCCTCTACAGATTATTTCTCCCTCTGAAATGTTTCTGATTTTCAATAATATACAAAAAGAATCATTTTGAAAAAAAATTAATCAAAATCGGAGCTGTTATTGTGGATCCTCTAAGAATGGCTATTTTATGTATTCTTTTATGCCACTCAAAGAAGATGTCATAAAAAATTTGACTTTGAATTTCGAGATCAAAACTTGAGCTATCAATCAGAAAGATAGTATCGTAAATAAAATACTACCCTGTTTATAGACACACCATAATAATCTTTTACAATTTTGTACATCGAAAAGACATTCTGACATTTTACATTGTACATCATTATTTTATTGAATAGGATTAGTTTTTATACATAAATACCTAACAACCGACCAACCAATCAACGACAAATATTATGTTAATGGTCTGTTGGTCTAATAGACCGTTAGTTCATAATGAGACGAAATTTCCATGATTGTCTATCATTTTCAGAATTGATAAAGTTAATTTTGGTAATACAGAAAATTGTGTTGGAACTATGTTACTTATCGCACAATATTTGTTTGCTGGTTGGGAGCTAAAACCAAAAAAACTGCAACAGATACCAAAAGCCGACATCTGGGCTACCTACGAAACTTAAACTTTTTCAATCGAAACAGGTTTCTTTGAATTTTGAGAAAAATTATTTTCACAATGGTCAATTTGTATTTTTTGTCTAATTTTATGTTTTATCATTAAAAAAAATTGAGTTGGGAAAGTTATCAAAAGTTAAAGTAACAGACATAATTTAAAGTAATGTTATGTCATAATAAATATCCTATAACCAAACCAAACGTAATGTACGCACATATTGAGTTGACTACTAAATCAGAAGTTTTCTTTCTTTAAAGAAGGTTTTTTTTTTTAACTAAAATTACAATTAATTGATACAGTATAAACTAAAAGTAGCTATAAAATTAAATTCTTTAATCAAACAAGTATTTGACATTTGAAGTCAAAGAAGTATCTTACTTCAAAAATTAATATCTTAAATTTTCAGAAAAATATCTTGTCAATAAAAAAAATAACGCTACATTTATAATTTACCAAGGTACAAAAGGAATATGGTTCGTACCGGGTGTCCCACAATACCTCTCCATCTTTATATAATCGTAGATCGGATGACGAATTTATGAAAAAGTGTTTTTCGATTGTTGGAATTCTATTTCGTGCTAAGCCGAATATTTTATGCCTGCAGTTGCCGTTTATATTAAAAAATGTTGTCATGGAAAAAATTATTTACATAAAAACTATTTAGGAAGTTTGCAATTGTTGAAAGGATTGAAAAATGGAGTGAAATTTTTTAAAGATAAGATAAGTTTTTTAACCATTTGGAATACTGCAAAAAGGCGTAGAAATACAAAAATTGAAAGACGCAAATCTATTTCATAAGATTCGACAATTATACTATTCGTAATTTTTCCGTTTACTAGACTTGTTTTTATCAATCCTACAAATGGTTGGCAAAAATTGGCATATTGTTTCAATTCCATATGGGCTTACGGTTCTTATAGTTGGAATACAATAAATAATTACATATTTATAGTATTTATATTTTACTCTAGTAATGTCGTGAATAGTTACAAGTAATAAAAGAAACCATTACTATTTACATGTCATCGGTAAACCGGGTAAATAAATCAATCATCATGAGGTAGCTATGCAAGCAGTGGGAAGTATTTCAGCCCATGAAACTTTTTTAGAGTTTTAGTGAAGACTAGCGGACAAAAGTTCGAAAAAGACGAGAAGTTTTATGAAGTTTACTCAAAGTAGACACTCTGATTTAGATTTTTATGACATATTTTTTTTATCACCGACTAACAAAGGAAAGTGTTGGAAGTTTAACATGTCTGTGTATCTGTGTGCCTACCTGTGGCATTGTAGTAACTAAACAGATTAACCAATTTTGATTTTTTATTTATTTTTTTAAAGTAATCAGTAACAGAGTCTTCTTAGCTAAGTTTAAATGTGAGTTTAGGGTTCCTTAGCGATAACAACTAGAAAAGAAGTAAAGATCTTCAAACGACTGAGCAGATTTTCTCGTAACATAACACTTTTAAATCAAAGTCTTTCAGAAAAAAAAAATTAAAATAGGTTAATCTATTTATTAGGAGACCAGATTCTGTGGCATATTCTGTAGCTCTTAAACAGATGAATCGATTTATTAAGGTAATTTGATCGAGAGTGTTTTTTGCTATGTTTTAAGTTTGAATATAGGGTTCCGTACCCGATAACGACTAGAAAGGAGTAGATAGTCTTCGAACCGGTGAGCAAATTTTCTTGAAATATACCTGAGAGTACTCTCGATCAAATTACGTTTAAAACAAACCAAAAATTAAAACAAATTAATCCATTTATAATGTATTATAAAATAAAACATTTCATGTTTTTTTTCAGAAATTTGGATCAACGTGTGTGCGTTAACCTGTAAATAGGCCCTTGAAGTAAACAAAACAAAAAATAGGTAGATATACATACCAGCCTAATGATAATAGTTTTATGTAAATTAGATTGAATTTCAATTCAAACAACTTTGATTAAATAAAGACAAATATTCTTTTAATAATATATACAAAGTTATCGACATATTCGTGTTATGAGGTAATTTAGTTGATTTCAACAGTTGTGAAACAATTGTGAATCTTATGACTGACTGACTGAAGCATATACATACAAACGTCGTTAGTATAAATCCTTATTAGATAATTTGATAATGATATTAGTTATACTTTCCTTTCAGAAAGTTATCTATCACCTAAAGGGGTTACTTAATAAATTTATTAATCATTTCAACACTCTTTTGAATAATAATTTGACAATAATAATATTTTATACCTATATTTTAGGAAAACGGCTTTTTAATATTCTATGTATTAAGTTATTTATTATTTACTTTTGAAGTAAATTTTACACATATTTACCCCTCATTTTCAAAGATGAAGGTTTGACGAAAAATATACTCACGATATAAAAATGTACCGTATAGGAAAAAACCCGCTAGACAAATAATTTGAACGAAAAAATACCACAATACAAATTTAAATAATTAGTTTATTAAGCAAAGATGCTCGCCTAATACTCAAGACATATAATACTCAAAATATTATTAGGGAAACCTCTCTCCTAATACTCTACACATAAAATTACTATTTTTATTAATACATGTTCTCCTAATATTAATTTAAGAACTTTTGATTTTTTCACCACTTTTCTACGAAATTTGTTGTTTGGTGTTTTTAGCCACGGGTTACGGGTAACTACGGTAGGGGAATTTCTCACTTCAGTACTTTTGAAATATGAAACATAAATTTCACCCAAAGACCTAATTAGACACAAGTGGAAGATATTCTATTTTGCAAGAAAGAGGCAGGCAACAATCTTTGAATGCTTATAACTTTTTCGTTTTTTTATATATTTTAATTTTACTTAAAACTTGTTAAATCAAAATTTTGTTATGGCATCAAATCTACTTTTATATTTTTATGAGAAATGTGGCAAATATATCAGAAATCCAATAATTTACTCAGAAATTCCATTGTAGAGTGTCTTACGTATTCTTCTAAGCATAAAATTTAAATGGAAGGTTTTCGTTTTTGCTAATATAAGCTCAAAATAATGGAGTGAATATATAAAACGCATGATAAAAATTACAGGGACAAAAAGTTGAAGCAATTTGTGTATCTGAACTTTAATATTATTATTAAATATGCTTTGTATACATTAAAATCCTTTGTGGCTTTAAGTTAAACAAAATGAAAACGAGTAGGTATTACTGACTTGATGTCTTTCAAAAACTACCATCTAATGTAAATAAAATATTTTTTATGTGCCTAACTAAATTCAAAATTCAAATTAAATATTGTTTAATACACATTGATAAAGAAAATTTAAAAAGTTTCTTTTCTGTTTAAATAATAAATAATCTTGTCTAAAAGTTTTAAACCGTATGTCGGTTAAATTATAGAAATAAAAGAGTAAAAGTAAGTGGAATAATAAGAAAATTGAGACACGAAACGAAACGCAATGGTGCGTTTCCACCCAACATCTATTACGTAGTTCAACTCAACAGAGAATATTATTTAATAAGTGAAAACAAACAATTGACTGAGTTAATTGTTGAAATACCATGTATAGACAGTGTTGATTACTCTATCACATTACACATATACCTATACATGTCACACATACATTACTGATAATCTCATATTAATACATACTATAAAATTTGCATCTAATGGGTGCCCTCGTGAGTAAACAGTGATGTTTACAAAAAAATGTTTACAAAAGTTGTTAATTTTTTGATAAGAAACATTGTTTACATTTAAATTTTTATTCTATCTCTAATGGTTTACAAGATGGGACCTAGGGACCCAAGACCCAAGACCCAGTTGGCCTATGTTGCTCATTTACGAACTCGACCTCACTTTTTACGTCCTGATTTCTCTTTTAAAATTTCAGCTTGATATCTTTTTTCGTTTTTGAGTTATCGTGTTGACAGACGGGCGGACGGACGGAAAACCGAAAATGGACTTATTATACCGAAATTTTTTTCAATATTTTTAAGTGATACAAACTTGGGACTAAAATTAATATACTATATTTATTTCATATATACATGGTATAAAAATAGTGAGAGACTGTGATATGGATTATGGTAATATGGTCTTAGTTTTTATAACCTGCATGAGGGGTATATAAAAATTTAAATGAAGTCTAGCTTTTATAAAAATAAGAATTATTGATAAAAGAAACAAAATTCTGGAACCGGTATTCACAAAATTTCCGCTTGCTTTTTCTTTCGCCTATCTGCATATCATCACAATAACTTAACAAGCGAAATTTACGAAATTGAAAAAAACCGCTGAGAAATGTTTCGGATACGGAACCCTAAACTCTTATTACCAAAATATTAACAAGTAAATTACCTTTGAAACGATCAAACATAAAAATCCAAATCGATTCATCCGTTTATGTGCTACGATGCCACAGACAGACACACACACACAGACAAACATAGCAGTCAAACTTGTAACATCCCTTTTTTCGATTCGGGAGTTAAAAACAAATTGATATAACGAACTGAAATTGATACCTGTAAGGACTTGTGCGTACTGCTTTTGCTTAAACTTTTTCCACTTTGTCGTTGTTTTACAGTTTTCAACTAACCTTCTTAAATTCGTAAAAAGACGAACGGTCATAGTCTAGCGTCTAAGACCGCTCGGCCATTTAGGCTCTTTAAACATTATAAATATAGGGTGTTTCAAAATTGCATACTTTCAAAATAAACAAAAAAGTTCATATGGGCAGTATTTTCGACAGTTTCAGAAGAAGTTTCCAACAATACCAAAATTACTATTCCAAATTTTCTTGCAGACTGGACAATCTTCATACATAAAAGATGAAGACTCAGCAAAATATAATTGAATAAAAAGTATAAATTATTTTATGTTATGTTATGGTCATTACCAAAACCGATAACAATATTAAATCATAATTTTAGTAATATTCGATCCCATGATAACAATATAATTTTTATTAGTAATTTATTATTTATAACAAATACCTACAAAAAAAAAATTGTTTAAACTAAACTTTCAGTGTATATTTACTTACGATAATTGTGTGTATATAACATTTTTATTTTTTTTTTTCTATCAATATTCTAATTTTTGATATATTATAATTTTGTAATGTTACATTATTTTATCAATATAATCTACTAATTGTTTGTAGTCAATACATTTTAGTTATTAATTTATTATAATAATATGTATTGACATTATATATTTGTTAAAAAAAATTATAAAATTGTATATTTCATATACCAAATACAAATATTTTGTTAGTAATATTAAGGTAGTACCAGCATGAAATCATTTTTCGACAGATTTGGCCGAATTTTTTTTCTCGTGTTTATAATAGCTTTATTTATGAATTCCTAAAATTTCATAATTTTTGACCGTTTAGATCGCGAGATATTTAAAGACAAAGTTCGCGATTTTGAGGGTCATGTCCCATTTAAAGCATGTAAAATGTCCGGTCTCTCCAACTATTTTTTATGATATTATTATATATTGAAGAAAAAGTAGAAAAAAATGTTTATACAATACAATTCTAAAAAAAAAATTTAGAAATTAATTTTCACTTTCGAGATATTAATTTTGACGTAAATTGATCGAAATTGGGACGTTGGCATAATTATTTCCCATTTTAAACGGTCAAAATTTCTGAAACTTTGGGAATTAATAGTAAGCATTATTAAATTCTTAAATTTAATTTTTCGTTAAATTCTGTCGAAAAAAAAATTGTACCATTGCTTTAACATAGAAACTGCAAATACCATGCTGGAACATCGTTAAACATACAGTAGCTCCCTGTATGAAAACCAGATGCTTAAACTGTAAAACCGTTTCAAGCCATCCTTTCAGGGTTGCCATTAAAAAGGTACAAAATAAATTTCACATAAAATGAAGAAATGAACTTATTCAAAATTCAGTGTTATTCCACGAAGTACATTCAAGATAATTCCTATAAAATGGGTGCATCATATAAAACCAAAAATCTCTATATTTGATTTCAAAAATGAGTGAGAAATGAAAATAATCATCATATATAAGCATGAATTAAAAATAAAGTAAAAGCCAAGAAGGTTTCGTGTGGTGCATGGGCGCTCGGAGGACACATTTGAGGGCACATTCCAGAATTTGGCGCATTTTTTAATTTAAAATATCTACGTTTATATGGATACTAGCTTAACACCTGTCCGCTTCACTGGTCTGAAAAGTATCAACCACCGCTTTATAGCCTCCAGCTCTTTTATAATATACAGGGATAGCAATTGGCTCGAATTAGTTTGGATGATTTAAACAACCCGTTAAATTATGTATAGAGGCAAGCATTGCCAGTATATAATCGAGATTTTAAGAAAATAGCTCAGATTTTAAAGAAAAAAAAGCCGAATTATTTTAACTCTCAAATGCAGCATGTATGTTTAAAATGTCTACCCATAGGTTAACAGTTAAAATTAGCTTGATACATTCATTCATCCTGACAAAATTTCTCATTTATAATATATCAGGATATTCAGCTACTGATACCCACTGTTTTAATATAAGATTATTGTACTTAAATTTTACCATTTTAAGGGATAAGATATAAAGGAATATGGAATGCATTTACAATTCGATCATCGACCAATTGAAACAGACTAACCAGATCCTTGTTTTCGTTTCTATTAGTAAGGACTGAAGCATTGCTTACAAATAAATTTTCAGAAAATAATTTTTCAATAGTATTTTACTTATATAATCTAAATAAAATAAATATTTCTCTTTAGTGATATAATATTATAGATATATAGTCTCTAAAAATCACTTTTTCTAAAAATTAGAAATAATTTTGATTCTGACCAGCCAATGAAATTCTATTTTGTTAACTTATTGAAATTACTTGAAAATATTTTACAGATTGAAGCAGACTATTTAAACATAGTCTAGCCAAACAATATAAAATTGAAGACAATATGATGTTGCTTCAACATACTTCCATGTCAATTTACATAGCGTGTGGATGTCAGAACTTTTTTTTTTAAATATCGCCCATTTAGCTACTACCTACACACAATATTTTATGAAAATAAAAAGATTAAATTCATTAAAAAATATTCCTATAACGTCAAAATAAATGATTATATGCTTAGATTGAAACGAATTTTCGTTGTTTTTTTTTTTTTTTTTTTATTAAACATGTGACTGTTTACACGTAAACGTGATAATCATGTAGGTTACTTAGTTGGAATCTTAACTTTAATATTTTGTCAATCTTTAATCTGGCTGGTTTTGGATATTGATTTTTCAAAATCTCCATTTAATAATCTTCCCATGCAGGAGATAGAATACATCATATTTGATAGAATGGGGGAAAATTCCGAGTTCCACAAGACTAATTTCGATAATTTCTGTTTTGAAACATTAAATTATACATATTTATACAGTTATTCAAAGCAATAAGACGTAGTAAGTAGGTATATTTAATTCAGACGTAGTAAGTAGGTATATTTAATTAAATTGTAGTTAGATAAATACAAGTAAATGTACCCCCTCCGTACCCATCGACCATATTGCCATCTAGTTATTATTCGATCGTATTACTCACAAAAAAATGAAAATAAATAATAGTGTAAAAAACAAAAAAACACGCTTTTGTATCAGGCTAAACTAAAAAGTAGAAAACAATTTCTATTCTTAAAATAGCATGAGGTGCTTGTAATATTTGTCAAAAAAATACAATAATTTACATTTCCCCAAGTCTTTTACGTTTAAATGATTTTCCTTCTTACTCATTTTATTTTTTAAATTTATAGAAATTATTTTCTACATTTTATCGACTTAGTTTTTTTTTCATAATTCTAAGTATTCAACCGGGAAATAATCGGTAGATTCTCGTATTATCGAATATTTACCGAAAATTAGATTTAATTATTTTCGTATCATCTTTCGCAAACTTATTCGCGTCTCTTTGAAGTAGGTATATAGTTTTTAGTTTCGTTAATTTTTAACGAAAATAAAATTGATAAACAATAAATGTACCAAGAATGTACGTACACACACATACTGCAGTCAGTCCTAACAAAACGGTTGTGATTGCCGTAGTATTTACAGGAATTTACGAAAGCTGAAAGCTTGTTATACATTAAACTGAAAAATTTTTTAGAGTTAATTATATATTAACCACAAATAAAAGGGTGAGCCAATCATATTGTGGAAAAACTCCCGTTATTAAGGGAAAACAAAAACTTCCACAATATAGTTGGCCGACCATTTTCCTTATAGTTAATAAACAATTAAGTACTGCTAAAGAAAATTTCAATTTTAAAAGTGAATTGCATCAGATTATTTATTGAACCTACATTAGGGTTGACAGACCAGCTCTGTTCTCTTATTAAAACAAATTAATAGGCACTAAAAAGTAAAAAAATAACGATAATATAATATAGTTTCAATTATTGTTATTTTTGAAATCGATATCAGCCAAGTTAATGTAGCAAACCGTTCTGTCACAGTTGTCCTAGGCTGACACCAACTCCATAAATAACAATAATTGTAACTACATTATATTATCGTTATTTTTTTTACATTTTAGCGTCTATTAATTTGTTATGGAATAGTTTTTCTTTTTGAATACGATTTTTTTTTTTGTTAAAAGTTTTTTTATCATACGTGAGTTCTATTACAAACATTCATATGTTGACATGTAAATAGCAACGGCCTACTTTTTTAAATACCGTCCAAATGATTTTTTTTTCTAAAAAAACATACACATCATCATCATCATCATCGTATCAAACATCAATTATTAAACAAAAAATAAAAAATAAAAATTATACATGAAAAATTTAAAAAGACATATTTTTTTCTAATTAATCAAATTGTATGACACATCATGCAATCAATATACTTAGCAATTTTCATTGTTTACTTTACCATGTTTTAAATTTTTAATTAAATGTCCACATTGTTGAAGACTATAATAATAATAACTCTACCTAAGTAGAATATAAAGTATAAAGTTTAGTACAACTACTATTGATTTTTTAAAAACAAATCGATATTCCAATATACATAAGTTTTTATTTGTGTATATACTTAATCAAACAAATTGAACCAATTTTATTAAAAAGGTATTAAATAGCTTTGAATAAAATTATATTCATTACTATAATTTGGATTAAATTAGCATATTTTCTTGAATATAATATTTATGAAGCGGTATTGGATGATATCCTCTTCTATTAATTACTATCGAAGAATTAATTGCAGTAAAATGGTCCGGGAGATGTGCAAGAAAAATACGTGCGAGAGTCCTGTCCTTTTATCTACAAATATAATATTTTGCTAAGCAACAAGACTTAATTTCGAAATCCCAATCGGGGGGAGGGGTGACTATACATCTTCAAAGTTGAAATAATTCCGGGGAAGCTGCACCGCGATACACGGATATATAGGCAGCCAAGGACGTTCCTGCCATTTTGCCTAAAATTTTATTCACTTTTCTTCGTGAAACTCATGATTTTTGGAAATATTTTCGAGACTTATATCTCCCTTTCGATTGAAAGTTTCTGGACATAATTTGATGTAAATTGGTATACACTTTCATCGCTAGCTATTTGTCCATATTTCGTGACGCGTTTGGGGGTTCTTATTTCCATTCTGATTGTGATTACGATATCGAGTCTTGATGACTGACTTTTTGCAGTTTAACTCCTGAATCATAATATTTGATTATGAGTGTAATAGTGCCCAGTTTTCTTCTTCTAGAATGTCACAGAAAACAATCATAGCCTAAGAGCCATTGGAGGTCAACTTACCCTTTTTAATACATCAATAAATCTGAAAAAATTTTGGTTTAAATCAAAAAGAAAAAATAATTCATATGCCAAAAGAGTAACAAAGGATGCGCAAATATGAATTTTTTTAAAGGAAAAACTTTTTTTAAAGATTTAATGTAGTAATGGCAGTTGATACTATTCTAAAACGCAACCAAAATTTCCCTTCTAACAAGATTTTGAGCCTTTTTAAAATGAGAAAAATTTGTTCCTAAAAATAATCGTTGATCTGCGCAAAAAACAAAATTTTGAATATATTCAAAATTAAAATTTTGTTTGTATTTTTAAATGCAATCGATTTTTTTAATTTATCCGATGGAATTTGTTTAGCTAACGTAGCTTCTACACTATGCTTTTTTTTTAAATTAACCTATGGAATCAATAAAATGACATAAGATCAATTCAAGTGGATGTGACTAATTTATGGCAAACTTCATTTTTAAATCTTTTTCCGAACCAAAACGTCACAAGTGTTTAAATTATGAAAGGCATCCAATGTTGCATGTAAACGACTCAAGAAAAACACATCGATCACATCGTATGAGCATGGAAATAATTTATATCGTAAAGAAGTTAAGAGTAGTTCAGTATTTTATAAATTATATTATGTTAAAATGTACTTACGTGGGTATATTGATTGTATGCATATGTATATCATGTCCTTTCTTACCACAATTATTGAAGTTGAGGGGACTTAGGGTGGTGCGATCAACTTTGACCGATATTTTTATATAAATTTTATTATTGAACCTGTTTTTGTTACTTTAATTTTTTTTCTCTTACGTTTTAGTTATACTTTCCACGAAAATGTAGACTTAAGTATAGTAAAGGGGTAGGTTGAGTGATGACTCAAAAGGTGAGGTTGGAATGGATTTTGAACAAAGGTAATACTTTAAATAAATATGTACGCCAGAATGGACGTCATCTTATTGGATTTACTTTTTTAATTTTTCTAAATCATATTTAGTTAATTTTTTTTTTGAATGTTTTTTTTTAACCTGGCCAATTTTTGATAAAAGGATCGATTTTTTTATATGGAATTGAACTAAATCTAAATCAATTCAGAAAATTTGGAGGAAGGGGTTGCTTGATTATTTAAATAAATAAAGGTTCTCAAAATTGGGCATATTTTATTTTGGTTTTATGGGAAACGGTAGATACCCCATAGATTTCTCCAAAACTTGCCGGTGGAGATTAAAAAAAGCTATGTAAATAAAAAACTTAATAAATTGTTGTAAACAAAAAAAGCCGTTGTGTGTAATTAATTCAGGATGTATGAGCAGAGTAGTAGGGGCACATTAGGGAAAATTAGAAAGATATCGAAAAATTATACTCTTATATTTCGTCTTCATTCATGAAGTTATAACAAGATTCATCGTCAAATTTAAAAATACATAATTTCAACCACTAGTTTAAACTTGCTTTGGCGCTCGTACTGACTAAATTAAATTAAGATGTGTTCCAAATTACATGATTCTCTGCTACACCAAGTATTAGATTCTTGCTATTTTGGTACATTTTCAATGGCCCAGTTTAGATTAACTGAGCTGAAATAAAATATGTAGGAGTCTATACTACACAGATTGACTATTTCACATTGGTACAGTCCCTCCAAATTAAGTTAGAGAATTGAAAATTTGTATATAGCTAGAGCTAGTTTCAAGAAAATTTATTTTGGAAGTTCCAAGTTCTCAACTTTTTTTTTTACAAAGAAATTTTATGTTTTTCGTGGATTATGGCTTTACAAATCTAAACAGCTCTTCCGAATAGAGCTGGAGGGTTGAAAGAATCGGTTGAAAGATTAAGATTCAGCTAAGCTCTACACTCCATCTAGATTGAGTAAGACGCTAAAAATGGGAACTGTTAGGCTAATGTTAAGGTGTGGCCTTTTCGTTATTTCAACTCTCATATTCCCGTTCTATTATGTTTCTACTAATTCATGTTTCAATAAATTACATCTAATAATCAGAAGCATTTAATGAGGGCAATATGACCTTCGTGGTGATGTTCTCATGCTCACGATTATATTTTTTTTTTTTTATAAAATGCATTTAAGTATAAAAGATATAATAAAGATAATAATACTCTATAATAATTAATTGTACACATTATTTACAGTTGTTTCATTTTGTGTACTTAACACGTGATGGATAGCATAAATAATTGTATTCCTTGAAAATGTGCCAAGATGTAATTAATCATAAATTGTATTGAATGATAGAAAATTCAATAAAAAGATATTACATTTATAATATACTACGCTTTTAAAACAAGGAAAAAAAATAATTGAGTTGAATTACCCTGTATGATAATAATGGGGTTTAACCTCCGTTTCTCATACCAAGGCTATAACTTCTATGTTTCACACCGCCGTTGCCTGGATTCGAGCCCGTAACCTGCCAGCTAGTAATCTAAGCATGTTAAAACAGTTTTGAATATTTCGGTGCTTGAATTATGTTTTATACATAAGCTTTAAAAAATAAACCTTTTAATCAAGATGAAATTTCAGCTGAAAATTTTTTTTCCCAAAATTTTTTGCCCTTCTATTTAGAAATTTTGGTTTTTTTAAATCAACATGCTTGGAAACAAATGTTTTCACTACAAAAAATATATTCCTCTGACCCTCTAAATATTTTCCGATGGGTTTTGTGTGAAATTAGAATCAATGGGATTATTTGAAACTACCTATAAATGGAATGAAAATACCTCATGTGAAAATTTATTACTTTGACAAGGTATATGCATTGCAAAATTGGTTCTACAGTTCCATGTTCCAAGAAACCTATGTTTTCAAAGTCATGTTTTACGTCTTGAACACTTTACTAGAACTTCAGCTGAACTTCGATAGAAGGGCAAATGGCCAGACACCCACAGTGCCGGCTCTATCCCCAAATCAAGATAGCGAGATCGTCTTTCGGTGTTTTTTTTTCCAAAAATTTACTTTTATTTCAAAATTCGAAGTTGTTTTTCGCATTTGGCATTTTGACGTCCCTTGCTACCGGGCACCTAGAGCGCTTCACTTGCTCTACCCTGGGATCGGTGCTGATCACTCATACGGAGAAACCAAAATTAATTAATGAGATGATATAATGAACACCTAGACAAAATATCAGTTTTTATTGCTAACCGTTAGAAACTTGGGATTAAACTGAATTGTTTCTGATATTTAATTATTAAACGAAAATTTTAATAGTTATTTAGATTTTGAGGTTAAAAAGTATGAGGTATACTCTATATTTGCTAGCTAAACAGACCAATATATGAAAAGCAACGTGCGTTTCAAAAAACATTACATGATAAGAAATATTTTAATTAAAATTTTTTATTATTATTAAAGCCATATGATGAAAAACTTTACTTCTAATTTTAACCAACATTGCTGTTCGTCTCGAAAATTGCTAGCGATTAATTTTCCTCGTATTTAACCTCGTAAGTAAAAAATTTTGTAACAGAATCTAATCCGACCGTTTAATGTTGTAATTATTAATGTTAAACAAAATATACACCCAGGTGTAAAAATATCAATCAAATCAAATAAATACGAAAAATAATTTAATTTGAGAAAATTAACAATATTTTGAAATAGGTGTGTAATATAATTAATATGCTCGTATAATGTAATTAATTTTGGAAGGCGTTATGTATATATAAGAAAATTGTATATTTATCAAATATATTTAAGTAACGTTTTCTTGTAAATCCAATGTTTTCTTTCCGAATTCGTGTAATAGTACAAAAATCTTAAAGAAAAAAGTTCAAGTAAAAATAAAATTTTTCATGCATAAACCCTCTTACCTAGAAGATATTTCTTCGTGAGTGTTTTTCTAAACACATTTTATATAATAACCTGCCCGTGAGTTCCTTTGTATCCTTGTTATGGTCATATGTCGTATGATGCATAGGGACATTGTGCCTGCTATTATATTTGTTTTGTGCAAAGAGGTTATATACAGTTTTGTATTATTTTTTCTGAAAAATGAAAAATGTTGACGTTTCTTCTTCTTGAATAACTTTTAATGTGTTAAATAATATTCCATAAATCGTTTTTTTTAACTATTTACTTAATAGCAATAATGTAAACAATATGTAGCCAATGACATATAGATTAGACAAGGACCAGGGGAGCCCACTGGCAGTCTTCTCTCTCATTCATCATATCGCAAGTTTTGGGCGTTTTCTAGTTGTATAAACTCTTTACATTGACCTAGTCTAGTCATATATTAATCTGAAATTTACGTATCAACGACTTATTTGGGCAGTTATTAATCCATCCAAACAATTAAATGTCATTAACTCGTATTGTAAACTTTGCCTAGTTTATTTTTGTTAATAAATGAAAGCGTTCTCAAAAATATGTCTAACTTTCAATCCTAACACCATTAATTTTGACCCACAATAACATTAAATCATTGGCTTTTAACGTGTTTCAGTTACCATTTTCACATAAAATTCATTTTCATAATAATAAACGTGAAAATTTTCATCATTTTTGTTTTTTGTAAATGATAAATTGTGATAAGATTTATTTTATTATTATTAATTCAATTTTGTTACTTTGATTTATAATGGTTATTAAATTCATTTATTTTAATTCACATCAGATTAGTTGTAATTCATTAAAAAAGATTAATTTTTGTAGACATGGTTCATAGAGTATTCATTCTACTTACAACACAACATAACCAGGACAATTTAATGTATGCAGATACATTAAATGATAAGGAGCCAATAAAAACTTTTCATTTTATAAAATGTTAAATTTTAGACCGGTAAAAAAAAAAAAAAAAAAAAAAAAAAACCCTTAAATTGCGATTACTTTCAACACCAACTAATTAATCACGTCCTTATGAGTCTTAATTTGCCATTTCTGAATGATTATTGGTTATTTAATCACGACTATCCGAGAAATCGTGCATAAGATTCAATTTACTATACATGAACTAGAAGAAAGTGAAGTAAAATTTACTTTTAAGTTTAGTTCAAATTATTGGATTCATAATTTCAGAAGACGAATATTGAGTTTAGAATTGAATCATTATCAATTAATATACACTTGCTTATTTGCTATATTTGGATAAGGGCCATATTTTATATTGAATTATGTTGCAATTTTTTTCGATTTGGTCGGAATAATAATACAATTGTAATCAAAGTATTTGTATTCCTTATAAAAAACGAGGAAAAATAATTATTTAGCATAAGCTAAAAATATTTTCTTATGTTTTTTATTTCGTTTCTCTGGAAAAAGATTCTATCTTCGCTGGGTTTAAAAGTAAAGATTGATAAAGATTGCTCTCGCTTATCCCCTTTCTCTAACACTCGAAATAATGGTAAGGATTGTGTTACACAGGTAAAATATATGGTTGGTTTTCTGAAAGACATCTGACAGAGACGCGAATACATTTAAAGGAAAAAGTTTCATAGGCCATCTTCTGCTGAAATAAATTATGTAGTTTATGTTTGAATAGAAACAACATTGCAGTTTATTTATTTAAACTATTTGTAAAGGAAATACTTTTTTCTTTTATCAAATATTTCACTTCATATTCTAGCATATTTATTAAAAAGTAGATATATATGTAATAAGTAAGAATCTTAATGACGGTAATTCAAGAATCTGAAGTAATTATAATTTTTAAAACATGATTTTTATTTTTTGCTTAATAAATATGAAGTTTATTTTATTCGATTGTATGATAAAGTCTTGTTTATAACCATGTTTGTCAACTGAAACGACCACTCTCTAACAAGGCTGAGAGATCATAACTCTTAATATTTTGCCTATTTAGGCATGTGTAACGGGTTCCCTATGTGGGTAGCCATTTATTAATCTGATAATATATTCATAATAATCAATATGCATATAATAACAAAACAAAGCCATTAACACTAACATGTATAAAAGGTGTATGGGGAAAAACTTGCGTTTTCAAATTTTTTTATTTTTTTATAATTTTTTATTATATAAATTATAAATTTTATAATATAGATATCGCTCTTCAATCATCAATACTCTACCTATAACCGTCTCTGTTCACCAAATGATTAGATTTTTTGATATAGAAATATCCAATTGAAAAGTAAAACCTATATGATTCATCATTTTTTCAGCTAACTTTGAACGATAAAATAATAATAAAAAGCCCAGTGACCTAGGAATTTTTTGTGAAATTTTGTAAATAAAAAAATTTATTTATAAAGTTTTATTGAAATACCTAGTATTATTCAATACTTGCATATCCCCTTAACTGGAAGTGTCATTGAAAATTGTAGAGTTAGTTGAATGTAACCCTTATAAAGCTATTCACGCAGAAATCTTCCGTTAATATTTCTTATACATTGCAGAAGGTAACATACAATGTTCAAGTTTTATATAGCACTGTTAGATAAGCGAAACATCAAAATAACGTCTTTTTAAGGTTAAAAATTTAAGAAAATGATATGTTAGTACTCTTTAGATTATTTTTAAGAATGTTCAAGGATATTAAAAAATTTGGAATAAAAGTAAAATAAAATATCGTTTAATTAGCATTTTTAGCAGCTTTACAAAAAAATAAGAAGAACCTATTTTTGTTTAAAGTTAAAACCTAGAAATACTTTGCTCTTTTATATTTTTTCTGGCTTAGTTCTGTTTTTTTCTACTTAATAGTTTTCTTCTAACTAGATACAAATTTTGACTTTTTTGTATTCCGCAATAATAAAAAAGAAAATTCAACAATAAATTAATGGATTATTTCTTTAATTGATGGTCAAAAGTTCATTTTCAGAAGGTCTAATAATTTTAATTTCATAACTTGTTTTTCTTCTGTACCCTTTTCATGTAGCTAGTCGGATTTGTATTAACGATAAAGCAAACCGTTGCAAACAAATGCATTCATATTGATTCATTGTTGTATTTCGGTTTGATGTTTGACGCGACTGCATTGTTAGTGGCACATTCATAGTGCACATATTAAAACGTACAATGTAACGCTTGTTAATCAACAACAAATATATGGACCGTTTACACAGTGTGTCGCATTTAAAATGAAGACACCCTCATGTTTTCATTATTTATAGGACTATCGTTTTGAAATTTTGATCTAGAGCGAAATGGTCGGTTTTTGGTGTGGATTTTCGCGTCGGTTTTTGTTTTTGTTTTAGTTGCGCTTTTTCTGGTTTTACTTCCCAACCAGCAAACAAATCAGACCCATTATGTGCGATAAGGAACACAAGTTCCAAAAAATCCCGAATTCTCACTACATGCGTCTATATACTATAATAAACCCACTGAAAGTAATGCTGCGCCATGGCATTTAAATTTTCAAAATATATCATCTTTATTGGAAAACTCTATAATTTTCACGTATATTATTTACCTGCTTGAGGTAATATCTATCTTCATGCAAAAACCAATTTCAAGGCTATAGATATTGCACATCGAATAGTTGAATAAAATTTTATGAATAAATGGATATTATTTGAATTATAAAAACAATTTGTAACCATTTAGCCACTTTTCTACCCACATAAATTACCGTATATTTACCTATAGTAATATACCTACGTAGGTCTATAAAATAAATAGGTTATTTATAAAATTTCCAAATAAATAAATAAACAATAATAATTTTTGTACTATGAATATAAAATTCAAATTGTATGCAATAAATAAGTTGTTTAGTTTGTTTACATATTGTATTAAAGTTGATATATGTACTATAATTTTTCTTCTACATATCTGTTGATGACATATAATTTTCACCTTTGGAATATCCATTTTTTGGTTTTTTAACTAATAGACTGGGAGACAGTGTGACAAGTTTTTAGTTTGTTTCAAATATGTCGATGAATAATTAAATGTACTTAAGTACTAAGACATATTTTATTGGTTACTGGCTAGTTTATTGGTAAATAGTCATTCTCAAATAATTATTCACAAAAATCATCACACCATGCTTGTTCGGCGATATGAAAAGATACACCTTTAACGACGGTATGGTGTCCATTTATATAAAACTTAAACTGAATTACCGCAACCACCTTAATTTTTCATTCAATAATAACATAATTCGATCAATTTAAGGTCGCCATACTTGTAAAAAATGATTTGGACTATCCATGTTTATTTGAAGGTCTCTCTCATATCCTTACTAAATACATTTTGATTACCCATAAAACTTTTATTTGCAATATTTTTCAAAAAATCTGGAAAGTTCTTGCACCCTCCCTATACTTTTGTTATATTCGATATGTATGCGTTTATAAAACATTATGAATAACGTCTAAGCAGTGTCAAAATACACATTTTTTGTTTTGTGATTTTGTATTCTCGACAAATTGCTGGTGTTTTAATTTTGTATACAATCTATGTTGAAATAAAAAATGTTTTTGTTAGCCATTCTGTGACCATTTATGTTCATATAATTTCTGTTGATGGATTATCCACTGTTATGACGAATTGTTAGACTAAAAACATATATAACTATCATAATGTCCATAGACTGTAACAGGTAATATTAATATCCATAAGTCGGTAACAACACCCATCTGTTATAAGAATTTTATCAAATTTTTACATTCGATACTTACATGGCTATCTCAATAGTCACTACTGACATGTTAAGCTTTTTTTAAAAATTACAGTTTCCAATATAAAATTGTATACAAAATGTACCTGATTTAAAAATTATATCTTAACGTCTTACTGTTATCTATTGCCTAGTCTTCGGTTTGGCTGAAGCCTTAGGCACAGGAGCTCAGTATATAGCTTTGATAAATACCTATTTAAACCTGAATAATAATAAATAATACCTTAATACTGTTAAAAATTCATAGTACATCGCGAGTTGTAATAAAAATGCAATTTTAATAATAAATGATATTTAAGAAATACTTAGTACATAGCATGTTGTAATATAATGTAATTTATGATTTATATGCGCTCCCACCATTTAATGAAATTTATTTTTTTGCTGCGGAACCCTCAAAAACATTTGAAGTTGACCGAATGGTAAATCTAAACCATCCTCGGATCCACTTGAATACGCACACACTAAATTTCATCAAATTCAGTCCGTCCTTTTAGATGGAGTACAGTCACTAACATCTATATACTCGAATTAAATACAATAAAAATTTTGAAATGCGCACAAAAGAAGGAATCTACAATTTTTCGAGCTTTTTCAACTTTAAAGGAAAATATACTATAATGTATTATAAAATAAAATATAACATAAAGTTTTGAATCGTGAAATTTGCGATCGATTTCGATTTGGATATATTTTTTTAACTCTCCCCGATGTTATTTAATTTTTTTAAACTTTTTACTTATTTCCTGAAATAGATCCGATAATTGATGAGCACAGAACAAAAAAGTCCTAGGTATTAATATTATTACGTTTTGCATGACTATTCAACCTCTAAGCTACATGTGTCTATTGCAAAACAATACTTTATCTCATGATTACTAGCCACTTAGTTCATCTTTATATCTATTAATATAACTTTCGTACCAAATATGGGGCATTCATTTTTCAGTTTAGATGACCAAAAAACAAAATATATGATATTTACTTCCCCTATACGGGACATTTTGAAAAACTATTAAGTTAAACTATTACTTTTCTTAAATTTTCAAAATCGGGTAAGTATAATATTTAAATCTAAATTTAAGAACAAAATTTTTGCATCTATCAATTTGATTCAACGTACCTAAAATATATTTTATCCCATATATGGGCAGTTGTCATGAGGTAATAAATTGTTTTAGACAGTTAAAGGAAATTATCTGGAATATTTGGGCCATAGAGGTCGCACTCACAATTTTGGACAGTTTGTTGCTTCTTAAAATCAGGGACATTTTTGCTAAAACCGATGGAGTAAATTTAATTCAATAAAAGATGATAACAGGTAGATAATTAAGATATCACAAACATAGGGAATTGTATAGACTTAAGATGTCTAGAAGAGATTTTCATAGAATCCATTGAAATTTGAAATGATTGTTATTATAACTACTATTATTATATTCATTACCTACTACCTATGTCTAAATTACATTTAATTAGATATTAACCAAAAACCAATTAATAATGTAAATTTCATTATATGTAGATATTTGTCTTAATGTTACACAACATAATCAAAATTCAATTATTTATTAGTTTATATTAAACTATGTACAGGGCAAGGTATAAAAGTCGACAATGGTTTAAATATCTTCAGAAACCAACTTTGAGACTTGTGTAAGGCTAGGTTTTTCTAAAGAGATTGGCTAGCAGTGCTGGTACGATATAAAATGTCTGCACTTTATCCTATCTTGTAGTCTTTACCGCTGTTTTGCCAACTTCAGAATATTATCAAATCCTTCGTCTGTTCCAGGCCATTTAGAAACATTCGACAAAGATTTGTCTGTAGTTTCTTTTTGAAATTTCTGCCGGCGCATCAGATTGTGCCTTCGCCTTCTCGCAACATTTTGTTTTTAACCCCCGAACTAAAAAAAGGGTGTATTAAGTTTGACCGCTTTGCGCGTCTGTCTGTGGCGTCGAAGGGTCGAATCGGATGAGCCAATTTGGTTTATTTCTGTTTCGTTTAAAAGCTAATTTTATGGGAAGTGTTCTTAGTATCTTTGGAGTGCGAGTTAAGGGTTCCGTACCCGGAACAACTAAAAAATAGGCGATGATCCTCAAAATAAGTTTAATTGGAGAAGGCTCTAATTAAAAAGGTAATTTAATGGAGAGTGTTCTTAGATACGTTTCAAGTGCAAGTTTAGGGTTCCGTACCGTTTTGTAGTTGTACACAGATTCCAGTTTTAAACTTCGATACATAACACAACTATAGTTTTGTGTTATCCATTATTTTCTTAACCCTGTATATGAACGCTGATACATGAGAATACTAACTAATTAGGATATTATTATGATAGTAGTTTAGTTTAAATAATTCAAATATTTGTTTATTAAATATTGATACATATAATAAATTACTAACTCACTTAAAGGCTTTATTTTCAATTGAAAAGACGACCTATAAGTGAATAATTTTGAAATGCTTTACAGGTGGATCAAAGGACCCCGTATCTTTAACATTGAATTTTGCTTACGGTAAGATATTCTTTAAACTTAAAACACATGATGGTATTGTCATCTTAACCAAAGGTCCAAATAAGGCGAACCCTCTAAAACAATTCGTTTTAGAATTATAGCTTTTAAAATCGATTATTGCTACCGAATATATGCAAGTTATATACAGTGTATAACATTTTAGATGAGGACACCCTCATATTTTCGTTATTTATGGGAATATCGATTTGAAATTTTGCAAAATTACACAAGGTGATGGGGGCCCCATTTTTTAAGATACTTAACCGAAATTCAAACTTTAAACTCAGAATGCTTCAAATTGACAAATAGGGCTGATTTTTTATATTTTTTCTTGCGTCAGAGATGGTCAGAGATGTCGAAAAAAATTATTGGAAAAAGTTGCTTAAAATATTTTTGTATATTTTATTCAGATTTTCATGACAAATTTTGCATTTTCAATTTTTAAATTATTTTGGGCTTGGCTTGGAATGTATAAAACTGAATATTTTGATAATAGAATTATGTATTGAAATATTTCAATAAACTGGAAATAATTATGAATGTGGACCAGAATAATAAAATAATTAAAAATGCGAATTTTGTCATGAAGATTAATAAGGGTACAAAAATATTATTCTTAGCAACTTTTTTGAAAATTTTTTTTTCGATATTTCTAACCATCTCTATTCAAAATATTAAGAATCAGCTCTATTTATCTATTTGTAGTAGGCTGAGTTTAAAGTTCTGATTTCGGCTAAGTTTCTTAAAAAATATGACCCATCACAATGTATGACTGTGAAAAATTTCAAATCGATATTTCTATAAAAAACAAAAGTCTGAAGATGTCTTCATCTAAAATGCGACACACTGTAAACTTAAGGTATTCAATATTTAACGAAAACATATATTGGAGCAAGAACCATTTATCTTAAAAACTATCCATTTAAGAGTTACCCTTTATTAAAGGATAATTAATTGGCTGAATAAATACAAATCTTTACGAAGATAACTAACAAATAACTATATAACAGGTCTATAATATTAAGTCAAAAATCACGCTTTTTTGTTTGGTAGAGATGTTGGCAGAGATGAATACTATAAGCAATAATAAAAAATAGAGAAAAATTTAATTGGTTTGCAAATGCTGAAATGGGCGCTGAGAGGTTAATTTGTTTCAAAATTTTGGTTTTATCGAATATTTACTATGTTTAATTTCGTCCTGTATCAGTTGTCACCAGTTGAAAGCGCTCCAATTCTCCCGATATTCCTTTCTTACATGTTTAACAGTTAAAAAGATAGAGCCCATTGACTGACCTATAGCCCAATTGATCGTTTTTGTTGATTTATGAACTCAAATGTCTGTCTTTCTACCTCTTTTATTTTGGTATTGTGTTCACGGAATTGACTGATTTGATTTGTAAAAATGATATTGATTGTAAAAATAATTTTCAACGTTGAATAGGAATTCTGTATTCCTATATTGTAGTGAGGGAATATCAAATAATTTTTTTAAATAAATTCAAATATTTTAGATGGAAATATCAATGATGGTTGATAAGATATTTTGAAAAATTACTACAAAAACTAGTAGGCACTTTTATCGCAAATATGGTAAGTATTCATTCCATTTTTATTGACCACGTTGTATGCATTTCACATATTTATATAAAAATGTTATTAATCATGTAGTATAATACTTGGAAAATGGTTGTATGATGATTTACATACATTTCGCATGCAGCAAAATCTACAAGCTTAATTTTTTTTTTCATATGTAAATGGGGGAGTGCTGTACCTTGGACCAAAATGTATATTTGTAAGCTTTTTAAAATCAATTAATAATGTATATATTTAATATGAACCACTACTTTTAGATAAATTTTATAATAAATTACATTCATGAACTCCCACATGTCATACATTTAGGCGGTATCCGATATATACTGTGCATTTTTTAACTACAAATTAAAAAATAAGGCCTTTAAAAAGAATTTTTTTTCAAACAAAAGTTTGATCATTTGAGACCTTTATCAATTACAAATGTTTGTTCATTTTTGAGTGGTTATATTTAGGCTAAATAGCGGTCAACTTCATTTTTCAAATGGAACCCTATATTTTTTGTATGTGATTAGGACGATATAGAGGAAAAAAGAGATACTCTGGAAAACAATTGTTTATGAATTTCTATTTGATCTGAGCAAAAAATACAGATCTTTTCCTTGATTTTCTCTTATGCGAAAACTTTTGCTTGGAACTCTTTCAACTTGGCCGAGACATGATCAAATTTTTGTTTCAAACAATTTTTGTATTAGATTTTTTTTATTTTCTACCCAATTTTTTGATAAAAAATAATCCCTATTATGTTATAAATGTGAATGTCAGGATGTTAGTCATACAGTAAAATAACACATGAGCTATAATTTATAAAGATGTTTTTCAAAAAAGAAATTAATAAAATTAAATTTATTCTGACATTTTACTTATCCGTCTATAATCATCATAAATTAAAGATTTCTGTAAATATTTATAACAGTAAATGCTAAACAATTCATGGCCATATTTTCTCAAGGATATACTCAAATATTTTAGCTGTGTAAAACAATTCCTTCGAGTGTTATTGAAAGAAAGTAAATGAGATCAAGAGAGGTGGAGGCTATAAAACGGTGGTTTTTACTCTTAACCCCAGTGAAGCGGGTGGGTTTCAAGCTAGTGATAATATATAAGAACATACGACAAGGTGGCACGATACATACACAAAAAACGGAGAACTTTAAAAAAATTAAAAAAACTTGAGTTATATGACTAACCTTCCAATAAACAGTCAACTCGTAAATAAACATATACATTAAAGTCAAAATTAGTTGCTTTGTGCACTAAATAATTTTATTATCTCTTTCAAACTAAAGCCTCTGAACAACCATTGTTTACCAGAAACCAAACTAGTTGTTTGGTTTCTGGTAAATAAACTTTGCTTGCATACGATTACTTCCTTAAAGGATAGAGATATCTTTCAAGAAACTGAAGAGTGTTCTAAGGTATATTGTCCCCAAGGTACAATGCGTAACCCGATTCTGTTGTATAAATTTTATTTATATGGTTATTGTAAAAGGTATGTTGAAAATTGAAAATGACCGCAAATGTTTATCAAGGAAAATGTATTTACATTAACAATATATTTCTAAACATGATATAAATGGACTTGAATTATTTATGACTGGTAAAATTCAGTGGCGGTGAACATTAGACGTATGAACATACAAAAATTAACTACCTATAACAATTTTTTATTTTAAACATTTTCGTATAAAAAGTCAATATATGCCAAGAATGTTAATGTTTTTCATGGTTTTTATTTAGAACATATACAATAATATTTTTATACTTATTTTATGCATTCTTTTTCATTGAGAAGGGGGTTATACTGACAAAAAATCGTTATTTGTTCAAGTAATAGGTCAAAAAATAGACTTTAACCTAATATAAAAAACAAATTATCAACGAAAAAATTAAACGCTGGTCAATAGACCTTTGTTGCTTACTAAAAAGTTTCTTAAGCCAAAAGTCTGATAATATACAATTTCCGGGCGGATTAAATTTTAACCTAGTAAATTAAATTTTATTGCTTCTTTTCTATAGCGATATTTAGTATTTTCTTTCGGTCATTATCGTCTTTATATAAAAATAGTATGGCCTGAAAAGAAAACTAGCCAGTAGATATTTAGACTAGGCTTAGCAAACAATCAAAGGTTACGAATAGTCATGAAAATTCAGCTCAACTGTACTTCCAACAAACCAACATTCAGTGAATCTTCTATAGATGTATTTTTTGTTATTTTGACATTGAAGACAAACTAAACAAATAGATAAAAAAAATCTCGTTTTTTTTATTACGACTGTATTTATGGAGAACTCAACGTCGAATTATTATTATTCCAATGAAAAGTTGTATGATGCTATGTTTTGTGTGTATTTCGTATTCTTAAACAAATAGCCTTTATGTATTAAAAATTCACGGAATGATTTTTTTTAAAGAATACTTCCTGAATCTCGTTAAGAGATTACAAATTTTTAAAGCTTGCCTACATATATATTTGAAAAAAAAAGTATGGCCCTTCGTTTTTATGACCATATTGAGCATGTTTTCGGTCAATCTTTAGAAATTGGTTTACCAAAAGTTTGGCAAAGGTTAGTTCTTCGAGAATGGAACAAAATAATTAATAACTACTAGTAAAGCTCAATAACTTAGTTTTTGAGATATTTAATCTAGACTTGTTTGTTATTCTAAGACCAATTTTCTCTAAAAAATTTACACCACTACATGTAGTGTGGTGAGAATGTAGGAAGGCACTAATATGACTAAAACTATCATATCGACAAGACAAATACATTTTTATTAAAATTTTTGTTCCACTCTTCAAGAACTAACAATTTTTAATTCCAAGTAGAGAGATATGAAAGGACTTCAGACATCGAACGTAGGATATTCTGATATTCTTGTTTTTGTTCTGAAGTTTATATATATATGATAGTCGGTTATTTACAATTTAAATAATAAATTAGCGTTAAAAAAGTTTATATATCTCTGCGAAATAAAAATAAAAGTTTTTAAAACAGACCTTTTCATGTGTATATATATTTATTTTAACTCGAGTGTTTTTATATATTAATTAAACTTTGGACTTGTTCGATTTTTAAGTTTGTATATCAAATGTTATTTATGTGGCTGAGGATTAATTTTGAGATTGGTTCATTTTTTTATGTTTGCATAAATTATGTATAAATGTCTCTTCAATCCTTTTTATCTCAGATGGAAATTTATTATTATACGTTAAAAAAATTAATGGCCACCAGTCAAAAATGAAATTAGTATGTGTGCTAGGATTCTTCAATTGCGTCGAAATATTTAAAAATATGAGGGGGGGGGGGGGCATTTAAGAAAATCAGTTTTTGAATAATTTTGAAAAATAGCTGAAAATATTTACTCAAGCTTAAAAATTAGCATTACAAAATATTTAAAATGTTTTAAACAAAGGAGATAAAGGGCATAATTTTTTTATTTTGACACCAATTTGACAATTGGTGTCAAATTTTGATTCATTTGTTAAATATGTCTTTTTCCAATATCTTCAAGTGACCTTGAAGATTAGTATCAAATGTAATGTCAATTATCAAAGGTCAAAATACTTAAAATAAGGTGCCAAGTTTATATATGTAGGTACTCTGTGAACATTTATTATGTACTAGCTGTACCCCGCCACACTTCGTTGTGGGACATTATGGTTGAATAGAAATAGATAATCGAGTTACCACCAGACTTGGGTATATTTGAAAATATTTGATCATTCATCCCTTCAATCTTCCCCCCCCCCCATTTTGATACCCCACCACACTTGGGAATATTTGTAAATATTCGGGGCTAAAATAAGACAAGTGAAATTTTCAAAATTTGAAAGACCCACCACAAATTTTTCGAGTACGGAACCATTACCTCGCACTTGAAACATATCTAAGAACACTTTCTATTAAATTACCCTTTTCCTTAAAGCCTTTTCCAAACTGAATCGATTTTGAAGATCATCGCCATTTGTTATAGTTTTTTTCGGGTACGAAATTCTAAACTCGCACTTGAAACTTGGCTAAGAATGCTCTTCATTAAATTATCTATCAAACGAAACAAGAAAAATTCAAATCGGTTTATCGGTTTAGGCGCTACGAAGTTACAGACAGACAGACATACAGACAGACACACACACATAAGGGTCCAAATTTATAACAACCCTTTTTTTAGTTCGATGATACTAAAAACCATTCTCGAAGCAGGTTGTATATCGTGTAAAAGTTTGAGCAATACACAACCGAACATAACATTTTTATATATATAGAAGAAGATATTGATACACATTATATACAGTATATCTTATTTGATCACTAAAATGTATTATCCTTTAAAGAAAAAGTTATTAATAATTTTTTTCAGTCAAAGCCTAACGCAATATTATTCATCTCAAGAATCTATTGAACAAACGGATTCTCTTATTTTTGAAGTAGATTTTTTTTTTACTTTTTATTTAATGATTAAATATAAAATTTTATAGTACAAGATGTTTTAAAAATAAAAAGCCATCATACTATATTTGGATTTAAGAAAAAAAAAAGTTTGTAAAACTTTATGACTAGCAGAGGTTTATCACTAAAGTCATTTTCACCTCCTTTGATATTTCTTGTTTGTATATGCTTTGTATTGAAACAAAAATCGCAAAAAAATTTTATTATTTTATCGGTATTTTCAAAAGATTGAGGAGCCGATAAATGAAATTATCAACGGAAAGGTGATAACATATGAGGTATCACAATGGGCTCTATAGCATAAGTGTGCCCTTCGTGGACAGCCAATATAACCTAACCTAACCTAACCTAACCTAACTGCTGTTGTATTATTAATAGCAATACAGAATCTAGGCAAATAAATTTGTTAATTAAGCTACTGGCTGAAAGTCGCATTTTGTAATACCGGGTATATTTTTATAATTTTTTTTTGGTATATCTATATACAATCACTGAAAATGAAATAGAGAAAATTTGTCCTTACATCTTATAGGATGTTTGTTATAAATATTTATGAAATAATAACACACACAATCGATAAAAAATTATTTTTTCTTATAAACAGGATCAGGATGTTATAAAAATAGAATTTCTTAAATTAAATAAATTATTCTTGTCTGATAAAATTTAATATTTTGTAAGATATAAAATGATAATTTTTTCTGACTTTTATTTAAAAGAAATATTGTATATAATCTCATTTATAAAAATACTAGCTGTACCGGCAAGCGTTTCAATGCCACTTAACGTAAAGAAGTGTTTGATTTTATAGCTGTTTATTGAAGTGTTTTGAAAATTCTTTTATTTTTTGTGCGAAAACGAATAAGTCAGACGATTCCCAGACGATATCTTTAACCAATTGAACTGAAATTTTGTTTACTTATGTAAATCGAATGACAGTGCCCATCGCTTCCACCATATTTGATATTAAATTCAATGTTTAAAAGAAAATACTTTTTAAGGAACAAACTTTTATTGTACTCAAAAGTAGAAAATAATTTATTCTATGAGTCACTCATGCACGACTATTTGTAAGAGCTTGATATTTTAAATTGAGTGCCTCCAGATTTTACAAATAACCGCGTATGAGTGACTCATAGAAAAAATTATTTTCTACTTTTAAGTACCTACAATAAAAGCTTGCCTCTTAAAAAGTACTTTTTAATATTCTTGTGAACAGATATAAAAATTTCAGTTACGGAAAGTTTAATTTTAACCAAGATTGGGGTGTCAAGTTTATAAGTATTAAGTTTTTCAATTTTAGTTTTTTTCAGGGTTTTTTTTTTATACCATTTTTACACTTCATTTTTCAACGTTTTTATAAGTGCAAAATTATGCTATTTTTTGACAAATTGAGTTGTAAATTATATTCTTTTGACACATCCGGTAGACGAAAATAAGCTTTTGAATAACACTTCAATCCAATAACTCGATATCTAAACAACAAACAGGTAAAACAAATCGTGTGATTTTCGCTAATCATTGTACTGACTTTGTACAGGGCTCATGATATATAATATACAACAATAACTTTTTAAAACCATCTTTTCAAATTCTTTGTACGTTTGTACTATAGAAGTTTTCATTTAATATTTCAAAAAACTTTTATTTTGGAAAGTTTAAGTAGTTGCCGATTTAACATAAGCCAAACTATTTTATAATTAAAAATATATTATGAATGATTTAATAGTTGATGTTTGATAACTTCTAAATGAAAATAGTCGATGAGTGGTAATGGACGAGTGATAAATTATATTTCAACAGGTTGTGGATATACATGCGGTTATTAAAATATGAATTAGTATCATTAGTTATTCTGCACTGCCGAAACTTAATTATTTAGAAATGGAGAGTTGTTGAGAATATGTTATTACATTTAGAAAATGTTGATGTTCCTATTCTATGTCGACTGTAAGCATGAATATAAACCATTATTATTATTAAGGGTAAATTCTAGATAAATAATTTAACCACTTCAAGTATTCACCACTAAACAGTTAATACCCAGTGTTAAGAAACAGTTCGTAGATGTCAGTTGTCTAAATTTTACTATTATACGGGTGTGTAAAATTAGAGGAATGATTGCTGTGGTTAGGGTTGCCATAAAAGTGTTATAGAAAAATGTAAGCATTAATTGTCCCTACTCCCTTAAGTTTGAAATAGTGAATAGTCACTACATTAGTCATTTTACTTTCCACTATTTTAGAGTAAGAAAGGTGGATATTAAAGAAATTAAAAAAGCAGTAATTCCACTAATGTCAAGTTGGTGGTAGCTTTTGACTCTTGTATTCGCCAGAAAGTTAATTTCTTAAAAAATATTATTGCTGGAAAAATATGTATCATCGGAAAAAACTGTAATTTTAAGTTATAGAGGGTGAAATTTTAGCAAAAACAACCACGCGTTTCTGTGGCTAAGGTTCTTGTTATAGTTGTAATAATCTATTCAAGGGGAACGGTAGGAGGACATTAGTCATGAAGACCACCATGCTTTTTTATATAGATGCCATTTTAAAAAAAAAACCTGGCGACCTCCATGACCGATTTTCTACTACCGTTACCCCTTAATACAAGGAAATTACAAAATAAATTTAGATTATACCTTAGCCTCAGCAGCACTTGTTGGTTATGCTATTAAATTGTAGCTTATATGCAACGTTTGTATTTTTAACATAGCGCCATCTATTGCATACTTACTCAATCCAGTCAACAGATATCGCCATATGTTAGAATCGTTTGGAGCTAACAGATAATTGTGACTCTCAAATAAAGGACTAATAATTGGCAATAAAATAATATTGTGACTATAAATTGAGATGTTAGCTATCCTATCTTTCAAGTTGGATCAAATTGCACACGGTGTTCAAATCAAATTTAAAATCGGATCAGTAGTTTTGTCCATCGCGGGTAAACAACGTGATACGTTATTTTTATATATAAGGATAATACGACAAGGTGTGAAAAAAATTACTACAATTTAATTCTCAGATAGTTTTTTATCTAGCTTTTTTTTACTAACGATTCTGTGTTCAACAAATTTGACCAAAATTTCATGTTTCGTGTGCGGTATCCTTAATATAACCAATTTAGAAATTAAAACCATTGATTAAAAGATTTGATAATAGTTTTAAAACAACTTGTACATCCCTGATTATTTTGTGACTCTATAAGCGACATAGGTACATAGATACATAGGTTGAGTTGATCTATACAAGTCTTTGTTGTGGTAGATTTTATAATTGATGGGGATGCAATGAAAATACCCTCGCTATTTTAAATGATTCATTAGGGTACTTTTTTTCTATGACATCAATGTTTTTCATCAACTAACATAAACATTTTACAAAGCTTGGCTGACTTTTTACCTCTTTTTGTCAACTTTATTTTATAATCTAGAACAGAACATGAGGGCAGTTTTTTATTTTGACTAAATTTAAAAATCAGACATATATGATACTGTATTCTTCATTTTAAGAGAAAACGTGATTTATAATAATATATCTCTAACTATTGTCAAAAGTCCTTGAAAGATGTGGGTAAAACTATACATTACAGCAATCTGTTAGAATGTAAATAGCAACAACAAGTCTATTAACAGTTCTTTCGAGCATTCTCGCAACATTTATTCTCTCAAAAGTGACTAAAAGATGTGTGTAGTTTTGAAACCTATAGGCTCAACGAAGGCGCTTTTGGGAAACGCGTATCTCTACTAAAATGATTGCTAGGGTAGTATTCTATCGCATCTTTAGTTATGAACATTTATTTAAAAACACCGTGTTCAAAAAGTAGTAAGGCTCACTGTCGTCTTTATCAGATACATATTATATTTACTGGCTGATTATTCAAAAGTGGATTCCGTTCTGTTTGCAAGCAGAATTACCTATTACAATCACTAACATATTCCTTGTGAACTATATCGGAACTTAAGGTAGTACCAGCACCGAGTCAATTTTAGATTTCAGGTTGAAATTATTTGTACCTTAATTTCAACTTTGATGATGCATTTTGTTATCACTTCATGAATGTTGACGAAAAATAAGAATAAAATCGATATCTGCCAATGGTTTTAGACACATCGAACGTTAAATAATTAACCATCTACCGTTTTACCATATCAAATATGCCTTTTTTGATGTTATTTATTTATTTAAATAATCGGACAAACCTCCCTTAAATTTTCAGAATTGTTAAGATTTAGTGCAGCTTCATACAAGCTTTTTATTTTAAATAGCCTCGGTGGTCGTACATCCTTAATACTAAATCAATTTTTAAAAGCAACGTGATAAATTTAACAAACCATTCTGTATACGGAGACCACATTAATAATACAATTAGCTTTATTCAAAATCAATTTTATATTGAATATTAATATATTTATTTAAAAACATTATATTAAAAACATAAACAAATATGTAGATATTATTACATTCGATTTGACCGCATTTTATGAAATTTGAGGCGGGGAGTTATTAAATTTTTTTTCATCACCGAGCGTTTATACTTGTTTGGCCTGTGATATTCTCTTTGTACCTGAATAAATCTTAATAAAATAAGTCACATATTTGTGGACCACTCCCTCCCACTTTGCCACAACATACCAGGTTTTCTGCATTCTGCCTACACATATAGCGTCACGATTGCTACAGCCTCTTCTAAGAAATTTTTTTACCAATAATGGTTTGTTATATTTACTTGAAATTCCGCCTACCACTCGGTCGCATATCGTCACTCTAAGCAATGCCCTTTCATCCTCTGTTTGTATGATGGTTTAATGAAAAACCCCTGTGAAGTCAAACTTGCCCTACTTACATTTTCTTTTTGGAGTTGTGTTGATAAAGGTAAGTTTGGTGGTAAGAAAATTCAGAATTTAATATCTATAAAGAAAGTCGTTGACAGTCCTAAAAATAAAATAGGGTAAGAAGCTTAAATTCCAGAAGGGTTTCACATGGATTGGTTTTTATGAGTTTACTCAATATTCAACTCATTTGTCACTCGCTATAGCCTCTTTTTGTTTTCTTCTATGTACTACGTCAAAATAGTCACTTTCTGTAAACATATACGGGACAAACGAATCGGTAAAGAGGAAAGAAATGGGAATTCCAATAACACAACACTAGAGTAAAGCTCAAAGTCTTTTTTTCTTATTAGTAACCTTACATTTAACAACTCTTCCCAAGGCAGGTTAAAAAAATTAAAAGTTTTAACTTCACTTCGTAGATTCACTGCCTATACCATACCCCGTATACACGAGGACTGTGTTTGACACCAGCTAGTATCTCATCGAACTGAATCGGTTTATTTTACTGGATAGACATTAGGCTAGTGCTTTCTAAGCTGGATATAAAATTCTTGCCAGTATGATTTAAGTGAAATTCGTTATTTAATGAACAGCTTGTACACTAAACAATAAACATTTCATAGTTGAAGTAAGCCAGTAACATTAAAAATGAAACAGAATCATTCTATTTTACTGAGGAACACTAGCTTGATGAAGTTTTTTTTGATTACCGAATCATCAACCAAGACACATTTTAACACACGGAGAATTGAATTTACTTACTGACTTGCTAGGTTGAACCACAAGCCAGCAGACTTTGTGGTGACTTCACGGAGTATCGTGGTAATTTCCAGGCTAAAACCCAAAACAATTTTTTTCGAATCCAATTTTACAATATTGAAATATTACTCTCATTGAATCATCAAAAACGAAATGTGCTTTAATAAAAAAATGCAAATTTTTTTGCTTTTCTTGAATATATTAAATATTTATTAATTATTTAATTATTAGAAAATTATTATCATTTGAAAACTCGTCAAAAATGGGGATAACAATAAATTATTTAAGTATACATATAGGGAATTATAAAGGAACGACTTAGCAGTGTACTAAATTACCGGCATACTTTACAGTGGTCACGTTGTATATCGGAAAATCGATGTTTACAAATTTCAAATTAGGCATACAAAATTTAATTTTACTATCAGCATTATGGAAGTGACTTAAATTACATAAAAGAACATTTCATTTACTCATCCTATTCCAATAAATAATATATCAAACATAGCGAATGAACTATATATGGATGGCTCTGCAAAAAAAAAAAAAAAAATATATATATATATATATCTATATATTATAAATGCGAAAGTAAGCATGTTTGTTTGTTTGTTTGTTACACTTTCACGCTAAAACTAGCGAATGATTTTTTATGAAACTTTGCAGCAAAATAACTAATACTTCCGAATAAGACATGAGATGTAATTTATAAAAATATATTAATAAAAACTAAAAAAAAATTTAAAAATTTAAAAATCAATTAAATTTGACATTACCATAAATTACAGATTTCTGTAAAAATAGTCAATATAAAATATTTCACGGCCATCTTTTCTGATATACTCAATGAATAATTACGACTATTATACAGTTAAAATTATAGAAAACCATACATATATTTTACCTGTGTTAAACAATCCTTCCAATTATTTCGACTGTTATAGGCGATAAGCGAGAGCAATCATTACTTTTAAACCCAGCGAAGTGGGTGGGTATCACTCTAGTATTGGACATATATACAACATCACAAATGAAATAACTAATTAAAACATTGATAGATGTTATTTCTATTAAAAACTCTATATTTATTAATTCTGTAATATAAATTTATATATCTATTTATTTTATTAATTACAAACACGGTACAAAATAAATTAAACGATTTTGTAAATAAATTTGTTTATCAAATAAATATAAATTATCTATTTATAAATAATAATAATCATAATCATAATCATAATGACAATAATTATAATAATAATAATAATAAATACAAAATAATAATTTATTTTAAATTATTAGTTGTTAAGCATTTATAATTGCTGAGAGCCTTTTTACCTCTACCATTATCATACCAAAAAATAAATTTTAACAGAATGATTCAGATATTTCGATAAATTTCATTATTTTCCGAAACCTACTGTAAAATGATCATAACATTCATGAAGGTGGTATGAGCGCCAAGGTATGTTTAAATTTGTGGTTGAAATTATTTGTACCTTATTTTCAACTTTAATGATGAATTTTGTTATAACTTAACTTATAAGAATAAAACGATTTCTGCCTTGTTTTCGATACAACGAAAGCTAAATAACTAAACAAAATTTCCAATTTTCGATATTTTGAAAATGACTCCATTTTTTGAATTTTTTTTTTATTTATGTACCCAATACCTAAAGTCTGAAAACAGCCTTTAAACTGAAACATACTGTGGTGGATGGTATTATTCGTGTAACAATAAACTGTATATAATATGCATGTCGTTTACATGTTTATGTCTATCGTAATAATTGTAATATTACAGTGAATTACAAAGGTCACTAATTATAAATTTATAGTGGATTTAAAACCAACCTAATACCACGTTATGTTCAACAAATATATACCGCATACCTAAATACTAAATGTACACTTACACATTACAATTACATTTTACATATTACATGTATGGATACACATATTTACTGTATACATACATGCCAATGCAATTTCATGCTGCATACCATGATGGTAATGGGTGTCAAATGAGTTGCTTTAAACATTTACACTTAAAATTATATTTTACAAGTGAATTGTTTAATTTACGAATTGTACCTATCATATTGAGCATGTTGTAGTAATATAATAATAATCCAAGTTATGTTTTGAGATTACCATTGTGATTATTACCTTGTTAGCAAATAAATCTTATCATAACTGAAATATATTTTGCAGTACTCTGGATTTATTTAATGTTTAATGTATCTATCCTTGTGTCAAAAAAGGGGCACACAGATTATTGAAACTATGTCCCTTATCGCAAGTTCGTTCTGATTTGTTTGCTGATTGGGAGGTAAAACAAAAAAAAAAAAAAAAAACCCACGACAGCAAAGCCCGGATGATATTGCAACTTATTCATCAATACAATGGTCATTTTCTTTTACTTTTTTCCAAAACCACATTAACAATCAGTCTTCAGCCTACATACATTATCATGAATCATTCTTATTTTACAAAACAATTTTGCCATATCTATCGAGAGACTACAGAGACTGCAGATTTTTTTGTTAAAATATTTCCTTCTTGGTACCCATTTTTTGCCCAAAGAAAAGTGTTCCTCTATTCCATTATTGTTTCCTAAGATAATGAACCGTATACGAGACTTGAATAAAGTTTCCAAAAACAATTTTCAAACCTTAAATTTAAACATTCGATTAACAAAAAAACAATAAACCAAAACATTAATTAATGACAATATTTTATAAACATTATTATCTATCAAATGTTAATAAATATCTGTTAAAGTTTTTTTCATTTTCAAAATATATCGACCAATTATAATACATTGCTAATAAAAAGGGGTCAGTGAAACTGTCATGAGAGTGTTAAGTAAACATAAATTGTGGTCCACCAGATTCCTTCCCCATCCTATCTATACACATTTATATATAAATAAGTATGAACGGATGTTGACAAAACCTCGACAATAGTATATATATAGGAGAATGGCCGAATATTTCATCCCGAGATGAACAATAAATTTATTACACTCACAATGGTATTATATTAAAGACTTTTTATTTCTATCCCAATATTTTTATACGTTTATTATATTTGAGATTTTTAATTTATTTGTGAAAACCTTTTTTTAATTGATTAACCTCATAAACATACTCATTTTCCTGTCATACGAGAAAAGATTCCTCTTCTTAAGAATGACTCTATAGGTCTGCAAATTATAAATCAAGCAATATAAATCGATGTTCATTCTGTACTTTGAGCCCTGTGTAATGTCTCGTAAAGTATTATTTTATTTTTTCCTTACCTTCGCTAGTAAAAGACATTTTATTATTAGTATACTTCAATTAAAGCAAATTTTGAATTTTTAGTAAACAAACTGCTACATTACAAATATCGATGGAGCCGTAAAGTATTTCGGTCTATATTCGGGAACGATAACAAGAAACTCTTGAACATTGGAAATGTATCGTAGAATGCGTGTTACTGAAACATTGAAAATCTGAGCTCCTTACAACAGCCTCGATTGATATTTTTAATGACTCTTTCATGAACTAGAATGATTTTTTAATGTGTATATATAACCGTTTGCCAACGGTACATTATGTTGTAAGATTCAAGGTACAGCACTTTGTATATGTGAAATTTAAGCTCCTTAATATTTAACGTTATGTTTAAAACTGAAATAACACACTTATAATCACCAATGAATCAATCTTTCTGTTATTTTATAAGCCTTATTTTGTTTTTACAAGAAATTGCATGGAATTTTGTACAAAAAATAAAAATATTATCCTTAAAAACAACTTATCCCAGCCAATGTTTAGATAGCCAATACACAGATAAAAAACTTGAAAAGTATTACGTCAGTTTTTGTTCTTTTTTTTCTTCAAGTGATTTATTATTGCTTTTTAGGTAGCATTTTGGATTTTGACATTGATTTAACTTGGTACATTAGGCCGTTTGAGTACGTTAATGATCATACTTCGATTAAAACGAATCATAACTGTTGAGCGACAGACAAATTATCAACGATTAAATATTCACTCAATGAATGAATAGTTTGTCTTGGGTCATTGCCAGATACTATGTTTTGCTTACGTATATCCCAAAACATATTAAAATAAAATTATTGGTATTTAATAAAGTCAAAGAAAAATGCCAGCACATAAATCAAAAACTATTTTTATTCGGTGAATAAATTTTTTTTTTACCATTCTAAACAATATTCATTAAATAAGTGGAATATTTTTGTATTGTGCGTCTGTCACATGCGGTTTATTAACGACTTTTTTTTCTATATTATAATTATTTTTATTATTATTTTCCAAGGGAAGTTTTTTTTTTCCTCTGTACATATCTCTCCTCCATATATGAAATTGTCCTACATTTTGATAGCCTGGTTGTATTATAATATATACAAACTATTTATATGATTAACATAATATGAGACATCATTCGAATAAAAGTAGCAAATTCGAAAAAAGTTATCGTTCATTTCAACGATTCTATCCTAATAAAATATGGCTATCCCAATCGCTCTTACAGATTGTTAATGCTCGATCAACATTCCACCCGTTGATTCTTTCCCGTTCAATAAATTACTAACCCAAAATCTACATCGCTTATAAATAAATATAAAGCTTCGCCTCGCCCTTTTTATCAAACACACTAGGAAATCCAACTTCATGGATTCATAAAGAACTTAATATTACACTGATTTACATACAAAAAAATAAATAATTGTTTAAAAAAACTAAAAAACACATTCATCGTAAAAAAGCGTGGGGTGCTAAATTTGAATTATTGTAAGTATTTTATGGACAGATATTATTGATAGTAAAGTCATTTTAAAATATCAAGAAATTATTTTCTACCATTTAGTTCAGCTCGTTAAAAAAGCGTGTTTATTAGTTTTTTTTAAACTATTATTTACTTTGTGTTTTTTTATTTTTTTTTACTATTATTTACTTATCTAAAATTCAGAATAAACAAGAAAAAACAAACAGTTGACTGAGTTAATTGTCGAAATAGCATGTATGGACAGTGTTGATTACTCTTTCTGATACTATAACTGATATAACCATAACATACATACTATTCAATTTTGTGCTCTCACGGTGATGTTTACGAAAAAATGTTGTTTAATATTTTATAAGGAACATTTTTTACATTTAAATTTTTGTTCTATCTCTAACGGTTTACAAGATAGGTCCTACGCAGCAAAGACCCAAATGACCTTATGACCCCTTAGAAAAATTCGAAAAAATCGTAAAAAATTATTTGTTTCGGAATTTGATGAAACTCAGTTTATGGGGTAATTTTGACCCAAGAAATTCAAAAATCGAGTTTATTTGGCGATTGGCCGAGTAATTTTCGAAAAAAACGATATTTCGGATCGATTTCCGGTATTATCTTGAGAATTATTCCCCCAATCGTTAAATGAAACCTTGTATTTTTTGGGTCAAAATTACCTTATATACAGAGTTTTATCGAAATTGGAGGCGATAAATTTGTATCGATTTTTTGCAATTTTTTCAAGGGGTACCCCTTAGAAAAATTCGAAAAAATCGTAAAAAAATATTTGTTTCGGAATTTGATGAAACTCAGTTTATAGGGTAATTGTGACCCAAGAAATTCAAAAATCGAGTTTATTTGGCGATTGGCCGAGTAATTTTCGAAAAAAACGATATTTCGGATCGATTTCCGGTATTATCTCGAGAATAATTCGCCCAATCGTTAAATGAAACCGATTTTTGTATTTTTTGGGTCAAAATTACCTTATATACAGAGTTTTATCGAAATTGGAGACGATAAATTTGTATCGATTTTTTGCAATTTTTTCAAGGGGTACCCCTTAGAAAAATTCGAAAAAATCGTAAAAAATTATTTGTTTCGGAATTTGATGAAACTCAGTTTATAGGGTAATTTTGACCCAAGAAATTCAAAAATCGAGTTCATTTGGCGATTGGCCGAGTAATTTTCGAAAAAAACGATATTTCGGATCGATTTCCGATCGATTTACCTATACCAAATTTTTTTTGGTATAGGTAATAGGTAATAGGTAATAGGTATTTGGTATAGCGTTACAAACTTGGGACTAAACTTAATATACTATGTATATTTCATATATACATGGTATAAAAATATGGTGGGAGCGCAAATAAATGTATGTATTTTCCGATATGCAAATCGTAAATCCTGAAAATCCTGATCAGAATAATCAAAAAAACTTATTAAATTATTGTATTGTCATTGGTCCTAAATAAGTGTCCCAAATTTTGAATTAATCTGACATTTTATTGGGAGTCAAAACCATGTTCAAAGTTTCCGTTACATACTAACATACGAAGCTAATAAAAGTGTGTTAAAAAAGACGACGATTTTTTGACGGGTGTGTTAAAGCAAATATAAACTTCCTGTATTTATATTCCTATTGATTGAGAATATAGAGGTTTTCTGGTACATTGGAACCGACTTTTTTATTTATTTATTTTATGTGCATGTGTATAGAAAGCTTGAAAATTATATATAGGAATGGTTATTCAAATTCTTTTCTTTAATTGTATATTTTATTATTATTTTTATAAAATTGTTATATATTTTTTTGTATGTTCAGTCGTGTCGAATGGTCGGTTGTTTGGTTCGTAGTTAGGTTTATTTATTCACTCATAAATAGGGAAAGCTGTTGACAAAAAAACAATTTTTTTTTTGTTAATATTAATAGCATCATCATAAATAGTGATTATTTTTTTTAAACAAATTTTGAATTGAAACATTAAAATTCAAAGTAAAATTTAATATTTTATGAAAACAATTGCGTATTTATATGAAAACATATAATTGTTTATGTAAAAGCTGTAATTTAAGTACGCTAGAGTTATCACAAAGTTTGTTAGCGTAAATCGTATACGGGAGGACATTGTTACTAATATGATGAATACAAATGTGTGTAACATCAGTTTTGTGTGATTCGTTGATTTTCAACACTCCTATATGATTCTTTATGACTGTAATGGCGTAGCAATATTCACCTGGATCAGTTGATGCGAGTTTTTAGCATCCAACCTTTGAAGTTTTTCACAATTGTGTATGCAATAAAACGATGTGGTCACAAAATTAAAGCTCGTTGTCATTGTTGTGAATTCGAATAATTTTTTTAATATTAATCTTAAAAGTATTTTTTTGTCAGCTAAGTTTAAACAGCCCTGAAAATAAAAAATATATTTTTGGATAACGAATTTCGGTTTTATTATATCCCCCACATTTTACCCAAGAATATTTTTATCTTTTTCGAAGTCCGAATATTATAATTTGAGAGTTAGCTGACGTTATTTAGGAAATGGTTCTATTAGATTACTCCGTCAGTATTTTTTGGGTATAATATTTACCAACAAAACCGATGGTCGAGCGGTCTAATTCGTTAGTTTTTGACCGTTTGGCTACTGACTGAGAGGTTGCAGGTTCAAATCCATGCAGTGGCAGTGTGAATAAATTATAATTAAGGGAGATGCAGAATTGGTCACATTGTCGTCGGTTGGATAAGAACGAAGTAACCGATTCCACCCACATCATAAAATGTAATTGTATATATGTAGTTAAATAAAGATTAACAAATACTGATGTGGGTGGCCTCTCTTAAGGAATATGTCAGAGAAACGGAGGTTAAAACCCATTATTATTATTATTATTATTATCATTATTATTTACCAACAAAACTATTAGGATTAAGAAATATAATACAAATATAGGTAATGTATTTGTAATTGTTCATTTGTTATTTTGAATATTTACATATTTTGGTATAACCTATGGTCGGTCATTAAATATTTATAAACAATCAAATGTATTATGCTTTTTTATCGAGCCTTATAAAAAAATAAAAATAAACAATGGATTTTTTATTAAAAAATAGAGACAAATATGTTACCATAATATAGTAATTTTCGTCAGATCTGTTCGATTGTAAACTAACTAGTAAAATTGTTGACTTTCAAAAAAGGGCCAAAAATCACCCATCCTGTGCAAACTCGACCTAGGCCAAGATAAGAAGAAAAATGGTTTTCTGTGAAACTTTTTCTAATCCACCTTATAATGTTCTTTGGATCGTTTTGATCGTTTTGATGGTTTTTTGATCTTCGGACGATTTGTGGCCTTGAGAGCTTTCCATAAGACTGGTCCAAATAACATTTAAGAATAGGTTAGAAAAAATACCTTTCACAAAAAGCAATTTTTCTATCTAACCTTGCGGGGTCCTTTGAGCTAGTTAGGGTAGTTTCTTGTTTCAAATTTACAATCTAACGGAAATTACAATACTACGTTAACATATATATATTTAATAAATATTTTACTCACTTATTTTTATATCAATGAACGACATATGAGGTTCTAGTATAGTTTACCGGAAAGAACATAGCAAAACCAAAAAGTTTATTTGTAAATAAAAAATTTAGTGTGAATGCTACATAACCTGTGTCAGAAGATTAAAAAAGCATTGTCATCGGATTATCAGTTTAACGTAAAGTAAATGTTTATATTGTCCAACGTATTACATTTATTAGTTTCAAATCGAGGTGGTCAATTTAATCAAGTCCGGCCTATCGATTTAATACTAACAGATCCGGCTTCTATTTCATTTCCTTGGATTTTATTCTTTAATTTTTGTTATTATTCCAAAATACGTCAATATTTTCACAGAGAGCAAATCAATTTATACAAATTAATAATAATAGACTAAATTTTATAGGAAATAGATACATCAATTTTTTATAAATCTGTAAAAAAGTTTTATATCTGAATTTTATAACTACATCAAATAATAGTTGATAGAGGAAATAGGGAAAATAAAATGAGTAAAAATTGAGAAAAATTTCGGCCACTTACCAAATAAACTCTGAAGCTAATAATAAAACAAGCCTGGAATAGAGTCTGGTGCAACCCTTTAGATTCACACGAACAACTTTCCGTCAAAATAAAAAGTTATAAAAATTTAAAAAAATAAAATCTCGACTCGAAACGACTTTTTTTTCGATTTGTTACTACGCTTCGTTCGGCACCTCAACGAAGTCGATATGATTTTTTGCACGCGCGATTTCGGTCAGAAAAAAATTTAAGAAAAATATGACCTGACTCGAAATGGTTGACCGAATATAATAAAATTCTTTCGAATCATATTGCCTTTAATATGCATTGATTGACACCTCTACGAAGTCGATATCATTCATTGTTCGCGTCTGAAATGTAAAGATATGTTGAAAATTTCGATTTCGAAAATCAGACCCATTACAATAACTTTCTATAGTGGGAAAAGTGTTAAATAAAAAAATATATCCTAGCCGGAAATTAGGTACATCAATTAAGTTAACTAGTGATAACAAGGTACTGCAGGTTTCTAATACCCTTACTGCGGTCGAATGTTATCAGAAGTTGTTATCAGTCTAAATTAGCCTACCAGAAATTCAACTTCTTGCTAGCTTTATACATTTTTGAATGTTTTAGGAAATGTAATAATAGCTACAGAAGGTATTATTACAGCATGTTTACCAAATATATTTTCAAATTGTAAACACAGTACCAATATTCTCTGTAACAAAACAAAAGCATATTGTATGGTATACCTAATACACACTATTTGTTTGTTTATCATATGATACGTAGTAGTTACCTACATATAGTTCGTTCGTAATACATGATTTTATGCAAAATACAATACAAATGTTTTGTAAACGTTCTAACTTACAAATAATAATAATAATAACAATAACATACAAAAAAGTACTAGTAAGACGACGGAGAACAAAATCTTTTTCTATAACAAGTTAGAAAATAAATATATAAAGAATTTTGTTCTTGAGTACATACCGATTTCAGATTTCAAATAGTATACACACAATAATATAACTTACTAGAATATGCATAACTGTGTACACTGTCATCCATATTAATTGAATTCATATTATCGAGTAGTTTTGACAAAGGACCTAACGCAAAAAAGTAAGGAAAATTACTTTCTCTTACCCACCCTATGTTCATTGAATCATTCTGATCAAAAGCTTTCATAGTTAGAAAAATTTTTAAAGAGTAGTTTTCGAGCTACGGGTGTTCAGAGTACTCATCTCGATCCCTAAATATTATAAATGTGAAAGTAAGGATGTTTGTATGTTTGTTTGTTTGTATGTTTGTTAGGCTTTCACGCAAGAACTAGCGAAGCGAATGGTTTTTAATGAAAAAGATTTAATGATCACAGGTGGGTTAGATCTACGATCATGATTTTGAATCATAAATTAAAGATTTCTGCAAAAGTGTTATGGGGCGGTTATGAAGCTAGTATATTATAGTTTCTGTGAAACTTTTTCAAACCACTCCTTAAATGCTCTTCAGATTGTTATGATCAAAAACTTTCTTGGCCACAAAGCTTTTTAACGAATAGTTTTCAGAGCGATCTGGGGGAGGGGGGTGGATTAAAAAAGTTTCACAGAAAGTCATTATCCCATTCATATACTAAAACTATATTATATTCGCAGCTTTGATCGCTCGTACCTCGAAAACTCGACTACGACTTAAAGAACATTTAAGGTAAGGGTTCTTTGTAACTAGTTCTGATGTTAGCATTCAAGATCATTATAAATAACCAAGTTTTATCGGATTGGTGGACAAAATAGAACAAAATATATTACCTAAAAAATTTGTAAGATCTATTTAAAATCTTGTCACTGCTAGAACTCACCTGAAACAAACAAAAAAATTGCATAAATATTGTAATATTACAGATGATATAAACCAAATTAGTAAAATGGAAAAAAAAAATTTGGAAGTAGATATACAAGTAGAAGTAGATATCAGGCAGTAGAGTAGATATAGAGATCGAATCGTTAAGACTAAGCTATCATTCATCCACATTTTTCATCAAACAATATTGTGTAATATTTATTAATTTGACTAGGTTACCACTAAAATTAATTAAATAATGTTTATAGAACTTTGGATCGCTTATTGGTTAAATAAATCCTGGTACTTCTTTATATAATACATTTCAAAATGTAATTCGACTTTAACTTGCGAACATTAGTGGAACTGTGTAACTGTATGATTTTCTCACCGCTTCCACCACCACATCTGGTAAATAGTGACTTCAATCATCAGATTGGTCGACTATTATATTTTAAACAGTTATTGACTGAGTGATCTTTTTGCTTTATGTCATTGCCATTCCATTAATTGAAATTAGTGCTTAAGTAATATTTACACATGTATCGGTTTCTTGGACCGTTAAGTACATGTACTGAGCATCGTCTCTCTTTCCGTACATGAGAGGTGTGAAAACATCTGAGGTAATTGCTTCAGTTAGCTAGTAGTCAGCAAAAAATATAAACTTTCACAGTTTTGACAAGTATGACAACGTTCACTATGTTTTGCCATTTCTACATCGCCGTCATAATGGATTTGACCCAAGCAATTATATCAGATGTTGGCACGCTTAACATCGTTTGACGCTCAGTCTATGTAATTTAATGGTCTCAGATTGGTTCGTTTTATTTATGCTCAAATGTACATATTACCCTAACAAGAAGTAATGTTTGAATTTCAAAGTTTTAAGATGTAAGATAAACCTCTTTTCTGTGTGTGTATAAAGCTCGCTTGCAAGCTACAGCTATGCCGTTTGATGTAACGTGTATATAAAACTGGTGTATAAAAAAACATGTATATATGTATATTATATGTAATAACATAAAACTTCATGTTGAGTTGAATTTTATCTACAATTTAGTTAAAATGTGAAACATATGTTTTGATATTTTATAAAAAAAATGAAGTAATTTTATCTTCAAAAATGAAAGAAATGGGTTAGGTTGTTGTTACTCATGTACTATTAAGAATTCGTCAAGTATAGAGAGCCTTAAATATATTGTTTAAACGAGTCAATTCGTCATGGCTTAGTGTCTCCTTATGGTACGATTTTCTATTTTCTAAACAAAATTTGAATTTAAAATAACAAAAAATATTCTTGGTGAATGTGTTATAATACATAAAGAAAAAGGTTTTTTTTATCGTTTTTATCGCAACTTAACTCGATTCTACAGACTGATTTTCAAAAAATTAATAAGGCTTGTTTCTTTTATGTAAACAGTCAAATGTATTTTTCTGCATACTGATCTTTCTTAAATATATAAATGATACTTACTGTATTTTCAACAGTATCACATATACAATGCAACATATACTTGTTAGAAGCAAACTTGTGAATTGTTACGTGCTATCTAGGTGATGCATTAGTGATTTGCATCCTTTTTACGTAGCTAACAGGAATATTTCATGTGGAGTTCATTATAGTCAAATGATACAAGGATAATCGACGAAACGACGAATGCGTAAAAGCATGTTAGTGCAAAATTAATGTGAAAATTTCAGATTACATGCTAGAATATACCAAGTGAAAATATGCCATTTACTGAGTTACTTTTTGAAATACCCGGTATAAAAATGTTGAATGTCAACACTTGCATTATTTTTTATAAATAAGAAGAGTGGGAAAAATTTTCAATTATGGCTGGCTATTTGGTTATTGAAAATTTTCGAAAGCATTGTCTAGAATTTTTTTCGAAAATGATTTACAAAACTTTTAGTTGAAAGTACATGGTTATTTTCTCTATATTTTATAGTTTTGGAGAAAATGGACTCCAATGTTTTGTCCTTTTTTGTTTGCCCTCGTGGGTAAGCAGTTATGTTTACAAAAAAATATTTATACAAAAATTGTTACTTAAGGAATATGTTTTGCATTTAAACTTTTTTTCTATCTTTAACAGTTTGCAAGATGAGTCAAAGATGGGATTAAATTTTAACAAACAATATTTGATGGTGGAAGCGCAGATTGCATTCCAGGGTATTATTAAATAATAATTTAAAAAATTTAAAAACACCTCCTCTTAGCTAGGTGAACTAAAAATTAGAAAATAAATAATAATATAAAGGAAAAAAACTAAAAAAACCCGCTTTTGTTATTAGGTGAATTAAAAAATAGGAAATAATTTTTATAAGCTCCAAAAAAAGATAACGAATGTTTTTTTTAGAAATTTGACTTTACTTTTACCAATGTCTGTCAGTAAAATATTTACAATAATTGAAAACTACCACCCACGCCTCTTTACGATTAAATAATTTTTTTCTGTATCACACCTTTTTTTTCTTGTTTGGTGGTCTATTATTCAGCCAGAGATATATTTCCAATGAATCAATTTTCTTGATTTCCTAGACTGAAATCTAATCGATGATAATAATAAATTATTATCTTTTGAATAGCACATACATTGTATTTCAAGGATATATTTATTTATTTATATAAAAAAAACTAAATAATATTTATTACAAAAATGGTTTACCATAAATAACATTCGTTACCTGCATTACCTGCACTTTATCTCAAATAATAGTTGCATCAAACTAAAAAATTACATTTATACTGCTTACAACAAACATACAAATACAAAAGTACACGGTTATTTTCTCACCTCTCACTTGAATAGCACAAAACTTTTATGAAAATGAAAATCAGTGCAGATAATCAGTTGTAACAAACATATACAAGACAGAACGCCTGTTAAAAAATTTGTATGTCATACACTTTCTATATTTGTTTAGCGTATAATAGACTTTTATTCACTAGGTTAGGTTAGGTTATATTGGCTAGTCACGAAGGATACACTTAGGCAATAGAGACCATTGTGATACCATATATGCGTTTTACCACTTTTCCGCTGATAATTTCATTTATCAGCTCCTCAATTTCAGAGGCTGAGTGCACCTCCTTCATGCATATATAATGCACTACACCAGCCCATCAAAACTATTAATTAATAAATTAATTTTGTTGCGACGGCGGGAATCGAACCCGCTAGCCGAAGCATACCGCGGACGGAATTGGTTACGGCTTAACCAACTGAGCTATTTAGGGCGATATTATAGGTACATTTGTCAGAAAAAAATCATACTAGAGGAAATTTTTTCTTATTCGTGACGGGGAATGCGAAAGGATGTGCATAATTGTCTCGTAATTCTTTATTATCATTGAATGCGTGAACGAGGCGTAAACATTTACTTGTAAGAATTCTAATGCATTCGACAGCTTATTCATATCCCTTTAAAATGTTCTGTTACAAATTCTCGTGTTTTTTTAACGAGTTACGTACTGACAAAATATAATAGAAACTGAAATCGTTCTTTTGAATTTAAATCGATCTATCGTCTGAAATAATATATCTTTCAAGAGACAGTATTGGAAAGCTGACACACACTAAAATTGTACCCTTATAAAATTCTCCTGTATTCATCTATTTCTTGGATTTATGACAAAAACTTGTGGTGTATTATGTTCGTGTCCAATGTTCATATAAAATCACAACAGCTATTTGGTTGTTTCATGAAATAAGTTTTCATAATAAATTATTAATTTCGACTCTTTTTATCATCCCCTGGAATTAGAACGATCTATTAAAAACAAACTACACAGAGATGAAAAGGGAATTTAGTTCATCGAGTTGTAGTTTTTTTTTGTAGTTTGAAAAGGAGATAATTAACTTTTAGCATGTATATAGATCAACAATGTTAGAGAAAGAAATATATTTTTATTTCGTAGTTCAGTTCTTATCTTTTGCGGTTTCTTAAAAAACTTTCTGAACATCGCACATTCAAGATATTTATGTATATGAAGAATGTACACAATTTTTCATTGTAACCTATTTTATTTACATATATTGTGGCAATTTTCCTACTTTCTGCATTGGTTCTTGGAGAAAATAAGAATAAAGTTTTAGCAAAAATAATTTATACTAATGGAGAATCTACTTATTTGGTCTTACTTTTGTGCCAAGTCTTTTTAAATAGATATTTATTAAATCGATTTATTCGAAGATGTTTGTCTTCTTAGCTAGATATAGCTATTCAATGTTATTTTGAAGGCAACCTTAATTTTAAATGGAAAAAACTGCAGCTCATGGTAAAAAGTATATGGACGAAAGTGTAGGGTGTCCAACCTTTGGTGCAAGAAAATGTATAGATTTAGGATTTAACAGCTTTTGATATAAAAAAATTACAAAGTTAATGATGTTATAAACGAGCAGATCGTACCGTAAGCGTTGGGCACCTGGTGATATTTCGTAATCGACTTATAGTTATATTTAACATGGCATTCATCAGTGAATAAATTTTCGAGTTTTTTCTTTTTTCTGTGACGTATTATGATTGTAAACCATTTTTCATAAAATTCAACATAATCGTCAAACAAGAAAATAAATGTTTAATTCTGTTTAAAACAGAATTCTAAGAGGTTGAAACATTTAACTGTAACGATTTCTCATTTATAAAAGTCAATGTAATGTAGAATACATACAATCGTGTACCTACAATGTGTAACAAAAAAAAATGGATTTATTCGTAAAATGATCACTTCAAGAGATATAATGGACACGCTGAGATGTCTTGCTCTTTTTTCGGTCGTTAGTACAATAACAACTAAATTACTGTTTAAGAGAGTATCATAAATTATTTTTAAAATAGCGGTACGGAGTATATTTCTCAAGCTGACCCATCCTCAACTACATCATCAGCTTTAACAGATCTTATATGAGGGGTACCTTATATGTATAAAAATCATTTGGCGATGTTTCTAAATGTTATAAGTTGTTTGATTTCTAATTCAAAAAATTCTACTTTTTACAATTTTTTATTTAGTTTCACCTGTCCCGTTGTCTGTAATCAAATCTTGCAAATCAAATTTGAAACCACTTCCCGGTTTCCGATTGAGCTGATATTTTGCATGCACGCTTAGTTTGGATGACAATGCATGGTAAGATAAGTGGCGTCCTAATTTTCCCGTCGCTTCCACGATATTTTATATACATGCCTTTCTTTGTCTTTAATTAAAGATTTAAATAAAAAATACTTTATAAGGACAAGCTTTTATTTTACTAAAAAGTCGAAAATAATTTTTTTAGTAGTCAATCATACATGACTATTAGTAAAAGCTTTAGACGCTTAATATAAAAATTGACTTCCACCCGAAAAAACATAGTTAAATACAAACATTCTACTTTTTAGTACCATAAAAGCTTGTCCTTATAAAGTATTTTTTATTTAATTTTTTTTACCACGTCATCATCAATCCATATTTTTCAAATAATAAAAGTATTCATGAGTACCTAAACCCGGCTCAATAAACAATTTTATTTTAGAAGCTACTCAAAGATAGTTGTTATACCTTCATTTTTCATTAATTTCTGAGTAAGACTCTTGCATGATAATTGATTTTCAAATAGTAAATATAATATTTGTTTGTATCTAACAGATAAATATTTACGATTTGTATCAAAATTCTATTGTTAACCTGTTGGTTTTGAAAGCTTGTCCAACTTGTTTTATTTATTATATCCTGTATATTCACACTTCAAAAAATGCCAGAAAATTGAACAAAAAAAATAGTTTTGTATAAACATTATTTATTCATATTATAACAGGTTTAAAATATTACTCTACAATTTTATAGTAATTTTGTCGAAATGGTTTTCTGTATAATGCATAATAAATAATTTTGTACCTAAGCATACACACTCATACATACATACCTATGTAGATATGTACAAAGAAAGGATATGTAAGGTTTCTATGGTATAGGGTAACTTGTTGTACCTGTGATACATTGAATCAATCTATAATACCATCTAAAAGATAACAACTATATGAAGAACAAGTTTAATTATATGAGGCGAAACAATCCATGTACGTGTATATATTTTCAAAGTAAAAATTTGGCTTTTGGTGTTCAAGTGTTTATATGTCGATGAACAGTAGGTTTTGTATTTTGGTCACATTTTACGTAAATCATAATTATTTGTAGCTCTTTTGTTATACCATATTTATATTTCACTAAATGTTAAGAATATTTTTCTTGTCTCTAATGCTTGATAATAGATGAGAACTAAATTTAACAAACATTTTTTTAGTTATGCAGGTTGCCAAGTCTGGGCCCAAAAAGAAGTTATTGACCCCAAGCCAATGAAAACACGAATTTAAAATTTTCAGTGACGCACAAAAAAGAGAATGACTGTTAAGGCAACTTAGGGGGTTATATCTAGTTAGAATTTTCAATGAGTCGTTTTCTTTTTGCATTTCCGGGATGTATATATCTTTAAGTATATTCTTTGAAAATTTTAAGTTCATCCACATAGATAAATTCGCGAAGATTGACGGACGCATCAAATAAAAATAATAAAAAATTAACTGAGTGGAAAAACTCGTATTTTGAAATTTTTTTGATTTTTGCATTTTGGATAATCCAAATTAGAGATATAGTGTTCACCGCCAGACACCTTCTTTTGGAATACCTCCAGAAAACGGCTGCAGGAGCAGTAACATATCAAATTTTTGAATTCGGACACCGGATCTTAAAATTAAAGAAATGTCCTATATGAATATGTTTTTTATATTTATGTAAATAGTCTTCCCAAAAAATAAGTCATAAAAAAATTTTTTTGCCCTCGCAACTAGATATAACCCCTTAAAGCACTTACACTGTTTCAATCACATTATATGCTGTTTTCTGAAATGAACTGTAAATATTATTAGGCGATTATTGGTTCATTGAGGTGTGATCCAGTTTGTATCTTTAGCTATAAAATTATCAAAACAATAAGTAATGTCTAAGAACAATAGGGCAGATTATTTCCTTGTTGTATTCTACAAATAGATTGAATAATGAGTAAAGTTTGTTCCCCGATACAATACTCTCCCTTATACTATGTAGAATAGGAGAGTTATATAGCCTCCGTAAAAGCGAACATTAATCGAAAATGAACACCGCCACCGCGTGTTAAGGTATATACATGTACAGTCTACAGAACAAGGTATGCATGTATAGTAAACCTACTTTGTATATATATATATATATATATAAGGTCTACCTACTAATAGGTTCAATTTATAAAATTCCATGTTTGTTCTTCCACTATCAGAATGAGATATTTACTTATTAATAATAAATATATTTATGTTTATATGCTTACATAACGTATTGAATAATATATGAAACATGTGCCCTGCTATAACTAGTCGTCGTCAGACGGCCCAGTTGTAATAACCGCACAATGTATCTACTATTTATTGTATACAGTATGATCATTATATTTTCGTCTCAATTTCCAGTGGCTAAAAAAGGCTATGTGTTTCAGTTTAAAGAGTATTCTAAAGTTGTCATACGATTTGAATGTTTACCCATTTGCGTGGTGAAGTATTGACAATGAAAAAGCAAAGCCAGCGTGACAGCTGTCAATTGAGAATTTTTTAAAATTTTCTCCATGAAAAAAAATGCGTTTACATTGTTGAGCAAGTTGCGTTTACATTGTTGCATCCACTATGGTTGAAACAGGAATTTAGTTTCAAATTTGAAAAGATAAATTTTTAAAAAATCAGAGTGATTAGGCCATGAAAGTCCGCCCAAATCATGTGATTTAACATTATTGGATTTTTCGATGGAGTATTTCAAGCCTATGTACTATTTAACTACATTTATGCATAATTGTCAAGGAAATTTCGACAAAAAAACTATGTACTATCAAGATCTTTAGCTGACTTAGATTAACGGTAAAATTGCACTACAATAGGGGTTCATTTTTTTTTAAATTTAGACAAAAAAATTTTTAAAGTTGGTGTTTATGAATTTACCAGGGATCCCGCTTTTGATACGAACTGAGGTACTTTGTATCCTTAGTAAAAAGCACGAACAACTGACACCTATCTGATTCGTTTGTTAAATTTTTTCAAAAAATTAAACAAAAACTGTATGTGATGGTGAGATTATCACCATCAGACAGTCGCTTAAACGGCTCTTTAATTGTTCTTCAATACAGCTGTTCAATCTGGCCACAGAATGATCTGATGCGGGTTATTCTTAGCGTACTTGTACTACCGTCGAGACGAATCGGAACTGTGCCATCAGTGCCCTTAGTAATGCGTTCCTCAGATAACCACTTCCAGATCATATATTGTGTATTGATTGAACAATTGACGGTGATCGACTTGCATGAGCTTTGAACCTTAAACCTATGGAATAGAAGTCCAACACTCTACCAAGCCTACCACACCGCCGTTGGAAATGACAACAAAAAAATAGAATGTAAATTTGATTTTTGCTCAATTGGTCTTTAGATGACTTAGATTAACGGTAAAATTGCACTACAATTGGGTTCGTTTTTTTTTAAATTTTCAGAATTTTATCTGAAATTCAATAAAAATTTTACCGGATATATTATTCTATACATAACTCTATACTTCAAACTTCAAACTTAATGAGAAATTTACAACTTTTGATTGAAAAACTGTTTTTTCCATAAAAATTACTTCTAGCGTCAATTTTGGGATACCTTTTATGTATGCTTAGATGTACCTTTTATACTTTGGAAGGTTTTCTTCCAATTATAAAAAGTGGAAGATTTAAGCACACAATTTAAAGACTTTAAAAAACATAAGTCTATCGGCATTTTATCTCATTAAAATTATCAAATGGTGTTCATATAAGATGTTTAGATGTTATCAAATACGAAAAGTGACATTCAAATTTCTTAACGTTATGAACATAATCTAGAATATTACACTCTGAGGAAAATCTAAATAGACCTTAATTAAATATAATATACTTTTTCAAATTTTGGCAAATGATTGTTTAAGTCATTCTAAAGAAAAGTTCCCATGGTCACAAGTTATGAAAATGAAAATTAAAATTGGAAAATGTACTCATTTGTATAATATATGCTTAGCTGTTTGTATCGGCAAATACATATACAAATATGTACAACTACATGTATACCTGTGTTTTTTAATGTAAGAGTGATGGTTTTTAATTCTTGTTTTTTTTTGAAAAATATGTTACGAAATTCAATGAAAAAGCAGTGTTAAATGTTCAGTGGATCAATAATATGAATTTTTATAATCAATATTTTCAGCTACATATATACGTACAGGATTTTTGACAGTTAAATTACAATAATTTTTTTTTATATAAATGAGTACATTTTCTAATTTTAATTTAGAGATAACTTGAAATCCATTTTCATGACTTGTGACCATGGGAACTTTTATTCAGAATGACTTAAACTATCATTCCCCAAAAGTTTTGAAAAAGTTTGGCCGAAATGCAGATTACATATAACTTGTGCGAGGTCCTTTATATTTTAAAATTTTTCTTTTTCCATAAATCCCCACTTATCAGCTTTTTATGGAACAATTTGAATGTGTTTTTGAAAGCTTAACTTAAATTTGTATTAAATGCTCTTAGTTATATTATTTTAATTTTTTTATGGCCATATAAAATCAATTTTTTTTATAAATTGTTTTCTGACCTAAGTATACAAGTAAGTCGATGCATTTTTTATTGTTGTCAGTATATATAAGTTGTGTGGCGTATGTATGGGTTAGGGTGTGCACAATTATTTTCTAAAAATACCCATACTACGCTTATTTATATTTATAAAAGAATAATTAGATTATTTTAATTTAAGTATTCACTTAATTATTCATTTAGATATTGTAGAAACATATATTTATTATTTTTATTTCCAAAATTTAATTTTAGTTCTCATGTTTTTTAACTCCCTCGTCACATCTCTTGATTTTTTTAGACGAAAATGTAATTTACCTTATGGATTTTTACCGAAAATCATTCGAGTTAAGTATAAAAGCATTATATATACGAGCATTAAAACGATCAGCTCATTCAGATTAAAAAGACGAAACATGTTATTTAGTTGATGATCCAACTTATTATTCCGAATTTTTATCCTTTTTCATTCAAAAATTGTTTCCTAAACGGGCCAGTAGTAAAATACTTTTTTTTTAAATGCTCCCTCTTTTCGGCATTTTACGCCATACTTTCTGGAACCCTCCTAATATTATGGCACCACAACTGCCATATCCCTCCCCCCCCCCCATAAATAAAGTATTAAAATAAAATAAAAATCTAACAAGATAAAAGATAAAATTAGTAATGAAAAGCGAAAGTCACGTTCTCTAACGTAAACACCTCCGACAAACGAGGACAAACTGTAAGCCCACCCTTTATTATAAAAACGATTAAATGGTTACTCTCATACCATATTTAAGAAAAATTTTCTTACAGTGGATCGAATTAAAGATGAAAATATTTTACAAGTTAAAATTGAACCGGCAGCTTGTCTGTTATTTCAGTCTGTAAAAATAATATTCTTGAACAATCCAAAATTTTTTTAAATTTAAAATGAAATGGAAATTTGCCATTATTTTTCATTGTTACAAAATTGTAATGTTAAAAATATATATTTTAACCAAAATGGACAATAATTATTTTTCAAATATTGAAATGTAAATAATTTAAAAGCCATTATTCTATAATGGCTTTTACAGTGTGTGTTTTTTATTATTAGGATAGAGATAGAGATAAATCTATATATATAAAATACTTTGGCCTGAATGACTGGCTGACAGATCATTGCACAGCCTAAACCGCTGATTGTAGAGATCTGAAACTTGGAGGATGTTTTCTTTGTACGACGTAGGCATCCGATAAGAAAACATTTTCCAAAATTTCCGAAATATAATTTCTGAGAAGACCCATACATATACTAATTGTCAGTTTTTGGTATGAAGCGCTGGGAAATGATCTTTTATCAAAACGTGCAAAATAGATATTGTAAAAATTATTGTATATTTTAACGCCTGTTTAAGTATTATCATATCGTGAGAAAAGCTCAACTTTGCACACTTTTAATATAAACTACCGTAATGATCAGCAAATTTACTAAGCCAAATGGTTGCATACACAAATAGTATTACAATAAAAAAAGAAAATTATGATTGTTTTATATTTAGTGAGCATTTTAGTGCATTTTATCGCACGTATATAATTATTAAATTGATTAGTTCGGGGAAGTACGTTAAACCTCACCATTTGTGATAACATTGCTAATGTATTATATGTTTATTTATTTATGTATTATTTATTTTATTACAACAATAATAATTTATTCATGTTTTTATTTATCCATTTATTGTTTCAAAAATTATTTTTATTGATATGAATATAATTTAAAAACATAAATGAAAGCTATAATAAATATACCTATTATTATTATTATTAGTATTTATTTACAAACAAATCGTAATAATTAATAACTGATTGAATGTTTATATTTTTTAGACAACAATGTTAAATTACTATTAACTGAGTTAATTGTTTAAGCACTCTGCATGTTCTGTATTGAGTATCAAAGCTTTACTATACTTTATTTCTTCCAAACTCCAAACATTCTACCATTGCTTTCTTAATCAGTCTTATTCTAGTCTTGTTTCTCCACCATTCACCCCATCTTCAGAAATTATTGATTTTAGGTATGCTTTGAAATGACCCAAAGTTGAACAGGAGTGTTCATTTGTCGCAATTGGCAGGCAAAAGTACCAGAACGCGAAGCATTTGGTAAACATTTGGAAACCCGACTTCATTGTAAATATTGAGTGCTTCGAACAAATTTTCGACGTACGAATGCGCTTACACAAATGTTGAATTTCATTTTAGTACATGTGACGGAAATAATTGTGAAAATTTAAGTAGAGAATTGATTTTATATCAAAAAGGTTTTACACAAAATTTCCGTAGAAGCAATAGTTTTCGAAATATTTTACTGAGAAAAGTTATAGTAAATCGTCTATTCTACTACACGAAAAATATCAAAAATATTGTATAAATAAAAAAAAATGAATAAAATTAAAATTAAAAAATAAACATATTTAATTTTTTCAGCAAACTGACAATTAACTCACACAAATTTTATAAAAGATGATACTACCATAAACTTAATAGTTTACGACATATTCGAAAAAACTTTAGATTTTCGCGAACTTTGAGCTTCAATTAATTTGTTTGCGTTCATGATTTTGTAATAAGCTTTTCATAAGACATTATTTTGCATCCGAAAAAATAAAATTCCGGTGAAAAATCTTCACTTGGATCTTTAAGTAGGGTTGTGTGAGACTAAAAATGTTAAAAGTAGAGACTATTGGCTTTAGTATATTTTCATAAAAAGCTTTAAAAAACATGTAATTGAAAATTGTGGTTAAAGATATAACCTTGTTAATGATTACGGACGCAGTATACAAGAAACTCGTATTATATTTAATTTCTAAAGCAAAATACTTTAAAATTTTGTAAAAAACGGGGAGAAATTTTTAAGGTTTGTTTTGGTTATCCTTTAAACTATTAGTATAGGGGTTTATAAACTTATTTTTTATTTTGTAGATTCTTAAGTGTCCAATTGGAAATTTTTTATAGGTATGTTCTTGGTTAATGATTAAATGAACTTTGGGATATTATCAATTTACCATAAATATATTGTCCCTAATAGTATAATGATAGAAGTTGAGTAGATATCAAAGTATCAATTTACATAGTAAAATAGACATTTGTACTTAGGGTATATTACTTTAGTATAGATAGTCTTTTTTAAATATAGCAGTCGAGTTCACACCATTAAACTCATTTGATTCACATCATTTAGAAAATAAATAGCTTAAACTGGATATTGGATACATAATACAGGATAATTCACCAACGAGCGTAGTAGAAAATACCAAGTTTGATTTTTCTCTGTATTTTATGCTTGTTATCCACCAGTAAAATTAAAATAGCCTTCCCATTAATAGAATTGACAATACTCAATTAATACTTTACAATTACAACGAGTGAAATTTACAAAGTTTAAAAAACCCCCGAACAATGCGATTTATTCCTTGTAAACCGATGGAAACTTAGCTATAAAACGTTATCAATCATAGGTTTAGGGGCTACGATGCCACTGAGAAACACACAGGCGCACAGATAAACACTTTAAACTTATAACAGTTCTTCTTAAATTAATATTAAAGTAATGGTCAAGGACATCAGATGAGATGAAAAGGATACTTAGAGAGCTATCATTTTTAAGGGCAAATTTTTGGAAATATTTTAATTGTAATTGAAATATTTGAGTTGACTTTGTTCTTTTAATTATTTTTTTGAATTACTTAATTATTTTACCATTTCACTTTTTGAAATGAATTTAGCCAAGTTTATTTAACCATTCATTTCCATAGTTATTATTTATATGTTAATAATGCCATGCTTTTTCCAAACTGAATCGATTTTGAAGATCATCGCCTATTTTTTAGTTTTTTCGGGTACCGAACCCCTAGCTTGCCCTTGAAACATAGCTAAGAACACTCTCCGTTCAATTACTTTTCAAAACCCAAAAAATTAAAATCGGTTCATCCGTTTAGGCACTACGTTGCCACAGACAGCCACACACACATAGCGGCAAACTTATAACACTCCTTTTTTTGTTCGGGGGCTCAAATAATAAATACATTTGTGAAACTATCAAACAAAAATTTTCAATAGCGGTATCTAACAAGGATACCAATAAATTTTTTTTATGTAAATGTCACTATGATAATCACAATTATTATTATTTAAAAATGTCGGAAGTATTTTATTATAATAATTATTATATTAATTATTTATATGAAGATAATAATACATGAACATAAAAATAATATTCAATGTCTATTATCTACCCACATATATAGATATAAACGTGTTAAGTAGATATAATTGTAAGATAGGCATAAGATACAGAAACCGAATTATTAAACCAGTTAATTTAGGTTTTCAGTTCAAAAATTTAATCGTTTCAAAATATCACATGTTCATTTGTTTTTCAAATTAGTTTTTACCACGCTTTATTAGCTTCATATGTATGTTAGTATGTTAGTATGTAACGGAAACTTTGAAAATGATTTGGACCCTTGTAACATAGATAATAAATATTTATATTATAGTAGTTGTCTATGCCTAAAACGTCGGATTAACTCGAAATTTGGCATACTTAAAAATAGCCGATACCCATACAATTATTTAATAATTTTTATTATCCTGATCAGGATTTTCAGGAATAATGATTTCCATATCTGAAAATATCTACATTTATTTGCGCTCCCACCATATTTATACTAAATTTTTGATAAATGAGTCTACAAAACTGAAAATCACAAAATAATTAATAGTTTTAAAAATACTAAAGAACACGCTTTTGTAACTAGCTGAACTGAAAGGTTCACAAAAAATTTTCTTGAAATTCATTTTACCGTAAAAAAGCGTGTGCTTGGTAAGATATTCTATTATAACTTTACTTTTACTAGTATCTGTCTATAAAATTTTTACGATAAAAGGATTTTTTTGAATATTAGGAAATTATTTTCAACCTTTTAGGTCAGCTAGTTACAAAAGCGTGGTTTTTAGTTTTTTTCAACTATTATTTTTATTCATATTATCTGCAAAATTATAGACTTATGTACTGTATCGAAGTCAACGCATTTTGGCAATAGACATTCGATATTTGTCTGTTCATATAAAATGAGGTATCATTGACTGCAAAATTTGTTCTTAAAATAAGTGAGGCAGACCACTTGATTGACGAAAAACTAACCATTAACATTTACGAAAAACATACCGATCAGACTTATATCTTTAATGTATCGACTGAGACTCTTTGAGATTTTATTATTCTAAATATTTTTCTGATATGAGACGAAATTATTCAAAACCCCGAAGGATATAAACTAAAATAACTGTACTCTGAATATTACATATAAAATAAAAGCCAAAAGGTTCACTTGAATATTTCAAAGGTTCATTCTCTTCCTATTCACATCATTCACATAATAAATATAATCTGCACATATTTTGAAAAGAATTAAAAAAGGAAAGGAAATTATTATATAAATTCTTAAGAAATTTGTGTCATAAAATTTTATTCAAAAATAAATTTTATAAATTTATTAATGAAAATTATCATTTTAAACAAACATGACAAAAGCCCACAAATAAATTATAATGTAATAAAGGAATGTATCCTTATGTAGGTAGTCTGTTGGCCGTCCTCGTCCCATTTTCGTCCATTTGACGACCTCATCTTAAAAACTGAACAAGAATAATAAAACTAACCAATTATTATATTGAAAAAAATGCTGAATTCAAGCTCTTTGTATGAATTCAGTTCGAAAAAAAAGAAAATTTATAAAGTAAAATCAATTATAACAAACGAAAGTAAATTTATTAAATACTAACTTGTTTTGTTTGGCAACATCACCACTTTCACCCCTCCTCATATTCCCTTGCATAGAGGTTACAATTTTGATGTACACGTCATGCTCTTTTATTTGATACCCCCTTGGGTATATTCGATTATTCATTCCCACTTTTTCGCTCCTCCTACCGACTTCCTAAAGGTTAAATAGATAAAAACAATTCTTGAAGTTGGTAGTATATCTTGCCAATATTTGATCTTAATCGATGCACAACTTTTTACATTTTTGAAGCACATCCTTCTCAACCCCTATTTCACCCCTAATGATACGAGTGTAGTGTTTGAAACAGTACTCTGCAAGCCATTTATCAGATTGTTTCCTATCATTCGTATGCGAAACATACGGAGAAAAGTGTCTTATTTAGTCTGAGTCATTAAAATTAACAATTGAAGTTGTTGCTGAATGCTCTGAGAAATAGTTGCTTGTAGGAGAAACGGGGAGTGTTTACAATATTTCAATCGCATAGATTCTTCTATTTTGCCTTTCCCTAGACAGTAACCATTACTTGTTGAAGAGAGTTTTGAGGTATCTTAGCCAGGGTGTAATCCCAGATACATCAGAGCGTGAACGGTGGTACATTATGATGGTATACCATAGTTCACATGTTTTTATCAAATGTTTTAAAAATATAAAATCTCAAAAAAATAAAAGTATTGACGAATAACAGTGCCATAAAATGCTTCAAAAATTAAAAACCTTAAAAAAACATAATTGTAAAGTTTGATTCCAGTTTCAACACCTTCCTCTAATAGTGAATATATCCCGGTTTCGCAAAGAGAACCTTTTTTATAAGTATTGATTTTCTATGTCAGATAAGACCTTATCTATCACTGATAATTAGTTCTCGATGAATGTATTGAAAACGATTTATTCATATTTCACGCAGTGAATTGCCTTTTATTTAAACCGATAAAAATGTCGAAACTTCAACGAAAAACCATAGAAAACCAAAAACTATTTTATTTCAATAAAAATCAATGAAGTTTCGATATGAATGTTGGCTTAAGAGCTTATCTTTTCAAAAATAAAAACCAATTTTTATTATTCAAACAAAAATTATTTAATAAATAAGTATCAATTTTTTATAAAGGTATAAAAATTCTCTAATACAATAAATCTTTTAAATATGAAAAGATAAATTTAGTTTGGAAAGAAAAACTTTGATTGAAACATTATATAATATATTTCATATAGAATAAGATGAAAACTTTAAATGCATACCCGTGAAAATTTGCATTGGTATATAAATTGCGAAATCATTTTTAATATTTCATCGGAGTGGGCATGACACTTCTTTTTAAATCTACCCTCATATAAACATAGATTTTCATATTATATATTATATACATACATATATATGATATTATATAAATATCCATCTATCCATTCCACCACATCCCACCTGCACCGCCGTGCCATACCAAATCTCCACCGCCAATATCATATTATATATGATCATGTATATTTATCCAACAACCTATTTAAAACTTGACTTCTTAAACAAAATTCTAAGAGTTTGTGTCGGGTTTACGGATGTATTTCTATATGTTACATACCATCAAAAATACAAGATGTTTCAGTGAAATGACAAAAACATCGACAAATTTGACAAAAAAAAAATTAGATTTAATTGAATCAATGCAGTGTAGTTTTAATTTCTTGATTACACTTTGAAAAAAAAATCTTGTAGAATAAGATACTTAGAGAAAAATATTTCATACAAGTTTTTATATGCAAAGTAAGATACCGTAGTTGCCCTATTAGCTCAGTTGGTTAAGACGTAACCAATTCCTTCCGCGGTATGCATAGGGTAGCGAGTTCGATTCCCGTCGTCGCAACAAAGTTAATTTTATTAATAGTTGTCATGGGCTGGTGTAGTACATGAAATATGCATGAAGGAAGTGCACTCATCCTCTGAAATTGAGGAGCTGATAAATGAAATTATCAGCGGAAAGGTGGTAAAACACATATATGGTATCACAATGGGATCTATAGCCAAAATAACCTATCCTAACCTAAGATACCGTTTGGTCACTCTCTATAAGCCTTGATGTTCGATTCATATTAAAATCATGACATATTTGATTCAAGCAAAGGCACATTTTACTATGAGATAAGTGTACTGTTTATTTAAGCGCTTTTATCTCGTGCGACGTGATGGCGTCCGATAGAAGTATTGGTTTCACATAACCTTTATTCAAAATTTTCCAATAAATTTTAGGCTAAAACTTATTTGCCATAAGCATTATATTGCATTGAAATGAAGATGTTTTAGGAGTAGAACAAAATATTAGTCCTCTTTCAAAATTTGTGCAATTTGGATTGTGATGAAAATTGAAATAATATCCAGGAATATCAAGCGCAGGAGCTACCATAGGTAAGCGAATTCTCAGAGAATTTTTCTAAAATTTTCATTTTTAAAACATGTTAAAAAAATGTTAGGTAGGATTGATGAATGTCAGTACAAAAGCCATAGCTCCATTTCCTCAGGAATTTCACTAATAACCGAAGTAAACCCGTTTAGTTGCCTGTGGATATTCTTATAAAAAGAAAAGAAGTATTTATCTGCTCAAGAAATTTTCTCAAATTGACGGAGAAATTAATATTTGGTTAAATAAAATAATGCTTCTCATTCAATTCTCATTTACCACATTGAAAGTTGATTTCAAAAACAATATATTGCAGTTGTATACGGAAGCCTGAATGGCTCACAGTCAATTTATAAGAAAGTGGCACTACACTAGCTTAATTTTAAATGTGTACTACCCACAAGTATAAAACCAACTTTAAAGAAGTCACTAGTTGACTTTTAATAAGTACACTTGTGACTTGTGGAATTATGGAAACAAACTCTTTTGAAGATGTCGGTATTTTGTCATGAACAGATTTCTAATTATAACGTCATAATAAACACTTAATAATACTTTTAAAGGTTAGAGTAAGAAATGTGCAGATGCAAAAGAAAAACATCAACTTTAATTGTTGCATTATATTTATTAAATAATACGAAAGGAAATTTTGAACTAACTACATAAGACAAATTATAAACATTATCATATAATTATTAAATCCGCGCATATTACTAACAATTCCAAACAGTTTCGGTAGTGTCTAATTAAAGGATAGTCATCACCGACTGACATCTTCATAAAGGTTCGTTTCCATATTGCCATAAGTCACAAGTGCACTTGTTGAAAGTGAACTAGTGACTTTTTTAAAAGTGGTTTTTGTACTTGTGGGTAGTACACATTTAAAAAATTAGCTAGTGTAGCGCCACTTTCTCATAAATTGACAGTGAGCCATTCAGGCTTCCGTAGTTGTTAGACCCATTCCACACGCGACGGTACGATTTATAAAAATTTCTTATACTTTTACACTCTGTAAAAATAATATTAATATTTGGTCGTTCGTTAAACCATATTTAAATATAATTGCATGTTATGTCGTCCATCACTACACAAAAATTTATCAAAATAAATTATATGATGGTTTTGGTAAAATATTTAAAATTTTAAATGTTATTTTATTGAAAACAACAGCTAGCTATTGTTCGCATGTGATGTAGACTGTAAATTTACAATATTTAATTTACATAAATGAAAAACAAATTTTCCGCTACTCAATTCTAATTAGATGGCGCATTAAATATTATTGTGATTAATTATTTTTCCACTGCCTTGGCAACCGTAGAATTGTAATGAATGATAGAAATTTATTATTGTTATATTTCCGGTTCACTTTGTCTTGGCTTATCCTCAAACTTAGTAAAGTACATATAGCAGTTTTTAAATAATGACTTATGGATACTCAGATTTAATGGAATCGAAAATAAATACGGCTCAATTACTAGTTTCATTACAAAAAGAATAAATCGACGAAGAATAAATCAATCGCAGTAAAATAATTCTGCTTACGGACGAAGATTACTCTCTGTGGCTTTCAAAGGCGATATATGTCACGTATATGACTGTTGAATTGTTGGATTTCGAGTAAATAGTTAGCGTTAATTTTTTGAAATTATTTTCAAGAAGGCTCTGTATTGCGAGTGGTATATAAAAGGAATAAGTGTGGACAAATAACGTTTAAAAAAATCATAGATAACGTTTTTTTAAATGAATCTTGATTATTTAAGTGGAACAATGATTTACTAAATAAATCCTTATCGCGAGCGAAGTCGCGAGAAAAATCTAGTTATACTGTAATTTTGTAAAAACCGTATGATTTAAATTTAAATGATAAATGAATCATTATCGCGAGCGAAGTCGCAAGAAAAATCTAGTTATACTGCAATTTTGTAAAAACCGTACTATTTAAATTTAAATATTATGCTTTCATTTTTTAGAATGGAATTTTTTAGAATGAAGTTTTGCTCCTACGAATCTAGCTAGTTCAGTAGAAATTTATTGTGAATGAACAAACGCCAACGCGAAAAAGCATTCTAACTTTGTATTATTGGTATTGCAATTGCTCTACAAAATCTTATTCGATGTTTCAATGAAGTAAATTAAGCGTTGGCCAATATTTGGATTTAAATGGATTTACAATAACAAGTGATTAGTACACCGCGTTTCTAGACTAAATAATGAGAGAACAATTTACCGTGACAATATATTACGGGGAAAAAGCGTCAGAAAGTTTCAATATTCCATTAATTTTAAAATTACAGTTCAATTGTTCTTAGGTAGGTACAAAAAAAAATTCCGGTGAAAGTGGAGTTATATGAACACCTAGCTTGGTTATTCTTACTTGCGTTGGATTGATTGATGTTTTCTTGGTAGCCTAGCATTAAAAGGAGTATGCAATTATTTGCCAAAAACAAAACTGAAACCAAATACTAAATGTATACAAAAAAGAAAAAAAGACTGATTTCACATAAAAAACTGTAATACAAAATGTTAATTTAATTCAGTGCATAATATAATGTACCCTACAGGTAGGTTTGCTAACCATCCTACATGTAACTGGAACATCCAAAGTCTAGATCTTTTTTTATCCTAAAAACTTAATTATTCTAATGTATTCCCTCATTTGCTATAGAAAAAGTATTATTTAAGTGTTCCAGGCTTTTATAGATCATTGTTTGAGTAGTCAAAAAAATAATCAATAGATTTTAATTATGAATTGCTTGAAAATTATTACTGTCCCGTTTATTAAATATATGTCCTGAATCGTTATTGGTTATTTTAAAAAATTACTAGGAAAGATTTTCTTAAAATTGGCTACCCTTATTCAGTAATATCTTCCACCGCATGCATGATATTCTCCATAATACTAAGTGCTTGCATTTTAATGAGAAATGGGCCTTAGTCCTTAAATTTTTTATTGCTTCAAAAGGAGCTCGTTGCCGAGACAAAACATCATGTGAAATCTGTTTTTAGATAACATCGAAACTACTAAAATATGAAGGATTTAAATGTACAAATAGAAAGAAAGAAAAATAGCACTTGGTGACGTCATAACCTGTAAGAAACTAATCTGTTCCCACAGAGACTACAAGTTGTTTTGCAAGAATAAGATAGAAAAAATTATTTAATTGCTTATATTAATTTTTTTTACTATAATAATTTTGATTACAGATCTTTCTTTTTGCACATTTTCAAATTTCAGCGAATGATACATTGAACACGACATCAGGACAAAGTCTTATTACTAAACATAATGAACAGGTTCGTATCCTAGACAAATTAATCGATATAATATAGCATACGTCTTAATTTGTATAGTTCTAATCAAAGCATTCTTACCAGAACTTATTTTCACCAACAAAGGGGAAAACAAATACTCGTAGTAAAAATAATTCGAAAAAGAAGTTAAGTTTCCAAAACATTCCTGTCCTATAAATTTGGTAGATTAAAGTGATGAAATAGAAAAATTGAGGTCACTATATAAATGTAGACAGGATTTAAGGCTAACATACTTTTTTGAAATCAAAAATTTGACATTGTAACTAATGATGATTACCACACTGATATAAATTTTTGTGTATCCCAAATACATACGACTTTTAGACTATAAAATATTTGAACACAAAATGACTTCACTATATAAAATGGTGGCATTAGTAACTGACTTTCACCCATTATGAAATCATTTATATAATACAACGTTGAAATTTATTAACGTAATTTATCAAATTTTTCTGTAAAAAAAATATTACCTTTTCACATTTTTTCCTCTTACAACAACATCAAAAATCGATATAATATATCCGTAAAAAATAACTACACAGTAATAATGATTTCCTACTACCTTTTTTTTTGTACAATTTTGCTTTGTAATTGTGAATTTATTGTGAATGGTGTATAGAAAATCTTGTGTAGCTTATAAGACTCTCTCTTATAAACGAAGAAAATATGTATTAAACAAAGCTTGTTGAGTATGATCTTACAATTAAGACCTGTAACTTTATTATTAACAATACAGGTATGCCGCAAGCGAATTTTTTTAAATTATTTTCAACAAGCAACAGGCTAAACATAATTGTGAAGATGTCTGAACAAGGGCACTATTGAGAAAGCCGCCTATCTAAGTACGAAACTCGACAAGATTTTTAATAAACCACCATCATGAAATTTTTTTGAATATACTTTTTTTGTTCTCTAGGTATTATTTTTACTCTCGGGTGTGTTCTTTGGTGAAAATAGTGAACAATTTCAGTAGATTTTCATCTCTTACGCACCACAATTATATCGCAGTTGTAAGTTTGGTTTTTAACTGATGACTTATAGTTATGACCTATATCTATATCATTAAAGACTAAAAAATCAATCGGTTTCCGATTGAGCTGAAATTTTGTATGCACATTTAATTTGATATATATAAATACCATATCTGATATATATAAACATTTATTTTCGTCTTAAATTAAAAATTTTAATAAAAAATATGTTTTGTAAAAGGTTGAGGCACCTAATATCAAGAATGAATCGAAAAATAAATAGGCACGTGGAGTAGATGAGGCGTTTCGATTCATTTTTGATATTTTTAATTGAGCGCCTCAAGCTTTTACAAATAGTTGGGTATGAGTGACTCATAGAAAAAATTATTTTCTCCTTTTTAGTATAATAAAAGCTTGTCCCTTAAAAAGTATTTTTTGTTAAAATTTTATTTTGTTTACACCTGAAATGGCAACTGCCTCTGTATATTAATATACTAAAAACAAAATTTTCACGAAAATTTTGCTTACGATCAATATTTACATAATTATTATTGAGGAACTACAAATTTCCTCTTTACCTCACTATGCACCTAATTTTCACATTACAGGAATACCAAACAACAAAATTTTTCCGCACACTTATTGCTTTTAGTGTTAAAAGTTGTATACACGTCATTTCCATTTCCTAAGTGAAACGATTACTTTCTGTTGGAAAGTTTAAAAAAAAATAAAATAAAATAAAAATTCAGTCCTTATACCGCTCTTCTATTGAAGTCACAACAACGTTTACTTATAAAAATGTTTGCTAGTATATTTATTATACAATATGAGACAGCTGTAACTTCTCTCAGACCAACACGATACGAACAAAATATATATATCGGATATGTATTTAAAAAGATCAGTTCCATTTTCATGATAATATTTTTTTTAAAGAAAATTTCTTATTTATTATAGATTTATATATTCTTATCATCATTTTCATAATCTATATGTAATATCTTTGATAATCATTATTGTATGGAAGAATAAATAGCTTTTTGATCTTTTCAAAACAGAAAAGAAAAATTTAATTTAGATTGTTGTTTGACACCATCATCATATATATCCCACTATGACTTTGAGATTTTCATAGATTTTTCAAGCCATATGCTTTTTATAAAACCTATTCTATTGAAAATTATTAATAAATTATTCAATAGATATCAATTCTATTTCATTTTATCTTACTTTTATTGTTAGGCAACATGGCCGAGTTTATTTGGTAGAATTAGATACTATAAACTCTCGACTATAGTTAATGGAAATTTTTTTGATTTCCCCTTCGAGGTAGATCGGGTTGGAAAAAAAGTATATGGATAATATTAAAACTTCGAGAAGTATACGAGGAGGGAAAAAAACAAAATCTCAAAGGAATGTCGAAGTATTTTTTCTTTTGTTGGAGCGTAATACTCTCAAAAGAAAACAAAGGTCATACGAAAGAAAATTTTGAGATTTTTCATTCACCATTTTAATAGAAGCGTACCTTTACATGCCCTGGGACTATATCATTTTTTATTATTTCACTGTATCTGGATATGAAAAATGCAAATTGGGAAAATTAAGAAGATTTTCAAAAATAAAAGTACACCGAGTCGGTAAAATATGAATACCAATAACATATTCAAATTCGAAATCATAAAAGTAAAGAGTAATCGAAGTGCTTGAAATTCAATTGCAACTGTAACCATTCTTATATAGAAAACCGCTTTTCTTTATAAATTTCACTCCAATCAAGAATTTTTACATAACAGCCTTGAAAAGAATCTAATTTGTAAAATAAGAAAATTTGTTGTTGTTTATCTGTCAGAAGCTGTGTTCATTTAAATTTTTTGTAATGAAAAAAACTAAAACAATTATTCCTTAGTAAATTTCATTCGAAGTTTTTTGGGTTATGGTTTTCATGATTTTTAGCTTTTGCTTTGGTTGTTTTGAAAGTTAAATTTTCATGATACATAAATGCCAATACATATTTTTTTATAAGACGCTTTTAGCTTTATTTTAGCTTTATGTTTAACGGTCGATAAATAAACAAAAAATTTCATAGTAACTATTTGAAACATACATATTTTTTAAAGTAAACAAAATTGTAGATAATAATTTTATGTTATTATTTCATTTTACCCAACCTAATATTCACACATTGTTGGAATATTATACTATAGTAAATACGTAAAGTTGAATATGTTAAAATGCAAAAGGTACCTATAAACCAATATCCTGATACGCCTGCTTCGCTGGATAATCTCACTTATCCCTCACATATAATCGAATTAAATGTATTTTTAACCGACTTCAAAAAAGGAGACGGTTCTCAATTTGACTGTATTTTTTTAATTTTTGTTACCTCAGAACTTTCGACTGGGTAAAGCGATTTTGATTTTGTTCCCGTATGGTCCCATTTTAATTTGATCCAGTTCTGGCAATGGCATCCGTGAGAAAACCATATAAGTCATAAATTTGCATTAAGTATGTACGCCACAAATGGGCAAATAACTCAATATCACTCCAGCTGATTTTAATGGTTCTTTTTTTAGTGGAATAGACTTCAAAAAAAAAAAAACTATTGCAAGACAAATTAATAGGCACTAAAAAGTAAAAAAAAAATAACAATAATATAATGTATTTACAATTATTGTTATTTTTGGAGTAGGTTTCAGCCAAGTTAATTTAGCAAACCTTTTCTGTCAGAGTTGTTTCCTTGACTGACACCAACTCCAGAAATAACAATAATTGTAGCAATATTATATTATCGTTATTTATTTACTTTTTAGTGCAATTAATTTGTTTTGGAATAGTTTTTTTATAATTATAATACCAATTTTTTTTTCAATCGAAATCGCCCAGTGATGCGGGTGGGTAACTACTTCCCTTGTAAATTTTAGCTATATGATTTATTCTGACGTATGAGCTACATAATTGTAAGCTGGGTAACTGCTAATGCGTGATGTTATATAGCCTATAGCCTTCCTCAATAAATGGACTATCCAACTTTAAAAGAATTTTACAATTTGAACCAATAGTTCCTGAGATCAGCGTGTTCAACCAAATAAACAAACCCTTCCGCTTTATAATATTCATTATTCAAGATATGATTACGACTGATAACATCTTTTACATTGAAAGCTCAAAAAATGCTTTTAAATCAAATGGTGATAATACTTATCGATAATGCTAGAAAATTTCTATTAGTATTGAACATATTTAATATAACAGTTTCTTTATTTTATTTTCTGAAATTAATTATTGTATTGTATAAGAACTGATGTTTTCTAATACTAAAGCTCTTAAAAGCTTATCAAGTAGAAATTAATCTTCTTAAAAATGAAAAGTTACTTTTTTTGTTATAAAAATTAAGCAAGCTTAAGTAAATGTCTTGTATGTTGTATTCAATGAAAGTTTAAACACAGAATGTATTTATTGCTACCTACTTCAAACAATCAGAGATTTTTATTTTATATTTACATGATAATAATTCTAAAACGATATCATATTGCAACACTTTTACATTTATTTTCTACCTCTCCGTATACAGCTTACCAATATTCGAATTATAAAGATTTTTAATTTTTATCAAATCTTTTGTTCTAAATTAACTTTTATTGTGACCGCGGAAATAGACCCCGCTGCCCTGAGCATACTGCGAACTGTGTCACTGACTTAAAGAAATCAGCTGTTGAATATGTTTGCTGCAAATATGTTTTAATCAAGAGTATCTTTAATTAATACGTTCAAGAATTTCAACAACATGAAGGATCGAAAGAAAAATATTTCACTCATAATGTATGAACGAAAAAAAAACATTAAACAATATCTCTCCCTTTTTAAAGGTTTGCCACTCTCATCAAGGGTTTTGAAGTGAAAACTTCTTTAGGCGCGTTGAGTGAACAAAAATGATGGAACTCGCGTCATCGTCACGCGTCACGCTCCATACGTATCACATTGGAAATAACGGTTTTCACCCGATCACTGAAGTTAAGCAACGTTGATCACACATAGTTTTGGGATAAGTAACCGTTTGAATACATTGTGTGTTGCTCTTTTTAATTATTTATAATAGTTTTTTATACACACGTTAATAATTTCAATTTACAAATTATGAAATTTTAATTATTTATACTATTAATTTTAAAAAAAAAATAAGTTATTTTAAATTTTTAAGTTTTCACTTCCGTCGACAGGCTCTATGACTAATTAATTATCTTTTTTTGAAATTTTGTACATTTCTCTTATTTAAATTTACATACAGAGGTTGTGTGAAGAGTTCATTCTTGTTTTCATATAATCCTAAGTAAAACAGATTATTAATCACATTAACAAGGTATAAATATTTAATTATTATTATTTTAAATTCCCAATGGTTTCAAGAATGCGCAACAATAAACTTTTAATGTAGTTATGAGAGTTTTAATCACCTACATATACAGTAGATAGATAAGTCGAAGTATAAAGTTTTTAATAAAAATATAAAGTTTTTTTGATCTGTGTGATTTATAAATGTATTTTATGTAACAAAAGCACTTTAAAAACTGCAATCTTTGTCAGGAATAGATAGATTGTATTAGAAATGATTAAGTTTTCATAACTGTAGTTGACATAATAGGAATGTATAGTTATGTGATATATAGAATGTACTTAGAAATATGTCATAAATTATATTTTTGAATAGCACATAAAAGTATCTTTATTCAACACCAAATATTTAATATTTTGTGCTTGAGGAAAATATATGATGAGAAAATATATGAATCAATAATTGTAACAGCGTCAAATATTATCAGATGTAAAGTCTGAAAACAGTAGCTTTAATTTACGGACACTGGAAAAAATAAAACGTTGAAATCATAATTGTTGTGTTTATAACAGCTGCATTGGACTTTTTTTGCGTAGGTCGAGCGCAGTCACTTGAGAAACATTATGTATAAGAAAATTTCACAGCTGCGCAGATCAAGTAGTATGATAACTGTTTCCGTTTCTTTACATGTTATTAATGACTACTTACCATGGGAAAAACTTCAATAATTTCAGTGAGTTTCCAGTCAATATATCAAAGATTTTAGCACTAAAGACTGTGTTCCCAGGGAAATCCCAAACGTTAAGTTTTCTCATAGTATTCCCGTTATCTCAACTGTTCTATATCCTAACTGTCCAATATGTAATCATTTATTTTTACGTTGGGTTATCCCTACATGTTCCCATTCATGTCCCAACTGGGCAAGCTGCATCAATATTCAATTGGGCTCCATTGTTTTACTGAATGAATTTGAAAAGCAGAGAAAAATTTACACCAATAATATTCATGTACCTTTGAAATGTGTTTGGATCAGAGCACCTAATAAATTAGTCTTGCAGTGCAATAAAATTTTATTTTTGACCATCCAGTCACGTCTTTCTGTAGGTACAATAAAATTTAATTTTTCATGTTTTTTCAAAGTTCTAATCACTTTCACAAAACTCTGTTAAAAGTAGAAAAAGTTTAAGATGAAAAACTATCGCAAGATAGAACGGAAAAATTGGGTATTTTGTTCGTTAAATACTGAAACGAGTCGATTTTCAACACAAATTTTTAGGTTTTTGTTTTTACCACAAAATGACTGTAAAATCATGAACAACGTTTTTAAGAGACCTTTTGGGGTTCTAAAAATTTGAGAAACATTACACGATGTAAATAGCTAATTTCCCCGGTCTAAGAGTTTTGCAAGCATTACGAATCAAGCCTAACTTTGACCATAACTATGCACCATGTATTATAAAAATGAGTCTTTAAGATCTTAGAACATTGAGTTATTTTAGTTAAAGAAGATAAATAATGAGCACTCTATAGTTTTTAACAAAAGATAATAAATACGAAAAAATAAAAGTAAAGATTTTAATATTAAATCTTAGTTGAATCGATTGTATAAAGATAGTTGTATAAGGGTGAGATGATAAACTTTTAAGAAAGTTAAAATGTGAAAAGCGTATAATATATGTAAAATAAATATAAAAAAATAATATTAAATCACAAATAATATATGCAAAGAGGTATTTACATCGAGAGCTAGAAGAATCATATGTGTAGAGAGAAGACAAACTATCGTAACCACAAAAGCTCTAATATTATAGAAAGAAGAAATTCAAAAGTGGTTTTCAAGCGGCACAAACAGAAAAATAACTAGGCAAAGTGAGTTCACGTCGTACCTACATGTTATATTATTATATACGTAATACGTATACGTACGTTTACGTATTTAAATATAATGTTTTTCCTTCATAATCAAAAAGAAAACGTATTACCAAAGAAAATGTGCATCATGTGCTTGTTGTTTAACTTCACAACAACTTCATCATATTTTAAGGTTTTTTCGTTGGATTTATTTTTTTTATTTTTTTCAGAAAAACTGTGTATCTTTTATAAAAATAATAAAATGAAAATATTAAATAAACGAAAGAAAAGTTTTTAGACGAATGAAGAAATCATACAGGTATTAACACAGACAACAACTTGATGCATTTCTTGCATTATCTAAGATACAGACTGTTTCTAACAAAACAAGTGAAATTTACAAAATTTAAAAAAACCGCGACAAATACGATTTGTTCCTTGAATACCGATTTTTGAAAACTTAGCTATAAAACGTCAGTTCTCAATCAAGTCAGTTCGACCGTTTAGGGGCAACGATGCCACTGAGACGCACAGACTCCCTCTGAAATCAACATCAAAGTGATGGTCAAGGACATCAGATGAGATGAAAAGGATACTTAGAGAGCTATCAGTTTTGGAACAATTTTTTGGAAATATTTTAATTGAAATTGAAATATTTGAGTTGACTTTGTTCTTTTGAATTATTGTTTTGAATAACCTTATTATTTTACCATTTCACTTTACCATCATGAAATATCCGAAACTATCATTCCGATTAACTTCAAATTTCTCATACCTACCTCTTTCGTGACATAAACGTCCACTAAGAACAGATTTTACGGAATTCCTATCCTAACGGATTTGTTTTCAGAAAAATTCGTTAAAAATAAACAATGTAAAAAAGTCCTTATAGGTCAAGTTTGTACAAATTTCTTATTTACTGATAATAAAATACTATTTAATTACAAAAACGGGAACGCATCCCAATACACAGTACTTCATGGGGGATGTGGAAATCAGTGTATTCACTGACTGGCACAATATTTTCTTATTTAAGATTTGAAAAATTTACAATAAATATAAAATCGAAATTAAACATTAAGTTAATAAAAGAAGTATAGATTCACATTCAAGTGGTTAGTGTTCCCAGCGAAGTGGGCGGGAATCAGCTAGTAGTTATATATTCAGAGCGAAGTTTGAAATAGTTGTATAAATACATATTAATTTATGGCAATTAAATATTAAATGACTTCATTAACGACTGCCAAATCTATTATCTCTAACAACTCATCTAATAAAAGTAACTAAAAAGGGTATAGAATCAACCAAGATGATTTATTACCAAACCACCATAATGCTTTATTTTTTTTAAAGGATAGTTTACAATCATTTATAATATTTATGAAATCCCTTAGTAGTATAAAATATCGTTTAGATTAGTGGCAAACCATTTCACAATTTTGTTCGTAATAATATTTCTACTTTCATTTTTTTTTTTTTTTAACAATTCTATTATATCTTAGAAAAGTTATAAAAAAGTATGCTTTTTATTATGATTTTTTTTTTCTGAATTTCTGTTTTATTTTTCGCAATATAATATCTTAAGTTGTTTATAAATAACACATTTAACTCACAGAAAAAATTCTAAATAAGCACCTTTGAGTTACTAATGCTAATTTTGATATATGAAATATACCTACGTATACTAAGTTTAGTCCCAAGTTTGTAACGCTTAAAACTATTGATACTATGAACATAATTTTGGTGTTCATAAAATCATCTAATTAGTCCATTTCCGGTTGTCTGTCTGCTTGTCTGTCTGTCGTCTGTCTGTCCGTCTGTCATCATGATTACTCAAAAACGAAAAGAGATATCAAGAGATTTTTATAGCGTGCTTAGGACGTAAAAAGTGAGGTCGAGTTCGTAAATGAGCAACACAGGTCAATTGAGTCTTGAGTCCGTAGGATCAGTATTCTGATATACTCAATGAATTATGAATCTCTTCTAGTGTAATGGAAGTGAGATGAGTATTATGGAAGGGAGATAAGATTATCTCCCTTCCATAATAGGGAGATAATCTTATCTCTATCCAAACCACCGCTTTGTAGATACAAAGCGGTGGTTTGGCTACTTGCGGGTATCAAGATAGTATTGCATAAAATAGTGAAGTTCGAAAAAATGATACATTTGAAAGACTTTATCTCGGAAACTATTAGGTCTACAAAGACAATTCTAGTCGCATATTGTAGCAAATTTAGTTTTTAAAACATCTCTGAAAAGATACTATCAAAAACTTGTCCCTTATGATTATAAAAAACGCTGATTTTAAAACCAGCAATCATTAATGAAGACGATATTTTGTAAACCAATTTCTTTCCTTTTAGCAATATAACTGCAATGAAAACAAAACAGTTTTACTGTTTCTAACACTGCACCAGATTCTAAAATTCACTCTCGTAAAAGTTGTCGGAGGCCTATTGAATTAATTTCAAATACAAAATAAATGAAACGTAACTTTTCAGACGTAACAGACTTTACTATCAATGTAAGTATTGGTTTAAATAAAAAATAAAAAAAAACAGAGTAATAATACAAATAAATTTATGCTTCGTTATGAAAAGATTTTATGATTAAAATCGTTTATTTGTATTTGTTTTGTTTACATTAAACGTGTTATATAAGATTAAATATAATGGATATACCGTAAAAAACAAAGAATAACAACACTCCTGTTATATAAGAAAAATAAATATTGTGTGTAATAATACATTGACATTTGAGAAAAACAAATTTAAAGGTAAATCGTGTTCTTTTACAATAAATTAATTAAAATTTATATTTACCATCGTATAATATTCAAATACTACTGATTTGATTAATATATGAGATATTGGAAACTATCGTTTTGTTTTAACACCGCATATCTACCGCACATTCCGTCTTATAATTTTATTTACTTAATTGTCCAATAATCTATTGTAGAAGCCAAATGAACATACAAAAAAGACTAAGGTCTATGGTTAATTGGATGGAAGACGTTGAGTGGATGGGTGCGAGATAGCTCTCTACTGATGTCAAAAGTTATGGTCTACGGATATCTGAAAAATTTCTATAAACACATATAACCAAAACTTTCCATTAGATGAATTCTTTAAGAGAAGGCAATCTATCTTAACCCAAGGTTTTTAATAGATATTGGACTGAGAACTGCTTTGTTACGCCAGAGCCTTAGGCCCTTGTTACTACAGAGCTTTGGCTCTTAAAAAATGCCTAAATAAGGAATTTTAGGGGCTAATTAGGTATTAAAGTCAGAAATTAGGTGCTTCGTAACTTACACCGCAATTCAATACTCAAAGTTGCGTTTCAGCATTATGATCGCTTGTTTATGATCGTTTTCATTTTAATTTCTTGCAAACACTTGCATATTTTTGATTAAGCATTCGTCCTAGTTTTTGAGACACCTGATTTATAGATCCGTTGTTTCCCGAAATTCGACGCTTTTGTTTATTAACTAGGCACTTTCACGATCCTGACCGCCAAGCACTTAATAATCACGTAATTGTGTCGCCTTTACATTCATTATTTCTTTATTATTTTCATTGTTACAAAGCACCTAACTTCCGACTTTGGAACCTGATAAGTGCAGTTGCCTGTCGAAAGAAGCTCTGAATATTATTATATAAATTGACGTCACGTCTGCACATTGAATTACGTCAGACAGATTGTCGTACGATTTTGTTCAAAAAATACAGTAGTTTAAATTCAAAAGTGTCTATTTTGCATAGATAATGAAAAATTTACGCAAAAACTCAGAAATGCATAGCAAGCATTTTAACGAGTAAAAAACAAAGAAATAAACAAGCTCGTGAATACTTTTAATACCGAATTTTCAGCAAATAACTTTTTACATCGCGTTTACGCATTCAAACTTCATAAAAAGTAGACATAATTTTGTTCACTTTAAAAAACAAAAGACAAAAAAATACATACAAACCCAATCATTTGCGACGAGCCGTTTAAAATTTTACAAAAACTAAATTTTTAAATAACTTGATTTTTGTGATAAGTGTATACCTACTATTCTATAGCTATAGTCTATTGAACTTTTACTGGACATGTATTAAAATTTACTGTTTCAACCAAAAGTTGGTCGTTTTTAAAACAGACGCAAGTTTAAAGAGACTACTACCGCGGGTACGGGGTTAATTGTCCTAATTATGCTTAACTAAATTTTTTTAATTAAATTTTTTTATGAATATTTATAAATCGTAAAAAGTAGCATGTTTGTTAAACGTATATAAAAAGTTTCGAAGCGTTCACACCAAATTTTTATTTTTTTTCATAAATATTAATCTTTCAATATTTGCACATTTAAATTCATTGTTTCATTAGAATTACATATTATATAATACATATTATATTCTCTTATATTAGAACAAAGCAGCGAACGTATTTTCACGGTACTTTCTATAATATGAAACTCTTCTATGAGAATAATATATTTTGCATTATAAGCAACATAAGTAGATTAGTAAATAAGGTATGGATGTGAATGAAACAATAATAATATTGTTTACAACAGAATTAGAGAATACCTTTTTTATTAAAATAAAACAAAAACCACAATATTATAAACGTATAGTATAGTATAGCTTTAACAAGTCATGCTTTGTAGACATACCTACACTTCAAATATTTTAATATGGATAAAAGTTAAAACAATATGATGTTTTATAAATTAACCCTGTTATTGTAACCTTAAAAGTACCTCTTTAGATATTGTAATTTATAGTTTGTTAATAATAACTTATACCATACATACGAGGAGAGGTTCACTCTTCTTTTTGAATAATTATTGTAAACAGCAGCATTTCGTCGATTCTTAAAACGAAATTCAACGGAATTATCCATTTAGAGCATTACCGAATCTATTTCAGTTATTTTTAGCAATTTTTCAAAATAATGCTTTCATCACGCATGTTTTGAAACATGAAGAATGGATAATAACCGTCAAGAAATCCTCACCTACATAATTATATTTACAAGTGAAATTTACAAAACTTACAAAAACCCCACGCAAATTTTTCGGCTTTGGAACCCTAAACTTGCACTTGAAACACAACTAAGAACACTCTCCATTAAATTACCTTTTTCCTTAGAGCCTTCCTCAAACTGAATCGTTTTTGAGGATCATCGCCTACTTTTTTAGTTGTTCAGGGTACGGAATCCTAAACTCGCAATTGAAACATATCTAAAAACACTTCCCATTAAATTACCTTTCAAACGAAACAAGGAAAATCAAAATCGGTTCATCCGTTTAGATCAGCGGTCGGGGAACCGGGGTAAATTACCCCAAATGGGATAAAAATGGAATTTTTGGTGGTAATAATGAAACTTTGGTGCGAAACTCTTACATAAAAAAGTCCCAATTTTGAAGAAATTGTATCGAACATGAAACAACATCATTTCGTTTTTTTTTTTTTTGCTACTCGTCATGGGGTAATATCAACGTACACAAAAATATTTTGGGGTAATGATTAAAAAAGTTCCGCTGGTTTAGATGATACGATATCACAGACAGACTTCCAGGCAAACACACACATCTGTAGTTGTTAAAAGTAATAATCTCGTATTGATAGTTTTATCAAATTTTGAGTAAAATAAACTGACTCTGTACACATGGACTTATTTTTAAAAATATTGTTAAGAAAAAAGTCATCATTTCCTAAACATTTATATACAAAACATACTATATAACCAACATTATCAATGGTTTAAATATATTTGCAAGCGATTGTATTCGATCATTTAACCGAAGCCGTATTTGATTGGATTATACATTGAACAAACTCAATTTCGTTTATTCCAATACATATAAAAATATCAATTTATATATAACTAAATTGATTTTAAACATTTATAAGAGCGAGATATATAGATATAAATAAGGTACACTACTGTATAAATTATTATGAACAGAAACATCCTGAAATTTCACTTTAAGTTTCTTGGTAACAATGATTACGTCCAACAGATCTGAGCTCTACGAGCGTCCACTCCATATAGCGATAATCAAACATATCATTAACATTAAAATACATGAGGTCCCAGTATCATCTCAGTGATAAACAGTGGTGCGGTAGTCGCAACCATTTTTACTAGCGTAAGATCAGACTAAAACAGTGACTGTAAAACAAGTGAAATTAACAAAATTTTAGAAACCCACGACAAATTTTTCGGTTGCAGAACTTGCAGATGGACAGACAGACACACATAGCGATCAAACTTATAATACAACTTTTTTCGGGGGTTAATAAAAAATAATGTGGGCGAAAACTTGTGATAAACGTGTGATATTTTAAGCTAAAAGATAAGAAATGAATGGGTGCCAATGAAAGCTTTCAATTACAAGTACAGCAAAGCCGTTGAGCGTTGAAATAAAATGGTTATCAAATTATATACACAAGTTCAAGTTCAAAGAAATATACCAAAGGTTCAAATGTTGAATTGTCGAAAATTACAATAAATTATTAAATTATTTCAGGGACAAAGGTTTACCAATCAGAAAGAACTTATTCTTTCTGAAACCCTACCTGATGATTATCGATTCAATAAGCATATTCATAAAGCAAACTCATAGTGATGAACCATCTTTGTTGATTTTTTCATGAAAGATAAGAAATCGAAATCTTATGAAAAAGACGTTTAAAACTGGCAACAACGTTTTAATGAGAACAGTGCCAACATTTGTCAAAAAAGAACTCTAGTTGGAAAGCTTCCGTAGATAGAGCACAGGCAACTTCACTTAGTATACACTCTATGGTTACTTTAAATTAGTGGTGCCAGGAAGGTTCATTTTCATTAGAGTTCTTTTAACGGGGGTACTTTTGTATATCTTACTTTTTTGGGGATATTTATGCGGGTTGGGTGTAATCAACCTATTTATATGGAAATGCTGGCTGACTCGGCGAACTTCGTACCGCCTAACAGTCGATTCTTTGATGAATAAAATGATGGTGGCTATAAATAATTTTAATTTGATTCGTTGCATTTCGGGTTCTTCTGCCTCAATTTGTCCGCCGCCTTATAGGTGGCATATTTAGTAACTAACAAACTTTTAATTTTATAAAAATTTGTAGCTTTTAGATTTAGTAATATTACAGATGCACAGCAAATAGACGTTTACATTTCAATTGGCATTTTACGATAGACAATTTGTTTTTGAGTAATGTTACAATAGCATAAATATTGATAAATATTGACATTAATAATACGATACAAACGTCACTCGATTGTTTTGCTTTCACGGAACCCCTCTACTAACACTTAAACTTTATGAAATGGTATTAAAGTTCAAATTGAATTTTAATTATTATTACAAATCATCTATGGGAATATAGAAAAGTGATGTTTTTAGACTTTTTCAGGAAATTTTTAAAATTTTTCTCTCCGTAACAACCATCCTCGTACTTCTACCACTAGGAATATTATAAAAAAAGAATTAGCGAAATCGGTTCAGTTTCTCTCGAAATTTGAGGTTTCAGCGATTCATTTTTATATTATACATAATGACTTAAACCCTAAAATACACATTAATAATAAAAAATTAAAAGTTGATTCGATTTTCTTGACCTATAAATACATTCCAGTTTTTTTCCTATAAAGAAATAATAATATTAAATAACTTAACGGAATTTAATAAATTGTATTTTTCCCTTTAATATTATTATTTTATGGTTTGTGTTGGGTTCGCTTTAAATTGTCAATGCATGAAAATATTAAATATTATTTTTATTCTATATAATTATATTTCAAATAAATATATCTACGTGTTACAAGACAATATTTAATATATTTGCTTTCTTAGAAAAAAGAATTCTAAAAATGTTTTCTGGTTTGTTTTATAAAATGAAAATATACCAATAGGTTAATTTACATGTTAACATGAAACATTTCTTACACGTTAATCATCACCAAAATTTTTAGTTTTTCGGGTACGGAACCCTAACCTCGCGCTTGAAACATAGCTAAGAACACTCTCTGTTCAATTACATTTCAAACGAAACTAAAAAAATCAAAATCAGTTCATCCGCCTATTCGATGCCACAGACAGATAGACAGACACACACACATTTTTTTTTAATTCGGGGGTGAGAAATGAAAGTTTCACAAAATACATCCCGGTATATCCTAACGAATAGAGCTTTTGTATCTATTTAGTTTGAGAAAAATTAACTTTTAAAGAGCTTAAAGTAGGAAAAATGTATATTTTCCTGTTCTATAAGAGTATTTACAACTTACCAACTTGTTGGTTTATAATGAATGTTATATTTAGTTTAGAGAAAAATTATAGGTAAATAATTGGAAAAAAATTTACACTTTTGTTCTTGTTTGCTGTATTATTTTGCAGAGTTTTCTCAAGCAATTTCAGATAAAAGAAAAATAATAGACTTAATTCATTCCAGGTGATTCTTTTTGAACTCCAAAGGCAGTACATATTTGTTTAAGATTCAGATTAAGTTCTATGATTAAAATTTATGTTACAATAAAAATAATAAATAAGTTTGTTTACATACTACTTACCAATTTAATTTTAATGAAAATGTCCTGAAACAAACGAAAATTATAATTAACTAAAATTACATGAAAGATTACAATGAAAGAAGAAGGGGGAGGTTTGAATCCTGGAATCAAATTTTTTATGTTTATAAAACCGGTATTTCTTGAATAACCATCAAAAACACTTTGTATTTTTTGAGGCATATTCTTCTATACTTGAATCAAGACAACGACTACTCTTCAATTATTGAATATTTTTCTTAAAAATATTTGAACAAATTTTGATTCCTTTTACCTACTTATTAAGAAATAAATTAATTATTAACATAATCTAAAAGGGAATTGTAAATTACTAATTTGCTAATAAACTTTGTTTATGATTATTAACTCTTCTACAAAAAAAAAGCTATGGTGTAAATAGCTTTTAGCAGCCAGATTCTCAACTTCCTGATTATCTAAGCTGTAGTATTTATTAATTTATTACTAAAACCAGTGAAAACTAACAATTGACTGAGTTCATTGTTGAAATACCATGTGACAGTGTTGATTACTCTATCACATGACACATACATACATGTCACACATATGTAAGTGACATTTCCATATAATACATACTATTCAATTTGCGTGAGGTTAACGAAAAAATGCTTCAAACAAAAGTTGTTTATTTTGTAATAAAGAACATTTTTTACATTTAAACTTATTCTATCTCTAACGGGTTACAAGATATGTCCTACGGACGCAAGACTCAATTGACCTATGTTGCTCATTTACAAACTTGACCTCACCTCGAGTGTTATTGAGCGATAAAAATTTCTACTAAGGTAAGCGCAAACATATAAATGTAAATTTTTATGAAAGGTTAAGAAGATTTCATCAACTTCTAAAAGCATGAAGATGTACTACAATTTTTAGTATAAAATAACTTTCTATCAGAAAAGTTTTATCATATTTTAACCAAATTGAGGCATATTATCTTTTAATAATAAATTGAATAAAACAAAAATTTTGTAAATTATTTTCTTCCAATTATTAAAATCGTAATCCTGTTACAAGGGAGAGAAAAAACAAAGTGAATTAGTCTTTAAAAATATTGGGATACGTATTTATTTATATACGTTTTAAAAGATAATCTTATTTGTTAAATTTTTACCTCAATAAACTCCTTGTTATTAATTTATTCTCAAATAATGTGTTTCTCCTTCTTAGTTTTTGTGTATATTTATTTTAATGGTTTCAAATTTTATTTAACGTCCTTAAACATGATTCTCTCACACCATAGAGTTATTAACAATCGTACGAAAAATATTTTTCTTTGAATATATCGAGTTGTTTCTGCCTAACATAATATACAGGATGATTTAGATAGAAAATTAATTTTCTAAAATAAATTTATCAAGAAAAAAGAAATGTTTTAGCGCTACATAAAATTTTATACTATTATTTTGATTTAGGAATTAGTAATGATGAATTTTAATACCTTTGCTTTAATAATTTTAGAACAAAATATGAAAGATGTGTTTGAGAGGTATTTACAGGGAATGATTTCCATAAGTCGTTAACATTCAATTTTGATTATTTGGATTCAATAGCCCACGCCTGTGAAAATAGCACCCTCTAGTGCAAATTTAATAAACCGCTGATTGAATTCGTTTGTCCATCATTGTTTTTCCACCCTTTATTATTAATTGACAGTATGACACAATTAAAAATGTTTGCTGATATACCCCCAGATGCAAATTTTCATAAAATGCAGATGTTATTCTTTTGAAAATTACTTGTCCACGTTTATCCACCCGAAATTATTATTTTTCTAGCCTTAAATTTAAAAATATGTGGAAATTCGAATTCAGCATCCCCTAATGCGAATTTAAAGAGTGAAAATGCCACTCGATAGACAACAGTTTGTCCACGTTTAAAATTTTTGTTCGCATATACCTTTTAATCTTAAATTTTGACTTTTCTAGATGGTACTATGTGTTATACACGGTAAGAGCTTTTGTGAGGATATTACTATGTCAGCGCCATAATGTGTACCGTATTGAAGGAATAGTAACATTAGCAATAGCTTAGGTGGACAAGTCAATACAGTATGGACGGCTCAGGCTCATTCTGGTTGGCAATACCCATAATGCTTTTGGTGGATAACTTTATTCAATACTATAATATGTAATGTACTTATGGTAACATTGATACCATAATATCTGTCTCTATACAATACTAGCATTGCAGTAAACGCCATTCATTTCTTACCGTTGGATGTTGTGGTTCGTACAGCCACAGAAATTGATTACCTAATGTAAGTTTTTATTAACTACCCAGTATATAATGTTATTGTAATGGATCCGATCTTCAACATATCTTTACGTTTCATGGCTAGGACAAGGCATTAAAACCAATTTGGAGGATAAGTATGTGTGTGTGTGGGGGGGGGGAATGATAACGACTTCGTTGAGGTTCCGATCGAAGTGTAGGTATTAATGATAAAATGCTCGAGTCGTTTCGAGTCAGTTAAGTTTTTAATTGATTTTAATTTTTATAACTTCTTATTATGCTGGGAAGTTATTAGTGCGGATCTCAAGGGTCTCACCAGACTCTATCCACGGTTGGTTTCAATTCGACTTGTGCATTTATTGGAACCTAAATTTTTATTTACGTGAATCGGCCTTATGGAATCACCTTGTAATTTAAAGTTATATATATATTTGTTTTACATTATATTCAATGATGTGTTTGAAGCCTACCATGGGGTCCTTATTTATTATTGTAACGCAGAATTGAAATTTTTCGATAATGCTAAATGTAAATAAAATGAATCAAATAATATATTTAAATATTACGTTTAACAAAAATAAATATACGTTTATTGCATTTATATTGTTTATTTTGTTTTTTGTGTTGATATCTATTGATGATAAAAATGTGATTTAGTTAACGTGCAATATTTACATTGACACTGTTGGATACTTTCACGCAGTTTAACAATATTATTGTTATTATTATATAATATCGATTCAAATTATCTACACCCAGTGAAATTGATATCTTTGCATGAATTCAACCCTTAAGTATTTTTTTATCCTATCTGCTGTATAGGTAGTATTATTTTAACCTTTAGAACAAATAATTGAAAAATAGATGTCGCGTGGTAAATGAAGTCGGGGAGCTAGTAATTCATAAAATACACTGTGGCGCATTTAAGATGAAGACACTCTCATGTTTCTTATTCCTTTATATATCTTTAATAGTTTTAGACCATAGCTGGGCAGGCTTTGACTCTGTTATACTTATATACTGAACTTTAAAATCAGGCTGTTACAAGTTGACAAAAAGGATTGATTCTTAATATTTTGCCCTGCGTCAGAGATGGATAGAATATTTTTTTAAGCTCATATACCAATTTTCATGACAAAATTCACACTTTTATTTTTTTTCATTATTTTGCGTACACATGTAAGGACTTTTAACTTTTTCACCACTTTTCTACGAAATTTGTTGTCTGTTGTTTTTAGCCACGGTTTGCGGTAACTCCGGGAGTGGAATTCCGTACGGGTCAAGCTAGTTAAATTTATATTATATTATTATATTTTTTCCCAGATAAATGTTTTCATTTTACTGTATTTACACTGAGTGAGTCTCACCTCAGAAAATACCTGCAGAGCTTACTGAGTAAATAGAGTAACCGATGCCCACCGATGTTCTAGACACAATTTACGATAAGCAATTTTTACTACACGATTATATAATTTATACGATATATATTTTAGATGAGATTTAATTGAAATAGTAATTAAAGGTTATCACGTTCATAAAGTCACTGTCAACATGTTTTATTTATGGTACAGTACATACAGAAGATAATGACAAGTTAATGGATCATATTCATAATTAAATACAGAATAGGTATAATAATAAATATAATTTTCTATATTATTTAACAATAATATTAATATTTATAATAATACGTAGGTAGGTACTAGTACTGTAAGTAATATAATATAAAATTACATAAAATTGTTAAAAACACTTGACTCTAATGTGTAATAAAAACCATACCAAAATTAATTTATGTTATCATTATTAAATACAAAGTAAAACTTTTGTCATCATATTTATTATTTATTAAATTTCATATTTTTCAAGTGTAATATCCTATATTATTGTTGTTTATAATACACAGGTTGATTCATTTAATATTAAAAAATGATATTATTATTGCAAAGCTACCTTTGGATGAAATCTAAGAAAAAACTTAATTTTTTAATTGTAATTTTTTTATTTAGTTAATACGATAAAACCTATTTATGGAAATAGTATAGAGTTGAGTCAAAGATTACGACAATGCCGACATTTTCAGCCAAACAGGTTTGGAATATATGCTAATATGTATTGACTTACGCAACCCCCCCCCCCCCAAATGGGAAAAACATGACCCATTAACAACCTTATTTTCTAAACATGTTCGAAAATAAAACCTGAAGTATACTTGGAATCAAGGTGAATTACTTACATATGCTTAAATTTGACTAAACTTTCCGAGCGTAGCGAGCTCTATGAACAAACGATAATTGCCGAAACGGTAGACGTAAAGTTGGTGTTTATAGAGGGTGGATAAGTAAGGGCAAGATATCCGTGAAATGGCGTTACGAAAGCGAAGAGTTGACGTCACTGCCGTTTGAATTTATAATTTAGAGAAACTATTTTCAATTGTAAAATTATATGAAAAATCTTTTTTTTTTAAATTTTTTAATTTCTTTTATTAATTTTTCAAAAAAGAACAAAATGAAAAAAAATAAAAAAAATCTGTAACTTCTCTATTGACTTCAATCAACCCGTATAATTCTTATGTTATTCTAGAAAAACAGGAGAAGAAAAAAATGTTTACTGTAAAAATATATATTGTAATATGCACAAGAAGTAATATTTTTATCCCCCTACGGATAGGTAATCATAAACATAATAACATGACATATTCACTTCTATAACGTAAATGTATTTTAATGGCATTTTTCCAAGTACCATACTATTTCTACTTACTTATACTACACCTCACCATATTGTGTGCTGGCTGGCATTCTTTTACTATATTTAGTTAGACCGGTATTTAGCTTACAAATAGATTGGTTCTCTGTTCCCAATGCAACTTAAATCAAATATTTGGATTCCTTCAAACATGAATTCTAACCCCACCCTAATAGCTTTCATTTTAGTCAGTTTAATTCGATAACTAATCATGTATAAGATATAATTTTTGGACTTGGATCACGCCTTATACTCCCACAATAATGATAACAGATCGAGAAGTGTTATGGGATGCCTGGTAGGAATTATAATCCTATCGGGTAAACTTATTAGTTTAAAAAAGACTTCTAATTTAGTAGTCAACGCAATATGTGAGTACATTACGTTTTTCTTGATCAGGATATTTATTATGACATGGCATAAAAATTGCATTCTACTTATTTGAAATTGTCTCTGTTTTCTTTAACTTCGGATAACTTTCACAACTCAATTTTTTTTTATTAATAAAACATAAAATTGGGACAAAAAATATAAATTGACAGTTATAATAATATTTTTGCATTTTCTCAAAATTGAAGGCAACCAGAATCAAGGCAGTCAAGATGTCGGTTTTTAATGACTGATTTAGTTTTTTTGGTTTTAACTGTCAAACAACAAACAAATATCGTACGCTAAGAAACAAAAATACAAATCTGAGTTCCAAAAATACAAAATCTGAAACATAATTAGTTGGTGCTATCCAAATTATATATTAAGACGAGACAAACAGTTGAACAAAAGCCTTTAGGAAGCAGATTTTAGAACGTTTCGAAATATATCGAAATACAAGTGAATGAAAATTGACGGAGTAGGTTGAAATTATTGTTTAAAGGGAAAGTGTTCACATAAGAGTCAGTATCGGATTCCCGACTCATTTTTCGGACTAAATAACAGTCTATATTTATATATATATATAGATGGAAAGAAAAATATTATATATATTTTAATACAGTAAAGAGTTTTTAATAATAATATTTTCTCATACATACAAACTTTTGTAACAATACTCATTTTTTGGTCTTCTATCAAATTTTGTGATATCTGTATGTTATTGCATTTTATAACATATGTTTTTATTAATTTATTATTTTAATTTTTTCATCGACATTGATTGATGCAAATATTATACAAGTCTATTTATAGACTGACGCGTGGTCAACTTTTTTTACAAATTTATAAATTTTTGAGATTTTGCACTAGATATGTGATTGTATTTATTCGTTTGAAACTCGTTTCTTAAAATACAATTTTATTTCGAGATTCGTGACATATATTTCTTATTTTAATGCTTCCACTCGAATTCATATATTTTTCTTATAAAATATAATTTAAAAATAAGGAAAGAATCTTATCTTATGCTAGAAGCACTAAAAAATATGTTTTAAAAGTAATAATAACTTAAGCTTAAAAAATACTACTATTTTTTTAACAAATACTATTTTTATCTGCTTTGAAAACAAGATACTATAATTTTCTCAAAAAATTGTCAGTAGTGATTCAATTATATGTGCGGGTAAAATTAAAAAAAGTATTATTTGAAAATACAATAAGCAAAAACAAAATATATTTCAATGAAAAGATTCAAGTCATACTAAACGAAGATGAATTGTGATAAAATTATTTGTAATTATCTTTTCGAAATTCGGGTAAATAAGCACTTTTGTAGTCTATAAACAGTTTTACTACATACACATCACACACTGATCCAACTTAAAATGTAATAACATACTTTTTTTAACGAATAAATCTGATCACGAACATAACAATGAGTGTGTCAGGGTTTTGTTAGCTTTTATATCCTTCATTTTTATAGGTGAATAAAATTAACATTAAATCCTTCATTATACAAGTGATATACCTTTCATTAAAAATTCTTCGGCACCTATAAATTTTTAACTCTAAGAAATATTGATATGATGATAGAAACCAAATTTTAAAGAATGCATGAATAAACAAAAATTTCATCAGTTACAGAGTCGTTGGTAGTTTACAAATGTTGGCAGTTTATAAGTTCTAGACCCAAAAATTAGGTAAAAGTGTCATGAATGAATTGGTTATACCTAAATCTGCCAAACTCACAATAATTTATCTTTTCAGGAAGTAAGAGAGCAAAGTTTAAGCTTGAAATTATTTGTACGTTAATTTCAACTTTTGTGATGAATTTTCTTCATGAATGTTGACGAAGAATTAGATTAAAATTTGTCTATATTTGCCTTGGTTTTTCTAAATATCGAAAGATAAATGATTAAATAAAATTTTCAATAGGTATTTCAAAAATTATTCCAGATATCGAAAAGTTTTATTCTTACTTTTCGTCATATTGTCAAGTTATAACAAAATTCACCATTGAAAGTGAAATTCAGTGAAAAATCCTAAAAATTTCTAATCCAGTGAAAAATTTCTAAAAATTTTACTCTTGATATTTTCACTAAAAGCAGTCTGGACCACATTTTTTAAGCAACCCATTGCAGGGATATTTGTTAACATTTTATATTTCATAAAAAATAACTTTCATCCGGTAAACAGATGGGTGAAGGTCGATCCTAATTGGGATCTTAGACTATTCGTAGAAATATTTTTTATAGAAAACCTACATTGAATTCTGCCATACACTGTATGAATACACGAGTTAAAATATAAACTGTCTATTTACACATTACGAGATAAAACCTCAGTACAATTTTACAACAAAAATTATCATACCACACGAATAAATTTAAACTTTAATTCTGGTATTAAAAGGTAGTTTCTGAAACCATAGAATTTTCAATTAAAACTTTTCATTTCTTGTTATCTCACTCACATTTCTTAACTTTAAATCGATTATATTACATCACATAATTAAATTTAACCTTTTTTGATATATTTTTTGTTTATTATCAATATAACATGTTATAGAAAACAATAGGACTGACTTCAAGCTAAAAAATAAATTTCTTTTTTGTTTGATTCTTCATTGTTTCCAAACTTAATTTAAATTAATAAAATGTAAAAAGTTTACAAACCTCTGTCTATGATAGCACAACCCTTTCGTTTTATTTTAGGTGATGTAGTATACTATTTAGAAGAAATGTTTTCAATTATTTTAGGCCAAGCTAAATTTAGTTTCGATTATAGGCTTGTTGCATAGGGGGTGGAATATATATATTGGAAATGATTTCCATCTCTTCATTTGCATGTAAAAAAAGTTTTTGCATGATTTTTTGCTCGTGCACACAGAGTTTCCTAGAAACTATAGATTAAAATGACCCACTACGTATATTATAGGTATCACATTAGATAATTAAAATATGTTTTCGCGTTGAGTTTTCAAAACTCTCCCATGAAACAATCATCAGAATCCAAAGTGTAACGTTTTCTATTGAGAACCTTTTTATGTATTAGCCATCGAACTTGAATGTATATCCACAACAGAATTTGGACCCTATACTTTAAAAAAATTTAAAATTGACATTGTATTTGGATTCAGGAACTTCAAGATAATCTCTGGATACCGATTTTCATCAATGTTTTTGGTTTTCAGGGATTAGTTATCCCCCCTCCCTTAAAATGCCTAGTCCACAAAACTAAAGCTTGGTTCAAGTATCATAAGGATCATTAAACAAAAATTGGAATTGTGAATCCACTTTTACAGAGTATTTGGTCTTCATAACTCGGCTAATAATAAAATAAAAAAACCAAGATATTGGCCATAATATTATTTTTGAAAATTATGATACATAAATCATACCTACCGGCACTTACTTTATTAAAATTCATCAAGACTGTTAGGCTATGGAAAACACCAAAGACACAAACATAAAGAGAAAAATTTTCAATCAAATATAAGATTGAATAAACCACTCTTTTACAAAACCATTATTTAAATACTTGTTATTTGATTTTTCTTATCAGTGGAAATATTTTATAAATATTACTTAGATAGAAATTCTTTGTTTTATTTTTATTTATTTTTTTATTTTTATTTTTTGTATAAATTCGTCTGTTAAAATTTCTCGAAGGAAATACGAAACAAACAAGTCATATCAAATGTATCCACATATATACACAAGAATTTTTTAATTTTTCCTTGTCGTAAATATTTCAATTTTCCTTAATATTAAAGCACTTAGTTCCGGATTAAAATAATACAAGAATGTGAGCAATTTCCTTGAAAAGAATTTTCACTTTTTTTTGTGAATATTTTCGTAAACACAAATGTAAAATAAATAATAAAATATATCATGTTTAGGCGAATGGTTATTATGTCAATCAGAAAATAGTAGTTTTGTACAACAGGCGTGCAAAGTATAGCTTTCTGGTGAGACATGAATATATATGAGATTTTTATACTGCGTTAAATTTCAAAACGATTAAAACGGGTGTAATAATCAAGAGTAAATGGGCGAGGGCCATGGTTTAAATGTTTATACACATAATTTTTTTTTTAATTCAATTCCGAAAGTTTAATTTGAGAATATAGAAAATATAATCCAGTTCGCAATCACGGTATGAGTATTTTGCTTACGCTCGATTTAAACATAAATAACTTTAATTTTCGAAATAGTATACGTGGTTGAAACATTTTATACTCGTGTGTGATGATTTTGCGAACGCTATACCATACACGAAAATTAAACTTTCGGTATATGTATTATAAAAATGAAATTTTTGTATATTTTTTTTCATTAAATATAATTATTATTTTGTATCCTTCAATAATACATATTTATGGAATTATTCAGTTAGTTTCACATTACATTTTCAATAAAATATAATAATTCGTTTTATCTTTTGTTATTTTTATTTACAAAAAAACCACTCAAATAATATATTTTGTAAAATATTTCATTCATTTTTTACCATAATCATTTATTTAGTAAAAACAAATTTTAAAATTAAACTGTTCAATTTTATTTTTAAATTTAACAATTTAATAAAAAAACTATTCTGAAATCTGTGCTAAAATAGTAGTAGTTTGTTTAACAAGTGTGCAAAACTGAGTTTTTCTTTAAGACCTGAATATACATGTACTGATGCTTAACCTGCTTAAAAATGAGTGTAAATAATAATCAATACACGAACCGATATATATCCGGTCAAATTAATTAAAAAATATGAGTGAAGGTAAGAAATTCACACTCGGCTGAAAATGGGCCGGATTGTTCAAAACACCATAAATGAAATTTAAAAAGGGCCCATCGGTCGCTGAGGCTAACACTGAGGAAAGTTGTTAGTTAGGACCTTGACCACAGATTTTGGAATTTCCAATCGTTCTCATAGTCGAAGAGACGGCAAAAGGTCGATCTTCACCCATCTTATAACTACATGAGACGTATTTTTTACGAATTTTTATTGATTTATTAACACGCCTATGATAGCTTGCCTATCGAAAAGTGTTCATGGCTATTTGTAATGAATTTAATTAAAATTTTTTTGTTGTTGTATAATCCTCACCCATTTGATAATCAAAGAATTTTAGTTTTAACTGATAGTTTATAGAATGAAGAATATGTCTAGGTAGGCTTGCCTACTTATTTCTGTTCATGGCTATCTGGCAAGCAGGTATGAAGATGTACATCAAGATAGATAACTACGTCGAACTGATAACCAATCAAAATTGGTATCAGGAGAAAGATAATAAATAATGATATCAGTTTGCCATGGAAAACTTATTGCCATGCTTTGAATTACAATACAACAAGTGCTATTTTACATGTGATTGAGCGTTACAGTTTTTGCTTATACAAAAGAAAATTATTTTGGAGCGGCAGACAATAAAGTTCATTTCGACTTTAATTATTATATTACTATAAAATACTTATATTTACAGGTTTATAATATAATAATAATAAATAATAATTAAATAAATAAATCGCTCAAAAATTTTGGAAAATTACTAAAATCGACAAAAATTATTATTATTATTATTATTATTTTAAATCAATTATGTAATTCCAGGCCTGGCGCTACTTCTTCAAGCATTTTTAATTTGACATTTAATGTTTTAAAGGCGATTATTTTTATTATTTGTAATATGAAATAAAACTTGACTTCATAAATTTTAAATATTTCTATCATACGTATATGTTAGTTTAGTTTATTTGAATTTATTTCATTTTAATGATGATAAAGGAAATAATAAAATATTACTACCAAACATTATTCAGTTCAAAATATCACATCATCAAATAAATGACGGACTATTTGTTTTAAATTACTTTACCAATTCAAACATAGACACACATGTACATGCCCACTCACCGAGAACCACACATCAATGGATCGTAAGCTCATAATGAAACGAAATTTCTATGGTTCTTCTTATCTACCTTTTACAGTTTAAAGAATGGATAAAAGTAAGTTTGATATTATAAGTTTAAGGATGTATGTACGAAGGCCAGGGGAATTTTTGATAAAAGGCTTGAATTTTTTTTATATGAAGTTGAACCATGTCTTAGTTGAATCAATTCTGAAATTATTAGGGAGTTTTACCCGATTATTTAAATAAATAATTGACTTCAATAGATTTTTTTTCATAGATTTCTACAAAACTAGTCGATGGAAAAAAACTACTTTTTTCTTAGTTTTCATACCTTTTTATGAAGTTGTAACAAAATTGAAAATTAGGTACAAATTATATCAACCGTCTATATTTGCTTGCTCGTACTACCTTAAACGTGGCTCGAGTTTCGAATTTAAGAAATCGATTATTTCGATTTTTATACTTCGATTTTCGTATTTTGGGGTTTTGTTTGTGTTAAAGGAAAATCATCGGCTGCTTGATACGTAGAAACAAAAGGTAGAATGTTTGAAGGATTGAAAAATGAAATGTTACAACTATTGACGTATCATATTGTTAATAACTTTCTTTTGTCATAAACATCGGGCAAAAAAAACATCGTCGAAAAACGAAAATCAAAAAACTCGATTTACATAAATCCAATACTCAAGCCACGATTAAAACTTCGAATTTCTTTATTAACAAACTTACCTTTAACATCAAAACGGCGGACAAAAATAATTCAAGTAAGTCCACATCATTATGGGCTTATGGGCTTCACTTATAATATAATATTTGACTTGATACAATAAAATAAAATTATTATATTTGATATAATAATTTTATATGAATGAAAAACTATAATGTAGTTTATCATGTATATCTCTCTATCTATCTAAGGTTCTCTGTTCATGCAGGTTGATTTTTATTTTTATAAAAGGATACTCGCCCCAATATTTTTTATGAAGGGTCAGGTTAAATCAATAAGGTTCCACAGTATCACTATTTAGGTAACTTAACGGTTGACAATCGTTGATAAATAACTCGAGATTTTTTTAAATTTCCAGGTTACTTTTGTATGAATTTTACAAAAATCAACTGGCATTTCAATGCGATTTCCAGCGTTGCAATCAATGCTTTAATCAATACTTATAAGCTTTGACCTCGAGTTTACTTTTAATGGCTCTGGTGTGCTGTTTTTGATATTGTGTACTTATTTTTATGGGAAACACTTTTCTTAGTTGGAGTTAGTTCTAGAGTACCAAGATATTTCTTAAAAGAAAGTGGCTAGGATTAATATTAACTAGATTATATTTTGTCTATGCGAGTGTTTCATTTTCCAAAATGGAAATTTTCTAACAAAGTATTTTCAATGTTACTTCTCAGTTAGTGACATCTCATTATTTTCACTCATCTCATGTCTTCTATCTCTATCTCATTGTCTCAGCTAATTATGTCTTAAAATACAAAAAATTCCACACAAGTGTTCAAACAAACAGTAACCTAGTTACATAAAAAGTGATATTAAACAATATATTTGTATATCGGATGCTACAAAAGTAACGGGACGTTTTAAGGATGTTCGAGCGCCAGGGTAATTTGGATAAAAGGCTTGATTTTTTTTATATGTAGTTGGAGGTCTAAATCAATCCCGAAAATTTTCAGGGGGGGAGATAATTTTCGGGGAAGTCTATCGGTGATCTTGAGCTTTACTATAGGTAATTTAAAATTAAATTTAATCTGAAAATTCCCCTTTTGTATATCCGCAGCGCAAAAGGCAGTACTTCAACGCTCTACCATGCACTTAGATTATAAAAGGAAAAATGATTAAAAAATAAAACTAAATAACCATGAATGCCAACTTCAAGATCAAAATTTGGTCAGCAATAGATTCCTTGTTGAAACATACTTAAATGCCTTACCTTACTTTATTAATGTTTCACGTTATTAAATGACTCATCTAACTGAAAATATCTACCTGTTCCCTTATTATATAGATAAAATTTTGCGGTCGATTTCTGCCGTAATTATTGGGCGGCTGAAAAATTTTTTCGGTTTTAAACATGTTTTAACACGCTTATTTGTATGTTTGTATGTAACTCTCTAATATCATACCCATGCATAGGACATCATCAGTTTTATATATTTGTTATACTACAGATAACCATACTATGTATGCATAGCAACAAGCGTGTTTTTTAGTTTTTTAAACTATATTTACTTTATTTAATATGAATAGACGTTAAAAAAATGGTGGGTTCCATTTTAAATTTAGCAGTTAACCTTCATGGGACCTTCCATAATCATTTTAATCTCCTTGACATTAAACAAATAAGTTTTGTTTAATACTTTGACCAGCTCGTTACTTTTGCTACACAGTGCAAAAATATTTTTAAATTGTTATTATAATTATTATTATTTTATTATTATTATTATTATTATTGTCATAAAATGTATTTAGTTTCATTATTATTGCACAATGGAATAAAATTATGAATATACAAACTGTAAGACTTGGAGACAATTACCAAACATTTCAAATCACTTGTTACAATATGACGATGCGTAAATAGATTAGTGATTACACATCTGGATAAATAACTTAAATCGTCTTTCGACTAAGTGCTAACGACCATAGCGGTGTAAAAATCATTTTTGTATCAATAATTCCGTAAATACCTTTCAACGATTTTCCATACTGCAATAAATGGGTTGAAATTGTATGTCAGTGTTTCCAAGCCTATTACTAGCTTTGAATTTGTATACAATATAATATGTATCGTATACATTGTGAACATTCTAAATAAATATAAGGTCATTTTGCCATATTGCCAAGTGATCATTTGATAATGATATTCTCTTTTAATAATAGCATCATAACATTAATGAAATTGAAATAGATGTATTCATTTAATAGGGACACTATAAAAAGATATTTGTCAATAAATTTTTCAATACTCTTACAATCTATTATGCATTATTTATAAGGTAAATATTAGAAGCAGTGTATGCTACAGGGTACGTTGTAACTTACCGTCAAAGTACAATAATGTACGATGTACCAATTTTACCTTGAATTATTCTTCAGTTCTTTCAGTAGAATTCTTTTTCGTTTTTCAATAACGTTTCACAAGATCACAAGTTGAAGTTGCCTACAAATTTTCCACTCTCTATGTTTTATGGTTTTGGAGAAAATGTTTCAAACAAAAGTTTTTTTTTATAAGGATTTTTTTATCATTTAATTATTTATATTATCTTGAACGGTTTACAAGATGGGTCCTACATATCCAAGATGCAATTGACCTGTTCATCATTTACGAATTTAGATTGATATCTCTTTTCGTTTTAGAATTATCGTGTTGACAGATGGACAGACAGACAGGCGGACAGACAGACAATCGGAAATGGACTTAGAAGGTGATTTTATGAACACTTATATTCCAAAAAATACAAAAATCGGTTTCATTTAACGATTGGGCGAATAATTCTTGAGATAATACCGGAAATCGATACGAAATATCGTTTTTTTCGAAAATTTCTCGGCCAATCGCCAAATAAACTCGATTTTTGAATTTCTTGGGCCAAAATTACCTTATAAACTGAATTTCATCAAATTTCGAAACAAATAATTTTTTACGATTTTTTCGAATTTTTCTAAGGGGTACCCCTTCAAAAAATTGCAAAAAATCGATACAAATTTATCGTCTCCAATTTCGATAAAACTCTTTATATAAGGTAATTTTGACCCAAAAAATACAAAAATCGGTTTCATTTAACGATTGGGCGAATAATTCTCGAGATAATACCGGAAATCGACCCGAAATATCGTTTTTTTCGAAAATTTCTCGGCCAATCGCCAAATAAACTCGATTTTGGAATTTCTTGGGCCAAAATTACCTTATAAACTGAATTTCATCAAATTCCGAAACAAATAATTTTTTACGATTTTTTCGAATTTTTATAAAGGGGTACCCCTTGAAAAAATTGCAAAAAATCGATACAAATTAATCGTCTCCAATTTCGATAAAACTCTTTATATAAGGTAATTTTGACCCAAAAAATACAAAAATCGGTTTCAATTAACGATTGGGCAAATAATTCTCTAGATAATACCGGAAATCGATCCGAATTATCGTTTTTTTTCGAAAATTACTCGGCCAATCACCAAATAAACTCGATTTTAGAATTTCTTGGGTCAAAATTACCTTATAAACTGAGTTTCATCAAATTCCGAAACAAATAATTTTTTACGATTTTTTCGAATTTTTATAAAGGGGTACCCCTTGAAAAAATTGCAAAAAATCGATACAAGTTTTCCGTCTCCAATTTCGATAAAACTCTGTATATAAGGTAATTTTGACCCAAAAAATACAAAAATCGGTTTCATTTAACGATTGGGCGAATAATTCTCGAGATAATACCGGAAATCGATCCGAAATATCGTTTTTTTCGAAAATTACTCGGCCAATCACCAAATAAACTCGATTATAGAATTTCTTGGGTCAAAATTACCTTATAAACTGAGTTTCATCAAATTCCGAAACAAATAATTTCTTTCGATTTTTTCGAATTTTTCTAAGGGGTACGTACCCCTTGAAAAAATTGCAAAAAATCGATACAAATTAATCGTCTCCAAATTCGATAAAACTCTGTATATAAGGTAATTTTGACCCAAAAAATACAAAAATCGGTTTCATTTAACGATTGGGCGAATAATTCTCGAGATAATACCGGAAATCGATCCGAAATATCGTTTTTTTCGAAAATTACTCGGCCAATCACCAAATATACTCGATTTTTGAATTTCTTGGGTCAAAATTACCTTATAAACTGAGTTTCATCAAATTCCGAAACAAATATTTTTTTACGATTTTTTCGAATTTTTCTAAGGAGTCATTTGGGTCTTCGCTGCGTAGGACCTATCTTGTAAACCGTTAGAGATAGAACAAAAATTTAAATATAAAAAATGTTCCCTATAAAATATTAAAGAACATTTTTTTGTAAACATCACTGTTTACCCGTGAGAGCACAAAATTGTATAGTATGTATGTTATGGTTATATCAGTTATAGTATCAGACAGAGTAATCAACACTGTCCATACATGGTATTTCGACAATTAACTCAGTCAATTGTTTGTTTTCTCTTGTTTGAAAGTAAGAATCTTTTTTTATGGTTTTTTATTACGTAAACTAAACTAACAAGCTATGTTTACTACTGAAACAAATTTTTTAATATTGATAATATTCTGTTATATCCGAGTAAATATAAATCCACAAACAAGGCTGGTTACTGCTATTAAACTATTTTAATACTTTATTACATGAAGTAAAAAAAAATTGTTCTATACATGATGTTTAAAATTTAAATTTAAAGAATTTATATAAAAAAAGGAATGAAGATGATACCAAAAACAATGGATATAAATAAAAAACTTATTGTACTAAGATTTTTGAAGTTTTACTTCTCTAGACGCGATATGAAAAAATGATCCGTGTGAATTTCGCCAGATGCGCACGCACAAGGTGATGCAAAAACTACATGTTACAAGTTAGTTAAAATTTTGTAATGGCATGAAGTCAGTCCATAAACGAAATTACACTCACTCAATTACAAGAATAAACAAGGATAGTTGGTAGATTTAGTGTCAGCTAAAGAAGTATAACTTAGTGCATACATAAGTATAAATTAGTGCATATCCTTTTCTTTCATTCTCGAACACATCAAGATTTAACTATCAGTTAAAAGCGTTTTTAATGCTATTCTTGACTAATTTGAAATCATTTCTTACAAAATTGGTCTGTAAAAAACCTATTTTGTCACGCGTCAAACAACTACCATCCAAATGTACTTAAGATACCATTGAAATTTTTTTGGGGCATTTTTCCGCGCTTTCAGTTCATAATGATGGTTAACAAAAAAAAATTTAACAGTTTTCATTCGACTTTTTGTCGTTTTCAGTTCATAAAATCCAAACCCACCCTTGAAAGCGTTTCGGGTATATTAAACGATGTTCTAAATATAGTAAGCAATGTTATCTTGAAAATATTATTGAGTTATGTTTATATTCAAGATGGCATTACTCGTAGAGTAAGTTATAGAAGCAAAAAATTAAATTGTCTGATAGTCAAATAAATTAATTTTTCCACAGTATATATTCGCTCCGTTCATGAGTTTTATTTTAGACAGTTATCATAGAAAGTATTCAATACCATATTATTATAATTATATGAATGTATACATAAATTTATGGATTACATATATGGCTTACATTGAAAATATAATATTATTTTCCCAAAATTTTAAATTAGTAATTATGTTAATTTACATTTAAAAAATATTATTTATGCAATTTCTTCTCTTATATTCACAATTTCTAATGCAAGAAGCTTTAATTAATTTTTTTTTTTCAATAACTTTTATTTGATATTTACTCTACCATACCACCTACAAGTAAACAATTGAAAATAAGTCCTTTATCGTCAAAATTATCCACTGAAAACGTTGACGTTTATTCTGCTTACCACGACTACACAGAGTAATACATATGTTTGTGTGGATTGTGAATTCGAAAAGCCGTTTTTGATGAAAGGCAAACACAGAATCATGCAGGCAGGTTTACATTGAGAAATTTACAAATTGATTGTTTGAAAACGATAAACGATATAAAAGACATTCTGTATAGATGGTATAAAACTTTCAATCTAATTTTTATTATAAAAAGTTATAAATTTAATATAAATAATGCAAAAACAAAAACCACCACAACTGTAAAAAACACCATAGGAATCTTTCTAATATTTTATTAATTAGCGAGTAAAATACTATTAAAATTTTTATTAGGTTTATTAATCTGCAACCAACCATGATTTCCTTTTTTATGAAAAAAATAGAATACTTTGTATATATAAATTTTTATAAATTATTTCATTACAAAAACGTATGGTTTATCTTTATTTTGTGAGCGAGTAATAAGCCTGATGTGCAGAAATCCGTCTTTCATGAAGGGCGAACCACTATATTTTCATATGACCTAGATTATCATTTGAAAAAAGGTGTATAGTGACGTTTTTAGGGTCAAGCTCATTGATTATAAATAAATTGAGCTTTAAACTTTCTGCCTTAATTATGCCAAATTCTTTATAACTGAGTCGTTGAGGATACACAAATTGGATCCGGAATTCTTTTCAATTATGAGATTCGAATATAAACTTGAAGATTAGAAGAAATTTTAAAAGTTTTTCTTGCGACTTTAAAGAATTGCAATTTTTCAAATTGTTTTAAGGCTATTGTCCGTTTTATGCAAAGAGTAGCTGTGCCCCGCGGTGTTACCCGCAATTAAAAGAGAGTTACTGCGTAAATTAATCAATCCTTCTTGAGAAAAATGTGCTAAAAACCCTTTAAAAACACAGTTCCTGTATACTATCTGTGCATTTTTCCCGGGATAATATTCCCCCATGTCATTTTCTGACCCCCAAACTACCACTACTTATGCAAAAAATCATGTCGATTTCTTGTTCTATGAAAAATTAAAACAAATCTATCCCACTGGAACCATACATTTTAGAGAGATAAATAGGCTATGTGCTATTGCATACTATAATCCATCTCTGTGCCAAAATTTCATTCAAATAAGTTCGGTAGTTTTTGCGTGAAATAGTAACAAATATCCATACATACAAACGCAGAAAGACAATAATACTTTTCGAATAAAGTTTAATAATCGGATTAATAATTGGGGAATTGAAAAAATACCCGAAATCTTACCCGGTTCTTGTAATTAGTATTGTATGTACTTTAAAGAACAAAGTCTTAATAGAAATGATCGACAATAAGTTTGGTAAGTATTCAATACACTAGTTTTATAGACATACATCTCTTAGACTATAAGGTTGTTGGACGTTCGAAATATTTTTATACTTGATGACATATTATTAATACTTTGGATGTTTTCAAATAAAAAAGTTATTTTTTTGAACGTCTATACAAACAGTATCGATTTTATCTTGTATCAAATTTCTAGTAATAATCAAAGTAGAAATTTAATATTATTACGAAGAGTATATAAAAACATATATACAGTTGTTAAGAAAATATTTTCAAACAAATGATTAAATTACGTATCAACTTTTTTTTAACCTACTTCAAATGTAAGAGTAATATATAACCTCAATTTTTTGAGAACGGGAAAGTTTTCAAATCTTAATAACTCTTAAACTGTCCATTATTTTTCGTTGCGCCCATTAATACATTTATTTCAAATACTAAGAACTATAATTGTAGGATAAAGGAATACATAAAATAGCCATTCTTAGCGGGGAATTTATCTGGAGTTAATAGTTGGTCAGTTATCCACGCTATAACGTTCAATTCTCTTACCTTCACTTGTTCACTAATTAAAAGATAAAATTCCTCCGAGTCCCTAATTATTTTGAAACGAAAAGATAGCCATGTCATTTACTGATAATGTAGCATTCTATAGATGAAATCATTTTTAAAATCGGTTAAGTAGTGAACTTAAAAATGACGGTTTATATATAGTTTCATACAAAATCGCAACCCTTATTTCACCCCTTTAGGGGATGCATTCCGAAAACTCCTTTCTAAATTGACATCTACAGTATAAAATCAATATACTGTTGAAATTTCAAACTTCTATCATTAGAGATTTAGGCTGGGCGTCGATATATCAGCCGGGACATTCTCTATTTCCCTCCAGATTATTTTCCCCCTTTGATATGTTTCGGAATTTAAGCAATATACAAAAAGAATCATTTTGAAAAAATAAATCATCAAAATCCCGTGCTGTTATTGAGGACTCCTAACTCAAATCAATAATTTAGCCGGGAGCTCATTTTTTATACTTTTACAGAATTTTTGTTTTCACAGGCCGAAAGATCCAGTTTTTAAATCATCGAAAGGATAGTGAGTTTTAGTGGCTATTTTAGCATAGTCAATTAGCTCTGTACGTTTTGCGTTAATTCATTTCCAAACATTCTGTTCCGAAAAAATAATCTGATTAATAGGATTCAGGCGAACACGATTCTCTATTTGGATAAGTCTACCAAGAAGATTATTATTAAAATCATCGAACATAAAAACATTCTAAAAAGATTGGATCGGATTCTAGAAATGTATTTCGTGCTATTTTTATCATCACTCTATTATTTTTTGCTATCAGTTATATTTTTCATTAAAAAGCTTTAATTTTTGTTAGTTCATGTTACGTAACATAAAAAAATTATTGTTTTCTTATTATATCAAAAGAATACTCTTTCCTATATAAAGGTTTACGTTAGATTGAAGTGCCTTCGTACAAAATAAAATTGGATAGTACCCAGTCTCAAAAATGATTAAAGTTATGTTTTCGACTAAGCGATATTAAAAAAATTGAAATTCTTGTATAATTAATGCTCATAGTCAATGACTTCTATAAATGTAAATGGTAAATGCTCATTATACAACTTGGAGTTTCACAAACATGATACAAGTGTATGCAACAAAGCACATAAAATCGTTAGCTAACACACAATTTAACACATTTTACATGTACCCTTATAATATGCTAACTGTTACCCGTACACTTCTTCAGCAAGTTCCATAATTATAAATAAGCATTACCACACATACTTCTTATCCTTTTGTTTTCCGAAAAGGTGTCTTCCCCTTCTTTTTTAATAAATATAATAAACAATTTTTAAATATATTTCAATTCTTCATTATAAATAGTATTGAAATTCGTCACAAAACTCGGTTTAAAGCTTGCATTGTACTTACTTTTAATTGTTTCTGGTTTCTTTAACTTCCGATAACTTTTACAACTGAATTTTTTTAAATGATAAAACAAAATTTAAAAAAAAATACAAATTGACAATTAAAGATTAAAAAATATAATTAAAGATTTAAAAATAAAATATTTTTGCATTTTCTCAAAATTCATGGCAACCTTAATCGATTGAAAAAGATTTAGTTTCCTAGGTAACCTATAGATGTCCGTTTTTGGCGCCTGTTGCAGTTTTTTGGAATAACAAAAAAAAGAAAAAAAAACGGTTTTGTTATAAAACTCCGTATGATCTTATATGTATGTATTTCTCTCCATATATTTTACAAGAAAGACAATTACAAACACACGCACCGACGATTAAACATATAAAGATATTTAAAATAATCATAAAAATACATAAAATTGAATATTTATAATTCATATACTCACTTCATTTAATTAAAGAAAATGTATAAAATGGTATAATATTTTCTATTCATTATGAAAATATTTGCATAACTTTTTCATTATACGTTACATAACATTAACATCGATTCATAATCATGTTAGTTTTAAATGTATATAAATATAGATGATAACACAGTGAACGTTATTTATGTATGATCATATTTATAACGCAATTATAATAAATCATTTATGCAAAATTTTAATAAAAAATTACAATTTGCGCTTTAATTTTATGTTCACATTTATTATTGAGCAATTATCTTTAAACCAATAATTGTTAACACTAGGTTGCATCGCGGTAAAAATCTTAACAAATCTGACATTTCTGTTTTAGAAATATGAATTTCTCTCAATGAATTTATACTTTTATTAATTAATTTTAAGTAATTAAAAAGATATTAATTACTAAAATAAGGGTTTAGTTAAAATGTCTAGCCAATAAAGTTACGGAAAAAAATATTTGAACCAAATTTAAATTTCATAAATATTTCCTATTAATAAAATATTGACTATAGTAAGGATGTATCAAGAATGTACTCTACCTTGGATTTTTCCTTATTTTCGCGACAAATATTCCAGTCCAACATGTAGCAATTATACGAGGATAAAGGTTAGTTACTTGATGGCAAACAACGTAGAAAAGAATTATTGTTGTGTATTTATTTTCAAGTAAAGTAGAAAGATCTTTTTACTTTCTTTCAAATTACAAAATTTTGCTTAAGTTACAAGTTTACTATCGTTTTTTGTGATTAAATTACTACTTCTTGGTACAACGTTGATATGGTGATCTTGAATGCAATCCCATCGAATTACTACCATCTACCACCAGAAATTTCTAACATCTTCAAATGGTTTTTAAAAAAATTGATATTTTACCTATGCCAAATCATCTCTACCCCTTTTTCTAGTGTTATGAAAGAGCGATATGTGAGGGCAAGAGTGAGTAAGTGAGGGCTATAACGTGCGGGTCTTTACCAATCTTTACGTTTAAAGAGAGCGAAGCGTACGTTACTGCTGTGAGTCGTTACTGCTGTGAATCGTTACTGCTGTGAATTTACCATTACCTACTTCACCGATGTGGATTACATTAAGAGACTAGCAACCTTCTATTTGTCTTGTACTGCTTTTATACACTATATTTAGTTATGGTAGTTTTATATATAACATGGTTGTTTCTAAAACAATATAAGAGAAACACAACAAAGTTATGGAGTCAAATGATAATAATAAACTACTATTTAAAGTACATAAACTTCATTGGTGATATATTTTACAAATATAAAGTGTAATAAATATAAGTGTGTTATTATTTACTTCAACGCACCCAAATTTTATCCATTTTGTATGGAATTTTGAATCCAACTATTTTTGGGTAACACTTTTCAACTGTGATGTTAATAATAATAATAAGACAAAAGAGGGGTACCGCAAGTGGGTTCCTAGCACCTAGATAGTCCTCCTTAAGAACGCCCTGCCACTCGAATGCCCCTCGTCTTCGGGTAGGTGGCGCTATTAAAATCAGATGAAGTCTAAGGATTCTGTCGGGATCTCTCCCAGTATAGATGGATCCAAGTTTTCGGACCCGAAAATTATGAATCTAACGCCCTACAGATTTCTCTCTCTACAAGTGGGATCATTAGCGATCCCCATATTGTGAAGGTGATAGTTCAATCGACAGTGTCTTGTCAAGAATCCCACCATCCTTCTCAACTCTGCTCTAGTAAGTTTCAGGCTAGCACAGTCGAATGGCTGACAGGCTCAGGTGAAAGGGCTGTGAGACGACTCCTCTCGAGCAAACGAGTATGCTGCTTCATTCCCTTTAACGCCAGAGTGACCCGGAACCCAGATCGACCTGACTGCGTTGTTCAGTGCCAGATGATTCAGCTCCTCGAAGCATTCATAGACTATTCTTGATTGTAATATTGACGCTTCAAGGGCCCAAAGAGGGGACTGACTATCGGAGAAGATGCTGATATGCGCCCCACTTTAACCTTTCGAGTTACGTGATGTTAGTTTTTCGGTGCAATTCGCCTTTGTGCTTAAGGCCGAAGCCAGGACCCCACATTCTTGAAACCTATTATAGTGATGTTAAATTTGACCAGAAATTTAAAAATTCCAATTCAAATTTATATGAATTACATACTTGGTTTATCAAAATTGGACATAAATTGGAGATGATAAAACAAAATTAAACTCTTTGGGTTTTTGATGGAATGAAGAACCAATACTCGGGATAATTTATGGTGGTAACTGAAATCGAATATCATTTTCAGTAATATTTACAATCATCCGAGGAATGGACAAGTTTTTGTGTCACATAACGGATTTCTGTATCGTACACATTGTGTTGTAAAGTAATCGTGTATGTAGGTAGACATTGTTCTGTAGTTTGATATCATTGAATAAGATCAATCAAAACTAAACAATAAACTGATTAAAATTTGGTGAGAATAAACACATCTGACTAGGTATAGTATAGTAAAGTAATGTTTAAAATACATAGGTATACAAACACACTCATATATTATTAAATGGACAGACATATTGACTAGCAATTATATTCGACGTATATACATGTACAGGGTCTTTTAAGATTAAATTTCAGTAATATTTGATAAAGTCTAGAGCCAATATTCGGCGCTTGAATATAATTTTTATCTTCTTCATCATTATACTAATCGTCCAGTTCACACATCTAGGCATAGACGAACCATGAGTATGAGAGAGTATATGCGTTAAGCAATGCATCTAAGAGGTATTATAGATGTTATATGAAATTTCAAAAGTATGTTTTACAACTCCAAGCGTCTTACAGCTAACTCAACGCCTATCGAAGCTTCAAACCATATCTATAGAATTTCTTTCTTCATACTCGTTGTGGCTCCATGCCTAGATCTAAACTGAACACTAGGTATAGTGATAAACCTTTCACCCACAAATTTATGAAAATATTGACTTTTTGTCGTGCATACTTAATGCAAAAAAATTTTTATGGTTTTGTCATGAATATCGTTGTCAGAACTGGACCAAAATGAAATGGAACCACATAAGAAGCACCAGATTTCAAATAGATAAATCATCAAAATCGGTTCACCCAGTCGAAAGTTCTGAGGTAACACACATAAAAAAAATACAGTCGAATTGATATCCTCCTCCTTTTTTGTTTGAAGTCGGTAAAAAATAAACAACTCGACTGTGTTAAATAAAATCTGCAAATAAAGAAACAAGTCCTGTAGTTTATATAGTAATTTTAACAGTCGGGTCTCATTAATATCCAGACCGGTTAATATTTTCCCAATGATAGGTCCCGACTGTTAAAGTCGTTATACAAACTACTGGGCTTGCTTCTTTCTTTTCAGATTTTACTTCAGAACAAAGTGGGATTTTTTTCTTAAGCTTTCAACCTGACATTTGAAACAAGATATTTCCAGTTTGATACGAATAAGTCACGTAGAACAGTTGTAAAAAAAAAACAATTTGATTGTAGAAAAAAAAAAACTAACGTGATAGAGAATATTTCTACAAACACTTTTAGATTTCAGGAAGCTAGATTAGCACATTTATATACATTTTTTCGTAGATTTGTTTTTTTCACTTGGTTTTATTCACCGCTTTATATTTTTATGAAACATAGCTCTGCAACATCCTATACTGTGATAAATTATATATTAAATTTTAGTGGGTTGAGAATTAGTTTTGTATAGTGCTCTAAACAATTAACGAACTATTCAAAATACACCCCGTTTACATCTTTCATGTATAAGAACTATAGTCATTGGGGTTCAATCAACGAGGCAGCATGCTACTTTGTTGTTCTATTCGAAGATATTTAAAATAAAAAAACAAGTGTAATTTACAAAATTTAAAAAATCCTACGACAAATTTTTCGGGTACGGAATCATAAATTGTCACTTGAAACATATCTAGGAACACTCTCCAGTAAATTACCTTTTTCCTTAATGCTTTTTCGAAGCTGAGACGATTTTGAAGATAATCGCTAATTTTTAGTTTTTCAAGTACGGAACCCTAAACTAGCACTTAAACATAGCTAAGAACACTCTCCATTAAATTACCTTTCAAACGAAACAAAAAAATCAAAATTTCCACAAATTCCATGGAAATAATTTTGGCTTTCTGATGAAAAGGATCAGATAATATGAATGGCAGAAGCAAAAAAAAAAAAACACGTTTCAAAAATGTAAATGTGTATCGATAAAAACACGTAAATTTTCTTCTATAGAAAAGTAGCATTGTTTATTTTGATTTAACGAAAACTAGCTTATTACAAAGATTATATGGAAAGTAGCATAAAATAAAATAATATATAAACTTTCTAAATGGGCTTGTTTCAAAGGTGATCGGTACTTTTATAAGTTTTCAGCACAAGTTTTCATTTTCAACATAAAAGAAAAAATCTGAAACTCAAGGTTGAAATGATGTCTTCATTCAATACTGTTCCTAGATTGAGGCTTTCTTGTTTTCTAAGATTCCAAGATATTTGGACGAATTTCTCGTTTATAGCCTTTTTCAAAATCGCTCACTTCTCTATCTCACCCTTTATTAATTTTAATACAGTATAAATTTCAATGTGGTAAAAATTTGTAGCGAAATGAAACGTAAATGAGTGATAATAAAAAAAATATATAGAGCGAAATGGCTCTATATCATAACATATTATTCTCTATATATTATAAATGCGAAAGTAAGCATGTTTGTTTGTTTGTTTTTTACGCTTTCACTCTAAAACTAGCGAATGGTTTTTAATGAAACTGTGCAGCAATATAGCTGATGTATCAGAATAACACATGAGATATAATCTATAAAGATAAATAAATAAATAAAAATTTAAAAAAAAAATTAAAAATTAATTTAATTTGACATAACCATAAATTACCGATTTCTGTAAAAAAAGTATAAATACATAATATTTTACTGGAATTTTCTCTGATATACTCAATGAAAAATTACTATTATACATTTAAAAAAATAGAAAACCATACATATATTTTACCTGTGTAAAACAATCCTTATCATTATTTCGAGTGTTTTGAAAGGCCATAAGAAAGAGCAATCTTTATCAATCTTTACTGTTAAGCCCAGCGAAGCGGGTGGGTATCACTCTAGTACTAAATAAATTCACATATTTGTGTAGTTATGGTAAATTCTGTTTTCGACAGTTTGTTACAAATATAATGCAATTTTTTATATTTAATTCAAATAATGTATGTATTGTTGATAATTATTATAGTACATAGTATGAGAAGTAATAATTTTGAAAATGTGTCACACAACATCCATAAAATTATTTAGTAAAATTGGATTAAACTGAGAATTTGATATTAAAATGCACTTTTAATAACAATCATTCATAATTTTAAGGATGTACGAGCACCAAGGCAATTTTAAATAAAAAGTTTGATTTTTTATACGTAGCTGAGCTTTGCTTTAATAAATTCTAAAAATTTTAAGAAAGAAGAGGGAAATTAGACATATTTAACATTGGTTTCATAGCAAAACGATAGATGTTTTCATAGATTTCTTCAAAACTAGTCGGTGGGAATTTAAAAAAAAAAATTATTTAAATTAAAGTTAAAAACTTAATAAATTATCGATAACCGTTATGCCGTTATGCAAAAGAACTGAAAGAGTCAGTACTTAAATACGCGATTACTCGTCGAATAAGCCACGTGTCAATGTCATAACTGGTTCGCGAGAAAATTGAAGCGAACGAATCCGAACGAACATACGCACATACGTACACACACACACACACATACATCATATTGAAAAGGTTAGATTCGGATATTGCGGCCTTGAAACCTCGGAAATATGTAAAACTGGAGATTTTCAAAATCAGTCCCATTACATTAACTTCCTCTGGGAAGAAATGTAGTAACAAAAAAAACATTAGAGTATACAAAGTTGAGTTCAATAAAATAAAATGCGAAAAGTCGAGACCATAACTATGGATAAACATTCCGATTAAAAATTTTGTGATCACCATAGCTTGTACTACTTTTTATGGGTATTTTACGTAAATTTTTCCCGCAATATAATTAAAACCTCAAAATATGAATTACAATAAAAAAAAAGCAATAGATAAAAATATAATACCTTTAATATGTTTGTATAGAACAACAGGTACACATGTAAACTAAATTGGTAATTATTAAACGATTTATTTTTAGTCATCCTACAAATCCCATACCCATCCAATCGATTCACCCACAATTCAATCGATTATATTTCATGTTTTATAAAGTACATCAATATACCGGGTGATCACTTTTTGGAGCCTTTGTCTCCCACGCTCGATTTGTAATATTAAAGATATCTCGAAATATGGTAGTAAGGAACAAATTGCAACATCGTTTTCCGGGCTTGGCTCCAAAAGACCGTTTGTGGGGATGTTTTAAAAATGTTTAAAAATTGTGCCATCAATAGTTAATGGTCAGATCTAGAACTACGAATAACTCAACCTTATATTGTTCGTCTGATTTCAGCCTGCCAAATGTCATAGCTTTCGAAAAAACATAGGGGATATGATATGGAAAAAAAATTAAGTTGGTGTATATAGGAGCTCAAGTACTTTTTAAATCTAAAAAATGTTAGTATTTGATTTGATTTGAAAAACAAAAGTTGCATACTGTACTTATCTCCTAAGACGATGGACCAAAATATGTTTGTCTACTTTAAATAAACTAAATTAAAATTAAAAAAGAAAAAGTGCGTATGTTTTATTTTTTCAAAATTTCGCATCCAATAAAGAGAGTGAAGTGTTTAAAAATGTTCGCCCGGTACTAGGTGTTTTTGTTAATAAATTTCAATGTTGAATTCTGAAAAACAGCCGCTGTAACTGAACGCCCATGCTTTAACTATTTACAAGAGCATATTCTAGGATAAATAAAGCGTTATAATTGGATTATAGTGAATTTTTATATTTATTATCTTTAATTAAATTTTACTAAATTAAAGCTAATTTAATCATGTCCATTACTTTTAAGCAGAAGTTATTACTGCTGGCTTTCTCTAATTATATTAAGGGGTTATATCCAGTTAGAATTTTTAAAGAATCTTTTTTTTTTTTGCATTTACGATAAATATTCATGATAAATGCATCAAAATGCAGATAAATGCATCAAAAGAAAATAATAACAATAATAATAACAAGTTTTATTAGTGTAGACGTCTTTTAAAACGCTTTTTTCTCGAAACAAAGTCGATGATTTGGATATCCCCAAAACGGCCTAACCGATCGGTTTCGAATTTTTTACAATAGTTTTAGATATTTTCCCCAAGTATTAATCGAAGGAATAAAATTTCTGAAAATTATTTCAACATATTAGACCACTTTGAAGTTGGAGCTCACCGCCAGCCACCTTTTTTAAGACTTCTAGGAGATCGCCTGCAGGAGCAGTAGCATATCAAATTTTTGAAATCGTAGAACAGGATCATAAAATTATAGAAATGTTCTATATGTATTCGTTTTTGATATTTATGTAAAATAAAATTTATAAAAAACTGGATATTACCCCTTAAATTAAAATAAGCGATATAAGTATTTTGTAACTGTTTAATGTATCAAATTTTCAAATCAAGTTTTTCTTACGTATTCGGGTGCGGATCCATTCCAGGATTTGAACCACGCGTTGGTAAGTGGTAAAATGGATAATACCTTTATTGATCAATATTTTATTGTTGTGTCTGAAACGGAAAAATGTAAGGCTCTTGTTGTTATAAGGATATTAAATAAACAATCGTTTATTGACTCATTCGAGATTCTATTTTGAATCATTGAATTGTTTTTCATTCCATAATTGTTAGGTAACTACGTTCTTTGCCACTTAATTTACGTGATGGAATATTTAAATAATTAAAGTAATAATAAAATTAGATATAATATATAGTACAGGCAAAATAAGTAAAAACTTATTTGAAAAATTCGCTTTTCATAAAATCGACACTCAAGCTGCGATTACAAATTCAAATTTCTTTGTTACCAATTTAGTTTTATCAATTTTTCAAAAGATCCTCTAGAGCCTAGAGCCTAGAGCCTAAATAGCCTCTTGGTCTATTTCATACATTCGCAATAAGTGTCAATATTATAAGGTTATAACGTCGAACAAAACACTCGGTATAGTTTATGTTATAAATTTTTATATTATATTTGCATCAGAAATTGAATTAAAAAAAAAAAAAAAAAAAATAAATAAAAATTAAATTAAATTAAATTTGTATTCAAACATAACATCAGAAAAGTGATTTTCAACATTTAAAATCCCTGTTTATTCATTTGTTATATCCGTTATTTACTGTTATTTATTTTTATTTTATTAATGTTATGTTATTGCTGCGCACTATATGCTCCCACACCATATTTAAAAAAATCTCAATTGAAAGTCTCATGCAACCTCCATATTCCGTTATCGTTATATATCATTTGATTTTACAGATATCTTTTTAAGTAATATTCATTTTAATTAAAGAGAAATGAAAACATACACTCGAACCAGGACTCGAACACGGACTTCTTGGATTCATGTCAAGCGCCCTACCAATTAGGCCATTCGAGTTCTAGACTGCATCCTGATGTAAATAAATTTCGTATACATGATTAAATGTAAACAAAAACAAAACGTTATAAAAATAAATAAGTGAATAAACAAAGTAAAAATAAAAATTCAATGAGTTGAAAAAATTTCACTCTGAATCTAGAACTGGAATGAACTAATTGGTAGGGCGCTTGACATGAATCCAAGAAGTCCAGGTTCGAGTGTATTTTTTTTCAATTCTCTTAAGTTAATATGTCGACTTTTGTTGTCTTTTTCAGTTTTTTTGGTTTTAACTCCCAACCAGCAAATAAATATAGAAAGAGACGATCTTTACAGTCGCTGATTGAATAATACGAAATTGATTTTGGACGCTAAGAATATTGTAGATCTTAAAGCAGTGTATAAATATTTGCGCTTCATCTTGGACAAGCGCTCACAATTATATCTTTGAATTTCAGTCTGCCTTGTTGTACTTGTGACCATATTTTATTTTATTTTATTCATTTATTTCTGATTGGCGATTTAGTTTAAAATTTCTATTATTTATATTTTTCATGATGCTTTTTTGTGTGCTGTGTTATCTTTCAGTTTTATTCTGATTTTCTGTGTATAAGTTATAAAATGTTAGCAATGTATTACTTTAATTAGCCAATTGGCATATCAATAAAGTTTATATATACTATGGTAAAAAAAATAAATATCGTGCGAAGGAACATAATTCCTAAAGCAAAAATACAGGCAACGTTGATAACCTCCCCGAATGGAATGAAGTGTTAAGATTCTGAGCCATATCAATATTATGATAGTCTGTATATAGAAGTTACAATATAGTGTATATAAGTCTGAATTTTCTTTCTCAAATAAAATTACAATTTTAAAGTTGATTTCTGTGTGACTGTTTGTAAAGGGAAATTGTTAGTAATATATTTACATAAGATACGCGCATTCAGATAAACAGAATAGTGTATTTACCATCATACAGAAATTTTTTTCAATACTTGAAAATGATTTTATCATCACACGAAGAATCTAGAATCCATTTCCATTACTTTCATAAAGCATTAGATAATTACGAATTTATCACTGGTTTAAATCATTGTCCATGTGTATATCTTATAGTTTTTAATACCGTGTATAGAATAATATTCTAGCAAGCTTACATGTGACCAGGGCCATGTTAACTGGGGGTGCGCTGGAACCTAGAAAACGCGATGCGATGCAAATTTACTTAAAAAATATAGGCACCATTTGATGGGGAAGATCTATTTTATGTGCTACTGTTAATAAATCATTTTGTTGTATACTTGTTGCTGTTTGTAATAAGTCATTCTGACTTATCAACAGAGGCAATTTCAACCGCTTATTCAGTTTCTTCATTTTCTGTCCAGGTTTCATACTGAATACTAAATATATTAAAACCAGTTCGCATTCGGAAAATGTGCGTTTTCCCCGAAAAAGTAAACAGCTAGCTGTAGAAAGGTTGGTGGTATTTGATAGAAAATTACATTTTACATCTGTTGACAGCTGTTGACATAAAAGCAAGGTGATCTTTATATGTTAAACAAGTTATTTCCGCTTAAAACTTGCATTTCCTTAGTTATAATTTTGAGGCGACCTGTATACGTAATTCAGTTATTCACAATTGCGGCAGGAAACCCGGTTGCTTAGTAGACTCCAAGTAGAATTCGATTTGAAAAACGGGTATAGGCTTTTGAGAATTTATATGACACTAGAGTGATACCCACCCGCTTCGCTGGGTTCAAAAGTAAAGATTGATAAAGATTACTCTCGCTTATCCTTTTTCTATAGCACTCGAAATAATGGTAAGGGTTGTTTTACACAGGTAAAATATATGTAAGGTTTTCTATTTTTTTAAATGTATAATAGACGTAATTATTCATTGAGTATATCAAAAAATATGGCCGAAAAGAAATATTTTATATTGACTATTTATACAGAAATCTGTAATTTATGGTAATGTCAAATTAAATTTTTTTTTTTATTTATATATCTTTATAAATTATATTTCATGTGTTATTCTGAATTATGAGCTATATTGCTGTACAGTTTAATTAAAAACCATTCCCTTGTTTTAGCGTGAAAGCGTAACCAACAAACAGACAAACAAACAATCAAACAAACAAACAAACAAACAAACATACTTACTTTCTCATTTATAATATATAGAGATAGAGATAGAGATAATTGCTGCTACCCTTTTAGAAAAATAAGATTATTTCGAAAACCGTAAATTTTAAGTAAAGTAAAGAAGAGAGGTAAAGTTAACCCTATCTACCCCAGAAAGAAAATACTCTTAAAATCAAGCAGTTTAACCTTATCGATAAATAACAATTGAAGCAGCCTCACACATGACGAAACTCTCGTAAGACTGGCTCTTTTAAGTTAAAAATTAATTAAACACTATGATAACTCAATTTTAAAACACTTTATATGTTTACAAAACAGATATATTATTATTAACCCGATAGAATATTAAATATAAATAAATTTGTGTAATAATAACAAACTATAATAAAACATATTTAATTAAAATACGATTGTATAAGTGTGTTTTTGCGATGCAGTAAAATGGCCTATTATTTGTAATATATTAGGGTCGATGTGCTGCATAATGTGGATAGATACACATTATTTTATTATAATAATGATAACAATTAAAAATATTAATAATATACAATATGAACTTGTCAAAATGTAGACATATTTATGCTTTTAAAATATAAAATATGCAACACATTGGATTGTGAATGTACAGGGTTGGGATAAAGAAATCTGCAATTTTTACAATTCTGCAGAACTAAAATCTCCAATTTTTACAAATTATTCAAGTGGAAAACTTCTTTAGGCGCGTTGAACACTTTTTTGGCTGAACAGAAATCATGGAACTCGCGCCATCATCACGCGTCACGCTCCATACACACCACATTGAAAACAATGGTTCTCACCTGATCACTGAAGTTTTGCAACGTTGAGCACACATAGTTCTGGGATAGGTGACCGTTTGAAAACACTGTGTGTTGTTGCTTTTTTTTGTTATTTATAATAGTTTTTTATACACGCGTTACTAATTTCAATTTACAATAATGAAATTTTAATTATTTATACTAATTTATAATGAATTACAAAATTTAAAAAAAAGAAGTTATATCAAAGTTTTAAGTTTTCATTTCCACCTCCCTGGGACTGACTTACCTTTTTATACCATGTATATGAAATGTATTATAGTATATTAAGTATAAAGTTTGTAACGCTTGAAAATATTGATGCTACCAACAAAATTTCGGTACGGGTGTTCATAAAATCACCTAATTAGTCCGTCTTCGGTTGTCTGTTCGCCTGTCTGTCTATCTGCCAACACGATAACTCAAAAATGAAAAGAGATATCAAGAAATTTGTATAGCGTTTTCAGGACGTAAAAAGTAAGGATGAGTTCGTAAATGAGCATCATAGGTCAATTGGATCTTGGTTCCGTAGAACCCATCTTGTAAACCGTTATAGATAGAACAAAAATTGGTTCTAAATATTTTGTCGTAAATATCACTGTTTACCCGCGAGGGCGCAAATAAGGTGCACATTGTTTAATGTGTATTATATGGGAATATGAGTTACATGTGTGTAGCTATCTAAGAGTGGATATCACAAACGATTGTGTCATCAACACTGGTATTCATCTATACATGGTATTTCATCAATTAACTCTGTCAAATCTTTGTTTCACTTGTTTTTTATCTTTTTAAAAAACATGAAAATCATTTTTTTAAATTATAATTATTATATAAATTGTAAATAGTTTTTTTAACTGGTTAAGTTCGGTACAAATGAGTCAGACTTAACAAAATGTGGGGTTTTTCTTGTTGGGTTCACCTAAAAAAAAGAGTACTAGAGGAGAGAGAAGCTCTACCAGGATAACCTACATTCAACAGAAGCACTTAAAGAACGCAATTGGCAATGATTAGTTGGAATCCTGCAAAATCCTTCCTTAATTTTCTGGAATGCTTTTTTTATATAATTTAACCATTTTAGTTGGTTAAATTATAATACACTTAATTTAATGCTTAGATGTTTTTATTATATTTTAAGCTGGTGGAACTTAAATAAATTATTTCAAAAAATTTATGTTTTTGTTCTCCAGTATTTTCAATATCGTAAATTTCACTGCTCCACTTTATTATACCAAGTAAATAAAATTTTAACAATATGGATAATTAATATACCTATAATGAATGCATTATATATACTATACTAATTATACATTGAATATATAAGTGTATATGATTGAATAATGAGATGCGTAATTTAAATTTTATTTTAATAATACAATCAAAAAAGGGTGTCACGTCAAAATAATATCTCAAGAGTCACAAAAAATAAAATGTCATTGTCTTGAGATATTCAATATCAAAATATACGAAAATCATTTATTTTCCAATAATTTATTTGCTCTTTATCTGGCAATTCGCGTGTAAAGTTATTAAGAAACTTACAGAGCAAAATATTAACAACAAAATTAAAATATTCCCATACTTTTTGCTGATCATAGCCCGTTTCTGAAATATGTGTACATACATATTTCAATGGTACCCACAGACCATTGATAAGTGTTTGCCTGACGGTGCAGATTATTACTGTTCTTACCTTTGCTTACAGTACTAACAGTTTTTTTCCTAGAGCGCTTTTTCCTTCAAGAAATTGGCTTAGAACACTATAAATATTTTTCATACCTTTGAGCCTGTAAGAACTCAAAGAGGAGAGTACAATCAACAACCTGTGCTTAGGTAATATTTGTCTGCTAGAGTAAGTTTCATCTATCGAATGTACATATATTTGATAGAAACGCATTAACACCGGCGTTACATTACCTTCCCAGACCAGAGAAAACAAACCATGGGTAGGATCTGGTGAAACTCATGGGGTCACGATGACAGGAATAAAATAAATAGCATCGAATCGACTCGAACGAATGGTATGAAATGCCTCTCGAATCATATTTCTGTTAATACACCAAAAATGTAATAGCTAGAAAATAAAAACCAAAGAACTATATCTCAAAATTCGATTCGAAATGACATTCGATAGAAACGCAATTGCAATGTCGTTGCAAACCCATTAAAATTTCCTATTTTTTTCTCCATTTCAGAACGCCTTGTAAATTTGTGTTTCTCATATTTTGTTGTATTTTACTTACATTACTTCTTGAAATCAATGTTAAATGAAATTTTAGATAAACATTTTGACTTATTTTATAGATTCCATCAAATTTTTGTACAATAAAGTTTTCGTTGAATGAAAGTTTATGTGAAGACTTATAACAAAAGATTTCATTTATAAATAAATATAAATTTTATTTTTGACATTTTATCAAATTTTAATACACTATATAATATGTATATAAGAAAAAGTATGATGAGTAAATATTAAGGGATACAACATCATCTTTAAGAGATAACTTTTGACAAATAAGATATTTGATAGATATATTAAAGTGTCTGTAATAGAAAAACGGGGAAAATTATTATCAGTATTTTTTGTGAAATATTTCTTTCATTTTTTTCCGTTTTAGGTAGCTGAGTATACCATGTGTTCACTGACGAATTTAACAAGAGGACAAATGACTTTTTTTTTCTCCACTCCAACTCCGAAAGCAATCATTAAAACATTCTTGTTTGCTCTGTAAAATATATAATGCTTTTAAAACATGGCGACGTAACTCCAGGTAATTTCTTTACTTTTTTACAGATTCATTTAAAAAGTTATTTTTTAAAAAGTTTCCACCCTTTCATATTTCATAAACGAATAGGAAAAACGCAAAAAACATGCCGGTTCTTTTTTTAGAAGGATTGAAGATAAAGAAAATCTGAAAGAATAGCATACGAAAAATTTTGTCGACAATCGAATGGAAAAGTTATCTGTTTACGATTAAAATAAAAAATCTGTAAAAACCAAGTTCTTATTAGGATTTAGATAGTCTAAAATTTGTTTAGTGAAAATTTGTTAACTTGTTGAATGCGTTGCCGTATGAAAATATGTGTAAAGTAAGAATATGATAGAATATACAGTATGTCGCATTTAAGATGAAGACACCCTCACACTTTCTTCATTTACAGGAATATCAATTTGAAAATTTGCATCGTGTTATAGGGAGGTGGGTTACATTTTCTAAGATACTTAACAGAAACCAGACAGAAATTGAAACTCAAACCAAATTGACAAATTAGGCAAATTCTTAAAATTTTGTCTAGCGCCAGAGATGGTTAGAGATATCGAAAAAAAATTATGAGAAGAACTTGCTTAGTATATTTTTTAATTCCCATATACCGATTTTCAAGGCAATCAATTATTTTGGTCTTTATTCATTATTTTGATCTTTACTCAAAATTATTACAAGTTTATTTTTTAATTTTATAATTGTGGAATGAAAAAACTGAACAAATTGATAATTTAATAGTGTTATGTATTAAAATAAAATCCGAATTTTGTCATGAAAATCGGTATATGGGCATAAAAAAACTTTCGAATCAACTTTTTCTAATAATTTATTTCGATATCTCTAACCATCTTTGGTCAGTTTGTAAAAGGCCGAGGTAAACGTTTAGGGTTCGGTTAAATATCTTAAAAAATGTGACCCATCCCCCTGTATGACAAATGTACAAATTTTCAAATCGATATTTCCATAAATGACGAAAGTGAGAGGGGTCTCATCCTAAATGCGATATACTGTATTAAGTATATACTTAGAGATATGTGGAATAAAAAGTAAAAAATAAAAATTGTTTTTTTCGTATTTTTCACGTTTTATTATTCGAGAGTTTTGAGCATTTTTAAAAATGTCCATGTAAATATAACTACGTAAAAATAATTTTCAACCATGTTTATTTGTTATCGAATGTCCTTAATTCAAAGATATATAGATATAAAAAAAAAAGAAAACGAGAGTAAAACAAGTAGTTAATTAAAAATTTGTTTTTATATTATGATGGATGTAATACTAAGGTTTCATTTGCATTCATGTGCTTAAAAATAAAATTTTTATTTACTTTAATAAATGAAATAAAAAATTTTCATTTATTATTTTTTATTTTGGTTTTGTTTTTTCTGAAAATAAATATTTAAAATACCTAAATCAAAATAAAAAAAAAAAGTAAATATTCCTTTAAAAACATTCAAATAAGTTTTTGTTATGTTTAAACGAATATTCATTAACTTTTTCATTGACTACACAAAGCATAGCACAATCCATATTGTTTGTGCGAGGCACTCATTTACCTTTCGAGTATATTTCGAGTAATAACATCTAGATGATGTCTCCTTATCATACATATGAATTAAATATCCATGTTTGTTAGGCTGTGCTCGATTTGGATGCTTAAGAAAAAAAAAATAATGTGTAAAAAAAAATTAGGTATACATATATTTATAGTCTACAGTACTGAGGGAGGTATGATTTCGTGGCTAACACACTCACGAAACATCGTGAGTGGCTTCATTTCAATGTAACCTACAACATTTTTATTTATGAAAACTTTGGAAATTGGCGTTAGCATTATAAAACATATAATCGTTAAACTAACATATTTAAGGCGTAGATCTGAGAAAACGGCTCATGAAAAAAGTAAGCCAGTATGTACGTACATTTAATTTTACTTATATTTATTAAAAAATTCGCCACGGGTTACGGTAACAGCGGGAGCGGAATTCCGTATGGTTCGAGCTAGTTTCACTTAGTAGAGACAGCTCATTAATTTTTCTTATAGTTTTAAAACAATCATCAATAGTTTTCAAACTTTCACAAGACAGTTTAGATAGTTTAAAAAATTATTTAAATACAATTTTTAATATAAATGTTCATTTGTTTTAAATCTCTCAAATCTGTTTTTTTTTCTTAATAGACAACTAGAAATACCCTCTAGTGTCTATTACTCTCTTTATTAGACTATGTATCTGTCAGTAGGTAAAATTTCTTCTTGAATATAATCGATAATTGAAAATTTGGTAAGTAGAATAAAGAGTCTCTAAAAGAAAATAAAGTACAGTATTGTTTTATACTTTTTTATACATATTTACTATGGAAAAGCACAACAAAAAAAAGCTACTACCAGTAAAACAGAAACATAAAAAATTTTACATGTCGTTTGATTTCATTTAAATCCCTCTGCTTTTATATGAAACAAGCAATGTTTTTACATATCATTTAAACGAAAGTATTCTAGCAAGCTTCCATACTAACAATCTGTGTATATGAAAGCAGGTAATGAAACAAAATATGAAGAAAAAAAAATGTTTAGATTCAAACTACATGTTCTTGTTAATAAAACAGCCTAAAGCATAATATTTATAGTAATTTAAAAATTGTAGTTAGTTACCTTTTAAAAAGCATTATTAATATAATTTTTTTGTTGTTGTGTTAATTTAATATAGTTTTCACAAAGACTTCATAACCATATAATATAATAGGTAATAATTAGATTCTAGAACACGTAAAACAATGTGTCGAAACCTTAGTTTATACGATAGAAAAGGAGCTACAAAAATTTTATGTAAACTATGGTAAGGCTACGTCTATGTGGATATACAGAGTGTTTCTGCAGGAACAGAGAGTACAACTTACTTGTTGAACAAAAAATAATAATCAATTTCCAAATTTTATTTCAATTCTTTATCTTTATTTCTACAATTAATAAATAATATTGAAATTAGCCCAGAAAACTATTTTCAACAACCTTTCATGTACAAATAAATTTTATTAAAATGAATAACGTTTTGTAAACACAGTGTTTATTTAAGACATTGTAAATTATTAAACTACAAGTAAAAAAATTTTTAATTTTGAAAATATCATTATGAAAAAATAAAAAACTTTTACACAACATTATATAGACACTGCCCTTTTTGACAAAAAAATTTTCAACTCAACTATGAAGATACGTAATTAAAATAAATTGTCATATAAGCAAACGTTGGTTAAACCTTATTAAGTTTCTTATTCCGAATGAAATATGAGCCGATTAAGTGTATGTAAAATTAAAATTCCTCTTAGAATAATCAAAAACTGGCAACAATATAAAGCGTATTGAATATAAGCGTTCGGAGAAAGATGAAATTATAAGCTCGATATACCTTTTTGGTTGCTTTACAAACTTGGGAATACATTTAATATACTCTTTTATATTTCTTATATGTATGTATAGGATATAATAAAATTATCATCAAAATGCAATTAACTTTTTTGTCTTAATTGCACCTAGAATATCGCCTCACAATTCGTAACTGGTTTACAACATGACATTATTGCTTTTTTTATAACATAATAGAAATGTTTTTCCTTGACGCATTTTAAGAGTCTTCCTGTATACACTTCAAATATAAATTTTACATCATAAATGCATGCACGAGGCAACAAACCGCCTTAAAATACCCTTTTAATGAAACTTTTCGATTCATAATAGAATTTGAATTTACAATGGGAAACTATTTTATAATTTTATATTTACTTGTTTTTTTTTAATGAAAAACAGTGTTGTATTAATTGCTGTAAATATACTCTTTGCAAAAAAACAACACTTTTTTGTCGTAAGAAATACACAATAGTTGCAGACATCAATGGCCTTCAAATTCCCCGTCTTTTTGAGCACCATCATTTTAAGTGTCAAAAAGTTAGCTGAAAGATAAACTACTCTAATAAATTTCTAAACCTCAAAAGTTGACTGTCGCATATTCAAGATCATTTGCGAAACAAAAAGCTTGTTTTAAGGCACCTTCACATTCTTTTTATAAAAGCTGTTATAAACGATTTTGTAAGCAGTGATTAAATATGCCCTTTAATTTAAAAAACGTAAAATTCTCATTTGCCGCTTCCAAAGACGTTCGTATCTTGAGACCGAAAAATCATAGGGCTGTAAAACTGACATGAAATTGGAGGGAAAGTGAAACAGGAGTATAACGGTTTTCATTCAAGAGACGTGACACACGTCGCGTCGGGCGTCAGGAGAAATATTGCACTTTTTTCCACTTACAAATAACATTTCGATTTCCATGTCAAAACTTATTTTAATTATATTTATTTGAGTTTGGTCCCTAAATAAAGTATTTCGCTAAAAAACGGTGATCAAATCTGTATATATAAAATAATAATTGGCCAACTGACTGGTGTACGAGAAAACTATAATCCTGAGATCATGAAAAAAGGGGAGGGTAGTGTGTCAAAGTGAATGCAGGCAGTATAACGCGGTTGCCTTTGTTTTAAAGTTGAAGTTACCCAATTTTTTAAATTTAACTACCAAGAAAAAGGGAATGAATGCTGTTATAATGGATAAAATCAAACAGTACGTATACCGAAGCTACCAATTTTAAGACTTCCTTCACCAATTAAAAACCATGAAATTATTAACACAAGAGCGCATAAGAGACGTTAAGAAAAGTGAAGACTATTACGCGGTAGCCTTTGTTTACAGTGATGCGAGTGGGTAACTGATAGAATTTTCTAAAATAGCTTTTGAAAATGTTTTTTTTTCTTTTTTTTTATTAATTACGATTTTTAAATTGTAGTACTACAAATTACTGAAATAAAAACTAAAAAATGTTTCAATAAATACACACTTTTTACAATACAACGTTCCTTTTTCGCCATTTATTTTTTAGTCCGTCCAAATTAATATGATTTTTCTATGAGTTTTTCTCATATCATTCAATCAGTATAACTCTAGCAATTGTAATTTCAAATACAAATAATTAAAACAAGCAAGTAATATGAAAAATGACCTCAAAAATTCATATCAATTATTCACAATTCAATATTCATATTTTCAAATATATATCTATACAAAACAGACTGCCATACTCATACACACAATATATCCATCCATTAAAACGTAACGAATGTTTATTATTGTTAATTTTCTGAGAGGAATTAAATGTTTTCATCCAGGAAACGAAAATAAAAATTTTTTAGATATTTGTTTTTTGTTTTGAACTTTCGAAAATAATATCACGTACAATCTAAATATAAAGCATACCAGAAAAAGTAGAAGTAGAAAGATCTTTCTAGTAATGATATAGCTAGCTAATTTTATTACAAGAAGGACTACGAGCATTTCAACTAAGTCATCAACTTAGTTTTGTTATAATATTTATTAGTTGTAGAACCAATCCAAAACAGATTGTTTAAACTATGTTGCATTTCAAAATAACAAAATTTGAAATTTGTTAATAGTCTATAACTTTCATACAAACAACTCATGCGCTTGTGTCAACTTCTCTATGGCCCCATTCACCATATTCGTGATGAGGTTGACATAACCTCATATGGTTGATATTAAGATTTTATTATCAGTCCATAATTAGTCAATGAGGACAATCATTTTTTGACTCAGAAAGTTGTTGATTTGATCTCAGAAGAATCATCTGCACCACAGCCTGTTCAGTATTATAATACATTCCTTTCATCATTAATATTAAATACTTCGTTAATACTATACACCCAAAATGGAATAAATTAACTTAATTAAAGACTTTATATATACCATATTATATAATATTATGGATAACAATAAATATAACTTCAAAATAATTTGATATACTCAAAGGTTCTGTTGTTCTCTTATCAAAGGCGTCATCATAATTTTTCTAGGAGGGAAACAACAAAGTTGTGGCTGAAAAGTGGAATTTAGGTAGATTTATTTAAATGCGCATTAGTTTTATTTTTGTAAAAACTACAAGCGTAAATAAAATAATATAAAATTGGTGTTAAAAAAACGTAAGCCTCGATAATTATTTTGTTTGTTTTATTTATCTTTCTTTGTAAAAATGTAACAATTACTTATAGCTTTGAGGTAAGAGGGTCGGTTATAAATATATCTCAATAGTTGCCATCAAAGTAATTTTAGTGCTTTGGTTCTCAGCTTTCTTCATCCAAGCGCTACGACGAAATACGTCTTTGTTTATTGAACTACTGAGGAAATTTAATTACTTATTTGCCTTCAAGCCTATAAAGTGTGACAACTTTTGTTTCATTTTTAGGAGGGTAACAAATTTGAGCTATATTAAAATGAGTTAACATTTTTATTCTTATCCCATTTTCAAAAAATTTTTAGTTATTTTTCGAAATTTTCTAATTTGAAACTGTAAATTAAAACCTAAAATTCCACAAGAATTTTTGCCTCATTTTAAAAACTCAATGGTGTTCACCTATACACTTCAGCCACGCTGACCACGCTTTGGTTAGAATGACCTTAGCATTTATGGGAAAGATCCACTCATTTAAAATAAGATTAGATTTCTGGTTAAAATTTCTTGAAACTCTATATGCAGGATGATATTGCGGAATTATACCTCTTAAAACAGCCTAAACTTAGTGACAAATTTCAATATTAATTAAATATGTGAGTAGGATATTGTGGTTGAAAACGTAAATTCTGGCATTCAATATTCAATAATAATAAAAAAGAAGAACGATTTCAAAATGTTTCTTAATAAAAATTTACGCACATGTAGGGCAAAGCCGGAAGATGCCCTAAAGTTAATTTTTCAGCGTACATTTCAGCATATAAAAACAAATTGACTTTTACTTTAGTTTTAAATATTGCTCATTTCTCTTCATATTCTTCTCATCTCTGAAAGCAAATAATGAATATTTTTCACTTTATATTACCGGCGCATTACACATGCTTCTTATTCATGTAGATGAGCTTCTGAAATGGTTTAAGAAATGGTAACCAAAAGTTAAATTCAAAGTTAAATAGCGGTGGTTAAACAATTACAAATATTGAACAATCAATCAAACTAAAACCTTTTTAGGCTTCCTTAAATGTAGACTAACTTTCGGAACCCTATTACTTAGGCTCCGCTGTCCATCTACCTGTCCGTTTTACAGCGGGTTGTATCTCATAAACCGCAATAGTAAGACAGCTGAAATATATAATATTGGAAAATTCCAAAATGGTGGCCTTGAGAATTACAATATTTATATACGGAAGCTAATTTATAATGCATTATTTTATTGTGTGCTGCATCAGCATTACATATACATTATATTAGATTAATTCTTAGTGTTATATCTTTTACGACAGCCCAGAGTCCATCGTTCGCAAGCTTGATTAGCACCCGACCGGTTTTTTCTGTCTAAAAAAGCATATTGTACAACTAGTGGCATTAAAAAAACTTCTATAAGACGATATATATAAATGTATAATAAATAATATTTGGTATGGTAAAATATAACACTCTCTAATGATAATGAAAGCTGTTCAATTGACTATTAAATTAGTGATTCTGATCTTTGGTAACTTCTGATTACTGTTCATAGATGACGTTCCTTATTACTCATAACAATTTCTTATACTCGAGCTAATTTCAATTTAAGATAATGAAATTTAATTATTTCATTCTATGATTAATTAAAAAATTTATAAAAGAACACAGTTATTCCAAAGTTTTAACTTTTCACTTTCGTCATGACTTCTTGCGATGTTTTTTATTTCCTTTCACATTAACGACTACTGAACAATGGGTGTTTGACTACAGCGACGCACTTGTTTCTTCTACTCAAATAATTTTAGTTTTTCAGAGTGGATAATACAGAAGAAGATTATCACACAACAAAGATAATTAATTGATATTACCTACTGATCAGACTTGATTTGATATAATTAACATGAATCACTTTGTTAAAATAATATTTTATTATTAACAATTACAAACAATTATTAATTATTATAATCAATATTAATTGGTACATCAGGTCATCTTTTAATTGCTAATTATTACATGACGGATTTAGTATAGTTGTTCATTCATTTCAATCTCCAAATAATATAATATACTTTCTTGTAACCTTACTGTAGGCTATATAGACCATAAGTTGATAACGAAGTGAACTTTTCATAACTCTTTTTGTCTGAATTTTCGGGGATTGATAATGCTAAATTTGGTCATGAAGAAATTTAAGCTTTTAAATAGGTTCGAGGGTCAATATTGTAAAAATCGAGTTTTTGGTTTTGCTTTTCTGTGGCGGTTGTTATTTGCCTGTCGTATATGTTAAAAGAAAGTTATCGACAATAGTTTAGGTAAGGTTATATTAACTGTACACGAGAAACACACTTAGGTCAAGCCCTTTGTGGTACCATAGATGCGTTTTTTTCCCCTTTACCCTGATTATTTTCCACTTTTATTTTAAGAGGGTACATATACCATGCACTACATCAATCCACCCCACAACTATTAATTAAATTAATTTTTATTATGACGGCGGAAATCGAACCCGTTACCCTAGGTATAGCGCGGACGGGATTTTTAACTCACTGAACTAATAGGCTTGACAATACAATACGTAAAAACAATGACAAAAAGTTTGTAAACATTTAATGGGTTGAAAAATCAGATTAATTTGAAAATTGCATTCCAACCCTTTTGAATTTGAAAAGTTGCCACTCTCTTTTACCGTACACAACAGTTGTCTAAAAACATAAAATTAAAAAACTGGATTCAATAAGATACTCGAGCCAAAGACAAAACTTTTATCAATCCTCAAGACAATAGGAACCATGAAAATTTCTCTTAATTATGAGCACATGGTCTAAAATGGATGGTATACATTCAAATACATAAATTAAATTAAACAAAATTTATTATAACAACGGAGAAAACATTAACTGTATTATCAGCAATATGAATTTACTAGTTTAGGTTGCTTATACTATTACATGTTATACAGAATGTCGCAAAATACCTCAAGTTAAAAATTTCTATTCGAATGCTAAAATTGATATACGAAATATACCATGGTATACTAACTTTAGTCCAATGTTTTTAACGCTTAAAAATATTGATACTATGAACAAAATTTTGGTATAGATGTTCAATTAATCAACTAATTAGTCCATTTACGGTTGTCTATCTATCTGTAATCTATCTGTCGTCTTTCTTTCGTCTGTATGTCGTCTGTCGTCTGTCCGTCTGTCATCACGATTTCTCAAAATAAAAAGAGATATCAAGCTGAAATTTTTAAAACGTGTTAGGGGGTAAAAAGTGGAAAGTAGGACCCATCTTGTAAGCCGTAAGAGAAAGATCCAAAGTGTGTTCCTTATAAAAAAATAAACAACTTTTGTTTGAAACATTTTTTCGTAAACATCACTGTTTACCCGTGGAAGCGTAAATTATGCGAAAACAAACGGTATTACATGGGAATATCAGTTATATATGTCTGACTTTTATGTATGTGTAATGTGACAGAGTAATCATCACTGTCTATACATGGTATTTCAACAATTAACTCAGTCAATTGTTTGTTTTCACTTGTTTTATAAATAGTATATTTTTGTTCTCTCCGCATAACGTCACTTCAAAGTAGGCGCTTTTCTACACTGGTGCAAATTTTCATTAAATTGACATATATTAAGAAAATCGCAAAAACCCATATTCACCCCTTTCAAACCTCATATCTATTTGCTTTCTTATCTGACAATTGAAACTGATTTCAGCTGCTTTGAAATAAATTTAAATTTGCGAATAATCTTACTGAAATCAGATAATGGATCGCTGATTTGTTGTTTAACTAACTCATTCCTCTCAATTTTCAGCCGTACTGAAACGATTTTCAAATAAGGCGCCTGGTAAGTTTTAAGAATCCCATTGTCAAATTTATGTTCTTCGAAATTTCATATATTTAAATCTTGGAACATTCTGTATATGTAAGACCAGAACTTTAATACATAGTATATAATGTACAACAAATTTTGGTTATATAATAAAATTTATGTTTGGTATTTTAGTTATTAATTAAAATTAATGTGACTATTTGTGTTTATTTTCTGAATATTTCTCTTTCTAACAGTATGTTGTCATTTTGTGGTTGTATTCTAAGAGAAGAAAAAAATGTGTAACTTATGGTTCTGAGAATCATAAATACTTCCTTAGATACCGACCAATCACTAGTTTTGATTTATCATCTGATTTATAATGTCACTCGTTTAAACAGCATGTTTAAATAGCAAGACTAACGTATTATATAGCCTTATCCTTCTCCTTTTGTTCACAATTTCTTTTTATACCATGCATATATGTAATATGCAAGGTATACTAGTCCCAAGTTTGTAACGCTTAAAAATATTGATGCTATGAACAAAATTTTGGTATAGGCGGTTATAAAATCACCTAAGTAGTCCATATTCAGTTGTCTGTCCGTCTGTCCGTCTGCCTGCCAACACGATAACTCAAAAACGAAAAAAGATATCAAACTGCAATTTTTACAGCGTACTCAGGACGTAAAAAGTGAGGTCAAGTTCGTAAATGAGCAACATAAGTCAAATGGGTCTTGACCTATGACCCATCTTGTAAACCGTTAGAGATAGAACAAAAGTTTAAATATAAAAAATCCTCCCAAATATTCTCCCATTTATTATTTCAATATCACTTTATTATTCCATATATTTATAGTTTTATCAATTTTTTGAAACAAAGTTACAAAGAAGACTTTCTCGCTAATTTAAAAAATCAAATGATTCAGACAAATCATCTCATATGTTTCACATCATAAAAGCAATCTTATTAAAATGTTACACTTTATCTTGTATATTATGAGTGCAGTACCTGCATAATTCAGGTTATAGGTTTTCTTTTAAGTAAAGATGAAATAACTTCTTGATATACGAACGACATTAAATTGAAACACTATTGAAACGATTGCTTGAATAAATATGTATGTATTTCTTTATATACAAACTTAAAGTATTTTATTGGGTACAGCTTACCGGTTGTTGCAGTGTTTATCAATCGTAGTTTGGTGTCATCATTATTGAAAATTTTTACTACAGCACATTAAACATTAAACAAGTAGCAGAAATTAAATAAATTCCCAATTATATAATGCCAAACTTCATTACGGAATAGAGGTCAAGATGACATTCGGCATTCTAGTTATTTTATTCCAATCCTTGCCTAAATACTTTGGGTCTTGTATACGGATTCAAGTCTTGGGTTTCATCTAGACGGAATAAATCTAAAAAAAATGGCAAGTACACATAAACTCGTAAAACATGTCCTAATTTCGAGTCGTTCGAGTTTTAAGGCGCACCAGACCCTACCTACAACTTGTTTAGCTAACATTCTTTTTTATGCGAAATATCAGTACGAGGGCCCCAAAATCTTCAAAACTTCTAGAGGTCGGCTAAATTTACATATTTGAAAAGAGTGACCCAAATTTAGTATAATTCCATACTTTTTTTTTTTAATTTGATATAATTTGTATGTGATAGAGTAAAATTCAAGTTTTTGGATTTTGACGACATTATAAAGTTAAATAAATCCATTTTTTTCATTATATACACACAGTTTATCCGATCTGAACGAAATATGTTTTAATACCCACTAATTTTGGGTCAAACTTTTTATTTTTAATGTTATGTATTAGCCAATATCGAAAGCAAAATATCAGTAAAAGGGCCCTACCATCTTCAAAGCTTTAAGAGGTTGGTTAAAATTGACCGCAAATTTGAAAATTATGATTATTAGTATGAAAATTGGTATAATTCCATGCTTGGTTTATCACAATTGGATATAATTTGGATGTGATTGAACAAAGTTCAATTTTTTCGATTTTGCTGACGTAATAAAGTTAAAAAATCAATTATCAAAAAACACTCAAATTTTATCCTATCAAAATGAAATTTTTCTTGAAACCCACTAACTTTGGGTCAAACTTTTCATGTTTTCTTTTGATGTTATCTTTAGCTAATATTCACCATTGTGCGAAATATCGGGAACAGGGCCTTAATATCTTCAAAACTTTGACAGGCAGATTAAATTTGTTAAATTTAAAAATTATGACCCAAATTGAGTATAATTCAATACTTGGACTATTAAAATTGGATATAATTTGGATGTTACAGAGCAAAATTCAATTTTTTGGATTTTGATGACGACAAACAGTCCAAAAAATTCAATTTTTTCCTAATACACCCAAACTTTATCCTATCTGAATGAAATTATTTTTAAACCCACAAATTTTTTGTCAATCTTTTCATTTTGATGTAATGTTTTTGCTAATATTTACCTTTGTGCGAAATATCGGTACCAGGACTCCACTATCTTCAAAAATTTTAGAGGTAGGTTAAATTTGACCAAAACTTTGAAAAATATGACCCAAAATTAATATAATTCCGTGCTTGATTTATTAAAATTATTACAATTTAGACATTAGCTGCAATTTTTAGCTCTCGATCTCATTCGAAAAGAGTTTCCGATGCAAGATTTGTACCGATCAAACAAACACTTTAAATGTCTTAAAAATTTAACAGTCATCCAATTTAAATCGTTTTCTTCTAATCTTTTTGTAATGGAATTATATCTAATTTTTATCTACGTCTATATATTTCATGCTTGTGTAATGCAATCGCCTTTAAGGATTCTAATATACTCTGTATATTAGTGATATCAAAGAGAAGAAGAAGAGATGACATGACGTTCGGTTGGACTTTCGTTATCATAAGTAGTAGTAAATTTTAAGCATCACCAATTCGTTTGACAAGAATTCTGAAACTTTACATATACTAATGGTGAAAGATATTTTTATTTTAAATAGACATGTTTTCAAATAGTATGTTGCAAGAAACATTATTTATCTATGGGCTATGTTTAAACTGGGTATCCCAAAATGGCAGAACCAAACAGAAACTATATATTTCTTACAAAATTATTAGACGGAAAGTATTTTTATGTTCTTCGATCTGATACACTCACTTTGAGCGATTAAGCCTCATTAATAATTTTAAGAATTTCTCGACAAATGTTAAGAAAACTTAAATTTTTATAAAGAGCAAAGTTATACGAAGTGTAGTTTGGAGTTTTAAAATTTTTCGGGTTAGTTTTAGAATATAAAGTTTTAATTTTATCTTAGAACATTGATCGTAAAGTTTCCTTTGTAAGTATTAAACCTCGTGAAAAACGGTGTACTGGTAAGTTATAGCAAGCTGAATTTTTTACAATTTGATGTTTTAAAAACGATAATAAACGAACTCTTTAATAGAAATTTTTATTGGGTTCACGATCTATTACGCTTACATCAAATAAGGAGTGGCTGTCCTAGGGTGGGCACATTTATACCATAGGATCCGTTGAGATATAGAAAAGAGAGGGTAACTCGTTTCTGATCACTACTCCATGAACCTTTTGGAGCTGTTTAAGGACAGCTGGAGCCTTTTTACGTTAAATAACTTGACATCGGAGAGGATCGTCAAAGAAATCCTGACTTAAATGAATTCATCTCTTCATGCGAAGAACTGAACAGTAAAAGAGAGAATGAGACATCGTTTCCTCCTCCACCCCACTGAAACAGCTCCTGCAATAATCGTGATGAACTTCCGGTCCAGACATTCAGTGTGCCTGCAACATAGCCAGTGCCCTTTAATAGCCCTTTGTATAGAGAGGCCCTAGGGAGCCATATAAGGACTCCTCTGAGCAGCTTGCAGTTTGCAAACGAAATTCCCAGGTGCCTATTGATGCTTGGATCCGAAAACCTTGTATCATTCCTGACAAGTTCGTGGGCTTCATTACTCAGTGGATTACCCGTGTATCCTGTTTACATTTATTTGTTCCAACAGCTCATTTTTCCTATCTATTTCGTTAGGTTATAAACAAAAATCTATATAATTTTATTTTATTGCCGAATTGGCGGGGTACTACTAATACTTTAATAATTAGTCCTAAAATTATTTAATATACTAAACTAAATTGTATATAAAATTAATATAATATTTTCTATAAATGTAAGTAATAACAGTAATTATTAAAATGTAAGTTAACTAGTTTAATTAAATCGAAATTATATATGTCTTATAAACTTCATTCCCATATTGTTATTGTTATTATTGTTATTGTTGTTGATTTATACATATATACGATAACTAAAGTATGGTATGCATTCATGTATGTAGCGTTGTATACTTTGTTATTCAAAATAACCACTAAAATTGTATTCAATCATGTAACTTAAGTAATTATGAATGGAATACACCCCAACGTTGCTACACCAATGTAGGTATTATTATTTGTAATAATGTTTCTTATGAAACTCAACTATGTATATAATAATGTATCAAATTCATGACGAGAAACGGGTTGAAAAATCAACAATCCAATTTATGCTGAATATAGGACACATATAACAGTAAATTAAGTTGAATCCAAGATTTTAACGCTGAAAAAAAGAAATAAAGCAGATGGTATATATGTTATATATAGATCACCTAATTAGTACATGAAACGGCTGAATGAAAATTTTACCTGTGGCTTATTTTGCTTTAAACAATTAAAATTTTACCTGTTGTTTAATTTTAGTAAATTGCTCTATTTTTAACCCATAGGTTGAACTTGCCTGTGTGTAGCTGTGTCTGTGGCAGCGAAGCTCTTAAACGAAAAGAGCGATGTAGATTTTTTATATTTATTCGAAAGGTTATTTGATCAAAGGTTATTGAAAGTGTTTTTATGTTTCAAGTTCGAGTTTAGAGTTTCGTACGCGATAGTAACTCGCTCGATAAATAAAATAAAATATAAAAATAACAATCGGAGCTGCAATGCCACAAACGAATCGATCAGACCTAATTTTATGCCAGAGATATCTTTAAATTTTTATTTTGATACAATAATTTATTTTATTTTTGAAGAAAAACTACGAATACTTGTCTCCAATCAATCCAACTATTATCAAAATAATTATTCAACTATTATATATCAAAAATCTCAGACTGTAGATCAAACAACGTGGTATGATGGCACTCAACAAACAATCTACACAGTGTGATGTTTCTTACAAAAGTCAGCAACATACAATACATTCTATCTACTAGCATCCAGCAGTAAATTTATAACATTTGAAACTTTATGACGTTTGAATGAATCAAGTTTATGTATTAAACAAAGTAAATGTGTTTACCTTTGTTTTAACCAATGTGATGGTGATGTTGGTTGAATGAAGGTGGTGGGTGAACTGACTTATAAGAAATCATACCGTACGGCGTGTAATTGACGTTCCAATTATCCAATTAATAGCATCCAATAATTAAAAAAGACAAAATACAGTAATAATGAAAAAAAAAGATAATCAGTCATGGGGACTGTTGATGCTCCACTTTGGCAGAATTTGTTGTTTTTATTGACGTTATGACCTAACCTGGCGAACAAAAGTTTGAACCCCTCCTTTGGATAATTCCAGCGCACGGGCCTGGCCCTCCGAAATTATTACTGTGCTCTTAGCGACTTTAACTTTTTCTTGCTGTATTATTCAAATTGATCCTGATCACTCTATACCAAATTTAAAGATGGTAATAATATTCTAAAAGATCCCAAAATGTATACTAAATTTTCTTCAGATGATTAACAAGAACCTTTTCTCGCGCTGCATGGTTTCAGCACAAAAATTTCAATTAAATTCGCTCGAAATAAATAACTTAAAATGTTTCAGCAATGGACAATTGCCACGTTGAATCTCAAATTGTCACGAAGGTTGACTGATACCTGAAAACCACCACACTTAGACTTTTATGATTGATGGAAAAAAAGACTTCCTTTACAATAAAGTATAGTTGATAGAAGCCGCATAAAAACTTTTGTTTAAGTAATTGTTGGTGTGATTAATTAAAATTAATGAAATATAATATTGTAATGGACGGGAACACTTATTTCCGGTAGATAAACGCATTAGTAGGTGCTTAATATTGTATCGGTAGTTATTTCTGCCGACGGTACACATTGTATTCGATCACAAGTTCTAGAGTAATTTCTCTTGTGTATTTTGTAAGGGTGGAGACTATAATAGACGCAGGCGAAATAATTGATTTATACCCAGAAGTAATTGATGTACTACATGCATCAATTTACTCATTTTACAAAATAATGAGAGACATTTCTTATGATACAATCGGTAATAACTACATTGCCAACGTGTATTCATTCAATAGCAATTGCAGATCTTTGAAGTTAGAACAGATAATGAACACAGTACGAAATTCAATGAAGCTTTCTTAAGTCGACTGTTATAGCTGTTTGATTGAACTAGTTAATTAACATAAAGAATAAACGTAAATTTCCGTGCAAAATTTTTAACTGGTGAAGCTTATTCATGAAACAAAAATGAAGACAAGGTAACTGAAATTTCACATGCACCCTTAGTTTTAATGACAATGTAAGTTAAGATAGGTGGCGTCCTGATTTTCTCATATATTTTATATATATTTAGAAGCTTTTTTTCTTAAATTATATATATATTTAGAAGCTTTTTGTTCTTAAATTAAAAGTTTTTATTAATAATACTTTTTAAAGGACAAGCTTTTATGAGTCATGCATACGCGACTATTTGTAAAAGCTTAAGGCGCTCAATATCAAGATTTAATCATAAAAGAAGAAGGAATGTGGAGTGTATAAGGCGCTCCCATTTATTTTTATACCATGTATATATGAAATATACATAGTATATTAAGTTTAGTCCCAAGTTTGTAACGCTTAAAAATACTGACGCTACGAAAAAAATTTTGGTATAGGTAAATCGATCCGAAATATCGTTTTTTTTCGAAAATTACTCAGCCAATCGCCAAATAAACTCAATTTTTGAATTTCTTGGGTCAAAATTACCTTATAAACTGAGTTTCATCAAATTCCGAAACAAATACTTTTTTACGATTTTTTCGAATTTTTCTAAGGGGTACCCCTTGAAAAAATTGCAAAAAATCGATACAAATTTATCGTCTCCAATTTCGATAAAACTCTTTATATAAGGTAATTTTGACCCAAAAAATACAAAAATCGGTTTCATTTAACGATTGGGCGAATAATTCTCGAGATAATACCGGAAATCGATCCGAAATATCGTTTTTTTCGAAAATTACTCAGCCAATCGCCAAATAAACTCGATTTTTGAATTTCTTGGGTCAAAATTACCTTATAAACTGAGTTTCATCAAATTCCGAAACAAATACTTTTTTACGATTTTTTCGAATTTTTCTAAGGGGTACCCCTTGAAAAAATTGCAAAAAATCGATACAAATTTATCGTCTCCAATTTCGATAAAACTCTTTATATAAGGTAATTTTGTCCCAAAAAATACAAAAATCGGTTTCATTTAACGATTGGGCGAATAATTCTCGAGATAATACCGGAAATCGATCCGAAATATCGTTTTTTTCGAAAATTACTCAGCCAATCGCCAAATAAACTCAATTTTTGAATTTCTTGGGTCAAAATTACCTTATAAACTGAGTTTCATCAAATTCCGAAACAAATACTTTTTTACGATTTTTTCGAATTTTTCTAAGGGGTACCCCTTGAAAAAATTGCAACAAATCGATACAAATTTATCGTATCCAATTTCGATAAAACTCTGTATATAAGGTAATTTTGACCCAAAAAATACAAAAATCGGTTTCTTTTAACGATTGGGCGAATAATTCTCGAGATAATACCGGAAATCGATCCGAAATATCGCCAAATAAACTCGATTTTTTAATTTCTTGCGTCAAAATTACCTTATAAACTGAGTTTCATCAAATTCCGAAACAAATACTTCTTTACGATTTTTTCGAATTTTTCTAAGGGGTACCCCTTGAAAAAATTGCAAAAAAACGATACAAATTTATCGTCTCCAATTTCGATAAAACTCTGTATATAAGGTAATTTTGTCCCAAAAAATACAAAAATCGGTTTCATTTAACGATTGGGCGAATAATTCTCGAGATAATACCGGAAATCGATCCGAAATATCGTTTTTTTTCGAAAATTACTCAGCCAATCGCCAAATAAACTCGATTTTTGAATTTCTTGGGTCAAAATTACCTTATAAACTGAGTTTCATCAAATTCCGAAACAAATACTTTTTTACGATTTTTTCGAATTTTTCTAAGGGGTACCCCTTGAAAAAATTGCAAAAAATCGATACAAATTTATCGTCTCCAATTTCGATAAAACTCTTTATATAAGGTAATTTTGTCCCAAAAAATACAAAAATCGGTTTCATTTAACGATTGGGCGAATAATTCTCGAGATAATACCGGAAATCGATCCGAAATATCGTTTTTTTCGAAAATTACTCAGCCAATCGCCAAATAAACTCAATTTTTGAATTTCTTGGGTCAAAATTACCTTATAAACTGAGTTTCATCAAATTCCGAAACAAATACTTTTTTACGATTTTTTCGAATTTTTCTAAGGGGTACCCCTTGAAAAAATTGCAACAAATCGATACAAATTTATCGTATCCAATTTCGATAAAACTCTGTATATAAGGTAATTTTGACCCAAAAAATACAAAAATCGGTTTCTTTTAACGATTGGGCGAATAATTCTCGAGATAATACCGGAAATCGATCCGAAATATCGCCAAATAAACTCGATTTTTTAATTTCTTGCGTCAAAATTACCTTATAAACTGAGTTTCATCAAATTCCGAAACAAATACTTCTTTACGATTTTTTCGAATTTTTCTAAGGAGTACCCCTTGAAAAAATTGCAAAAAAACGATACAAATTTATCGTCTCCAATTTCGATAAAACTCTGTATATAAGGTAATTTTGCCCCCAAAAATACAAAAATCGGTTTCTTTTAAGGATTGGGCGAATAATTTTCGAGATAATACCGGAAATCGATCCGAAATATCGTTTTTTTCTTGGATCAAAATTACCTTATAATTTTTTACGATTTTTTGGAATTTTTCTAAGGGGTCATAAGGTCATTTGGGTCTTTGCTGCGTAGGACCTATCTTGTAAACCGTTAGAGATAGAACAAAAATTTAAATGTAAAAAATGTTCCTTATAAAATATTAAACAACATTTTTTCGTAAACATCACTGTTTACCCGTGAGAGCACAAAATTGTATAGTATGTATGTTATGGTTACATCAGTTATAGTATCAGACAGAGTAATCAACACTGTCCATACATGGTATTTCGACAATTAACTCAGTCAATTGTTTGTTTTGTCTTGTTGATATTTTAAATTGAGCCTCAAGCAAAAAAGTCGTGTATAAGTAACTCATATAAACAATTATTTTCGATTTTTATGTACAATAAAGGCTTGTTCCTCAATGATTATTTTTAATTAAAATTTTTTACTTTATATTCTTATAATATGTATTGTTGCTCTGTTAACTTTAATGACATCCCAATAACCTAAACTAGACCATTATTAGATTAACAACAACAATATATGGATATAGATATATAGATGGATAGATGTGTGTACAAGAATATATAACAATATTATACTCGTATCAAAGTTATAGAAATTTTATTAGTTTATTTTATGACGATACGATGTTTTTATTTTTGATTATTGGGGAAATATAATTAATTTTTTGTTATTTCCTTTATATATTTTTATTTTTAGTATCTATATATACGTATTAGAGTTGGAGCTAGCTGGACAGGTATCATACAACAAAAATACTATCATTAATAATCTTGTTTTAACAGCCAATAAACTTTTTTGTTTTTATTTAATATATATCAAAGCGATAACTACGTTTAGCAGTTAGTTTTCTTTATTAACACACAATAAAAACCAATTATTTTGTTTGATACATTTAAATTGATCTATCTATAAATGACAAGTAAATTACTAATATGCTGTTGAAAATCATGCGTTCCTTTTAAGGACCTCGTACGTTTAACATTGGATTTTGTTTTAGTTAAAATATGTTGAAACTGTGAATACAAGTCAAAATTTTCCTCCTGATCAAAATTCCAAATAATTAGAACTCTCTACAACCATAGGCTTCGGAATTACAGCCCTTAAAATATCTTAAATCAAGTTTCATACCTCTACTTGATTAATTATATGAGATTATTGTAATTCAATACATACAATTTCAGGCATTTAATGTTTAAGTAAGGCCCTTAAAAGTTAAAGATTCACTCGCGTATTTTCACATGAATGGTGATCAGTTTTTACTAAAGGAGTAAGTTTTTATCAGCTGAATATACTTTAAAATTTAGATATTTTCTATTTAGAAATTACGTAGGTGTCTAAATGTAGCCCTTAAATTAATGATTTGAGATGGCTCTTGGCCTTAAATACATATATCGTATGGGCTATTTGATGGACGGTATTATACCGGAACCAATAGTTTTAGAGGGCTCCGACTATTTGGACATTTATTTAAAATGACAATATCGTCCTTTAGAGTTTCAAGAAATTTTAATCAAAAGTTAAATCGAATGTAATAAAATTTATTTTTGGATATATTACCAAAATTTTTAATTTTTTTTTTGTTGAAAAAAAAAATTATTGAAAAATATTTTGATTTTAGGTTTGATTTGTTTTTTTTTTCTTGCACTGATATTGTTAACACATCTGTGCACTACTAATTCTGAAAATTTAAAGTATTAATTTAAGAAGTCAGATACTTGTTTTATAGTTTAAAGAATTAATTATTATAGCTATTTTAACTCTATACTTTATGAATTATTTGTAATATTAGTTTAAAAAAGACATACTTCTGATCTAGTAGTCAACCCAATCTATGCGTTCATTACCCACAATTTAATTGGTCGGGATATTTTATTTGACATAAAATTAAAATAAAGCATAAAAACTTTCTTGTACTTACTTTAAATTATCTTTGTAAATATTTTACATCTGATTACTCACAACTGATATTTTTTAATTAACAATACAAATGGACAGATTGCAATGTTTTTGCATATGCTCAAAATTCATGGCAAGCTGAATCGATTCAAAAAGTTTTAGTTTCCTAGGTAACATGCATGTCGGACTTTGGGGTCGTTTTTATTTGTTGCACTTTTATTGGATTTACCTCCCAACCAGCAAATAAATCATAACGTGCGATAAGGAACATAATTCCAAAAAGTTCAATTTAATTACAAGAAATATGAAATATCTTGTAAGGTTTCATTTATAATCGATACACGACATGTGTTCTATGTTTACATCAATATTTCCTTTTTTACTATTAATTATAAAAAAAACAGCGTTATGGAGAAAATTTGATTTTGTTATTATAATAGAATGAGTGTTAATAACCTGTATGGTCGAAACAGAGGCCCACCTTCCAATAACATACTAAAAACAACTCCTTTAACACAATATTGATATCTAATCATAAAAGCGTCTTGAACATGTACAATTATACACACGCACACCATGTTTTTAGTTCAAGCTTAACTATTAGCTTGTAACAACTTATTACAAAAAAAATCGTGAGCCGCATAACACCATCACAAATGTCATATTTTCTGCTTATTAGACGATTTTGACACACTTTTATTATCTGGATATGATTTTCACCCATTTCAAAACATCGGATTGAATTGAAACTTCACACTTTTATCAAGGATCAATGACAATACAATAATTTAATAAGTTTGTCCAATTATCCGTGAGCCCAGGAACTTTGGAAAGGAAAAAATTATCATTTTCCGGATATAAAAATCATTAGGATGAAAAATTGACTTCATTTTCATGTTTCATTTTTTTTTTTGCATTTTGAATCATGGTTAAAGAATAAAAAACAAAAATAAATAAAACACGCTTTTGTAGCGAGCTCAGCTAAAAAGTAGAAAATAAATAATAGTTTTAAAAAACTTAAAAAATACGCTTTTGCAGCTAGCTGAACTTAAAAGTAGAAAATAATTTCTATTAGTTTAAAAAAAATAAAGTAATTAAGAAAAAAAATCATTTTATAGTAAAAAAGCGTGGGATGCTATTTATAGTTACTTTACTTTTACCAATATCTATCAATAACATATGTATAATAATTGAAATCTAGCACCCCACGTGTTTTTACGATAAAATAACTTTTCCTAATCACTCTATTTTTTTTTAACTTACAGAAATTATTTTTTACTCTTTAGTTCAGCTAGTTACCAAAGCGTCTTTTGATTACGATTTATTACATTTTTTTAAACTACGGTTAGTCTTGTCAAGTATTTAAATGATTGCATATTTAAAAAATAGTCCAGGAAGAGACTGTGAATTTGACACCACCAAAAAATACTTTCTTATTAACCTCAATTGACAAGCTAATTTTTAACCCTCTAATTTAATTCGGCAGAACTGTAGAGATTTGCAAAGTTTAAAAAAAAAGCGAAAAAACTTTATATTTCTATATATATTACAGGAGGAGTATACTGCAAATTCATAACTGGACACTATAAAAACACAATTTCTTGGTTCATATTTAACACACATATCAATTTCCAACTTTCTATCGCAATTTGAAGAGCTTTACGGGAAAGCAAAGCCGGAAATACGTGAAAAAAGGGGTCTCTTTGAATCTACCACTAATTGCTGAAATCAAACGTCACTTTTATAATACAACTCCGTAAACAGAAAAAAACAAACTCTAGAAAACAGTAAAAAAACAAACCAAAATTCCGCTCATTTTAAATAAAGATGGTCAGGTATTCTAAAAACGCCGCCCTGTTGATCTTCTATACGGCGCATTACTCTATATTTTCAGAGTAAATAGTTACTAAAAAAAATCTATACGGGTAATACCAACATCATATTATGTATGAGTTTAGTTGTAAAAAAAATCATAATTTTTTTAAATTATTCGATTTTGTTTGCTTTCTTTGTTAATAATAAATAAATTTTCATATACAAATGAAATTTAAATACGCGATACTTCCAATACATACTTAAATTCTCTTAAAGTGAAAGGGTTAAATTGAAAAATATGTATCTTAAATCGATTAATTATACCTTAAAATCGACCTCTTATTCGAAATATACTTTAAAATCGACCTCATCGCAAAGGAGTATTTATCCACCAGCCTTCATGGCCCAAATGGTCAGTTGTCTATACGTAGACTTGTAAAAGTTCATGGACCAAATAAAAGAGATTCCTAAACGAATACTTTTTTACATATAATTACAATATATAAAATGTTTCAAAGAAATACAATTTGAGAAAAACTTTTTAAGGTGTTTGTTTCCCTACAGTATTAAAGAAAAAGTTTTGGTTTATTACACGGTACATGCATATAAACCAAATACATGGTTTGTAGTCAATTAATGTGTTATTTTTAGCTTTACAGTACCACGCAGTTAAAAAAATATATAATATATTGTGTGCAAGTGCTGTTTATAAATTTTATAATATAGATATCTTTCTTCGATCATCAATACTCTAACTATAGGCATCTCTGTTCATCAAATGAAGGATCTAAATATTTTAGATAGGTTTTTATGACACTCTCCAGAGTTTTTGACATAGAAATATCCAATTAAAAAGGATAACCTATATGATTCATCATTTTTTCAGCCAACTTTGAATGATAAAATAATAATAAAAATGAATAGGAATTTACTGTCATTTTTGGAAACTTTGTTAACCAAAAAAAAGTATTTATAACGTTTTATTGAAATCCCTAGTATTATTAAATCCTTTCATACCTCCTTAAGCAGTCAATTATTTATTTTCTTCAAACATTAAAGACGTCGACTCAAAAAATATTGACTTATTATTAGAACATCAATAGCGTCGATTATGAGATTATTATACAACACCGATTCAAGTCTGATACAAATAATTGTGATTTTGAATTAAAATACTGTTTCTTGTACCTAAAATTGTTAATTTTTAGGTATAATTAACCATAATAGGCATAATTTCTTTAAATTTTTTCCCCAATGTAGAGATACAACCAGCTAAAAAAAAAGCATCGTGATATTATAAATCCTTTGCTTACTTTTAATTGGAAGTAAGAGCCAATAAAAAAGGCATATTGTATGTGGTTTACCTGTTTATATATACCTGTGTAAAAGACTACACGTTTTATACTCATCCCTTTAATAAGTTTTTAAATGAAAATTATAGTTATTTAGTTTTTATTAAATATTTTTCAGTTGTCACACCATTCCTCCCATAATATATATCGTTCCTACCCTAAAATCTCACTCCTGTATTCCTCTAAATAATACCCATACATATAAAACCAACCTCTTACTGAGGAATAGTGCTGTGAGAATGGTAGGATGGGTAAGGAGTTAGTGTTGAATTGCGTGTTAAATGTAATAAAATATTCTACTGATATACACATATGTACAGGATGATTTATTAAATAAACTTTTTAAGGATAATTAATAAGGGAACATTAAACATTTTGTGGGTTCGTTCACTAGTTTATTATTGTTTTGTAAATAACTAATATGTCGATGTCGTATGCTTTGTGAGCTATGTCTTCAAGTAGATAACATTTTATTTGCTAATTCATAATGAAAAATAACCTTACCCTAACGAGAAAAAGATCGAGAAGTGTCGTAGAATATTTCTTTCGTACCTTGGTATATTATAAATGCAGTGTTTACTATTTTTATTTACAAGATATTTTTCTGAAAATTTAAGGTATTCATTTTACTGGTCAAATACTGATTCTTTAAAGAATTTAATTTTATAGTTACTTTCAGTTATTACTGAATGAAATAATTGTAGTATTAGTTTAAATAAGACATGCTTCTGATTTAGTAGTCAACCCAATATGTGAGTACATTACGTTTGGTTTGATAAGGATATTTATTATGACATAATATAAAAATTGCATTGTACTTACTTTAAGTTATCTCGGTTATCTTTAACTTCTGATAACTTTCACAACAAAAATTTCTTAAATGATAATACATAAAATTTTGACAAAAAATACAAATTGACAGTTGTAAAAAGATTTTTGCATTTTCTAAAAATTCCTGGCAACTTGAATCGATTGAAAAAGTTTTAGTTTCGTATAGGTGACCTAAATGTCGGTTTTTCGTGTCTGTTGCAGTTTTTTTGGTTTCAACTACCAACCAGCAAACAAATATCGTGCCATAAGGAACATAGTTCAAATAGTTCCAATTACGAGGATACTGGCAAACGGAAAATTTAACAAGTCGTGCATGTGAATTCGACCCTTATGGTTGAAACTATTATCTTCCTTAACCTTTTTTGAGAGGGATACATTTGACAAAAGTATTTAAACCCAAACAATAGTTGGTTCAAAATAAATGCAGGTTTTTTTATAACTGCAAATTTTCAGCATCTTCTGCTCGTTTAACAAGTGCTTCTCAATTTGATGTAATTGTTTCAAATATTTAACAATCGATCAATCGAAAGTAGTAGGTTATGAAAGTATTCCGATCGGTTTAGGAACTATAACTTAATGAATTAAAAAAAAATCATTATTTAACATATTAATAATCATACTATATACAACAATTATATGAAGTTTTTATGTTGTGGCTACTACTATGTAAAGCAAAATTATGTGACATTGCACGTATATTTTTTACCCTACTACCACACCAACCAAACGGACGAACGAACATGTTTATAGCCTAAACTATTTCTATTTTTTTTAAATTAGTTTATGAAAATAAACTATACACTACTTTATACATATATTACATTATGCGAATAGAGGAAAGTTGTCCAAAACAACTAGCTGCGTGTTTAAATTATAGAATACATTAGCTTCCAATTCATGTGTTTGGTGGAAATTTTATTTTAGGCTGAAGAAATTCATAAGGTTTTCTGTTATACGGTACTACAGCAGATACTTAAACCAGGAGATTCATTGGACGGAAAAAGTGAGCGAGATTGTCCACTGACTGCAACTAATGTTGATATCAACGTTAAATTCAAATAGTTATCAAGGATAACCGAATAACGTAAGTTTCGAGCGTATTGCTTCGCTTTGTGAAAGTAGCCTATCTTCCTATCTCCTCTCTTTTCGCAACTGTTAGTTTAATTTTTTTTCTCTCGAAACTCTTTGCTTTTCTGCGCGTTGGTAATTTTAGGTTTAATTTGTTTTTTCGGTAATTTTTGCACGATTCTGTTTGCATATCTGTGCATTAATTTTTCTGAAAATTTAAAGTATTAATTTAAGAAGTCAAGTACTTGTTTTAAAAAAGACATACTTCTGATTTAGTAACCAACCCAATAAGTGCGTACATTACCCACAATTTAATTGATCATGATATTTAATATGAAAAAGCATAAAATTGTATAACTTCTGATAATTCACAAATAATTTTTTTGAATAAAAGAACATAAATTTTGGACAAAAATACAAATCGACAGATTGTAAAATATTTGGCATATTCTCAAAATTCATGGTAAGCTGAATTGATAAAAAAAGTTTTAGTTTCCTAGGTTACCTACATGTCGGATTATCGGGAATGTTGCATCTATTGTGGTTTTACCTCTCTACCAGCACACAAATCATAACGTGCGATAAGGAACATAGTTCGAAAACTCTGAGCAAATTTTCTTATAATACTCCTGTTTTAACGGAACTTGCCCTATACAGTAATACAACTTGTCTGCATATTTCAATAAAGCCGATTTTTGTATTTAGCCGCCCACATTTTGTGTTTTATACGAGTTTTCTTTGATTTTTAAAACCATAATTTATTTTTAGAACCTAAACATTTAAAATATTAAGGCAAATTGCTTTTCATTTATACTGAATTTGTTCGAATATTTTAAAACTTATTTTAAAGTTAATTTTCAAAATTCAATAAAAATCATTTAGTACACATTTCCTCTATGTTTTTGAAAGTATATAAAATGTATACAATATATTTAATACATGATATTTAATTCATTATAATATATTCGAGAATAATATATAAAAATTATAAATATACTGCGCATAGACAATAAAAATATATAAAAATTTTATACTGTATAAACTGTATGGTTTAGAAAATTGGGTTTATCTGAATTAAATAATTGACTATAGTTACAAGCCCTTAAAAGGTTTGTCAACTTTTGTAATGCCTTAATAAAAAAATAATAATATTTTAACATTAAAAAATAAAACACAGACAATAGATATTTTAAGCTCGAGAATTACGTGCAGAAAAAAGATTCATACAAAAGTTATAGCTGATATAATTCTCATTTATAATTCTCATTATTTTAAATGTGTGTCTGAAAGTGTGTTGTTTGAAAACGTTCTTTAAATCATACTTGTTTGGTTTCGACCCCAGAAAAAAAGAAGTACGATGCAAGCTCCTAAAAAGTTTATAAATGTAACAAATGGATTATTTTATATGTCTGTCTACAATTTTTATTGTCGACAAGCTTTGTATTGATAGAACGGTGATTATCTAATAATTGATACAATATTCTTGTAACAATACTTTTATTAATTTGTTCATTAAATACGTGATGCAATTGCTTTTCGATCAACAAACAATTTAATAAAAAATTCTTAGCGCAAGAGCTGCATTAGTTAAGCGAATTCAGTCAGAGATTGCATTAGAGAAATAATGCATTTCAAGAATTGTTATTTCAAAAACTAAGCGTTTAGAGAAAAAATTACAAGAGTAATTTTTGCTTAGAACTGATCTTAAATAAAAAATATTTTTCATTTTGAAAAACCTTTCCACTCCTTGTATTTCCGTCGATTTTTCTCTTTATCAAACTTGACCTTTCAAGTACCAAAACCCTTCTTGACAACAAATTTTATTCAAAACAGGGTCCGAAAATATCCGATATTTATTATAAATATCAAAATATCGGATATTTTTTATATATATCCGATATATATCCGATATATATCAAAATTTTGATATTTAAAAAAAACTAAAATGTTTTAAAGGTTTTATTTACTTAAGCGGAAACCTAATAGAGCTAAGTTAATTTTGACTAAAAATTTCAAAAGTATGGCCCAAATCTAGTAGGATTACATACTTGGTTTATCAAAATTGGATAAAATTTGGATGTGATAGAGCAAAATTAAATTTTTTGGATTCTGATGACGTCATAAAGTTCAAAAATTTGATTTTTTTGATAACACAGGCAATTGTTATCCGATCTTCTTGGAATTTTTTTTGAAACCCACTAATTTTGGGTCATTCTTTTCAGCTGTGATGTCAGTTTTTCGCTAGCTATCACATATGTGCCTAATTCCAGGACCAGACCTCCACAATCTTGAAACCTAATAGAGCTAGATTAATTTTGACCATAAATTTGAAAAATATGGCCCAAATTTAGTAGGATTACATACTTGGTTTATCAAAATTGGATAAAATTTGGATGTGATAGAGCAAAATTAAATTTTTTGGATTCTGATGACGTCATAAAGTTCAAAAATTCAATTTTTTTAATAACACAGGCAATTTTTATCCGATCTTATTGGAATTTTTTTTGAAACCCACTAATTTTGGGTCATTTTTTTCAGCTGTGATGTCAATTTTTCGCTAGCTATCACATATGTGCTTAATTCCGGAATCAGGCGTCCACATTCTTGAAATCTTATAGAGCTTGGGTAATTTTGATCATAAATTTGAAAATTATGGCCCAAATTTAGTAGGATTACATACTTGGTTTATCAAAATTGGATAAAATTTGGATGTGATAAAGCAAAATTAAATTTTTTGGATTCTGATGACGTCATAAAGTTTAAAAATTTGATTTTTTTGATAACACAGGCAATTGTTATCCGATCTTCTTGGAATTTTTTTTGAAACCCACTAATTTTGGGTCATTCTTTTCAGCTGTGATGTCAGTTTTTCACTAGCTATCACATATGTGCCTAATTCCAGGACCAGACCTCCACAATCTTGAAACCTAATAGAGCTAGATTAATTTTGACCATAAATTTGAAAAGTATGGCCCAAAAGTAGGATTACATACTTGGTTTATCAAAATTGGATAAAATTTGGATGTGATAGAGCAAAATTCAATTTTTTGGATTCTGATGACGTCATAAAGTTCAAAAATTCAATTTTTTTAATAACACAGGCAATTTTTATCCGATCTTATTGGAATTTTTTTTGAAACCCACTAATTTTGGGTCATTGTTTTCAGCTGTGATGTCAGTTTTTCGCTAGCTATCACATATGTGCTTAATTCCGGGACCAGGTCTCCACATTCTCGAAACCAGGGTTCGAAAATATCCGATAATTATTATAAAAATCAAAATATCGGATATTTTTGATATATATCCGATATATATCAAAATTTTGATATTTAAAAAAAACTAAAATGTTTTAAAGGTTTTATTTACTTAGGCGCTTCAAATCAGACAAATGAAACCAAAACATAAAATATTCTTCTAGATAAGGCAAAATCAATTAAAAACTTTAAAACAAAAAAACAATTTTATAAAATCAGTCAATGGTCATACCTACACTTAGGCAACATTACAAATAATAACTCTAGAGTATAATCAGTCTTTTAATTATCAAATCAGTCATCAGTCATTCGTAATAAACTGTTAATTATCAAAAAAAAAAAGAAAAAAAAAGTCGTTTCATAATTGTGCTTGGTTTGACTGCAAGGAAGATAAAGCTAGATCATCTACCGATTCTGAATCTTACTTAAACTTACTCTTTAGTAACGAACATTTTCTGACACGACACGATGGCATTGGAGTAGGTTTTAACTCTACTCCAATGCCATCAAAATTTGGGAAGTAGAAATACGGTAACAAACGCCAAAAATTACTAAATAATATTAAATTTTTTAAAATCATTTTTGTATTGATATATATCATAAAAATTCACGTGATATATATCGGATATATATCGGATATATATCATGATATATATCCATTGATATATATCCTCGAACCCTGATTCAAAACGAACTTAATTGCGACAACTAGAGAGTTTATAGAATTCCAAAATTCCATGAACAGTACAAAAGCAATAGCTCCATTTCTTTCGGCTAAATTCCCTAAAAATATATAAGATCAGCAAACATTAGTATTTTCGACTGTCTTATGTCTCTCGTTGATAGATTTAGGTAGTTATTTTAAAAGAACTACCAACGCCGGGATTTAAAAGAGCTGATATTTTTTATTAGAAAGAGAATTTATTATGTTTACGAAAAAATGTTTCAAACATAAGTTGTTTGTTTTGTTTTATATTGTAGACAATTTCGTTGTATTGGAAACCAATCTTCAACTCTTACGATTGCCTATATCAAAGGCAAAGACAAATTATAAGATAATCGAAAGGTTGTTAGATGCCAACCTATATTGAAGAAGCTGATAACAGCAATACAATCTCGACATTCGAACATAAAAAAAAAAAAACAGTTAAAAATCTTACTTTTATATATATATATATATATATATATATATATATATATATATATATATATATATATATATATATATATATATATATATATATATATATATATATATATATATATTGGAAGCTCTGGTGCTGGGTAAATCGTGGTGGGTTTTGCCGCGTTTTTTTATGGTGTCATTTGAAATGCCATAAATAAATTTATCATCATTATTATTCAAAATTTAATTTTCTTAAGGTAGTACGAGCGCCAAGGCAAGTTTAGTCTTTTGGTTGAAATTATTTGTACCTTACTTTCAACTTTGGTGATTAATTTTGTTCTAACTTCTTGTATGTAGACGAAAAATAAGAATAAAATTTGTCAATATCTGCCTTGGTTTTAGCAATATCGAAAGTAAAATAATAAAACAAAATTTTCAATGTTCGATATTTTGAAAATTACTCCAGATATCGAAAAATAATTCTTACTTTTCGTCTTATATTGTCAAATCATAACATAATTCACCATCAAAATTAAAAATATATATTTTTTAAATTTGTATCTCCACTACCGTGTTCATACAACCTTAATAAATCGGGCAAAACGGTTTTTTTTTCAATAATTTTTTTTTGAAAACTTTAACTTTGGTTCCTTTTTTTAATTTCCACCGTCTAGTTTTGGAGAAATCTATGAAAACATATCATCCAACTACCGTTTTCCCATAAGACCAATGTTAAATTTGCCTAATTTTGAAGACATTTATTTATTTAAATAACCGGGCCCTAAAATTTTCAAAATTGATTAGAACCTAGTCTAACTTCATAAAAAACATATCAAGCCTTTTATTAAAAATTTCACTGGCGCTTGTACATTCTTAAATTTTGTTCATTACTATTTTTTTATAAGCTGCAATTTTACATACTACCTCTTTTGTAACTTTTAAACTCCGAGTACCACTGCGTGAGATATTTAAATCGTTCCACAGAGATATTAATTTTTTTATGATCTTTTGAAAAGGGCTGTTTATAATAATTGTTTTGTTTAGTGGAGCTATTAGCTATCATAATTTGCTTAACTACACTGTTATTAACCTGATATAACAAAAAGCATAATAATATAAATGGCAATGAAATTCTACATATATGAAATAACATTTTGGTGTAGCTATTATGTAATATACCTAATTATATACCTTAATGTGATGACTGTTTTGTTAATGTATTTGACTTAAATTAATTGATGAAAATAAAATGAAATTGAGAGAGTAACCCAACATTACTAATGTGTTCATTTCAATTAATTATATCTTTTTCAAGAGATTTATACTTCTATATATCTTTAACTTTTAACAGATCTTTTAGAAAATCATATATCAAACACATTGTCATATGGTATTTGTTCTCGATTATATTGTTTTGGCTTTCTTTTGAAATTAAAAAGTGTGTTATAAGGCTGTATAACTATCGAGTTTCTGGAAATGTCTAGCAAAAATATGTATTTGTGCCCTTGGTTAAAAAAAAAGAAAGTCAGTCATGGAAGCTTTCAATGGAAGTGAAAATTTAAAACTTTGGAATAACTATCTTTTTATACTATGTATATATAAAATACTGATGCTACAAAATTTTTGTAAAGGTGTTCATGAAATCATATAATTAGTCCATTTCCGGTTGTCTGCCCGTCTCTCGTTCCATAATCACGATAACTCAAAAACGAAAAGAGAAATCAAGCTGAAATTTATAGAGTGCTTAGGGCGTAAAAAGTGGGGTAGAGTCCGTTAATAAGCAACATAGGTTAATTGGATCTTGGCTTCGTAGAACCCACCTTGCAAACCGTTAAAGATAGTGTTAAAAAACGTAAAAAAACTAAAGTTAATGTTAAACATCACTGTTTCGTAAACATCATATGTTTCGTAAACATCACTGTTTACCCACGAGGGCGCAAATTAGGTGCAAATTTTATAGTATGTATTATATAGGAATATCAGTTATGAATGTGTGGCTATCTAACATTGGATGTCTGCATTCCACATGTAAGAGCAAACTCTCACACATTTCAACTTTTAATGTCAAATACTAGTTATTCTTTAGTGTAATGTCATTTATAATAATAGTCTAAGATCCCAATTAGGATCGACCTTCACCCATCTGTTTACCGGATGAAAGTTATTTTTTATGAAATATAAAATGTTAACAAATATCCCTGCAATGGGTTGCCTATAAAAATGTGGTCCAGACTACTTTTAGTGAAAATATCAAGAGTAAAATTTTTAGAAATTTTTCACTGACTTGCATATCTTACGAATTTTGATCTACTCGAAAGTAAAAGCCATAAAGAATATGCAGCAGCTATGTTGTTTGCCTTTTTTCGTTCACTATTATCGCATTTATACAAGTTGAAAATAGTAATTACGTGCATCTGTTAATTCATTGACTCGCATATCTAAATAAAGATAATTTTGTTACAATTACGGTGGCATATGATTGGCCACAAAATATTGGTCAAAAATAATGTTTACAAGCTTTCCAAGTTTTGATATTTATATTAAAAATGGTCTGGACCATATTTTTTAAGGCAACCCGTTACAGGAATATTTGTTAATATTTTACATTTCATAAAAAATAACTTTCATTCGGTAAACAGATGGGTGAAGGTCGACCCTAATTCGGATCTTGTACTATAAATATTAACAATAATTTGAGCCACATTGTTGTTTTTTTTTATAATATATGCATTTATATGTGTTTATATTAATATTTAACATTAATAGTTCAACACACACATACATAATACATATACAGTAGCTATTATAATTTGTTGATAATAATATAATTTTGATTAAATAAAGTAATTCATTATATAAACACTTAACATTAATATTAAAAAATGAGCTTAATTAAACATAGTAATCGGTATTAATCAAATCGCGGTAATTATGATTTCAAGAAGGTAATGTTAGAAGGTAGCTTTCTCTAAAAATTAAAATATTTTTTACATGTTTACAGAAATAAAAATTTAAAAAAAATCATAATTCTATTATTTATTATGGAAATGTTTTCAGGGTCAGTCATATTTTTGACTTGAGAAAGAAGATTGGGAAATTCAAGCACATTGGCAACAAGGCATTAAAAAAATTTTAATATTTAGCCAAGGTTGGCTATTTGTTGTCTAGATTGGTAAGCTTAATTTTTTTGCTTTATTATTCTTAATATTTCTTATTCACATTTCTTATCATATTCTTAATATTTTAAGAATATTTCTCTAAATATTACCGCAAATTAGTTCATAACAGTTTTACGACCTTATGGTATGGTCCTACTACTAAAAGTTAAAATAATAAAGGCAATACATTCATTGTCAATCAAATTTCTCGTTATTCCTATTTATTTTCCCATATTTTAGTATGAAAATGAACCAGCATTATCTGTGAAGATGGTCCAACCTTGACAACAACCCGCATTGTTTCATAGAATCTTACCGCAGCGAAACGGGTTTTTTGAATATTGGATTAAATCACGCGCTTGGCATATTTGCCAAACACAAACTCCACTATACATTCACAATACATCCCATAATTAATCCTTTTTGTTTCGCTCATGTATGCAAATTGAAACTTTTCTTTAAACTTTTTAGATAACAGATTGGATTATCCACCTAGAACACTACTTATTGGCTGGTATTTGTTTTTGCCTTATTTCAGTTTTATCATAATATAAATATGTTAAGAAGATAAAGTTTGGAAAAACGCACCATGATGTACGTCGAATCAAGTAACCCCGGTACCACAGATACTTAAAAATGAGTGTTTAAATTATTTTCTTCTTTGTTATACTTTACCATGTGCAGGTTAGCAGAGTAAAGGTGAGAAAAAAGCATCAATCATCCTGGACAAAAACTAGCTGTTGAAGCTGTTACAAGGCTTAAAGCAATTAGGAGAAGTTTGTAAGAATTATATGTTAAAGAAAGTACTTTCAAGTAGATAAAATCAGTGAGGGTGATTCTAAGTAAATTAGGGTGTGATCTATGCTACATTTAGATATTGTACCATAATTTTTTATCAATTGATAAAAATAGTGCTATAAACAGAAAGTATTTCCATTGTGTTATCGTTTTTAAAAAATAATTGGATTCCTGATAATACACCATATCCTATAAGGATTATTTTCGTAGGATTATTTGCCAAATGTAGAAACTTTGGAAAAAGATGAAGACAACATTAGGTGCATATTACACATGTTTGAAAAAAAAACCTCAATTTCAGATTGCCTTATTTAACTAGTATTAAACAAAAATTATGTTAGAGTTTTGCTCTCATTATGGTATGAACTCGAGTTTGTGAGTTATAAGTGTGACATATAAACATAATCATATTATTATACGAGGAATTTAATAAAAATAAACAAATAAAAACAAGAGTTACAGAAAAAAAAGGAGAATAAAGAAAAATAAATCTGAAAATAATTAGCCGAATTAAATCTTGTCAAAGAAAATACATTCTACATATTCTATATTCAGTACAGAATGTGCCACAACTATTACCTACTCGTAAACTTTTAGTTTTTACTGTATGAATTAATTGTAGTATTAGTTTAAAAAAGACATACGTCTGATTTAGTAGTCAACCCAATATATGAGTACATTACGTTTGGTTTGATTAGGATATTTATTATGACAAAACATAAAAATTGCATTGTACTTACTTTAAATTATCTCTGTTTTCTTTAACTTCTAATAATTTTCACAAATCAATTTTTTTTTTTGATAAAACATAAACAAAAGATTTTTTGGACAGTCATAAAATGATTTTTGCATTTTCTAAAAACTCATGGCAACCTGAATCGAATGAAAAAGTTTTAGTTTCTTAGGTAAAATAGAGGAGTTTTTGGTGTCTGTTTGGCGTTAAATGACCCATAGAACCTATGGAAAATTGTACTTATTTCAAACAATATCATTTAACTGTTTCTGTGGAGGGGGAAGAGGGTATACAAAAATTGAACCAATAAGGTTTCTGGCAAGATTCATAATATTAATCTATAAACTTTTCTAAACAAGAATCAATTGACAAAATGCTTTACTCATATTTTGCACACTCAACCCCATCCAGTGCCTGCTCTCATCACTAGTTTATACATTCTGTAAATGTTTACGTATTTTATGTACATAATAAAAGTTTTTCAACCCAATTTAAAATCAAAATATATGTGAAATTGTAGTAATAATCATTATAAAAAGTGAATACTCAAGTACACCACTCATATTAAAGTTACCCTCTATAGCTATACCCAAACACATACTGTGTATGACTGACTGTATGTTATGTTGAGTTTTGTTGTGTTGTATTTATATTGTGTTGTTGGTTGGTATATTATAAAATAAAATAAAAAGAGAAAATTCTTCACATATATTACATGTTTGAATACCTTTATTTTTAAATATTATGTCGGGGAAAAAGTATATTATAAATTGTTCTCCTTTGTATAAATACTTATTTTCAAATTGTATAAATCGGATACTTTTGAAGTAGTGATAAATGTACGAGACTGTGGAAAAACCGTGTATCATATTATAAATGTTAAAATATTAAAAAGTGTTTGAGCGTGTTTTTTATTTTCAATCCATTTAAAAAAAATTAAACTCATTATTATAGAAACCACACTTCTTTAATCGATTGAGTATAATCGTTTGTATTATATTTCTTTAATTTTTCAAATATTTTCAATAGTCGCAGAAACGAAACACTAAAAATGATCAAAGTTTGGTAAGAAAGTAAAAATACGCAATTTACATAAATAATATGCATTTTTTAATTGCATTTTAAATTAGCCGTAAATATAGTAAATTCACAATTCGGTTAATAATGATGAAAATGATTGCAAACTTGTTACTCATTAGTTATTAGAGTTGCTGAACACGAATATCGCGTCAGAATTGGTCTCCGAGGTATCTAGTGTCCAGGGTAAACGGTATTCCCAGATTTCGTTATAGTTATATAACCGGTCGTTACTCAGTGGTTTTTGGGTCTCTGAACACGAGTATTGCGACATAATTGATCTCTGAGGTACCTGGTGCCCGATTCTGTTTCGAAATTCGTGTTCGGCGGCCCCAAAAACCCCCGTGTAACGAGTTTGGACCGATTATATAACGAATTTCCCGAAAACTTGGGACACCGTTTAACAAGTTTGGAATCATTTTCATTACCATCATTAACCTTATTGTGAATTACGGTTAATTTAAAATTCAATTATAAAATGCACATTATTTATGCAAAGTGCATATTTTTAATTTCTTATAAATCAATTTAGGTCACAAAATGTCCCGACGCTCTTAATAATGGAATGGCGAAAACCGTATCGTTTCCGTGACTACAACCGATTGAGCTGAAATTTTGTATACACTTTAAGTTTGAATTGTTTTAGTCTTAAATTAAAAATTTAATAAAAAATACATTTTAAATAAAGCACAAACTTTTATTGTACTAAAACATAAAATAATCTTTACACTTATTACACTCATACATGACTATTCGTAAAAGCTTGAGACATTCGTAGTAAACTTTTTTCCACAAAACTATAAAAATTAAGTCTTGTTAACACGCTTATATTACCTTCACCTGTATGTATGTTTGTATGTAACTCTCTAAAATCATACCCATGCATAGGACATCATCAGTTATATACATTTATTATACTACCAACCATACCATACATATATACTTAGAACAAGCAACAAGCGTGTTTTTTTTAAATATTTTCTTATTAATATTTGTTAGATCGAAAAACGCCAAAGAACTTTTCTTTTTATAATTCAGTAAAAGATTCATATAGTTTCTGTTTGACCCGGTTTTTTCAGGCACCCTGTATATTATCAAAATTCGATCACGTAGGAACACTCAATATATAGTTTGTACCGCCGTCTCGTCAACTTTTTTTTTGAAATCAATTTAGACATAAACAGTGATTATATGACAATGTAGTAAATGAGTGATATATTAGTTTGTATGAGCTTTTAGCATGTAATCAATTTATTTACATACATTTTTAACAGAATTAATTTATATTTTATAGCGTTTTAGCATTATTAATGAGTTTTAATAAACTAACTGTAACTACAACAAACTATCATATATTTTGTTGATATCATGTTAGGTATAGATAGGTATATACTAAAACTACAACTTTACTAGTATAGGTACCGAAGTTTATTAGATTTTGTAATCATGATTGGAAAATAAACAAAAAAAAGTACATTAATAAATAAACTTTTTATACCAAAAGAAGAAGAATATCACTTAATAGTATCTATAGCCTTAATTTGTAAGGAAAACTTACTTTCAAAAGTGGGGAGAAAATTATACTTTAAATGAAATACATTTACTGGAAAAACAATATATAACATTTGCAAGAAAATATGTTCTTAACAGTAATCTTAATAGTTCAATACTGAATTCAAAAAACTACTATTTGATTGCTTAAAAAGTTGAAATGTATTGCTATTGCTATACTCTATTTTTAAGCAGCCTGTCATTTACAAGTATGAAGTTTTTTGGAACTATGTTCCTTATCGCACGTTATCATTCGGATTTGTTTGCTGGTTCGGAGACCGGAACCGAATATTTTCACCTAGGTTACCTAAGAAACTGAAATTTTTTATACGATTCAGGATGCCATGATTTATAAGACTATGCAGAAATTTGATAATTCAATGTCAATATTTTTATAATTCAATGTTGTCAATTTGTATTTTTTGTCAAAATTTTATGTTTTTCCATTTACAAAAATGTAGAAGTGAGGGATATCAGTCAGTTATCAGTGGAAGTTAGTTATCAGAAGTTAAAGATAATAGAGATAATTTAAAGTGCAAGGAAATTTCATGACATGTCATAATAAATATCCTGATCAAACCAAATGTACCTACCAACATATTAAGTTGACTACTAAATCAGAAGTATGTCTTTTTTAAACTGATATTACAATTACTTGAAACAGTAAAAAAGTAGCTTAAATTAAAGTCTTAAAAGAATAAAACAGGTATTATTATAGTATAAATTAATACCTTAAATTTTCAGAAAAATATCTTGTAAATAAAAAATTAAGCGCTACATTTATAATGTACAAAGATACGATAGAAACATAGTTACTGCCGGGTATCCCACGACAACTCTCGTTCTTTTTTCTCATTATGTATTGTTTGAAAAGCACTGGTTACTTTTTTTTTAATGTTCTATTTTTCATTTAAAAACGCTGGCGGGTTTTGCCGAAATCAGAATATTTTTACGAACAGAATTCCCGAATGATGAGTCGCCTGCCAACAAACCCAGAAACTTCAGTTCTTATATATATAAGAAATTATATATATACAGAATGTTCGATTTACATCTAGGCATATAAATATCACGAGTATGACAGAGTACATGCGCAAAGCAATGCATCTAAGTAGGAGATATTATAGGTGTTATATGAAAATGCAAAAGTGACTTGAGTGACTTGTATCGTGCCTTATTTCTGTTGTAGTTCATCTATTCAACTAAGAAACTCCCACTCTCCAATCGTCTTACAACTATCTAAACGCATATCGAAGCTTCAACACATGTATATAATATCTCTCACTTTTATGCTTTGCTTAACGCATGTATACTGTCATATTCGTGATATTTATATGCCTAGATGTAAATCGAATATTCTGTATATATATATAAATAAAATGTTCAATTGATAAGCACTAAGAGCGAGAACAAACAGTTTTTAATATTTCTATAGAATTTTACCTGGTCAAGGCACATACGCAGGTCAGGGCCCAATTGATTAATTAGTTTTTATAAATTCTACACATACCCTAAAGATGCTAATATCTAGTTTTTAATTGTGCGTACTTCTCATCGGAAACATGTATATTATATGAATTTTTAGGATAATTAATATTACATATATACACGTACGCTACTGCATTTTAATTATAAATCCCAATGAATATCACAAATTATCCAGATAGTTAGCTATAAATAATAAAAAATTATTAATTTGTAATAATGATTTTTAAATTGGAAAAAAAACTATTTTGTATGATTCGACAACATATAATTGACATATGAACATTGACTACACCGGAGGCAATAAATATTGCATTTAATAATATAATATTACTAGCTTTAACCCGCTAGCATCGATCGCGATAATGATTCTAAATGATGAGTATTAATTCATTTAGTGACGCATTAATTTCATTTAGAGGACATACGTTGGCCCCACTTATCCCCTTTATATATCGCTCGCAATGTACAAATCCACTACATACTTTATTAAACCAATTGAAAAAGTCAGGAAACAGTCTACAATGTAAAAAAGGCAAATCAATTTGGTGAAAATCAATTGACTTATAGTATAACATTTTTTCTCCACTTTATCACAGAAAATTTATACAAATGTGTATGCCAAAGCCGTCACAAAGGTTGAACACTAAATTTTGGAAGTGTGCCGATGCTGAGTTTACGAAAAAAGATTTTCGAATAAAAGCTGTTGACATTTTTCAGAGCAACATCTTTTTTTTCAAAGTTTTTGTCGAAAACATAACGGGTTATTAAAAACATCGGAGTTTTCATTGTGGTATATCATGGCATTTTTATTTAAGTGAAATTTACAAAATTTGAAAAACCCCCGAGAAATTTTTCTGCTACGGATCACTAAATCGCACTTTAAACATAGCTAAGAGCACTCTCCTATAAATTATCTTTCAAACGAAACAAAAAAAATCAAAATCGCTTCATCCGTTTAGGCGATGCAATGCCACAGACAAACAGACACGCACACACATAGCGATCAAACTTTTAACACCCCTTATTTTGATTCGGGGGCTAAAAACAGCATTGCTTTTACCTCAAAGAGGTCTCTATTAACATAAATCAATTTTAAATAAAAAAGAACCTACATGTAAAAAAAAAACAAATTGATAAAGATTTAGAATTTCATTTTAATTTCAAAATATCAAGAAAATTATAGGTCAAAATTGTTATTTTTTCTAAAAAAAGATTATTCTTCCAAGCACTAAAACTATTTTAGAGGGCGCCGACCTTTACAGGTAAAAATGTCTAGCCTCTAATGTTAGCCACCTTTCATAAATCGAAAACATGGTGGATGAATGTTCTTGGACTGCTCAAACGAAATATGATTGTTTCCAAAATTCCTATCATTCCTATTTTATCCAAAAATGGTGTTACACAGTTTCGAAACAACGACGACGAACTTTTTTTAATGTCTTGCGCGAAATATCTCTGTACTTTTCTCACCATTTTTTAGATGAAAAAGTTAATCGAATAAAACTTTGTGACAAAAAAGATTATTGCTATTACAACAAATTAATTTCTCATTATTTTAATTTTTATTACATAAGAAAACCAAAAGTAAAAGAGAGACAAAGTTGACACCATCCATATTTGAACTTTGAATATAAGTGTAGGATTTTTCTCTCTTGGTATGTTTTTATGTAATTTAACTAAGTAAAAGTTGATATAAAGATAAGCATACAAAACGTAACTTCAATTTAAGATAAGAATTAACGTTTAATACCTAAAGTCAACTAGACTACTTATATACACACATAAATATTGAGTGTACGGAAATCAACCCAACAAACTTTTTGTTTTACCATTGGTGATTAAGTATTTTGTGTTTCAAGAGTTAACGAAATTGTTTCCTTTTACTTCTTTGTACAAAAAAAAGAAAGATTGAAATGAAGAAAATTTTAGTTTTTTCAACAGAGAAAATTGCATGTGTTTTTATTTTATTTTATTTCGAAAGATTACTGAAAATTATTAAGAAAAATTTAATTGATTTTTCATGTAATTTTACAATTGTAAATGGTTTTTCTAAACTTTAAATTCATACGGCAATGACGTCAACACCTCCTTTTCGTAACGCCATCGCACGGAGATAAAATAACATGAATGATGATAAATGGTGCGTTTCTCAGCTGGCTTTGACTCGCTCGAGGACTTCGGTCGGTATCTCATTAATAACTTCAGTAATGTTGGCTTACAATGCCTCAATAGTAGCTGGTTTATCCACAAAACATTAGTAGCTGGTTTATCCACAAAACATTTAGACTTTACATGACGCCACAAATAAAAGTCCAAAAGTGTGATATCACACGAACTTGGAGGCCAATCAACCGGTCAGAGTCGAGAGATATATTGCTCACCGAAACAACTACACAGTAAATCCATTGTTTCACGGGCTGTATGACATGTACCGCCGTCTTTGCGTAAGATCTTTGCGTAAAATCGCCTAAGTAGTGCCATCAGATAGGCCAAGTTTTTGATATCGGCGCCGAATCGATTCTTCTTCGACAAAACTCTCATTTACAGCTGCAATATTCTCTACAGTTCAGGCTGTACGTGGTCCAATCGGTCGACTATTATCTATTAATGTTAAATTATTCTCGAGTTTGCCGATGGTACGCCGAATAGTGCGTTCGGTAGGACGATTATGTACGCCATAAATTGGCCTGAGCGCTCGATAAACACTTTTCACAGAGCGTCCATTTTCGTAATATAATTGTACGATTTGTAAACGTTCTTGAGGAGTAAGTCTTTCCATGATGAAATGACAATGAAAACTAGATAATATTATGTATTTAGTTTGACATTAGTCACGCGTGACTTGTCAATAAAACCCTATTGGAAAAACTACCTCCAATTTGATCACACAATAGATAGGATATACAGAACTTGATGCAGATACACTCAATATTTTCTAAACAACACAGAAAGAATAAGAAGAGACATTTTCCTATATACCATAATACAAAAAAAAAATACAAAGGAAAAAGTTTTTTGTCAACCCTTATATAGAAATTATGAAACTTTTTTTCTTGTTGTAGTAGTAGATACCAGATATTTTCATTAAAAAAAATAAGTCATATTTAAAATTAAATTTTTATTGTATACATAATGAATTAAATTTGGTTCATGTTACGTTCATAGCGTCGAGAGTCATTGTCAACGTTTTTATAACAAGGCATCATAACTAAATACACAAAAACATTGTTTTTTATTTATATCCGACAGACAGACAACATATACAAGTTACTGAAATTTATGAGAATATTCATTTTTAAATAAAAATATATTCTTTTTTTTTTTTAATTATTCTTTTATGTTGACAATTTGTCTTCCATTCCACAATATTGTCAATACAGATATGGTGTTATTAAATATCTATTTTGCAATAAATTTCATTTTTAGAGCTGAGAATTTTAATATTTATTTTATTAATTGTTTTATTTGTTTAATAATCCACAAACAACAGAGATCCGTAAGGTATAAATTTGTTAAAAGCTCGGAATTCAAGGATAGTCAATGAATCTTTATAAAAAATATTCGACTACATTGTTTAATGCTTACTTAAAGAAGGGGTTGGGGGCCATCTCTTCTTGGGGGTGGAAAATTTTGTTTAAATCGATAGAAAAATGAATTTTAAGCAAAAAAGTCTTTTAAGTATTTTTCGAAAAGCCAATACTTTCCGAGTTATGGGAAGAGGGGTGCCTTTACCCCCTGAACAGGATCGCACAATTTTTTTTAAAACTTTTTAATGTCCACTTTTAACAAGGCAGTCGAACAGTTTTTATAAAGATTCATTGACTATCCCTTGATTCCGAGGTAAAAATCTAACGGCTCTCCACTAAAATATATTTAGTTAAAACGTAATTTGTATGGTCTGATAATATATTTACATTTTATTTACATAAATTGAAATATAGAAGAAATAATAACTTTATTTTGGAGACAAGTATAATCATTTGTACATTCATATTTTAAATATGTAAGGGAGAGTAATCTATCGCGTACCGATGCTTTAATTGTTTCCCGCAGTTTTCTTATAGCTGGTGGGTTGTATGCGGAATACGATCAATCCATAAATTAAAAAATAAATCGGTAATAAAAACAAAAAATTGCAGTTTTAGGATAAAATAGTCTGCGGCTGAATTGTCAAAGGGTGAAGAAAAATATATAAACATTAAATAAAAAATACAAATATATATTAGCATTTATATAAAAATAAGAACATTTAGAGCTTAGAAGCTTAAGTGTCTATTTAAATATAATATTTCCTATTTACAAAATTTGTATGCACTAGTTTCTTTATTGAAATATAAAATATACTTTAATTATCCCGTAAATATCAGATGAATTTAGTTTTTCGAAGGTATGCAAGTGATTTAAATTATGATCACTAAATCTTATATTACAAGAATATCATAAACTTAAGGATGTTCCCTCGCCAGTAATAGAAAAAAATAAATGAGTAGATAATGATCCGAATTTTTAGTATGTTATAGTTAACGAAATATATTATTGTATAAAACAAAAATTTGGGTATCTTACCGATCAATTAAGAGAGTTTTTATTAATTGATCGGTAAGATACCCAAATTTTTGTTTTATACAATAATATATTTCGTTAACTATAACATACTAAAAATTCGGATTCTTATCTACTAATTTATTTTTTCTATTATTGCCGAGGGAACATCCTTAAAATAAAAGTTAACCGGTCAAGTGGCCGAGCTTTCTAAGACGTCTTAACGTGCTAAGATCACAGGCTGGGAGGTTGCGAGTTCTAACCCAGGCAGCAGCACTGTAAACAAATAAATTTAATGGGCGGTAAATTGATCACACTGTCGTCGTTTGGAAAAAAACGATGTAACCGATTCCATCCACATCATAAAATGTATTTGTATATATTCGAATATAGTTGAAATATATAAAGATTAAAAATAATGATTTGGGTGTCCTCTGTTAGAGACCCATTTGTCTGGGGAACGGAGGTAAAATCAAATTATTATTATTAATTTAAAAGTTTCTCTTAACTTATGTATTTAGCTTAAACAATTTTCAAGATGTACTACCCATTATTAATTGTGAGCTCATAAAAATGCGAAATTCTATAACTTTTTGTATCTGCCATTTGGAGGGCTGAGAAGGGTAGGTTTGAAATGAAGTTTAGATCGTGACTCGGTTATTGAAATTATTATATAATTTATTTATTAAGTCAAATTTTTGATTATTTGTTTTTACTTGTCTTATTTATTATATATATATTTCGAGTGCATAGATGTTAATCACTGTATTCCTACTAAACGGAAGGACCGACTTTGATGAAATTTTTGTGTGTGTTCAAGTGGATTCGATGTTGGTTTAGTTTTATCATTCGATCCACTTCAATTGTTTTTGAGGGCATCAAAAAAATTAAATTTCATTAAATGGTGGGAGCGCATATAAATCATATATTTTATTATATTACAAATTACTATTATATGTATTTTTAATAGTATTGAGGCGTTATTTATTATTAAAATTACATTATTATAACAATTTTCTATGTACTATGTATTTTAATAATATTGAGGTATAATTTATTAGTATTCAGGTATTAATCATAGCTAAATGCGAGCATAGCGAGCTCCACTACCAAAGGCTACAGCCAGGTCAAAGGCCGAAAGTCAAACCGTGGCCTGTCCAATAGAGAGGAGTAATATTTTGGTCTAACGAGATGGCTTGAACGGGCGGATAGAATGGAGTAGGTTTAGCGAAATTAGTTAAGTGGGATGGGTTAAGCGGATGGGTTCGGCGGACAGGCTAAGGATAGCATAGATATTAATGAATTGTAACTACGTTTCCACAGGGCAACGTCTGTCGGGTCCTCTAGTATGTTCTATATTTGCACTCCATTTTCAACCTTTTCGGCATCAGTAATTTCCTGTCATTTTTTCGGGTCTTGTTTTAACATTAAATTTCTTTTAGCAAAGTACTCTCCAAATGACAACAACAACAAAATCATAGAAATTTAGCATCCTTATGTCGTTACGTCCAGTACATTAAGACAAAATAGATGAACATTTATCGCTTAACAAATTTTATGAAAAAACGTATAGATGTACAATATATTTATTGATGAATTTTCCTATTTGATATAATATATCAGATCCTAAATTATTATCCACTATCCATACAACGGATTTACAGAATATAAATCAAGTTTATTCAATTATGAAAAATTAACAGACCATAACACAACAAATCGAATGATCTGAACACACATTTTTGATTGTTGTGTATCATCGTCAAAATTGTTTTTTTGTTTATTATACAATTCGATCAATTTCCATCAAATCTAATATCATATCAATATTTCAATCAATATCCTGTGTTCTCTTTTAGTGTAATGTATAAATAGTCCGTATTTTATCGTTTTATATGACATTTATAGTCATAAAAAGTTGTTATTCCATGAATATAATATATACATTATAATATATACTGTATATCCTGCATTGTTTTTGTAACGCGTGCCATTTTTATTCTTTTGTTTGGAAAAAATAGCTTTTTATTTCGAAATCTGTAAAAGATTTTTAATTAATTTACCAGCTCGAAATACAGGGTGTTCAACAGTTTGTCCAAAATAACAGATATCATTACTTTTAACCTTTGTTTTATTTTAAACTACATCCATATATACAATTAACTTTAAGATATGGGTGGAGTCGATTACTTTTTTCTTGTCCGACGACAGTCTGATCAATTTACCGCCCCCATTAATTATAATTATAATTGATCACACTGCCACTGCCAGTATTCGTACGCGCAACCTCCCAGTCAGAAGCCCAAACGAGTAAAATCTATTGCACTATAACTAACACGGCCATTGAGTCGGTAATAATAATAATTATATAAATTATAATATTACACACGTTTTACGTTCTTCCAATGCTAATCTCCCACATTTGTGATAACATCTCATCAAGTGATAACATCTTTTTGGACAAAATATCTACCATTTACGTAGAAAAATCTTATTGAATAACCCTGTAAATCAATGCATTTTTAAAATAGAAGTTATTCAACCATTATATATTACCATTTTTTGGGTATAATATGAAGTACAAAGCTACTGTAAATTTTTTGAAATAATTTGCAACATAGAGCAAGGATTGTATTTCGAAAAGTCGCTATGTAAGTTCTAAGTCCGACAAATTTTGAATTGCTTGTTTTAGCAAATAATTAACGTTTGGGCACTGTTTATTTTAATCCAACATTCAACAGAGCAGGGTTTTCTCAAGTGCTTTGAAATTTGAAATTTACAATTGTTGAAATAACTATTTCACAATCTTTGAAAATACATTTCAACATTTTTTACTCGGTGTTGGGAATGTTTCTTATAAAAAAAATAAACTACTTTTGTTTGAAACACATTTTTTCGTAAACATCACTGTTTGCCCTTGAGGGTGAAAATTAGGTGAGAGCATTATACACGCGTTATATTTGTATGTGTTTGTTAATTAACATTTGCTCTGAGAAAGTGAGAAGAAAGATACTCCTAGCCCTTTGTGAGTAAGAGTGACTATCTTTTTTTACTTACATGACGTAAAAAGGAAACGTTTGCGTTATCAACACTGTCTATAGATAGTATTTCAACAATTAACTGAATGAATTGTTTGCTTTCACTTGTTTCAATCGAATTTTACAACTTCTGAAATTTTCCACGATATTATGAGCACTATTTAAATACAATAAGTTCTTCATTAATAGAACTTCTTAAAATGAAAAGATAGTGTAATATAAAGAGTTATCTGTAATCTTGAACAAAGTTAGTGCATACTTTATCGATATACACACATCAATGCGAGAAACCCAGCATTATTTCAAATTTAGCAGGTCTGGCTCTTGATGTAAAACAGTGATCTGTATATATAAAAATAAATTGCTGTGCGTTAGTCTCGCTAAAACTCAAAAACGGCTGGACCGATTTTGATGATATTTTGTGTGTGTGTTCAAGGGGATTCGAGGATGGTTTAGATTCACCATTAGGTCCGCTACAATTGTTTTTGAGGGTTCCGCACCAAAGAAACTAAATTTCATTAAATGGTGGGAGCGCATATAACTAATATATTTCATTATTATTGCGACTTACTGTATACTATGCATTTTTATTAGTATTGAGGTGTTGTTTAATATTAAAATTACTTTTTTATTACAACTAACTATGTACTATGCATTTTTAGCAGCAAGCTCTACTACTAAAGGCTCCAGCTAGGCCGAAGGCTGATGGGTTGGGGTTTAGCGGGATAGAAAAGAGGTAAAAGATATGAGTAAAATTTGGGTTTAGTTGGCCTGTTGGGATGAGCTAACGGGTGGGCTTAGCGGGCATAGCGGGCAGCTAAACATAGTATAGATATTAATGAATTGAAGTTACGTTTATACAGGACAACGTCTGTCGGGTCCGCTAGTTCAATATAAAAATATTTGTTACTTTTCCGTAATTTCAAGATATTTTTATTACATTTTCAACATATTTGATACAATATACCAACAGTAGAATGAATATAAGCTATTATATTATATGTGTTTAAATTATATATCCAATGAATAATAGGTGGATACTTAACATTTCAAGGAACTATTAAGTATATAGGTATCTGTACAATACATTCACTTACTGACTTTTAACATAATGACAAAGTCACCACCGAAATGCTACCAAACACAAATACAAAAACATTCACGTTGTATATAAGAAGTTCAGTATACGACGGAGATATTTCGCTGAAAATTAACTAGTGATTCTAAATTCCTTTTGCTAATACTATCGAATGATAAATAGTACAGGCTATTTATGTAAATTCGGGTCCGGAATTAAGCACACAAGTGATAGCCAGCAAAAAACTAAGATCACTGCTGAATAGTTTTCCACAAAATTAGTGGGTTTAAAAAAATTCGAATAATAACGGATCAAATTGGCCTGTGTTACCAAAATAAACGAATTTTTTAACTTAAACCAAGTTCTATCCAAAATTGATAAATCAAGTATTCGTTGTGTGCGTAGTCATGGTAGGGACAATAAAATCGATGCCAGCGCTTCCAGTGAAAAATTTTGGCGATAAAGTAGGCTGTCATGACTAATTTGCAATTCTTTAAAAACACTAATTAATTAAACTAAATGCATTAAAAATTGTTAAAATAAAAAATGAAATTGCACAAATATTATTTTTCAAATGTTAATTATCATAATTATTTATTTAAATTTGTGAGACAATAATATTAAATTTTCAATATAGTCATAAATGCAATCCATACAATTATATATGCATCCATACAATTCTATAATTGAAGTATTGTTTTGTTACCATGGAAACGCCTCCAATAAAACTCACACACGGGGTGAATATAATCCTACTAAATTTGGGTCATACTTTTCAAATTTGTGGTCAATATTAACCTAGCTATGATATGCTTGTGGTATCCTGGACTCGGAATTAAGCACATAAATGATAGCTAGGGAGAATCTGACATTACAGCTGAAAAGTATGGCTCCAAATTAGTGAGTTTCAAAGTAAAACTAGGATAATTCCACCTACAACATATACTTTTTTTACTTAAATTCGAAAATTTCGAATGTGTGAACTTTCAAATTATGTAAAAAAAAAATTAAACAAAAAACATTTCAAAAATAAATGTATTCCAAATAAAAATTCCTACTAATCGTCGAACCAAATTTGCATGTTCTCAAAAAGCTCAATCCAAAAACTTCATCGAAAACTGTCCACATCTCTGCGCTAAGTTATACTGGACTACTACTTAAATGAATGTGGACTGTAGCGAATATATCCCTAAAGAAAACCATAAGTTGAGATAGAAAAAAAAAAGGTTTACAGTATTATCACATTACCAACAAAAACAATTACGTTGAAATAGAACACATTCAGGAGAAGAATAAGAAAGTTATCCATCCTCTACCAAATGAATGAATGGTTTTTCTATTTTCGGTTACGAGTATTACATTACCTTACTTTTCCAGGTAGTAAATTCTCAATATTTACAGAATTTCATCAAACTTATATACACACATAATCAATGTTTATGTATCTCTTACGCAACATTCGTTTCCTTTTTTTTTCTGGATAGCTTAGGTACTCAATAAATTATTTAAAACATACAAAAACATACCATGTATTAAATTACGAGTGTTTTTTCTGTGTTACGTGTTTGATCTGAGTAATTTACTGTAGTTTATTAATACAAAAAAATATTATAGTATAGGATCAGCTCAGATATTTTCCAGACGCTACGCGATTCTACGCGATTTTTGAACCCCACTAAGAGGTAAGACTCCACAATTAAGATTTCAACGTCATAATGTTACAAATATAAAGCAGCATCATGGCTAAAGTAGCTGGTTTTTGTTTACAAAATATTGTACATCCAGCCAAATAAATCGTTTTCATCGAATTTTTTGATTTAGAATCAAAAAAACAGTATAATAAGGCCTTTGGAGAGAAAGTTGGATTTCCTGACGTGTGTGATAAAAAAAAGCCGAGAATTTATTACACACAGGCCTCCAACCTTCTGGCCTTCGGTTGTATACTAGTTTTCTGTATCTTCTAACCGAAAGTACGATTCAAGGATCGTTTAAATAAAGAAAGAAGTTTTGAAGAGTGAATACATTTAATACATAGAAACAAGATAGTACTATAGAAAAATGTTTTTTTACTTAGAGGGAGCATTCGAAGTATTTCATGTTTCATTTTGCGAGGTTGAGATCTTTTAGATCACACCAACAACGAGGCGGTGTAAAAAGTAGTCCCAACATACCACAAGTGAGACATGTATAGTTTTTTTAATCAATCTCATAATTTTACAAATTGTTGCTATGGTACAAAAATTCGAGAATAAACTAATGAAAACTAAATGAGAATAAACTAATGAGAACTACTAATGAACTAATTGAGACCAGAAATTTGGTTCCTATGAAATAAAATAAAAACCAAATAGTTTTTATTTGTGTTACTAATTTTATTTGAGTTGAAAGCGTAATTGAGCGGCATTTTAATAGTTAGGTTTCACAGTATAACGATTTTTCTATAATTTAATTTGTTGTTGTAAAATAATAATCTTTAATATCTTAAGAAGATTACTATTTGAGAATGTGAACGATAAAAAGTCTCCAGAGTAATATAGTTACTTTTCATAAAAAAATATATATGAAAATAAAATCAAAATACTACCGTACGTTTGTTAATCAAAGCCATCCATATACACTGGTGGGAAAAAGTTTGACAACACCCGAATTACTTTCAAACGCTGGTAAGGAAGAGGCAAACGGGGGATCGAGTGGTGACTCATTAAAAAGTGTGAGTATATGAGCATGTTATTTATTTATTGTAAGCCAGTTATTTATTTATTCTAAAGCATAATTACGCATTTTTGTTTTTACGCAACAAAAAACCGACTACATTTAAAAGTCCGCAAAAAAAGTCTAAGCTAATTTTTTCGAAATTCATTGTATTTGTCCTGATGAACCTCTTCATCTAAGTCACTCAACCCCGCTCCCATTCCAATTTAAAAAACGTAGCTTGACCTTCTCTCACTCTTTCCCTAAGGAGCCAACTTCTAAAATTAATTTGAGAATTGCTTGTGCTTTTATACAGATTTTCAGTTCTATACCCATATCATCATAGCTAGTGTTTACTTATATGATAAAATGTTGAAATTTTATTTTTCACGTAGTTTCACTGGTACAGAACGTTAAACTGGGCTTAATACAAAACCGATTGGAATCAAGCCCATATTCTCTAAAATAAGCGATAATTACTTACAATTTTCAATATATCCGTGGTTAAGTGGTTTATTTTTGAAATGCAGATTTATTCATGATTTTTTTCATAAATAATTCAAAGATCCACAACAACATAGCTCATACATCGGAATAACACCTGAGCTATAATTTATAAAAATATATTTAAAAAAATATTAAATTGAATGTACAATTTCTGCGCCATCTATGAGCATCATTTTCAACCATAAATTAAGGATTTCTGTAAAAAATTTACGGCCATCTTTTCTGATATACTCAATGAATTATAACTATTTAACATTAAACAAATTGAAAGCTATAAATATATTTTAGCTGTTTAAAACAATCCCCACTATCATTCTCAGTGTTATGGAAGGAAGTTACGTGAGAACAAGAGAATTGGAGGCTATAACGCGGTGGTATTTATAAATCTTTACTTTTAAACCTAGCGAAGCGGGCGGGTACCAAGCTATTGTAAGATAAAAGTATCAAGAAATCTCTAGAAATACAAATGTAATTTCATTACACCACATTATTTATTTTTTTATGTACATTGTAAGTACATAAAATCTTTCCGTTTCCGGTTTTTTCGTATTTATCATTTCGAATTATTCTTGATGCACAAATACATAAATTGTGAAATAAATTGAAGTAATTAAAAATTAACTAAAAAATCATTTTGAAATGCATCATTTTTTTACGAATATACAACTGGTTTTTCCAGAATCATTCGTTAATAAAGTCATAAATAATATGGGTAATTGCTTGATGACAATGGTCCATTAATATGATATGTGATGGTTGAAATGTTGCCAGTGTAACTTCCATAAAAATATTATAGATCTTCTCAAATAAATTCGCTTGGAGTATGAGTTATGAGTTCTGGACATCAAAAAAACTATTATTACCTACCTAATATACCGACTGTTTTCAAATTAAAAAAAAAAAAAAAAAAAGATTTAAAAATGACAAATTCAATTAAAAAAATGAAATGTTTCAAAACGGAATTAAAATTTACTTCCTCCTCTCTCCGGTGACACTCGTTACAATGTATAAGTCTATATTTTCGATATAAGAAAAACAGCACTTTAAAATAATAACAAAAACAAATATATTTTAATCTTCATATGTTGGAAATTTTATCGTATCCGTCATAAGGCTCGTATCCGTCATGCTCATGCTAACGGGTTGATTAATTTTAAATCTTTTACACAGTTAAACAGCCAAAAGAAGTTGTAAAAAAATTCAGCTTTCAAGGATGGAATCACAAAACTATTACCAACATTTATTTACATTAAAAAAATGTGCCGCTTATTAAGTAAAAGAAAATACATAAATAAATTGAGTTTGCCTTCCTAATCATTATATTTCTTAAAGAAAAGTTTTTCGGTGTCTTTATGTATTGTGTAGTTAAAGATTCAGTCGTGCTTTTTAAAAATTTACTATAACCAGGCAACAAAAGTAAAAATGAATACCTGAAAGTCATTTCAAACTTTTCATTCATAAATTGTTATATACTTAAATGAAACTTGAAAACCGAAATTCAAATAAACAGAATGTATAATGTTCAAAGACTCAAATTATGTGATTTAAAAAAAATTAATTTACGATTGTTAAATAACAAATACAGTGTGGCCATGAACGAAGTTTGTAAAAAAAAAAAACAATAGGGAATATTAATTCGATTTTAGAAAAATAAAATTTTGTAAATTAATTATTTAAAAATATTTATTTATTAATTATAATTTGCAATTCCACTCTTTTATTTAAAAATACGTTAACATGTTTCGGGTTTTATCCCATTGTTGAAATATTTCTAGTTTTATAATATTAATATAAAAAATTCCAAATTTGAGCTTCTTCCACGGTTAATAATCAAGCCTATTTGATTAAAAATTTTATTCGATGGAAAATTTAAAATCAATTATTTCGTGATCTATTGTGCGATATATTTAATTGATAAAATATTTTTTTCTTAATCGTTCAACTTCTTTTCTAATTTAAGACAGTTTTAGTAGAGTCATTCATAGAGTCACAGGATTTTTTTATAAACTTTCCATCGCAAAATTGAAATCCAAATTTTCTCACTCCAACAACCGTGACACATTGTCGTTGTGTATGGAAGAAAATAAATAAATAAAACTGACATTTCCTGTTAAGCAACGAGAAGAATTACACTCAAAAAGAAAAATTGAAAATCTAAAAAAGTTTACAAAACATCATACAAAAAAATTGATTACATGTTTTATTTTTAAAGAAAATTTATAACAAAGACTCTTGAAGTGAAGTTTTATTCTTATTTGTTATGAGGACTTTATAGAAAACACAAAAAGGGGCTACAATACATAAAATACATTTTTATTTCTAAAGTAATGAAGTTTTTCCAAAAGTATATTAAAATTTAAATAGCGTACAAACAGTTGGGAAGACCAAATAATTGAAAAGTTTGGGGTGTCAGCAAGAATAGAGGGAAGAAAATAATTTAAAACTGTGCCAAAAATATGTCTTTTTGTTTATATCTATTCGTGGATTAAATAAATTTGTAAGCCGAATCATAATTAAGACACGCACACCAATTTCTAGACGTGTATTTATTAATGACAATATGTGCTAATGATCCTTGACCATTTCTTTGAAGAAACAGTCAAGTCTCGAAATTAACGTCAATCATGTCTGTAGAAGTCGATTTAATTTTGTATACTTTAATTACTAATTGTTCACAAAAATATTAATAAGAAGTAAATTATTGATTCATCTTAAATTTTTTATTTACTTTTTTGCTGTTGAGATTTTAGGATTACATTTGCCTTTAAAGAATATTTTGCTTAAATCTTTCAATAAATTATCAGAATGAAATAAAACATCCGTCCTAGTAAAACACACCTTCTATAACACCTCTGAAATTGTAGCTTCAGGTTCTGCAAGCATATCTGACATATCTAATTTGCCTAAGTCGACATTGCAATATAGTGTGAACAATCAAGTAGATAGTTTATGCAACATACAGAGTGTTTCATTTTAAATGAACCAAGCATTTTGCTCCTCTGAGTGATAATATAATAAAAAATGTTTCGTACAAAAATTTACTTATTTGAAAAAGGGAATATATTACACGAATTTAAGGTGAATCGAAAGTCAATAATCTCAATCTTGCCTAGAGGGTATCTTTCCTGAGAACTTGTTCCCAAAGTTTGGTGAGAGCAGAACGTAGTCAACGAATCTTAAAAGACAGTATCTTCATAAGATCCGTGCATGATCGTAATGTGTCTCAGTCCAAGATGAGACTAGATTTAACCGCCTTTTTCTTCAAAAAGGTCAGTTGGCAGGAGATGCCAAATTAATTCCAGTGCTTTAGATTGTGTTGTCCGCAGACAATATTATTTGAAACAAAAGTATCATATTTTTTGCTGAAGACAACAGCTCTGCCATAATAAATGTAGGTTTCAATTTAAAATAAATTAATTTATTCTTCATTTCATCTTGAACACCTTAGCTAAAGGAAAAGCTGATATGTGGATTATAATTTTCTCTTAAAATGAATAAAAATTTTTCTTTTAAATATAAACCTGGGAGACAAGTACTTAATTCATTTGAAATGGAACTCCTAGTGCATCTGATATATTATTTTTAAATTTGAAAATGAGAATTTCATTGAGATACATCACATCATTTGATAATAATGGTTGATTAATAAATAAATCAGTTATGAATTAAAACTCCAAAAACAACAAGTATAAAACTACAATACTATATATATATATATATATATACAATAAACAAAAAATTCGTAGCGCAGGAGCTGAAAATCGAATATTGAATTTTTAATTTTTCAAAAATTTTTATTTCGAAAACTAAGCGTCTAGAGAAAAATCACATGAGTATTTTGACTGATCAACTGATCAAAAAATACAAAAATTATTTTTATTTTAAAAAAATTCAAAATTTTATAATTAAATAAACAATCAATGACATCAGTGTCGAATTTCATTATTTCAGTAGTAGGACCTTTATTATCAACTAAATCCCATGATATATCTTGAGTTTTTAAATTTTGGAAAAGATTGCAATAGCTTGTTCATATTAATTTTAGCCTATTTCTGTAATTTATTAAGAAAAAAACTTGGAAGACTCTTTTTTCTTAATTATTAAATGAAAAAATTCTTAATTAAAAAAAATTTAAACCATAGTCACTGGTAGAATTTTAATTTATAAATACTTAATGAATTCAATTAGATTGAATTTCTTGAGAATGAACGCAAGTTCGAAAAATTTTGAGGTAAAATAAAAAACTTGTAGTCATACACTAATAATAAAATTATTTTTTATTATTTTCATTATTTATTATAATTTAGTATGTACTACCAAAAACCTAATATAAATGCAATTAAAAAAATTTTCTTTGAATAAAATGATACTAGTACCAATGAATAAAACGTGTAAATAATAAATAATAAATGATATCAAACAGTGATTAATATGATGGTTACAGCCATAAAACCCTTAAAAATCGAACTTTTTTTTTTAAAGAAGAAGTAGGCAGCAATATCTAGACAATATTGGTTGCAGACAAAAAAAATCAGAAAATAAAATTTGTTATTGAGGAATATTATATTTTACAAAGAACAATGATAAAAAATTAATAATTGTAATTGATTCAGTATTCAAATAAAAAGTTTACCCCAAAAAATTATAAAAAATAATATAATATAATATAAAAAAAACCACAAAACAATAATAAAAAGCTATTATTCCATAATCGAATATTAATTGTCGTTTAAAAACAATAAAAAAAAACAATACTTACATTGAACATAAAAATATAAAATATTATTATTGAAGGATTTGAGAACAAAAAAAGTGAAACACACCACACATAAACACTCACGTTTTGGTTATATAAATCACACAATTAATAAAAAATTTTTATTTAACATTAAAAAATAAAAATTTAATAAAAACACAATTTAAATAATATTACACACGTAAATGAATTCACCACGCGTTTTTTAAATATTATGCGAATATATATTTATTATTGAGATAGTAACAATAGCGCGTGTTTTTTTATTCAACAAGAGAGTAAAAAGTCGATGTTGAATTCGCGCGTATGTAATGAATTTGTTGTTATCGTTTTTTACGATTGCACGTTTATGCTCATTATTATGAATGTTCGCGTTCGACTTCACTATTCGATTGTTGCGGTAGAACTACCGCATGAAGAATATTGTACATGTATATTCGGACTTGTACACAGTGATAAACGAACGTGGATATAGTTTGTACATGCGCTTCGGTTATCATGTAATAATTCCAGGTTTAAATACATTCGGAATGCATATCATAACATATTATATATCGTTTATATATATATATATATATATATATATATATATATATATATATATATATATATATATATATATATATATATATATATATATAATTTACAATTAATATATATAACATTGTTTTATTTGATTTTATATATATATATATATTATATATATATGTATATATATATATATATAAAATCGAATAAAACAATGTTATATATATTAATTGTAAATTATAATATAAAATATTTTTAGTAATTAAATTAATTAAATTATAATTCAAATACAATAAGTACTGAGAGAGAGGGATATCCGTATAGACATTGAGACACTTAAATATACAAAGGTTTACACATAGACATTGCAATAGGATGTATCTTTCATAGACTTGTGTTTATATTAAAAGTTAGGGAACGGTCAAAGAAGTTTCCGGAGAAACATTTTTTTGAAGAATGTCTCCAATAAAGGCTTTCAAGAGTTAAACTTGTTTAGTAAGCATATGATTGTAAACTTGTGGATTCAGAGCCAAGTCAAATCAAATTCTTTGAATTTACTAAAGCTGATCATTTAATGATTGATTATAGTAGTTATGTACACACACACACATACTTCGGTCATTCCAGCGAACGATAGAACAGGAGTCTGATATATGCTAACGAAACGGCTATGATTTCCGTAATAATTAAATGAATTTACTAAAACTGAAAATTGTTTTCAGATTGTATATTGCATATAAATAATAGTTATGATAGTCAATCAGATAAATATTATAACAGGGCTGGTCAGTCAGCCCTAGTATATGTAAAATAAATAAATAAGATTCAATTATGATTGCCGTGGTATTTAAATGAATATACTTAAGATGAAAATTCTTTTACAGATTGTATGTTGTATATAGCTAACAGTTATATAAGCTAATCAGTTAATTGTAGAACGAAGCTGGTCAGTCAGCCCTAAATGTATGGATAAAAAATACATAGCATTCAATTCATTTAATTAACTTTTATTTAATTTTTTTAGAGGTACTTAATTGTAAATTAACCATAAATAAAACGGTCAGCCAACTATATTGTAGAACAACTCCCGTGAAGCAGCCAAAAAATATTTAACAATGTATGTACTTCCGACAATATTGGGTTGTCTCACCAATTATGTATAACAATTTTTAGCTTTATTAAATTCATTTAAATACCACGGTAATCATATATGAAACTTATTTTTATTGTACATATATTAGGGCTGACTGACCAGCTCTGTTCTAATATTTACTGAGTGACAGTCATCACTGCTATTAATAAGCAATATAAAATCTGTATAACAATTTTTAGCTTTAGTAAATTCATTTAAATACCACGGCAATCATATATGAAACTTATTTTTTATTGTACATACATTACGGCTGACTGACCAGCTCTGTTCTAACATTATACTGACTGACTGTCATCACTGCTATTAATAAGCAATATACAATCTGTATAACAACTTTAGGCTTTAGTAAATTCATTTAAATACCACGAAAATCATAACCGTTTCAATAGCATTTATCTGAAACCTGTTCTATCGTTCGCCTGACTGACCGCAGTATGCGTATGCTACTACTATAACCAATCCTCAAATGATCAGCTTTAGTAAAGTACCATGAAGGTCAACTTCGAAATTTCTAATTGAAACCTCCATTCTTTATCATCGGATGGTATAAACGATATTAAAAAAAAAAAAAACATATTTTCAAATTAAATTTCAAAAACAGAAATCGGCTGCAAATAAAATTATTAAGAAAGGTGAGTCATTTTTTAAATTTAAAATAGTCCATATTTCTTTAGTTTTCAAAGAGGAGTCTAGCTTTGACTTTTCAGTTGTAACAATTCTCAAAAAAAATCCTTACTCTTCATATATCCGATATAGAATAATACATATATTCCCTGCGCCAACACCAACAATTCACAGTATTTTGATATTCATTATTATATCTAAATCACTTTTGTTGATTAAAATTGGCATTGAAAATTATCAGCAAACGATGTAAAGTAAAAGTATCAGCAAAATGTAAATTCTTTTAGAAAATGTAAAAGAAAATTTTAATTCTCTATATTTTTACTCAACTACTATGATATTGAAACAAAAACATGTACTTCTAAATAATTGGAGAATTTTGAAAAAGGCTTCTTCTGTATTCATTTTTCTTGTGCATTTTTTTGTAATATAAGCTTCCTTTGCACTCTCGTGAAGTATAACAATGTCGGGCAAAGACCGAGAAATCGGAGATGATACTTGTAGTGGACTAGATGGATGATTTACCATCATTTTCATGATAATTAAGAGTTCTGATTAACCCCAAAAATGAAATTTCATTAAAAATATTAACAACAAGATAAGTTTAAAAAATATCGTTACCACCCAATATAAATATAACTTAATTTCTGTAATAAACTTTAAAATATGCAAATATTTAAAGGCTTTGAAATCACTTTCTATTATTTTATTTAAATTTGTGTGCAAATAACATAAACTTTTTGATTTCATTTATTTGTGTTTTAAAATAGAAAAACACATCCTACATATTAAGTACAAGGTGTTACAAAAATACGTAGTGGGCTATGCTATAGGTATTAGCGTATAAAGCGACAAATACCTATTAAAAAATTTTGTTCAGATGCTTATCGTACTTACATACTATAAAAAGATTGCATTGCCACTAAAATTTTTCCGAAATTTAGAATCAACTTCTTGATATTTAATAATAAAAAATTCCTATGATTGTTGGAACCAAACACTTAAAAAAATTTAAGGATCTTTCGAACTACTAATTATTTTTTCACGTCCCAAGTAGTTGATTCAAATTTTTCCCAAATTCGTAATCTGTTAGCTCAACCATAAATGACAAGTAGTAAAATGTGAACCTTTATGAGGGTTGGCAAGGTTTTTTTACGTAGTAATAATTTTTAAGAACGTATTCTTAATTATATTATCTTTTAATATATTGATTAGTTTAGTATGGACTTCTAAAAAGCACATACTTATAGTCGGCATTATTTAATCACTATTTATTTATACCTAACCAAAAAAATGATCAGCGATTTTGTAAATATACATTCTATTCACATCGATATTAATTCTATAATTTTCTAATAAATGGCGTTAATAGTGCTATTTGTTTCAAAAATTTATCACAATCATTGCTTTTTTTACTACGCATTAGGTAATAATAATGAACGCATATTAGTTTTTTTGCAAACAAAATCATTTTCATGTTTTAAGTATTGATATTAGTAATTTTTATTTTTTTTATTCTGTCAAAAAATTTTCTACCACCTTTGTCACTGAATCAATACTTTAGCATTCATCAGTTTCAACCTTCCTTTTTATCATATTCTTCGTGGTAGTTATTTGCATTTAAATAAATAAATAGGTACAAATAAAATGCACTGACGAAAGAACACAGTTAAATTTGACTGATATGTGCTCAGCTGTTTACACTGAACTTACAGTTAATGCCATAGAATATTAGACATAGAGAAAGCTATGGCCCAAAATTTACGATATGATGAATGAGAGAAAAGGCTACCATTAGTTCCTATGTGTCCTTGTCTAATATATATGTCAATGACTAGATCTTGCATCATATGATTATGGCAAATGACTGTGACAAGGACACAGAGGAACTAACAGGTAATCTTCTGTCTCATTCATTATATTGCACCCACTTACAGGCTAGCATATCCCTCGCGTTATCTATGCATTCTATGGTTAATGCCGATATAACATCACATCAGGACTCGCTTGTGTTTTACGTCACATGATATACAGTTTAAACATTACGATTTTTAATTTTAATAAAATAAAACAATTATATGCTTTTATAACTCAAAATCAGAATATTTAAGTATATTTCCACGTAAATTTTAATTTTTATCAAAAATCCTTTTTTTCACTACCGAAAGTACCCTATTCCAAATCTAGCTAAATTTTGCTATTTTAGTAATACGAGATTAAGAGCAGATCAAAGTTCAAATTACAAAGAAGGTAATAATTTAAATTTTAGTAAATTATATACCGGATGTATCAGAATAAATGATCAATATTCAAGTAGCTATTAAAGTATGCCAAAGCATACTTTTCCAAATTCAACCATCAGTACAAAAGCAATAACTCCATTTCCTTCGGCAATTCGCCAATATAATAAAAGAAAACATTTTAAAAATTCAAAAAAAGTTCTTAAATTTTTATTGAATGATTCTTTCCCATTTAGAGTCGAATTTCTGAAAAAATTAATATTTGAGCTCAGGTTTGAATTCACAACGTCGAAAATCATTCGAAACTAAACTTCACGAAAAAAAAATTTTATTATAAAGTGTTTTTTTAGCTCATATATAGCATAAATTGGACGATCACGGTAATTACGGTACATCCTTTAATTAATTTTATACGTCGTTACTACGGCGTGTCATCAAATAAGGCGTGACAGCACTGACTTCCTACTAAAATTCTCAAATCAAGGTAATATAAACAAAGGTTTTAATAAAACCACATTGAAAATCATTTACTTATCTTCAAAATCATTTAGTTTATCTCTAAAGAGTATTAAGTTATTCTATATTGAATTTATCGTAAAATTATCGTTATAGTAAAACCGGAATTTCTATCAATTCTCATCATTTTTCTTAAAATTGCTGGTTCCTGCCTCACACACAATATAATTACATATAATATCATTTTGTGTGTTCCAAAATACATTTTCTTTACTCTTTTCTTTTTTCTTCATTTTCTATAAAGATATGTATCTTTGTATTTATCAATCTATATACATTTACTATATATACGTTTACGATACGGTGCGTTCGAAAATATTTAAATTTACTTTACTATGGAAGAAAATCAAATTTACAAAATTTAAATCTCTACATTTTTTTTACATACATTCAATGCTAATAAGTAACAAGAAATTGTTCATATAAAAAAACAAGTGAAATTTACAAAATTTAAAAAACCTCCGACAAATTTGTAGGATATGAAATCCTAAACTCGCATTCAAAACATATCTAAGAACACTCTCCATTAAATTGCCTTTTTCCTTAAAGCCTTTTCCAATCTGAGCCGATTTGAAAGATCATCGTCAATTTTTAGTTTTTTTTTGTGATTTTTAGTGAATCTGAAGTACACTAACTAATTTGTAACTAAAAAAAGAACCATCGAAATCGGTTGGCGTGATATTGATTTATTCATCCTCTTGTCGTGCATACTTAATGCAAATTTAAGACTTTTATGGTTTTCTCATGGATGCCTTTGTCAGAACTGGACCAAAATGAAATAGGACCACACGAAAAGCGCAAGCTTTCAAATAGATAAAGAATCATAAAAATCGGTTCAGCCAGTTGAAAGTTCTGAGGAAACAAACATTAAAAAAAAAACAGTCGAATTGATAACCTCCTCGTTTTTTGTTTGAAGTCGGTTAAAAAACGAGGTAAATCCTTATATAACTCCCATGTATAACAAATACTCAGTATATGTACACAATGTATACGAAAAGTTTTGAATGTTTGAAGAAAAGTAATACATAAATATTTACGTTCTTTTTTTCACTACAACACTTACACAATTTTCATCTTCTTTTTTTTTTTACTTTCACATTGAATGGGAATATAAAGTTCCTTTTTTTTTATAGAATGGTATGTTTTGAGATAACTCAACAGATATAAAATTCGTTTTTCTTTTCATTTAATCTATCATGTTTCCTAACCTAAATGTCAAGAATTTCAAATTAAATACAATTCAGAGAGAATGGAAAAATACGGGGGAAAAAATATATTTATATAATGTCTGTTATATTTTTATTATTAGTTTTTATGAAAAGTTTTATTTGTATTAATAATATTAATAACATATAAATATTTTTTTAATAATAATAGATTTATATATTAATAATTATTTAATAAAATCATATTAATATAATTTATTATTTAATTTAATTAAATAAATTTAATCCATATACAAGTAATATGATAAATAAAAAATTAGTGTAATCATTTTATGATACAATAGATGTATTATTTATTAATGATTGAAATAGATAGAAAAACAAGTTTTTTTATGATTTTAAATGGTATAATCACGGCATCACTGTATATAATCACGCAAGGAATTGATACAACGACTTTATTTATTAATAATAATTTTCAAGAAAAACTAAAAATTATACATGTTAAGACCCCTCATCAGATTTGAAAGCTCTTAAATATATAATTATGAATTTTTGTTGACTTCGAGCTGAGACATAGTTATTGAAATAAATACGTCTATAAATGTATATTAAGAAATTCTATTTAAAAAATACAATTAAAAAACATGCAACAGCAATCATGGGTTTGAAAAATTTTTTATCGACCTCAATTTATATCTAAAATTTGTCGTTCTCGACGTTTATGACAGTTAGAAATTAAATATATCGGAATTAATGGAAGACATCAGCCGCGTACACGAAAACATAAATTTCACAACCGAACTTGAGTCGAATGGTTCTTTACCATTTTTAGACCCATTAATTTTTCGTCATAAAAACAAATTCGATTTTGATATTTATACAAAACCGACTCATACAGATAGATACATCACATCAGATTCTTATTGTCACAAAAGCCAAAAATTCGCGTTTTCTATTCTTTAATAAATCGATTAATAAACATTCCATTTTCTAAATCCTCTTATCTTAAGGAATTGAAATACATTAAGAACGTTGCCGTTTTTAATAGTTACACAACTGATGTTGTACAATGTAGATTCTATCCACCGAAAATGCCAATGGCGTAAAGGAATTAGGGATACAACCTCCTTTGAGAAAGTTTCCGAAAATAATAAGTGGGCTAGAATTATATTTAGTCATCATTGTAATAACAAGATAGATAGAATTATGAAAAAGTCTGGGATTACAGTTGGTTCAACATCTCTGAAATTACAACACGCCTTGGGTCAAACCAATGATCCAATTCCGGACACAAAGAAATCGGGTATCTACCAAATTTCTTGCTCGAATTGTCCTAAAATTTATTTGGGTCAGACCAAGCGACAAATTTCAATTCGCCACAAAATCTTGCATTGCGGGCCATGTTCTAAATACAGAACACAAAATTCTACCTGTCAAATTAATTAAATCTGTTAGCCATCACAATAGTTTAGATGCTTACGAAATCATTTTAATCCAAAAGGCAGGCAATAACACTCTATCCCACTGAACTGCGATAACGGTCCTATACCTGACTCTGAATTGATAAAATGGACAACTATTAAAGGTCAACCCATAAATCAATTCTCGTCAGTTCTTGCAAACACATCCATTTCACAAACCCACTAAATAATTTCTTGTGAAATGTTTACAAAAAGCTTGGTGGTCTTGAGAAATTTTTTTTCTTCAAATTTGTGATAATTTTTGTAATTTTATTTTTGTAAATCGTTACTGCAATTGTTGATAATGTTTTGCATATTTATTTTTAATTTTATGTAAAATGTTTGTAATATGTTATATGAATGAATTAAGCTACTGACGATGATTGCGTTGCAATCAAAATATCGATATTTAACAACATTTAAGTCTGTTGTATGTTTTTTAATTGTATTTTTTAAATAGACTTTCTTAATATACAATTTTATTTCGAGTATCGTGATATTTATTTCAGTAACTCTTAAAACAAATCAATGAATGACATCCCTGCTGCTAAGAGAAGAAAATATGTTTTATTAATGTACTAAGAATTTTTTTGATCTTGTTTTGTAAGGTCAAAGATTTACTTGTTCAATAATTTGAAATCTCCCCACCTCCTTGGGGAAGGTATTTCATACACTGATAGATATTAGTCAGAATAAAATTTCCAATATTAAAATATAAAGTTGGTGAAAATAATTTTTTTCAAAGTCTAGTTATTTAAACCAAATTTATGGTTGTTTTGTCAATAAATGCAATTTTAATAAATTAATATAATTTCTCGTATAATAAATAAAAAAACATAGTGTTTATACACATGCTAATATGGAAATATTTATATAATGCATGATGTACCATTTAATATATTATATATTATTTTTGATTATTTAAGGATGTTTGGGATGTACACTCGGAGGAAAAAGTACGGAAAACTAGCTATCTGTGAAGATCAACGTTTTTTAGCACGCAAATGCAATGTAATTTAATAGTTCTAATACTAAAAGAATTATATAAAATTTTAATTAAAAATATAATTTTAACTAGAATAAGTGAAAACAAACTAATTAATAATTAAAACAAAACAATTAGTTTTAGAGGAAATAATATATTTTTAAATTAATTTATTAAAAATGAGACGCTCATTATTCATATAAATCACACAAAAATGTAAATATTTGTATTTTTCAGAGAAAAATTTTTGAAATTTACCTGGTGTTAGAAACGAAAAATACTTGTTCAATTAAAAAATGAAATTGTGTGAATTTACGAGTACGTATTAATTTTAAAATGTGATGTTGTATAAACTATTTGGGATAGCATTAGTTCGATAGAATTTCATTTATTTGATATGTTTTTGACCTAGAAAAAGTAGTAAACCATTAATGGATATTACATACACTATACAACATAACAATAAATTTTTATATTTTTTTTTCTTTTTTGTAAATTTCTTGCGGTATAAGCACTGGCAACGTCATGAAATAGTTTATTTCAAGACATCTGTATTTTGGATATTTCTTTTCTTATTCAAAATTAGATAGGAATGAAGTACGTTTAGCACTACAGTAATTTACCAGATCGCGTTCCCGTTAAATTCTAAAAAAATTACTGACTTTAAAATCATTTGTAGATAGTTTTATAAATTCTTTTTTCATACCCCGTTAGCAATTATAATTGGCAGTCAGTTTTGCCCGTCTATTTTTTCAAATCATTAATTCAGTTTGGCAATAATTTTCCTATGATTGTTTTTATTAGTAAAGAATGCAATTTTCATTAGCCAGGCTAGAATTTGATTGCATTCCTACGACATTTTCTAAATCACTCACTTCTCTGAACCACCTAGTATTTTTTAAAATTTATTACATACAAAGACATCAGCTATTTTATTGTTCAATGAATTTTATCTATTTGATAACCAATATAACAAATATGTAAGAAGAAAAAATGGGTGCTTTGTTGTCATAATCGATTGCATTTGTATATATCAAAGTTTCAAAAGTCATCGGTAATAATTAGGAATGACTGAAAACGGAGTTATTCAATCCTGATCCTAGATTGAATAACAAACTTAGTAATAAATATCTACAAAGGTACATTTAAAAGTCGATCTATTAAAAAATAAAATATATTTGTCACACAGAACCTGCGAATTCTTGGCAAATTTTTTCAGAAAAACCACAGCAATAATAATAATAATGGGATTAAACCTTCGTTAATTGGGTGTAGTTTAAATGAATAAATATTAAAAATAATGATATGGCTGGCCTCTATTATAGACTGAATAGTTAAGATAGTAATTGATAGCAAAAATCTACCTTTTTGTGTATTTGTTCATTCAATTTGAACAATTTTTTTCGAATAGTGATTTGGTTTCGCAGAAACAATTATATGAAAAAACAATTTTGATACGATAAAAGAATTTTGGGTAAAACTTTTCTGCCCGTGTTTGCCTAAGCAGTACGGTTTGTGGAAAAATGTTTCGAATAAAAAATGTCTAGAGAATATGCATTAATATTGAGGAAAAAATTAAGATGAGATTGATTCTTTGCCTTTTATCTCAAAAATGAGAAGCCTTATATGAAACTTTATTTTTGATTCTATAAAGGCAATCACATATCAATTGTTTGATTGGATGAGTCTTTGACTGAAGATTTATATGAAATTTATTCTTATTTTTGTGCAGCGACTTTTTTTCAGCATTTTGTATATAAATTTTAGCGAAGGTCTTTACCAGATCATATAAGATAAAAAGCTCGAGAGGAATTCCGTTCCCCTAGTTACCATAACATGTGACAACTCTATACCAGTGGCTCAAAACAACAAATTTCCTAGAAATGTGGTGAAAACAACTAAAAAGTTCTGAAATTAATATTGGGAGAACATGTATTGAAAATCGTAATTATATGTCTAGAGTATTAGGAGAGCATCTGTAAAAACTAACATGTTTGCCTAATAATGTTTTAAGTATTATATGTCTAGAGTATTAAGAGAGCATTTGTAAAAACTAACTAACAAGTTTGTTAAAGCTTGAAAATGAGGAAGGATCATGGAATTAGATAAAGGAATAAGGAAGATAAGGATAGGATAGAAAAAAAATTTGGTAGAGTAATAATATATAAAATTATTAATATCGATGGACATATGAAAAAATTATCCCATCACCATCACAATAGCTACATCTTCTTACAAAAAATTTGCTTAAATGCATGTTGGAAAAACCATTAATATTTAATTTTGATTACATCTGCGTACACAAGTGTTGTTATGATTGTTATAGGTATTTACGTACCTATACTAGTAACCATGATGCCATAGGACATTAGCGAAATAAATACAGAAAATGAGAGATTTATTCAAATACCCTGAAATATAAATTTTTTGTCATTACTATGGGCTTACTCGCATTATTTCAATATAAATTACTAAAATATAAAATTATATTTCCTTTGCAATGATAATTACGCCAGTAAAATTCTACAGAAAATTTACAAAGCGCGATGTAAAGTTGCTTTTTGTAATTGAAACCATCGGATGGTCTGAAATAATTTTACATCCGTAACTGTATCCGAAACCGGTATAAAATTACTAATATATCCGATCTATATTCGATACAAAATTTCCAATCCAATGCTTCAAATTCCTTAACGTCATTCTCTGGGTCGAATATTTACAATTTGAATAGACAATTATTATGTTCTCTTGCTATTATTTTTTATTTTTATTTTGCGGAAATCACGTGATATTCTTCCTTTCAATCAATGTTAGTGAGTTTTATAGATTTCTCATTTTAAGTTTTTAAATTCGTGAACATGTCCATTAGAACTTGAGGCACTACTTCGGCAGACTATTGTATCGATGTGGCAGAGGTTCGTAGTTGTGTGTATATATTATTTACATTTTTGTACATCAAATGTCATTGAATGTATTCCATTAACCTACTTTGAATTGTTAATTATTGATAGTGTTGAATAGATTTCAAACATATACGAATATTTCAAAAAGATATACACATAGCTAGAGCTACTGTTATAAATCCGTTAGATACGGCTTTACTCTATTTACTGTGTTCAATCATAATAACAATTTATATTTAAATTTGACAATTTAAATTTTGTTTAGCTATCTGTACATATTATACATATCTACCCACTATTACTGATCCATAGTCAACGAACATTCAACTCACTTAAATATTGGAAAATTAAACTTCCATAGTAAGCTGATTCATACCTTTATAGGATTCGTTATTAATCTTTATAGGATTCGTTAATAACAGTTTTTAGAGAACTTATGCTTGGTTGGAAGTTTTCTTCTTCATTAAGGCTGTTTTATACACATTTTTGATTAGCATGAAATCATTCTTTAATTAGCGTGAAACTTTATAATTTAAGACTTTAAATTATATTAAGAATCCTCTTAAATATTCATTGGTGGAAAAAAAAATGTATACAGAAAAGCGGATTTTCCAGATATGAATGTTTAAAGTTACAACTGAATTTCAGCACTGCAATTATACCTTTTACTCTATCGATTTGTATATGTTATAGGTATTATTCATATTCTACTTGCCCTGGGTACTTTTATTTGTCGAAAATTCTGTTAATTTTCCTAACATTTATTGTTCACATCTAGGTACAATGAAATAATAAGGAGGATCTGTGTGAACAATGAAAATTCGGAAAATTAACTGGATTTTCGAAAAATAAAAATAAGGGCAAATAGAATATGAATACCTATAACATATCAAAATTTCAAATCGATTGAATACAGTAATCGTTTTATTGTTTGAATTTCTTTCCTCACTAATGCAGATATTTACAAAAAAGAAAACAAAGAAACACACATGCTAACTTTTATCTTTGATTTTTGTAATCGAAAACAGGCTTTCCATATTGCCATAATGAAAATTCCAGCACAATTAATAAGCTTATTCCAGTCTATTTTGTGACTCCAGAATTGAAAATCAGACGAGTTCTTTCCAATTTTTATTTCTAACTTTCCGTCAATTTGAAAACGGGCTTCTAAAAACCCCTCTTACCCTTGCTTGCTCAACACTTATTGTTGGTTTACAACATGTGATATCGCACCTTGAAAACACACAAAAAAAACGTCGTAAATAGTTACTCCGAAAGGAATTAGTTAATAGTTTTAACTCAATAGTCAATAGAATTAGTCGATAGAAAAGACTCAAATCAATAGTTTTTATAATACATATCATGTTTGGTATTAAAGATCTTGAAGTCCTGAAAAGTTATGGACAAAACATAGACTTTTTATTAATTTTATTGTATTTGTATTAGTCTTCAAGGCCTTATATGTAAAAAATTAAAAAACTTTTGTTTGAAACATTTTTTCGTAAACATCACTGTTTGCCCGTGAGAGACCATATTATGCGCAAATTGTAGTATTATATGGGTATACAGTTATATGTGAGTGACATGTGTAATGTGACAGAATAACCAACACTATCTATATATGGTATTTCAACAATTAACTCAGTCAATTGTTTGTTTTCACTTGTCTATTATACACAATTTTGAAAATAAAAATATCGAGAAAATAATATGTAGCGAGTGGAGAGTTATACTATTTAGACTCAAGAAAAATGGAAGTAATTGTGGACGTAATAAACAAAAAATATGGATGATATGAATTTATAATTATATTGATGAATGAATGCATTTCAATTTTAATTATAAATCAACAAAATGTATAATATTGATTTTATGGCTGATGTTTTAATGTTAAATTGTGTCGTAATCTTCGCAATATACTTTTTCCAAAAGGTTATATTCAGAACATAATGTCTCTAATTAAATGTCCGTTTTTATGTTTTGATATAAACATTAAAAGCAGATTTTATGTCTATTTACTTTGTAATTTCTATTTTCAACATGATAGTTGCTGTATACAGATATATAATTATTAACTAACTCAAACACAATTTATGCTTTTTATACTTTTGTTTTTAGTTTTTTAGTTATATTTTTTTTGAAAAGGTACAAATTAAAACAAAAATTATTTTCTATTTATGATTTTCATAGGTAAACATTCTATGAATTTTATTATTTTGTTGGTTTGTTAATTGTAAAAAGAAAGATTAACCGTAAACAGATTTCAATGGAAAGCACAAACATCGGCAGGACGAAAATGTTAAACTCAATTTACATTCATAAAAAAAATTACAGGGCCTATCACAGAAAAAAACAACAAAATTTTGAACTTACTCAACCCGAACTCATGAACTAGTACATTAGTCTCACGGGTAAATAGTGATGTTTACGATAAAATGTGTCAACCAAAAGTATTGTTCTATCTCTCAAGGCTTACAAGATGGGTTCTACAAATCCTAATTGACCTATGTTGCTCATTTACGAACTCTAATTCACTTTTTACGTTCTGAGCATGCTGTAAAAATTTGCACTTGATATCTTTTTTCGTTTTTTAGTTATCGTGTTTACAGACGAAAAATCCTTTTTTCGGTTTTTCTCGATTACAGCGATTTAATGAAAAAAAAAAAACATACACATAGATAGACCATTTTAAAAAAGACAGTTCAACGGTTAAAATGATCCTCGGTAGAGTATGAAAATCGTTGATAAATGACCAATTTTAACTTAAAAATTTGAAAAATTATTTTTCGGTTCATAAAAATTCATGCTTATTCTATAATAAACAAGTGAAAATAAACAATAGACTGATTTAATTGTTGAAATACCATGTATAGACAGTGTTGTGTACTCTATCACATTACACATATACCTATACATGTCACACATACATAACTGATAATCCCATATTAATGCATACTATAAAATTTGCATCTAATGTGTGTCCTCGTAAGTAAAGAGTGATGTGTACAAAAAAATGTTTCAAACAAAAGTTGTTTATTTTTTTATGAGGAACGTTTTTACATTTAAACTTTTGTTATATCTCTAACAGTTTACAAGATGGGTCCTACGGACTCAAGACCCAATTGACCTATGTTGCTCATCTACAAACTCGACCTCACTTTTTACATCCTGAGTGCGCTGTAAAAATTTCAGCTTGATATCTTTTTTCCACAGACTGATGGACAGACGAACAGGCATAGTAGCATCAATATTTTTAAGCGTTACGCACCTGGGACTAAGCTTGGTATATTTCATAAATACATTGTATAAAAAGATTACGACTTGCACATAATAAGCGACACAATATTCATATACTAAAAAAAAAAAAAAGATCGTCTTTACCTGTGCTTTTCCATCATTATTTCAACAACATTACTCAACAACGACATTTCTAAAACATCGATAAGTAATTTTGTCGATATATCGGAACTTCTAATATCGAGACTAAATTATCGACATTTAATAAAATCGATATGTCATTTTCATCCCTATCTATCTCATCAATTACAATATTATTTTAATGACTTCATAACCATTAATATTCATAATTTTCTTACTACCATTCTTTGATTTCGAATAATTAGTTTAGTAATGTTTTTCTGAAATATATACATACCATATCTATTAAGTAGGTACCATACCCATAGTATATAATAATAATAATATATACTTACCACAAAATACATATATTTGTTATTAATTAGCATACATATTAGACTGAATATACATCCTAATATTCAATTCTATACACAGATTTTAAAAAGTCTTTTATACTGCTCGGTAGCTGTAAATTTTCCAAGCATTTCAAGAAGGTAGGTAGACTAGAGCATTAGTTCATGTTTTAGCCACGCTGAATCGGAGGCTGGGAACCCATTTAAAAATGTAAACGCGGTGTATGTTTTTATATCCTGTATATATGATATACTGGTTGTTTAGTTTACATCTTGGTATAGTACATCTCCCAAGCATGAGACAGTACGTATATATGTACTAAGCAATTCGTACAAGAAAGAAGTGTTGTGGCATGTGATAATGAAGGTATACTAAGTTTAGTTCCAGATTTGTAACGCTTAAAAATATTGATGGTATGAAAACAATTTTGGTATAGGTGTTCAAAATATTTTCCGGTTGTTCTTTTTGTATAACGAGAACGCTCACACCTGCGTGTGTGTTTATGTTTTTATTTACAAAATTTATCCCAAAACCCTATATTGTTCAAATTTCACACACAAGCTCAGCTTTGTAAATATCAATTAAGTTCTGAAAGTAAGAATATTGACTGTAATTTTAAATAAAAGTCTCTATATTATCCGTCAGGAAAATAAAAATACTATACAATTTGCGCCCGCACAAGTAAACAGTGATTTTTATTTTTTTATTTTTTCAAAAATTTCATTATTTTTTCTATAAGAAACATTTTTTACATTTAAACTTTTGTTCTATCTTTAACGTTTACAAGAGGGGTCCTACGGACTCAAGACGCAATTGACCTATATTGCTCATTTCCAAACTCGACCTCACAGTTTATGTCCTCAGCACGCTAAAAAAAATTCAGCTTGATATATTTTTTCGTTTTTGAACTATCGTGTTGCCAGACAGACGGGCCGACAGACAACCGGAAATACACTAATTAGGTCATTTTATGAACACCTAAACCAAAATTTTGTTCGAACCATCAATATTTTTAAGCGTTACAAACTTAGGACCTAACTGAGTATAGATATGTATTACATGGTATAAACACAGTTATTCCAAAGTTTTTTGTTTTCACTTCTGTGTACAGTCCACAGGACTGGCTATCTTTAATTATTTAAGCTGTATCAGTCGTCATCTAGGTACCAGTCGTCTAGATTTCGATGAGACTTGACGTTAACTTTTTTGAGATCTGGTACAAACAGAGATTGTTTAATGTAATTAGGTATGATGTAATTACAATATTACTCTGTTCTACTAATGCATTTGGATGTTTATTATAATTCATGAGTAGTAGGTACCCTAGTCCACTGTAGCTATATGCTAGTTCTAGCTACTCTCTCTATATATTTCCAATAAATTAATACATTATAGAAGTTATACCAATAATATCATATTATATACTAACCAATAATAGTATTTATTATTATATGTGTTACGTTTACATACATGCATACATGCATACATACATTCGTACATACGTATTTCACCTATTCCACCTGCGATAATAATTTAAATTATATTACTGTCCTATTGCTTCCATTTCAATAAATTAGCAATAATATTAAAGTTAAAATATCATTTTAAATATTTTTTATTCAATTAATTTTTAATTTAACAAAAAATTATTTTTTTTTTATTTTATTTATAAATGTAAAATTCATATTTTGTATTATTTTATCACCCACCACATGTATCTATATATATTATAATTGCGAAAGTAAGCATGTTTGTTTGTTTGTTTGTCGGTTTGTTTTTTTGTTACGCTTTCACGCTTAAACTAGCGAATGGTTTTTAATGAAACTGTACAGCAATATAGCTGATATATCAGAATAACACATGAGATATAATTTATAAAGATATATTAATAAAAAATTTAAAAATTCATTTAATTTGACATTACCATAAAGTACAGATTTCTGTAAAAATAGTCATTTGAGATTACCATAAATCATCTTAGCAGATATACTCAATGAATAATTACGACAATTATACATTTAAAAAAATAGAAAACCATACATATATTTTACCTGTGTAAAACAATCCTTACCATTATTTCGAGTGTTATGGAAAGGGGATAAGCGAGAGCAATCTTTATCAATCTTACTTTTAAACCCAGCGAAGTGGGTGGGTATAACTCTAAATAATTTTAAAATAATTATTTGAAAAATCAAAAACTCAACTATTTAAAATGTAAACTAAAAGCATAATACAGAGTCCAAGGATTGCATATATAGGTATTTTTTAGCTTGGCATATGCGGGAAAAACATTTTAATCGAAGATGCTTCAAACGAAAAATTTTCAATTAATCCTTCTTTTTACAAAATAATAAAAAAATAATAATTTCAAAAATAAAAAATTAGTATTTTTAGCCTCCGAAAAAAAGGGGTGTTATAAGTTTGACCGCTATGTGTGCGTGTCTGTCTGTTTGTTGCTTCGTAGCACCTAAACGGATGATCCGATTTTGATTTGTTGATCGATGATCTTAAAAATCGGCAAAGTTTGGAAAAAGGCCTTTAAGGAAAAAGTTAATTTAATGGAGAGTGTTCTTAGATATGTTTCAAATGCAAATTTAAGGTTCCGTACACGAAAAATTTGTCGGGGGTTTTTTAAAATTTGTAAATTTCACTTGTAAATTATTTTATAACACATGAGGTGATAAAATAATATAAAATGTAATTTTACATTTATAAATATGAAAAAAAATACAAAAATTATTTTCTGTTAAATTAAAAAATAATTAAAAAATTATTAAAATGATATTTTATCTTTTATACTAATAATAATAATAATAATGGGGTTTAACCTCCGTTTCTTTGACATACACGTCTATAACAGAGGCCACCTACATCTTTTTTTATCTTTATTTATTTAAGTACATTTGTAAACAATTAAATCTATGATGTGGCTTAAGTCGGTTACTTCGTTCTTATTCAAGCGTCGACAGTATGATCAATTTTTCACACTGCCTCTGCCTGGATTCGAACTCGTAATCTAAGTCTAAGTAGACAGACAGTCGATTACGCCTTAGACCGCTTGGCTACTTAGCTTTTAACATTAATACTATTGCTTATTCAATATTGCTTAATTTTCAACGTAATTAATAGTCATTCTTTATAATTTTTATTTGGAATTAAATATTCTAATTATACGTGAATAAAACGAATACATTTTTGTGCGTTTCAAGAGGCCAATTGCGCTGCGATCGTTTTCCCTTCACATAATTGAATACATTGCGAATAACTGTTTTACTAGGTAGGTATAAAGACACAGAATTTCGATCAAATTCTAAAAAATATGAATAACTTGAAAAAATAAAAACAAAACGGCTGTTCATTTTATTAAATTACTTGAAACATAAACAAATCTAGCTTAAACCCGTTGAAAAATCGAAAAAAACTAACGCTGTTCTGCTAAAAACACTCCGTATGTGCAAGTGCGCTCTTTTTCTCCTATAAAACGAATGATATTGCGCGTTTCAAAGCACTTTCAAAGAATATCGAATGATATTTGCGCAATTAGCACTTTTCAAAAATATGTGAATTGTTATACATATTCACGAAATTATAACCGCAAAATAGTTTAATATGTATGTTTTTTCGTCTGTTCCTTCCTAGCTTATAAACTACTTATCATAATTTGCAACTTTTATAGGCTATGTGGCGTCAAATTAAATAGAATATGGCGCCCACAAACAAAATAAAGTCATGAAATAAAAACAGGTAATAATTTAATTATACCGTATCAGGTATCAAATAAAAGGGCGTAATTAGCACTTTTCAAATATATATTGTAATACATTATCACGAAACTATAACTCCAAAATAGTTTTAAGAAAATAAAGTTCAAAAACTAAAACCCCGACTATCTTACAAAATCATGCTCTTAAAAGTATGAAAACAAGAAAATAATTTCATCTGAAATTGTTATGATAAGTAAAATTGTCATAACAGTCGGGGGACTTCTTAGATTAAAAAGTTTACCATAGCACGGAAAAAAGGTCTCCCGTCTGTAATGACGATTTTACTTATCATAGCAATTTCAGATGAAATTACTTTCTTGTTTTCATACTTTTAGGGCACGATTTTGTAAGAGAGGGGTTTTAGTTTTTGAACTTTTTTTAAGTTTGTGTTGAAACTATGAACACTGAGAAACGCAACTTGAAGCAAATGTATCGAGCATTGAATGTCGGACAAACGAAGCAACTATATAAATACGAAATTATATTTTGTTGAACAAATAAATAAATGATATTTCATAACAAATGTCTATTGGGAAAAAAATTCTAATTATATTTTTATTATACTTTGGATTTTCCTTTTTTATTTGTTTTAAATCATTTGAAAGTTGAATAGATTGATATTTGTATAAGTAAATATTGACATTTTACTTATATTCTTGTCAAACACATCGCGCCCACAATATTATTACGATTCCATATCATTATTAATATTGAATCAATATAATTAGGGTTGTCAAATCAAAATTTTAAAAGGGACGAAGAGCATATCACTGAAACCCAGATTATCTTTTATTTTGGTCTTTTATAATGCTTTTCTTGACAATGTAATTCATATATAACAAGTGAAATTTACAAAATTTAAGAAAACGCCGAAAAATTAAAATCGCACTTGAAACATATATAAGATCACTCTCCGTTAAATTACCTTTCAAATGACCAATACCAAAAAATTAAAAACGGTTCATCGGTTTAGGCGTTACGATAGACTAACAGACACACACAGACAGGCACACACACATAGCGGTCAAACTTATAACACTTTTTTTTTTAGTTCGGGGGTTGATCTATAAAATTTGTCTCTAGTTTTTAGAAAATCAGACGATTTTTACATACGTTTAACTAACATAGATTGGTCTGAAAATGTCCAAACAGCCGGAGATTACCGTTTGAAACCCGCAGACCGAAAAAACTGCTCGATAACTGGAGACTACGGTTAACTTGAGAGTTGGCAGCCCTAATAATAATATGTGCGGAGTATTAAAACTTTTAGAGAAACCCGTAAATCAAAAAAACGGGACTCTGATCTATACGCCCCTCATATTATAGGCAAGAATCTCTCCAAAAAACCGTTTTACTTCGATAATTCTATTTTTTCTCTAGTTTTTCTTTTGAAGTCGGTTTTCTTTTTGTAAAAATTGTTTTTATATAAATAAGATAAGTTGAAAAAAGAAATTCATGTAGTATTCAAGAGGCAATTTTTTCTCCGTAAATTTTAAAACTTTGTCTGACATGTTTTTAAGATTTTTGGAATCTGCAGTCTTTAAAACGAATTTTCAAAAAAAAAAACACTAAAAAGTTCTCTCTAAACTCTAAACTTTGTCATCACATAGTTGCTATCTCATAGAGATAGCATGAATAAACTATAGAGTGATTCATGGTAGATTGAATCCGTAATGGTATTCTGTATACTCCCAATCAATAATACTTTTTTCACGTAACTCATTGTGATTTGTATCGTTTAACGGGTCCTTCAAATGCAATTGAAGTTACCAGATGGCTTTTCTCTCTATTATAAATTTTTTTGTTCAATATAATTTTTTTTTTTTTATTCGTGAAGTTTATTTAAGAGAATTTACTCAACCGATTTTCCATTTTTAAAAAAGCTTGCAAACATTCTTAATATTACGTAATTGTTTTATCTCGATTCGTTTTGTTTACTGCAAATGACTGGATCCCGTATAATATATAACAGAATAACAATAAAAAATGATTTAATATTAATTTTTAATGAATATATTAAATCATCGATATAATGTAGGTATACAGGGTGGTTCAAGTTATAACAGCACTACTTCATCGAATGGTATAAAAAAACTCCCAATTTCTCTCTTGTGATAAGTTGGGAATTCTTTTTACAAGGCCACTTTCTTGGCATAATTTGAGGCTAACCTTTCAAAACACTATTTATAGACAAAAAAATCTCGGTAATATAAGAATTGATAAAACATAGAAAATCGTACTTCGGGCCTAAAGGAGTATTGAAAATTTTGTTTTTGATAAATTGCAAAATTTAGCATTATACATTTTACGCAATATATTGGCAGGAAACGCATTCAAATCATTTCTAAAATTTGGATAAGAATTTAGTTTTAAATAATAATATTTTGCTACTTATGCTTTATTTTTTAAATAAAATAATTATTTTTAGGAAAATAGTTTAAAAAAATGTTTGAACAGTTAACCATCGTTTTAATAAGATCGTCTACGTCTACGTACAAAAAAGCTAAAAACCATATTTTCATTCCCCGTGAAATGAACGGATACGTGTTTTCATATTTTATTATTTCCACTCTATTTTCGAAAAAGTCAGGATGGAGACTTTTTTATCAGCCTGTATACATTTAGTACAACATTGTATACATATATGAATTATTTATTTATATAAAACCAACAACAATATCGGTAAAACTAATTGTAAACTATGGTTAAACAAAACTAAAAGTCGTTACCACTTCATTATTGCAAATCTATAATTTTAATATATTAATATGTAATAATACACAATATAGACGTGTTATATATTAATAAATATAGTATAAACAACAATATATTTTATAATAATGATACTATTATAATGGATAAAACTCACTCATTCATTCAATCTTTCATTAATATATACAGAATAGGAAATGCAAACAAACCATGATGGAAATGGTATACCAGGGCTGAGCCAATAATTTTCCGATTAGGTATATTAAATTATTCATTAATCAATTGTATCAAAATACAGAACGACTCTTCGGAAAGAATGAAACAATTAATTTGCAGCAAAAAAAATTTCGAACCAAATTATATTCATGAGAATGATTTGTTTTTCTACTTGAATTTGCTTTTTGCAAATTGGTTCATTCTCGTGGGATTTTTCGTTTCAAAATATGGGCGTTTAATCAGGTTTTCCTCAGGTGCAATCTGTTCTGTGAAAATATTTTGATAAGGAACTTTTTATGGAGAATTTCATTTCAACTGAACGGTTTTTGAAAATGAAATACCCAAAATTTCTCACATTAGAGAAAAGTCACTAGTGAAAACCCAAAATGATTGTACTATATAAGTAACGTCTGGTCAAAGTTCTTATCGCTGTCTTGAAAACAGCTGCGCAGATTGAAACAAAGGTACAAGTTTTTCATAGGATTCTCATAAAAGTTCCCATAAAAGAATGCCTATATTTAGCCCTCATTTAAGCCCCGTGTCATTTTATGCCATTTTATTGGAACAAGTGGTTTTTAACTTCTCATTATAGGAAGTTATTGAATCCGATTTGCAAAATCGAAATTTTCATCATATCTTTACGTTTCATGGTGCCAGGACAAGGCATTAACACCAATTTGGAGAAGAAGTATGTGTGCATCTTTGAAGTTTATTCCAACTTCTGGGTAATTTACAAAATTTTAAAAATGAATTACGATCGTGGTATCGAAATAAATCGAAAGACTTTGAAGATATACAGATATTTCCCATCTGTGTATGTAAAATTCATTAGGTACATAGTATAAAATATTAGATATGATAACTAATAGATGTATACATCACCAAATTACTTAAGAATCATTAGTTTATAATAAATCTAGCAAGAATGTAATAGATTGAAAGAAACTAATGGATTGAAAACAGACAATAAAAAATACAGTTTAATACAGTAATTTTCGTTAGTTACAGGGTAAGCAAGAAACTGGCCACGTTTAACAGTCAAATTGAAATTTGGCGCTTGACGAAATGCAAAGATTGATTAAATGAGCTATTTTCTTTTATGACCATGATAACTAAACAAATGGAACGTTTATTATTAAGTTTTGGTGCTTAAGGCGTTTCGATGCCAAAACGAAAGTGTTTCAAAAAAACTGAAATTTTGTGTATCAATTAATGAGTATTTAATACACCTTCTATACAAATTTCGAGACGATTCTCTGTACGGTTTACGATAACTTAATTAGTAAAAGCAGCCCTTTTTACATGGTGGTATATGAACAAGTCAAGTAATAAATGTTAGTTTTTAGTCAATAAGTGCTTTTAAATAAGTTACTATTTACATAAAAAAACTTTTATCAATAATAGTCCTCAAGTTTTAATGTTTAAAATCATACCAAAATTATGAACTGTGCATAAAAATTAAAAACGTTTTTTTGTAAAAACATTGACTTTGATCGTTAATTTCTTCTAAACCGTACAGAAAATCGATATGAATTTTTCACGACGAATAAAAGGATTATTATTGATAAATAAAATTTCAAATTTTTTGACTCATTTGCATTTTTTCGGTATCGAAATACCTTAAGGGTCAATTGCTAGATACAAATTACAAAACGGGAAGAATGTTTGCCCCAATATCCGTTTTTAATGATAATTCATTTATTTGTGATACTAGAAAATGAAAGATAGTTATTTTTTCTTCTGAGGTATATTTCTTAAGCAGTCTCTTACTATTAATTTCGATTTGTCATACGTGCACATAAACAAGTGTCACTTTTAACAAGAAACTGTGAAGCGAAGTGTGGAAGATTTGACGGCTGAATACCGTTAGATTATAAACTGACACTGTGACCCAGTAAGTTTATAAAATTACAATAATTAAAGCGTTAGATAGTAAGTTTTAATATCCGGTCACAATCTATGGTCAGTTTACAATCTAACTAGATTCATTATAAACTAACCAGTCTTAAATTCCGGTGACATACATAAAATGTTTGTATTAGATTCGAATTTTGTTCTAGAAATTCCATCGTTACACTGTTGGGTTGCTGTTCATTTTGAATTAAATGATAAATATACAACACACACTCATTCATATACACATTAATGCTATTTTATGATATTAAATTTCCTATATTATAAACTATATAAGTAATTCTTTTCAATAGAACAACATTGTGTTCATTCATAATAATAATAATAATTATAGCTAACAGTTATAACATATTAAATAATCATAATAATCAATAGAATATTTAATAGGGTATTAATTATTATAAACTAAAACAATACGTTCATTTTATGGTATTTAAATGTCATAACTGAGTGAATATTACTTCTATTATAAGACAAATAAAATGAGTGGTTTTTTTTAAACTTTCATCAATAAAATCTACGTATTTTAAAATAATAAAACTTGTGAGGATCATTTCTATTTTTGTTATATGTCGTCACACAGTAAAGACGAACCCTTTCTTCCCGTATTTGCGAATTCAACGCAAGTTTGGAGTTCAAAATCAATCATTATTCATTGATATAAGCGGAATTGTCAAATATCAATGAGGAATACTAATACCGACTTTTTTTTTGGCTTTTCTTAACAAATTGTGGAAATACAAATTACATTTCTTAACAAAAAACGGATGATAAACATTTTAAACGATTTTACTCTGTATTTGACGTTAAATTCAATGTTTGCCATTATAACTCCATGCTATATTCTGGTTTATTAGATAGAGATGAAAACAAATATTTGAAACAAATCATCAATATTCCCTATTAAACACATTGTATATTTATAACATACTAGCGGTCCCGACAGACGTTGTCCTGTCCCGTAAAAACGTAACTCCAATTCATTAATACCTATACTACGTTTCGCCTGTCCGCTAAACCCATCCCGCTAAACCCCAATTTAACTCCTATTTATTGAAGTGGCCTGACCTTCGACCTTTGGCCTGACCTTTGATAGTAGAGCCCGCTGCGCTCGCATATGGCTCTAATAAATGCCTATTGACAATACCTGAATACTATTAAAAATACATAGTACACATAGTATACATAATTTGATATGATTTATATGCGCTCCCACCATTTAATGAAATTTCATTTTTTTTGGTACGGAGCCCTCAAAAACAGTTGTACTGGACCAAATTGTAAATCTAAACCATTCTCGAATCTCCACGAACACACACAAAAAATTTCATCAAAATCGGTCCAGCCGTCTAGGAGGAGTTCAATTACATACACACGCACACAAGAAATATATATATTAAGACTAGATTGATACCCGCCCGCTTTACTGGGCTTAAAAGTAAAAACCACCACTTTAAAGCCTCCACCCTCTCTTGATATACGTTTTCAATTTTGCTAAATGTAATATAGTCATAATTCATAGAATTTATAGAGATATCAGAATAGTTGGCCATGATTTGTTAGACATAACTATTTTAAATATTTACAGAATTCTTTAATTTATGGTTCAAAATGATGATTATATATGGAAGCGGTGATTTCCGTATTTTTTTATTATTTGGTATCAAGCGGTGGTTTATCCTTTTAAGCCCAGTGAAGCGGGCGGGTATCAATCTAGTATCAATTTTAGATTTCAATAAATTTAAAAAATGGTAAAAGTCAATAAAAATTTTTTTTTTAAATATATCTTTATAAATTATAGTTCATGTGTTATTCTGCTATATCAGCTATATTGCTGTACAGTTTCATTAAAAACCATTCGCTAGTTTTAGCATGACAAACAAACAAACAAACATGCTCACTTTCTCATTTAAAATATATAGGGATAACAACTGATATTCAACATACTGTATAAATATTATAATAACAGCATTTATTCATTATATCCGTTTAAAATCCAAAAATTAGGTATAACTAATGGAGTTTTGGTGGTGATTTTAGTTTAGTTAATTTTAATACAACTACGGAATTACATTAAGTGAATATATGAGCATTCAATATTTTATATTTTATATAGGATGTTTTTTATTCCAAAAAACAAAAAACAGAAGACATTACAAGCAAACCGTGATGTAAAAATCCAATTAGGGTCACGACATATTTTGGAAGTTTTTGATAATTTTCATTTGGAATGAATGGAAACAAATTTAAAAAAAAAACTTTTTAATAGAAAGTAAACATATTAGCAATGAATTAGAAAAGAAAAAACTAAGTGTCACCGTCCATATAAGGAATGTAAGAGCAGGGTAGATTAAGGGTTGAAATTATTTTTAACTTATTTTCAACTTTGATGATGAATTTTGTTATAACTTCATGAATGTAGACGAAAAATAAGAATAAAATTTTTCGATATGTGTCTTGATTTTCGAAATATCGAAAGCTAAATAATTAAACAAAATTTTCAATTTTCGATATTTTGAAAATTAAGCCAGATATCGAAAAATTTTATTCTTACTTTTCGTCTTATATCGTCAAGTAATAATATAAATTTATCATCAAAATTGAAAATATCTATTTTTAAATTTGTGCCCCCACTACCATGCTCATACATCCTTAATACGTCTTTTTATACAATTCAATCTTTTTGAAAAACTAAAGTACGTAGCTCTCCTTCTAAATAAGGATTATATATTATTTTTTCTTTCGCCTTTCAAGGTCTTTTCCACAAAAGTATATCCTATATGTATGTATGTATATATGTATGCATGTGTATGTAGTCTATTGTATAAATTATATAATAGAATATGATGTGTTGTTTTGTGCGCCTCATATCTCTATATATCTTCTTTTCATTGATTCATTTCATTTCATTCATTTATAATATTTAATTTATGAATGTTTATATTTTATATTATGATTATATACAATGGTTGTTTATACATATATATTATACATCCACCATGCAAACAGCTACAATAAACATATAGCTAAAAAAAACAATAACTGAACTAGTTGAATCTTTTCTAAATCAACTAATTTAATGATCGAGTTTTTAACGTATTTCCAGCGGCTTGCAACTAAAAAAAAGCACGAAATTTTGCAAAAAGGTACTTAGTCTAGTCGGCAAGTTCAAATTTGACCACAAATTTAAAAAGTTGAAAAAATTAGTATAACTCCATATAACTCCAAAATTAGTATAACTCCATACTTGGTTTATTAAAATTGGTTGTAATTTGGATGTGATAGAGCAAAATTCAATTTTTTAGATTTTGATGACGTCATGCGGTTAAAAAAATCAATTTTTTTTTCATAATACACCAAAATCTTATCCGATCTGAATGAAATTTTTTAGAAACCCACTTTTGAAAAAAACTTTTGTTCTATCTCTAATGGTTTACAAGATGTTTCCTACGGACCCAAGACCCAATTGACCTATGATGCTCATTTACGAACTCGACCTCACTGTTTACGTTCTGAGTACCCTGTATAAATTTCAGCTCGATATCTTTTTTCTTTTTGGAGTTATCGTGTCTACAGACGGACGGCCGGACGGGCGGACAACTGGAAATGGACTAATTAGGTGATTCTATGAACACCTATAGCAAAATTTTGTGTGTAGCATCAATATTTTTAAGCGTTACAAACTTGGGACTAAACTTAGTATACCTTGCATATTACATATATGCATGGTATAAAAACCTATTTTTTTGGGCCATCTAGCATACATCTAAAGTTTAACAAATTATCTATTTACAAATGTATATAAATTTATTCAAAATTGAATGAAACTCACTCGGCCAGTCTATTGTTATTATCATTATCATTCCCCTTCATTTGTCCTTGTTTTTATTACGTCAGATTTTGTTAAAAAAATATACTTTTTATATAAAACTGTAATATTTTTACAGTTTATCTCTTATCATACAAGCTGTTTATGTCTCGTAACTTAAAATTTATTTTTATAAAATTTTTGTGAATTTAGTATTAGTTACTATGTAAAGTTTTATCAGACATTGTACAAGGAGGTTGTTCGGAGCTCAAAAACAAAAAAAAAATAAACTCAACGATTTAATCAATCTTTAGAATTGAAGTAATCATCAGTGAACGCATTCAAATAAAATCACAAAACTTTCGACTTTTAATGGTTTAAGAACCCTTTAAGAACTAAAAAGTACAAAGTAAGTATTAAATGCAATGTTAAATTTAATGGAAACAGTGTTTTGGTGGTACAAAAAAATTATAAATATTAAGAATAAATTAATTGCCAATCAAACATTTAAATATCTATTGGTAAACTACTAAGGAACTCTGAATCAACGTGGTTATTTAAAATAAAGCTTTCTAGCTTAACATTAAAACTCCTCCTCCATGCATTCTAAATTTTTTTGAGATTAGTCTTTTCTGGCCAATTACCACAACAACTGCTGAAAGGTCATTTTCGTCACTCAGGCGTCTGAAGAACTATCTAAGGAGTAAAATGGGAGAGGATATGTAGCAGGATTGGCTTTGTTGGCCATTGAAAGGCAAAAAACATCTGAGCTGATGTCAGATGTAGGACTCGATATATTGGTCGATAAATTTGGTATGCATGTTTGTAATTTATAAAAAATCTGTATTATTATGCTTCTTATTAATATTATAATTTTAAGACTGATTTTTTTGAAGAAAAGTCTGTTTTTTATAATTTTTGTTACAACTTTAAGAAGAGATTGATGTTTTTTTTATTTTTATATGTTATTTATTATTGTTACTTTTATTATAATTTTTAAAAATGGCTATTTTTTTGTTGTTGTCGTTATATTTTTTTTGATTGATATCCATAAATAAATACTTTAAATTTATAACGTGTTTATTTAACTACAACTTTTTTTCAATTAACTATGCATTTTTCTACTATAAGTGCCCCCCGAATAATTTGATCCTAGGTGCACCTATGCTTGTCTCCAAGTATAAACATTGAAAAAACTGATTAAAAATTATTAATTACCTACTGATTATTTAATTTGAAATATAATAATTATTATTAACTGTAGAAATAAATATAAATTTAAAAAAAAACACAAAAGAAACTTTAAAAAAAAATGAAATTAGAATAATACAAATGGTGTTTTTTAGTGAGTAACTAGGCAAGTATTTCATTTTATATAAATCACTGTTGATTTTTAATTGTTGTATAATTAAGATTATTTCATAGATAACATAAACACGTAAAAGTAGGAATAGGGTGGTATTATTATTATGTGTGAGTTTGTGTTGTGTGTGTAATAATATAATGGTTAGTTGGTTGTTTGGTTGGTTGCCTAACTTAAATGGCCTCGATAACTAAATCAATAATGAAGACATTTGAAAACGACATTATTTAAACCTTAAATTAGGTAATGTTTTTACACAAAATAAATTTCTATACCCATCTAGAAACCCAAACAACAAATATGTGTTTGTAGGTATCTATTAAAGTAATTTCTATATGATATTGGTTTCCATTTAATGAAAATCTTGAATCCACAAAAAGTAACCAAATACAAATTTAACTATTTTATCGAAGAATATTCGTACAATAAACAAGATGCATTATACCGGTTGTCTCCTTTTAAACAATCTAGCTGAAAATTTCATCATTGAAGGGTTTTTAAGAAACTAAAAATTTTTCCTGGGGGGTGGGGGGTATATATCTCTCACAGAACCCTCAAATTTAACATTGAGTTTCAACTCAATTTGGACTGTTTTTCTTGTATTGGAAAGATAAAAATTTCGATCCCTCAAGTTCATTCCAACCCTATAATACAAAGTATACGTACCTTAGATGATTCAGTGGTAGAATGCTCGCGGCCCGGGCTCGTTTCTCGGACGATACACCGAAAAATGCAAGGGCTTGAAAATGTATTCCGCAAAAATATTAAAAATATTGAAGTAAAATCAACAGGCGTTACTTAGGTAATATTTGTCAACTGAAATGTCGTTTCAAATCCTATAAATAACTAAAATAATTTTATACCATTATTGTGAGTGTTATAAGCATACCCAGGAATGTGTTACAAACCAACGTAGTTAACCTCTCAATTTTTAAACCAAAGTTAAGTTGCAAAATTGGGCAATGTGTGACACTTTCTTACACAAAAATGAAATTTACTCAACAATACGACGAATTGTAAAAGGTAAGCTGAATCCGAAAATTTAGTTTCTCATTTAAAGATGAAAATCAGACATATATCTTTGGTATCTAAAACCCATCAAGTTCTTAATATTGGATAGCATTAAGGTATTACTATTTACTCCGAAAATCCGCCATTTTATTTTGTTTTTTTAAACGCCTATCTAAGAAAACTTGGTTTTTTTAGATGAATATAACGCTACTTTAAACATGCATAAATACATGCATACATATATACAACATTCGCACGAAAAACATAACTTATCACTCCTTGGCAGTCGGGCAAATTCCTGGTTAGATATACCAGGGATACAGCCGTAAGTTTTACGTAGATACGTCTATGTATAAGGATTATACATAGACCCCTTATACTCATGCTTACCGATGTCGTTCATTTATTCATTATTCACTGACAGATGGCTATGTAAATATACTTAATTATCCCATATTAAGGAGAAAATATAGACATATCCACGTCAAAAAACCACGCCTCCTTGCAACGTTTTCCCACATCCCATGACTTTGAAGGGTAACGACTTCAGTTCACCTCTTATAGTTAATAACTCTTCATTTTCTCACTGTACTATACAGTATTCATTTTCTCACTGTACTATATGTATTATACAGTTTTTCCTGTTTTATAAGTGAAACTGTATAATTGGTCTAAGAGACGTCATAAGGCCGATATTCACTCATCTGATAAGCAGATGAGACATATTTTTTATGAAATTTTATTGATTTTTAATCATGCCTATCATATTTTTTCCATCGAAAAGATTTCATGGCTATTTTTAATTTAATTGATTTTAATTAATTTTTTCCATGAACAGTTTTTTCAGGCAAGACTATACGATTAATTTCGTAATTGAATTATCTTTCTTCTGAGACTAATTTCGATTAGCTAACAGATCGGTTAAGTTACCTCACCAAGTATGAACAGATAAGTCAATATAAGAAATTGGTATCAGAAGAAACATAATAATATAACGAAAATAATGGTATAGGCTTGTCTGTAATAAACCGTTCATGGAAAAAAATAATTAAAATTAATGAAATAAAAAATAGCCATGAACACCTTTTGATAGAAAAAATATGATAGGAATGTTTAAAAATAAATAAAATTTCATAAAAAAAATTTTCTCAACTGGTTATCAAATGATTGAAGATCGACCTTTTATCGTCTCTTGTACTAAATTCTGTTTACAACTTAGAAATCATAAGTCTCTTTTCTATAGTAGCATTGATAATTTCAAAAGCTTGATATCTTTATTACCAGTAAACGACCCTGAAAATATACCTAGAATTCACATAAAATAATTAATTAACGATTTTTGCATCATTTTACAAATGTTTAAAACAAAAATCGATTGGTTACTTTTAACTTTTATGGTGTACCGGATACGCCCAACGCGTGCCCAAACTTTACTTCCATCAATTACATTCACACAAGTCTTTCAAATTGTATAACTGGTATAATTATTTTAAAATTCTATTTTAATACTTCATCCAATTATCATCAACACGCACATCCTAAGATTATAACAATAGTAAATTATTTAGAAGTTTGGTAGTGGGAGTTTTAACAGGGGGATGTTTGAGTTTGATATGCTTTAAATATAATAATATATTTAAAATAATAGGATGGGTGATATGATTACGTCCTGCTATCTATGCTAACTAACTTACTAACAAGGTAGTCAGTTTAGAATTTAACTTTAATTTAACTCACCTTTTTTACTAGGTACTATAAATGGGTTTGTGTATATGTTTTATCCTATCAAGTTTTTAGTATAAAACAAACAAAAATTATATTCATTCACATACGTGAGATTGTAAAATAATTTTATATTCATACAGGCGATTTTATAGTTCTTATAACTATTAAAACATTTCTAGAGTTTTGTGAGCTAATTGTGTAGAAATGGGTACAGCCTCAATAATATTTATTTTAACCCCAACAGATTATTTTTTGTTGTTGAAAAAGGGTATTGAAATAAAATATACGATTTGTAGAAATATGATTTTAATTGCTTCGAATACTTATGAAATATTATTTTAATTACTTCGGATACAATTGCCTCGATTACCAATGAGACACCAAAGGGTATGACATTCATATTCTCACCTTTACAATCACCTGTACCGCGCAAAACTGACGTCATGATGCTTAAACTTTTACGTGTAGGAGCATCTTTTTAACATTTTTTTAGCAAATTTTAGCATGGGCTTGCAGTGTATAAGGCTTCTATACAAAAATGCATTAAATAATCATATTTCAAAATGTTTATAAAAGTTATATCGTTTTGGTTCCTTAAGCTAATATTCCTCTTGAATAAAATTAATGAATATTATAGTTTGACCTTTAATAGTTAGTTTATACAAAATCTATTACGTTCTAGCTAACAGCATCTTGTATTAAATTTATTCACCAGCGTATGAGTTACAACATACTGCATGCGAAAGAAAAAAAACTACAATTCAGTCAAAAATGTCTAAATTATTGATAATATAAAAATGACTTTCAATCAAAATTTGTTTGTCTCTAAAAGATTTACTGTATCTATCACCGTTTAAAAACTTTTAATTTCGAGTCTCCTGTAAACTACTTCGCTCCTTCCCCTTAATAATTTTATCTTAAACAATAGTGCTTTCGTCTTTATATATCCCTATATATTATAAATGTGAAAGTAAGGATAATTGTTTGTTTGTTTGTTTGTTACGCTTTCACGGAAAAACCAGCAAATGATTTTTAATGAAATTTTACAGCAATATAGCTCATACATCAGAATAACACATGAGCTATAAATTATAAAGATATAGATATTAAAAAATAAATAAAAAAATTAAATTTAATCTGACATTTACTATTTTAAATTTTTACAGAAATCTTTAATTTATGGTTCAAAATGATGATCACAGATGGAACAGAATGAAGTTGATTTTCAACGATAAACTAAAGATTTCTGTTAAAATTTAAAGCAGTAAATGTCACAATTCTTGGCCACCTTTCTGATATACTCAATGAATTATGACTATTTTACAATTTAAAAAATTGAAAACTGGATGCTATAAAGCGGTGGTTTTTACTTTTAAGTCCAGTAAAACGTGCGGGTATCAAGCTAGTAATTATACATTTTCTTTGAAACCTGATTCAATATATCTACAATATATATGTTATTATTACAACATGATTTAACCAAACTAAGAACAATTGATAAGAGGGAATTAAATGTCACTAATAATTATAATCACTGTAATCAAATATCATTAATAATGTTAATCTTTTTGATTAAATCCTTTCCACCAGGTATGCATTCCATCCAAATCTCTGCGTTTTTATTCCAAAACTTGGCCTTTTTGTTTTCCTTTATATATATATATATACATATATAATGGAAAATGATTTCAGAAACATCCATAAATGATATATCTATGTATAAAAACTAAATTTACGTGAAGAACCCCCATTTATATAGTTTTTCATATTTTATAGTTTGTATTTAGACTTATATAATACTTATTTACGTTATATATATATATAAATTTATGTGTATAATATATACATATAATATAACTATTATACATAAGTCTATCACAAAACATTGAGTATACCATTACTTGATGTTTTTAATGCTTTATTATTTAATAAAACTAACGTTTAGTGAAATTCACACTCCTTTATTAGACAAATGAATTAAACAAATGAAAATTCTACATTATTAACTTTCTGATAGATACTTAATGATTTCAACCCGAAAACCAAAATTTTATCTCTTTACATTTGAGATATCTAATATTTTATATATAATATAATGGTTGACTCATTTAATGATCCTTTTTTATAAAACTAAAAAAATCATAACAAAGCTACCTTTATTATTATACAAAAAAACCATTCTTGAAATTTATTTACTGTAAATTATTTATTTCAAATGTTGTCCGTAACTGCCGTGGTATATGGTCGAGTGATATTTGGCGAGTAGAGCGAGTAATGTTTGCTTCCAGTTGCCCATTCGTGCGCCGCTTATTCATATAAACTTTGAACTTTATAAATCTTCAAAGGAAGAAGTCTGAGAGATGATGTCATAGGAACTAGGTGCCAAACTAACCGGTTCGAAGCGCGAAATCAACTGTTCATCAAATTATTCTCGCTAGAGTTTCACGTGCTTCGTGGAAAGTTAGGACAATTTTATTTGTTGACATATTCGTTAAGCCAGAAATGTGCCTCATCGCTTAACTAAGTTTTTGTCAAAAACGGTGGAGTTTCTTCAAACTTTTCAAGAAATATTCTAAATAAATTTCAAGAATGGTTCTTTTGTGTGATAATAAAGATAACCCGATAAATTTGTTCATATTTCTTGTTTTAGTTTCGAAAAAAGAACCTTTAAATGAATCACTCATTAAAATGTTATATTTATGATTCTCTTTAACGAGCTATTTGTGGATTGAGCTAAAAATAGATTGGTAAGAAAGAAAAATTGGGATATAATCTTGACCCAAAAACCGAATTTATGGAAATAAACTTTTTCGAATTACTTGTTTCTTCATTGACCATTTTTACTAAACAGAGATAATTAATATTTTTATATACGGGGGAGAAATTTGGAACTTCCCGGTGCCATAATAATGAAATCAAAGTGTTTATCTGAAGTTGTAGAAAATATATTTCGTATTTTTTATAGTAAAAGTATAAAACAAAAAATTTAATAATAAATTGAAGTAGTTTAATATTATAAAACATGTAATTTGAAATATCCTGGAAATTTCTATAAGCAAAGTTACTTTTAGAACGCTTGCTTACATTTTAACTTAATCAGAAAGTTACTTATGGAACGCCTAACGCCCGAATCTACCACCAACTATAACTTTTTATAGTTTTGCCTATATTATGGCTTATTTACTTTTATGGGAGTAAGATTATAAAAAGTGATATTGGGATCATTTATAATATAATAATAATGAAATAATCAATACAAAATAATTAACTAATCAAAGTTTCTCAATTACTTCTGTCCTAAAAATGTTTCGGTTTCGATTTTGCAAAACTAAGATTAGTTGAGGCTGCGAAAAAATTGGTTGGTGAAACGAAGTTCACGGGATCAGCCTATTATCTTATACTGAGTTATATATTAAAATATTTTGGAAAGTGATGGACATTCAAAGTAATAACTTTGTAAAATTAAAATTTCAAACAAAACACAAAAAATTAATTACAAATTATATTAAAAACTAATATTTAATTTGTACGTTCATTATAAAGGATGATCTCTCATAATTCACCAGACAACCCCTAAAATGTACATTAAACATTTAATGATTATAACACACGGTACCTTTACAGATCTAAGGTTATGATATACTTAAAATGTAACCTTACGACGTAAATTATTATTTCCCTTCTTATAACAAATTAAATATTAGAAATACTGTCTTAAATGAAATTTTAATAAAATTAAAAAATTCATATAATTAACTATTCTATAGCCTATAATTCTAAGCGCACTTGACATTTATGAGCCTTCTTACCCTTTTCAATAATAAAATTTTATTTATCGTATATGTGTAGTGTATATATTATTAAGGGGTAATCGGAAAAAATAGACCAGAAAAAAATAGATCCAGATTGGGTTGAGCTTGTCGACTATAGAGAAGTTGGTTGGGTTTTAAAGTTTAGCGCTTAAACAAATAAAAAAAAGAAAGTATTTCCAGCTCAAAATACCTTGTGAAAATGCCACGAAATTAGTAACTTACCAATGAGGCCAAAAATTATGATTGACTAATTCACACGTATTTAATGTCTGATTTAATAAAAAAATTTATTGAATTGAAAAGAAAATCAAATTGCCTATTTCCGTTTCACCACGAATGAGAACCAAGACCATTTCATTTCCAGTTCTGACAACGGCATCCATGAGAAAACCATAAAAGTCTTAAATTTTGCATTAAGTATGGACGACAAGAGGACAAATAACTCAATACCACGCCAACCGATTTCGATGATTCTTTTTTTAGTAACAAACTAGTTAGTGAACTTCAGATTCACTAAAAATATTTAAAAAAAAAAAAATAAAAAAAAACTTGAACAAAAAGAAAACCGACTTTGAAAGAAAAACTTTTCCAAAACAAATTAATATGCACTTAAAAGTAAAAAAATTACCATAATATAATGTAGTTAAAATTATTGTTATTTTTGGAGTCGGTGTCAGCCAAGCTAATGTAGCAAACTGATCTGTCAGTATTGTTTCCTTGGCTTACACCGACTCCAAAGATAACAATATTTTTAACTACATTATATTATAATTATTTTTTTTACTTTTTAGTGCATATTAATTTGTTTTGGAAAAGTTGTTCTTTCGAAGTTGGTTTTCTTTTTGTTAAAAGTTTCCTTTTATTTTTACGTCAATATGATCGATTTTATGAAAGTGAAAAATTTTTGCGCAAAGTTACATTCTTGAGCTACAATTAATTTACCTATTTTTTATTTTTCTACAAAGGAATAATATGTTGAGTAAAAGTCTTTCAGGACAGTAGTTAAAGTTAAATCTTAGAATGTGTGTTTTGCAGTTTTACAAAGATACACTAGTTATTTTCTAAGCGTAATGTTACATGAGCCGTGGCCCGTTGAGCTCAAACGATTTGAAAATAAATATAAACTAGAGTATAAAACTAAAAAATTAGAATATTTTGATAATTTTAAACCACTTTTAGCTATCTTGAAGGTTGAAAAATTTGGTCTAAAAATTATTGAACTACAGGGCTAAACAGAATTATCAAAGATCAAATAGAATATGTGAGTATTTGACATCGATATTTTACGCAGCAACTTCTTGAATAATGATTATTAATAGGAATAAAATGGTTTATAATTTTTGATAGTTGATACGCTTCAAAAAAACGTTCCGAATAGTGTATACATTTTCAGTTTTTGTTCTAAATTTAAACATAGTTTATGAAATTGTTTTAAATATTTTATTGTTTAATTAATGTTCGTATAACGTATATCGTAACAAATAGTTTTTAAACCGTCATATCACTGTGCTCCTGTTTGAATTTAACGCTTTTTTGTGTCCTAATAGATGGCAACATACAAAGTAGAATTATATCGGGTGTTTAATAATTCGATGCCTTCATCTATCAATTTTCGAAGAAATTTGAAATTTTCCCACATTTATTGAGTTTTACTAGTCTTTTTTACATTTATTGAGTTTTAGCAGTTTTTTATTTGCGTTTAACTAGTATTCTTATAAAAGATTCTTAAAAAAAATACTAGAAAATACTTTTTATTTTTATATTCTATTTTCAAAATCTTCGAAAACTAAAACCAATGTTTATAAACATTTGTTTATTAAAAGGCCACCATTAGTTTATTTGTTTATAATTCTGTTGCTTTTTAAACACTTTTCTTATAGAGTATTTCAACAATTAACTCAGCCAATTGTTCTTTTCAAGCGTTTTTTTAAAATTTAACTGAATAAAGCATCAAATTTTATTTAGTAACTGAATAAAGCATCAAATTTTATTTAGGAAAATAATCTCAAATAAATCATTCCAGTAGTTTTTGAGTTCTACTGGCAATCATTTTGCAAATTTAATTTCGCATACAAAGATGTTAATCGAAAAAAAAACTGATTTAAAAATCGGAAATAAAAACTATTCGTTAGTCAATTTATTTATTAGTCATTTAGACAAATTATTTTTCAATAGTTATATTAAATTAAAAATTCGATATAAGCTCGATTCAGTGGCAATTTTGCTACAATAAAATTGCATATCTCAAAATTATCGAAATCATATTTGCTATAGTACTTAGCATATCAGTTGTTTAAGGGTAGTCTATCAAACCAATTAAATACTAAAATTTTGAAAAAAACTGAACCCAGATTAACATTACATTTTAATTTCAACAAATTCATTAAAAAAGTGGGTTTACGATTAATTTACCATAAATATACAACTGCTTTAATTAAAGAGTTTATTTAAGTACCAAAGCAAATTTATATAATATTAATTTTATTCGGGGAAAGAGGCTGTGAAAGAAGCATGGATGAAAGTTGATCCAAAAGAAATTTGTATCAATACCTTTTTTTGTTTAAAATTCTTGGTACTTCCTACTATATTTCATTGCCTGTAAAAATTCAATTAATATTTATTATTTTTTACAGGGTACCTCTTGTCAAAAAGGTGTCAAAAAATATATGTTTTTCTTATTTTCAATTCTTAATCATTTAACTAAAAATTACAATTAAACCAAATAGTTTTAAATAAATAACTTTGCGAGTATAATGAATAAAAGGTGGAGATGCAATTAAGGCATACATTATATCTACTTTTATTATATCATAGCATTTATTTGCGCTCCCACCATATTTATCAAATTTGCTTGTTTTTTTATAAACTGAATTTTTTAAGAAATTTGTTTTGAAATATAAACTTTTGAATTGAAATTGTAAATTCCCAAACAACCGGCTTTTAAAAAAAATTGTACCATTTACCATAGGTTAGTGCAAACAACCCTCCCTAATACCTATATTCATATCTTTTGAATATATTTTGTATTATTTAGAACTATTCTTAATAGTTATTTGATGATTACATATTAAGTCAAGTGCTGTCGTCGAAGAAAAAGACATCGAAGAAGTAAAGATAAACAGCAAGAACTCTGAAGTGCATTAAATTTGATCGGTAACAACATAAATAATATTTACTTAGCACACAATGTACACCACACCGTATTTAAAACAACAAAAGTAGCAAAACTATATTATACACAAATAAACTCATATAATATTATACAAAATAATTAATGTTTCATATATTATTCTACATGAAATAAACTAGATTATGACTATTGTAATAATATTCCCCCTACCTACTCAAAAGTATGTATTGTAACAAACCATTAATTCTAGTCTAAATGAATGTGTATACATGTATGTTAGTTAGTTTGTAATGTAAACACAAACAAATATATATAGGTAGAAACATACAATAAATAAACAAACATTTAAAAAAAAATAAGCAACTATTATTACCACATAATAATAATTGTCATTATACATTATATTATACATATAATATTATATTGCAGAAATATAATAACAATATAACACAACCAACCATAGATAACATACAAAACTATCACCGTACATAAATAATGATTTATTTTAGTATATCAAATTTATGGTAATTAAATTTATTTTCCATAAATACTATCTAAAACTAATATACTTGTTTAATTATTCCCAATTAATTATATAATTTATACATTGTTAATATATATTTTCGTATAAACAATCACAGTGGGAAGATTGTAAAGGGCAGCCATACTCTTTACTTCTATCGTAATTTTTGTTTAGAAAAACATTTGAAAAATTCAGCACGTTAATACCAATTTCTGGAAAAGAAATGCTTTTATAATTAAGCAAGATTTTCTGATAAAAAAACTACGAATTATATTTTAAAAAGATTGAAAATGATTTGAGAAATGACTTGAATAAAATAAAGAAATCAATTTTGTGATTTTTACTGGTTTATTATTGGGAATTTTCAGTCCAAACAATGAAATAGCTCTCAGCCATATTCATAATAATTGGTTGAAAATTTCTCAAAATTCATATTCTTTCTCTCAAAGTAATTCATGACATCAAATTAACGATGATTTGATTAATTCGGCCCCTCACTCCAAAATTTATCTTGAAAATGCATGATTTTCCAATTTATTTCTCTTATTTTAATAAATTTTGCACCAATTACGTAAACAGAAGCAAGCATCGACAAAAGATGCTCTCACCTTGATATTGTCACATTAAAAAAACAAAAAACAAAAACAAAAACAAAAACAAAAAAAAACAAAGACTTTCAATATATATATAATATTTACTAACGAAAAAACTAAAAAAAATTGCAGTTAGTCGACCTAGACAATTTTCTGTTTATATAAGGATATGCAATCAATTGAACAAAAGCTGTAATTATAAAAAAACGAACAAAGAAAAAAATAATAAATCAATGAACATGTACTATTCGAGAGTGTATTTTTTTTGTGGACTAGGCTAGAAAATTAAAAAGAAAATTTATTTTCTCGGATAAACATTCACTAAGAATGGAATTATCAAAGTTGGAAAGGTCTTCTTGAAATTTTGTATAGTCATAATTGTTAATTTCGAATAACTTTTTTTAGTAACATTTTGTCAACTTATAAAAAGGAAGAATAGTTTACCAAACAAAAATAGTGATACTAAATTTTTGGTTTTAAATATACCTACATACTTTTCAGAATAAGCAAAACTTCTTATAAAGAATGACTTTTTTTCTTAAAATGCAAAATAAGAAAATTTACAAGTATAGTTACCTCTATCCGGGAACACACTGTATATAAGTATATAATTATTTTGCTTTAAGTGAAAATAATTAAGGAAGATGTTCTAACTGACATACAGTTTTGGTTTTATCGTACAATTTTTTTTATAGATTCGAAGTTTTTTGAAGTGGTTATTAGTCCACCTTGTATAAAAATAAAAGCGCATGATAGTTATAAATTATAACAATTTTTATCAATTGAAATAATAAAATAAGTTAACACTGGTCACCTCCGTTAATAATACGTAATCTTGATTACCTTAAAATACGCCCTCACAAATAACATATAGATGAGGAGTCATTACTTAGTGTACCTTAATATTTTCCTTACATACAGCGTCTAATAGTTTTTTAATTAGTAAGTTAATTTTTGAATAACATATTTCCCCGGTACAAATTTATATTTTGTTTATGAATACAAGCCCTTTCTGATTATGAATATTCTAATATTTGCAATTAATAAATTTAGAAATAGGCAAATATGGGAATAAACTAATTTAAATAACTAATTCTGAATATGTTATTACCATTATTATCATTATTATTTTATTACACGTAAATTTAAAAGTGAACATATGTGTTTCAAAAGTTTCAAGCCTCATTTTAATAGAAAATATCTCTCCACGTAACAGTTACAGTTTAGTAACTTTACTATTGGGTACAAAGGAAAACATCTCATAGTTACATTAAATTGTACACAAAACTTAATTCCACTACAAAGTTTTAGTAGCACCGAAGTTTTTTTTATAGCATCAAAGCACTTTGTCCAATTTCTTTGGTAGTGGAAACACTCCCATAGTGTCCCCAAATTAGCATCAGCTATGAATATTATTTATCAATACATAGTATAAACAAGGTCTTTCCCGCTGTCTGTACCTATCATGTCCGTATGTATACTTGTATCTTTCAAACTACGCAACGGATTTTGATGCAGTTTTTTCGAATAGATTAATTTACGATAAAAATTTTAAGTATGAATCATAATATAGTAGAGTAATGGGTTGAAATAGGGGTGGAAAGGGATGTGCTTCAAAAATTTAACAAATTAATAGTACAATATCTGGATGACCGAGCTTCGCTCGGTTATTCGCCAATAGATGTCAGCAAGAGTCATATTTTTCACTTTAGACTACTCAAACGCCTCCTTTTTGTTATGTTATAATTTGCATTGTATTTCATTAACTACGTTATACACCAATAGATGTCTAATGAATTTTTCATGAAAAGACGGATAAAACGACATTTCTGATAAATGAAACCTAGCTAGATCGACTTATCGCCCCAAAAAACCCCTACATACTCATTTTTATGAAAATCGTTGGAGCCATTTCCAAGATCGTTGATATATATATATATATATATATATATATATATATATATATATATATATATATATATATATATATATATATATATATATATATATATATATATATATATACAAGAATTGCTCGTTTAAATATATAAGATAGTCGGTGTGGTACTGAAGTCGTGTGAGTGCGACCCGTGTAGTCCACAAGATTAACTTCCCAGAGAGGGAAAAAACATTCAAAAAGGTCTTGTTAGCCTTCATAGATTATTCTTCGATCATGTACTGCAGCTTATGTTGGAACGATCATTATCTCCATTCATAAATGATGTGTTTTATCCACTTTTCAGATTGCGTTTATTCAGTTTTTCCCAGTTTTTTATTACCATTAAAAAACGCGTCGAATAAGCCCAGTCACATGTAAATGTCATAACTGGTTCGCGAAATAATCGAGACCAAAGAATCCGAACAAACGAACATACTCACATACGTACACACATACACACACAGACATCACATTGCAAAGGTTTGATTCGGATATTAAGGCCTTGAAACCGCGGAAATATGTAAAACTGGAGATTTTCAAAATCACATTAATTTCCTCTGGGAATTTAAAAAGATGTGGATCGATTAAACTCAAATATTGACAAGATACACAATCAGCTTCAACGATTGTTTTTATTTATTTAACCTTCCGGAGATGGGAAGGTAGAGCGAGAAAGTGGGGATGAATAATCGATTATTTTCAAGCTTTAACCTCTACGCAAGGGGGTGTGGGGAGAAGAGGATAAAGTGGTTGCCCAACAAAGCGGGTAGATTACAGCTAGTTCAGAATAATAACGATTTAATTTTAATTCATACATTGTAATCAAAATACGCCTCTATAGGTAACACATAAATGAATCCAGGGTTTAGTGCAAATTTGAAGTTTTATAATAATTAATGAATGTATTACATTTTTTCACATCAGCTAGGAGTACATACACACAAAATAAATAAAAAAAATAGTGATTACTACAATATATTGGGGAAAAAAAAATTAATGATAGTAATTTCATTTGTTTAAAATAGAATAATGGTTTTTTATCAATTGTGCTGATTTGTGACTTTGATTAATAAAAATAACCCACATAACACATTTATTTCATTCCACAAAAATGACAAAGTAACATTCTAACCAAAAACTGACAGAATTTAAACATTTATTTAAAATAATTGATTCCTCTGTGATTTTAATTGACAGGTAGGTAGGTATATACTAAAGTATATAGGTAGTATATAATATACATTCAGTTTGATGTGGATAGTTTTTTTTTTTCTACCGTCTGTTAGGAATATAAAAACTACCAATACTGAAAAGTAACTAATTACTGTTACAAATAATATTCAAACTATGTATATGCAATACAATTCACAATTCACCAATGCATGTTTCGGGTCCGGGAGACGACCGTACGAAAATCGATCTATTGAATACATAAACATGCAAAGACTGATATTGGTGAAGCGGAGTAAATTATTTTATCTACGTTCGTGAGAAAAGAAGTACTTTTCTCATTTAGTATGCGTGGGGAAAATAGTTCATTACCCTAGTGTGATAATAATAATAATAAATTTATTGACCTGCCGTTAGGCTAATCACATTCATTACAAAAATTATAAATCTAAATATAAATATTCTATAAATATAAAAAAATAGAAATATTCTTAATTCTTATTATGAGACATGGACCAACAGGCAACCGTTCCTCACGTTTTTCTCAGATTAAATTTAAATATTTACATATTATCCTGGCATTATCCTCTGTACCGCAGCTTAATATTTGAATTGAATTGTTTAGCCCTAAATTCAGGACCATTTCCCGCTCTTTCCCTTCTGTGTCTTGACATTCTACAAGAAGGTGCTGTACACTCTCTATGCTCTTGTTGCATAAAATACATACTCTTTCCCCATTCACCTTTTTAATTTCGCAATTGAAGCTGTACATTCTAAAATTGGTAACAAATCTTCTTACTTCCTTATCTTTTATGTCCAGATATTTCGTGCCATTTCCATTATCTTCGTCTTCATAAACGCTCTTATTTACCACGTTTTTGACAGAAGTGTAGTTTACCATCAATTCTAATTTTCCTACGATACCTAGTTCGTCGATCTTACCTCGAATTTTGCTTCTCCAGAACTTTTCTACACACAGTTTTTGTAGTGCTTTATCACCATACTCTATTCGGAAAAAGCAATTTAGAGACCGCTGTAATGAGACCGATTTAACTTAACATTTCCCCAAGATCTAATTGCACGGCACAATTTGCAGTAGACTTTGATATACTCAAGTGTGATAATGAATTCATTCCCGCACTAAGGCGGTAATGTTCAGTTACTAAAGTAGCTTTTATAATTTTCTATTTTTCTCAAATAATACTTATCGTTTATTTTCACATTTTAGAGGCGTAGATAAAGTTTTATACGATATAGTTTTGTGTGATAACGCATTATTAACGTACTTCAGCGATTGTCCAACTCGCCCTCGCACTCGCAGCGCAAATTTCACAGGCGTACGTTAATAATGCTGTTATCCCACAAGTATCGTAAATAACTAATGTAATCTGATTAACTAGCCATTGGTCACCCACTTTGCTGTACAATACTTTTAGATTTTCCTTAACCTCACTTGGCATACCCATGGAGACTTTCAATCACAGAATTCATTTTATTATCCTTAACCTTTAACTCGAAACTCCCTCAAATATTATATTATTACTCAAACGTATATGTCAGTTAATTTTTTTATGATGATGGCAGAAAAATACACCAACCGACTTGACAGTCACTTGAAAGATGATCTTAGAGCTTCGTATAGACAACTCAAAACCAAAAACCACTAATCAAATACAGACCAAAATATCATTATATAAAAAATATCACCCTTCATAAATAAAGACAATGATGCCTGTATCTATCTATAGTTATTATTATTAATTTATTCCAATGTTGACTCGCATAAGTATGATTGCATAAACTTTCGCACAGTCATCTCTCTGACTATACCAATTTTAAACTTAAACTTTTATTCACATTAAAAATATCTAAATACGTAATGTATATGCTTATGTCACAAAGTTTGAAAACAACATAACTATGTTGTAAAACAAGCAGAGGTGGATTAAGCAATTTTGTGTTCGTAGGGAGTCTTAAAAGTTAGCGCCCCTCGTAATAAAAATCTATCAATAAAATTCTTTTTTTTAGTTCTTTAGTTTCAAATTATTTAATTTTTAGAACCTATAAAATCGTGTTGGTTGTTTGGGGCAGTTCTCCGTCTCAAACTATCGTTGTTAAATAATAACGTAGGTGGAAGCATTTATCAAAAAAATCGTAGTGCAGAAGCTGCGTTGGCTAAGTTAATTTCCTCAGAGATTGAAAAGAAAATAACACATTTTTCTTAAAATAGAACATTGTATTTATAATTTTCAAGAATTTTTATTTCGAAAACTAAGAGTCTAGACAAAAATCACAACAGTACTTTGTAATATTTTTCTGTTAGAAAAATTGTCGAGAAACTGAACGTTTGAAGTGAGACCTGACATTGAGGTTTTAGCTCGTGATAAGCGATTCTTTTTATAAGAAAAAATCAATATCTGGTTCATTGCCATTTTAAAAATAATACATTTTCCCGAAAAAAGTATCCAATGTCCTTCCCAAAGGTCCCATCTATCTTCAAATCGGAAATCATCAAAACTCTATGGATTATGACAATTTTACACTTTAAAAAGTTGAAAAATGCATATATTTTAGATGTGTAAAACAATCTCTTCGAGTGTTAAGAAAGGAATATAGGTGAGATCAAAAGAGATGGAGACTATAAAACGGTGGTTTTAACTTTTAAGCCCTGTGAAGCGGGTGGATATCCAGCTAGTTTTTAATATTTTCTCCATTAATGTGACGCTACACAATAATAAGTTTTAATCATGAAATGCTTAATATTCGTAAAAACCGAACGACATGCGGAACGTAATGTTACCGCTTCTTAAGTTCGAATAAATAATAAAATTCAAACGATTTATTTTAAGAAAATCAAAACAATATTTTTTAATTAAATGTCAATATTATACCCATTGAAAAAAATGTCAGTACGATATATGATATATATGATACAAGATTGTATATTGAAAAATAGAAAAATTTGATTAAAATAAAATCCCTATTGAATTTTGTTTTAGTTTTTCTCAACTATATAATATTTTCTCAAACTCAATATAATAATAACAAACTTTAATCTCAAAAAAGTTTAAATCATAAAGCACACAATAGAATGGAGCTATGTTTTTATAAGCAATGTGTAAATGTTATACTTATTGCCCAGAAATAATGACACGAATCAATTCTTTGAAGTGTTGTTGCATGCACAAAGTATACTTACAATTTTATGTTGATATCATGTAGATATCCTTTACTCTTTGGGAAGGATATTTTATATTATATTCATCTATCCCAAGGTCCGTATATAAAATCAACCATCTTAACTATAATAATAGCATTTCCAGCTACTCCAGTAAAATCTTGCAAAAAAAAAACACAACTAAAATCGCAAAACGCGATGTAAAGCTGCTTTTTTGGTATGTTGTTGTGACCCTATAAGAAAGTGAGTAACTACGTTTGGAAAATGTTCAAATTTGGAGTTATACTGAAGTTTTTTTGCTTGCAAAACGAAGTTTCACACTACCCTAAAGGTTTCCAAATAACCAAATACCCAAATAGCAACTTTAAATCGGTTTTTGCGATTTTAATGTACATTTTTACTGGCGTAAGTAACCAAGAGAAATAATTAGTGTATTAAAGGCCTATAATTTTACACACGAAACAAGAAAAATGAAAAAGTTCCTTTAATTCGTTAATATAAATAAACAAAAGCAAGATTTGTTTGCCGTGATTTTTAGCTTGGTCTTATGTGGAAATATTTTTTTAAGAGTTTTTTTTAATTTACAAAATTTACTACTGCTCTAAATGCATGCAGAAACGGAATGCGCTCTTGTAAAGTTTATTTACGCTACCGCATTCAAAACGGAACGCTTCACTTCACATTTAACGAACTTTTTTTGTTACTTTTCATTTCATTATTTTAATGCTGACGCGTTTTATACTTACACACATAAAATCCGTAATATTTCCCCTCAACCATTTCTCTTATTTAATTTCTGGTACGTTCGTAGATGGCGTGTTTATATTGTCGTCTGTTATAATACCAAACATTTATTCCTCCTGCATTTTTGTCGTCTATAATATTCTTCTTTAATGTCATATCGGTCGTCTTCTGTTATTATATATTTTCTTTTCATTTTATCCGTCATTTTATTTATTTTCCAGTCTAAAGGCTATCATACATTGTAATATAGCCAACGAAATGTCTGTTACCAGTTCTGATATTTGGTATCTCCCAACAAAATGTCCACTAGCTCAAGGTTATTAGTTAAGGATATGTTATTGGGAATATGTTATATATATATATATATATATATATATATATATATATATATATATATATATATATATATATATATATATATATATATATATATTGGGATATGTTATTGGTAGATAACAGATAATTGTGACTGTCAGATAATAGGCAATAAAATAATATTGCGGCTATTTATTGTCGATGTAAGCAAATTTAAAATCGGTTCAGTAGTTTAGAAGTCCATATCGGACAAATAACGTGACACGTAATTTTTATATATAAAGAATATTAAATCAGCTAGAACTTTTATTTGAACCTTTTTATTTTATTTGTAAAAAACTGATTAAAAACCCAACTTCTCTCAAAAAAAGGGGGTTGAGCACATCCCTGAGTTTCCGATTTTTTGGTACGAAGTTTTTACAAACTGATAAACACCTGTGGAAAATTTTGACTTTGTATTTATTTAATTTTGTTGTGCTAAAACAACATTAAAGTATTGAATTTATTATCCGAATAAATATTTAATATAAATTATGTTGCCATATGTAAATCCAACACACACAGCCTTCACTAATATGATCATACCATAAAATGGCAGGTCATACCATTATAAAAAAAAACCAACTGAACCATCGAGATTTATGATTTTTTTCTATATTAATGGCACGAATTTTTACGTTGATTTAAAATCAACTGTTTTGTAAATTTTTTTAATTACTTTATGAATTAATTTTGTTCTCTTTTTTACAACTTAACACACAAAATTTCAGACAAAGAACCAATTCCACGTTTAAGAAAAATGCATCGAATACATTTTTCTTACATAAGCTTCACCAAAAATTAAAAGATGAAAAACTATTACAAGAAAATTGTATTCTTTAAAAACACTTTAATAATAAATTCATCGTCTACTACTGGAGAATGTGAATACAAATTAAGTATCCGTGTAATAAATACACAGTAGTCATTAATTTTCATAGAAATGATATTTAAGGATGTACGAGCGCCAGAGCAATTTTGGATAAAAGGTTTGCGTTTTTTTGATGAAATGGGGTTAAGTCTAAATCAATTCTGAAAATTTTAGGGAAATTGCCCGATTATTTAAATAAATAAATGACTTCAAAATTAGGCATATTTAACATTGGTCTTATAGGAAAACGGTAGATGGATGATATGTTTTCATAGATTTCTCCAAAACTATTCCGTAGAAATAAAAAAAAAAAAAACCTTTTTCGTCTACATTCATGAAGTTATAGCAAAATTTATCATCAAAGTTGGAAATACGGTACAAATAATTTCAACCAGAAGTCTAAACTTGCCTAGGCGCTCATACTTCCTTAAGTAAATAAAAATATGTATATTTAACAAATCAATGTCGAAAATTCTTAGACAAGTTAGAATTTTCCTTAATATAATTTTCAAAGGTAACAAAATATAATTAAATAATATCAGAATTTTATTTAAAAGATAAAAACCATATTTTGTCATCATAAAGCCTTAAAATATAATATTATTTAACTTTATCTCAATAACCAAGATATTCACCGGAAATTACAGACAAGTGATTGACAATAACGCCAGCTATTGCAATAACAATAGGATATCAAACAATAACGTTTATAATATTCACTGCAGATTGCGTGAACTAAATCTAATTTCTATAGATTCCTACTTACTATTGTTTATTGTGTGTAATAGCCCCTACATTCATTCATCAAATATTGTGCATATAATATTCTCACTTGTATGTGCTTGTGGTATGAAAACCGTTAAGGAATCAAGTGTTCAATCACGCCCTTTTTTGCTTAAAGTAACTTATATTTTCTAGATACTATTGTTTATTTTTTATTGCTTTTGTATTTGCGTGTAATACAAAAATATATAAGCGATATGATTAAATTTAATTAGGAAGAATAAATTGGTAAAAATTTGAATATAGTATAAAAAGAGGGTTGTTTTAATGCTGGGACACTAAAAAGTCTAAAATAAAATAAATAATTAAAATAATAACAAACCCGACTGCGTTAAATAAAATCTGAAAAGGAAGAAACAAGTACAATAGTTTACATAGCAATGTTAACAATCGGGGCCTATTAAAACCTAGTCCGACTCAAATCTTCGCAATAATGGGTCCCAACTGTTAAAGTCGCTATATAAACTACTGGACTTGTTGTTTCCTTTTCAGATTTTATTTAATGCAGCCGGTTTTTTATTTTTTTAATTATTTATTTTATTTATGTGTACTTTATGCATGATGTAGCTGAATAACAATTCAAAATTTTACAAATTACGATTTTAAGCAACCAAAATTAAATAAATGGTGAGAAGTAAGTATATTGTACACGAGACATTTCAGATTCAATAATATTAAAAATATATTATATAGATGCTACTACAATTCATTTTTATATTATTCCAAGTTCAATTATTATTTATACTAGAAAATTGCATTCTATTTCAAATTAAATCAAATCAATTTTCAACTCTATGGAGTAGCCTTAAAGCTCATAGCCTATAAATCACATCTTAAAAAATATCATATTTTTCTGTTTTGTTTGATTAATTTAAACTTTGTAGTTTGTACATTTATTAAAAATTAATTTATTTAATTATTTCATGGATTAATTAATTTGTAATTCGAACTTTTTAACAGCTCAAAAAGCTGTACTAGAAAAATTAAGAAAATGGTAAATTAAATTTTGTGCGTAATTGTGTTTAACTTTCATTTTCTAAAACCAAGAGGATAGCGTTTTTGATTACAGACGTCACAAAAAAATTTATTTATTTAATGCTTGTGGTAGGCTGGTGTAAGTGCAAGGTTACGCATGAAGGAGGTGCACTCAGCCTCTGAAAATTATTGAGAAGCCAATAAATTAAATTATCATCGGAAAAGGTGACAAAATATGTTATGACAATGGGCCCTATAGCCTAAGTGTGTCTCCCGGTGGTAGCCAATATAACCTTACCTATCCTTTTTTCGAAAGAAAATGGTTACCAGGATATGAAAGAAGTTAATTTTTAAAAGCTTTTACAGCTTTTATTAGCTTAATGTATAACTATGTACCTATGTATCTATGTAACGGATCCTTGAACATGATTTTCACCCGCTTTAAAAACCCCGATTGAATTGGAACTTCGCACACATATCAAGGACCAATGACAAAACAAGATTAAAAAATTCTTAATTGTGGAAAGGCTGAACATTCCATAATATTAAGAGTTTAAAAAATTAAAAACACGCTTTTGTAGCTAATACAAAGAGAATAAGATAGAGGATAAGGCTCTCATTACTGGAAATTACTAGCTATATTCATCTCCATAAATATGTTCAAAAAAAAAAAGAAAGTTAGCAGAATAGTTTTGATCTACGGACCTCTGGGTTATGGGCCCAGCACGCTTCCACTGCGCCGCTCTATATAATTAATATCGTAATAACATGTAATAATTTTGTTGTAAATAGAGTAGTAAGAATTTGTGAAAAATTTTTTCAAAAATGTTAACATTTGTTAGCAGTCTTACGAGAAAGTAACATCCTGCCAACTTTTCTTACATTATACTACCAGTTAGCGATTAGAAAGAGTGAAAAAAAAATTAATTAATTTTTCGAAATATTCAGATTTCTGTTTTTGCGCCAAAATATATATGTTGAATATTATTGAGAAATAAATAATAATGTGAAAAGAGTGCTAGCAGAAAAAGGCAGGAAGTAAATACTTTGATTTAAGACAATATTTTATCGCTATACTTTAATTTTTAAGAAGGCAAATACTCATTTTATTGAATTAAAGAGGTCTTTTCGCCGATAATGTTAATATTTTTTTTAATGCACAATTTACTTCCAACCGGCGAAACTACCCCTTAAGTGCATTTCATTTAAATTGTTGATAAAAGTAACTTAAACTACAGTTTCGAAGAATGTTTTTAGTTTTTTATTTTAAAAAAAAATTACAAAAATATATTGAATTATATTTTCATTAAAAGAATACAAAACGCATTAATTAGTTTAATCTCTAATTTCAACATCACTATTATCAGCAATAAAATCTAAATGTGATGTAATTCTTGTATAAGCTGTTGGAAAGCCAGCTTCGCATCCCAATGAAATACCAAATGAAACAATACCTACTTGTGTGTCTTCACCATTGACATTAACCACTAATGGACCACCACTATCACCCTGCAATTATCATTAAAAAGTCATTTTATTTAACCAAATCAAATTAAATTTGAATATTTTAAGGATGTACGAACTCCATGGCAATTTCGGATAATAGGCTTTATTTTTTTTTTATATGAAGTTGAACTAATTCTTAAATAATTCTAAAAATTGTAAGGGCTGGAGGAGGAGTATTGCCTAATTATTTAAATAAATAAACGACTTCAAAAGAAGGCAAATTTAACATTGGTCATATGGGAAAACGATAGATGGATGATATGTTTTCGTAGATTTCTCCAAAACTAGTCGATATTAATTTAAAAAAAAAAAAAAAAAAAAAAACTATTTAAATTTAATAAATAATTTAAAACCACAATAAATAATTTAAAACAAAAATAAACCCGTTGTGCCCGACTAATTGAGGATATATGACCACGGTAGTAGGGACAAAAATTAAAAAAATATGTTTCCAATTTTGATGATGAATTATGTTATAACTAACGAAAATATATAAGACGAAAAATGAATAAAATTTTTCGATATCTGGAGTAATTTTCAACATATTGAAAATTAAAAATTTTGTTTAATTATTTAGCTTTCGATGTTTTGAAAATCAAGACAGGATATCGAAAAATTTTGCTCTTATTTTTCGTTGAAGTTTTAACAAAATTCATCAAAGTTGAAAATAAAGTACAGATATTTTCAACCACAAGTCTAAACTTGCCTTGGCGCTCGTACTACCTTAAGTTTATTTAAATAAATGAATCACAGAGATATCTAAAAATAAATTTTTCAGCAACGGAATATGGCCTCTTAAAAATTGAACACGATATATATAGCCCATTTTAATAGATTTTGTTTTTACATCCATTATGGATAAAATGTTTATTGGAATCTTAAAAATTCCTATTCTTTTTGCAATATTTATGAAATATGTTGTAATTTAATGGTAAAAATATTTTTATATTTAAAGCAATTGAGATATTTAAGTAAGTATACACTTGTGAAAATATACGTACATTACATGATCCTTTGCCTCCTTTTCCAGATATACATATGTGACTATCTTTAATTGCTCCCAAAAGGAATATAGCACATTTTGTATTCGACATTATTTTACTATTCACAAATCGCAGTACAGGGCTTACTTCATTGGTTTCTGAAAAAAAGTTTAACATTTTAATCATTTTTGATTTAATGGTTCTTTACTAATTTTTCCAATTTCTTTTGTTAATAAGCAAGGTTCCACGTTAAAAATCTATAAAAATCGTAACCTATGCAACAACAGCACTACACTTTGCGAAGCTCGTACATCGAAACTATTAAATTTATGAAAAAAGGTTCTGAACATAAATTGTAGGAAATTTTCTCCAGTTTAATTTTGTATATATTTTCCTCGTAAAATGATTAGGAAAGAAGATATCGTCAAAAACTGTTTTGCGACGCCATTTTTCCAATATGACGGCGCAAGCAGCAAAACTACGAGATAACAAAGTGGAAATTCCAAAAGGGCACCTCAAAATCTATAAAATCGCCCATTTTCAAAACTCCCGGAAAACTTTCCAGGTAACCCCTTTTTCTGAACCAAATGACTTTAGTATTAAGCAAAGATATATATGGTGTTTTGAAGATTTAGCAAAAAATTAAACGTTTGACTCTATGTATCAAGATCTTCGAATAATAAATGTTTTGTTTTTAAAGTTGGTAGTTCTTTTTCCTATTAAACAATGACAATGTTGCCAAAGTGTCCTAGGAGATATATACTCATTATCATCATCATTTAAAGTTGCCTTCAAGTAAGCATTCAGTTAACTCTTTTATTAAACTTTTATTGTCCTTACAAATTTAAGCATCTTCAAAATTTTTCCATCGAAAAACGTGTATTCTCTATTCTTCTTATTTTGCATTCAGTTTTAAACAAAAAAATGCATCACTGTAATAAAAACTATTTAAAAAAAATAAATACTTACTATCAGAATCTTTTCCCCATCCACTAACTGTTGCAGGATATGAAACAAGTGGTACATCAGCCAAAGATCGGCCAGGTAACCGCATAGGTTGAACGTATTCTAAAAAAATCAAATATAAATTATTTTTGATTAAAAAAAAATAAAATAAAATAATCGATTATAAATACAATAAATACCATTGAGTACAGCATCTTCCGGTAAAATAACTAATGCAATATCATTAATTAATAAAAGTTGACTCCAAATCCATTTAGGATGTACCACTTTTTCTTTGGTATAAAAAATTTGTTGTGATGGTTCGGATTCCTTAATTTTATGTGCACCAAGTATTACCGTAAAGTTTTTCACACTAAACAAATATTAAAAAATTCCAATTATTTTATAAAAACACTTTTTCTCTCACACACTTATAGTCCAGGTGCCTATTGGTAAAGATTGGATTGATAAATACACGTCTAGAAGTTTGTGTGTTGTTGTGTGTTGTTACATGACACTGAATAATAATTTATGTCCGTTATCCAATAACTTGAAAATTTCAGTAATATTCAAGTAATCGAACAACAAATTGTTTTTTTAATTCAGTATAGGACAAAACGATTTTTACATTTGCTATTGAATTCTCTTATATCTGACAATGCTAACAATGGAATCGGGGCTGCGCCAGCATTGGTTAACCAAACCTTTTTGGTTTACCATTGGTTTACCAAGGCTATTCAGCCAAGTAAGTTGATATTAAATTAATGTTTTATGCAGTTTTACTAGGTATAGAGATTGGTTCAAAACCCATCTATAGTAGGTTAGGTTACATTGGCTGTCCACGAAGGACACACTTAGGCTATAGAGCCCATTGTGATACCATATATGTGTTTTACCACCTTTCCGCTTATAATTTCATTTATCAGCTCCTCAATTTCAGAGGCACCTCTTGCATGCATATACCATGCACTACACCAGCCCATTAATTAAATTACTATTAATTAAATTAAACAACTATTAATTAAATTAATTTTGTTGCGACGGCGACATCGAACCCGCTACCCTAAGCATACCGCGGACGGGATTGGTTACGCCTTAACCAACTGAGCTAATAGGGCGACTTCTTTATAGGTAATAGAATAAAACAAAAATTAATATTCTTCAAATTGAAACTTTCCCGCATATTTCAAAACTTTCCGTGCCTTGGGAAATAAAACGTCGTACTCACAAGAATTTTCGAAGACATAAAATGTTATGAGACTAAACAATTAAACCACACACAAATTTTTAGAGATAGGCATCCGGACTAAAAACAAGTGTACAGAAAATAAAACTTACAGAAAAGCACAATGTGCAGCAGTTAGAACGTATCGTTTTGATATTAAAGTACCCCCACAAAATCCAACCTGGTTTCCCATTTGTACAAGTAGAGCAGCCTTTAAAAAAAAAGTAAATATTTATCTTATTGTGTGGTATATATAAACATGTACAGACTTAAATTGAAAAAGAAGAAAATTTTGTTTATTTGAAAAACAAATATTACAAGTATATATATCCCTATATATTATAAATGTGAAAGTAAGCATGTTTGTTTGTTTGTTTGTTACGCTTTCGCGCTAAAATTAGCGACTGGTTTTTAATGAAACTGTACAGCAATATAGCTGATTTATCAGAATAACACATGCACTATAATTTATTAAGATATATTTTTAAAAAATAAAAAAATTTAATTTAATTTGACATTTACCATTTTTATATTTTACAAAAATCTTTAATTTATGGTTCAAAATGATGATTATAGATGAGAGCTATGATCATCATTTTGAGGCATAAATTAAATAATTCTGTGAAAGTATAAAATAGTAAATGTCAAACAAATCATGGCCAACTATTCTGATATACTCAATGAATTATGACTATTTTACAGTTAACAAAACTGTGTATATCAAGAGAGGATGGAGGCTATAAAGCGGTGGTTTTTACTTTTAAACCCAGTGAAGCGGGTGGGTATCAATCTAGTATGATATAAATGTATATTTGTTTATTATTTTGTATCTAAATTATTGCAATTGAAAGAAAATTTTGTTTATATAAAATTGGAAATAAATATTATGCTATATAATAAAAAACATTCTCTATAAAATTTCTGTACCACACAAATTTTACAAAGGTGCTTCTTGCGAAGTATCTACGTGAGAACTAATTAAGTTGTAGACTGTGGCACTCAAGGTACAAGTGCAAAGGATTCACAAAAATTTTTAATATTTTATTCGAAGAAAAATATTATATGAATAGAAAATTAATATTAAAAAATCTCGTGAATTGAGAATAAAATTTTTTGAAAAATTATCGAACTTTTACTATTAAATGTTTATATACACGCAAGGTAGTAGTGACAAGAATTGTAAGTATCTAATATTTTAAAAATGATATCAAAAAATAGGTAAGAAAGAACCTGACCAGTGTTTTCATTTTAATATTAATTTTGGTTATAACAAAAATTAAAACTTCAAATTTAAAAACTTTTTATATGAGAAAACTTCTAGGCATAGTTCCAGAAAAACTGCCTTTAGATCATAGATCTGCCCTTGAATATTTCTGAATAAAATGAGACATTGTCTCACATAGAATAAACATTAGTGGATAAGTTTGTTTCAGAATAGAAGTTCAGATGTGCATAAATAAATTTCATAAAAGAACTTCGATAGAAATATAATTTTATAATTAAAACATACATAAAATATTCCATACAAAAAAATAATCTACATAAGACATCCTTAATGTCCAAAATACCAAAAAAATATTTAAGTAAAATATAATTATACTTACTTGGTGTGGGAATTCATGAGGCTTAGCTTCTTCACCACCAACAATTCTGCCTTCAAATTTGCTGGATGGATGAAGTTTTGGTTTGTTTTTTAACACTGGACTTACATATTCAATATGTTTCACATTCTCCCAATCAAACTCGTAGCTCTAAATCCAGGGCGAAAAATTTATAAATATTTTATTTATAAATCAAAATAATTTGTTTAACATTTCCCAACAATAGTAAAAATAATTATTTGTCCTAATTTTAGATTAATATAAATGCTTTTACTTAATTGGCTGTTTATGTTCTTAGAACAAGTAAATTTTTCTTGAGTCAACGATCGCAAACCGTAATGCAAGAAAATAAGTATGTACTTAAAAATAAAAATATTGCAAGTGTTGCTACCAAATTAGGATCATATTTTCTTTTAATTGTTAGCTGATTAAAGTAGTAATCAAACGTAGAAAACTATGGGTTCCAAACGTAAGTTTAGTAAGTTTCATTCAAAAGATTTTTAATAACTTTTAAAGTTTTATTGAAAAATGAACTATTTTCAAATATTCTACACAGTGGAAACCAATAATTCATAAATTTTTCCAAGCTTTGGAGCCCGGATATAATAAGCGAATTTGGATAATATTCAAAACCTTTCGGCTATCATTTAATTGTGTGACATAATAAAAAACTGGTAAAATAAAGCATTCTGGTTTAAAACTTTAAAGTATTTAAATGTAATTTTATATATAATTTGTGTCTAAAATCAATTTCGAAAGAAAAACAAAGGAAGGAAATTTTGATTAAAGCCATATACTTTTATAAATTTTATAGTTAGGATGATCGTTTAACTCCATCTCGAAATTGCACCCCAAAATCATTTTGAAGAGGTAAGACATAGAAACCAAACTGATTATGTTGAGCCCAGAAACCATAGTTTTAAAATTTGTATCAAAAGAGTTAAAGTGGTTTAGGCAAATTCCTAAACGTCAAATTAAAGTTAACGCTAGTCCTCTCTGTTGATAAATGTATAACTGATAATTAAAATAAAAATAAAATTGATTTTCAATTTTATAGAATGAGTTTTTCTTAAGTTTTCCGCGTGGCTTAGTTAAGGCAGATTTTCATTAATTTTTACATTTAATAAATGGTAAATATGTCAAAAATGTAAGAAATAAATAAATAAATTAATTAAAAATGTTTACCTGAACGAATCCAAAACCACAAATTCCAACAACAATAAAACAAAATAAAACTGTATTCATTTTTTATCAAAATGTATTTTCTATATAATTTCATTTTGATTTTATTATATTTATATACCCCACACCCTACACAGATAATGAATTTACAAACCTGAGTGTACATATAAAATATGCATGAAGATTTTAGCAAATCATGTCAAGTAATTATTACAGGATAATCCGATTATATCGCAATTAGAATTTACATATGCATGAGTGTAGATACAATTAAACTTCGGGCGACAAATTTTTAATTCAACGAAGAAGACTAAAGAAAAAATAGTTATATTCAGTCATGTATTTTTTTTAAAGTATTTTTAATATAAAATACAAATATATTTTTAACTTCCCACTATAGGAAGTAATATTGTAGTGGGTCCGATTTTCGAAATCAAAATTTTCAACATACCTTTACGTTTCATGGTTAGGACAAATCATTTGGAGAAATCAATTTGGAGAAGAAGTATGTGTGTATGTACGTAAGTACGTACGGACGTCTGCAGACATTTTTTCAGCGTCGATATCGCCCGAACACAAAATGACATCGACTTTGTTGAGGTGTCGATCGAAGCGTATAAACGGCAATATGATCCAAAAAGAATTGCATAACATTCGATCGAGAGAACTTTTTATTATACTTAGAAGTTATTCGTGTGGACCTAAAGCTCAAGGGTCGCACCAGACTGTATCCACGGCTTGTTATTTAATGAGTGAGAGAGTCGGATTTAACTTAAGTGCCGCCGGCAAAGAAAAATGTATGTGCCTTATACTGTAAAAAGAAAAACATTTTAGGCAAGGGTAATGCATACCCCAGTGCTCCGCGCTTAAGGTTTGCAAATTAATTGTAATTTATAGTCTTATTTATTAATATTTTAAATGCAATCATATTTCTTTAAAGTTTTTCGATAACACAGGAAGAACTATGTTGTTCACTAATAAACTCAAAATCATTTTTACATCCTGAGTACGCCATGAAAATTTCAGATGGATATCTCTTTTTATTTTTGAGTTATAGTCAAATCTTTCAGAAGTTTAAATATTTATAAAAAATATTTTTAATTTTTCTCCCTTATTAATATGCGTTTAGACTTTTAAAGAGAATCACTTTTTTTAGTCCATTTATATGCAAGTGAAATGAGTAATTCACGCTAAGTTATTATTTTTATTGATTTGGTTATTATTAAGAAGGATTTATGTTTATAATCCAAATAAAATAAATTTTACGTATGGTTTGATGATAACATTATATTTTAATTCATCTCTCATCTATGTGGGAACAAGTCGTGTACCTTTAGACAATGTCCATAACACGATTGATTACTCTTTTTGATAAATGATAACCATTAATAATATTGTCATACCTGTATATATGAAAAATATCAGAGGATGTTAAGTTTAGTCCCGAGTTTTGAAATATTAATACTGCAAACAAAATTTTGGTATAGGTGTTAAATATATAATAAACAATTTTTGAACGAAACGATTTTTCGAAATATCCTTCTTTTCGCATGAGGGCCAAAATTAGGGGAAAACTTTAGCAGGCGCTATCATACTTGCCTAAAAGTACATCATACATTGTACCTCTTGACAAAAATCGAGCGTTCTAGAAAGTATTGTTTTACGAAACAATAATGCAACTTGTAGAGAAGTGAAACGGCGCGAAAAATGGAGAAATAAATCAAATACAATTTGGAATAATTACATAATATCTAGTGCAGTTTAACGTCAAATACTCTCAAAATTATTTTTTGTCAAGCTGTTTATGGAAGTGTACCACACATTCAATTCCCAGATGATGGAATTTCCCTAACTTCCTAAAATACTGCAATATCAACTATTTTATTTGAACAGAAATGTGTAGCTTAGAGGTTACATTCCGCATCCTATACAAGAGGTAGTGAGTTCAATTAACCCACTGAGAAAAAATTTTTTTAATTTAATCAAATACATAAAATTACTAATCGAAAATATTTCTGTAAATATTGGTTTTAAAGCAAAAGTAATCAGGGGTAAATTATTGTTTAAGCTAAGTTGTTCTTCTCTCCCAATAGTTAAAGATCTTTTTTTGCCCCTTAGTTTTATTTGGCACATGCTCCTCTCCATGCTTCGACAGGCTCTAAGTTTTTTATAGTCAGCTAGGGTCAGCTAAGTATTGTAAGCTAGGGTCTAAGTGCCGTATGTGAGGACTGGAAGAATGCAACTGTCAAATACTTTGGTTTTAAGGCCAAAGGTAAATTGCTCTTGAAGATGTATTATAAGGATCAATACTTTCGCCACGCATTAGTTGTTCTTTGCTGAGCCTCCATAGATGTGCTACTTTTGAAAGGTACAAGCTGTACTAAGTATAAATGTAGCTGGCTACATTTTCGATTAGTTTACCATTGAGGGTGAAAATTGAGTTTTCTCTTGTATTGGACATTATCTTAGTCTTCTCGATATTTATGTGTAGCCCGATTCGGTTACTATAAGTATTTAGTTCATCACTCCAAACTTCTCTCAAACTATATACTAAACTAAAGCTAAATACTCCACACTAAACTATACTCCAATAAATGTCCAAAGGTACAAGACTTGTCTCTATATTGAACAGATAGGTAATTTGTTATTGTATTGTCTGCTGTATGTATTATATAATACAAACAAAAGAAGTAAAATTGGTGTATAGAATCTACCTAGTCAATCATCTATCAATTGATATGATTTATTTATTTTAATTATTATAGTTATTTATTTGTTTGTTTATGTATTTATAAAAATAATGATAATTTGATAATTATATTTTATAAAATAACCTTTCATTAATAAACAATACACCTAGTTTCATACAATCACGTGTGAATAAACTGTAACCATATACAGAGTTTTTCAAAACTTTGACTTCGGCTGAATAGGGGATAATCCTGATGTCAAATTGGCCATATCACCCATAAAAATGTAAAACAAGACTTGATACCATGACAAAATTTGAAAGTGAAATTAAAATTGATTACGAAGAAGTTATAAGCAATTTTTAGCATCAAAGCTATTTTTTATTGATGCGGAATATCACGCGCTTTTTCATGGAGCCCAATCAGGTACAATATTAATTGCCATCTACGAGACTTTGGAAAGCAGATATGCCTTCTATTTAATCAACCAACGCCACCGTTTGTCAAGATTTAACGCGTCAATAGAGATAAGTCCGAGGCCATTTCATTCTTTTTACTAACAAATGTTTTTAACGCTTAGAAATATTAATGGTTTAAACAAAATTACGGTGTGGGTATTCTTAAAATCTGTCTATCCATTCGAGAACACATTAATTCAAAAAGAATAGATATAGATATATCTTAAAAGTAATTTGGAGAAAAACGGTCAATTAGGCCATGGGTACAGAAGAGAATTTAACTTCAAAAACATTTAACAAAAACTTTTATTTAAATATTTTTTAATACACTATAGATTCGGTATAATTTCAGCTCAAAGTCAGCTTAAGAAGATTTAATAGAGGATAATCCTGATATGGCCGTATTACCCATACAAATGTAAAACTCGACTTGATCCTATGATAAAATTTGAAAGTGAAATTAAATTTGATTAAAAAAGGAAGAAGTTATAAGCAATCAAAGATTGCATTCAAAGGCTGCCCATCTCCTTTTAACAAAACAAAATTTTATATGTAATCTCTATGGCGATACCCACATATGACTAGTGACGTCGTGGGTAATTTTAAACGTTCATATCTTGCATACTCGAAAGATTTTTAAAAACCAACTTTACTTTTCTATTCGTGAAGTGAGAATTCTTCAACTGATAAAAAAATTTTGCCCGATCCCCTATTATTTGTCGTGATATTAAGATATTGGTTTATGGGTGGAAAATATTATACGAATTGAAGTGAAAAATATTAATTTAAATACAATAACTAATATTAAAAAGCAATTTTTTTCGAGTCTGCTATGGAAATTAAAAACCCCTTTCAAAAAGCTCAATAAAAATTATAAGAAATCGCTCAAAATTTTTGAAATCACAATCGGCGAAAATTGCATTAAAAATTGTTTTACTATTTTCTGCAATAAAAATGATGAAAGCCCTGAAAATTTCGATGAAGTCGATATTTTTATATTTAATTAGTTCAGTTTTCATAAATTTTCAAATACTTTAGATCTTTGCGAGCGACATCTGAACATCAACATTAACAAACGTTTAATTTGTTCTAATAAAAATTAATTTACAAATCATAAATTTCTCCAAAATAATTATTTCAATTTCAAAATTTAATGAACTCTCTTTATAAATTGAATTCGGACTATGATAACTTTGTCTGTATTATTTCCAAAATAATAATAAATTAATTAAAGTGTTATTTATATTTACTGATTTATCTCAACAACCTTTATCATCAAAATTTTTAAATCTCTATTTTACTAGGATTTAATTAAAAAAATTGGAAATATTTTGAAATATTGTTTTGTGTTTTGAGATAAAAATATAAACAGTAAATCATTTAATTCCTTTCATCACTATACGAAAAGTTCATATTAGAATTGAATACGTGTTAAAAGAGTCGTTTTAGTTAGAATAATTCAATCTCAGACAAAAGAGTCTTATATACAGTCCTATAATACAAATCATCAAAAGGATGTTGCAGAAAATTGACTGATAATAAACTTTCCCAAAATTATACAAATGGAAGATAGTGTAGTTTTGCATCAAAATATCAGTAATATCAGGGGCATTGTTAAACAACAGTAATAAATTGTTACTTGTTTATTAGTAATAGAAACCGAACAAAACTAACTAAGACCGTCTATTTGTATTGCTATAGATTAAACCTTGAATCAGACCGTACACTTCAAATGAAGAGGAATATAATGTGAAATTATGTATGTAAAATAAAAGTTTTAATAAAAAATTCTTTCTTTCGTCCGCCATTTATTTTGTTATCGCAAATTTTCGAAGGTATTTTATAGAATTTTACGAAAATGTTTCACAAGACCACTAGTTGAAGCTACTTGCAAATTCTCAATTATCTCTGTTATCTTTTACTTCTAATAACTTTCACAACTCAATTTTTTTAAATGATAAAACATAAAATTTTGATAAGAAATACAAATTGACATTTATAAAAATATTTTTTCATTTTTCTCAAAATTAATGCTGAATCGATTGTAAAAGTTTTAGCTTCTTAGGTACCCTGCATGTCGATTTTTTGTGTCTTTTTTTTGAATTTTTTTTTAGTTTTACCTCCCAACCAGCAAACAAATCATAACGATAACGTTCGATAAGGAACACAGTTCCACTAAGAAAATAAAAATCGAATAGCAATGTTTAAGGAAGCACTTTTATTTTGACTCATACTATACAAACATTAAAATGTAAAATGTGTAATTGTTAACAAGTAATACAGTGTGGTTTATTATACATTGTTTATATTACAATACAACCAGACGGAAATGTTACATAAATGTAAACTATTACTTAAGTGAAACAATAGATAAAATACATTCTATTTCCGTGTTTCGATACTATGTAAATATTCTAATACTTGTATTAATTATTGTAGAAGATCGAAAACAATAAAACAGAGGTAGACTCAATTAGTAACAAGTTGAATCACAAATAAGAAAAAATTTTGAAAATTAAAATGCAATAATCTTATGTCTTCAGCTTCAAAATCAAATTTCATTGTGAAAAAATCAAAGTATATGGTATCTGTTCAGTTTTCTGCCGAGAAAACTGACTTTTTTCCACTCCCGAACCAAAAACCTCCCTCCATTTCCTTCGGCAATTCGCTAAAAAGGGGAAAAATAATTTTAGAGTACAATTACGCTTTGAAGTCGACGCTAACCATATGCTTACCTAAAAATCGATTCATTGATGATGCGTATGAAAAAAGAGTTTCGAAAAGTTGTCTTTATAAAACACACTTTTTTTATCTTTAAAGATTAAAACTCCTAATCCATTTGTTTCATAATGACTATTATCTGCTATATAAAACAATTCTGATTTAACGAACCTTAAAACATGAAAATTGATTGAAATATTTTTTCATTATCAGTATTCTTTACCTTTATTACGTATAGTAAAGTAAAAAGAAATTTCAGAACGAATTCCCAAAACAAAATCAAATATACAAACACACTAGATTAAAATATGTTTGTTTACACTACAGTAAAGTGATTTTTATTTTCTTATTATTATTTTTTATTAATATTATATTGCTTGTTTGTTCACATGTTCTACCAACGGAACATACAATGCTTGCAACCTAAAAATTTCCAGAAATTGTTATTTGATAGCAATGTGTTTTGATAGCAAAGGATGAATTCAGTAAAAACTACAAGATAACTTTGGCTAACACTTTATATTGTATTATCTCAAACAGACAGACAAAATAATTTAAAAAAAAAATCTTGATATATCATGGAAAAAAATCCTGAATTAATTAAAACAATAGAACTTATTTTATAAAACACTTTTTAGGCATATTCAACATTGGTCACCGGAAAATGGATTATATATTTCACAGATTTCTGCAAAACTAATCGATGGAAATTAAAATAAAACTGGAAATTAAGTTAAAACTTTTATTAATTATGGAAAACAAAAAAATCCCGTTGTGCCCGACAAATTAAGGATGTATGAGCACGGTAGTTGGGACACAAATTAAAAAAATATATTTTTTCTATTTTGATGGTGAATTATGTTATAACTTGACAATATAAGACGAAAAGTAAGAATACAATTTTTCGATATATGGAATAATTTTCAAAATATCGAAAATTCCAAATTTTTTTTAATTATTTAGTTTTCGACATTTCGAAAACCAAGGCTTAGGTAATTCGAAAAAATTATTTTTCGACATCGATTTATTATTATTTTTCGTCTATATTCATGAAGTTATAACAAAATTAATCATCAAAGTTGAAAATAAGGTACAAATAATTTCAACCACAAGTCTAAACTTGCCTTGGCGCTCGTACTACCCTAATACTAAATTTTGAGCAATCTAAGAAGATGGATGCCCATATTGATAAACGATACGCCCTACATCATGATAAACGATGGAAAGAAGTTAAAATTTTTTGAAATTTTATCTGTTTCCTTTCGCTTTAATCAAAACAATTGTTGTAAGCAAACGAGTCACTGTAATAAGTTGATTACGTGTGGTTGCTCGGGATCTTAAGTTTGCTTGGTCTAGATAATGCTTGGTATAATAAGCCCTACCGATGCTTAGCTATGAAATAATCAGTCTAATTTTATTTCTGCTTTGACTGTGCAAATCAAACCAGGATACATTAGTTCATTTATAAATAGGACCAAGCTTAGATAACCGGAGCCAAACGTTTGAGTAGCAGGCATAATTTATGATTATCAAGAAAACTTATCGACATTGTCCGAAGGCCAAGCCAAACTAGCCATATAGTACCGTGTTTTTTTTAGATATAGCACCGAATTATTTATTAAAATTACAAGAAGTTTGTAGACATGAATTACATTTGAAAATTCGACTGTCATCTACATCGATTGACAGTAGAGCAATGCTCAGCAGGTGAAATCGAGAACGGTGCTATAAAAATCCCGCCTGAAACTCCAACGTTACTAAATGTGGCTCTGTCTAGACATAACTGAAAAATTTACGTATTTCAAAAACGCAGACACATAATACATACATAGGTATACCAATCTATTAAACTACGGTCTATTAATTTCACTAGGAAGTTCACACATGATTTGCCTTTAATATAACCTGAGTTTTCCTAAGAAAGTATAATGGTGCTATATGTAACTACATAAAATGGTATACAATTTTTTATTGAGCTACAAGATAAATTGCATATTACATTAATATTTTTCAAATTGGAAATATTTATAAGAAAATAACGGTACATACCAGAAGCATACTATGTAGTTAGAAAAATACACAACCGTTTTTATTTTTTTAATAAATTTAATACAAATATTGCATTTGTTGAAAAAATTCACCAAGAGAAATTATCTAAGAATTTAATCAAAGATGTTAACAACTACTGTTAACTTTTCGCCTACTTACTAAATGTAAAAAAACGTAAAAGTTTTGTCCTGTAATTTTTTGTAATACATACATTAGATATAAAGGTAGGTGAAATTAGAAGGACTAGAAACTAGTTTCTTGATCGTGTTTTGACGTTTTATTTTGATTCACTTACAAAAAACTAACAACGTAGTCAGATCCTTTTCCCAGAAAAGCATCATGAAATTCCATGTTCAAGCATTGATAATTTTAGATGTACAATTACAAATATGTAAATATATGATTATAATAAAGGGCTAAGCATAAGGAACTAAGGTTTGACATTAGATTCACGACAGCTAAAAAAAGGTCTTTATTGGTAAATTTTTATTAACTTTTCAAACTGCCTACTGGCGCAAAATTTCTTAATACATCTCCCGGATGCGTGCCGTGATATCGATCAGGAACACACATACTTCTTCTCCAAATTGGTGTTTATGCCATGTCTTGACCATGAAACATAATAATATGTTGAAAATTTCAATTTCGAAAATTGGGCTCATTAAAATAGCTTCCTATACTGAGAAGCTAGCAAATAAAAAATATTATTTCTGTCCCCTTTCCGTTCCAAATATCAACTTATAATTCTAAAAAATATTGGATGATAAATAGAGTTTGGAGATTATTATAAATATTCATATTTTGCTTACAGAGTTGATCGGTTTATGGGTTTTTCCGAATTTCTAATTTGGACTTTAAGAATTGGGTTTATCTGATTATCACGTTAGAAATGTTATATCCATCGTGTTTCTCCATTTTAGGATAATATGCTTAAAATCTCTTGAACATTTTAACTTTTTTTAATGTTTGATAGAGATGGTATAGATCTACATCAAACTTGCCAGGATAAGCAAGTGTTCGGGTAGCAGAACTAAATAAAACCGAGTTAACTTTTAAACCGATTTAAAAAAATTTCCGAAATAGTTAATTTCTTCCCTACTTCTTTTCCAAATATTATTGTTCCCTAACGCTCCCCTTATAGAAATTTCTGATTTGGCGATGTTTCATTTTGAATTTGCAAATAATTTCATAAAAATTTGAGTTATGAACTTATCCACGAAAGTTTGGTGAATCTTGAATAATCCACTGAGCTATAATAACCGAATAAAAACACTACTGAATTTGTTTTTATTGTGATAATAAAAACAGCTTCTAACAATAGGCTTAACAGCTTATTTAAAGTATGAAGTCAGTCACCTACCTATCCAAAACTTATTAACATAAAAACCGTATGGGTATAACCGTATACATATAGATAGACATTACTCCAATATCACTTTACAATGTAAAATCAATCCTATTAAAGCTTTCAAGAAAAATATGTGTCATTCTGTCTATTGATCCCAGGAGATTTCGTCTGCAGAACATAGATATCTATCAGTTCGATATATTGATATTTTTTTCAAAATAACCTTATGAGATGGCTATATTATTATTATTATTATTATTAATATTTTATCAGATGAAACCTATTGAAAAATCAGCATTTCAAATTCAGCTTTTTAATTAAAAAGTTTAATATTTTTACCTATACAGTCAAACCTGGATAAGTGAGTTGCGAATATGCGAGGGTAATTGCCAGATCTTGTCATTTTACTAAAACCTCTATAAGTGAGAGTTCTGCTTGTATGTACCTTCATAAGCGATAGTCGAGCATATTTAACATCTGCTATTTATGCTTCATTTTCCAATTTCGTGGAACTAACTAACATTGTTTTTTGTTGGAACTATCTTCCTTATCGCACGATATCATTCTGATTTGTTTGCTGATTGGGAGGTAAAACCAAAAAAAGTGCAACAAAAAAAACCACACCAAAAACTGACTATTTTCATCTAATTTATCTAGGAAACTAAAACTTTTTCAATCGATTGAGCTTGCTATAAATTTTGAGAAAATGCGAAAATATTATTATAATTGCCAATTTGTATTTTTTGTCAAAATTTTATAAATTATTTTATAAATTTAAAAAAATTGAGTTGTGAAAGCTATCAGAAGTTAAAGATAACAGAAAAAATTTAAAGTAAGTACAATGAAATTTTTATGTTATATCTAATATCCTGATCAAACCAATCGTAATGTACTCACATATTGAGTTAACTACTAAATCAGAAGTATGTCTTTTTTAAACTAATATTACAAATAATTAATACAGTAAAAACTTAAAGTAGCTATGAAATTAAATTCTTTGAAGAATGAAACAAGTATTTGACCTCTAAAATTAAATACCTTCAGAAAAATATTTTGTAAATAAAAAAATAATAATAAGCGCTAGATTTATAATGTACCAAGGTACGAAAGGAATATAGTTTCTACCGGGTGTCCCAGGACACCTCTCGATCTTTTATCTTTTCTGGTTGTTGTTATAATTATCTTTTGCGTTGAGAAGTCATACAGGAAGCACTGCTTTTTTTTAATTATGATTATCATTTTTTATTTAATTTATATGTATTTATTTTAATTTATTGAAAATAGAGGATGATAATAACCTAATTATATATTTTCCCCTAATTAATAAAAGTGAACATATCCCTTAAGTATGTACGTACTTATTCATGAATAAATAATATATTTTAAATTAAGTACAAAATAAAATTGTTTACTAACAATACACAATTTTTCTCTATCTATACTTAATTTATGTATTTAAGGATGCCGTAGCCAAGTGGTTAAAGGACCCTTATAATTTCGCCCTGCCCGCCTGTGTTACAAAATCCAAATTTTAAAAACTTACCCCCCTTTAAATTTTAAAGAATATGAAGCTTCAATTAGTTAAATATTTTGACAGCTAACATTTCGTGAAATATTCATCTGAAGCGTAAAGAAAGAAAATTTCTAATTCGTTTGAAGATCATTATCAAGTTGATGAAGGTTTATATCTCTTCATCAACAACTGCAAGTGAAATTTACAAAATTTATAAAACCCTCGACAAATTTTTCGGGTACGAAACCCAAAACTTAAAACATATTTTAGAACACGCTCCATTAAATTACCTTTTTGCTTAAAGCCCTTTCCAAACTCAACCGATTTTGATTATCATCGCCAATTTTTTAGTTTTTTCGGATATGGAACCCTAAACTCGTATTTGAAACATAGCTAAGAACACTCTCCATTAGATTATCATTCAAACGAAACAAAAAAATCCAAATCGGTTCATCCGTTTAGGTGCTACGATGCCACAGACAAGATAGACAGGCAGATATACAGGCAAATAGGCAGACAGACAGATACACATAGCAGTTAAACTTATCACCCCTTTTTTAGTTTGGAGGTTAAAAAAATAGATGACGATTCCGATCTTCAAACGAAAAACAACTAAGAACTATCTTCTAACAGAAACAGAGCTAACATTCTCGATGAAATTACATTTCAAACCAAAATACTTAAATCAAAATTAGTTAATCCATTTAGGAGCTACGATGCCACAGACAGGCAAACAGATACACTTATAACACTCTTTTTGCTAGTCAGGAGTTAAAAAAATAATTATATGATCAAAATTGTACTTTCTAATGTAAATATTTAGATTGTATTGTCTAGCGCTTAAACCAAATTTTTAGTTTTCGATAAAGAGTTATAGAAATGACCATTATTTTTGATTAATGGAATTAAACAGAATTTGTATCTATTTTTCGATAATTTATTTTAAACAAGGTACTTCAAGTTAATATAAGATTTGTTAAATACTTGTACTTATCTTTTACTTCACAAAAAAAAAAAAAACTGTTATCAATTCATGTTATCTTAATACCTAGTGTGATAATGTGAGGTATTAATTATGTATTAAAGTGATTATTTTTCCTGGCTTAAATTTAATTTTGTGCAGAGTTCAAAGTGGTTTTTATTAGGAATTTGTATTTATTTAGCATTTAAATCCAAGATAAACTTATAGATGCTTAAAAGATTGCTCAAATCAGAATGCAATTCAATTATTTCTATTAAATACTAGCGTTACTTTTATTATAAAAGCAGACCTCTTGACATTAACGAAATAGAGGTCTACTTTATTGAATCATCCGTCAATCCAATAAATCAATATCAACAAAATCTGGTCAATTTTAGTAAATATGTTAACAAAAGTACTATACCTATTATGAAAACTGACCTTAATTCAAAAATTTCGTATTTTTATTTTTCCAGTCAATTTCTGCTGAAAAATATTTTCAAAAAACTAACTTTTACTTTTTTAATGACTAATTTAAAATGCCCTGCTATATATATCAGTTAAAGACTTGAGTTGATGTTGAAACTCTGAACTTTACGACTTTTATTTAAAACATTTTTCTCGAAAAAACTTATTTTGAAAGTAAATTATATAATCTCTTTGTTTTTGAGGTATACAAAACCATTTTTAATATAACTTTCAACACTGTGTAACATTTTATTTTCGGAAAGTTTTACTGCAAAACATTGGCATAAAATGCGTGTAAGTTTTAGAAAATTCAACGTTGAAATTTTGTTTATCTCAAACAAGGCATTTCAATAAATATGGTGGAAGCGCAAATAATTCGTGTAGAATATTAAAGCAGTGATATCTTTCATATTTTAAATGCGTTTCCACCATTTATTTATTACATTTATATTACAGATGGTTATTATTTGTAGGCGAAGGTGGTTTTCTTAAAACAAATCATTAAAACATCACAAAGGAAATTGTCTCTGTCTTTATCACTTTTATTGCTCAACATTATGTAATTTTTTATAATTTAAAAATTAAACAACTATCGATAAAAAAAAGTGTGAACCATGGTACATGGCTCATGGCTATCTATACCATGGTATAATTAGCTCACTCCCTTATGTGTCTACCATCACCCCACCAATTATATCTGAATGAATCTGATAGAAATATAAAAAAATATATATATAATTATCGTATCCCTCTAATTTATCAAAGTACATCATGTTGTTAGATTTAAGGTAAATCACTTTTCATATTCGAACCTTTACCTCTTCAAACGTTATTTTTAAAAATATCTGTTGTGAATGATTTATAAAACAATATACAATGATCAGTGTGTAAATAGACAAATGAATCACAAATTTTTATGTTTTTTCAAAAAAAATTTTCACTTTTAGTCACTGGATTTGTTAAAATTCAGTTAATACTATTCTAGTTCATCATATTTTATCTCTCAGTCGATTTTCCACAACAAAAAATTTTAATAGAAATGGAAATAGTTTATTAATTTCAACACGTTTAGTTTCTAAGATAGCGAAAATTACAGGTCAATACACAAGTAGAAGCACAAGTAGCTATAAAAATCAAAAAGGTACCCGATACTGACGCAATTCTTTTATACATAATACAAATCTTAACATTACCTAAAAGAGAACAACGTAAATTTGTCAATACTTCCGCATTATGTTTCCTCAATGGAACAACATAATACCATTAATGCTTACTTTAATCTTTTACTGTAAGGATAGGCTTGCATAATATTATTTTATAACACATTTTATTTCGCTCATACCATTTTAGAACCATATTAAAAACATACTCGTATATTAAACATAAAAAGAAAACATAAAAAACATTTGCCACTATTGCATCAATAACGATTACAAAAAGGCGATTCTGTAAAAAGATATCATTTCGTTCAAAAATATACAAGAAGAAGAGGTCAACGAGGAGAAGGTGTAGTACCTAGAATTAAAATTTACATTTACATGTTCTTTTTAAAATTCAAAATGTAAATTGACGAAGTTGAAGTTTATAGCACCTATTCGTTATTCGTTAACAATACGTTCTTTTTTGGAGAGTTAAATATTGAACAGCTATCGATAAAAACGTGTGAGCCATAGTACAAGATTGGGAAACATGACATATGATAATAATCTACCACCCTAATACCATAACCAAGAGTCACCCCCGACGATTGTACCTGAAGGTTCTCTCTTCAACATCTAAACAAATGCACGTTGGTAATTAATTCTCTACGTTACCAACCTTAAAGCAATTAAACTTTGTCTTCATATAATTGCATATCAAAGAGAACATTATCCGTCAAGAAATTAAAGAATGAACCAAGGAACATTGTGCTCCTGGTAGTTAGTATTTTTAGATCACTTCGGTCAAGTGATTCGGACAAGTTTTTTTGGATGAGGTTTAGATAAGCTACCCTCCCCAAGCCCACCTTGGTTTCTTCTGCCCTCATGTCACCTTTTTAGCAAATTAAAGAAACACAAATCGCAAAAAGTTCTCCAGGTTTCGTCTTACTCAAAAAATTCTTCGGATTTTTTTTTCAATAATCTTAAAAAAGAATTTTCCTAATTAACACATTTTCATCATCTCTAAAATGGTTTTTCTAAAATGAACCAGTGCATGAGACTTTGTAACTCTTACGGATTTTCGCTGCGTCCCTTTTTGTATATTTTATATATCTATCTGTCTACCTTATTATATCCACCTATAATTGGCGCAAAGTAATACCATTTAGTCATTTTTATTAGTGCAAGCGGTTTTCAGCGAGTTAATTTTCAGAAATTTCAAAAAATATGTGAATCCATAAATAAACCGTACTATATATTAGTTGTTACATATAGTAATAAAAACATAAATTTCAATCTAAATTATGTTTTGTGGTTTTTTGTAGAAAATCGATACATCTGGTTTATCAGAAAGTTTACAAGTGCCTCCTATATATGGTAATATTTATTTATTAAGTTTTCACCAGTATTCACAATTTTCATTTTTCAAAGTTATTTTGAGAGTCGTAATTCTTGTCAAGAGGTTAAATTGTACACAACAATTTACTTTCTTTAGTTCCATAAAACTTCTTATATCTTTCATCTTTCTATGTTAAGTATTTCTTTGCTAGTATAGTATAGTATAGTATAGTATCCGTATGTATTGTATACATTAGTACATATACTATACTTTACTTTCTATATGCTAACACTAGCAGCCAGCACACAAAGAACAAGAGAATAGTAAAGACAAATAGATACATGAAACTTAATAAATTTTCTGTATGTGGAACGATATAAATCGACTAATATTGATGAATCGATACATATGGTAACTATTTGTTATGTTCAATTTTCTTTTCGATTTTATTACGAAAATCATGAAATATGTTGAATTCAATGTGCATTTTCTGTTATAGGATGTATTAAACGGATTTAGTGACAGGTCAGAAAATTTGAGTGAGTGAGAAATGCCAAGACAATCTCAACAAGTGCAGGACTTGTATCCAAGATCAAAACTACTAAAAAAACTACACGTTAAATATTGATATATACTAAGGCAGAACTATACCGAAGCCTGGTTTTTGCTCAATGTCAAAGTCTTAACTATATACTTTAGTAGAAAAATGGAATCTTCCACTCGGTCTACTGCAATCATTAAGTATAAATTTTACTGTTTTAAAAGTTTTATTTAAACTTTCAGTTGGAAAGCTTAAAACTTTCAAACTTTAGGGGTCAAACACATAGAAATTCACGCAATTTGTAAAATGTTTTCGTTTTGTCTCGTACAATTTAAAAGTATAGATAAACATATTCAATAGGTCTTCGTATATAAAAGTGTTACTGAACTTACATTTTTAAGCATCGAATGGCGTCATTCAGGATTTAAAACCACCTTATAAAACAATATGAATATTCATTAAATATTGTAGGTAGGTATAGACTATGGATAGGTAAGTTATATAAGTACATTGTATTTATTATAACGACTTGGGGTAAAAATTACACATAAATAATGTCAGTGCTATTATTAAATTACAATCTTCTCTTCCCTAAACAGATACAAACCTACGTACGTTACGTATACGTCTAACAATCATAATAGACATTTAAAGGTTAAATTTAATAAAGTACACGTAAATAAGGTAACTACCATAATTATTAATTATTTATTCATAATATAACAATAACATTATAGTCTAATAAATATTATGATCAAGTTTATAGGGTAGAGTGTTGCCTGTTTATGGTAATGTACCTTTGATCAAAAAATATAATCTTAGGCACCGTACCGAAGGTCATTTTTTTATACCCTGTATACTAAGTTTAGTCCCAAGTTTGTAACGCTTAAAAATATTGATGCTACCAACAAAATTTTAATATAGGTGTTCATAAAATCACCTAATTAGTCCATTTCCCATTTTCTGTCTGTCCGTCTGATGTCTGATCTTTAATGTAGTCATCAGAATGAATTTGGTAATACTTATTCCCCTGAGAGATTTTGTTACTCGTCCTCGACCCGTACCTCGTACATATTTTGGCTACACTTTCATCGAATGTTGAGAAGGTGTGCTGGAAATGTGGCAATTATTTTGTCCTTCGTTATAGATCATCACGTACTATGATTCAATGAAATAATTAGTTATGGAACGCTTAGAGAAGAGATGTCTATAAAAGAAGAAACTTGTAGCGCTTTCAATGTTTTGTTTTATATACCTTCTTCAATGATATGATGATACGGCTCGAGTTCTGTTTTTAGTCGAGTGATTCGGGTAAATCTGCCAAACTCGTACTCGTATGAAAACAAATTTGAATCGAGTGCGTTTACAATCCTGTTATCAATTAATTACATTCCAGCTAAATGTTGAACTAATTTTATGTATTTTATTTATATTGACTAATAATTCATATTGCTAATTGAATAAAGAAATTTAAAAATTGGTATATCCACAACTTTTTCTAAGAATTCCTATAAGTAGAAATATTTTGCAGTTTCTTCTAATTTTTCCTACTAGGTATTACATATTGATTTGTAATTTTCTTCTCACTAGCAATGTTTTCAAAATTTTTTAATTATTATTAATGCATGTAGGAATTGCGATAAAAAGCCTGAAAAATGTTAAAGCAGATGTTGCGAGATGTTGCAGGGAGTGTAAATAGTTAACTAGAGTGACTCAAAACTCGAAACGACTCGAGTGACGTAATAAATTTACTCGCGTGATTGGAGTCAAAAAATTCTACTCAAGTCGCATCATCACGATGATTTACAAACAACATGCTGAAAATACTCTAGGGTATGATTCATAGTAAATCATGATCTTATTACATGGATCATATATTAATAAAATATAAATATAGTTTTATTGATAGCAATTTAATATTTAAATTCTCAAAAAATACATATACTCAGGGGAATGAAGCTGAAAATAGGGTACAACCTCCGAAATCCAAGTAACTGCATCGATTTTGTTGAAATTTTGGAAATAAGCTCTACTTACCATCTTATTCAAAATCTATATCATGCCGAAGGGCGCTTTTTATCCTAAGGGGGTGAAAACTACCCCTTAGTGCAAAAATGCAATAAAAAGTGTTTTAAGGACTTTGTAAGAGTGGGGAATGATAAATTATGTAGAATATGAGTTGTGCTATGATTTATCATTATAAGTATAATTTTTAGAATGTTTCAACCCTTAATAATTACCATAAATTACGATGAAAAAAACGATTTTTCGACATTTTCACAAGATTCAATGCTTAAAACTCATGGAATTTTTTGAAATTTTGTAATTAAGCTCTACAAACCATCCTCTTCAAAATCTATATCATGCCGAAGGGCGCTTTTTATCCTAAGGGGGTGAAAACTACCCCTCAGTGCAAAAATGCAATAAAAAGTGTTTTAAGGACTTTGTAAGAGTGGGGAATGATAAATTATGTTGAATATGAGTTGTGCTATGATTTATCATTACAAGTATAATTTTCAGAATGTTTCAACCCTTAATAATTACCATAAATTACGATGAAAAAAACGATTTTTCGACATTTTCACAAGATTCAATGCTTAAAACTCATGGAATTTTTTTTAAATTTTGTAATTAAGCTCTACAAACCATCCTCTTTAAAGTCTACTCTATGCCGATGTTTTATTTTTTCAATTAAGGGAGAAAACTACCCCTTATTAGAAAAATGCAATAAAAACAATTCAAAAATGTTTCAAAGTGCTTTGCAAGATTGAGTATAATAAATTATGTTAAAAATACTTTGAAACATCATTCAATCCCAAAAAACAAAATTGCATCTTTATTTAAAAATCAAAGATTTATTATTACTTAATTAATCCAGCAAAGCAATTTAGACCACTTTTTATTTATTTTTTATAAATTTTTTTTATAAGGGGTAGTTTTCCCCTCTAAGGGCAAAAATTACACTTTGGGAGAGGCTGGCTTTGAAGTGGATTGTAAGTAGAACCTAATTACAAAATGGCAAAAATATGTGTGTGTGTGTGTGTGTGTGTGTGTTAGTCTGTGTCCATGTGCTGTGTGTTATATGAGTATTATACTATGTGTTTTTGTACCATCTAGATATATGAATATCACTAGTATGGCAAAAAACATGCGTTAAGCAATGCATCTAAGTGAGGTATTATATATATGTGTTTAGCATGTAATTGCCTCTACAGATACGATACGACAGATCTTATGTTGTGTGCATGCAGAGAGTGGGAGTTTTGTTGCACACATATGAACAATACCTCTCACTTAGATGCATTGCTTAACGCATGTATTCTGTCATACTAGTGATATTCATATATCTATATGATACAAAAACACTTAGTATACGTTTTGTCACCATATAGGTGCTATAAATTTACTTTGTTCCAAAAAGCTTAAAAATTTTTTTTTGTTTTTTTGCGATAACTTCTGTAATTTTTTATCGATTTTGATTTTTCAAAAAGCATTTGGAAGGTAATTTTAAGGACAATAACATCTGAAAGTTTCATCTTTTTATAACCGTTAGTTTTGAAAAAGTGAAGGGTCAAAAGGCTCAAAACATGGGGTGTTCACGCGGGTATTCGAACTTAGAACGTTAATATCTCCATTAAATTTCATCTTAGAAAAACAAACAAAAAAGGAAAATGTTTGTTAAAAACAGGCCTACATTTTTGTTTCCGAGTATGTTTTTCGTAACTGCAGTAGTTTTTTAGTTATTTCGAAAAAAAAACAAATTTTTTTTTTATATTCGAAATTTTTAAAAAAGTTGATCGTGCCTATTTCTAAAAATAAGCCTTCAAACCCAGTGTAACTTCTTGATCACATATACGAGACTCAAATGAAGTGAACTGTGCAAGGAAATGGATTTATTACAATTTAAGTGGAAATGGTACCCATCCTATGTGAGATTTTTCTTTTAAAAATTTGAATAGCCCACGTTCTTTCAACTGTAACTCACTCAATTTTTGTCCGATCGACTTTTAACACAGCTCATTTTGAAGGTATTTTCAAGCCCTACAAAAAAGATTATGCTTATAAAGCTATTAAATTTCATTTTTTCCGAGTTTTTAAACGTCAAACACCAAAAAAAAACTAATGAATAAAAAAAAAGATTTTTTGATACGGTATTACTTACTGATCGTTGTATTTAATAAATCGATTAAGTAATCATTCTTTTTATTTTTTTATTGGCTACAATTTTGTTCATTACAACTATGGTAAAAAAACGCCTAGTTTTTGAGTAATTCACGAAAAATCAACTGAAAACGTGCTTTTTTTATGTCAAATCTGTGCGCTTTCTATTGCAAATAGCTCAAAAAGTATTTGGTTAATAAAAAAGTGTATATGACATTTTTTGCTCAAAATTGGTCACTCTATCGATTCCAGGAGTTATTTTGACCAAAACTATTTCCACCCCCGAGAAGGGGTGGCAACCACCCCCAGGTAGGAAGCGCCCTTCGGCGTGATATAGATTTTGAATAGGGTGGTAAGTAGAGCATATTCCCAAAATTTCATCAAAATCGATGCGGTTACTTGGATTTCGGAGGTGAAAACCTTCATTCCCTGGGGTAATAATGTGTAGAGCTAATAGTGTTATTAGAAAAGACTATTTACATTGTTATATTCATAAAAATGACTTTAAAAAACTTATGTAAATTTTAATCCAAGGTTCAACAGTCCCCCATACATTTCTTTCTTTCTTTCTTTCTTCATTTACTACTCTCGAATCACAACATCACTGTTGCTGGCAATAAAGTCTAAGAACGAAGTAAGTCTTGTATACGCTGATGGCCAACTATTTTCACAACCCAATGACAAACCAAATGAAACCAGTCCAACTTGTGTAAGCTTACCATCGAAGTCAGTGATTACCAATGGACCGCCACTGTCTCCCTGAAATTAAAAAGTCATTTTAAAAGTAAACGATGAAAATCAGTATTTTTTCAGCATCAGTATGAAAATTCAACATTCTAGCTCAAAAACTACTCGTTAAGAAGTTTTATGGCCGTGTGAGCTTTTGATCAGAATGATCCAAACAACATTTTAGGGTGGGTTAGAAAAAGTTTCACAGAATGCCATTTTCCTATCTAATCTTGCGGGATACTTTTAATGGATAAAACGCAAGATATGTGCAAAACACCAAAAAAAATCATTTTCTAAGATGGCGACGAAAGGGTTAATTTCTTGAATACGCAAAATAAGATTTAAGATCTCCAAACAAGCCTTTATCGTAGGAAAGAATAAAAAATCAAGTGTCACAAACTTTTGGTTCAGTCCATAACTACACTGGGTAATTACTGGAAATATTATTCGGTATTTTTTTTGAATTTCAAGGTATTTTAATAAAAGTAAATTAACAAGTATGTGAACACATATAAAAAAAATTAACTCTCTTTCTAAATACTTCACCCATTTTATGTAACGTTAATTTTTAACGATTAATTTTTCTCGTGTTTGATATGCTTGGATTAATATTTATGAGTATGCTTTATTTAATACATTCGGATATGCAACTAACATTACTTTCGTGCAGTTCTAGAGGTATAAACACAAATAAAATATAGCTATCATTTGAGTTTTAGGTGAAACAAAATGTTGGTTGTTAAGATATATTTGTAATAATATCACCTTTCATTTTGAATGGAAAACATTCTCATAATAAACTTCTACTCCTTTATTAAAAGTATATATAAATTTTATTTTTACAATCGATTTAAGTGTATTAATGTAAAACTTATGTTTCTGTTATGTTAAACTTATATGTCATAAGAGTATAAGATATGTATAGTAGATTCGAAACTTACAACATAAATAATTCATATCAATACGAAAAATTTTAAACAAACCAGAATCTTTCATCGAAAATAAATTATATTTATTTGTAAAATTATACCATAATCATTTGAAAAAAACATGAGCAAAAGAATGGTATTTATTATACGTTTTGAATGTTGTCGAAGAAGTTTATTTTAAAATGAATATTTTATAATCCTCAATCTTAGCCTTAGAGGAGGTTTCCCTTAAAAATCTCATTATGATAATTTGAAGAAAGGAAACGCTGCTTTCTTTTCTCAATATATACAAGAGAACCTACATATCTGGAAAACACTATATATATCGAAAAGTACAATTTATGCCCTGATAATTTTTATATAACTTTAAAATTTACAAAATAATGAGATAAATTCAAAAATCTGAAATTTAAAAATTTTCGACTAAAGATCACTGTGAGTAGCTTGTAGACATTTGCATTCAATGTTCAACAAATGAAATTTACAAAATTAAAAAAAAAAAAAAACCGACAAATTTTTCGGGTACGGAATCCTAAACTCGCACTTGAAACATATCCAAGAACACTCTCCATTAAATTTCCTTTTTCACGACGATTTAATTATAATAATATCGATCTTTTTTAGCTTTTATCTGCACCCTTCTTGGGATAAGTTCCAAATTTGTTTGGAGAATGCTTTAAGGGAGAAGGTAATTTATTAGAGAGTGTTCTTAGATATGTTTTACGAGTGATCAAAGGGTTCCGTATATGAAAAATTTGTTTTTGAGCGTTTTTTTCAATTTTGTAAATTTCAGTTGTTGATTACTTCTCAACTATTTTAATAGGCTTTATTAAGAAAGAAAGATCCTTATACAGCGGTCGTACCTAAGCGATGGAATATAAATATTTTAAGGCACTTTATATATATTTTCTATATATAAAGCTTATGTATATTTTCTATCTTTGTCAACCCATTATTCACTAACAGCAACAGGATAAATATAGTTTAATGGTTCAGGTATATTAAAACCAGTTTTACATCTAAGAAATTATAGCAAGTTTTTACTCCTTTTTTCTCTACCAATTTTCATCTTTATGTCCCTTTCTATTAATGACTTAAAATTTTGTCGATTTTTTCGAATGAACCATACGTTTGAACGTATACAATAATAAATTTAATATTTAATTGGCCCATTCGTACATATAGGTACATTTATGACCAGCACTGACGTTCAACACGTAACCGTATATTTAAAATGAAAAACATTACTTACGTTGCATGCTCCACGACTTTCACTCCCTGATAAGCATACATGACTGTCTTCAATTATCCCTAATAAGTATGTATTACATTTTGTATTTGAAATAATTTTATTAGATGCTTCTCTTAAAACTGGACTCACACTGGTTGCAGCTGAAATATTATATTGCTTTTAGTCATTAACATTCAAAATAAAATAAAGCTTATAATCTAATACCATATAATATTTAAGGTTGTATGGGCACCACCGATAGGGAAAGGTGGTCTATATTGACCCCCCTAAGAAAAAATGTAATTTATAGCTAAACTATTCGGCATATGTAAAATGTCGAAATATTTTTGGTTTCTTTATTCAAGTGTTATTCAATATTTCTCAAAAGGGATCGTTTTGACCGACCTTGTAAGAATAGTGTGTAAAATGATCCCTTTGCATTTTTTATCAAACTGTTTACATAAAATATTAACTGTTCTTTTACAATGCGTCAAGGATGTATGAAAATAAAAATCACTGATAAATCCATCTCAATCAACACATTCAAGACCCCTACCTTACATGATGGGGAATCATTTTACCTATTATAATTTTACACACGAAATAGGGATAGTTTCAGTGGTCATTCAAAATAAATTAACCATTTTTAGCGATTATGTGTTTTTAGTACACAATTACCTAAGACTTCGATTATCTAAGTTCGAAAAATTTCTAGTACCTATATATTCAGAATAACCAAATGACCAAAAAAAAAAAATTTTAAAAATCTCGTATCCGTAGCTAAATTAAAAGAAATAATTACCGTCTGTGTCTTTTCCCCATCCAGAAACTGTTCCTTCAACTGATATAAATTGATTATTCACTTGTGATCTGGAAGGTAGTCGAATTACTTGTACATTTTCTGTAAAAAAAATATAGAAAAATAAGTCTTGTCCCTTCTTAAATTTCTTAAACTATTAAAATTCACTAATAAATAATATCTTGCTTAATACAATTGAAATTTGCAAAGGAATTTTTTAGAATAGGAAACTCAAAAATAGACAAATTCGAATAGTAAATCCAAAAAAATTGTATGTCTCTCCCTTTTGGGAGAAATAAGGAAAATATTGTTTCTAATCATAATATTCTTGGTTCATATTTATCTATTTCCATTTTAATTCATTTAATTTTTTTTATACTTAATAAATTTTTTTTTAAATATATTATTATTATTAATTACCGTTTAATTCAGCATCTTGAGGCAGAACAATTAAAGCTATATCATTGGTTAATTTAAATTGTGTAATAGGCCATTGAGGATGAACAATTTTTTCCGTTGTTTGGAAAACTTGTTGAGTTGGTTCATTTTCCTTAACATTATGAGCACCAAGAATTACCGTAAAATTAGAAACTCTAAAAAAAATAATTCTAGTTATAAAAATTCCAAAAAAATTTATCAGCTGTTCGATCAAGGGTCAAAAAGGTAAAAAAACAACCCAACGGATTATACAGTTTGTCACAATATGCAAAATTCATGTATTCCTGAATGTAGTAAATTCCTGTAATGTAAATTGTAGTAAATTCCTTTGATGGCTGAAGCTATGAAAGAGAGCGTTTCCGGACACACATCTTTTTATTTTGTACTGATCGAACAACTTTACGGTTATTATAATTACCCTTTAGCACAATGAGCAGCAGTTAAAACAAAACGCTTTGAAATGAGAGAACCACCACAGAAAGCAGTTTTGTCACCAAGTTGTAGTAAAATTGCTACCTAATATCAAATAAACATTAAATTTTGCACGCTGGTATTAATATACTAGTCTTACTTACTTGATGAGGGTATTTGTGGGGTGTAACTTCATTGCCTCCAACAACACGGCCTTCAGGACCTCTATGTGGATAAAATGGACCTAATTGTGCTTTAACAATGTTATCAGAATTTCTTACAGATTGTACATTATCCCAATCAAATTCATAAGCCTAAAAGAGGAAAAAATTATAAAAATAATTCAAGGACCATAACTTAACTAAATAAACGCTAAGAGATATAAGAGGATATCTGTCCAATAATTATGTATACATGGCGTACGCTAAATTATGCAATTATAGTCGCAAAAAAAAACACTAAAAACGGTCAAAGTTCGAAAAATTTTAACAATAAGTCGGATTTGGATGCGATTTTCTGCATTCGATTCGTTAGAGCGTCAGGAAATCTTATGACCTAATTTGATTTATAAGAAATGAAAAACATGCAATTTGCATAAATAATATGCATTTTATAATTTTATTTTAAATTAACCATAAATATACTAAATTCACAATTCGAGTAGTAGAGATGAAAATGATTTCAATTTGTTATTCGGGGGGTTTTCAGAGTTGGTTTCCGAGGTACTTGGTGCCCAGCGTAAACGGTATCTCCGCCGTCTCTGATTTTCGACGAACATCGCGACATATTTGATCTCCGTGTTACCTGGTGCCCGATTTTGTCGCGGTATCAAAAACTCCCAGAGTAACAAGTTTGGGATCATTTTCATCATTATTAACCGAATTGTGAATTTAGTATATTTACGGTTAGTTTAAAATGCAATTGTAAAATGCAAATTGTATATTTTTAATTTCTTATAATTTAATTTAGATCGCAAAATTTCCTGACGCTCTAACGAATCTATGTGACAAAATGTATTTTACTTATATTTATGACTTATACTAAAAAATAAAAAACCGGCTATGTTGCTTGCTAATTCTCAGCGATAAAAATTTGAATTGGAATGAAACTGCTTATTCATCAAATGAATTTTCGAAGATTGCTATATTCTCGAACTATGAACTTATATATTTTCCAGAATGTAGAGTTTTTAATTTGCATAGCTTTTGAAAATTTGAGATATTTAAGGAAAACTAAAAAGGCGTACACTTTAACGAGAGAAAGAGTTTAAACTTATATTTATATTTTATTTTAATTAAAAAATCTTATTAATAATGTACCACAGTCTATGTAAATACTTGAATGCTTTTGAATTTCACTCAAAAGTATAAATCATACACAAAATTAATATCTACTATAAAATGAAAATATTATATTTATATATATGCTTGGCTAGATATGCTAATGTAGATAAACATGAAAATGTTGCAATTTAGAACGAGCTTAAAAAACATTGAAGATATAGTCATGCACGTAGAAATCGCTCTTAATTAAAAGAAAATAAACAATCAAATACCCCAGGAAGCGATAAATGAGATGTCCCAATACTATTAGAGATGTTTAAAAATCTTGTAGTGTGAAAAATTTCCCAAGCTCGCGTAACATCCTCATTCTACCCAAAATCTCGCTATCATGAGTACTGGTTTTTTATTTTTAGTACTAACGACCCTCCACTATGGAAAATATAACACTGGTAAATCGATATTTTATCAGAAATCTCAATAACCACCAAATCTAACAACTTTGTTCATAAATCAAAAGTTCCGAAAAAGGCAATAAAACACGTCTTTGAGGTTTTTATCTGAGAAAATATACACCAGAAAAGAGAAAATTTACTCTAGAAAAGAAGACTTTTGTTGACTTCAGCTTTAAAATTCAAAACAGTGATCATGCCTTAAAGTATTCGAGGGGAAGCGTAAGTAAATTGTTCAATTGTCCTGTCATTAAAAATTGTACTTTGAATAACATACGGTAAAGGTAATTAAAAAAATTATGATCATTATGTGAGTTTTTTATTAAAATCTCATATTCCTCGTGACAATTTTTTTATGTCTACGCCCATGAAGAAATTATCATTGTAGTGTAAAATAGTAAGTGAATTATTCATACAAATGCAAAAAAGCTCAACACCGAAATTATTAAAAATCGCATTTTTAAACTCTGCAAAACCGGGCTATGCGTACCTGTGTAGGTACCTGCTTCTGATGAAAAATTCTCAATTCACGAATAGAAAAGTGAAATTGGTTTTTAAAAATCTTTACTAATATGCAAGATATGAACGTTTAAAATTAATTACGCACGAGATACCCATACGGCGTCACTAGTCATATGTGGGTATCGCCATAGAGATTACATATAAAACTTTGTTTTTCTAAAAGGAAATAGGCAGCCTTTGAATGCAATCTTTGATTGCTTATAACTTCTTCCTTTTTTAATCAATTTTAATTTCACTTTCAAATTTTGTCATAGTATCAAGTCTAGTTTTACATTTTAATGGGTAATATGGCCAATTGGATATCAGATTATCCTCTATTAAATCTTCTTAAGCTGACTTTGAGCTGCAATTATACCGAATCTATAGTTTATTAAAAAATATTTAAGTACAAGTGTTTGTTAAATGATTTTGTGGTTAAATTTTTTCCTGTACCCATGGCCTAATTGACCGTTTTTCTCCAAATTAATTTTAAGATATTGAACAGAACACGCTACAAAATTTCAGCTCACTATATCTATTCTTTTTGAATTAATGTGTTCTCGAATGGATAAACAGGTTTTAAGAATACCCACACCGTAATTTTGTTTAAACCATTGATATTTCTAAGTGTTAAAAACTTTACTTAGACTAAATTTAATAGTCGCTGATATCACTTATGCAAGATTTAAAAACATTTGTTAGTAAAAAGAATGAAATGGCCTCGGACTTAGCTCTATTGACGCGTTAAATCTTGACAAACGGTGGCGTTGGTTGATGTCAAATTAAATAGAAGGCATATCTGCTTTCCATAGTCTCGTAGATGGCAATTAAAATGTGACCTGATTGAGTTCCATGAAAAAGCGCGTGGTTTTCCGCATCAATAAAAAATAACTTTGGTGCTAAAAGTTTCAACCAAATCACAAGCTACCCATTGCTTGCAACATTTGACGTGTCAATGGAGCTTAGGGTCATTCTGCTGAGCCCTTAAGATCATTCTACTGAAGGTGACCTGTGGCTGGTCTATCAACGGGTTATATCCAGTTGCGAGGTTTTTTTGGGAATACCATTTATTATACATAAATATAAAAAACGTATACATATAGGATATTTCTTTAGTTCTAAGATCCCGTTGTCTGATTTCAAAAATGTTATTTGGTACTGCTCTTGTAGGCGATCTCCTAGAGGTCCTCCAAAAAAGGTGTCTGGCGGTGAGCATTATATCTTTGGTTTCGATTATCCAAAATAAAAAAATCCAGAAAAAATTTTTAGTCGATTGATGAATACAGTTATTCATCGAAGAAATAGTCAAAATTATGATTTTTGGCAAAATGGCGACTTCCAAAAAAAACTTCCAAGTGGTCTAAAATATCGAAATAATTTTCATTAATTTTATTCCTTCGATTAATACATTGCTCACCGACTTTGCTGTTACGAGAAAAAAGCGTTTAAAGTTTCAAAAGACGTTTACACTCAAATAGAAAAAATTTTTTTCTATACGTTCATCTTCGTGAATATTTATCGGATCATCTTGAAATTTTCAGATAATAAACTTTAATATATGTATATTCCGGAAATGCAAAAATCGATTCTTTGAAAATTATAACTGGATATAACCCCTTAAAAAGACCTCTTAAGACCCTTAAGAAAATTGCTCTACTTTCACCCTCGGCTTAAATTCGCCCCTGCCAATCACTTTAATCGAAATATTTTAAAAATTCACCTGTACACATATGCAACTTAATAAACCAAAAATAATAAAATTTTTCATTTTAATTTTCAATTCGTTTTGATTTCACTAACACAACTAAAAAAGTACAAATAGTACTTGCTAATTACATTATTACCTATTTATAGTGGCAAATGTTATATGCAATTGAAATCATACATAATTAATTTATTATTGAATTTTTTTTGTGTGTAACACCACGATCGACTATTATTGCATAGATAACATTATTAAATTTATCAATTTCAATAACATTATTTGGAAATTATATATTTTTTTTTAATAGTGAGATACGAACGAAAAAATAACTATTTTTTGAATATTCAAGTGGTTTTTAACTACAAAACCGATGTCTGTTTCCATGCACATATACATTTAGCCCCAGGAGGCGTACGGGAAAAATTAGTCGTAGATATCATAGTCAAAGATACCATCGAAACTGCTGTTTGCACCAATATCCGATACCTCAACATCAATCAAGAGATGACGTAAGCCCTCAAAATCGAGATAACTATGAGGAAGCTTGTTCAAAATGCCTATAGCAGCTGAAACTTGGGCAGATAAATAGGAAGTGATAAAAAATAAGTTTAATCGAGGAAAATTCTTCAAACAAGAAATGTACCTAAATTTCAAGACGCGCGTCTCATACGAGTATTGAATGCAATCTAAGTTTCCCGGTTCAATTAAATTTTATTGGAAATTTTTTTCGAATAGTTCTTAGATTCCTCAGGATACATATACGAGAAAACAACTTTTAGGTAAAACTTTTAAGTCCGTTTTTGCCTAAACTGTACTGAACAAAAAATGTTAACTTTTTAACCACCGCGACCGTACTAAAAAAAAAGAAGTTTATAAGTTTGACCGCTATGTGTGTGTGTGTGAGTGTGTGTGTGTGTGTGTGTCTGTGGCATCGTAGCGCCTAAACGGATGAACCGATTTTGATTTGTTTGGTCGCGTTTGAAAGGAAATTTAATGGAGAATCTTCATAGATATGTTTCAAGTTCGAGTTTTCCGTATCCAAAAAATTTGTCGGGGAATTTTTAAATTTTGTAAACAATTGTAATCAATAACAATTTAATCTAATTTAAAGTGTTCATCTATCTATTACCAGATATAGAATAGAGTGAGCCTTTCATTGAGCCTGAAATTCTGGGTCAAGTTTAAAGTCTGCATAAGAGGTGCGCCTATAGACCCAAAACTTTTTGCTAGAAGTAATTTTATCAATAAAACTTATTTTTTGAGTTTTAATCATATGTCAACTTAAAAAAGCACCCTGTATATAATTGGTTGTAGTGTCTGTCCATGTAAAAATCTCGTAGGCCACAAGACCCATTGTGATACCTACTTTTCGCTGAATATACTTCTGCTGCTTATTTATTTTGAAAGGATGTGCTTTATTGTGACGGTGGTAATCGAATCAGCAACGCTAGGTATACCGTGTATCAATAGAGTTTCGTAGTCGGTACACTTTAACAAACTAAGCCATCTGGTTTGACAGAGAGGAGATAAATACACCCAAAATTTACCATAAAACATGAGAGTAAGTTGTCGTTTAACTATGTTCATATAGGTAAAAGATAGCTAGAGGAACACTTTAAATTAGAAAGCTTAAAAATAGTGAATCACTTTACATTAGAAAAATGGTTCTTGACTAAAAACTAACACCTTTCGTTTAAACCATATTTCGAAAAACGAACACATTCTACAGCAATCGAATTCAAAAATATGTCCGAAATCATATAAATGGTTGTATGTTATTGTAATATTGTTGGAAAAAATATTGGAGAAATTTAAAACGATCAGCTTACCTTTCATGGATAATATCGTTATTTATCAATATATTGATCTTCTGAGGAGTATATTGAAACAAGAATATATCCTACTTTTACATTACATTTCGTTGATAATATTGCTTCAATAATGTTGACCATGTCAAGTAGATCGTAGACCTATACTCAAACAATCAATATATTGATCATTACAAATATTGACTCGATATAAGTATTGACCGTGTGGGGTAGGATGCAATGCTTTGATTAACATATTTAAGAAATCCTGAATAAACGGGAAAAATTAAGAACAACAATAAAAATGAAAACAATATTTATTATTTATCATTTGAATACAAAAATTGTTTGAAGACCATGTATAGCAAAATATGAAATTTGAGCAACCATTGTATTATTATGATTAAAAGGCAACAATTGAAAACAAACATAAAAAACAGTAAGCGATATCAAGTACATGGATTATAATATTATTTTATTTAATAAAAATATATTTTTGTTATTTTAGCATTAGTTTTAGGAATAAATAAAATTGATTTTCATTGAATAATAATTTTCTGATAAAAATCGATTATCATGATTTTTTTTCAATAACTTTATTCCTATAAACCTTCATAATCCGACCTCTAGTAATTAAAAATTAATTCAATACATAAAATATTCGATTACAATATTATGTATTTCATGAATACAGTTTATAACAGAAAAACGCTTTATATTTAACTTAAATCGATTAAATGTCAATATTCATTGATCTATTTTTTTCAATGTCAGTTTGTTTATTTGTTTGATTTTTCTTCTTTCACACCAAAATGAGAATTCAACGACGTGATTTATATCCACAAAGATAGGTGGAAGTTCAGAACTACCAAGTGTCATATTCTCTCTTCATGATTCAGTCTATTGAGTCTCCTTCGCGGTAAAGAAGCGGGTAAACTCTAATAAGAAAAAAAAAGGGGAAAATTAAAAGCTATATCAATTAAAAGGCGAAGTGACGCCTTGCAATTCGGTTCGAATGTTATTCACTTTTTGTCCAAGCTAGAAACAAAAGTTATCGAATATCGTGAAGTTTAAAGAACTGTCCACTATTTCAAACAATTGTCATTTCACACAGTATCGATTTTTTTATATTGTGAATATTTTCCTTTGTTATTTCGTATAATTGATAAATGTTTTTTAAAAATTTTTATTTCTTTTAAAATGATAATTTACTTCACAAGTGATAATATTGTTTCCACTTTAAATAATATTAATGGGCTTGCAATTAATATGATCGAATTAGAATATCTTGAATTTTTTATTCCCTTTCATTTTTTCTAAAAGATCTGACACTTTTTTATAGAAAGGCTTTTGAGCTAACTTTCTGGAATTATGAATTTTAGTTTTACTTGAGTAGATCAATAACAGAGGCCTAATAGGATATGAGAGCGATATGATAAGCGACCCTTTTAGCAAAATCCACAAAAAATGTTTAATAGATTGGCGTTAGTGATACAAGTAGGTAGGTAGAAATTTAAATGATTCTTGAAAATATCAAAGCTTATTTCTGGTATAATCTGTATAATAAATGTTTTTTCACAGGAAAATGTTGCATACCACAATATTTTATACATCAATTACTTTTCAAATAACATTCAAGAGCACAATTATTCTTTCACGATCATTTACAATAAACATACAAGTATTCGATATCTTTATTTTTATCAAAAAGATAGTAAAACTTCAATTTATTTGCTCAATAATTTTCAACAAATTTCCTACATTCTTCAAAGCTAATTTGTAGTAATCGTTTAAGAGAAACATATCCTGTCTGTCTCAATATTATCTCGCTTGTTTTTACTATTTAGCTAAAAAGTAAATCTTAGACATTAAATCAATTTAAACCAAAATTCACTTCATTATTAAAAACAAAAGAACCGGGACACAATCTTCCTGAAAAATGAGTTTTCTCACAAATAGGCTTTGAGAAAAGAATCAAAATTATTGAGCTATGTCAGTTAATTTGAAAATTAATTAACTGTTATTCTATGATATACCCTTAAATTTAATTATTAAATTTTTGTTTATAAGATTGTATAAATATAGATGGAAGAAGATAGATAGCCGTTTCTTTGCACTTTTTCTCAAAATAAATTAAGCTACAACATTTATAAATAGTTATATCTCGTAATACAAAAGCACACGGTGAAATTAAATATGTGCACATTAATAATAGTTCAGTCCCCCTATTTGGATGCCTAAAGCGTTAACTATGCAATTACTGCCAGGCAAGTTTAAAAAAAAATTTGATGTTTTGATATTTTGTAGATATTTAGTCATGCTTCGACCTGAGGGGGTTTATTTGGTCATTAACTCCCTCAATTGTCAGCGACGGTCCATCAATTTTCAAAAACAAACAGGTATAGGCCCGTTTCTATTACTAATAAAAATTCAAAAAAAATATCATAAATAGTACATAAAAAGTGCTACCTTTTCATACTATTATTATAAATCCATCCCACCCCCGCCGTTTTCGAGAAAAAAATTTGTCAATTTCAAAACTTATTTATTTTAAAACGAATAAAGAGTCAGGGTTGAGTCCTGGCTCAAAATACGTATTTTTGAATTATCTTCAACTTTCCCATTTACTATAATCAGCGAAAACAAATAGTTATCCCCAAAAAAATGCAAATTTTTGTGCACCATTTTTGGATTTTTGTTTTTGATAACATTACGAACCTATCTCTCATGGTCACAAAGTGTGTACCTCACAAAAGCTAATATCATATTTTGGCTGATAGGGGGACTGAACTATAATTCAACGGGCATCGTAAATATATATTGAGTTATTCCACTAAATTTTCGAAAAAATCAACAAAGAATAATAATTATAAAGAAAGTTAAATATAACAAAATTAGATTTTAAGAATATAAATATCAATCGAAAAGAGGTAAGATAAGGAAGTATAATCCTATTTTGTTGAACATTTTGTTTATTTACATTGTTTATGAACATTTTCAATTTACAAATAAGGCGGTCAATGGTTTAATATTTTAGAGAATAAAAATTAGTAATTTAGCTATAATGTTGCTACGGGTGTTCGTTCAGATTCAGGATATTTAACAATGTGGGCTCTTTTTTCATTTACCTAATTTAATAATTTTCAACATATCGAGCTAAAAATAAACATTAACAATATTTTGAGCCTATTCTAAACAATATATATTTAAATACATCATCCATTTTTATGAAATTTAAATTCTTTTTGTGGCACATTTTAGACAAAAAAAATTCAAATTTTGCACATTCCCAGCTCGTTGGTCTTAACGAACTATGACTTTTTGCCAAAGTACATAAAAAAGCACTGAATATGCTTCAAAGTAAATATGTAAATAACAGCCGAAAACTTTTTTATATCTCGTCACTTAGCGAAGACAATAACTTACCCTCTTTCCCCTCCCTCCTTCATTCATATTGCCGCCTTGATAATCTGAATCTACACAAATGTTTACACTAATTTCACGAAGAATAGTTATTTGTAACTTTATTATTTTTAGTTTTGGCACTTGAGAGGTTTTTGAAATAATCGATTCAATTAGAAAAAAAGTGGATAGGTACATAAATTATTTTTGTTTGCGTTTTAACGAGGAATTTATTTCTCCGTGTTCTTTCTTCTTTCTCAATTAATTTTGTATCATTTTAACATAGTGCCGTTTTAATGAATCCAAGTGTTTATTACAATTTATACACAATTTATTTAAAATTAAATTGTCGTTCACAGGAGATGTATTCAAATATTTTAACAAAATTTTAAAAAAATTCACAAATATGATCTATAATATTCCAAGACAATTTTATGTTTCTTATATCGTAATCAGTCAATTTTGATTGTATATTTTTCCATAATACTGTGAATTTATCTTAGAATACAATTTTGATATTGAAAAACATTTACATACACATACGTTTTAAGGTGTTAGAACATCAATGTGATGGGTTAAAAAACTTTCAAATTAATACTTCTAAACATTTCGAGAAATAGATGTTGAATCAAAAAATCTGTTCAATATTTTAAACAAAATTCAATCTGATATAAAAATCAATCCTCCTCTAACTAATTAACTCACATTTGACGTCGATATTTATGCACTCTAATCGATTTAAAAAAAAATGCTTAATAATTGCTTATCGCTGTCGAATTCAACAGTATATGCTAAGAAAGTGAAAATGGGATAAAATACAAGCATTAACATAAAAAAATAACATTATAATAAAAATTTACTCGATTAAAAAATTTAAAAACTCTAATGATTCGAAACGTGATCGGTACTTAACGTAAGTAAGAATTTTCATAATCGCGTACAGTTATAAGAAAAAAAATTGAAGCGGATATCTTTTTTTAAACTTATTTATACAACAGAATCTAAAACGGGAATAAAAATTATCAAGCTCAACAACCGAACTAAACTTTAAAATCAAATTACGTATTTTATAATGTACTTAAGCGCTATTATACTAGATCTGTTAGGCGATTCTGTAATTAATTTCCGATGAAAACAAAATGCTTCTCGAAACCTTTTCGTTTTTTATGAATCATTCTATTCATTTTTTATAAATCAACTAGCTGAATCGACGAACTTCGCACCACTTAACAGTCAGTAAAAAATGTGTAAGTACAAAAATTTGCAACCAGCTCAAATACCTGAAAAAAAATGTACCCGTTTCGGTCTGAACTAATTTTATGATAAAACTTACCGTTTTACTGAAAATCGCGAAAACCCAGTTTTTGTGACCTTTGACCCCGAGTAAATATTTTTCCAGGTATCGGATGGATGAGGACTTTTAAGATTTCATTTATGATCAATCCTACCAACTTTGAGCTGAGTGCGAATTTTTGTACCTTCGGATGTTTAATTTGACCAGATAAAATGTTATTTGCTGACAACATAGCATTCTATAGGCGAAATATGTTTTAAAATCGGTTAAGTAGTGGATTCAAAAATGACGGATTTTCATACAATCGCCCTCCCTTTTAGACGGGGTGGGAGTAGGTGGTTGAAAAATACGACCTATTCTCATACCTACCATATATACAAAAAAATTTCATTTTAATCGCTCGAATTCTTAGGAATGAGTGTGACCACAAACACCGTGCCATGAAATTTTTTTATATTAGCAGATAGATTACTTTTGTTTTTTGTGAGAATCTCTCCAAAATCATGTGATTTACATGACTCCTTAATATTACTAATCTACTTTACGAAACCAATCCATCAGTTGGCAAATACAAACCCTATGAAATGTACCCATCAGTGGATACACATCGGTTAGACTGATTAATTACGATAACGAATATTACCATTTAAAACTAATTACAAAATCGCACTATTAGATCACTATAAATGACTAAAAAAATGTGCATCGAGGAGTAATGTGAAGACAATAGGTTAATCTGTATTAGTTTCATTGTGTTGTTACAAATTGTTGGCAAACTAATTATAATTAATTAATTAGTAATAAAGTATGCAACAATAATGTAAAATATCAAACTTTAAATCTGTCTGTGACGGTACATATTGTATTAAAAAGTTTACTCTGTCGGTGACTGTACTTTATTTTTTTCAACTTTGTTATTTATTTTTTTTGCAACTGTTAGTTCAAAAAATTGTCACCAGTCACCCGAACAGAGCTCAGTGCAATTTGAGTTAAAATCTCTCTCTTTAAATTTTAAGCGTCATCAGGAAAACATCTTGGAATAATTAATTTAAATTATTTATTCCAAGATGGATACTCATTTTTTTTAACACACTTTTAGTGTGTGGCAATAATTAAAATTATTTAATTTTTTATAATTTATTTATTTAATTCTTATCAAGAATTTATATTTTTGAATACGACAGTTTAAACATATATTTTTGTTAAATGTCGTTTATTGAAAACACACAATTTGTACAGAGTGTAAAAGGAGACACTCTGACATAATTTAAAAATTGTGTAACTTTATATTATTTTCCTTTGTATGTTTTTTGTGGCGTTTAGAATTTTTTTTGTGAGCACAATTCCTTATAAAATGTAATTTTATGGAATTGGATTCACAGTGATCTCAAACTACATACAGGTAACATTTTATTATATATTTAGATATGTTAATTTTTGTTCTAAATTTATATCGAAAGATTTTTTTTCAAAAACTTTGTATTTTGGCTTTAAATTCAACATGTGAAATTTCATGTAAGTTTCAAGTTCAATTACGTTATGTAAAACATTTTATATTTTTTGAATTAATGAAATAAACAAACTTTATATTTTTTTTATTTTAAACGTAGACTTTTTTATTTGTATTGTTAATACTTTCTGGGGGGTAATCGCCTTCGGCGTTATCTTTGGGCCTAGCACGTAAATTGATCTGTTTCGGTTTTTTTTAAACATTAGTAAAAATCTTAAACACATTTTTATTTTTTTGAATGTTTCAAACCGGGATGTTTCCCTTTAGTAACACGGTTTAATATTTTTTTGGATATGGTAAATATTAATCTGAGTGTTCTGGGGGTTGCGAGGAATTTTGGCTGAGGCTGACTTCTTGTTCTCGACGCAAGTCGAGAATCAATTAAGTATTTAAATTTTGGGAAGAGAAAAAATACGTTTCTTTTTTTTTCTAATTACCTCACCAAAACATTAATTCCCGCATCACTTGGTAGCGAGCGTATCACTTTGTTAGCAGAGCTCCGCGATCTACGATTTTCGTACACTTGGTAGTGAGCGTAACACTTTTTTAGTTTTTTGCGTTATATCTGGTTACATTACTTTAAAAAATCTACGTTTAATTTTCTCTAAAATTTTTTTTGACTAGTAAAGTTTTCTTGTATGTATTTTGTGGAATCACGTAAGTTGAATATTTTCGTATATAAATTAAATTTTGAAAATTAAAAATTTTTTTACGTAATATTGGATATTAATTAAAATAATATCTAATATTTTTTTTGGTATTTGTTCAAGGAATTGACATTATAAATCCAATTATATAACATTGACTAGTTTGAATTAATTAGATTTTGTTTTTGTTTTTTTTACACATTTTATGTAATCTTAAAATATATTGCTATTTTGATTACCTTTATTGGTCTACTATTTAAGTTGTAAATCCAAATTTTATTTCATAGTTTTTTTTTGTATGTTCTTTGTTGGCTATTTATAAAATTTTTTTATTTACATGAATATTTATTTTGAAACAAGTTCATATTTCATCAAAATTAATTCAAACGTTTGTAATTTTTACTTTGTTGAACTTTACTAATTTCTTTTTTTGTTTCGTTTCGTTAATTTTTTTTTTTGAGGAAATCAAATAAAAGGGAAAAATGTCGTCTGACGACGAAGATTTTCGTGGTTTTCCAAAACCTGTTAAAGACGAAAAATACAACAATAAAAGAATTCAAACAGATTTTGATTTAGTGGACAAAGATGTTCAAGTATCAGTTCAACAAAAGGATGAGACAATACAATGTTTAATAGATCCGGTACCGTCAACGTCGTGTGAAACTATGCAAGCAACAAAATATATTCATGTGGATCATTTAACACACATTATTTCATCACTAAATACCAAGATAAGTAAAGAGAAATCTCAAGATTTTAAATTTAGATTTGAATCTCTTACAAATAACATTAAAATTTTAGATTTATTTGATACAAGTTCAATTATTAATTTTATTATTGAAACCAATAGTGTTGTTTCATTAAGTTTAGTTGATGAAAATTCTCTTATTAAATTTTTAATTACAAAATGTAATTCAAATGCAAAACACTTTTGGTCAAAGCAAATTTCAAATAATAAAACTTGGACTTATATTTCAAACATTTTATTATCTGAGTATATATCTCCTGCACAATTGCAAATTGCAATTGATAGATACATTAGAAGAAGACAACTTCCAAATGAAAAGTTTTCTGATTTCGTAACTGATATTTTGAAATACTCGCAAATACTAATGCCTAAAGAGGACATTAAAATAGTTATACAAATTATATTTGCCCATGTTAATCAGAAAACCTTTAATTTGATTAAATTGCTTCCAATTCCTGAAACTTTAGTTTCCTTAAATTCTTTTGTAAGAAATTTACAAGAAATAATAACAAGAGAAAATGCATTTAATAAATTTAACTTGTATCAAAATAGAAGACAGAATAGTGTTAATGATCAAAATTCTGGATTGGTTAATATTGAACAAAATGTTCAAAATGTTCAAAATGTTAAGGATCTTAAGCCTGAAACTACAGGGCAAAATGATAAAAAAGCTTCTGTTCAGATAGCAAAATCAAATTTAAATAAAAGTAAATCTATATTTTGTGTTTATTGCAAGCGACCAGGACACAAAATTCAACAATGTGTTAAATTAGCCAATAGAGACACATCAAGTTCAAAAAACTTGAACCATGCCACACACTAGGTTCTTCAAAAAATGCATCTTCGATGCCCTTAATTTATGTTTCTGTGAACAATATTAAAATATTATCTCTTTTAGATTCGGGATCAACTATAAATGTGATTTCTAGAAAAATGTTTAGTAAATTAAAAATTAAGAAAGTTATTTATGAAGATGAAAAAATTACTGTTACATTACCGGGATCAAATTATGTAACTATGAAGAAGAAGGTTACGTTACATGTCAAGATTAGTAATTTCAGCTGGAATTTAGAATTTTACTTAATGGAAAAATCCATTTTTGATATGATTATTGGAGCACCGTCTCTCAACAAATGTGGTATGATTTTAGATATTAGTAATAACAAAGTATTTTTTAATTCATTTAGAAATATTGAAATTCCTTTTGAAAAAAATTGCACACAATTTTTCGTTAATATTATTTGTGAATTACCACTAAATTTGTCAGTAAAGGATAAAGAATTTATGGATTCATTATATAAAAAGTATAAGGCAGTATTTTCTGAAATTCCTGGCCGAGCAAAAAATTATGAATATCATATTAAACTTAAAGATGATACACCAGTTTATAAAACTGCATATTTTTTACCAAAAGATAAATCTTTACTCTTAAAGCAACATTTGGATGAGCTTTTGAAATTAAATATTATAGTTCCTAGCCAGTCTAGTTATGCATCTCCTGTGTTTTTTGTTAAAAAACAGGATGGTTTTCGCATGGTAGCTGACTATAGGTTCGTTAATAAAAAAATTGTGTTTGATCCGATTTCAAATGTATCGATCAATCACGTATTTTCTAGTCTAGGAGGCGCAAAAGTGTTTTCTACCTTGGATATGTCAAAGAGCTACTACCAGTGTAGCTTGAGTAAAGAGAGCAGAGATATTACTGCTATTAATACGCAATGGGGACAATTTTCTTTTGTTTGTTGTCCGTTTGGACTTAATATTAGTTCTCAATGCTTATATCGTTTTCTAATTAAAGAATTTAACGATTTGTTGAATGTGTGTATCTTAATTTATTACGATGATATTATAGTTTTTTCAAGCTCTATTGATGATCATAAAATTCATTTAAACCAGGTATTAAGTAGATTTAAAAAACTTAATTTAACTTTAAATCCAAATAAAAATAAATTTTTTATGGCACGTCTAAAAATTCTTGGCCATATTATATCATCAGAAGGTAGACGTCCTAATCCTGACAAAATTAGTGCTATTTGTGACATGCCAATTCCAAAAAATATAAAAGAAGTGCAAAAATTTATCGGAATGGCAGCGTTTTTTGCTCGCTATATTGAGCATTTTAGTTCTATTGTTGCACCTTTGAATGAATTAAAAAAGAAAAATGTTCAATTTAAAATAACTGATGTACATGTCGAGGCTATTTCTAAATTAAAAAAAGCTTTAACATCTGCACCAATTTTGAAATTTCCTATTTTTGACGATAAATATCCCTTTGTTGTGAGAACGGATGCGTCATCTGTTGGCCTAGGAGCCGTTTTATTGCAAAATATTAATGGGAATTTACACCCAATTGAATATTGTTCTAGAAAATTAAATCCCGCTGAAATGAGATATTCCGCTTATGAGTTAGAGCTTTTAGCTGTAATTTTTTCATTAAATACTTTTAGTGACTACCTTGTCGATAGACATTTTTTCTTAGAAACCGATAACAATGCTTTAGTGTATCTTTTTAATTCACCACAAAAATTTAACAAACTTTCGAGATGGATTTTGACACTGTCAAAATTCAATTTTACACCGAAACATATTAAGGGCATAGATAATACTGCAGCAGATTGTTTATCTAGATTGTTTTCGAATGGTAATTTCTCTACAAATAATTTTTTATTAAAAAATGATAATGGTAGTAATTATTCGGGTGAAGATCCATCTTTAGTTGACAATAATAATTTGGTCAAGGATGAATCTTTACAAAACGACCCGGTTTTTCTATTAAATACTTTAGTTACTGAACCTCAGGGTTTTCTTTCAATTAAGCTTGCACAAGAGAATTGTAATCAGTGTAAATTCATAATGGATCAATTAAAAAATGGCCATAATGTTAATAACTTTTCACTTAAAGACGGTCTTTTGCTGCGCGAAGTTGGACGAAATAAATTGAAACGAATAGTTCTACCAGATTCAATGCTGGAATATGTCATTAAATATTATCATAATTCTTTATATGGTCAGCATGGTGCTGTAACTAAAACTTATAGAGAAATTGCCAAAAGATTTTATCATAATTTATTATATAAAAAAGTTGTAGAATTTATTAAAAATTGTACAGTTTGTCAACAATTTAAACCTTATAATAAAAATACCAATGTGCACACAAAGTCAACGGTTCCCACTGGTATTTGGGATAAACTTTACATAGACTTTATCGGTCCTTTAATTCCATCTTTGGATGGTGGAATGAAATATATTTTAGTTATTCTTGATTCATTTAGTAAATTTGCTATTACATACTCTACACGTAGGGCAACGGCGGAAGTAGTTATTAAATTTCTTCATAAAACTTTTATGCAATTTGGTTACCCTGCATGTGTTGTTAGTGATAATGCCAAATGTTTTGTGGCTCAAAAATACAAAAATTTTTTATTCAATCATGGTGTTAGAGCAGCTTATATTTCAAGTTATCACGCATGTGCTAATATGTCAGAGAGATTAAATAGAAATTTAAAAATTAATATGGCGTGTATTATAAAGCAATATGCCTTGGAGCATAAAGCTTGGACTAAAGTTTTACCATATTTTACTTTTCAATACAACAATAGTTATCATACTTCTATTGGAACTTCTCCAGTCGAAATTTTTTTTAAACGACGTTTAAATAACACCTTGGATTTAGGGCTAGAAACTTATAATTATTTTACGGCAGATAAACCACCAACACATGAAGAGGTTAAACAAGCATTAGTTAAAATGAATCAAATTATAAATAAACGTAAAGGTAATACTGTAGATGTTAAATACAGGGTGGATCAGATAGTCTGGGTAAAGCTTCCTAAGTATCGTGCGACCTTTGATACTGACAGTAAATTTCAACCTAGATATTCAGGTCCAAAAAGAATTTTACGTTTTACTGGACCAGTGTCGGTCGAGCTTTTTGACGAGAATGATAATACTTTATCTCGTGTGCATGTTAGTCATCTGAAGCCCTATCAACCACAAATAGTGCAAAATTAATTTTTTTTTTTTTTCTTCTCTCTCCGCTTATTCTCTTTTTCTTTATTCTTCGAATTTTTTTAGGGCGGGGGAGTGTTACAAATTGTTGGCAAACTAATTATAATTAATTAATTAGTAATAAAGTATGCAACAATAATGTAAAATATCAAACTTTAAATCTGTCTGTGACGGTACATATTGTATTAAAAAGTTTACTCTGTCGGTGACTGTACTTTATTTTTTTCAACTTTGTTATTTATTTTTTTTGCAACTGTTAGTTCAAAAAATTGTCACCAGTCACCCGAACAGAGCTCAGTGCAATTTGAGTTAAAATCTCTCTCTTTAAATTTTAAGCGTCATCAGGAAAACATCTTGGAATAATTAATTTAAATTATTTATTCCAAGATGGATACTCATTTTTTTTAACACACTTTTAGTGTGTGGCAATAATTAAAATTATTTAATTTTTTATAATTTATTTATTTAATTCTTATCAAGAATTTATATTTTTGAATACGACAGTTTAAACATATATTTTTGTTAAATGTCGTTTATTGAAAACACACAATTTGTACAGAGTGTAAAAGGAGACACTCTGACATAATTTAAAAATTGTGTAACTTTATATTATTTTCCTTTGTATGTTTTTTGTGGCGTTTAGAATTTTTTTTGTGAGCACAATTCCTTATAAAATGTAATTTTATGGAATTGGATTCACAGTGATCTCAAACTACATACAGGTAACATTTTATTATATATTTAGATATGTTAATTTTTGTTCTAAATTTATATCGAAAGATTTTTTTTCAAAAACTTTGTATTTTGGCTTTAAATTCAACATGTGAAATTTCATGTAAGTTTCAAGTTCAATTACGTTATGTAAAACATTTTATATTTTTTGAATTAATGAAATAAACAAACTTTATATTTTTTTTATTTTAAACGTAGACTTTTTTATTTGTATTGTTAATACTTTCTGGGGGGTAATCGCCTTCGGCGTTATCTTTGGGCCTAGCACGTAAATTGATCTGTTTCGGTTTTTTTTAAACATTAGTAAAAATCTTAAACACATTTTTATTTTTTTGAATGTTTCAAACCGGGATGTTTCCCTTTAGTAACACGGTTTAATATTTTTTTGGATATGGTAAATATTAATCTGAGTGTTCTGGGGGTTGCGAGGAATTTTGGCTGAGGCTGACTTCTTGTTCTCGACGCAAGTCGAGAATCAATTAAGTATTTAAATTTTGGGAAGAGAAAAAATACGTTTCTTTTTTTTTCTAATTACCTCACCAAAACATTAATTCCCGCATCAGTGTTATTAATATTTCGATTTCCTTAGTAATAGGTTGAAGCAATTGGTCTAAGCAAACTTAATACCTAAAATCAATAATTTTTTCAATTATTACTTACATTATAAAATTCATCTGTTTTAAAACAATTCAATCTTTAAACAAACATATACCGAAATTATTATACGATTAGAAATTTACAATTTGAAACAGTCAAAAATTTAATAGGGAATTCAAAGTTTTACAATGAAATCAAATTTTTAAATGAATTAAATAAAAAGCGAAACAAAATAAGACCGCATTGTCATTCGCTATGACAGAATTCTAAAATTCAAGTGGTAAATAGAAAGAATAGATATTCGAAATAATTATTTTATTGCAAGCGATACAAATGGTCACTTGAAGCATAGATTTTGGGAGAAAATTGAATATTACGAATACAAAAAAATTTTTAGATATACGGAGTGTCCCAAAAAAATTTATACACACTTTAGTACCTCAATTTTTTTAATTTACATTGTAATGTGAGGGGTTGTCACAATAAAAATCTGCCGAATAGATGGATTGGGCACAGAGGTGTCATCGAATGACCTCCGTCCTCTCCAGACCTCACGCAACTCGCTTTTTTTGCTGGGGACTCATCAAAGATAAGATTTATTTGTCGAAATGACGAATGCAACGAAATTTCTAATGAAATGATTCACCACGATGCCCAAAATGGGCATTTAAACATTTGCGCTGTCTAATCAAATTCGACATCTTTCTTCTTTAATTTGTATTCCATCAAAATATATTATACTGTTTTTATAGTCACGCTAAGTGTGTATACATTTTTTGGGGCTCTATTTATTATTCGTGAAATTTGTTTAAAAATTTCATAAATAATTTATATTATGAGAGAAAATTCCTAGTACGACATGTCTTCTAAAAAGAAGAATGATTTCTCTCTTAATCGCTTGAATTGTGATTTTCCTTAAAAGGAAAAAAGGTATCGTTTAAGCATTAAAATGTTATTCGTTTATCTTATCTCACTTTAAATATACAAAAATTATAAATTTTTGGACCAAAATATGAAAAAACAGCCTTTATTTCAGTCTCCTAATTAATTACTCTTATTAAGAAGTGTAATTAAAGTACGAGTGGAGTAAAATATAAAGAATTCCGTACTAAATAATGAATATATTGCTGAATAATAAATTTATTCTGTAACTATAAGTCGATTATTTGGCATTTATTTTTAAAATTTATGTAAAAAAAAATTGTTTCAGTTTAAATAAAATATTAAATACCCACATAATGTCCCATTCTAACTTTCGGGTTTGAAATATAAGTATTTTTTAAACAAGTTATAGTTCAAAAAGGATAAATTAATGGTGGGGACGTCATGAAGTTGACTTTTAAACTCAGCTTTTTTTTTTTAAATAGAAACCACAATTTGTTATCCAAAACAATTTGGATGAATTTTTTGGACATTTTGGAATTATGGACTTGCACTACTAAATACAAGAATATTTAACATATAAAAAATATTTGATTTAATCCCTAATATTAAAAAGAATAATAAAGGGAACTTTTTCCATTAAAAAAACATTTGTTGAGTTTAATCTTCACAAAACGGTCCTGTAATTTCGTTTGCATAAAATACAACCTGGTCAGGAGCGATATCTCCATGTGACGGATTGCTTTTAATGATTATCCAAAGATGTTATCTCTTATTTATTATTTCTAAACATCAAGTACAAATTAAAACTTATTTGTTATGTAATTAAATTTTGTGAAATATTTTTTTTTTAAACAGTCAAATTCAAAACAATTAAAAACGAAAGTTAGAATGGAACATCCACGTACATATTTAACATAGTTTTAATACATTAAGTATATATATATATTTTTTTTAAATGTATAATACAAAATTTTAAAAACGGTTTTTTTTTCTTCATTTTTAATAAGCACTTATTTTATTTTATTAATATCAAAACACTAATTTTCTTTTATAAATATTATTATTATTTTTTTTTTTTGCAAGGCACTTAAATGAACTACTAAATGTTTTTTGTTTTTGAAAATTATATCTTAATAACATCCATCCATCCAATTATTTTTCGTTGGAATCACAGGTTTGGTTAAACTAGCTGATGGCGGTCTGTAAAATGAAGAAGAAAAAAAAATTAATATTAAAGTTGCTTTTTAAAGACGTACGTTCGTGAGACTCGTTAATAGAGAAATACAAAAAATTATGATAATATAAAAGTTTAAATGATTCTGAAATATTTAAGAAAGAAAAAAGATACTGCTAGCGAATTAATTTCGTTGAATCTTAATGAAAAATATAAATCGATATTTCTCAAAAATAATTTTGATAACTATACTTGAAACTTTTACCAGTTAATAATTATTTAAAATTTTCACAGAATTTTAAATTTTAAGTATAATGTGCATGGCTTTTCCAATCATTTATTCTAGGAAGACACGTAACATCAAAAATATTTATATGCCATTCTAAATGACCTCGTATTGTGATGTTTTTTTCTTTGTGAAATTATACAAAATGACTCAGGTTTTAATTGAGAAATTCAATAAGTAATTTAACATTCAAAAATTTCAAAGAAAACCAAAGAGATAATATACCATAGAGCTGTGAACTCGCCGTCCAAACGGTTGATTGCAGACGATAGGCGCGTATAGCTCTGACTTTATCTCTATTATACATGCTATAACAATAATAGTATATACAAAACTTGTGCTGTCGGTCAAGAATTCACTTATTGCGTTCCGATGTCAAAACAGCTTTATGGTTTTATTATCTCTATGAAAAAACTCATGAGTTGCGGAGATCCACTAATGGGGTTGAGTAGTCGACATTACTAAAAAACAGTCTTAACACAAACCAATACTCTCTATTTCTATAGCTCAATTTGATGGGACTGTGGAGGTGCGCAAAATTTAAAATACAGCCAAAAAACATGATATTTCAACATAAAAAAGATGGGAAGGGTGCTGAAAAGTTGCCACAATCAAAAAGGCACTTCCTTGAAACTAATTCAACTCGCATACAAATGTTCAATTCTCTAATCCAATTTGGAGAAACTGCAGTGGTTCGCAAAGCCTTAAAAACCGTGTAAATTTAAGATATTCCGACATAAAAGAGGGGACTTGGAAGTTGACATCTCTCAAACGACACTATGTAATCCTATAGATCAATTTGAAAAAGCTGGTAGACCAATGGTGTTTCCTTTCTTTGTTTTTAAAGATAAGTAAAAAAGTATGTTTCTTTAAAAAAATCCAAGTCGAATTAAAAATATATCAAACACGTTGTAAGTAGCACATAATATTATTTAAAAAATCAGACTTACTTTATAGATCGTGGAACCGGTAACCTGGACTGCGGTCTTGGAATACCAGATACAATAGATGCTGTCGATGTTGGTCGAGGTAAACCACTTCTAGTTGCAGGTTGACGTAACATGGTCGGTTTAATTTGTGGTTGTACGGTTATGGTACTATTCACTTTCAAATCTCCAGTAGATGTTGTAGAGGGTGCAGCTAGTCTTTTTACTTCCATAGGCTTTACGATCATCTTTATTAAGTAAATAATATAACACTCATTGAAAAATATGCCCAATCACCAAACAAGTATATAAGAGACATTCAAAAACTTATACAAAATGCACGCAATTAAAAGCATCCCTACATGTAATATATTCTTCTCGAAAATTTAACTCATTTTAAAAGTCACTTATGACTTAGGTTACAAAAAGGTTCGTCCGAAGAAACGTGAATTAAAATCGACGCTCGAGTAACATCAGCCTTAAGTATTTAACACTAAAAAATTGACACATAATAACGAGCTCTTTCCTTCTATCTGGACCTCTTGCTATTTTTTCATTAAAAACGGAGTCTGTAACTAGCGAACTCCGCCTTCTGTCTAAACTCCGTTTTTACTGGCGGGATTAAAGTAAAGATATCTGTACATCATTAATCTTCAATTAAGTTCAGTATTCTTTACAATTAACTAAATGTCGGTTAGATCAAATTTTAAAATCATTAATGGAAGTGTAACTTTTGTTTAAAAGAAATCTCTCAAATTTGGTATGTATGACGCATAAATAATAATGACTCTTCGGGCTTTAAAAATAAAAAAATGAGTTCAAATTTCAAGAAAAATGTATAAATTAATTTAATTTATACAAACGAAAGAAAAAATATTATTAATTAACGAAAATTATAACGAAACAGTATTGAACAACCTTCAATAACATAAAGGATAGTTTTACTTCACATATTCTTTTTCTGAATTTCAAACTAAGTATTCTGAGTTCCAGAACAGATTTATTTCCAAAAAAATTAACTAAGACTTCTTGGAACTGATTTCTTTTTTTTTTTTACTATTTGGGAAAGATTTCGTCTAAAAGTCATTATAATTTTAATGAATAGCTCACAAACAAATTCTTTTTTTTTTTTACTATTTGGGAAAGATTTCGTCTAAAAGTCATTATAATTTTAATGAATAGCTCACAAAACAGCTTTATAAAATAATTCTGCGCTGATAAATTAAAAGACCCTAACTCCCAACTATTTTCCAAATCTTTTGTGTAGGATTCCCGAATCTGAATAAAAAATTAACCTTTGATGATATTAGAAAGCCTAAAACCCGATAAAGTGATGAGGTATATTGAAATGTATGTTGTTCGTAACTTTGATTTTTTTGCCGTTTTGGGGGCCCTAAACCAATGTTTTCTTAAAAGAAATTAAAAATTAATTAAAATTAACACAAAGTTTTGGACATAAACAACTTTTACACATCACATGCATTTAACAAAATCAAAATTTAATGCAGGTGAATAAATTTTTTTTTCTTATTTCTTATAAAATTTTGTTATTTTAAGATAGGGCTTTTTATATGTTATAAGGGCAGAATTAACAAGGGACTGAACAACCAAAAAATAAAACACTTACCGTTGGTATTTGCTGCATTTCTTTTAAACTACTAACATCCTCTGTTGTTTTATACACACTATGTGTCTTATCGATTCGTCTAAATGTTCGTTGTGCTTCTTCTGATAATTCACAATTGATTACTTTAGTTTCAGACAATGCATTTCTTGTAATTCTAGTAGTATTATCAATACTTTGAGCACTTCTAACAGGACGTGCTTCTCGTTTTGGGGATGAATGCAATACGGGTGACAACGTTTCTATACTAGCCCAACTTTGTTTCACTAATTTACTATTCAGTTTAGGAGTTGATTCTAATCGTCTTTGTAATAAAACTAAAACAATTAATATCTACGTTTAAAAATAAGGATAGAAGAGTGCAAAAGTGAATAAAGTTATTACATTTTGAAATAAAACGAAACCAGAAAAGAAGATAGAAAAGATTTTAACTGGTAATAAATAAATAGAAAAAATAAATAATCTAAATATAGACAAATTGGAAAATGAAAATTCTGATTGGTTTAGCTAATTTTAAACATATGCAAAGCTTATTCCCGCCTCCCACATGACTTCAGTATTGTGACTTCAAAAAATCAACGAATCCAGTCCAGAAGCCAGTTTTGGCATCCAAAATCATTTCACTCTACAACTTGATCTAAATTGCCTTCAAATTGAACTACAGTGTTCCTTTTCCCTCACAGTGTGAAAACGTTAAGTGATCTCGGTATTAATTGAAACCTGATTAAGAAGCGCGAAAAACCAAACAAATTGGCTTTATTGCAAGCAGTTGCCTGATCGAATCTATTTAAATCACGTAGAGAAAAGATTTGATATTTAGAATTGTCTCTATGCGTTTACTTCAAAGCGGAGTATTTAAGCTCCCACTCCTGAAAAGTGTCTTGAGTTTTATTTTGTCGAGAAATGGACGAAATTATTGAAATCTCACTTTTAATGTCTGTACCCGTTAACATATTATTGATATACTCCAGTAAACGAGGAGAAAAAAAGACGAAATTTCTATATTTTGACCTATAGCACCGATTTCGATGAAAATTTGGGATTAAGCATTGTTCACCGTCTAGATCTTTAGTTATACGGTGCGTAGTGGTGCTTTTTTCCCAGGAGGTGCTAACCACCCATTCTAAGGGGTGGAAAAATATATGTTGAAAATAACAACGTGAATCGATAGTGATGAAATCTAAATAAAAAGTGTCATTCAAGTATATTTCGAAAAGTGAATACTTTTCGAGTAATTTTGAGCAATTCACTTTATTTAGATAATGAAAACATGCTCAAAAAGTTCTAGCAATTTCGGATAAAATAACTGTTAATTCTCGTTAAATAACTGGAAAAATAATATTTTTGCTCTTGGGGTCTTATCTAAGAATTTAGAGGATGAATCCTCGTTTACTGGAATAATAAACACACCTCTAGAAATTTTAAGCTAATCATGCTTAGCCTAACAAATTTTTCTTGTAAAAAAATTCTAATAAATAGAGCATTCTCTTTTTCCCCGGTCTGGTCATTTTGTCTGATAGCCTTGAAAATTGCAATTTTCAGATGGTCGCACAAAATGAATTTTGTATTTTTTATTCAATTATATTTATTCCTGTAATATTAATTAAAATCTAGATATTCGTCAATTTATCAATGATATCACATGCCGACGGGCATCCAGACTATTTCGCAAAAAGTTTTTTTTTAATCCAAAAATATAAGATATCCTGATACGAAAATGATGTTACCGCCTGACACACAATACATACTAAAAACTACATTAACCCCACAGCGCTTGTGGGAACGCACAAATTATCTTGTGTCCAATTTTATCGAGTATTGTCTTACCACTCGATTTTTCTTTTTAAACCATATGTTACGAGAGCAATACTTTAGCTATACAATAAAGGAACACTAAATGCAAAGTTTATTTTGCTGCTTATCTTAAAGCAAATACTCCTATAATAATATGAAATTCTAAAAAAAAAAAAGCAATACTTACATTTATTTGGACCATTTACAACCGTTTTATTATCGAAATCAACAATTCGTGATGAATTAATACTTGAAAAACTACTATTCAAATCTAAACTATCCGATGATTCATTCCGAATATTCTGCATTTTTGACTTTTCAAATGTACGGTTTATCAAACTATCATCATTCATACATTTCTGTTCGAGTAAATTAGGATCACTTAACGAAATTTTATTTGATGCACTTAATTTTGTAAATGTATTATCGCCACTTCCATCGCAGTACGATTTCTCTGTATCAGTTTCAATGAATTCTTTTTCTGATTCCGAATATGATATAACATTTGTTTCATTTAGAATTTTTGTACTTTGTTTTTCTGTGATATGTTGTGTTGCGTTTTGTTTATGTGATATGTTTAAATTATTCACTTCATGTGTTTCATAATTGTTTTCATCTTTATTATCACCAGATCCTAAGTTTTCTCTTTTTTCGATGTAACTCGGTGATTCGATGTATGTAATATTATTTATTGATACATCTTCTATTGAATGTGTATCATCCAAATCATCTGGCGCTGCTACAAATGTTGTATCTTGTATCTTACTATTGATATCTTTTGAAATAGTCTCACACAAATTGTGAATATCCTTCGCATATGTTTCATCCATACCTGTAACGAAAATTAATCAAAAATACAACCAGTTAATGCCTAAACGAAAGTCAAAGAGAGAGCGATAAAAATAGTTTCCGGTCTGCGAGCTTCGGCCTCAAGTTCGAAATATGGTATCAATCTCACACACCTAAAGCTATGCTTCGTTTCTACATCCCGTTAAAAGGCGTGAAAAGGGAGAGTTCAAAGTTATTCCATTTTATCTTATAGCGGCAGAAAATCATGAGTTGGTTAACCAAATTTAAGAGGTAAGATTTAAGTGTTATTCAATATTCGAATCTAGGAAGTAAATGTAGATTTCGAAAACATTATTTAATTAAATTACTTACTGTATTTTGACTAGATGTTATTGCTTGGAATAACTGTATAAATTTGTATAATTTCATATTTTGTAACCCAAATTATCGAAAAACAAATTAAATGTAAATAATGGCCATGTAAGTTCTATAGAAATAGAATAAATTCACTTAAATTTATGAATTTTGGAATAAATTAGGTTGTTATGAAATATAAGAACTATTTGTACCCACTTTTAACATTAGCGCTCATCTAACGAACAACTCTTTCAAATTTCAGGGCAATGGTCCATTTAACTTTCAAATGAAACAAAAAAAAAAAAAAACAAACAAAAAACAAAAAAGGAGCGTTTTCTCGATAAAAGCAAGTTGGGCTTGGTAACAAAAATAAGTAAAATAATTTGGCCCGGAAAAACGGTAGACGCTATGTTCTTGGTTCTGGCCGATAATTCCTCAAAAGATCAACTGAACACATTCAATCAAATTGTATTTCGTACCTAGTATAACATCTCCTTGATCTTCTGTTAAATCAGTTGCAACAGTTGACGTGTATGATGTAAACAAATCTTGTGGTTGACATTCAGCGGTTATAAAATCAGATTCAGTCAAACTTGTAAAATTCGATGAATGAAAACCAGAATTTGACATCAAGCTTGGTGTAGGTGACGAATTTTGTACTAATTCATCCACATGAAAGTTAGGCTTTTGCTTCACCTCCAATTTTTGCATTTGGCCACGTATTATATTTTCTAAACTACCCGAAAGATCTAAATTATTCGATATGTTTTTGAAACTACTATTATTTTCAACTTCCTTGATTTTATTTGATATTCTTTGTATATTTGCGATTGTATCATCTTTAGTACTTTTATAAAAATCTTGTAAAAATACTGAATCGTTTGTCGTTGATTTCTTTCGATAAGTATCCGTATTTTTTAATAAACTTAATCGTAAATCTGAGGTATCTCTATTGCACACATTTGGTGTTTCTGTAAAATCATCATTCTTATATGCAGAATATTTAAAAGAAGAATTTATACTTTCTAAACTAGGCCTAGTCATTTTCTTTTTAGGTCTTGTAAAAGTACGCGAATCTATATTATTATCTAATTTATTAGTGAGTCGTGTTAATTCATACTGCAATATAATTTGTTGTCCATGGTATCTGGAATCTTTTACTTCTTCGATATCATTTCGAATCCATCTAAAAACATCTTCATGTTTTGAAGGCGTATCTAATTTGCATAACCTGCAATAAATTTAAGTAATCGTTGCTAAAATTTACTGATAAAAAATGTGATTAAAAATAAAAGTTTTTTTAACGTGCAATAAACTATACATGCCCTTATGTGAGGTGGGGTAGGGTGGGACCTGGATAAGTGAGAGACCTCCATAACTAGAACTCATACTGAGTTCCCAACATTTTGGCACTGAATTACCCCTGTTAGTGGGAAGAAGTAAACCTGTATATCTGAGATTCGATTTTATCGTCATAGTTATCTCTATAACTGAGACAGAGAGTGAATTTTATATGCATTAACCCCTCTAACTGAGAACTGAGATAACATCATTTTGTTCACTTACTTATTCTTATTCTACCCGCAAATTCCGCACTTAACTAATTTGTATCCTAAATGACCTTCAGTTTTGGTTTTACTTTACTATCATACGGATGTTTATTTGAAAAATGCCGAAACGAAGACCCAAATCGTTAACAGTACATGAAAAACTGAAGTTAATATCCGTTTAGTGGGAAGTGGGAACCCAAAATCTACTCTTTGTGGAATAATTCAGAATAAAGATAAAATTCAATCACAATGTTTCCAGAAATCTTATGTATGCTTACGTGGGAGGAGGCGGGATAAAAAATCGACAAAATCATGCTTACGTAATTAATGAACGGCCCTTTCAATAGCATTTTACACACTCTAAAACTTTTCAGTAAGGCTATTCGTACACAGCGGATACGCTGCGTGTAATATCATCTGATTTTTTTCTTTCTACATATATTATTATTACCTTATTATTTTATTTATAAAAAAAAATGGGATACTATAACAGTAAACGGGTATATTTAATATTATTAAATTTAAATTAAAATTAAATTTAAATCTAATAACATTATTTAATTAATTATGTTTTAATTATGTCACAATTGTTACGCAAAAAAATTTTTTTGAGAAAATCAGATGATATTACATACACGCAGTATACCCGCTGTACGAATAGCTGCAGCCAAAACATTTTTTTCCAAAATTACCAAACATTTTGCATGTCCTACACGTCTTCTTTAAAATATCTTATCAATCCGTGATATCTACAGCCTGAACCAAGCTCAGCAAGCCCATAATTACCGCTTAACGTTCTACTAACAGTGCTTATTGGGAGATTTATAATTAAATGAATTACGCAAACTTGAAATTAGTAAGCTTTTTGAGCCTTAACATACCGTCCGCACTTTTTAGACTGAGTTGAGAGGAGAGATTAAAAACTAAATTTGATAAAAATAAAAACTTACCAAGTTTCATCATCTTGTAAATCTATGGCATTAACATCAATGATATCTTGATTTACATCTTCACCATCTTCCAAGTTGATGTCCGCATCCAAGTGTAATTGACTTGACACATTACATGAAGATGTTTGAGATTTTGATTGTTGAAAATAAGCTTCATTACGCAATTTTAACGTTCGTGCTTTGTTTAATAATTTTTCTACTTCTTTTGTAAGCTCCATTTTGGTGGACATGATTAATTTGCAGTATAAAATATAACATTACTATAAATAATATTTACGTATTTAGTATTTTTAGTAATTGTATGGTTAATAAGCAAATTTTTTTTTAAATATATCGTAATTTACGTTTAATTACATCAATATTTATTAATAAACATGTTATTACTCACCCAAATATTACAGTCCATCATATGTCATCAGCTGGGATGTAGTTTTCATTAATTATTCATAGAGGGATTTTAATTAAAAAATTGTTTAATTTAGCAAAAATTAATTGTTTTAAAATATAAATGTTAAAAATCTATTATTTTTTATTAAAAAAATGTTTAAAAAAAATATAACAGTGTGTAAACAATAAATATAAAAATTTGTTTGATAAAAAACGTAACTTATGATATAAAAACAAATTTTGAATACCATAGACATGTATATTTATAAACATATATATGATAGACATGAACATGGATGACAATGAAACCTATTGAAATATTAACGATAGAGTAGCAGTAGAATATCTTTTTATATAAGAGAATACACGAATTGTACTTTTAAACAAAAATACGAAATTTACAAAGTATTTATTAAGAGGATGGAGAAATTTGTTTAGAAAGTACAAGTAAAATTTGTAAATTTATATTCGGCATTAACTCTAAATTTTAAATATATATTCTCAGTAAAATTTTTGGAAAAAGGCCAATTCAATGTCGTTTTTCCATCCTGTTTTTCTAGGTTTTCTAAATTTAAAAAAACAGTCCAAATGTTTTTGTAAAATAGTAATCTATTTAATTCTGTAATGGAATCGTTTAAATATACTTCACTTAAGAAATTTAAAATAGAAATTATACTCTGAAAAAAAAAAAAAATTATAACAGGGACGTTAGTTAAAAAATGATCCTAATTTAAGTAAAAAATAAAGAATCGTACTCAAAATATAGGAATACTTTTTTAACCCAATAGATCTGTGGATATTAAATAGTTATACATATTATATCGTGTACAGTACACAAATGTAACGGTCGAATGTCACGAGAAAAACACTATTTTGTAAAACGTAAAAATATAGAGTGTTCAATTTAAATTTTTTGATTAAAAAAACTTTAACTAAATGTAGATTCTGATTCTCCATACATTAAAAAATACAGTAGGTAGAGCACTGAGGATATTTAGAAAAATTACGTGTATGGAACGATAATAATCTTTCATTGTTTTTATAAAGATCAACGATAGTCATTGTTTTAAAAACGATTATTGACTTTCTAGTTTTTAGTTTATTTCGGAATTTTAGTCATAGAAAAAATAGAGTACTGGGAATTTTAGTAACCCATTGGAACTAAACTATAACTAAACTAAACAAGAAATATATTGCAGCTAAATTTAATTATTTAAATACCATATACGTAAGATGTTTCTATTAATTTGATGCAAATATGAGTTAGAAAACACGAGTTTCATCGGCATAAATGATTAAAATAGGTTTTTACTAGTATTTTTTTTAGTAGGCAGATAAACTAAGAACCTGTGATTTACTTGTTATTTCTTTAAAAAAGTTGACGCGTCCTTATACTTTTTAGCGAGGTACATTAGCGTATGCATTGAATGCTTACTGTACTTTCATAAATATGATTAAATTAACAAAATTAAAAGTTTCTTAACAAAAACTGTTTTTTCTCCCTTCCGGGCGGAAAGTGTCAACTTTCGCCATGCTGTGCTAAACGAAGTTGCCGCTTACCTCCTCCGTAATAGCAGAAAAATAATATACACGACCACGGGAGCAATAAGAATGTCTCAGATCTCATATTTGTCCATATTTGCCAGTTTTTGACCCTCGGATTGCTCCCTAGATGAGTAATAATGAAAAAAAGAATAGTTTTTGTTCCAGAGTTTTCCCTTTACCTTACCTTTTCTTCTATATGTTTGCTATTAAAATTAAGTTGGTTTTCTTTGATAAGATTATTACAAACTTGCTTTTATAATTTTGGTTAGTCCCCTAACAACGCAAAAATATTAATTGGATTATAATTTAATTGGATTACAGATTAAAGATTAAAATTAAATGAATATTTATGTGGTAATTTTTTAAAAGGAGATCAAACTTATCAAATTTCATTCTGATTATAATCGCTTGATAACTATTAAAAGAAAAGTAGATTTAATGTCATTTTATAAATACGTAAAATGTAACATATCAAGATTTAAAAATGTAACATTGAAAACCCGTAATCCGTTGGACTCAACTATTATTCTAAAATGGGATAGAGATATCCGTTTAATTAATTCTCTAAATATTTGTCAACAAATTTCGAAAATAAAAAAAGGGTGATATAAATTAATAATAATTTTCAATTTTTGTGATTTTGTTTCTATGATGTATCTTAAGAGCAGTTTTATGGTGGTTTTTCTTTACTTATGTTATTTTCAAATATACCCTCAGAAATTTTTGTGCATCTCAAATTTCTGTATTGCAGTTCAAATTATTTTCATCATTTATAACCCGACCATCTTAGTCAAAATAAGTGGTCAACTTCGGAATCTGGCGGAATAAGCTGAATTTTTGTACCAAAGTGTTGGTGCAGTCCGCCACCAAATTAGACTCTTGGGTAACATACATAATAAGAGTAATTACGATTAGCTTATCCATAATGATGATGACTGCTTGGTAGTCGAAATACATATTTATAAAATACAAAAAACTGATCTAGGCAATTGAGGCAAAAATCGAAATATATTTCGAAATATCCTAGAGTTCTCATTTATTATCTTCGATAATATTTATAGTAGAATTGAATAAAAATGATTTACTTGGCTAAACGTACAAAATTTTGAAAATATAAAGCATCGATTTTAGCGAAGATGATGATTGATATTTGTGATATTATGGCGCTGAAATCTTATTTGAAAACTCAATAACTTCTATTGCTTCTATTGTATAATTTAAAAAAAAAAAAATGGGAATACAAATGAAAAAGGTTAAAAGAAATTAAATGTTGATTATTGAAATGTTTAATTATAATCAAATACAATAATGTAGAATGTATATGATACAGTACAGAGTATAGACCGAATCATTTGCCAACAACATAAGCATGCATTATCGGAAGAAATTTGCCAATTGTACACAATCACTAAATTCTAGATGTTACTTTTTAAAAAATAAGACCATTGTTTTCTCACTCATTCAAACTCGATATGCACTTGTTTAAACCATTATCATCTCTGGTTTAAAAAAGCTATCCCAAAAATCACTGAACCTTTTTCAAATAAAACAACTCATTTCTATTAATTTTTCCCAAACTTATTCTTCAGATTTTGAATGTATATATCCTTTATTGTTTTTTCTCAGGTTTTACAAAATGAAAAGGCTAAGAGTAATTTTTTTTAGCATAATAAAGTGCCTGAAAACTTTAGTCCTATTTAATTTTTATAAATTGTGCTATTATAAACATACAACATTCGATACTGAATTCGGATTTAGAAAAAAATTACCCCGGAAAAAATAGACCGAAAAAAATTTCTGTAATAGTGTCCCATTTTTGAACGTAAGTGCTAAAAACTTAACTCAACCCAACCAAGTCGTAATTATTCAGTTTTTTTCCGGGTTTATTTTAAATTTTAAAAAATACATTATTTGAACTAACTTCTTGATACTTATGCCCATATTTTCACTATAGCACTGTGTGGGCAAGTACCCATTGTCTCCAAATTGATGCCAAATTACTTGAAGACCGTGATTAAATCGACCAAAAAAATATCTCCCGGATTAAAGATTGGCTTGATAAAAAAAAAGTTCCCCAAATTTAAGCTTAGGTGCACCGAAAACATATCATTGTGGTCTTTCTATAGCATGAGCAAAAAGTGCTCAGGACCATCACTAAGTTAAGGACGGTCCTATCAAATAACAACTTAGAAAATGTATTGTTTAAATACTTTGCATATCGATAATAATATTCGAATTATTTTTAATTTTCATTAAGATTTTTAAGTTCCACAAAGTATAAACAAATACTGATTTTGCTCGTTCACGGACTTACTAACTTTTCAGGTCCCGATCATACTATAAAAATTACAGCTCGCTGTCTTGACGATTAGGCAGACAGACGTGGACTATTTAGGTGATTTAATGAACATCTTTTCCAAAATTTTTTCTACCATTACCATTTCCAAGCATTACAAATTCTAAACTAAATTTATTATATCCGTCAGATATATTATATATACAGATTGCCGAGTATCTCACTTTTGTTAATTTCTTAGAACAAAAATTGAAAAATTTAGAAAACATTTTGTAGTATATTTCTTATTCCAGTTATATAATACTTCAAAGGTTTACGCTAAATCAAAATCAAACGAACTTTCATCGTAATGAATCGAAATTAAATTCACCAAAGAGTGACCACGGTCTTGAATTTTAGGAACGAAATCAATCATTTCGGTATATATTGGTTTAACGTGAAAAAAATTTATTACAAATACTATTAAGAATAGTATTTTTAACAACTTTTGTTTGAATTCCAAATTGTAAATAATTCAACAACAAAAAATCGCTAGAAAAATAATGTAGCTACGTATGAGAATTCTAGAGAATTTCACGAGTTATAAAATAAATCTTCATTTTTTCTTCAAATTCCATGTTTCGATAATGTGTAAACATTACTTCATGGAGAGACTGTGTTGAAAATGAATTTTGCGTAAGAAGAAAAAGAATAAATAATATTTAGTGTGAACACAAAAATAATCTAAAATTTAAGATGCCATCAATTCTTTAGAGGAATTTAACTGAAAAATTTAGACTTATGGCAACATAGCCCAAACCTAGACTCCTTTTTTCGATGTTACTAAAACACAAATAAAATTATACATTCATTCGAATCAGATTTTTAGAAATACGCAAAAGCGTTATTTCATCTAACGAGTAAAACTAATAAAGCTCTATTTAAATCCTTTAAAATGAACTTCAAAAGCAACAATATACTGAAAATTCCTGAAAAAATACACTCATAGTCTGATGAAAAACAATTGAGAAAAATTGAATAGGAAAAAAGATGTGGAACAGTGATTTTTGACATACCTGTATATCAAATAAATATCAAGGTTTTATTTTGCATTAAACTTTTTACGTAAATTTCTACAACATTTATATTTACTATAAACATGTTACAGAATATTAATTAAAAAACATTCTGTAGTAAAAGACTAATTAATCATCAATAAAATCAGTCAAAAAATGATATTTAATGTGCTCAGTTACTCAAAAATATCACGAAATTATATTCCAAATTTTATGCTAATGAAAATGAAGACTATTCATACGTTATATTAAAAAAATAATTTGTTTTTAAATGTGAAACTGTCTTTTAAGAACAAGAGGATACAACTTTATAGGAACTCATAAATATATAAAAAGTATACCTTAAAGAAACTATGAAAATCTCAGCAGTGATTTCAGAAATATGAAGATCATCATCATCAAGTATATTTTTGTAGAAATATGAAAAAATAATGGGAAAGAATGTTTTCTGATGCACTATCTTATCAAATTTATGTCTCTTATGTTATACAGAAGAAGAATAAATAATAATTAAAAAATATTCAATAATTCCACTGGACAAAAAATATCTGTAGTAAAATTGAAACAAAAATATCAAAAAATATTATCCTAAAAAATGCATCTCTTTTTATTTTTATTAATTCATTCAAATTGGGCTTTTTTTCAATATTGTAATTTATTTTAAAAAAAATAGAATATTCCAAAATTTCTTCGTAAGATGTGAGAACATATCTTGATCAACGTTGCTAAATAGATTAATTGAATAAAAATTAGAAAATAATAAATCCTAACCTGTTTAAAGTGTAAATGTAATTTTTGAAGCCATATTACGGACAGAGATACTAAATAAATTATTGTCAAAAGTTTTCTGCAAAGATTTCTGTATATAAAAAGTAGTGTATTTCATGTAAAGAAGAGATCTTTTTTCCATAAACTGAAATCACAACTGAAAAAATAATAGTGAAACATTAGAATAAATTAAATAAATAATATTTAAGTACTGAAAATTTAAGCATTAATCATAAATTAAGATTAACTTAACAATTATCTAATTTAAAAGTTTTTATATCAAATAAAAATATAGTTTTTTTATTTATTAAATTGAGTATTTTGAAAATTAAACATGCAATAACACCAACACGACATCTACAGGAATAATGTTCAAATGAGCGGTATTATAATGCGATTTTATTGTTAAAATGCGCAAAGTTTAACACTTTTCCACTGTTTATGGTGGTGATAGAGCATGGTGTAGCGGTCTACATCAAAATATATCCTCAGAAAATTTCGATAAAAAAAGTTCCTAAGTACTAAAACATGTTTACTTACAATTTGTTCACTTTAGAACTTAAATTTTAATTTTAAATTATAATTTATAAATTAAATTACTAGTGTAGGCGCTGAGTGAATTTCGTATGCATTTACAGGTCCCACCGAACAAGGAGCGGATTTCGAAGTATTTTGACTCGCTGAATCCGAATTTTCAACTTGCTCATCGTTCAGAGTGAGAAGGAAAAATATTATTAACAAATTAAATATATATACGGCTCAAGTTCTTAAACTATTAAAATTTTTTTTACAAAAAAAACCATTTTTTTCTACATGAAAAAACAAATATTTCTTTTTTTTATTAGTCTTGGTCAAAATTGTAAACAAAAATAAAATTGTATAAGGTCGGTGAGCAGCACTTGATTTGAAACGTCCGTAGATTGGCCAATAAATAATATTTTTATACGTTAAGGTACTCATTTTAAAAGTACGAGTCTATATTTTAATGTTATGCACATTAAAATACGTTTTATGCAATAGCAACGAAGCTAGCACGATTGTAAGTATTAAGTTTTATCATTCTTCCGACCCGCTATTAGTTTATGAGTCGAAAACGAGCACTTAGCGAAAGAAAATTCCGCATAATTATATATGAGAAAATTGCAAATTTGTTTTAGTTTAAGAATCTTTTTTATTTTTTCAAATATCTCTTTTAAAACTTGAGTTATTGCAACCGAACGCGACCTATCCCAACTTCAACCAGCACTAAAAATAATTTATGAACAAATAATTCATTGCCTGTGTAGACATCTGTTAACGTACAAAATAAAAATTATTAAAAACGAAAAAACAAAAAATAATGTTCAAGTTTCACATTTAAAAACTTATAGAAAGAAGATCGACACTTACTTCTAATTTGTCTTGTTAGCATCTAATACGCAAAAATATCACTTAAATTTGTTTTCTCGAATTGTACTTTTTTCAACAATAATTAACAATTTAAAAAAATAAATAAACAATTCAGATCTCTAAATGTAGAATAAAAAGAAAATAAAAAATAAAAAAACAAAACTGAATTTAACCCTCAAAAATCTATCAGTTTAGCCGACAATTGGGAAAATCACTAATGACGTCAAGCAGTCAACATGACAGTCAAAAACCTTTTAAAAAACAGTAATGACTAGACCATAAGAGAATGGGCTATTTTTTATTAGACAGTTCATTCATACATTTGAACAGTATTGTTGTAAGTTACTACGGTTTCTTAATATCCATCTATGTATTCAACGGCTGTTGAAATTCAGTTTAGGCCTATTATCGTAGTTCTATTTAAAGGAACCGGTAGTGGCATAGCAAAATGTGATTTTCCCAATACACGAGCACAGCAAACACCCAGATTTTATAGTCTGGGCGCCTAACTACCAGAGAAATAACTATAAAAGCCTTTCTTTAAACCGTAAGATAATTTACTTATTTAATACAATTTTATGACTTGGGAATTAAACATAACTATTTTTAATTGAAAAATAAGAGGGGAGTCTATCACTAGAGGTACCATTGTGTAATGAGGTAAATAAAACATGATGGTTCATGAGATATAATCACATAATTTTTATTATACACACTAAACGAAATTTCATTTAACTACTTTAAAAATGTTATGATTTGGATCGATAACGTTTAACTACTTGCCTAGTCCAGTCATATAAATTTAGTTTCATTCTCTGCCACCTGGCGCTGAATCCCACACACTGTCAGTATGGCGTCGGCAAGCAAGAATACTGTTGATGTTTCTCACAGTTAGATTACGTTTACACAAGTAAAAGTACAATGGAAGGGTGAAGTATAAGGGAAGGGTTTACCCAAGAAAAAGTTTGAACTAAGTATGATACTATTAAAAACTGGTTTTCACGGGAAAAGTTCAGATACAAATCATGGCCATGGTATTTAGGAAAGTCCATTTTCTTTGCGAGAGGTTGTGGCAAGTCTGCCTCCTCTAGGTGGCCAGAGATTCGAAAAATGTATTTGTAAGCCTGCTGTGAATCAATGTCGCGATAATAGACATGCGTGTTTTAAAAATAAAGTTATTTGCGAATTCAAAATTCATGGAAGTTTAACTTGCATTAACAAATTTTCAGCGACAATTACCGACGGACGTTATTTTCAATAGTTGTCCAATACTATAGCCAATTTAGCACGATGTTTAATGTGTAGCGTTAAATATATTTATGTATATATCTAACAGTATCGAAAAACATCTAAATTTATTTACCTAATATAACAATAGAACCATCCAAGATGGCGAAATTTTACTGCCATTAACGAAGTGTGTGCTTGATTTTATTTGGAAAAGCAATCTTAATCAAATAATTACCCCCGCGGAGAATAATTGTTATTATTTTTGTGTAGTAGGTGAAAAACACTGTGTACAAAGTGAAAATCTAAACACGTGCGATAAATAAATAAATGAAAGTAAATTACAAAACGCGTTATATGCTGATTATATTCACATGACCAAGTATTTGAAAAAATCTGAAAAATTTCCCAACTATTATAAAATTGGTCCTTAATAAGATAGTGATAATTTTGTGAATTAAATCCATTTTGTTTACTGTTTTCCATGTGTAAAGTGTATTCTCATCACAATTTTTTATTTTTCAAACAACTACCTTCGGAAAATGGCAATAAAATTTCATGGTACACCCTGTATAAATATTACTTTTAAAGTTTAGTTATTTTTCTAAAATATTTGTATTGCATTTGTTATTTTAATAATTTAAACCGAAAGCTATTTAATTTTCTAACCAGATCAAAAAAAGTATTTTGTACTATCAGAGGGTTAAATAAATCTAAGTGTCACAAAAACAGAAACATCTAGAAATATCAAACGAAAAAGAGAAAAAAAATGAACTCCGATAAATAATTGAAAAAAAATTTCATTCTTTGGCATAAATTCTTCATATAATAATACTAAAATCAGACAGATTTTTTTTTAAGACGAAGGTGGTGCTCGGGGACTCCAAATATTACTCAATGAACGAAAAGGATCAAATGTTAATTCACGCTGTAAAAAAGAAAAATGGGACATTATTTTAAGATAATTTTATGCAGTAATAATAGACTTTTAACTTCCAAAAAATTCCGGCATATAATTTTAATTTGGTACTTTTACTTCAATAGCAGTAGTCTAAAATTGATAGCAACCTTCGAATTATTGAAGATTTTTCAGTTTAATTCTTCGGAATTTCTTCGAAATAAGTCTATTATTATTGTGCCTATTGTAACTGGATAATTAAGTGTTTTTTTAAATAAAAATATTACATCAACTTCATCTTCACGCTGTGGTGGACGGGCTGGGAATCCTGGAGGAGTTCTTGTAGGTGTATCAGGTGCAATTGTTGCAGTGGGTGTCCAAGGTGACGCATTCCACAATGAACTACCGCCTATTCCAATACCTCCCATATGATGTTGCTGCTGTTGGAACAATTGTTGCCGTTCTTCACCAACTGGAGGTGGTAAAAACGTGCTGTCTCCCCAAAGACTATTATTTCCAGTCCAATTATCTAACAAAATCGTACTTATTTTAATACACTAAAAATAAACTAAAAGTAATCCTCTATTTATGAACTAATAAAAAATACTGTATTTTAGAGTCAAGAATATGTCGATTAGAACTTATGAGGCAAATTGACCAACTTACTGACTAGCAAAGCTGTTAAAATAAACCGATTTCTACTAGTTAATCATTTAACTTGAGGTATACATACTCGAGAAGAAACTAAAACGTTAAATAGCATCAATTCAGACGACCTAGTGAAATATCTGGACCTCCTTCTCGATTAAAATTATATATTACTTCTTCAACTAAAGAAATAAAATCGGATTGAATTAAGTGTTGCATTCAGTTGTGGTAGATGATATTTTTTTAAAAAGTAAAATATAGACGTTTTTTTTATGAATCTCTATAGGAAAATTTTGTTTGTAGAATCAATATTTTTAAGCGTTACAAACTTGGGGCTAAACTTAGTTTACCTTGATATATTTCATATATACATGGTATAAAAATACTTACTCTGATAATTAGCATGATGTGAAGTATAATCACCTAACATACTTCTTGCCGAATTATGAAGCATAGTCATCATTGCGGCAGATGTGCGTGTATCCCAAATATCATTTGTATAATTTAATGCATTATTATTATTTGTACTTGTATTAGCACCCAAACATGAACTACCATCCAACGATTGTCTAGACGATTCTAAATAATTATTGGCAAAGAAACTCTCATTATTTTGTTGTATACCAGTAGATGTTGTATCCACAAGAGTTGACGGCGATGTTTTTAAATTTGAACCAGTTGCTATTTGTACATTACTACTAGTATTTGGAACAGATTCCCAAATATTTACATGTGATTTCTTTGAACCAATTGGACCCAATTGTGTATTGTGTAATGTGTTATCAACATCTGTTGTTCGAATATGATCATAACTAAATAATGAATTCGATTGTGTGTTGTTTAATGAATCTGTAATATTTTTTATTTCTTTTAACGTATTTGTACTTGTATCACCACCAGCGACTACATCACTAAATCGTGCTCTATTTTCACCCCAACAATTTGTTGGTGGTATCGTTGATGTCGGTCGTAAAGTATTTACATATTTTGATGTATCCGATGGTAAAATTGTATTTAATTTACCATTAATATGATGCTTATCAATAGTACGTTTCTTCGGTACGGTTTTTTCTTTTTTGTCACGATTATTATTACGATTTCCACGTTTATGTTGTAACGGTTCTTGTTTGATATCATTTGTTTGAATTGTTGGTTCAAAATTTGTTTTATTTAATGATTTACTTTCAGATGAACGAAGTTTCCATTGATGATGATGAGTTGTTGAAACCACTTTTTTCTCATTATCTTCATCGTCACCTTCATAACTATCTCGATAATCATTCACTTTTAATTTTTTAGTTATAAATTTACGATTTTTGTCATTTTTTGTTAAATTCTCTTTATCACCTTCTTCATTATTTGAATATTCTGTTGTCGTCGATGACGTATCTTCTTCTGAACAATGTACATCAATTGATTTCTTCTTCGTAAGTTGTTTTTTAGTGTGCGATTTTTGTTCTTTCTTAACTATAGGTTCTTCAATTTTTATTTTACGATTATTCACAGGCGATGTATTAGTTTTATTTCGAATTATATTTGTTATAACAACTTTTTCAGGTAAATTATTCAGCGTTGTACTCACTTGTTTCTTATTGTTTAATTCTTTATTTTGTACTTCAGATGATTGAGGTGGTGGAGGAGGTGGTTCATTACTAATTTTTTTCGTTACTTTTCTTTTAGTATTTTTATTGTTTGATGATAAATTAAATGACGATATATTAACAACGGATTTACGATTTTTCACAACCGGCGACGAATCAATCATAATTAAATTAGAATTACTATTATTTTTACTTAATTTGATTTCATCATTATTATTCGGAGAATGATGTACACATTTTGGTTCCGGATCAAGATCCGTTTTTGTTTTTATGTCATGTTTTGTTGTACCAATTAAACGTAAATCTAATGGTTGTTGCATAACAAACGAATCTCGAGTTAAGATTGTAACCGTTGTTTGTATTATACGATCTGATTCTAAAAATGCACCAGTCAAAACACAAAGTAATAAAAAAAACATAAAACTAATCGATATATAATATAATAAATTTTCCCATGAAGGTCGTCCTAATACTGTCGAACAAGGTGCTAAAAAATACGGTGGTACTGTTGTAATTAATGTATAATTGACTTGTATACTTAGACTAGTATCAAGTACTAATGTGCGTTGTATTTTAGCTAATGTAAAATCCGGTGTAAAAGCAATATCCACTTTTTTAGTTTCGTTCGGTGGTAAATTAAATGGTTCACAATTTAATATTTTAAATCCAAATCCTTCACATGGATAGCCATTTATATAAAATCCTTTAATATATATGGAAACATCACCCACATTTCGTGCGGTAAATGAACGTTTTACAGTTAAATTCGGTGATGGATTTTTTCGTAAACGTTCTTTTTCACAATCTTTTAAATGTTTATCCGATAATTCAAACATTAATGGTGTTAATGAGCCTGGTTTACGATTGCCAAATTTTAATACAGGATAAGCACCTTGACCTACAAGGCGTACTACTTCTATGACAGTTAAATTATTTCGGATATACAGTAAAGTTGATTTTAATGCAGGACTAGTTGCGTTAAAATGTATTGTGACGTCAACTGTTTTGTCAGCATCCAATACAAGTAGTACACTGTCTGTGTGTTTTGATACGTTATGTATTTGAGCAAAATTTGAAGTTTCTTGTAATTGTTCCATATCAAAGTAAAACGTTGTTGATGAAACTCCAGATGTATTTGGATATATTCTTTTAAATCTAGAAAATTGGAAAAAAAAAATCTTTAAATTGTTCTGCAGAAAATAGTTCAGCTATCATTAACTAAGCATATTATTTTATATTTATTATTGATATTTTTATCGTTACTACTGAGCTAACATTTTTTTTTAAATGACAAGCTTGAACTAAGAAAAAAAAAATATCCAAAAATATAAAAAACATACCCATTTGGCAATTGTTCGTACAATTTTCGTCCACCTGGATAGACCGCTTCCATGACTAAATGTAAAACTATAGGAAATGATGATGGGTTGTGGAATGTTAATGTTTGTGTAGAAACATTTCCAATTTGTGTTGTTGGAAACATAAGAAAACTCTTATTTTCAGATGAAGAGTTACTTAACAATCTTGGCCAAGTAATTTTCACACGTGTATTAAATATAAAATCTTTCACTTCTGTTGTATCTAAACGTAATGTTAAATTTTGCCATCGTGATAAACCTTTCGATGTGATGTTTAAATATCGTCCATACATTGTGTTTAATAATTTTAAGTCAAATTCCAATGTGGAATGTAATAACGTAAAAGTTTTTAACCATTGTGTGCCCACTAAAAATTATCTATAATCAGTAAGTATAACAAAACTAATATAACATGTTAATAACATCTAACAGTTTGATCTTTTTTAACACTTATAATAAAATTGATCAAAATTATTGTTTGTAGATTTCAAAAAGAAACAGGTAAGATTGATAACTAAGCGTAAGTAAATAGAGACTAATGATGTAATTATTGAATTGAATACTCAAGGAGATCCACGTGTAATAGCAAGTCATTTAAAAATTGCTAAAAATCCTTATCCCATATATTATAAATGTGAAAGTAAGGATGTTTGTTTGTTTGCTACGCTTTCACGAGAAACTAGCAAATGGATTTGAATAAAACTACTACAATATAGCTCATACATCAGAATAACACATGAGTTATAATTTATAAAGATAATCATATCATTTCAACCATAAATTAAAGATTTCTATAAAATTTAAAATAATAAATGTAAAAAAATTCATCTTTTCTGAAATACTCGATGAATTATGACTATTTTACATTTTATAAAAATTGAAAACTGTACATATATATTTTAGCTGTGTAAAATCATCCCTTCGAGTGTTGATGGAAGTGGGATAAGTGATATCAAGAAAAGTGAAGGCTGTAAAGCGATGGTTTTTTGTTTTAAGCCCAGTGAAGCTGGTGAAGTTAGTTTGTAAATAATCCAGTATACATCACATTAGCACAAACATAGTAATAAAAACCTGGACACAACGTATATTTTTAATTTCAAAATATTTGAGAGAATTACCCGATAACTTGTCCTTAGAACTTATCCTTGATTTTTAAACTATTTTCATTCACATTTTTTAAGAAATCCAGATCCGATTGCTAGACGTTGTGGTTATATTTATAAATTCAAATTGAACGTACCTGTAGAATTCAATGTGAATCCTGTATAACAGTATGGAGCACAAGTTAATGATGGATCAAAGTACAAATGTGCAACAATTCGTGATATTCTCGGTGAAATATGTAAAGAATCTTCAACAGTTTTATTTGGTAATTCATATGAAAAACGAGAATCAAACGGCAAACTATTTAATCGTAGAAAATTCATTCCCTTTGAAAATGTTGAATGAATACGCAAAACTTGTTTGCATATTGTATTCTAAAAAGTAAATTTATCAAAAATGAAAATGTGTTTGAAAAACGAAAATCACAAAAATAATTTATAGCATTTAAGATTCCAAACAAAATAATTTTCAGTCAAATTGAATCGAACAAATATTTTAATTCACGTCTGATAACGATAAGTTATTTATAATAAGGATTATTTCTATGCGTTAATTTCGTTTTTAATCCTTACTATTTGCTAATATTAGCAGAAGCTTTATTAAGCTACTATTATTGGTAGAATGAAAATAAATAATTGATGTTCCAATTAGAAGTTTTGAACTATACATGAATTGCAGATTCATCATTTGATATTAAAAAAGAATTAGCCGCCCGTTAGTAGAGAGCTGAAGTTAAGTAAAATGGAGAGCTACAATATACAACAACGAATTCTCAGTATGAAGAATGATTATAAAATGGTAAAAGTTTTGCAGCCTCAGATCGAAAAATACGTACAATTATGGACCATCCAAATTGAAGCCCTTGTAAGCAGATTAATGAAAAATTTGAACAAACTGGGAACAATTTGAGCAAAAATTCGACTGAAAGTTCAACCACATCAATTCGGCATAAAGCTCAGGAAATTGGTGTTTCCACAACCACTATGCATTGAATCTTTGGTAGATTGAAAGACCAGCATGTGGTTTCAACATGCCATACAGCCAGAGAAATTGTTGAATTACTGCGTGAGTCATTTCCTGGTCGTGTTTTTCTTGTCTTGGAAATCGGCATTGGTTGCCCAGATCATGCGATTTAACGCCTTTGGATTTTTCTTTGGGGGTTTTTTAAAGCCACAAGTTTATGTAAATAAACCCACCAAGATTGAAGTTTTAAAAATGAAAATTCAACGCTGTATCACTGAAATATGGCAAAATTTATGCGACCCAGTCCTTCAAAATTTCATGAAATGATTGCGTCTGTGCCAGCAAAGCCGAGGCGGTCATTTGTCTTATTCCATTCATAACTTTATGATGTTTACTTCATTTTTCAATAAATGTTTCAAATTTTTGCCACAAATATACATGTTTTATTTAAAACTCAAAACCGGCGTTCTTATTGGAACCCTCTTTATTTCAAAACCCCATTTGGCTGAAAAACCTTTTGCGTTTTTTTAAGAATTTAAAACACTTACAGGAAAACATTCATCAAAAATAATTCGTTCTGGTTCAATACTTAATTTACCAGGTGCCGTACGAATTGTTACAGGAATTGAAATTCTTTCAAATGTTGTCTCCAAACTTAATTCACCTAATACTTGACCATCCATGCTTGGCGCCTTTAATGATAATAGAAACACTGCATACTCATTTGGTTTTATGGATTTCTGTAAAATTATTAACAAATTTTTTTTTTTTTAAATTTAATTTGTCTAATCGTTATGTCTACATAACTGTTTGTAAACCAGGAAAAAAATTTTTTTAACTTACACATGAATATAAATTTTCAAAAGAATAATTCATGATAGCTTCAGTAATATTTCCCGAATTACAGCCCACTAAAGAAAATTCTGAATTTTTTAGATCCGTGCTCCACTTTTTTAAATTCACATCCACTGGATTTCTATTTGCAAATATTAAATAGGATTCTTTCATATTTTCATTACCCACTAAACCTAAATCTAAAACTGTTTCATTTGGGTCAACGAATGGAATTATCTGAAAAATATATAATTTACAATCATTAAATCACCTTGAATTTTATTTCAGATTTATTAAAATTAATTTTTTTTTTTATAATAAAATTTGGAAAACAAAAGGACAAGTAAAAAATCGTGTTAAAATAAAAATATATAGAATATAAGAGCCATTTTTCACCCATCACACACTCAAAAAAAATAATTATGATTTTTAATTAATATTGATCGCATTTGTATTCTTAAAGATGTGTATTTTTTTATTATCAAGATTTTTCTCATAAAGAATATGGTAAATAATACAAATTCAGCCTAAAAAATAATTGATTTAAAACATTACCTTTTTTAATTTTCCATTATAACTCAAGAGTGGAACTTTAATTGTAGAAATATTAGTATAAATTATAATATTAGATTCAAAATGAAATTCTGCGACATTATTTCGAATACATTTCAAACTAAATAAATTTGCTGTTTTATTTGGTTGGATGACAATTGGTTGAAAATTTTGTATCTAAATAAAAGAAAAAAAAAAAAAAAACATTACTTAAAAATATTATTTAAAAATTTTACAGATTAAAAAATTTACCAAAAAATATGATTTTGCTTCCAACGGTAAAGTAACGTTTATAATAGCCACAGGTAAATTAAAAAAATTTGTAACCGGAAAATTTCTTGGAGTTAAATCTAACGATCGTTTATCAGATAAATATTGAGCGACCGATGAATTATAAACAAGTCCACCAGGATACATAGTAGCCCAATATGGGATAATCATATCGTATGGGATTTGTTTACTTTTCACAATAATTTGACCGAAAAACTGTTTTAAATCATAAGCTGATTTCCCTGAAATTTTTGTTAACCAAATGATTAAAAATTATAAATAATATCATATTTTTAGTTAATAATTAAAGCTTGTAATAAAAATATTGCAAATCGAAAAATTTAAACACGATTTCAATTTTGATTACCATAAAAGTTGCTAAAAAAGATTCTATTTTTTAAAGTAGATAATGCATATAAAAAATATCCTAAATTGGGAAAAGTAGCACAATCTGGCAACAGTGATTACCGAAAATGAAAATGGCGGTGTGAAAGGCAATATAATTGAGCATGCGTTCAGGTGTTTTTGAGAATATATATAGAACTGATTCTTTTGAAGATATATGCATCACACAAACCCATATAACTATGTTGAGCTATAAGGGCCCGTGTCTGAATTTACAGCGCCTATCTGGGCGGGGTCTAGTCATCGGCCGTTGCGTACTTTGTACTGAGCATCAGGCTGCCTTTCTCTCAAACGAACGAATTTGAACGATAAATACTTAGTTTTCCATTTATGTGTCAAAAAGTGAAATATAGGATCAAAAATGGCAAGATTTTTTTCCCGCTGGAGACCTATGCCTCCTTCTGCCTAGGTTAAGATTGATGAATGTTCTTTGGGGTCCTATTAACACGGTACAAAAAGCTTTATTAAAAGCGGTGCTGTTCCTCTTTTTTCCACTTTCGACACTTTTTTTTTCGGCTTATTCATTGTATTATAAGTTAAGAATCCCGAAACTATTATATCTGAGCATTTGTGGATAATATATCTTTCAAGGAGTTGATTTTTCAGTAACCTTGAAAGTCAAGGTCATCCTAAAAGTCAGAACTTATACAATTCCTTTCTCTACAACATTCGTATAAAATTTCATTTGCTAAAACTATTATTTTCTAGTTTGACTCCTGTTCGGAGTTTAACACCAATTTTACTAACTGTTACTAAAGCATTTAAGTATATTAATTATAAACTTTAATTATTAACCTGTAAGTAAAAATAATAATAATCACGTACAATTTATAGTTAGGTAACCTGCAAGTGTTGGAGTTTTTCCAAGAGGTGGTATTTTAATTGGTTGGAAGTCGATACTGATCACATTATTATTTGGTTTTGTCACAATACTATGAATACGAATTGATTTTTTCCATGTATTATGTAATAACAATTTGACTTTTTTAGGTGGATCTAAAGATCCACCAACACCAAACTCAACACCACCTTGTGAGGCATGTAAACCAGGAAATGATCCAACTTCTACTTCTAATGGTACAATTAATACTTCTTCACTTTTATTAAGTTTTATTCTAAAATAAATGTTATTTATTTTATTGTTATAAATAAGAAAAGGGTGTTTCTCCAAAATTGATAAATAAAGTTGGTTGGCTAATTACATAAATACCCCGAAACGTCGTGGATAAATAAAAAACGTAATTATATGGATGCTGTTTTTATATGCCAATCAGCGTTATTTATTTTATTCTCTGTAGATCTAAAAGGATTATGATAAAATTTACCTGATATAAGCAGTATGATTAGCTTCAGTTCTTGCATTAAATCTAACTCTAATTACAGGTCGAGTTTGATAAGGTGGAATTTCCCACATTTGTTTAGGTCCTTCCAGTTCACCTGTAGGTAATTCTAGATGAAATTCACCTCCGCTACTGTACACTTCTGTTATCTAAAAGAAAAAGAAAATACATTTTACCCACTTTCCTGAATTTATGATAATATTTTACGTGAGAATGCTTATGAGACAATTTTTTCTCCTATTTTTAAAGTTTGCGCACATTCAAAATGCGCGAATGAAAATTTGAAGTTAAAATTACAAAAATTGCTTGAGTTACAGACATTTCAATGATACAAAGTAAACTTGAATGGATAGGAAATTTTAAACTCGTTTATTTCTGAATTATTTAGAACGATTATAATTTTGGGTGACCCAATGTTTATTAATTATTCATGCCTAGGGATGAGTGTTTTTCAAAATTACTACTGTTTTTGTATTCTCTAGACAAGAATCTGAAAGGAATTCGCGTGGCAATTTTTCATACGTGGACTTATTAAATGTTTATAAATTCATTATTGTTGTTTGTTCACGGTATACAGATTAAATAATAATTTTACATACCTGTATTGCAGTCGAATGAGGATTATGCATATAAATTAATGGTGAAAAAGATGCGTTTAATGGAAGCCGAATATCTACTAATGGCCGCAAACGATATGGATTTGCTGCACTTATACCTTTCACCTAAAAAAAGTAATAATATACTTTACAAAGACATATTTAATTTTAAAAAAAATTAAATTCTCTATTCTTCAACACCTATTTTGTGAAAAGTTTTTCCACACTTTCATTCCCCCAAAAATTGATCCTCTTAATATAATCGGATAGATTTGGTATGAAACTAGAATCAACAGACTCAACGGCCGAAGCTATCTAAAAATTTTCAACCTTCTTATGGTCTTGGAGAAAATTATTTTTTTGCATTAAAACTTTTCATGTATCTCTTATGGTTAAAGATAGTTCCTACAAAACCTCTTACGCCCCGCCCCGAACACACTATACAAATTTCAGCTCTATATCTTTTTTCTTTTTTGAGTGTGCTTTTCCTAAGAAATACTATTTTTTCTGAAATTGTCAAAAATAGTGAGTAGCGTTTGACATAAAACCGGCAATAAAACACATAACAGTACGGGTAGTAATTTTTCCGTACTGTTATTTGTTCATTGGTCAGTAAACATTTAAAATACCCCAGAAAAACAAGTTTTCTGTCGTCAAAATGATACCTGAACGTCGCAATCGTTTAACAATTTCAGAAAAAATGTGTTTTTTATGAAATTAAAATGTGACCTCTTAATGAAATTAAAACTACACATTTTCTTCACAACTATCTAATGCCCTGACTGACGGTTTTGATGTATGATACTCCTTCGCCCACCATTGATAGTAAGAAAGTTTTTAGTAACATCTATACGCGAGTGGCTACATTTTTTTAACATAAATTGGAAGCGATGGGAAATCAAAGATGATATATTTATTAAAATATCTTGAACATAAAGTATTTATTGTTTAAATACATAAATACTTTCTTATGAGAAATGAGTAGAAACGAAATAAGTTTTGTCTCATAAAAGATCCCAAACTTGGAATTATTTTTCAAATCGAGAGGATAACAGCTATTTAATAATTAAAAGAAAATTACCTCGAGTAATGGAATCCGTCGTAAAACCACGCATAAATTCGCCATTATAAACAACCTAATCAAAATAATTGATAGATGCATTTGTTGTAAATATCCTAAATATACTGTTGAAGAAGATAAAATTTTCGACTAGTTTAAATTTAATTCTAACTATATTGCGATTATATGGGTAAACTCATTGTTTCGTCAATTATGATCAAAATAAATATTCGGCGTATAAAAGATTATATATTTTTATCGTTAAATTTATCAATTACAATATCTTTTCTAAACAACAATCAAAATATATAGAGCGATGGAAAAAATAAAATCAACAATCGATACAAATTACGACAAAGTAACCACAAAAATATTTGTATACACATATTATTATCATATTATGTTGTGGTTACACATCCGTTCTTTCATTTAATTTGATATAATTATAGATACCAAATCAAGAAATTATCGTACATACATACACACTGTTGCTAATTAGTTTAGCCATTGAAATACTGATATACAAAATGTTATCAACAAGACTATACACAATTTCATTATAAGTTAAAACGGATTAGCCAATCAAAAAATATCTTCAACAAAAGTTGTAGGGGGCGGACATCATGTCCTGACATCAGACAGGACTTAGTTCTTCGGGTTTCTTTAATAGCCAATTTAGATCCTAAACGTAAGAAATAGAATAACTCTTTCAAGTTAGAAAGATGATTCCTCTGTTTTAAAAAAAAATTGTTGGTTTTTTTATGCGGATCAAATTTATAACATAAAGTGTTATTCTAACCTTTACCGTTTAGAATCTAAATTGGCTATTAAAGAAACCCTAAGGACTAGGTTCAATCTGAAGTCAGAACATGATGTTCCCCATCAAACTCTGCAAATTTTGTTAAAGTTATTTTTTGATTGGTTAATTACAAAACGAGATATTTAGATTTATATATTAAAATGGCCCACCCTGTATATATACTTTGCGGTTTTTCCAAGGATGAGACACGATCATGGAGAAGAACTATACTCGTAAAAAGTTCGTCAATTCTAGTGACGTTTAAGAAAAAATGTGTCAAACAAAAGTTGTTTGATAAGGAACATTTTTTACGTTTAAACTTTTGTTCTATCTCTAACGGTTTACAAGATGGGTCCCACGGACCCAAGACTCAATTGACCTATGTTGATCATTTACGAACTCGACCTCATTTTTTACATCCTAAGTACGCTATAAAAATTTCATCTTGATATCTCTTTTCGTTTTTGAGATATCGTGTTGACAGACAGACGGAAATGGAGTAATTAGATGATTTTATGAACAAATATACCAAAATTTTTTTCGTAGGATCAATATTTTTAAGCGTCACAAACTTGGGACTAAACTTAATATACTATGTATATTTCATATACATGGTATAAAAAACGTGTTTATTTTGCCGAAATATATTTTTTTGTAGCTCTTTATAAGGATAATCAACATTTTGAAGTACTTTTTCAAACTTAGTAGAATACCCTATTAGATGCATTACCTGTTATATTAAAAAAGGATAATTTTACATCATTAAAACTTTATGTCTTACTTTATATTGAACACTCCCTTCAGAAGTATGAATAAGCAATATACTTTCAATAGCACCTTCTTGTCGACCCAAAAATACAACATTAAATGTTGTATTACCTTTTGGCGGTATAACCTTTAAATAAATTTATAAGAAAAAAATAATTATATTCATCATCTTGACAAATAAAAAGAAATATTATGATCTCTAGGCCGCCAATTTTTTAATTTTTGGTTAAAAAAAAAAAAAATTTTAAGAAGTAGCATCTTAGGCTCTGGTTACACAAACATTAAAATATTTATTTTACTTTATTTTTATTTTAATCTATGGATCTCTGTATATAAAAAATGTTCATCGAAAAGCAGAAATTAAGGATGTCGCTGCTGTATCAAAACTTCAAAAGTATAAGTTTTAATACAAATGCTCAAAACACGAACCCATATAACACGAACGTGAAACTTCTATGCCGAGGCGATCCTATTTGGGCGAAGTCTAGTCATCGGTCGTTGCGTACTTTGTACTGCGCATCCGGCTGTCTTTCTCTCGAAAGAGAGAGAAACCGATGTTTATATAATTGAAATTGTTTTTAATTACTTGCATTGTTTGAACACAATAGACAGCCTGATGCGCAGAGTTAAGTACGCAACGACCGAGGACTAGACCTCACCCAGATAGGTGTCTTTTTACCTACTACCCTCTCCACTCGAATTTCACGTCCTTGTTATATGGGTTCGTGGCTCAAAGTAATCTGAATAAGATAAAGATCTAAACAAGTTGTTAGAAGAGGATAGAGAAATTCACATCAAACATCTTTTGCTACATTAGCGACATTCTAGTCACTTTACTAACTGCCATCTTTATCACTTTTTGAGTCAAACAGATATGAGAGATTCGAACTGTATCCATCATTAGCGACCAAAAAATCATAATATTGTGATTCTATTCATAATACAAACCTTATCTTCAAAGAACGAACTATGAAAATGTACTGTATTCCCCGATATAGAACTCATTACTATTGTCTTATTACTATCTACGTTAATTACTGTAACTTTTTCATGGTAGGGAACACCAAGAATTCTAAAAAAATATACCAGAAAATTAAATTTAAAAATAACATTGATTTAAAGTTTAAAAAAATGAATAACAAACCTTTGCTTAAAATCTAAAATATCAGGTTCAAATTTTAGAAAAATTTTGGAGTTACGGCTATCCAAATTTTGAATAACACTACAAAATAAAAATAACAAAATCAATTTTTAATTGATATAAGATTATGAATGCAGGATAATACAAACTTTGATCCTGATATTGAAAATTCTTTATGTGCATCTTCAGAAAACAAATGAACTTCTTTTGTGCCTTGAATCGACCCTAGAAGCAACAAATTACGAATAAATAATACATAAAAAAATACATTAATTGTATTGAGTTTGGGATAAGCATTTCAAACATAAACATTCCTTGAATGCATATGACATTTTAGACATTAAAAAATTTATAATAACAATGAAACATTAGATCATGAATGGGCCATTTGGAACATAAGCAACAAAATTATTTGTGTTAAAGCTCACCATTGTCCTGAAACGACATATGTGTCATACAAATTTGTTCAAATATTGTCAACAGGAATGTAAAGTAAAATAGGAAAGCTCTGTGTGTCATTTTTATATCAAGATTATAATAACACCATAAAGCTGTTGATTGATTTCTTTTATTTGAAGGGCCACTACTTAAATATAAAGTCACATTGATTGATAAATATTTAATTATGTTATTTTATGCCTGTTTTCTTATTTCATATTCACACTTTTTTCTACTTTTTATGGCATACAATATTTTTTTTTAATAAAACTGTGCATAATATCGTTTTAGAATATATACGAAAATTGTCTTGAGAATTAATTCTACAGCTTCATTTTATCAAATTCATCAGGGTTGTCAATATTCATTTTTATACGATACCCTACATTTATGTAATAAATCGGTTGTATATTAATTTCATATATGATCTGATTAAATTTAGCCTGAAGGTTGTAACGTTTATAAATATTAGCGGTAAAAACAAAAATTTGGTTAAGTTGTTCATAAAATAGTCTAATTATTCCATACTGATAGTGAGTATCTAGTGATTAACTCGAAAATGCACGGAGATATCGAACTGAAATTTTCAGATCGTATGTCTAAACCTAGAAGTAATAATATAGAACTGTAATGTGGCCATCCAAACGGTTGATCGTTATACAGAGAGACCTAAAAAAAGTACGCGTATAGTTGCCTTCGCCTTTCTTATATTACCTCTATGACATACACAGACATGCACGTGTTTACAAAATAATTCAAAATATTAATATTTTTTAAAAGTTTTTCATTTTGATCAGCGGCTTTATCAAGACTAAAAACTTACACTTATTAACCGTTACTTACCTTAGACCTTAGAAAAAAACGGGCGGATAACGAAGTTTTGAAGCAAAATTTTCATTTGCTCATTTAAAGCTGGATGACAATAAAGCGAAGAAACGATGAAGTGCACCAATTCAAAATTTTTAAATGGGATATGTCAGCATAAAAAAAAGAATTCTACCATCGAAATATTATAGTTAAGATCAAAGTTTGAAATGGGTCTATTTTCAAAATGCAAAACTCATTAAAAAAATTCCTGAAAAGAGGTCTGCCAATAACATTTGCAGATCTTTAAGGACTAAATAACATAATATACAGTGCGTTGTATATTACTAAGGGCATCATTTAAGGTCTAAGAACTTTGGACAGACTGTGCATTATATTCTTGATATTCACGTTTCTTTAATATAAAAAATTGAGCTAGGTAATCAATGAGTTGATTTTTTATATTAAAATGAAATTGAACAAAATTGATAAACATTTTATCAGTTACCAATTACTAGACGAATAACAAAAATGTATTTCCTGATTATATTTAAAGGTCAGAGTTTTAAACAAATACTATCTAAACTCAACAACGTATTGCGTTTAAATTTAAGTGGTAGTAAATAAAATTGAGTACTTGCAATTTTTCTTCAAGTCCAATTATCTGTAGAAGATAAGCAATGTTAAAATTAGCAACTCTCAAAGTCAGGGATTATGGTTTATTTTCAAAACCAAACAGCATGTCAAATTGGATTCGATTGTATTTTCTTCAACGTTTTTACTTCCAATTTTTCTAACTTACCCAACTAACCCTTACTTCAGCGTTAAATGGCTAGACCATTATTTAGCCGATAAAAATTGTATGTTCTTGATTGGATTGGAATGTTTCTATAATGTCTAGTGCACTTACGTAAATCGTAGAGGAGTGCCCCAAAAATTTTGGCACTATTTTTTTTTTTCATTCATTCGATAGGGAGTTTTTTGGAGACCTTAAATCTGAATTTGCGTATTTGGCAAATTAACTCTTTCGCCGCAATCTTGGAAAATGACTTTTTTACGCTTTGGCCGGTGTCTCGCGTTTTATTCATTCAAATTTTGATGTCGTTTGACTTGCCTGGGTTTTATCTTCAAACCCATTTATGTCAAAGTTCACGCTACCATTAATATAATAAAGTTATTAATGTTCAAAGTCGAAAATTTTTTCGTGACTTTTTGTAACGGTTTTTTGCAATAGTTTTTAAATAGTGCACCGCAGTGTTAATAAATAGAACGTTTTTTGAAATGGACTAAATTATGCGTAATTTGATATATCTTTCACCTAAATTGGATTTTTTTTCGCTGACCAATCCAAACCCAAAGTCGAAAATTGAATATTTTCATCAACGCTCGGAGTTCTAATTATGGTGCATGTTTTATGAATAACGATGCAATTTTTATATCCGATTATAAATATTTTTATTGTCATTACATTACATAAACTTTTCTTCTTCCTTTTCGGTTGCTCGTATTAACATTAATTTAAGTCTGAATAACTCTTCTAAAAAACGCACACAAGTTCTACGACATCAAAATCATCACATTTGAATGAATACAACGCAAGATATGGGCCATAACGTAAAAAAATAATTTTCCAAAATGACGGCGAAAGGGTACTTTCCCGAATATGCAAATTCAGATTTCAGGTCTCCAAACAACCGTCTATATTTTTTTTAAATCTGGCGAATGATGAAAATAAAGAGATCATCAAATACATTTTCACAGAAATCAATATTTAAATATTTTTATATCTTTAAAAACCAAGATACAAATCTTCGAGATATATTAATTATTGCATGTCTTATTGTATTTCATAATGTTTAAAAGATACAAAAAATTTTCGGAATGCAACTTTTTGTAAATCTGACCCGTTTTAATTGTAGAAAGAAAGTGTTATTAATAATAGAAATGTTGTTAAGGATAATTTGCTTTAGTCTTCTCATCGTGATACGAGCAATTCAACGCGATATAGTTAACAATATCCAGGCAGATCCAGTAGAGGTCGAGTATTGTGAGAAATAAATTTTTTAATTTTACTTTTGATTGTCTAGGCACGACACGATGTCGCTGATGAACATAATTTCAATATTATAAGTCATTATATACTGTGGGCTTCAATGAAATTTCGCACAACCCTTAATAAATGCTAGAACCCTCCCTCCGGGGGCGACCTTTACAAGATTATTAACAAAAACGTTACATAAACCGCAGTGAAAAACTTATTCAGGAAATTCTACACGACATGTATAAGTATAACTAATATAAACTTAGTAATATTTTCCCTTCATTTAATTTTTACTAAAACAAATACATATATACTTTTTAAGACAAACACAATGGTTTCAAATAAGCATTAAATAAAAACCTGTTTTAACAATTTTATTGTATAGCCGCTAATTACAAAATTTGGATAATGAAAGACAATAACTTAACAATTTATAATATTTCCAATAAACGATATTTAAACATCAAAATACTTGCTGTGCGACAAACAATTTTGAGCAGATCACGATTCGCTATTTATCTTCTTCTTCATCACTGATGTTGATTGCCTGTATAAACAATAATTATCGAACATTAAAATTAAATTACCAAATATATTTGGAAAAGGAAAGGGTTATGTTTTTCGTGTCACTGTCTGGTGTTGCTTAAAAATATTCGCGCTGTAGTCACGTGAGTGTTCTCAATATAATGTCCCACCTAATTTTTCAGGGTAAAAACCTGGGATATGATTTTTCAAAAAGGTTATTTTAGGTCTAAATTTAAGTCTTTGGAGAAATTGATAGGATACGTTGATAAACTTAGCAAGTTTAATTTTCTTATTTTAAGGTACTAAATAAACAAGTTCGCCAGAGGTGCCATCACGAAAATCATACTTTTGTATTCTTTAATATTGGGAACTGACAAAGGTTGTAATTCGATTAAAATCGTGAAGTATGAAAGTATTTTTCTTTAGATTGTTCAAAAGATTTTTTCTTTAAACCGCCCAATTTTAGTTTCAACAATTTCCATTTATATTTTTATCTATCTATGTATATACTAATTCATTTGACCGATATTTTCAAGGATTGCTTTTTTATTTTAAATAAAAAAACACCAAAATAGTCAATTCCCAAAAAAATGTTTAAAAAAATAGTAGCAAAAACTAAGCAAAACCACTCTATCACAAAAATAAATTTACACACATGAATTTGTTTTGCTACAGAGTGCAAGTTGCTATTATGCTAGGATAAAAAAATAAACATACAGGAAAAAATTTAATAGGAAACTAATTTCATGCAATTATTTCTAAATATTTTCCAAAATTATTTAAATACTTTTTGAAGATATTTTTCAGTCATTCATTTGAAAGTTGAAGACACAATAAAGAGGTCGAAGGTGTAAAAGATCATTCCTACAAAAAAGTTTAAAATACTGGGCCTATGGCGCAGGGGTCTTAACTTTAAGATTCAGAAGTACACAATTTCTGCGGAACAGATCCAGTGTTTATTCGACTACGACATATTTGCACTTTTGTAAAAGCGTACAGGAGAAAAACAATAAATGTAGTATATACTATTTTCCACGATTTTAGTCTATAGAAAAATCGATTTAATCAAGTTACTTAATAATTTAACTTAAGCCAGCAAATCCGTATTTTTCTTAGTAATTAGTGGTTTTTGAAAAAGCAACAGCTTACATAATTTTAATTTGCCAGATAGATAATTGAATTATGTAATTAATACGAATCGTAACAAGGCCTAAAAGGGTGATATTTATGTTTGTAATAATAATATATTATTATTAGCATTACATTATGGTATTTTAACCGGACAATTATCATGCACCTGATAATAGAAGAAAATGGAAGCAAAATTTTGACTCAATATACTCATTATTCCACTTACACTTTTCATCAAAGTAAGAATTTTTAAAATTTAGACTAAAAAAATAAATAATCTGACGAGTATGATCTACCACAAAACACACACAAAATAAATAAATTGAAAAACAGTTGAAAACGCCATTTGGATCTATGCTTGCAAATGTGTAAAAAAAAAACTCAAAATCTGAAGCAAGCCACTAGCTAGCGTTTTATATTTAGGTATAAAGAAATACCTTTGCTCGGAGTTTTTCCTTTTATTCCATGGAATAACTTTACCTCTTCTTCGTCGTCTTCTTCCTCATCCTCTTCTTCTTCGTCGTCGTAATCATCATCTTCGTCGTCCAATCCTTCACCAGTATAATAAAGTACGGCACGTGGTACAATTCGTTCACGAATATAATGACCTATCTCAAAATCGGTTGTAAGTACGGCTCTTGTTTCATCATCCATTTCAGCTTTAGGATCTTCGGACACTAAAAATTTATAAACATTTATTGAAAAAAAAGAAAATGAACTGCCAAAGAAAATAACTTGTTTGAACTGTGATTGATATAAAAAACTGCATAGTATAGAACCACCAAACACTCCCCTATCCTCAAAAAAATTCTATTGCGAATGATTTATTTGCCCTGAATTTTGTTTGACTACGTAAAAGAAGGAAAGCCAAGGAAAAAAGGATACCGTATGAACTAAAAATAAGTGTATCATGGTTGGTATACAATTAAGAATCCAGAGAAAAATGTAGATATATACAGGGTGGTAAAAAAATACGTAACGGGCTATCTGGTACCGGATTCTAAACTTTAAAAATGTTCTATAAAGAAAGTATTTTTTCGATCTGACCTAATTTAGCCGCAATCCGCCATTATGTTTTTAGGAAAAATGCAATATTTTACTATCTCTTTGCAAGTTTTTTTATGAAACTCCACATCTATTAGGTACTAAAAATAACCTTTTTTTAAAACCTAGGAAAACTATAAAATGGAGGCTATTAAAAATTTTTTTATCAAAATCAGCAGTTTATTAAAGAAAAAGGATATTGAAGCAAAATGCGTAGAATAATATCATATTTCATAGCCAGTAATTTTTTTTTCGATTTGACTTAGTTTAGCCCGCAATTCGCTATTGTTTTTTTTTTTAGAAAAAATGCTGGCTGCTATGTAATTTTGTAATAACACACGGCATGAAAAGTCATGACATTTTCACGTCATGACTTTTCACGGCATGAAATTTTTAATCCTACTAACAACAATGTTCATAAGATTCCTTTATTGATTTAGTAGAAAAAAAATTTCAAAATCTGGTTTGGATGACAATAAAAAGGTTTTTAACATGGAAATAGTTATTGTAAAGTTCGTTTTTTTTTTTATTAAATGCAAATTTTATACGATGCATAAAAATTAAGAAAAATTATACTTACATACAGGAGGTGAAAAGAAATTGAAGAATGAATCGTTTTGCACTGTTTTTGTAACGGTTCTAACCGATCCTCGTGATTTATGTTTTTGTTTCTTTGTGATTGTTTTAACTGTAACATTTTTTCCTTTTTGCCAGTCAATTGTACATCCCTTACATTTATAAATTTCAGGACCCTCAAAACTGAATGGATCATCTTGCTCTGGAACGCATTTTAATAAATATTCTTTTGTGAGTACCGAATTTGTAAAATATTCATTTGGTGAAAAATAAAATTCTAAATTGAAGCCCATTGGATCATTAAGGAAATTCACTTTAATTTCTGTTAAATGTTTTAGTATAGGCTCATCATGTTCATGTACCATTTCTGCAAGCATTCCTACATTTTTGAATATCGTTAGCCAAAATTCTGGTACTCCTTTCACATTATCATCTAACTTTTTGGTTCTGAAAATATTTACAAATTTATAATTTATTATTTGTATTTTTAATATACATAATTTTTTTTTAACTAGTATACAATTTCACATCGAAAATTTCAAAGGCTAATTGCATGGTGAGTATTATTTTAATTGTTCTCAACAGAAATAAAAATCAATGTCGAATTTTCCTTTGAAAACAAAAGGTGCTGATGTATCTAGATATCAAAATTATTCAAGTAAAAATGCTTGTAAGATATTACTTCCGTATACAAAAAAACTGGAAAAATTTCTGGAAAAATAACTAATGATCGCATGTAGTTAGTTACAAGCAGGCTTAAATCATAAACAGTTGTGGCTGGTCTATGGAATGCCTAGACTAAAAAAAATTGGTTCCTTTTTATTAAAATTTAATTCATACATTTTAACATTCATAAATTGCTTTGAGTTCTTAATATCCATTTATTTATTCAACATAGCTGAAACTCACTTTAAGCCTGTTATCGTAGTTCTATTTTAAGGCCCCGATTGTAACACGACAAATGATTTTACCAAGACACCGATTATAGACTGTCAGATAGTGATTTTTACAGTCTATTAAGTGTTTGGAGCGGAATAAAGTCGTCTGGAAAAATGCAAAAATCGTAGAACACTGAGTGCTTTTTTATGGATATTTTTTGCTTTAAATGCTCATCCGAATAGGATTTTTAAAGAGCGGAAGGAAAGTTTGAAAAGTTAGAAGTTGTTTCAGAAAAATTCGAAGTATGAAAGTGATTTTTATAGGATTTTTGTAGTACACAAATAAAAATTAATGTTCTTTAACAAATATTTACGGTAATTAAGGTTTAAAATGGCTAATCCCGTGTATAATATAAAATTTAGTGTCTTAAAATGCCACTGATTTGCAAAAATTAACATACAATCTTGAAATTTCCGAAGTTTTGCTTTTTAGCTTAGCTGTTCAAGTTAAAACTAGTAAAATTAAAAATTAAAACCAAAAAAAGGATGTGAATGATTAGCACCGGGATATTAATCCCTGTAATTTGTTATTTTTTGAAATTATTTAGACTTGATTCATATGGAGACAAATAATCTAAACATGTTTATAAAATCGAATTTTAACATGATTCGAGCTTAGTTTTTTAGGTTTCATGCCAAATCAATTTTAAAACTCTTAGCATTCCTAAAATGAACTAGATATCGGAAATTGATAAATTAATAAAAATAATTTTAAAAAATTACTCGGTGGAGTCTTCTTTCTTTTCATCAATTTCTGTTATTTTTGGTTTGCTTTCTTCATCATCATCTGATGGCCAATCACATTCATCTTCGGTAGGTTCGTATTTCCCGGTTACAATAGTTTCTCGCTATAAAAAAAAAAAAAATTTTAATATCAATATTGGAAAAATATAGGGTGGATCATTAAAAATCGGGGATCATTTATTTGCGAGATGTTACGATATAGCTTATTATAGTATTGGAATATTCAAAATAATGAAATAATAGCCGACAAGGACAGCCATTAATTTGTGTTAAATATTCTTCTAAACCGAAACTGTCACTTGAGAATATTTGTTACCCCTTTTTTAATATATAATTGTATTCAAAATGAACTAAAATGTGGATCACCCCACAGGAGTTATTCATAAAGCAAATTAGGCACGTGCCTAGAGGTGCGAGGTTACAAAGGGACGTATGTTCGAGTGTAAGTTTTCATCAAACAAAAAATTTTGTGAGTAAGTATGCAAAAATTGCCTTTTAGGCTACTTTTGACAATGCTCGGGGATTAAAATTTTATGGAAGGCGACTCGTCGCCGATGGGCGACTTTTGAAATTAAACAATGAAATGGAAATTTTTTTCCAATTATTTTTTTTTTTAAATAAATGGCTATGAAAAATTTTACCTAAGGATTTATATATCTAGATACACAGATCGATCTTCGTATAAATACTCATTATTTGAATCACGCGCTAAATCAGATTCTTGATAAATCAGAATTTAAAAAAAATTTATTTAATTTTTACCATTTGAATTAATCGCGGCGACTTTAGCGCCACGGGTAGGCGGCGAGTCGAAAAAAAACCTGGCAACCCTGTATGGGTGTTGCAAAATATAGTTTTTTAATTTTCTATCGCTAGATAAAAGTCTTTCTTAGCATTAAAATCCATTCTATTTATTGATCATGAGCATGAACTTGTTTATGAAATATTATAAAAATTTTTTTTAATTAACATTCAAAATATATCTTTCAAGTTACGCTGAATCTTTTCCTTTATTTAAAAAGATCAAACATTTATTGTCTTTGACAGCAATGCTCTGTTTTTGTAAAGATTTTTTGCATTCTATCCGAAACAATTCGAATCGTAATTTAAAATAAAAAAATCTATTAAAATTCCAATAAATTCAAAAATAATGTTCGGTTTCTTGGTTTGTAACTACCTGTATTATGATCAGAATGATATTTCGAGGATTTATAAATTTACAAAATAAATCAAAGTCTACATGTAAAATCTTCGTTTTTAGAAATTTTGAAAAAAAAAAAGTCAATATACCTAAGTTACTTCAAAGCTGTAAATTTTCAGCTTTGTTTAAGTTTGTGTTTTTGCGTCTTAAAAAAAATTGATCTGAATTCTAATTTTGCATAACAAAATTTTCATTATCGTCCAAAATCTCAAAGAAATTTTTTTTAAATACAAAAATTTAATGTTACTTTTTAGATACTCTAGAATTGTACAAAACCGGGTGTTAATCCACAAATGTTAAAACAAACTTGAATGAAATTGTTTCTTTTTAATGACATGTATGAATCATTAAAAATTATAATAGAATCACGTATCTCATTTTCAAGGTTAATTTAAAATATGCCGGCTTTAATTGGAAGTGTTAATTTTGTCCAAACTAAATTAAATAAAACATTAAATTAAAATTTAAATAAAACATGATGATTACTTCAAATCATTAATGACTGTTTATTATACTTTGGCGGCAAAAAAAACAAAAACAACATTGTCCTTAAAAACTAACAAACAACTACACATGAAATATGGAAAAGTTGAACAAATACAAATATTGACTTACTTTTTCATAATGTGGACTATATAAATTGTGATATTTGCATTCTAGAGCATGAACTTCTTCATAAAATCGTGCCTCTAATTTTGTTGACTCCAATTGAATTTTCTTTAATGCTTTAATACGTCGTTTTACGGATTGAGGAAGTGCTGCAAGCATTTCAGAATGAAGACGACCCTGTATTGCAGCTAAAACATCAGGACACCGTAACATACGTGCTGCAATTTCATCACCGACATCCTCTTCTTCACCAGAGTCACCTTCACTGATGCCATCTCCAAAGCGTTCTGCATCGTTTGACATGATGTTTAATTAAGATGAGATCTGTTTCATAAATTATAAATACAATTGCAATAATTTTTCAACGTTAAAACTAAAATTACGCAGTTCTTAACAATAATGACAAACAAAACGCAATGGATTCCTTCACAGCATGAAAGCACATGTAAAATTGTTTAAACAATTGAATATGGATGAACTATTTATCGAATACATCTAGTTACTTCAAATTTGAAATTAATTCACTAAAAATAATTGTCACATATTAAATCTATCAAATAATTGAATTGAAATATATTGAAATATTTATTAGAAAAAACACTTACTCCAACGTTATCGTCCGAAGAATGAGAATTGAAAGATGGTTGAAATATCCCACGTTTTAATTCACCCCTCCTCTTTTAATTAAAACCACGAATGCGCAATAAAAATAATTATAAAAATTTTTTGTTGTAGATTAAATTTTTTGGACTTATTTTTTTAATTTTTACATAAACACAATATAATCAATTCAAAGACGAATTTTTAAGAAAAAAAATCAATTTCAATTTTAAATATTTAAAATTCCCTTTTTGAATTTTTTACTTATTTAATTTTCTAATACGAATAAACTGAAAATAAAGAAACACCGTTGATCTAAAAAACATTTAATAAAAAACAAATTTTCAAAAACGTGACATTTCAACGGCTACTTGAATGTGCCATAATAATAATTTTATTAAAATATGTTTTTCTTAAATAGTTATCATTTTTTACCTAAATATAAATAAATTTTAATAGATAATTTGCGAAAACTGTTTCAATTATAATTTATTATATTTGAATTGGTTAAAAAAACGCAAGACTTTTGATGTAACTATGAATGTATGACATACAGAGTGCTTCAAAATTATGTTTCATAACTTTAGTACATTTTGTAATAAATCCCTTATACAATTCTTTTTAATCCATTAGAACATCAATTTTCTTTCTTTTGAATAAGACAACTTACCTTATTTTTTTCTTTTGACGTTTTTCTGTAAATTAAATAGCATAGCTTTTATGGTTTAACGATACAAGTAGCATTGTTCAGTTAATCAAGTTCAATGGTTAATAATTTTTGTCCACCTTCTCTGTAAAATTATGTTTCGCAAATCCTTATTCACATTCTTTAAAGTTAAATGCTTTAATGAGTAGTTTTGAAAATTGCTTAGAAAAAAAACTGCTGAGTTTTTACAAATTGGGACGAGGAAAAGAAATCATAATAGTTCAATCTCCTTAAATTACGAAGCATAATTTTGAAACTCTTAGTGTATTCTGTGTATTATACATCTATTGAATGTAACAATTGACTTAAACCGGGTTAGTGAACTTGAATAATAGCGGCATATGTACACTACGATTAAAAAAATTGTATAGTTTTGAATCCCATGGTCCGATATCCCAATTTTTCTATTGAAATAAAAGCTAAGTTCGTAATTTATGGTCCTGACATAAACATAAATTTGTTTTGGTGGACATGTAGAGTTGCCACCTGCTCGGGCCTCGCCCGGCAGTGACAGGCTTAGAAGGTTTTGCCGGGCGGTCGAATTTTTGAAAATTCTGCGCGGCCACCGCGTGGTCAGAATCGAAAAAGCAAAAATTAGCATTATGATTGCTGAATCACCACCACGGTGGATTTGACTTCAGAAATTCCCATTACTATATTTTATCTATGCTCAGCAACTAGAGTAGTGAGGATTGATTTTGTTCATGATTTTAGTGCTTATAGGACTTTTCAGCTTATTTTGTTGGTATTACGATAAGAAGTCAGTTCGTGCAGAATTTTCATGTTAGCTCGATTTGGTCGAGTCATGCTTGTGTAAAATTTTTATATCTGTACCTCGTAATAAGTGTAGATCCTTAAGGATTAATGCCAAAACAAACTGACTGATAGTTTTCGTGCAAAATGATAGACAAAATGTGCAAATTTCTAATATAGTACATATTTATATTACTTATATTTTTTATGTAGTTGAAATAAATTAAAAATGATGAAATTGGACTTTTTTAATTTCCGATTGCTCACTGCAATGCCCCTCCCCCCTCCACAACACCACCTTCATAATGTTGTTGACGTTTCATATTTTCTGCCATAGAAAGCGACGCTGCTAGAATAATATAGGTTATTTTCATTCGAAATCTCAATATCTAAACGAATTTATCATGCGAATTCATTCTTTTGGCACATTCTGTATATTACAGTTATGACTGTATGGACCATTATACACACAGAATAATTATTATCGCGATGACATTTATCTTATTAAACTGTTAGAGTAATACGAAAACTTTAAAGCCAAAATTGACCTTTTTTAAATAAGGCTGCGTTTACTACCTATTTAAAAAATGAACCCAACTTTTGTTTGAAACTTTTTTTGTAAAATCTCAGTATATTTGTCGTCTTGTGAAAATTTGAAAACGAATATGCCGCCATTTATGTCCAAAAATTTACCATCCAGGAGCTGTCATTGGCACCCCGAGTCAAGCATGCAAGTCATATTTCACTCAGGGAGATCATTGGCATTTTTTGCGTTAGATTACGATTTATGAGTCGTTTTTAAAAATTCGAACGGGACACCAAAAATTTATTAAAACTCCTTTTGCAAAAATTTAAGGCAATTTTAAAAAATTAAACCAACAAATATTTGTTTCTAGTGGGTCTTATTAAAATATTTGTACATTTGATTTCACAAAGACGTACTAAACCGTTTGGATTGAGAGTCAACAATTGATACAAACATGTGCTGCAGAAGAATTGCAAACATATTTTATATACGATTGATGAGATGTCAAAAGTATGATGATTCACGATTTTAACGGTATTTTATATAATAAGAATTGCTTTATTTCAATTAGTTTTTTTAATTTTTTATTATCTTAAAAAAACTATTTTCTTAACTATTTTTTCTGAGAAGAATATTAAATATTTTTGTTTTAAGGTAGTATGGGTAAAATATAAAAATAAACTTAGAACAGTTAGCCTTTTATTTTGCTTTTATTATATTAAAGATAAGCATCTAAATAATGTTTTATTCAAGTTTGAGTATACCTTATCGACTTTTTCAATGAAATATTGAAAATTAAAAATCGTATTTTTTACATTGACTGAATGGGATCCCGTGCGTTATTCTTTATACAAGACCAAAATTATCATATTTTCAAAAAACTGTGTTCACATAATAATGCACCAAAAAAAGCTTAAAGAATTTATATATATAAAAAAAATACATGTTATCGATCATCATCAAAAAATATTAACGATTAATAATAATTCACATTGTAATTTTCGTATGTTTCATTATGAGTATGGCAGCTTTAAAAATCATTAACAGATGTCGTTGACAAGTTTAATTAATATGTCACAAAAAATGTTTTTATAAAATAGACAATCGACTCCGAAAATTTTAAAGAACCATCACTCGGCGCTTTAAACCGTTGTAACGTTGCCAAATCTATTATTTTCATTATGATGCAGAAGATTTCTAGAGTATAATATGTCGATAATATAGGAATTATAACTACAATAACGAATCAAATGAATGGTCAAAATACTTTTTATTTTTATTTTATTATTTTTTTTTTTTGTAATATAATTTTATGTATTATTAATTGTTATAAAATCAGGTTAATTATTATGATAAATTATGGTAATGTGTGTATTAAATTTTGTACGTTATTTAAAATTTTGAAAAAAAGATGGTCTGTTGACGACCCATACTACCTTAATTATTAAAGTAGCCTCAGTAGAGGCAGTGGAGTATAATTTTGGTGTAAAGCGAAGTATTTATGATACGATAACTAATAACTATAATAGTACACGATAACAGTTTTGGTTCCTTAAACTATAAAAATATATAATATTAAACTGAATTATATAATAATCTTGGTTGATGGTCATTAAAATCCAAAAAATTTTATTTTGCTCTATCACACCCAAATCTTTTTACAAAAGTGGTGAAAATGAAATTGTAACAAATATCGTTTAAAACCCAAATTTATCGACAATCGAAAATAAAAAACACCCACAACGTTTAATTAGTGTTGGTAAAACTGAATTCTTTTCACGACGCCATTTTTATAATGAAAGGTTGCATTTCTGTATACGATTTGAAATCGTTGAATATTTTATTTGTGAAAAATCCATCAGCATTTCGAAAATATTACAGTGCATTGTGGTAAGAATATTTTGATGTTTTCTTTTGGATAATCAGCTAAAGAAAAATATAAATATTTCTGTAATGTTACATCCGTCAAGACCTATAACCTTAATTATTTTTCCATGTTATTATTTAGCAATATATGGGTGATATAACTTTGCTCCTGAAGTTTTCCGAAAAATTGTAAAAGACGTACTTTGGATGTTTGTAGAAATAAAAAAAAACATTTATCAACCCATGGATATTTAAAAAAAAAAAATCGATTTTTCTTTTAAATAAAAAAAAAAAAGACAATTTTCATCAGAATAATTTTCCTTAAAAGGTTTAAATTTATTATATTCTGCCTAGCACTAATTATCATTCCTTATTATATAATAAAGGTAATTATTTACTTGTAATATTTTTTTAGCACTTTTTAGTATAATTAACTGTCGGTATACTTAATCTTAGTGTGTCAAAGCTAATTCGATACTTTAAAAAACTTGTGGGCTAAACATTTTATCTCAAATAAATCGAAAATAATGATACTAGAAGTTATTTTTGACTAAAATCGGGAATTATACATAAACTTCAAATCATCATAACTCGGGAATTAATGCGTGTTATCAGCGAAAATTATTTTTTATATCTGAAATTCCAATTCGCCAGTATAAGTTCTTATATGACTTTGTCTCAGAATAAGCTCTTATATGTCTAAGGAAGCTTGCTAAAGAATCAGCCTTGAAAGCGAAAGTGAATATCAAAACATTCATTGAATTAGTAATTACTACATAGAATTTATATTGTTTTATTAATATTTTTGTTCAGCCCTATCTTTATTAAATAGATAAAATTGAGATAGATTAAATATAAGAAGGAATCTCACTTATTTGCCTTGAATAAAAAGCAAAATATTTCAAACACAAAATGACATTTTCAAGTTTGTGTTACATTGTAATTTTAGATATTCATTATAAGCGGATAAAATTTACCTTTTAAAATTAAACTTATAATTATTTTAAAAATGGTTTTGAGGTTTACAAATTTTAAAATTATACTTCTAGTATCTATTTTAGTAATTATTGTATCACACTTTTTTAATAATAATTTTGTAAGTATTTAATATTGAAATGGAATTATCTGTTAAGATTCTATTTTGATATTTTATCTATTAGATATCTACTGGAGGTGAAAATTATCCATTGATTTTATGGTGGACACCTATTGTAATGCTAGATAATGTGCCAATACATATAAATTGTGAATGTATGCTGACAAACAATCGGAAGTTTGTGGAAAAAGCTAAAGTATACAACATTTATTTTCATTATTTATAATGAAATTCATCAATGTTCAAAATTTAATTCTCGTTCTGTGGCCTATAGCTTGACGAGCTAATTATAATTATATAACGCCAGGGTTCTTTATAATTCGAGGCGGCTCGTGGTGACTTAAGACGTACAGTAAGTTTCAGATTTCATTATGTGTCGAGATCCCAGTTGTATTAGTTTGTGTACATACGAGTTTGAGGATTTATTCAGTTACCTGAAATCATCTATTGGTGACTCAAGTGCGCAAATGGTAAGCCTTTTCTTGGGAAATGTCGGAATTCGAAAGACAACAACCGACCACTATTCACTTGCCACTGAGTAAGCTCGTCAAGTGATTCTCAATTTACTTTAACTCTTGAGGACTCTGGCTTGGGAAACTTTGAAAAAGTTTGTTAGATTTCAAGGCCTTTACTGAATCATTTCATTGATCAAATCAAAAATCTAGCTACTACAAACCACTTTGTAAATAGCAATGTCTACGTACTTGCGGCGTGGTACATGCCGCAGGATAGGAGAGTTGATAAATCGGAAACCTCTTTTTCTTGTAAAGATTCAGTCTTTCCAGAGTATGAAAAATTTTTCCCCCGATTTAAAAAATTTACTATCTGACAAATAACCGCGTCTCAATGTGCGCCGAGCCCATGGTTTTTAAATCTATATAAACAAGTTATTTTATATAAAAAAAAAAGAAATTCTCAATAATGAAATTTGCAGAGAATAATAGATAAATTCTTGTATCATAATATGTTAGCCTTCCTTATTTTGGTGCCATATTTCATAGTACATATTTCTTCAATTTTGTAGGCTATTATTTTTTATGGTTCACAATTTGATATTTACGATTTACCGTTACCAAGAAATGGAACCATTTGGGTTTTAATCAACGATGAATCACCGAAAAATAATCCGTTACTTTTATTTAATGAAACTTTAAATCTTTTCAATATATCATCTACATTTAGCCGATATAGTAATTTTCCAACAACTTTACAATATTTTTCATCAATAGATTCTCTTTTAGGTAATTATATATATTGAATAAAATTTGGTTAACCCCTTCTTCACCCCCCCACCCTTGAAGAATAATTGATTCATGAGGTTATTACTTAGTAAAATAAAAATACTAAATTGTCTTAAAATAGTAATTTTTTTTGTCAGCAGGGAACATATGACGCCCCTGGCTACTAGTTCACTATTATATTATCCACGTGATGATTTCACTATTCTAAATGTGATAAAATTTTCTTGTAAATAGAATATAATGAGATAGTAAAATTGCAGATACAAAACACTTCAAATCAATTAAGGAAAAAAATGCATTACAAAAAAAGGGTATAGCTCCGATTATGTATTTGCAATCGACTTGCAGTACACCAATTTTAAGAGATGAGTATGTAAAACAATTAATGGAATATGTCCAAATTGATTCTTACGGAGATTGTTTAAATAATAAACGTTTACCAGAATCGTAAGTAATTGTTTATTTCTTGAGATATGAAAACTGTTACGATACTAAAAAGATGCCAACCCCTTTGACTTCGCCCACAAAAAAAGTTTCCATATATGCAAATGATATTCTATGCAGAAACTTATAAGTATCCAGAAAATGTGGCATGTAAAGAGCAGAATAATATTGCGGGTAAAATCCTAGGAAGTTCTTGGAAACTATTTGAAAAAATACGAATATTTATATACGATTGCAGAATATTTAATTTTTTATAATTTTGCATTCTAGCAAAATTTCAATTTGACTAATATAATATAGAAATTTTCAAAATTATACATGGCTAGCTTGATACCTGTCCGCTTCACTGGGCTTAAAAGTAAAAAACACCGCTTTATACCCTCCACCTCTCTTGATCTCATTTATCCCCCTTCCATAACATCCGAAGAGATTATTTTACACAGCATAAAATATATGCTCAGTTTTCAATTTTTTTAAAGTGTGAAATAGTCATACATCATTGAGTATGTCAGAAAAATGACCAAGAATTGTTTCACATCTACTGTTTTAAATTTTTATCGAAATCTTTATGGTTCAAAATGATGATCACAGACGGAGCAGTAAAATGTCATATTAAATTTAATTTTTTTAATATATCTTATCGTCATAAATTATAGCTCATGTTTAATTCTGATGTATGAGCTATATTGTTGTACAGTTCCATTCAAATTCATTCGGTGGTTTTTGCGTGAAAGCGTAACAAACAATATAGGAATAGGAATTATTAATGAAGTTTTTAAGAATTTCCTCAACAGTACACTATATCACTACAAATAATATTTTCTAATACGATAAATATCGAAACGCGACTGGGATCATACAGTGATTAAGAAAAAAAATATATAAACAGAAAAGTCTTATAAAAAGTTCCGATTCGATAATTAATGGATGTGGCCTATTATTTTGGTCACGCCTTCCTTTGCATAGGAGATAAATATCCATATGCGATATATAAGAAAGGACTTACATGTTTAAAGGTTACGTGAAGATTACCTGAATAACTTTTACGGTTCAGAAATATTAGAATTTATGTCAGAATATAAATTTGTGATAGCAATTGAAAATGCTGAATGTGAAGACTATATAACTGAAAAATTATGGAAACCTTTGGTTGCTGGTGCTGTACCTATTTACAAAGGCGCATCTACTGTTCGGGTAATCACATACTGATCACCTTTTTTTCTGCGTTGATCTCGTATATATTTTCTTGGCGCATGGAATTGGAAGTAGGTTTCCTAGTTTTTATACCCAAATGATTTTCAGATTCAAGACAGGATCCGATATCTCCACAAGGTCCTGCTGTAAAACTTCTGCAACTCTGTCGGCTTCCCAGTTTCCTTTCACATTTTGGGTGTGTAGCAGAAATATAATTTGTCGCCAATTAAGTCCGTAAAACATATTACAAATCCTAATACCATGTTCTAACACTCCTCGTAATTAGCGGCGTATAAAAAGTCTGTGTTTGTAAAAAATGATTTGTTACTTAGTGGCCGGTATTAAATTCAGCACATTTGATGCAGCAAAACAAATCAGCGATTTCTGTTAAGGTTATATTATTTCAAAAGTATTAAACGTTTAATTATTTTGAATGGATATTTATTTTCGAAGTATTTCATGAAAAATATATTAAAATATAGATACGAGATTAACGCAGAAGGGAGATGAATTAAAAATTAATAAGGCAGGTCCACACATTACGTTTTGCACAACTTTTTGTCTGCACAATTCAACATGTTGGAGAGAAACGTTGCAGTGATAACTGAGCTAGACAGCAAAGATGTCGTTGAACTGTGCGGACAAGTCGCGCGTGTTATTATTATTTTGTTATTCCATTTCAGTTCTTTAGGCGACAATGTCTGACCTTCGGCAATGTTTAGTAGAAAAATTCAAAGAAATTGATGCAACCGCAAACAGAGAAACAGTTGAAAAAAAATTAATTGTTTGAGAAGTGTATAGAAGATATCTCTGCGCCATGTAGACGCTCTAAAAATTGCAACGTTTTCATTCCGTCTTAAGACTACGCAGACAAAAGGTTGTGCAAAACGTGGCGTGTGGATCTACCTATAGATTGAAATTAATTTTGTTGAATTTTAGGATTGGTTGCCAAATTCAAAATCTACAATTTTAATAGATGATTTTGATAATATTAAAGATTTAGCTAAATTTATTTTAAAAATGAATTCCAATGATACATTATATAATGAATTTTTAAAGCATAAAACAGAGCATATTATTTCAAATACATATTTGATTCAAACAGCAAATAAAGAAAAAATCGCTATAGAATGTTTTATTTGTGATATATTGACGAATCAACATTTATATAGAAATTCTCTTTCTGTATCCACTAAACATTACAATTGTTCCAATCCACGAAATCAACATTCGAACAGTTGGGCATGGTTTTGGAAACATGAAAAATGTAAAGCTTTAATTTTAAATGAATTCATTAAAAAAAATCAAAATTACACGTATGAAGATTTTCAAAAAGTTTATGATGAATATTTGGAAAATAATAAATGTTTTTTATGAAGAAGATATTTTTCTTTTACAAGTTTACAACTTATTTTATAAATGTGGAAAGATCAAAAAAATACTTTCTCAATTTTTAACCTTCTACTCTTGAAAGTGAGAATCGAAACAAAGACTTCAAAAACCAGTTTTCCTTTATCTACCAAACTTTGAAATGTAAAAATCAAAATCCTGGTATACGATTCTTTGTTAGAATTATAAAATGTTAAATCAAGCTGTAACGTGCGCCGCTTGATGTTATTAGCAGCCGGTAGCAGTATTTAAATTATACAATTTTCATGGAATGGTCCTAAAATTTTACTCACCTGCTTGCATTGATTTTCATCATTTGTTTAATTTTGAGGCTTAGGCAATCAGTTTAATTTTACCCACTTCCTTTCTCACGATTAAATTGCCTTACCAAGTAAATCTTCTGAAATAATAAATAAATACAACAATTCGTTTAAAACATAATATATTTAACAGGAATTATACAATTCCTGTAAAAAATACAGGGGGGAGAATTATTATTAACTATAATATAAAATATCAATGAATCGTGTGCTTATTGTTGTTTACATTCAGCTGGTGTGGCAGCTGCCGCCTTATTACCACCTTTAATGCGTGGTCGGAATGGTTTTTCAGTTTCATCATCATCATCATCGTCGTCATCTTCATCCTCTTCCTCTTCATCATCCTCATCGTAATCATCATCCTCGTCGTCATCAATTTCACCAGTATAATAGAGAACAGCACGTGGAACTATATGTTCACGTATATAATGACCCGTTTGAAAATCACAAACAAGAGTTGCTTTAATATCATCGTCTACAAGTGTTGCTGGTGTTTCATCGGGAACAATTGGTGGACTGAAGAAATTGAAAAATGATTCGTTTTGTATCGTTTTTGTGACGGAACGTGTTAGTCCACTAGATTTATGTTTTTGGACTTTAATTATTTTCTTTTGTGTTACATTTTTATCTTTTTTCCAATCAATTGTACAACCACTACATTTATAAATTTCAGCACCATCAAAATTGAATGGATCATCTTCATCTGGTGTACATTTCATCAAATATGTTTTAGTTAAAATAGTATTACGGAAATAATCGTTGGGCGCAAAATGGAATTCCAAAACAAAACCCTGTAAAGTTTCAAACCAAGATATATATTTTTTTACAAAAAAACAAAAAATATTACCATTTGTACTATTAAATATATAAAAAATGTCTACTTCATAGAGACAGCGTGGAAGTAATCACAGTTTCTTTTTTTGGTATTAAACATAATTTCGATGTTGGCAATCGTAGGTTTGAGTATTGCACGTTGAAAACAATATCGTAAACGCATTAAATAACCATTAGGATTACAAAAAAAGGTGCCCTCCAAATTAATTCGATGTTGAAATTGTCGAAAATGATACATGCATTCGATTGCTGTGTACGAAACAGGTTTTGTTCAATTTATGCAGAAAATCTTTGAGATTACGAAAAAATTAATGTTAAAATACTAAATTAAATTAAATTTATCATTTTACTATAGAATTAATCGGTCAAAGAATTGTCTATGTCGACAAAATTGGGTCTTATATGTGGACAGAAGTAGGACTGATAATGTCAGTTTGTTTAATACTCATATTTTTATTTTATTAATTATCATTAATTTTAGTTATTGGTGATATGAGCAACACTTTAGAGCCATATAAGACAATAATTCGGACGTCTTGAGAAGATAAATAAATATTAAAGTGAATAAAATTACCATTTGATCGTCTAAATATTTGACTTTGATGTCTTGTAAATGTTTAATAATTGGTTCATCACATTCTTGAAGTAGCTCAGCTAATACTCCAACATTTTTAAATATATGAAGCCAAAAATCAGGTATGCCTTTGACATTATCATCCAGTTTTTCATCTTCACTGTAATAAAATAATATATATTAAGAACTTTGTTTTCTCCCCTGTTCTTCCTTTTCAAGGATAAAAAAAAATTATTATTATTAATTAATTACGTCACCAGGACACTTGTACTAAAAAGAATTTGATTAAATACTATTTTACAAAACTATTTTCATTTGATAAAACACTCCAGATCACTGCACAATGGACCCGTGGTCATCCGATAAACATTTTGCAAGGCAGTCACGACTTATCGAATTTGACAATTTATAAAGTAACTGTCATAGACTCCTGTAATCCGGAACTTTTTAAAATGGGTACCCCGTAATCCGACAAATTACATATCAAAGAGATAGGATTTCGACCATTTTCTAACTTCAGGCACAAGCATTCATGTATTTATTGATAAATGGTAAGTAATCAGGTGGTCTAAATTGGAACTACTGAAAAAGCAGTCCACTTCCTGTTTAACAGTACAAATTTTTATGGCTAATTGGCGGGATTTATGTGATTTGAATTTGAATATTTTTATTGGTCTTAAAAAATGGTTTCTACAAGTATTGCCGTTTGGTAGTCGAAATTGTAACTACTGAATTCGTGTCTTCTGATTTTAATTAGTACGAATTATTATCGCCAATTGGCGAGTTCACTCCTAGTTATCAATAATAAATTTGCAATGTAATTAATTATTTTTTTAGGCATTTTGGATTACAAAGGGTTCCGGATTAGACAGGGGCCAGAATTTGGAAAAATATTCTTCTTGTGATTCTAAACAAATGTCTCAAAGGGCACAAATCTCGCCCAGTTTTTAAGGTATTCCATGTTCATATCAATGTCCCGATTTTCATTGAATTTTAAGAGGTGCTATATCATATGAAATTGTAGTCCAGAAACGATGACAGGAATGAATCGGGTTCTGCCAAAGTTACAGATAAGGTTTCACAACATTCTTAGAGTATCTCCATATAATATTGGAAAAATTAAGAGATATTCTAAGTTATTCCTGTCATCATCAGGGTTAAATTTTATGCGATTGCATATGATATAGAACCTCTTGAAATTCAATGAAAATCGGGACTTTGACATGGAATATCTTGAAAAGGGACAAACGGCTCGTTGACGAGATTTGTGTCCATTGAGGCATTGTTTCTGAATAACAAGAAGAATATTTTCTTAAATTCTGGCGATATTTACCGAAAGCCATTTTCTATTTACAGTGGTCTGGAGTCCTTTTTTTCCCGACGAATTAAAAATAGTAAATTTAGTATCAGTATATTATAACTTACTTAATATCTTTTTTATCTGTAATATCTTCAATTTTTAATTTAGTATCTAGCTCCTTATCTAAGTCATCATCAAGGGTCCATTCGCATTCTTCTTCTGTCGGTTCATATTTTCCATTCACGATAGATTCACGCTAAAACAATTCCATGATGATATAAGTCGGACTTTTACAAAAATTTGAGATTTTAGATGTTTACAGGGTGTCCACTACTTAAGTTGGTTACATATGGAAAACTATTTAATTAAGAGGTTTACGAAAAAAAATTATTCTTTATAAAAATCTCTGCTTTCGAAAATATTAATATTCAGCTAATAACTTTTGACATCAAATGCCCACAAATTGAGAAAGTTCGATAGGAATGTTAATGGTCGTTTAGACTTTAAATGTAGACCATTTTGAACAGATAATAAGAAAAACGGACATGTAGGAGTGTTAAAGAATTTTTTTTTCGTAAATCTTATAAAAGTTTTCCATATTTAACCAACTTAAGTAACCACCCTGTATAATATATGATTATCTGTATAATGTTACATTTTAAAAATAAATTTGACGAATTTGAATTATTTAAGCCGAATTTATATAGTGCGAGCTAACTTGTGAGTTGGCCTAGAGAGTAGCGTCAACATAGTCTCTGTCATTGTGTAAATGTATCAAGCCAGTCATTGTCAATGCAAGGACAACAATTATAATCCTTTCGCTGTCTTCCACCATATCAATCGACAAAAGGTGGAGTTTTTCCAATTATGTTTCGTGCCATTAGTTTTCTTCAAATCTGCGAGTAATTGTCTACTTGCAAGAACAGCTATTAGGCATTGTGTAAACCTGGCATTAATTTTGATTGCTATTTCAACCCAGTTAATTTTCAATAAAATTTATTAGTTTGTATTTTAAATGCCAAAATTTAGTGGTCATCCGTATACTTTAATGCCTTTCGTTTTAATAAAAAAAAAAAAAAAAAAAACGGGCAAAGTATGTCAGAAATCTTTGGATTGATAACTTTCAACTACCCTAGTGAAATTTGAAATTTTCATACCTAATTTAATACAGACTCGAGTGAAATTTTAATAATTAATTTGTAACAAATTTTAAGCAACTTGTTTACATCTCTTTGGATGTAAATCACAGCACCAAATAAATGCTAAATTTTATGAATTGAAATATTTATTAGCGACTAAACTATTAATTTCTTTTGCATACCTTTTCGTAAAAATCATTATGCAATTTATGATATTTTAGTTCTAAGGCGTAAAGTTCTTCATGAAATTTTGATTCAATTTTCGTTGTTTCAAACTGAATTTTCTTCAATGCCTTAATACGTTTTTTAACAGATTGTGGTAGAGCATCGAGCCGCTCTTTTAAAACAGTCGCAAACATATCTTTTTTTGGAATGAAATTAAATTTTGATGGAACAAAAGTTGTTGAGTCGTCTCCGGATTCCGCATCATTGTCGCTTTTAACCCGTTGAAAACCACCAGACATAATTCTAAAATTTACAACAAATTACTTACAACTAATTATTACCATAAAAATGCGATAAACAAGTCAATCAAATAATTTTATGGTAAAATAACAAAAGAGCGCAATATTTGGAAAACCTTGAATCCGGCACATGGTATTTTCTCTATAGTAAAAATTTAACGCAAATGTCTACAAACAAAAAACTATTAAATATCATGCACTAATATAAAAAATTACTTTTTCATTATTTAAAAAATTCAAATTTAGAAAAAAATTTAAGAATAAAGAACAATAGAACTTACATTTTTCTTGGTTAAAATAGAAAAGAATCAAATAAACAGAAAAAAAAACCACTAAATTGATAAATTTGACCAACTGTATGTGATTAAAAACTCCAGGCAGTTGTTAAACAATCGTTGATTTGTTTATATTATTTTACGAAAAAATATATTGAAAATTTGAATTCGTACTATTCGTTTTATTCATTTCAAACAACGGACATTCAATTTTAATTTATCACACAGTTATTTTAATTAATCCTCGGCTAGTCTTTTGTAGTTCAATTTATTTCAATTCCCGCGCAATTTCTTTGCACATACCTACGTACCCATATTATATCTTATTATCCAAACTAATCACACTTATTTTTATTAATAAAAAAACTTTCCTTTGATAACTGAGTCTAAGAGCTAATAACGGATCTAAGCTCTTTGAAGTGAAGTTAAACACTGCAGTTTCTTCTATGAACTCTGCTTATCAAAAACGCCCGCCCCGTTAAACATCACTTTTTAAAGTAACACAGACATTTTGCAAGCAAAAAAGGCCAATTAATAATGCATAATAAACAAAAAAAATCGTCTGGGTTTCCATAATTTTTGGCTGATCTCAAATTTATGTGCGAAAATGTATTTCTATTCATTAAACCTGGGATGTTTCGGAATTGCACAGCACTGATTGTGGAGCATTATAATCATAACAAGGTGCATCTTTTGGAGTTAATAGCAATTTCTTTAGACCAAAAAACCTTTACATCTGAGTGAAACCTTTACATTTTATCACTCTTGTTAAAACTGCGATCTATCTGAGATTTCGTGTTAAAGGAAAGTACGATGTAATAAAAGATACAACAGCCTATATTATTATAATAAGGTTGTGGATCACAATAATTGTGAACATAATAATATAACATGACTATATCTACAAAGAGTTTATATTAAAGAGGCTACATATAACATAGAGCCTTAAAAGCATAGGAAACGCAATAAGTGAATTATTGACCGTTAAAAAAGAGACCGAAAAAAGGAACCGTCTTCCCTCTTTCGCAGCCTATCAAAGCGCGAATGTCAGCGAATGTTAATGTTTTGAATTATTGTATAAACACGTGCATGTCTGTGTATTTCATAGAGGTAATATAAAATAGACGAAGACAGCTATACGCGTACTTTTTTTAGGTCCCTCTCAATAACGATCAACCGTTTGATGGCCACATTACGGTTCTATGTTAATACTTCTATGGTTTATATCAAAGAGGTTATATAATAATGTTATTACTTCTATTGTTTATATACATAGAGAATGTGAGGGATCTGCTAACCTGTAAGTGGATCCAATTTGATGAATTAGAGAGAAGACTCCAAGTGAGTTCCCTCCCCTGTGTCCTTATCATATTCATATTGTATAAACTCTTTGATTATCTATGGAACAGAAGTTAGGCTAAAAAGTTTATTTTATAATAATTTAAAATGAAGCCAATCTCCAAGCCAAAATTTGTCACGTTCTTAGGCTGAAGGTCGAAACTTAATTCTTATATATCGCCGAGACCGGAGACCCCTACAAGTTCATGATCAGAACTACAAAGTCAATGCTTTGAATCAATGAAGTCGTTAATAAATTTAGATTATTTTTATATTTTTGGAGTAATAGAGATCCACAACCTCTTAAATTGTTGGGACGGGAGTTCCATTATTTATTATGGATTCGAAAAGAAAATGAGCTAAATCGATTCAATGTGATTATTCGATTTTTTAAATTGTACTTCGAGTAGAGTAATATATGACTTCGTAGGCATACAGAAGGAACCCGAGTTGGGTTAAAATTATCGAACTAGGCTAGAGTTGCTATTTGAAGAAGTTTCAATAATTTTATGTGAATTCAATCACCCACTTTTGGCCTAATAGACATAAAATTTTAAACCATTTGTTATAGTACGGCGACCGGTTACGTATAATTATTGAAATTATGGTCAAAGTGTTATCGAAGGGCAATTAAAAAATTGTATTACATGCGTTATTTTATTCGCCACAGGCTTTTTTTTAACTAAAAAAAAATTAGCCTGTAGCTTATACCCGTAACAGATTATCGATAAATATCAAATACGCTCCGACAACCAGCGCTGTGATCATTTTCTTTCAACAATTAGGTAAATTTTGTGTCACTGTCTCCAAATCTATAAGTACCGATATTTGGAAAAGAAAGATAAGACAAAAAATCAATAAAATTTGTTTTATTCAATAAAATTTAAAATAAATAATAGTAATTAAATACAACAATTTACAAATATTACCGTAAGTTCCGTTGTGTGCTCTGTAAAACATTATTAGTTTAATTATTGTAAATTGAGCAATTTTCCTTAAAAATACGGGAAATTTAAAGAATTGTAATTTTTTTAAATGATACAATCATTTTTTACAATAAATACTAAGCTGAGTTCATTCTAGACAATATATAGACGCAGGATTGCGTAAAATGAATGTTATGGTTTCAATTTCTTATATTTAACCTTTCACAAGCAAATATCTAACCAACATCACTCTTGCGAGATATTATTAAACTAAACCAAAATAAAACAAATTATAAAATATGTAAACCACAACGTACATTTTACGCTATTATAAGAAGGCATGTGCCTAAATAGTTAAATTGTACTTCGCGAGACAATATGGAAGACATGAAAATTATAATGAAAATCTATCTACCTAATTCAAATTATTTCTCGTAAGCTACACTCCATTACACTTATTGAATATTATGTACAATGTACATATTATATATTGCTGTGTGCTATACTGTATCGTTCTGATTCGTTCAGTTTTACAGCTCGAGTAGCTTAAATTATTAGCTAGAACATAAACTAACTGAATATTTGTGTGCCAATGCTGCTACACACTTGAAGCTAGCGACTTCCACTTTGCTTTCAACCACTTGCAAGCCTTTAATCGAGTAAACCCGCATTGTCTTTTATTATCAATCCGTTTATTGTTCCGTATGAACTCAACTTTACATCTTTTTGGTATAAAATACTGGCACCATAAACAATTTAGCGTCAAATATTACTATTTAAATGAAAATTATTTATCAAAATATTCTCCTTAAAACGATCTTTCAGAATATACAATTGTTCCACTTAAATAATTAATTAATTATTCATAATTAAAAAAAAAATTAATTTAATTTCAGATTGTCTAAACTTTAATATTTTTATCGTAAATATTAAAAAAATTTGGAGGTTGCGTTAGTGGATTAAGTGATAATTGGCTAATTTGTATAATATAAACATACTTGGCATTGCTACGCCTGAATGCCGTACGAATGTGCCTGAATTTTTCAATTATGATTAACTAACTATTAATTATTTAGGTGGAGCAATTGTATATTCTGAAAGAGCATTTCAGGATTTTTTGATACATCATTTTTTGTTTAATATTAATATTTGGCGCTAACTTGTTTATGGTAATATTGGTTAGTATAAAACAAGAAAAAAGTGGGTTCTAAAAAATGTTTTGCAATTAATATTTTAAAGTATTTCCTACAAAAATAACAGATCTTTTGTTGAATTCGAATTACAGGTAACCAGCCTATAATTACACCATCATACTGTAAAAATATATAAAATATTTTAATATTAGGCCCATCATTTTTTATTAATTTTTTACAAGATCTTAATACTGGTATTTCATTTGAATAATTTATATCAAACTTATGATGTAATAAGTTATATAAAAAAGTTATGTTAAAAAATGTTTTGGAAGTTATAAAATTATTTACAAATTCATTCTCATTTTATACATAAATATTAGTATTTCTTATTTTGTTGCTCAAATTTTTATCAAGATTATTAACAGTTGTATATAGAGATGTGATATTGTGCTAAATATTCAACTGAAATTCCCTAGAGCTACTGTAACGGAAAGTAAAAGTTCAGGCAAGTATAAATAAATATAAATATAGGCCTTTAAAAAAGAAATCGAATAAGAAAGAGTGGACACGAACAATCTCATTTCGTTTCGAACGACCTATAGATAATAACATTTTTATTTCTCTAATAATTTAGGAAAAATTGATTCTAATAATTACACATCTCTAATTAAATTATTCATTTTTTATTATTTAATAAACTAATAGAGATAAAAATGATATTATTGAGCCCCCTTAATTTATTTTGTTTTTAAATATAATGTTAAAACAGTAATCTCGCGACAAATATTATATAAAACCACTTAACATTTATAATTTACTTTGATTGATACAATCAGTAAATCTGTACGGATAATATTCCATAATTCGTCTCATTTTATTATCAGTCTGTTTTGAGTAGGGATGCCACAAATAGACATTCGTCCTCCGAAAATTGGACGAAAAATATGTGTATAAAACTTCAGCCAGGTGTAAAGACGCACACCAAAAATCAAGAAAATAGGCAAGTACCAAACAGTATATAACATGGCAAAGTTAATGCAATTTGATGTTTGCCTTCTTGTCTGATCACAGCATCAAATCCACATAACTAGTTAATAAATGCACCGTATTTATTTTTGTGAAACCTCAAATTTTCTACCAACAAATATTCGTAGTTTGACTTATAAAACGCAGTATTCAGCCGAATTTCAAATATTAAAATTTCTGATTTTAAAATACGTAAAATAAAATTTAACCCTAGACGCTAAGTTCATAAGAATATCAATCTCGGAAAATCTGTTAAAAGATTGCTTATTGATTTGTTTTGTTGAAATTCCGAAATGTATACTTGTGGACAAAAAAAAAGCGACACTTTGGTGTACATCAGATATATTTGTAGGTTGAGAGTGTAGGAGGTTTTAATGCCACAAAATATATCTTATATACACCAAAATGCAGAATTTGTTTGTCCACAAATATACAAAAAACAGTCGCATAATTTCAATAACCTTCATATCGTTTCTAAAATGGTAACAGACAGCATCGTTTGGTATTTTATAATATTGCCCTGTATGATTAATTAATCTAATGTTATCAATTTAGCACGTAAACACGTAATGTTATCAATTTAGCAGAACTTTTAAAGACTACCAAGTTATAGACTTCATCTCCCTTCCTCTCACTTATCCCACTTTTGTTTACAACATCAATGGTTTTAATTTTTGGTGCGGAACACTAATTTTTTTTTAAATAAAATACTCCATTGTTACTCGCTAATAATGTAGCTTTCTGTAGGTGAAAGAATTTTTAATATCGGTCCAGTAGTTTTTGAATTTATCCACAACAAACAAACAAAAATCAAATTTTTTCTCTTTATATAATTGTAGATAAGAGACTAACCTTTAATGAATAAAGCATCGCAACTATTTTATTAATTTAATTAAATTTTATAAAACTTTTTGAAGACAGTTAAAGTATTACCTATTTATACCACCAGGCATTAATATCCTTCACGTGGTTTTTTAATAGTTCATAATATCATTTTTACCCTATTAATTTTTTTACATTTTTATAAAACTTAATCATATAAATTTTTTGTAGCATTAGTCTTTAAATTATATTCATTCAATATTTCAATTAAGTATCATTTTGGAAACAATTTAAAGGCAGGATCTTTTTTTTATTATTACTGCTGTTGTTCACTTATTTTACAAACATTTACAAGTGAAAAAGAAATTTATATATGGATTTAAAGTTTTAAAATATAACAGTAATAACTCGACTCACGCAAAATACGTTGTCAGTCTTTAGGTTAACCAGAAAAGGACACTGTTTGTGTGAAAATTCAAGTATTGTTTAATGAAGTTTCATACGATATTGCGAAGACATTGACTTCGAAATAATAAATAATATTCATACAATAATCATATGTATGAAATTTTATAAAATTCGAAGTTATAAAACCGTGATAGTTGTGCTGTAATTTTCGAGTATTTACTGCTTGTTATATTCCGCGATTAATTTCGCAGGCGAACGTTAATAATTCTGTCCCACTATTATCGTAAATAACTATTATTGCTTATTACTTGGGTGTCCGTTAACTTAAAGAAAAACAAAAAAACTACTGTTCCTGATACACACGCCATGCTTTTGCTGGGGCAATCAAGGCTAGGTGATTTTCTATGCTAGTAATTCAATCTAATTCGCACAGTAAAATCATTTGTAATTTCGTGCATGGGAGGCTAAAGATATAATTGATTTCTAATTTTATATACATTCATAAACTCAGTTTCTATAATTATATAAATTTTTTTTGAATAATTTTTATAGAAAAATAAAATATTTATATTTTTAATATTATGAATCTTAAAGAATTTTTCAATGTCAATTTTCAATGCCGATTCGTTACCTCTTTCTATTAATACGGTCAGTCTCTATATTCGACTGCATTTAGGCATCCCGTGAGTAAATTTTACACAAATTATTACTTTGCCAAGATTTGATACGATATAGATCGATACGATGCGATCTTACGAAGTTCTTAAAAAAAATCCTCTAGCTCAAACGATATTTATTTTTAAAAATAAAGGCGCATTGGATGTCCTTCGAGGACAACCAATCTAACCTAACATACATAACGCATTAATGCTCATTGTAAAAATTAATATTTGTTTGTGAAACAAAGATAACTTTTTACAGTCTGCTATTCATTCGAATAAAAGATTGTTCAATACATAAAAAATTTACTGGCCGACGGTTTTCTCGTGAATAACTAATTACAACTCATTTTGTATATATTCCTTATCATTGTCAGACTGTAAAAATCGACAATCTTTTTTTCTGCCTCTAGCTGATAGTCTAACCGTTAGTTTGTCACTAGTTGAATACTGTTGCTATTCAAGTACTGCTCACGCTACTAATGTAAACTAGACTTTTAATAAAAATATAAATTTATAAGGTAGAATTAAAACCAAATATTATAATTAAGAAACTAAGTTTAATATGATCGATAGTCAAATTAATTGTTCATATAATAAATTACTTAAATTTTAAGTGAAATTATACTATTTGAGAAGCAAACTTTCAAAATGCAGTAGATATCAAAGAGTTTTAGTCTTACTTTTCATCTAATATTCCCAAGTTTTAAAACAATTCATAAATAGAATTGAAAACCCTAATCTTACAATATTCGCATATACCATATTTTAGTTTTATGTTACCCGAAAATTTTTGTTATCAAATTGCTTTCTGAATATTTGCTCTCATAGACATATATTTAAATTACTCTTGATACAGGCATGTACGGAGTGATTCATAAAACATGGAGCATGGATTCTTTGCTTGAAAATAAGCAATATAGTTTATATGAACGTAGGGTAGAAAATTTTCGATACAGGGTGATAAAGTTTCAAAATAAAATGATGATAATGATAAATGGATAATCATGCGTTTATACAATCTTTTTTGTTATTTCCATTAAACAATTTACAAAAATAATAAATTTTGTTTTGAAACTTCATCCTGTATCTCGAAAATGAAAAGTTTAGATCATATATTCATATAAACTTTTTGCTTTTTTTGTTGCAAGGAACCTATGCTTAAATTTGTAAATATATTATTGAATCTCCCTGTATATAAATCAGTATATAACTATGTGGCCCTTCTTTTATAATGCTGTGTCTATTCACACGGTAGCGATATTTGCCTGCTTTATGGAGTACATTTCTAGTATTTTCTCAAAAATTTGACTATAACGATTTACCTTTTAATGAGTTTCATTTAGTTTCTAGTAAAAGTGGTGAAAAAACTACGCTACCGTGTAATTAGACGCTTAGTTTTAACAACGTTTAATTTATTCACGCCTCAGACATTTTTTCCTAAGTACAAATCGAATAAAATTAAAAAAAAAATAATTAACATAATAATCAATTTTATAACCAGTTATAAAGTTGATAAATAATTTATTTAAAAATAAAAACTTAAAACAATTGATTTAAATAAAACATTCCTATTTAATATTTATTTTATTTTTTTGGAAAATTAAATTTTTATAATTACAATTAAAATAAATAAAATTTATTTCAAATAAGATGACACAAATTGTGGCCCATTTTAGTGAAAGTGGGACACATTTCTTTGCTAAATTATATTCAATTTGAAGTAAATTATATTTCGTTTGGATAAAGTTATCCGTTGCATTGGAACAAAAAAAAACTAAGTGAAGTATTTTTCAAGACATCAAACACGATAGATTAGGAGGTCATCGTAACAAGTTTATACATCATTTACTTGATTGAAGAAACTTTCAATATTTTGCATTCTCAATTGTAGTTTTGTATATTACTCAAATTTGAAGTAGGCTTCAAATATCGATACTCAAAATAGTAATGGAAATAAAGACTACATAAGATTCAATTATTATTTAAGTAAAACTCAGGTTCAGTATTCAGTTTTACTTACTCTTGTTGACAAGACTCTTGTAAAGTTCTTATGTTTTATCTTTTGAGGGATTAACTTTACTCTTATGGCTTGAAGATGGCAAGGAAAATTTCACAGACAGAAGTGGGCTTGAGAAGATCTACTTATACGAAAGGATAAAAGAATCACATAAAATTAGCAATAGTAAATGATATATAAATTTATGATGACCTCCTGGCCCATGAAAGTGAAATTCTATATAAATATTTGCACTATAAAAAGTTTTAAAATAATACACTCAATATTAATCAAATATTTCGATTTCAATCCTTCGATCTACTCTTCTTAGCAAAGGCTGGAAAATGAATTTTTCGTCTTCGTCGTTTTATTTCTTCATCAACAATTGATGAATCTGTTGAGCAAAAATCATCATCGTTTATTGTGAGTGGTTGATCTTTAATAATTGCTTTGTTTATACGCATATTTGGAAGCGATCGTTGTGATGGCGATGATTTGGAGTTATCTAAACAAGTTTCTGAATGGCAAGCTTGTTTAGATAAGGCAGTTGGTTCCGCTTCTAGTGTTGCTATATTTGTATCTTGAGAGTATGAACGTACCATAGGACCCGCTGGAGGGATATTATTACCACTGTTGGTCCGTCGTGGAGGTGGTTGTGGTAACTGGTATGGCATGGATTGTTGTCGAATTTTTGAGCTTTTTATATTTTCTTCGCGTATTTCTGGCGTACTCCTGTAAAAAATAAAATCCAAATCATTTATTTTTCTAAATTATGGATTAAGGTCATTAATATACTACTGCAGATAAGCGAAATAATTAATAACGATTTCTTTTAATTGTCTTTGTGAGCACATCCATAGCGCTTCGTCTCGTTCTAATTACCAAGATCAGAGACAGCTCAATGCAATATGATTATATGAGTGAGTGTATGACGTTGAAAAATCTGCTTATTGAAACTGTGATTAAACATCAGAAAAATGTAATGAAATTTATAGTCCACAATACAGCATCCTTTATCAAAAATGATTTCTAACAGACTGAAACTTTGAAAGTATTTCTTCATTATGTAGAACGTAAAAAATTTTTATTTGGAAGATTTTTTTCGATTCCAAAAACTTTTAATTGTGTCTATCTTGAATTTGATACCCGTTTTTTGTGTGTTATTCAAATATGAATAAATGTTTATTATTTAATTATAATATAATTATACTATTTTACTTTAAAAAATTTTAGGGTGTTCCAAACTTTACATATCACTTGTACGTTCCTTACTTATATATGTCTCGGTAATCAGATACCACTATATGCAGGTCATTTGACCTGCATAACGCTCGAAACACTTAGCGTAACGCTCGGAAAATTATAACATCGTCTTCTTAGAAAGCTTTTGTATTTGGATATCCAGCCTATGCAACAATAGCTTCTTCTTTTATTTATTACGCTGTGCGAGGTTCAATTTTAAATTTAATCACTAGTCAAAATGTAAATCTAGAGGAACGATTTTTATTTTAAAATAAGTCAAAAAATCAATTAAAAAGATTAAACATGTTTATGATCATAAGATTGCAAGAGAAATTTCGTTTTAATCCGAGTTGTATTGAGGTAAAAATTATCGATTTCTTAGAGGCCAATAATTGGCTATTTTTATATAAAAAATTAAATGAATACGATGGTAATTTACTTACTTAATACATTGTTTTGAAGTTTTTCCACTTTTTAAGGAAAACGGTGCACCGGATAAAAAAAGTAAAAGCCAAAAAATAAATATTTTAACAATATATGTCGTATAAGACTAGTTGCGGCATTTTATCTTGAACAGTTCAATTGTTATAAACAAATTAAATCAAACATAAACAATTTGTTTCTGATTTTTTTTCTGCTCAACAAAGTTTTATGGATATTTTATTTCGGTCGAAATGTTGTGTTTTGATCATAGAATACACAGTTTTTGCTGGTTATTATATCTCACAAATTTGTTTATAATGGATTTTTGAACTTCTTAATCCAAATGAGCACGAATATTAATAAGAACTAACAACTGCATAAGGTTTTGCTCCAAAAATTTTTATTTTTCACTACTATTTTATTTGTTGTATACTAATTACTATATTTTTTGTAAAGAGTTTGCTGCTTGACCCGTTTATGTAAATATAAAATATAAATAAATAGAATAATTATTATCTTCTTATTAGAATAAAAAAAAAAACGGTTATCAGTTTAAGATTATGGCGTAATTAAAAATTTTTTTACCAGTACTAAGTAACAAAATGTAGGTAATTTTGTTTTTTTGGAACTTCATATCTTGCTCAATGTTCATTCGAGTAGAAGAAAAACTTTTTTATTTTGCGATAGACCTATCCAACGATACCAGTTTTATTGGTGGGTGTCATTAGATGTAAAAGAGAGTAGAAGGTTTTAAGATTTATGAAATTTGATTTTTGAAACACAGGCGGGCATGGTTAAAATATAAAGATTCCTTTTTTGCCATTTTTCACCATGTAGTACACTTATTGCCGAAATACAATAGTAGCTCAACTTACACTTCATCTCCAATCAAAAACTGTACGGTGTTATTTGGAGGTCGTTGCTGACTTTCTGAATTATCATCATCGTATTTTCCATTTTCACTTCCTGATGAATCTTGTGTGTTATCACGCCAAGCTGCTACATTACCGTAATATCCTATAATAACAAGAGAAAACAATTTCTATCCTACTAAAATTTTTTTTTTCAATTTTCAAATCAAATAATTGTGCAAACCATCACCTGCAAATTCAAGTGTAAAATGGACTCTTATGATAAATATAAATGCTATAAATTTACTAAAATTTCTACTCTACTAATGTTCTACATCTAACTTACCTGTTTTATACCTAATTTTTTCAACCAAAATTCTTAAGAACGAATTTAAAGATGTGAAACTAAACTCTAATATTACACGGAGGCTCATGATAAGAATTCTACTTTCTAAAAAGTATTTTCCAAGTTTATTTTTAACTGAATTTCTGGCTGATTGAAAATTTAAGCATAATTCGTGAACAGCTTATCCCAAAGTGTTGGTTGCCAAAGTAATTAAAATTTTTGAGGAATTTTTGGATTGATATTATGAGATTAATAAAAAAATTACAGAATGCTTCGGATTTGACACTGAAGATCTCGTTTTAATTAACATTAACAGTTGTATTTCTTTTGCTACATTTTCTAAAAAATATGCAATGGTATTCTGGCAGCAAATATAGAAAAATTAAAAAATAATAATGAAATATGCAACTAAGTATGAATGAATGGTCAAAGATCACAGGCAAACAGAATGAGATTGTGCCGAGAGAGATGATGGTCTGGATTCTATGCTTTGCATTCTCGTGACCAAATAGAATTCGATCTACTGCAGCGGATCAATGGTTCAATCTATGGTAGAAGTACGTAGAGGCTGCCTGTGTGGCAAATTACTTACTGGTTATCTTATATACAGCGGTTGGGCATTTTAATATATGTATCTGAAAATCTCGCCAGAGGCGCAACCTGTTTGATGGGGGCATCATGTTCTGACATCAGGTTTGACCTAGTTCTTCGGGTTTTTTTAATAGCAATTTAAATTCTAAACGGTAAGAGGATATAATAACATTTTAAAATAAAAAGTTGATTCTTAAAAAAAGTAACATTTTTCATCTAAATCGTTTTTTCAAAAATCTTCAGCTTTCGAAGGAAATGCAACTTAAAAATACATCATCATTGCATTTAATCGAAAGAAATACGCTAACTACGGAAAAGTGCTTTAGTCAAAAGTTGTCAAAGGCAATAAAAGACATTCGCCTATGTCCATGACTTTGATTTACAATTATCGATAAACTTTAACCGTTTTTTCTTTCGATTAAATACAATAATGACATTTTTAAGTCACATTTCCTCCGAAAGTTAACGTTTTTCGAATAAATGGTTTTAAAACAAATTGTTAGTTTTTTTTGTGAGGATCAACTTCCTAATTTAAAGTGTTATTCTACCTCTTACCGTTTAGAACCTAAATTCATTATTAAAGCAATCCGAAGAACTAGGTCCAATCTGATGTCAAAACATGATGTCACGCATCAAACTCTACAATTTTTGTTGAGGTCATTTTTTAATTAATAGGTGGCACTTTTGGCGAGATATTCAGATGCATAAATTAAAATGGCCCATCCTGTATAAGTGAAAATATACATTTTAAATTTGCTCTCAATTCTAGGAAAAGATTTTAAGATATTGTTTAGATTCAGATATTTATGAATGCTCCATAATTGAATTTTACAAGTAGATTTTTAACTTGAATTCTGTATAGTAATTGTATATCTAAGCCTGATAAGGAAGAGGCAAATGGTGCACATGGCACAAGAGGGAATATGAAGTAACGCTTCCCAGCTATCATTATAAACGAAAACGACAATTTGTATTATTTTACCATTCATGATGATTTGTCTCGTCAGTTAATTAGAACGATGATTGGATTCTGAATACTTATGAGAAATTCTACTCAATAACTCATTTTAAGTTTTCTTGAAATGACATTTTATGGCATGGAGGAAGTGATGTTTCAAAACTACATATCCTATAATCTTGTTTCAGAAGTTCATTCAAGGCATATGCGGATATTTTACATATCAGATAATTATATTGTAAATCATTTGTTTAAAATATCAAAACCGTAAAAATAAAATTTGAGCTGTGTTAAATGTTTTGACTATAAAGGTAGAGGGACAAAATTACTCTTTTTATTTCCAAACTATATATTAATTTTAATCAAAACGAGATAAAGAGATTTTAAACTGCCCATTTGAAATGGAAATTTCTCAAGAAGAAACCAAAATTCCGATAATACAAACTGCGTGTTTAAATTATCTTAAAGCTTTGGGATACGCCGAACTCAACATATGTTTAGGATAATCAATTAATCCTAATAAATGTATCTTAACAATAAATCTGGATATAATGTTTTTGAACGGTTATCTACAGAGGGTGATCGGAACAAATGATCAATAATCTAGAGGGTGTCACATGTTACACCGAAACAATAATTTTGCTATAGAGCTACAGGCGTTAGAAACTTACTACAGGCATATCAAGTCGAATTTGTACTGTATCTGACGGATTTTCCTTGCTGAAGTTGTTGATATTTTTGATTAAAATATTTTTAAAGAAATTGCGAGCCAAGACCTGTTGAAGAAATAGCAATAATAGCTCTAAATATAACAAGCCGTTTGAGAAAGACCAAAATGTTTAAACACTTAAAGAAATTTTGCATATCTTGTCACATCCATTTTTCTAAGAATTGTTGACATTTTTATAAGAAACTTTTTAGCTATTTAAAGTTTTGCTCTATCTCTAACGGTTTGCTATATTTAGAGCTAGTTTTACTATTCAACAGTTTTTGGCAGTATTATGTCTCACAATCTGTTTAAGAGAAAAACTTTAATTAGCAAAAATGTTTCTCATAAAAATGCCAACAATCTGTATTGGAAACAATTTTTCGAAAACCCCAATGGATGTGTCTGCGATACGTATGCACAATTACTGTAGCTCCGAAGGGGGTTGTTTCCGAGCACAATTCTTATATCAAAAATTTTGTTTTAGTGCATCTTATCAGCCTCTAGATTAATAACCAATTGCTCTGATACACCTGATATATGAGCTGATATAAATTATAAAGAGTTTTTAATAGAAAAATTGCATTAGTAAAAATAACACGGGGGAAAATGATTGTCATTTCTCATGCTATAACATTTTTCCAAAATTAGGATGAAAAATAATGAACATGACAAAAATATTTCATTCTACAATTTTTAATTATTAAAAAAAAAAAAACAAAACAAAAAATTTGCACAAAATTGTTATAAAATTAGAAAAAAATCAAACAAATAAATTTTACAAAACATATTCTTATAGATTTCGATTTCTATAAAATTTATCTTAAAGAAAAAAAAAAAAGAGACAGTTATTGATTGACTAGCTATTTTAATTCTATAAAAATAAAATTACTGTATAAATTTAATTCAAATGATAAAATTATTTTACTTATTTGTAAACCAGCGAAATTAAACATTGATTTTAGAAAAATTAAAGAAAAACGGACTTTAGTATGGCCGTTGATTAAAAAAAAAAAAGTTTAAATATCTTGTTTGTAATTAACTATAAGCGGGAGGGGGAAGTTATTAACCAACTTCGAACCAAAAGAAAGGGTTGTCGATCCGTGGGAATTTAAAAATATAGAATTTTCCTCTAAACCACGAGATAAATTTTGTATTCCGAATTCTTATTTAAATGTTTGGCTTGATATTTTCGGAGACAAAGGGGAAAAGCGGTATGGTTCTTTTTCATTTGATACGATTATTTGTGCTCCATAGTGTAACTTTCAGGCATAAAACGTAACGATCAGTGATATTTAGAGCGTGAAAAATGGTAAATTTTACAAATGCATTTGTTAATGCTATTTCATTTTATATAATAAAATAAGTTTTATTACCATCGTCAATCAGGTTTTATTATATAAGGATTTTCGTATAGTTGAAATAATTAACTCATTTGCTAAAAATTATAACACTCGTAAAATTTTGCAAAAAATTTATTAGGATTAAAGGTAATAGTAAAACATCATTGTGAAAGAAAATTTGCCTTCTTTGTTTTTAATATTTTAATCTCGGTATTGAGTTAAAAAGGGCCTAGTATATGCCAGTTTATGCAAAGAGCGCGAAGACTTTCAATTTTAAGCAAATAGTGGGAAGATAAAATTTAAAATCTATAAAAAATCGATTTTTGCTTGAATTTTTCTACCCATTGATTTTTTAACTGTCTAATTTTACCGGACTATATATTAAAAAGGCCAAAAACACACCGGATGTGACTTGATGTGTAGGAACTAAATGCCTGGAAACTTGTTAAAGTAATTAGTAGAGTAAACTAAGAACTTTGCGAGGTAAACTAAATGATTAACAACATTTGTTCGAAACATTTTTTCGTAAACCTCATAATTTTAGTTTATTTATAAGAATAATAGCATTACAAAATATAAAGAATGTGTACGCACTACGCAGCCATATGGTTTCAAATGTAGAGTTATTATTTATTTTAACTATCTCTTAACTATCTTCATAAAGAGCTTCGTGTGTGTATCAGTTCGTACCTTGGAAATTGGCTTTGAAATATAAGTGTGAGTATGTGTTCCAACAAACAAACTTTGGCGCACTACGGCTGCTTACACGCAGTATACATTTTTGGATCAATGGCCTATCTCAATTATTCATCTATATTTATTTACTATATTAGTGGCATATTTATAAAAAATACCTGTATAAATTTTTTATTTGTAGTAATTTTTTGAAGTTTTGTACTTTTTTTCCAATTATTATTAGAAAAGGAAATTTAATAGTTATTTGTATCGAAACAAGCTACTTTACTAAGGGGAGTGCACTAAGTGTATTTAAGTGTATTTAGGTAAGCCAAATTATCATAAATTCAAACTTTTTCGAATTTTAAACAGCATAATAATCATTTATCCAAGTGTAGAAAAATAGAATCTTTGTGAATATTTTTAAAGCTTGAATTTTGATAAAAAGTTTACACCGATGACACCGGTTGTATCTAAATCACAAAGATATATCTAATAACACTATCACATACTTACAAACGCTATTTTCAAAACTTTTTTGAATTTTATAAGAATTCTATTAGCTTTGTTTCTTAAATGTTTATAAATTTTGTTTAAAACATTTCCCTAAAGTTCAAGTTGTGTGAATAATTACAAAAAAAACAAAAAAAAAAACAGTTTTACTTCATTGCAACCGTCGCCTTGCCTCAGAAAAATTTTACGTGCAGGAAAAACTTGTTATTAAAGTAAATGAAAAATAACTATTGCATTTACTTTACAAGTTTTCATCATAACATATTTTAAATTTCTAATACTAAAATAAAATCGAAAATTTCTTCAGTTTAAAAAAAACTGAGGAATGTTTGAAGTCTACAAAAAATAATAAAATTATAGCAAGCGCTGTGAATATTAATAGTTTCACTGGAATGATAGTAAGATTGTAATAAATATTTTGTTTTTGTCCACAGATCTTATAGATCAAATCATCGAGATTCAAAGTGTCATGTTTCACTACTTCATAGAAAAAAATTTAGTATCGTGCCCAAGACCAAAAATGTTATGAAAAAAACAAGTGTTATATTGAAATGAATGCACATTAAGTATTTCTAAATAAAAAAAATATTGCGATTTTTTAACAAGAACTTGAATTCAATCAAAATTTAAGTCATCATCAAGCGAAGCCTTACCTGTAGCTCCACCCCCACCACATAACGATCCTGTATCATCGTCTAGATCATCTTGACTGTTACTAAGGCGGCCTAAAAAAATAATAATAATTTAAAATAGTGTCACACTTTTGGAAAGAAAAAATTAAAGCTTTTTTATTACCTCTATAAACATTATTTCGATTTCCAGGCCCATACTTGTTATATAACATATTTTCTAAATTGGTAAGTCCGCTATTGTTAATAATACTAAAACCGCATAGAAGTTCAATTTGTTTCCATCGATGAACACGTTCTTGTAATTCTTGAGTAACTTCATTTAATGAGGTACGTGCTTCAACTATACTTCGATCAACATCATCAATACTTTTTCCATGTGTAGAAACAAATGCTCCAACTAAACTTGTACGTTTCTTCCGTAATTTTTCACACTACATATTAAAAAAACACATTTAAAATTAGTTAAGTTTTCGAAAGTGGCACTACACAGTTTGAAGGTTCAAAATATTATTTAATTTAACTGCTGCTAATACCTTGTAAGTTAAGTTAAAAAACATGTTTAAAAAAACGGTTCAATTTAAAAGACTTTCAACACCCAAAATTATCTAAAAGTTAATACGAGTATGCTGAATAAAGATCACTTTAAATTAGAAAGTCGTTCTTAGTTAAAAGGTAAACATTTTTTATCTTATGTAAGTAAAATAGATCCAGTAGAAAATGATTAAAAAAAGAGAGAGAGAATTTTCGTTTCAATTCTGTCGAATCTATTCATAATACTGTATAATTATGGAAAATACTGTATACTCATTATGTTAAATCATTGACACAAACCTATCTTTTTCTACAGCAATTTTACTATCGGGTTAACAAACCTACATGAACAAACTTACCGCTTCTCTAGCTTGTTGTAATTGCTTTTCCGCAGCCATTTTCTTTTTAATGTACTGTTTATTTTCTAATTCATGTGTTAATTGTAGCCAATGTTGTAATCCAATTGGAGCAGACCAACATCGATCTTCTAATTCACCTTCAGCTCTTTGTAATTCACCTCGTAGCATCTGTCATAGACAACATACAAATATATTTTGACATACAATGTAAATGAAAAGTTTGTTACCTCAATTTCAGCTTTTAATTGTGATACTTCTAAATCTGAATATGAAGTATGTAAATTTGTATTATCACCACCAGCTTCTTGTAATCGTTTCTCTAAATTTTGTTTTTCCGTTGTAACACTCTCTTGTTCCAAACGTGCACGTTCTAATTCTTTTTGTAAATTTTCTAAATCTATTTCAGCTTTATGTAAACTCTCCATGTCACGCATCATTCTATTTAAATGTTTACGTGAATTTGTATGTTGTTTATATGTATAGTAACATCCAGTTAATGCACCAATTAATAATGACACTAAAATCCAATCTTTCCAATGATGTGAACTATCTAAATAATCATAAATCACGTTTTAGTTATCAAAATATACTTAAACAAATTAAACCTGAGAATACTATTCAAATAATTTTAATTTGCTCGTTTTCTTCAAAATTTCACACAGGTCTAAATAAATCAATTTACCGTATTTAGAACCGTCTTAAGTCGTAAAGATCTTCAAACTTATTGTTAATCCATAAATTTAATGTTTATTATTTTCATACAAAGTAACATTTCTTATGAGTTTTAATATGATAAAATCAAATCTTATTTCAGAATTGCAGCATTATTATTTTCAAAATATTGAATGGAATTTCGCTGATTTTCAGCACTTACAGGGGGGAGGGTTTTGGAATGTCCTTTTTGAGTTTATACTAGTTTCCAAACATCACATTTAAAAAATTTAAACCTTTAAAAATCATGTTAATATATACTAATTTTGGAGGCTTTCCAAAAAATTGTTCTAAGATAAAAATGTCAGCAAATCATATCGAAAAAAAATGTCTTAACTTAAAATTTGTCGCATCTAGCCATTTTTGGAATCGCTCCAATAAAAAACTGACCAGATTTTTGTCTGCCAAATAGATTTTCTTAGTCTTGGTATCTCAGACAACAAGTAAAAATGGTTTTCACCGGACACTTTACATGCCCCAAAGACACATTTTAGGTTTTTTAGCCATAACTTAAAAAGGATGTCCAGGATAGAAAAGAGTTTTCACCCGACACTTTACATGGTCAAACAACCAAGCAATCAAGCGATTACAACTTTAAAAATTAACTACCGACGATTTAATTATGGATACAAGCCTCTCCAGAGAGCTTTTAAGTAATAATTTTACCACTGCCCTGACTTGGACCCCACATATCCGTTTTTTGTTAAAACATCTCCGTACCTTTTAGGAAATTTTGTATTTTTATCCAAGGTTACTGTTGGGTTTATTTTCGCACCAATGCGGTAACCACAAATTTCAGGGTAGTTTTATAAAAAACCAGTAAAACGGTTAGGTTGAATAAGTTAAATTGCAACACAAAATATCGCACCTATTCTCTTTGGGAGTATTTCGAGGAAGAATTTGCAAAAGGAATGTGTAAAACACTTTCAAAAAATTAAAACAGACATGAATCTAATACTAAAAACAAATTACGGTCGCAGCTTATTTTTATTAACTGGCGTGTGTTAAATTTGATTTTAATTTAGCCTTTAAGTTTTATCACGAACTGGCCAAATAAAAGTGTTCAAATATTTTAAATAGTATTCTAGGTTTCGCCAAATATTACATTTATAACAATAAATTTTACCTTAAAATTTGTTGGCGTATGTCTAGAAAGTTACAAAAATGAATTTAAATATATTCAAACAAACGATAAAACATTTACAGAACCGCTTTTAAAAAATAAACAACATATAATTTAAATAAAATGAAAGTACATCGGATATACCTTGAAGACTCTTGGTGAAAATGTAAACAGTAATTTTTTGTATCACTTTTATGAAAATTACCTCTTTAATATTTAATGAATATTACTTTTAAATTAAGCGAAATACAAATAAATATTAAAGAAACTCTTATAAAATGATCCAAAAATTACATTCCTTTAATTTTCATTGTTTTTTTAAGGCTATATTTCACCGAATAATTAAAAAAATTTAACAATGCGAATAATGCTGTATCGTAACAAAAGCTTTTCATTCTAGGCAGTTTATAATGGTCATGATTTTTATTTCAAGAACAAAGCATTTTCTTCTACAGCTACTAAAGTTCAAAACAAATTTTGCTATCATTTAAAGCCGAATTTAACGTTAAAAAATTTGTTTGGAACAACATTTTTTTTATATATAAATGTAAATTCAGTTTTGTTTGAAAATAATTTTAAAAACGAATCACTGACGATATTCTGATAAAATTAAATTATCATGTCGTTACTGTAATAATTTCGTTAACAATTTTATACACACACTATATGATAAGTCGGTATCTTGTTCAATAAAGGGTCATTGTCTATCGTAAAACGCCATATCAATCAATTTTTGAGAATAGTGAGATTATTCAATTTTCAGGAAATAACGATTTCCATTGCTATTTGGTCAAAATTTAATCTGATCGTAACTTAAATCGAAAAAAAGAAGCAAAACGGGAAAGTTTCAAGTGTATTTAATTTTATTAATTTATTTCAAAATGAGAGAAATAAATTGTTTTGTAGATTTGTTTTCGAAACTCTTTAGTAATAAATTCTACAATTTTTGAGAAAAATCAGTCTTTCCGATTCAAAATCGGAAAACTAAAGTAAGGTCAAATTTTTCGGCATGATCCAGTCGTCTGCTGAGGTCGAAAACTTGAATTTAACAATGCCCCTACATTGCAAACAACATACCTGATAAAACAAAAATACCTGATTTGATGCAACGTTCAATGTTTAATTTGATTGGCCTACTATACCAGAATTAATGTTCAAAGAAATTATAGCAATTTAGATAGCTATGGCGTTCGTTTAAGTCGTATCCAAAAACCATTTTGTGATGAGATACCGACCAATGAAAATGTTTATAAAAAAAAAAAACATCCTACATTAAAGAGGATTAAAGAACAAAAATCTTGAATCAGAAACGAAGAGATATATAAATTGATAAAATTAAAAAAATTATTTGAAGAGGTGTAATTATTTATTATTTTACACCAAAAAAAAAAATTTTGGATAAGGCCCATTTTTTTCGTCCTTAATAAACTTCACAAAATATAATAATAACGATAAACATCAGTGATCCATTTTACATACGCAACTACTTCTTTCATTCGTTTGTATTATTTAAGCGAACTTATACCATGCATAATTTGTGGTTAGTAAATTTTGATTAGAAACAATAATTATTGACAATAGTGGAATACTTTTATTCAAGTTAAGAGTTTGAAATTTTTCAAACCGTTAAAGATAGTACAAGCCCGAATTTAAGAGCTTTGTATGTTTTTAAAATTAATATTAAAATCATAATTGCTCGTTTTAGGTTAAATTACTTTACTTAACATTAGCAGCCTACAAATAAATCATATTTTAATAAAAATAATAATTGGATTAAATCAAATAATTAATAATTACGACTTGAATGGTAATTTTGTAGATATTTCCATGAATGAGAGAATTTGGAAACATTAGTAATTGAAAAAATTTATAATGGAAAACTTTCATAGTAAGGCTTTATTATAATATAGACCGAGTAAAAAACTTTCAGCAATTTAGAACTGTGTGAGCTGTGGTAGCCTCCGTTTAGTATACCCTACCGTTGGATATGACCTTAGGTTCTTCCAAAATATCTTGAAATTGAAATTATTTGCGGTTGAAAGTCGAAAAAGTTTTTAAAAATTGACCCTTATAGAATATATACCCATACCTCTAATTTATTCGAAAATAATAGCACTTACTGATTGTGATTTTATCGGCTCGATAAAACTGAGAAAAACAGAATTGACGCAAAGAAAATACGGTTTTAATAATACACAAACGAAAAGAAACACGAAGTATTTTCGTTGTATTTGTACAAACAAAATATATTCTTCAATTTTGCATATCTTTCGTGATCGAAAATCAATTATTAATTTGCGACTTAGCCAATTAAATTTAATCTTTGAGTGCACAAGATGATAGAATATGTTAATCACCGATAAAACTACAGTTATTATCAATATCTTCAAAAAGTAACAGGCAAGTTTTAATTATTAATAGAAGAATATTAAGTAACGATGAAAAATTAAGGAATCTAATAAAATGTGATTACATGAAGCTAATTCATCGTGCCCAGCGTGAATTTTAACAACCTATTATTTAAGTTTTTGCTCTTGAATTAAAATTTTAAGTTATAATATCGAATTAGCGTTAAATTTATATTAGATTGTGTAATTTTCAAATTTTTTTATAAATGATCTTTACAGCTTCAATAAGGAACATTTTTTGGTAAGTTTCTATTCTGTATGATTTTACACATTTGCCAATCATTTCGGAAACGTAATACTGATTTTAAAACTAAAAATCTGTTTGTGTAGTAGCCCTATTCATTTAATGATTTTTTTTCGTAGTTTTAACCACCGACACAAAAAGAGTGGTGCTGTCTGTCTGTGGCACAGTAGCTTCTTAACGGATGAGCCGATTTAAATTTTTTTGAAAAATAATTTAATGGAGAATGTTCTTGGCTATGTTTCAAGAAAATCGGATCAGTTTGGAGAGAGCTACAAAGAAAAATTTGTCGGAGGTTTTTTAAATTTGAATATTTCGGTTGTTTAATTACTGTCCTTAAAATAAGCGTGATTGGTCATCCATTGAGAGTTAGGTTGAGTATACACGTTACGGTATACCGGGGAGGTTTACGAGTACAGGTAGACCGGAGTGTGTGTACCTATGTAGGCGACCGGAGAAGAATCGGAATTTGATTCTTTCTACCTGCGCATGTGAGTAGACTTAACCGTGTGTGTGTCCGTGCCGCAAACTTGTACAGGTATAAGGTTAGTTGTGTCTAGTTCCTTGAGCAGAAACCACGTCGTTTTTGTTTAGTCGTTTTTTGTTTTTTACCGACTGATTAGAAATCTTCCGGTTTACCGTAGCGTGTGTGTGCTCTAGCCGGTATACCTTACTGCTATACATTTAACTACACAAGTATATCGTAACGTACGCCCGGCCTTAATCTCAAATTTCATGTAAAACCTTCTAAAAAGATAGAAATGCTTCATAATTCATTGGTTTTTTCAATATTAGTGATTCCTGGTGCTTCATGAATTCGTTTCCTGACCCAGGTGGTAAATAAATAATACTTTTTTTCTATATAAAAACGTTTGCATGAGTTAACTTTGAAAAATTATGAATCATGAACAATAAAAAAAAGGGACAAATACAATCAGATTCATTATATTTAGAGCTATCTAAAATAGTTTTATTCCGGAAATTAAAATTTGTTATTTTGTTGTATCCGTTTTGAATCGAATGAGTTCATAAAATAAAATTTTTTAAAAGAGTTAAAAACTATATCAGAAAGAAGCTATAAAAAGTATTAAAAAAATTCGAAAAAATGCTTGCCTTCGTGTGCGGTGTCGAAGTAACAACCTATTATATGAAAATTATTAATTTCTCAGTTACGTATTATAAAATTATATAAAATTCTGTAGCGTACTATTAAAATGGGATATCTTACAAATTGTTTTATGTGTAGACTGCCTTAAAATTTACAATTTCATGCAGAACTTGTATATTTCACTAATGGCGAATCTTTTCTAGCATTAGTTGAACAATTAAATATTTTGTTGTCACAATTCAAATAATTTGTCTTTAAAATAAAAAACATACCAATTGAAATGTATATGTGTACAAATCATCTTACATCGTCACACATGCTTGGAGGGGTTCGCCATAGTGCCCTTGTTAATTTAATTAGTCTTAATTATAATTAAATACAATTCCTATAAACCAAATTGATTTCTTTATGTCAAATTTAAAGAAAATTAAATTAAAATACTTAAGAATAAATTTTTGTATGAAGCGGTTCATAATTATAAATAATACTTTTGGAAATAATTCTTAAAACATATATTTACCTTTTGGTGGTCCAAAAAGTACAACATCCATTGCCTTTAATGAAATTTTTTGTTTGTGTATTGGATCTTTAATGCCTAATACATTACTTAAATAATGCATATTATGTACTGCAAGTCTAAAAAAAAAATGAAAATAAATTAATCAAAAATTATTATTAATACCGGATGTCACAAAAATCATTTTAAAATCAACAGGTAATTTTTACATTTCACATTTATAGAAATTTTTATTTGATTTATCTCATTTGAAATTCTTTCGGAACAACAAAATAAAGAAATGCATTATGGACACAAATATAATATTTGGAAAGTAGAAGATTGAGACTTTTGTTTTAGAGAAATTGTTTTTCAAATGAATATATAATGTTGCCATTATTCCGACCCAAAATTTCTTCAGGCCATAAAAGAACATCGATTTGCTATCAGATCTTTTTTTTTTTTGTTATTATTCACTAGACGGGTATTTAAAAATTTTTTAAATCTTATGAGCTGAAAATCTTGCATCAATATTTACAGAGCATAATCGTCTCAAGACTTCAAGAGCGGCTATAACAAGCTGAAATAATGATACGCATTATGTTAACATTTTTGTTAAAAATACAATTTTTAAGCTGAAAACACCTTAACACATCCAAAAATTGACGCCAGATTTTATTTTATTTGTCGACAATATATTCTTTTTTGTCATCCATATATTCTAACAAATATATTTTATATAAAAATGTGACGAATATTTTATGGTGTTAAAACAAGCCATTTCCTGACTTTTGCAGCCTTTGCGAAAGCAATGATTATTTCCTTTGAAGGTATATTGAGGAAGGTTTGAATATATGATCTTCTGTTAAACTAGAGGTCGTTCAAACCAAAGTGGCACCGAACAAAAGAGGTGTAGATATGAGTGCACATACCTATACATCATATAGGTATGTGCACTCTCTCTTGCACGGTGCCACTTTGATTTGTACGAGCCCTATTACGTATTGATTAAATTTGTATGAATTAAAATATAGAAATATTCTTGAAGAGAGGCCACCGTGATTCAGATATTTTACTGTTGTAAGATGTCTTTAAAACAAAATGATTATACTGAACATAGAAGTCTAAATATGGTCAATATTTATTTATTGAAAGTGCCATGGAGAATACACAAGGAGATAGAATTTCATGTAACGAAATGGATGCCACAATTCAGTAGTGTTCCTTTTGCACAGAATAGTGATTTTAAAAATATGAGGCATTAATGTAGTATTTCGCTCGTAAGTGTTCGTATTTATTTCGTGCAAAAGGAACAATGGTACAAATCAGTTATGTCATTTTGTTGACAAATTTTGTAAATTATCACGCTTAAGTTCGGTCTCCTTGTGCATTTTCCATGAAAGAGACAATTCACGACTCCAAGAACTAGATAGCACTGTAATGGCGGTTGAAGAGGTTGATTGAAAAGGGTATAAATATCTGTCTACATGGTATAAAAAAATAAAAATTCATAGAAAATACATCTTTTTTATGTCATTCAGAACTTTAGTTCGTAAGTCAATTCAGGATTTATGGTTTCTTGGAGCCACAAAGTTATAAGCTGCAAATATACGAATTTTCAGCTATTTATATACTAATATTTTTAAAATTACACGTCCGTATACTTTTTTAATAGTTTTTCTATATTCTAAGAATTTTGAAAATCTAAAATGCAACATTTTTTGTTTGCAGAATCTAGCGATAGGATGTTAAAATTATTTATAGATCTCAAATATTCAATTTTTAATAATTAATTTAACAAAATCTATTTGTCAGATGTATTTCACTAATAATAAATTTAATGTATCGATTATTGATTAACAACATAGTACAAATTTAGACTTTTATCCGCTCATTGATATATTATTTAAAAATAATGAACTGTAAAGCGATTTTAATTAAGTGTTGTGATATTATTTCTCCAAAATAAAAGTCCCAAACTGTTAGTTACCAAATCTGAAACAAGAAAATAAAATTACTTTGGGATAAGTAATTTATTGAAATTACCTAATGACTTTTGAGACGCACTGTAATTTAAAAGGTAAAAAAATATATTTTTTTAAATCAGATAAAATACCTAATAGATAATTATTATCAGATACAAGTAGCAGATTATAATTTGTTATTTTTGAATTGATATTTATTTTTAAATAATTTCATAAATAAATTTTAAGGAGTCATCGATTGGCGCCTATCAGTTTCTTATCATTAAAACTTTTAAATATTTTGTGAAAAATAAAATGGTATAAACATATTACCAATGTGTTATGATTTCTAAATTAAAATAGTTAAAGTTGTTGAACAACATGCTTGTGACTTATTGATGCTCAAATAATTGTGTAATAGTCTTAAAGGTTATTTATAATATTCAATGTAAACTGGTTTTGCACACTATACTTAATAATGTTTATATTAAAACGGAAATTTGTATAATTATGCATTTTTATATTTTGTGACAAATTTAAAAAAAATTGTAAATAGTGCATAATGATTTGTGACTTGAAATTATGTGATTATCGAACATACAATGAAAATGTATTATTGTATAAATGGAATTCAAAAATCAAAAATTAACATTTAAAAAATTCTCATTAGGAATTACTAGATCGACCACCCGTGGCTTAGAACAGGCTAAAGAAATAATATACAGGATGAAACTTTTTATTTATAGGCAATTTTATTACAGATATGATTAACAAAATTACATACTGAACAAAAATAAATCTTAATATTATTATTTCTCCAGTCAGTTTTTATGAAATAAACTGTCTATTATTGCCAAAATTGCGGTTATTCGGCTCCTAAAAATTAAGATCCACTCAGAAAATGGCCCAAGCTCAACTTAAAAAAAATGTTAATTTTTCTTACAAAATATGAACTATTTTTTTGAAGCAATGAATAATTTTGTTTACGACTTAGGAGCAATAAAATTTTGAGTAATTAAAGGATAACTACTAGAGAAAATACACTTAAAAAAATGAGCGATATTCTGGGGTATTTTTCTCAATCGAAGATCGCAGCGCTAATACGAATTCGAGAATAATGAGTTTAGCTGATAACTTGAAATGTTCATAACATTGAAGATGAACGAGCTTTTAATACAATGGGTATTATGTTGTAAGTTTACTAAATTTTTGAAGCGATTAAATATATATCAACATCAGGGTTGCCATAAAAATCAAGTACTCAAAGAGGCCTAATGTAGTACTCAAAGCCCTTCAATATTTTCAATCAATAATATTATATGATAACGGCGCGCAAATCATTGTAGCAGAACCATTTTTTGAAGTAGGTCTAGCATATAAAAAGTAGCCTTATTCGGGAAAATAGCACAATCTGGCAACCCTGGTCAAAATTTAAAATTAAACATCATTCTAAATTTTATCAATTTCAAATAACTTTAATTTTAGATTTTAAGCTAAACGAACCTTTTCTCCTTTTTTCTCAAAAAAGAAAAAACAATTTTATTTATAAAACCTTGTGAAATAATTTTTGGCTGTCATGTAAATTGAAGCCATAATCACGACTTCAGCTTTAACTATTTATAGCTCATACAATTTTTTTCATAAATATATTTTAATTCTTTTAATGAATCTTAACAACTTTTCGAGCTGTTTGCATATCTATGTCGGGGATATCAGTGCAAATAATAATTTTAAGTTTTAACAGGGTGTCCACTATTAATGCTAAAAGAATTCCTCGATTTTTTCCTGAATACTTTATCAAATTTCTTCGACCATCTATCTACATTCATTTTAATAAACGATTATCTCAGAAATAAGACTATTTTTCTAAATAACCGTAGTAGAATCATTATTTTAATCCATTTTTTTCTAGGGGATCTGCAACTAACAACATGTTCAAGTGTCTCATAAACTAACGTCTGGCATTGATACAAGATTTTTAGATGTTGTAAAATATTTGGATTGGCTCTAATTGAAAATTACCATCCTGGATACTAGGCGAAAAATAATAAGCTCATGTTTGTAATTGATAAGAGATAGAGGAAAATTTATATTAAAACGCTATTCTTTATAAAATAATGAACAATTTTTTTCCATAATATTTTTTATTTTTTCTTAGATTTAACTTAAGTAATAAAGTCTTCTATTGCCAAATTTATTAAGTCTACGGAAAAATGTTTCGTTATTTTATAAAAGAATGACGATTAATCTTTTAACAATTACGAACATTAGCAAATTTTTAGCTCCTTGTGCTAAATAGCCAAGATGGGAATTTGAAATGAGTACTAATCATATTTTACAATAACTAAATGGTAGTATCAATGACAGGAGTTAGTTTATAAGATTATTGAAAGTGTTAGTTGCCTATAAATGATTTTTCCTCTAATTGAGATACATCGTAAAGCCTTCAGGTAAGTCCAATACGTAAAAAATCCACGATAGAGATTTTATTGTTAAATGAAGACGATTATTTAAATATAACATCAAAGTTCCAATCTGGGTTCATAATGTAATAGATAATAAGAGCTGTTGAGAGATTTTCTCAAACAATTTTATATCGATTGAAATTATTCAAAAAACTCTTTAGGTATATATGAATTCCAAACAGGCCACCTACCGTTGTGTTGGTTATAAAATCAATTTTTTAAGGTTCAAAATTATTTAGACCGTCCATAGCGCTTCCCCATAGTTCTTGAACATATCACTGGATTTAAACATCTCTCTATAATTATTTAACCCTTTCCTAAAATTACTATTTTGAGCAAATTCTTCTCGGATCTGTATAATAATGTAAAGTTATGTTAAAAATATTTCAGCTTGATATCTTTTTTCGTTTTGGAGTAATAGTTATCGTGTCCACAGACAGACAGGCGGAAAGACAACCGAAAATGGATTAATTAGGTGATTTTATGAACACCTATACCAAAATTTTGTTCGTAGTATCAATATTTTTAAGTGTTACAAACTTGAAACAAAACTTAGTATACCTTGATATATTTTATATATACATGGTATGAAAACTAGTTGGCTCTATATTAATTTCACTTGGAGAACCTCTGGAACACAAAGCGATATTAGTACTACACGACTAACAATTTCATGATCATCTATTAAATAAATATAATTATTTAATTAACTTAATTTTTTGTATAAATTTTAAACGTTAAAAAATTGATGTTAAAACCGATTTAGCGCTACCAAGTTGTCTATTTGCAATTCGCATATATTAAAAGGGTACTTGTGCACAATTTCAATCGATATAAAATTGTTTGGACAAATTGTTCAACAGTTCTTATTCTATAAGTTAGTACTACTTTCAAACAAACAAAAAAACTCAGTATTAAATGATAAAGTGAGAAAAAAAACTTGTGTAGAGCAAAAAGTATCAAACATTTTTTTTCCACAATTATTGTAATAAAATCTTATGCATCTCTGATTGTTTAAGAGACCCTTCGATTTCACTTACTTTCCCTGACCACCTTGAATTCCCCTGATATTTCCCTGACTATCCCTGAATTTCTGGAAAGTGAACACCCTGTATAATGAATAAATAATTTTTAAAATTATTTGCACTAAACGCGTGTATACGATTTTGTTTTATAGAAACATTTAAAGCTTCGTATATAATTAATCACATTGGCGAACGACAGAAAGAATATTAATCACGTTTCATGTTCGATCTTTGAGCTGATTGTCAATGATGTATTTAAAATCTAAATTTTGTAATTTTATAGTTATGGTACGAGATCTGGCAGCGTTTTCGAAAGTAAATTTTAAGACGGTTGAATTTTGGATATTTCTTTTTTTATTAAAATTAGATAGAGGTGAAGTACATCTTGCACCTGAGAACAATTGCGTAAACTAACGCAGCCAATGTAAACATGATATATACAGGGTGGACCATTTCAATCTATTATCGCTAATAGCTCATCTTGTAGTAAAAAAAAATGAATAGTTGCAGAGTTTGATGGAGGGCATCACGTTCTGACATTAGATTGGACCAAGTTCTCCGGTTTGCTTTAATAGTCAATTTAGATCCTAAAAGGTAAGAGATAGAATAACACTTTAAATTAGAAAGTTGACTCTCACAAACAAGTTTAAAATATTTTTTTTTGAAAATCATTAGCTTTCGGAGGAAATGCGACTTAAAAAATATGTCTTTATTGTATTTAATTGAAAGAAAACAATTTTACTAAACAACGTCGTTCAACTAGCGTCCCGAATGTTATTCAGCCATAGCTGCTGCCTACGCTATTCAAACAGTAGGGTGATCATTTGACAAAAAAAGATAAAATATCTAACATTAGAAATTGTTTATTTACGTAATTTAAAATATAATATATTGTAAATTAGTAATCATGAGATTAAAATAGCGTAATTAAATAATAAAGTACATTTGTAAGTAATTCAAATATTATTTGTTAACGCAAATTAAACTTCCATGGCATTTGGATTCGCAAAGAATTTTGTTTTAAAAAAAATCACATCTATTATTGTAACACTGATTCACATTAGGCTTAAAACTACTTTTTTTAAATCGCTGACCATCAAAACGTGGCAAATTAGCCTCTCTTTTTCTCTCTCCCTCTCCCCCCCCCTCTCTCAAAGAAATTATGTCAAAATATTCTGTCTGTCGTTAAGCGAAATATTTATATCTATACGAAACTTCAATCTTTTTATCATGTAATATTCAATATTTGTAAGAAATACCTCGGTAAGGTGGCACCTGTAACCCTGTGTTGTATAAACGTTGGTACATATTGCGGCAGTTCTACATGCATCGCAAGCCATTCCGATGTTTGTTCCACAGTCCAATTATGTACTTCGGATCTCAACCAAGCTTCCCACAGTTCTCGAACAGAGACATGGGTATCATCATTGTAGTGAAATGCTTTTTGACGTCGTTCATAATCAGATGCATATTTTAATTCTTCTCGCAAAAACTGAAAAATTCATTTCTGGTCAAAAACTTGATTTATAAATTTTTTTTAAATGGAAAACTTATGCAAAAAATAGTTTGAAATTGAAGTTACGTGAAATTTGAAAACATTCGCTGTTGAATATGAAAAAAATTACTGAGAAGAATAATTTCAACAGTCTAAAGTAAACCGTTTGAGAAGTTTATAACACTCTTGGTATAACAAAGTAGGGCGCAAATTTTTTACATACATTGTCTTCAAGTTTGATCACACTTGACGCATAATGAAACGAAATAAAAAAATTTGATATTGAAGAAGTGGCAATAACTTAAGCTTGGAAATATATTTCTTAAGTTTGATATTGGGATTTATTCAAGAAAATGCTTACTGTTTTTATTATCATCCATCATTTTTAAATAATAGTACTTTTCGAAGGTTTATTGGATATATTTTATTGTTAATTTTGTAAATTGTTTTAATTTGCTACTGTTTTCCGATGAAGATTTGAAACTAGAAGCAGATTAAATTAATTGTAAAAAATTATCAATTAAAAATAGGAAGAATCAATCCCGATTCGAAACTAGTAAAGAATTAACTTGTGAGATAAAAATGTGCTCAATTTTTGTTGAGGTAATTTTTAAAAATGACAAGAGGCGATTTAGTTTTTTAGGATAGATCTACATCCATCTGCTAATTAAGAGAAATTGGTATAATTTAATTACGAAAATAATGGTATAGGTTTGCCTAAAGAAAAACCGTTCATGGAAAAAATTGATTAAAAATAGCCATGAGCACTTTTCGATAGAAAAACTATGATAGTAATGTTTATAAATGAATAAAATTTCATAAAAAATGTCTCATCTGGTTATCAGATGGGTGAAGTTCGATCTTATACCGTTTTTTAGACTATTATCGGTACTGGGACTTTCAAGAAATCTCGAGCAACAAGTTTACCATTTAGCAGACGATAACCTTAAATTGAGAACATCGCCCAGGTACCTTGTTAAATATAGGTATCAGAGTAGTTATTGGACAACAAATTAACTGCGTTACAGAGGGACACCACGATTCCCATTTTTGTTATAACATTTGTCTAGCTAGTACAATACATTAAATTTAAAAAATTGGTGATACCAACAAAATCCCTATCTAAAAAGATTTTTTTTTCATATTCAATGACACACGTAAATTTGTTTATTTATAGTAAAAATTTAATTACATAATGATCAAGGACAAGTGAAACCATGCGGTTAAGAGGCTATGTTAATTTTAAATGATAAAAATTCCCAAAAAAAAACTATTGTAAATACTGACATCATCTGATTCTGATAAATCAACAGCTCCATTGGCATCGTCATCCAACTGTTGATGAAGTGACTTGATAGCTTCCAGACCAAGTCGATCATGTGATGCCATTGTAAGACAAGCAATATCATCATTACAGCCTTCAACACCACCTGAAATAAAACCAATTTATTTAATTAATAAATATAACATCCAGTGGAGCACTAGGATAAATATCCCTAAAAATAAATTGGGACACTGGGATAAATATCCAGACATTTATGAGTTGAAATATTATTTTCGAATAATATACTAAATAGCCTCATCGAATTAGAATTTGATCTGGAAAATTCATAACAACAATTTTCCTTCGGAAATCGTTGAAGGGGGGAGGGGTTTACTGGCAGTCTACATTTTGATTTTCGGGATTTCAACCTTGTTGCGTCATCTGCCATCTTGAATTTGTGGATGAATTTTTATTTACTGAAGAACTCGTTTATTTTTAATTTTACACGAAAAATGGTAATTACCCAAGTTGTTTGGAATTAAATTTCTTACAATTTTGGTCCTTATCAATTTTTTCAGGATCGATACTTTTCGATTTTGATCCGAAAAGAAGTGATTTCCGAAGTAAAATTGCTGATCTAATTCGACTGGCGTATAAACACAAAAAAGCTTATGCCTCCAGAAAAATAGCACCAAGTTGAAAATGAAATAAATTCACTTTGGGCATTTGTTAAAAAGTTGCATAAAAAGCATATATGATTTAAAGTTCAGTAGGAAGTACAACTTTTAACCTGTAATTAATTAATTCGCTTGATTATTACAGAGTAGGGCAGAGAAGTATGCGATTTTAAAAACGCTATAAAATAAAAACTCATTAATTGAATAAAATTATATTTTTACCATAAAAAAATTAAGAAATTTACATAAATTGTTTTTGAAAGTAAATTTTTAACTAGTTTTAAGGAAAATATGTTTTTAAAAAGACTTACTTAAAAAGGCATTCTTGAGAATTAATCAAAAGTACAAAGTTTAAAAAAGTAAGGTGACTTCCTTTCAGGTGTAAACATTTTCCAGATGATCAAGTTATTCATCATATTCGACAGGATTTGACCTACTTATTCAGCTATTGGTATAAAGATAACTTTTAAGGTAAAGAGATACATTTTAGGGTAAACTCACAACGAATTTCTTTTATAGCGTTTTCAAAATCGCACACTTGTCTGCCTCACTGTTTTAGAAGAAACAGCAGCTCATCTTTTTATAAAATAATATTTACATACAATTAAATTTAATAGTAAAACTAACATACGCTATAAATTTGTGCAGACTTCTTAAATGTTCTTAAACAGTTTTTTTTACACAGTGTTTAAAAATTATCATTGGAAGCAATTAAGTCGATCAAAATGTTAAAAAACGTCAAATAGAAAAAAGATATCGAAGGTGAAAAAAGTTTTCATACTTATTGAAAATTACGATAGAAGTTTTTGTAATTTAATCGAACAGAGTAAAAAATTTTAATCCCTCCCAAAATTTAAGTTATTTTGATGGTAGTTTCGAATTGTTGGTTTATTTATACATTCCTCATCTTAACGATATTAAAAATGATCCGATTGTAACGACAAAAAAATTGATCTTGATAATATCCTGATAAATTTCCGAAAAGTATATAAATAATATTTCCACAATTTAATTCGAAACTATTTATAGAAAATACAAGTGAAATTTACAAAATTTAAACCCCCGACAAATAGATTTTATTTTTGCAGGTCTCTTCAAACTGAACCAATTTTTTTTAAACATAGCTAAGAACATTTTCCATTAAATTATCTTTCAGATAAAAAAAAAAAAAATCGAAATCGGTTCATCCGTCTTAGAGCTACGTTCGCACAGACAGACAGGTAGGCAGACAACAAAACACACACAGGTAGTGGTCAAACTTATAATACCATCTTTTTTATTTATATCGCAAAAGGTAGCTTCGGGTTTATTAAAATTATCGTGCATTTTTTCATATCACACTATTATGAAATATTAAAGAGAATAAAATCTGGGAGGGGGGAGGGTTAGGGTTGTTAAAAAACATTCTTACTCAATATTTTATGTATCCTCTATTTTTTATGCTTGTTAATTTTTTTGTAGTCGGGTATGTCTAAAAAAATGATGCCTAGGATTAATAATACGGAAATCTGTATTTGATCTGAATATTGCAGAAAATCTACAAATGTGTTAAATTTACATCTGTGTATACATATTCAACAGTAAATATTTCTTAAGCTTTCTGATAGATAAGTGTTGTTTTCACCCCGAAAATCAAAATAAATTTATTTAAATGATATCTACGTTTTGAATGTAATGTTTTGAAAGTTTTGGCAAGCTAAAAATTCGAAATTTCTCAGTTAATATTATAAAATTTTGAAATCAATTTTTCTGGAATTTATAATCATACCATTTTTAGACTCTGTATATATGAAATATACATCAAGGTATACTAAGTTTAGAACCAAGTTTGTAACGCTTAAAAATATTGATGCTCTGAACAAATTTTTGGTATAGGTGTTCATAAAATCACGTAAATATTACATTTCCTGTTGTCTGTTCGTCTGTCTGTCAACATGATAACTTCAAAACGCTGAATGATCAAGCTGAAATACTTATAGCGACAAAAACAGTGAGATTGAATTCGTAAATGAGCAACATAGGTCAAATGAGGCTGGGGTCTGTAGGACCCATATTTAAAACCGTTCGAGACAGATCAAAATTTTAAATAGAAAAAATGTTTTTTACAAAAAAATAATCAACTTTTGTAAGAAGAATTTTTTTGTAAACATCACTGTTTACCCGTACGGACGTAAATTAGATCAAAACTTGGGTGTTCATTTTCTCCAAAACTATAAAAGATGGGGAGTTGAAAATTTGCAAGTAGTCAACTAGAGGTCTTGTGAAAGATTCTCGAAAAATGGAAAAAAATCATAGAAAATTCGATTAGTTAATTAACTAAAATAGGCTAGGATACAATTTGAAAAGGGGCGGTGCATTTTGAGCATCCAATATTTGATATAAAAATAAATCATGAGCCCATAACGAAGCGTTTCGATGATTCTTTTTTCTGCCATTTGGAGAATTGACAAAGATCAGTGATGTTTTAATAGAGGCTCGAGTATCGAATTTAAGAAGTTTTTCGATTTACATGTTTTTTTATAAAAGAAAACCATTTTAGTAGAAAGTTCACAACTATCGAAGGAGCTCAAAAATGGTTTTGTTTTTTAATTACACTCTATTTTCCAATCCTTTCGACAGGTGTAAACTTGCTGTCATTTTTTTCACGTATTGTATTATCAATAATTGTCATCGAAAAGCAAATAAATCGAAAAACTTGATTTCTCTAATACTAAATTCACCTTCATCAAATCCTCCAAATGGTAGACAAAAAGTGTCAATGAAATTTTATTTCATTATGGGCTCATGGTCTATAATGTATACAAGAATAAAGTGTGTTAAATGTCAATAATGATTATTTATTTAATGATAAATTATAATGTTCATTATGTAGGTGAACATCATGTTTCGTGTTGGATCAGTGCAGCGCGGTGGTGAGCTGAATAATGATACTGACCATATTGACGATTTAATATGATTAAAATTTATCATTCATTTACTTAGATGCGCTGCGCTAATAACTAAATATTTTCAAGGTAATTCAAATAACAAATGTTTTTGGAATTTTTCTGTTTTCATGTATTTTTATACATTTTACAAACGTGAATCTATTGAATAAATAATCCTGCTAATGATTGGTCTTTCCAGAGTAATTTTTTTGACTTTCAACAGTATACTTTTTTATATTAAAAATTTTCTTGAGTTTTTTTTATTTATTTTATGAGTTTATGGTTTTACTCTTCTAATAATATATGTTGAGGTTGGCACCAGGGCCCAATCTAGCTATTTTGCCGCTCCGGACAAAAATAATATTTGCCGCCCTTTACATAACATATACGGGGTGCTTTAAATGGACATATGCTTGAAACTCAATAAATTTTAATCGAGGAAAATTCTTTCGAAAAATATTACTTTCAAAAGGGCCAGCATCGAATTCGATCTAAGTTTTGAGGTTAAATTAAAACCTCACTCTGATTCATAACTGGCAACTGGCAAACATCAGACGAACGATTTAAATTAGAAAGTTGTTCGTTATAAATCTTTAGTTCTTTATTAATTTTTCCAAACAATCCCAGTTTTCGAAATAGTCCTGGTCTTATTGAGTTCCGTTTATCGAGATTACTGTATATCATATTTTCCGGATTTGGCGCCCCACATTGTTGCCGCTCCAGGCAACAATGTGCTGGTTGGCATGAAATAAAATGTAATAAACCAATAACTCGAAACTACTTCATTATCAACGTTCTCTTTTAGTTTGAAAAAAAATTAGGAAAGTCGCAAAGATTTATTATGGTTAAGGTTTAGTTTTTGTCCAACTTTTAGATTCAAAAATAATATGATAATTTTATAAAATTTCTGAACACAATGTATACACAAAAAACCCGGAATTTTCAAATACTAAAGTTAAATGATTGGCGTTAGAAGTATAACGCTTACAGTGTAAGAAATTGTCCAGAGAAACGGTCCGACAATAACAATGCCATGACGATAACAATTGCCAATATAACATAAATACGAAGTACAAATAACAAGTTTAAGGTTTATGTGTACCTTGAGACATTAAAATAGAGTAATAATAGAAAATTCAAGATTAATCACTTAATTAAGTTTTTAGTAATATTTTCTTTGAAAATATAGACTTATGCACGTATTAAAGGTTAACGGAGCACGGGGAGTGGTTGGAGTAAAACCTAAACAGGGCCGGCTCTACCCTACAGGGGAATTAGGCGATTGTCTGGCGTAACAAAATCAGACCAAAATTTGTTTTTTTTATGTTATCTATTAACATTTCATTATGTTATTGGAATATATTATGTTGGTACATTTTTGCTGTCATTTTCATAAACTTGTATTTTCACTGAATCGAATTTAATTTGTATCTAATTGTTTTTAAACAATTATCTTGAAGGCTAGGTTCGAAGATTTTATATTCTGTTATGAAACTTCTTTGTACTTATTTTTCTTCAATCTAGCGTGCCAATTTTTCTTAAGCCGACCCCTGTTATATCCGTTTAAAGACACCTGAGAACACAATTCTTGTGGTTTTGGAGATACTTTTATATATACAGTAGAGTCCCATTATCGAGACTCTACTGTATATATGTAAAGGTATCTCCAAAACCACATAAATTGGGTTCTGGGGGTCGTAAAACGGATTTATAATAAGGGCCGGCAGCTTTAAAAAACTTAGCACGCCAGATTGGAAAAAAAATTGAAAAGAAAAAAATATATATGATATGTTCCCCGCTACTTATAAATATTCGCAGAGGCATTCTTTAGTTCAAAGGAGCTGAAATTCTGTACGTAAGATTGGTTACTAGGCGTATCGATGTTTAAAAGTGGAGTCGCATTTATAGTAACTTCGATATTTTTATGGCTATCAACATCTACAAAGCCTCTCCAAATTTAGCTAGTTGGTTCAAAACGGTATGCAGGTGGGGTAGTACCAAGTATGTATCTTTTAAGGCTAGCAATTTCCCACCCCCTCTCCATTTTTATCCAACAAAATGACATTTTTTCGCGATTTTTGGGTCTTTACACAGCTTTACAGCCAAACAAAATTGAATGCCGAAAATTGGTAATACAGTTGACTGAGTGCCAAGTATGTACCTTTAGGGATATCAACTTGCCAGCCCCTTCACCCTCTTGTATGCCACAATGCATTTTTCGCGGGTATAGCCAATTCAAACTAACATGGAAGCTTGGACATTAGTATATAACTGAGTTAGTGCCAAGTATATGCTTTTTGCGGGTGGAAATTTCTTAGTCCTTCTTCGCTTTTTTATACAACAAAAACATGTTTTAAGCAGTTTTGTTTGAAGATATTTCATGATTTTGACACCTCCCTTCTTAAATTTTAAACCTTATGATTTAGAAGTCTGAAGAAATATGGGTAGTTCTCAGTGATTAGCGATACAGACTTTAAACGAAAATTATTTTGAATACTATACGCTAATTTCAGAAAGTAATTCGACTTAAAGTTTTCGGAGACTTAAAAAGCATCTAAAACTAAGAAACATTAAATGAGAGGAAAATATAACTTCAAGGGATGATGCTCTCCTGCTCACGAGGTTTTTAATTAAATGCTGTATTACTACTTACCAGTATATTTGCATACACATGTCCATAAATAGTATTACTTAGTTTATATATTTATATAGTTTATTTAGTGTGTAAATGATAAAAGCAGACGTATTCAATTACCAACACATGTAAAAACAATAAGAATTAAAAAAAAAAAAGAAGAATATTATGTACAGCAATTTAATCTTTATGAAACATTATTCTTAATAGAACACAAGTGTAAAAAAATTACCGCAACATAACAAATCACTTAAATGCTATTTCTACCACAAGGGGGCTAATTAAATAATTGATTCGTTCAAAAAATTTACTATTCACATTCAGGGAAATAGTGTTAAAATTCGAATCTGAAAGAGCCATATCAGGGCTACCAGTCGGACTTAAGGATGTACGAGCGCATTTTCAACGAAAAAAAAGGACGCTTTCTTGTTGTTAAGGGTATTATTTTGCAAAAAAAAAAACGATTGTTGGATATTTTGAAAGTTTTTCGTTTGTAAAAACCAAGACGAAATTCAAAGGAACTTATTTGCACCGTGCATGAGTTTTATTTCAGGAGTTTCCATGGTGATGACACAGTACTTTAATAATATAATTTTATGGATTGACATGTAAGTCTGTCATTTGTACATATGGTTTATAATTGAATATTATTTTCTAACAAATTTAAATATTTTATACATATTATAAAAATATTATTTATGCAATTTTGTCTTTTATTTTCACAATTTCTAAAACAACAAATTAATTAATTGTTATTATTCAATAATTTTTACTTGACATTCCCATATCAATTACTTGTAAACAATTGAAAAATTGCCATATTCATGTCGTGACTTCGAAATACATAAAATGCATAACGAAAACTTTGAATTGAAATGTATCAAAATAATTTGGGCTTCTGGATAGTCAATTACTTCAATATTCCTAGAATTGCAAGGACGAAAGGAAAAGTGCAGTTGAATAAAAGCATTTGAAACTTACAATAAAATAAATAAATTAAAAAAAGTATAAACAAAATCAAAACAAAACACACACACAAAAAATAATCGTGAAAATAATTTCTCAAAAACACCAAATTTTGTAACATCTAACAACAAAATATTTGGTTTCCACCAAATATTCATTGGTGGAAATTGATTGATGTATCATTTGTGAATAATCAAAAAACCTTAAAAGAGAGGCACGATTGAAATAATTATTACATTGTCTCCTTTATTTCTATTCATTTCAATATCAAATAATATATAATTATTTTCAACTTCTATTCTCATTCGTGCAAAAAATAGTACATGGAAATTATTGTAATCGAGCCAGGGAAAAAATGTTAGCCCTCCGCCCTCTCAAATTTTGGGGTTACATGTTTTAGAATATGTATTTTTAAAAGTGTAAAGGTCGCCTAATTTCATACCAGCCTGCCTCATTGGCACAATAAACCAATAATTTAAGTATCCCTACCAAATGGAGACCTTCCACCTCCTATCATTTCAGAGAAAAGCTATAGACACCTCAGGGAATTGAAGTTGCACAAATTGCGTTATTTAGTTTCCATAGGATGGTTTTCCCTAAACTGTGAAAGATAGAAGGTTGAAATTTGTATATGCCTCCGAGTTATTGGTCTATTTTTAAACCAACCTCGTCTGACAATTATAATCAGAGAGTAATAAATTTAAAAAAGAAAAAAACCCGACTACGTTAAATGAAAACTGAAAATGGAAAAATAAGCCCAGTAGTTTACATTGCCACATGACCCAAGAGTAATAGACTGATAAACACAGTACAGATTCTTTGCCTCGCGGGTAAAAAAGGGTTATTTTTCTCAAGTTTTGCAGAGGTTTTTACGAAATTATAAGAGATAAAACGTTGAAATTTTGTGGTCAACATCAAAAAGATTGCAAGTTGAACAGTAAGTTTATTGATTCTTAATAACGCTATTAGATACTAGTTAATTATTAATAACACTACGGTTACTTTGTCGATTTTGGACAAATTTTGTGGTCAACATCAAAATTTCAAAACTTTACTATGAAAAAGTTTTTAAATAAATTGAAGTATTTAAATTATTGATCAAAAGTCAAAATTTGATCACAAAACATTTAGCTAAGTCGAAAAAAAAGATGCAATATGGGGATAAAAGTTGGAGTGTAATCATTTATACAGATGTTTTGTAAAATTAAATCACTTTTATAATTTTATCTATTAAAAAAATATTTTCATGGATATTGTACGTGATGTGATATTGAATTAATGACTGTTATATTTTAATCACTTTGTTAAATTGCACGTTAACATGCAACTTCAAAATTATTTTCACGTTGTAATTGAATTTAATGTCTGATACAAAATTATAATATTCACTCCGAAATCTAAAAAAAAAATTGTAAGACATCTTTAGAGTTTGAGTTGTTTACAAGGTTTATCATCTTTTAAACAAATTTCGACATAAAGGGGATCGGGTAGTTGATACTCCCAAAACGCAAATCCTTTCGATAAATCTATATTTTCGAGAATGTTTGACTAAGAATTAACTTTCAATCAGCAAACTCAAGACATTTTTTATTTAGATGAAAAGCTAACCAAAATTTAAATTTAACCACGCAGACGGTCAAAATATCGTCTATTAAACCGAAAGATGGCTCAAGCGGATACTTGTGTATATAAAGAAAAAGGAATATTTATTTTAAGATGGTAAAAAATAATTTGGCAAAATTGATAAGTTTTGTTTTACAGCTTATTTCAAAATTGCAACTTCTCTGTCCCACTGTATATTATATGGTTAGATTACGTAGTAAAATTTTATTTCCCGATCACCATGGTATCAATACAAGCAACAATACAAATTAACGTGTAAAAAACTTTTGTAATAATTTTTATTTTATTTAGCATGTGAACAGACACTTCCTATTTTCATTTTAATTATATAATAATTATTAATCATTAAAATGTGAATAATTTAAAAAAATATTTTTTTTTAGTTTTGCAAACAATACAAATTTAATTACAATTATACTATTAATTGTATAAAATTCTAAACAATTGAATTTTGAATTCGAAAAAACAGTATGAAATATTTTTAGGAATAAAGCTTAAATAGCGATAATTCTATCTTTTCCATTATTAACTCCTAGTAAATATTCGTGTAAAATATGCTTCGTCTTCCAGTAAATTAAAGTTGTAATAGCGAAATTTCAAATTCAACAAGTGAAAACAAACAATTGACTGAATTAATTGTTGAAATACCATTATAGACAGTTTTGATGACGCAATCGTTTGTTTTTTGACGTCACGTAAATAAAGAAAGATTTCCACTCTTAAATAGCCACACACACATAACTGATATTCCCATATTAAATATACTACAAAATTTTCACCTAAATAGCGCTCTCGTGGGTAAACAGTGATGTTTACAAGAAAATGTTTCAAACAAAAGTTGTTTATTTTTTTTATAAGGAACATTTTTTACATTTGTTCTATATCTAACGGTTTACAAGATGGGTCCTACGGATCCAAGACCCAATTGACCTATGTTGCTCATTTACGAACTCGACCTCACTTAAATAAATAATAATGGGGTTTAACCTCCGTTTTTGTGACGCATGCCTAATCACAGAGGCCACCCACATCATTATTTGTTAATCTTTATTTAATCAATTACAAACATACACAATTACATTTTTGATGTGGGTGGAGTCGGTTACTTCGTTCTTATCCAAGCGACGACAATGTGATCAAATCTGCACTCCCATTAATTATAAATTGTTCACACTGCCGCTGCCTGGTTTCGAACCCGCAACCTAAGTCTAAATAATCCTACGTTCTAAAACTAGCGCTTTAAACCGCACGGCCATTTAGACTCTGACCTCACTTTTTACGTCTGAAGCAAACTATAAAAATTTCAGCTTGATATCTCTTTTCGTTTTTGAGTAATCGTGATGACAGACGGATAGACGACAGACAGACAGACAGACATACGGAAATGGACTAATTAGGTGATTCTATGAACACCTAAACGAAAATTTTTTTCGTCCCTCAATATTTTTAAGCGTTACAAACTTGGGACTAAACTTAATAAACTATGTATATTTTATATACATGGTATAAAAAGGTATGCTCTCTCATTGTGCGAAGGCATATTACCAATTGAATTGAAGTAATTTATATGATTTTATGAACATTCTTTTTTTACGTATGTAGATTTAAAAAAATTTTCTCTCTACTAAACGAACTTAACCGCCAGAAGCATAAATAGATGAAATGTGAAAACAATCTACCAAAAAGTTATTGATTAATGTATACATAAAACGTAATATTTTTGGTTACCGCATATATTTGAAAAATCTAATTAGGCGTACGTCCAATTATCTGTTTTGGATATGACGTTGGCTTTATACCAAAATTTATTCTTGAAAATAAAGATTTGATTTCTTATCTCTTGTACGGTTACAACCAGCAAACAATAATATGTTACTTATACTACCTGAGGATGGTTGATTTTATGATTTAAGAATAAGAAAATTATTTTTTGCGTAATAGGTATCGTATATTTTGTACTCAATTTTAGATTACTTTAGTGATTTTGCCTTACGCTTAGTTTTCAAGATAAAAGTTGTTATGTCCTAAAAATATTATATGTTTATAATCTCAAAAAAACCACAAAGACGGAAATTCCACGAGGGCACACAAAAAAAATCACTAGAGTACAAAAATTTTGTTTATTTTTTTATAAGAAACATTTAAACTTTTGTTCTATCTCTAACGGTTTACAAGATGACCTATGTTGCTCATTTACGAACTGGACCTCATTCTTTACGTTCTAAGCACGCTATAAAAATTTAAGCTTAATATCTCTTTCCGTTTTTGAGTAATCGTGATGACAGTCAGGCAGACAACCCGAAATGGACTAATTAGGTGATTTTATGAACACCTATACCAAAATTTTGTTCATGGTATCAATATTTTTAAACGTTACAAACTTGGGACTAAACTTAGTATACCTTGATATACACTAGGTTTTATGTCAGTATTATTTTCCAATATGGCTAGACGGCATATATGAATATTGTTTTACCACGTCTATCATGTAATCAAAATCAGCAACAATGTAAGTATTGTATATTACAGATAAGTGATTTTAAAATTTGCATCCCGTATTTGGACTTAAACAACTTATAACACAAAATTTAACATACAATACATTTTAATCGTGCTAGAGCTAAAATTGTTGGTAAAGCCAAATCTACATATAGGTATATATTAATCAATAAAAAACAAATCTCTTGTATACTTTCTCGAAGTGGCGATTGTAAAATACTTTGAAATGGGCGGTAGAATACATAATTTACCATGTGGGTATCGAAGACTTTGAAGGGAACCATGGCAAAATTTCTCAAAATCATATACTTAATATCGTTATAACATAACTTTAAGGCTTTTATATATAAATTTTTGATTAGCGTAAAACTTTATAATTTTTTTTAAGAATCCTTTTAAATATTAGTGGAAAAAATTTTGTAAAGAAAAGTGGGTCTCCAGATAATGCTTACCTAAAGTAACAATTGAATTTCAAGTACCTACTGCGATTATACCCTTTACTCTATCGATTTGAAATTTGGTTATGTCATAGGTATTAATTAATATTCTACATGCCCTGGGCACTTTTATTTTTTGAAATCATGATAATTTTCACAATTTTCATGTTCCACACCCAGGTACAGTGGAATAAAAAAATTTCTATATTCCTAGGGTAGGTAAAAATTCCCTCCCATTAAAACGATGAAAGAAAAATTGCAAAATTTTCTTTCGTTTAAGCGTAGTTTTGTTATTATTTCGTGTAGAGTTATTTTTTGTTTGTCTATTCAGCGCTATAGAGTAAAAATGGCGTTAAATTCAAATCTTGCGTAAATTTTGTGACACATTTATATCCCATTTATTAATCAATACTTTTCAAATAATGAATTTTCAGAAAGGCAAACGTGGTTTGCTCGACATAAACTTTCTGTTAGTAATTGCCACTCTACTTCCATCAATCCTAGGATAGATCCGACGGAGAAACTTCCTCCGATTTTAATAGCGCCTCTTACCCGAAAACGTCTCGTCTTCGGGTGACAGGTCGTTCTCAAGGAAGGCACAGAGGACTCTTGGTGCTAGAGACCCACTTGGGGTACCCCTCTTTTGTTTTATTATTATTATTAATCGCCACTCTATACATGCACCTTCGACCCTTCGTGCAAATAACCCTGTCGACGCCCATGATTCTATATTTAAGCTACTAACATTTTCTGACATGGAAGTTGTGATTTTTAATCTAAATAAACCTGATATTATTCATATATAGGAAATAAATTTACAACTGACCGTGGAGTCTAATCAGTTGTTTCCACATTACCATATTACCTTCAAGTATGTTACACGTTTATTTTGAATATAATTGACACACAAATTTATTCCACGCCTATCTTATTGTAAAATGCATACAAACATAATGTATTGTTTTTTCGCAAGAAATTTAAAAAGAATTCACTTAGAATTAAAATCTAAAGAAGGATTAGAATTACAGAAAGATAGATGTAAAGAAAAAAATTAAATAAGGATTTAAGTTTATTTACACTCGTTTTGTTCACTCATTTTTGTTTATTTATAATCTTTAATAATAATAGAATTATGCGATATCAAGCCACAGGAAAAAAAAACTTTATATACCAAACATTTGATAATTGTACAAAACAAAAGTTTCAACACTTCGAGGGTACAGGTACTGAATTTATAGTGATTTACATTAAAGATGTACGAGCGCCAGGACAATTTTGGATATGAGGCTTGATTTTTATACCACGTATATATGAAATATATATATAGTATATTAAGTTTAGTCCCAAGTTTGTAACGCCTTTTAAACCGTTAGAGATAGAACAAAACTTTAAATGTAAAAAATGTTCCTTATCAAAAAATAAACAACTTTTGTTTGAAACATTGTTTTGTGAACATCACTGTTTACTTACGAGGACACAGATGTAAATTTTAAAGTATGTATTAATATGGGATTATCAGTTATGTATGTGTAAGTTGAAAATAAGGTACAAATAATTCCAACCACAAGTATAAACTTGCCTTGACGCTCATACTACCTTAAACAAACCAGATAAGAATAAAAAAAATCCAGTTCTGTTATAAAAAACCCAAGTTGTGGTTTGGAAAAATATTTGAAATTGAATAGCGAAAATTCAGATTCAAAGGTGTGTTTTCTCATTGGCGAACGCAAACTCAAACAAATGCATATTTCCAAATCAATTTATGTAATTCATTTTTAATTCATATGTATGCATTTTTTTAACGGATGTGGTTTTAAAAATATTTTCTTTCAACTAAACGAATTCGCATTTCAACTATTTATGCTTCTGATGGTTAAGCGAAGCATAAATAGTTGAAATGCGAAACAATATTACGGAAACGGATATGTTTGTCGTAAAAACGATCAAAAGTGTTCCTGTTTTTGTACGGTCTGTTGTGAGACTGATTACAACAACATTAAAGTGCATGGGTCTGATGATGATGATTCAGAATTTGATGAGGAAAAATAGTGATGGGACGAATATTCGCATTTAAGAATATTCGCGTATTTCTTAAAAAACGATTCGAATGTTTTTAACAAAAAATCATATGGTCCCGGCTCTCGTGGCTACCGTTACCCATGCTATCCTGTAATCGTGACTAAAAAACAACTAATTTGGCAAAAAATTTATTTTTTATTGTTGCTTCAGCCAAAATAAATTATTTTTGATTATTATTGAAAAATGTCTCCAATATTCTATAAGTTTATGTTTTATTATTAATTTAACTTAATTTAAATGTTATTGAAAATGAATTATAAAATAAATCCTCTCGTAATTTTATTTCGAGGCCCCGACCAGAAAACTTTAGATCCGTCCCTGTTGATACCATTATTTATTTATTTGGTACAAGAAAATTATTTTGTGGCTTATAAGAAGACACACACACGCACACATTCATACAATTTCCTCATTTGCCGCTCTCATTATTTATCTTAGTTAAAAATTAAAAGGATAAATAATTTAAGATGATTATTTTTTTATTATTTTGTTAGATCAAAACTAATTATCAGTAATTAAAAAAATAAAGACACAGAAAAAATCCTTGAATTAGTTCTTATATATTTAGTTACATAAATAACAAAAGAAACATGCTTAGCTTAGCTTAGTAGTCGAATGCAATTAGTCATTATAAATAAAAAATGACGGAACCCAGTTATAGTGAATGAATTTTGCTTTTTATACTATTTGAAATATTGAGTGAATAGTGAATTACATAATTGAGATTTAGGTTACAAATCACTTGGGAATTCGTTTTCAAGTCGTTGTTTTCTGCACTTATTTGCTGACTAGCTATGTCCGTATGTGTAGGACCTTAAACTTTAAATAGAAAGCTACATAAAATTTATCATAACAAAAAAACTGGATTAGAGTTCGACTTGTCAACTTATAAAATTCGAATTAAAATCATAAAGGTATCCGAGGTTATTTGCGCACCTCTAACTATATACACTGTTATCAGGTACCGGAATATACGATAAAGTAACAAATAATTAAAGTTAATCCATGTTAGTCCGCGGGCCAGCACCTTTTATTTAAATGATCAGTACATACTTGAAACTTCGTGAGTGGCTTCTTTTTAGCAAAGTCTAACAAACTTTCTCTCTACGACTTTTTTCGAAAGAGCTACGTTTTCAAATGAGCATGATAACGGCATATTTTTGGGCACTATTGCCACTTGATTACATTTATAATTATTAAACAATTTAGCAAAAGTGATCTACGTATGTATTGAAAATACATATGTGCGGCATGTTCGGAGTGATAGACAAGTTCATCCGTGGAGTATTTTTGTCGGACAAAACATTTTGTTTAATAATTATTAATGTTATCAAGTGGTCAGTGTCCGACAAATTTCCTGCTGTTTATTTTAGACCGACAGCTAAATTATGACGTGAACATGCTCAGGACGTTTGGTAGACTAAACCAAAAGAAAACCACTCACGAAGTTTCAAGCATATAATAAAGGGTGCTGTCCCGCGGACTATGTAATTTAGAGTGGTATGCAAGATTAGAGTTATATTATCAATTAATATTAAAAATTAAACGCATTATTACAGTAAAAATGCTACCAAGGGCGTCCCTAGAAATTACCACTAAAGATTAATTAAAAAACCGATCAAGTGCGAGTCGGATTCGCATACGAAGGGTTCCATACTATCGTCCGATATGTAACAATATGTACTTTTTAACTATTTGGATTTATGAGATACAGACATACAAATAGACAGATAGCAGAGTCTTAGTCGATTTATTTTTCCCGAAAACACTTTGTTAAAGAAAAGTTTAGCAAGGGAAGATTAAAAAGAGCACTCTGTATATTAACACAAATAATATAAAATAATTAAATTTTGTTATTTAAGTTCAAAGGCCACTCTATATTTGTTTTTATTAGTTACCGCATAAAAAAATATTAAACAGATCGTAATTGCAATTTGTTTACTTATGATAACAATATCAACAAACTTTTACTAATTTACAATCAAAATATTTTAACTAGAATCTGTGGTCGGCTTCTTTCATAATATAGATCGGCTGCTACTAACACATTTTTTATCTAATCGCGTATGCATTTCAGAATTTTTAAGTACCTATCATTTGATAGGTTAGGTTAGTTGGGCGGGAGGCAGTCTCAACGCCTGGACCTGGCTGTGTATCACGACTATTGCAGGAGCTGTCACAGTGTGGAGGAGGAGGAGACGATGTCTCATCTTCTCACTGTCCAGCTCTTGACATGAGGAGGTGGACTTATATGAGCCAGCCTCTCTTTGATGACCTGTCTGACCTAAAGTCCGTTGACGTCAAAGCACTCCTGCTGCTCAAAACAGCTCAAAATTGTTCATGGAATAGTTGCCAGGGATGGACCAACCCTATGGTCTAAGTGTGTCCCATCCCAGGACAGCCACTCTAACCTAACCTATCATATAATACCAACCTCAATATATTTTGGTCAACTTTTTTTTGATCATAGCTTTTCAAGATCATAGTATTATTACGGGTGCCATTTTGTGTTTTTTATTCTTAAAAAATATCATCTTTATCACGTAGGCTATTCTATCGATGCCAGATATCCTAAAATTCATTAATTAATTTAGGCCTAGTGATGGAAGCATAGTTGTACACATACATACAAACACACGGGCTCTAAACTCTTTTTTTATCGAGTTTAGCCTGGTAAAAACAAAGTTATGAGCAATAATATTTTTACTATAACTTTGCTGACAAGGAGGTTTCCCCTTTGAGCCCCAGCTCCGCGTCACAGAAAAAATCATTAGATGAGTTGAAAGCTTTAGTCATGAAGCAAAAGACTCCATCTTTCTAGCATGAATAGAAGTTAAAAGGGTAACTAAGAGAGTGCTTTTCCCATTTTTTGGGGGTTAGCGCTGAAAAAGTTTTTCGAATTGACCTTTTAATTTGTAGGTATTTAGCGTCGAATTCAAAATACCGCATCTTTCTAGTTTGTAAAGAAAGGTGGTGGTTTTGGGAGTAATTTTCCACACCGAATAAAAAAAATACAATCTTTCTAACATTTTCTAACTTTCTAAAGTTTTCCCCATTTTCGGAGGGTTGTGATTTAGGTAATGAATTTTTTGTACTATAAGCAAGGACCAAAAAAAAAAACAAAAGATCCAAAATGACGGTAGAAGTTTGTATAAAATCATTTGCAATGTTTTTACTACTGTGTTTCGCGACTGATTAGTGTTTACAAAATATTTATTAAATTAGAACCTACTCATTAAATTAACTTTCAAGATTAATAACACTACTATGTTATTGAAAATGAAATATGAAAACAATAAGCAAGTACTTTTACATTTTAATTGAAAATTTGACCTCACATTAGAATTGTTTCCAGTTAGAATGAATCTTTTTATAAAATAAACTAAGAGTCACTTTCATTTTATTGAAATTAAAATATAGTTGAAAACAAACAATTGACTTAGTTAATTGTTGAAATGCCCTGTATAGAAAGTGTTCATTGCCAGTGCTTGCATTATTTGTAATCAATTAGAAAAGTTTAAAAAACCAAAACAATTATCTATGAAAATTTTCAAAAGCAATTTCTAGAATTTTTTTTTATAAATTTTTTACAAGACAGCTAGTTGAAGAGCTACCTGCAAATTTTCAACTTTCTCTCTTTTATGGTTTTGGAAAAAACAGATATCAAAATTTTGTCCTGACGTGTAAACAGTCATATAAACGATTTGTTCTATCTCTACCGATTTACAAGATGTCTTCTACAGATCCAAGCCCAATTGTCCAATGTTGCTCATTTACGTACCCAAACTCACTTTTTACATTATGAGTACGCTATAAAATTTCAGCTTAATATCTCTTTTCTTTTTTGAGTTATCGTGTCGACGTTTTTGAGCATAAGTTCGTTAAAATGATTCCAATCGGAGAAAAGTAGCACAATCTGGCAACACTAATAGTTTCTATGCTTAATAATGATGTGCCGAATATTTTGAACGGCAATATTTAACATTCTGTGCCAAAATAATATTGTGTGTGCGTTATTTTGTACCAAAGAAGTGAAATCCTCGGCCAAAAATGGCAAAATTTTCGGAAGATGTGATAGAATCCGTGTTATCTAACATTGGTTTCGTAATCAGCAACCAAAAATACCCCCTAACTAACTACTTAATTTGTCGTTTTTGTGCCAAAAGTGGAATTTCCGGCCAAAAATGGGACAATTTTCGGAATACGTGACAGAATCCGTGTTCAAAAATATTCTGAGCTACATTTGCCCCTCTATTACTAAGTCAAGTAGACTGAATATCTGAATATTCCTTGGGGTAGGTACTATAAATACGCTACAAAAAGTTTCATTGAAATCGTTTTCCAGCTTTTCCACTATCGACACTTTTTTTCGACTTATTTACTGTATTATTATATGTATTAGGTTAATAGATAACAATTTGCGAGCGCTTCATTTGAAAGTTAACGTTCGCATTCGCGAATGTACAAAATACAACATTCGGTCCAACACGAATGCCTATATTATATTTTAAATATACCTATTATCAAATATTTATTTTGTTTTTGTAAATATTAGATAATAACGTAATATATTACTACTTCCTTCCGTTGATAAAAAAAAAAAAAAAAAAAAAAAAACTGTTTTTTTAATAACCATACAACCTCCGTGCAGTATGTTCCAATGTTCAAGAAGCCTTGTAGAAACTCTTTTGTGAAGTTTTAAAAAGCTTGTACTTGACTTAGAGCTCTAATGGAATCTAAACTAGACTCGAGTTCATAACAGAGATAGAAGACTATTTTAAATTAGAATTGTTCATTTTAACAAACTCAGCAGCAGGGCTGCATCCCTAAGATCATATTTCCCTCTCATCAGATGCTTCTTATTATTTAATATTTTTATTGCAATTTTTGTTTTTTCATGATTTTTAACACAATAATATTTATAAAAATGGTTTAGAAAATGGTAGCTGAGATGTCACTACCAAAAGCCACTTCCTTAACTCTTAACTCTAAAACTGCGATCCACGATTTTTAAATATAAAATCACTCTAGCTTAATTTGGAGGCTTTAAAGGTCCTCCAAACCTAAAAAAACGTGAAAACACATGATAATTCCACTAAAAAAGAGATGGAGGTGTTGGGAAGTTGTCACTCGCCACTCCCTCCTTCCCAAAAGACACTAATCTAAAGGCCTTGACACTAACCCAACGTACATAATTTCTAACCCACTAACTCAATTTGGACGGGCTGAGCAAATCTTTAAAAACGCCGAAAAAAGTTGTTTTTCTATTCTGAAAATACTCTTCAAATTTAACATCGTTTTGCTTAGTGAACAGCCCTATATACCCAATTTAAGCTAATTGATCAAAAACGGTTCAACATATAAATATTCTAAGATATGGCACGAAAAAAATCTATGCACCCTAACTTTCTGCCACCTGGTAAATAAGCTCCCGAGTCGATGAGGAGCATTGTCTCTCATCGCATATAAAGATAGCAGAGCGCCTATTTTCGAGATAGAGGGGAAGGAGGAAATAAAATGAGTTTTAAGAATTTTAATGTTACGTAATGCTAGCAGACATATCCCTTCCCCTTTTTAGGTTGTTTGGTAGGATGAATAGGGAAGGAAATGGCTGCCAGCAGCAGTAATTTTTCTCAATTTTTACAAATTTTATTTCCCCCTTCCCTTTATCACGATATATATGTCCTATGAAAGGAGAAAAGTTTTGTACCCTAGAATAAAAAAAAAAAAAGGTTTCAGGCGAAATTTGTTGAAAATATTATCTTTTACAACTTTTATAATGTAAATATGATTGAAGGCAAAGAAAATGCGATATTCTCTACGGTATGAATAAGTCAAACAAGCTTAACCACGCCTTTAAAAATTTTACTAGGTCCCATAAAAAAGAAAGCCCAACTTCGTGAAAGAAAAGGTTATTGAGATAAGAATAATTAAGCAACACAATTTTTAGAGGTATAATTGTCTACGACATCTTATTCTACTGGGCACCCAGATTATAAATAAATAGTACAATTTATCAGCTGATCATGTTTTGAGTAAGTATAATTTTTTTGAAACAAAATACGATATTCTAAAACATAAAATTTTCGCTTAATAAATTAATACAAAGAAAATGTTATCATATATTTGCAAAGTTTTGTTTAATAGATTAATACAATGGAAATGTTTATCATAAAGTTACAGAAAATAAAGTTTCTCTTAATTTTCTACTAATCTAATATTTATAATAGGTTAGATTACGTTATAGAAGCTATCGAAAGTTAGATGCACTTATATCATTAAGTCCGATTTTAATGTAAATACCTGTAGTAAATTTTAATATTAATTTAACAATTATTTTTAACAAATTACTTTTCGGTGAATATTAATAAAATGAAAATATTTGTCATATGCAAAATTATAGGAAATAAATTTTAAATTATACATTGTTTGCTGATTCTAGACTACAAAACATTAAAAGCTAAAAAGCAATTTCTACTTAAACTCTCTATATTTTTTGCTGTAAAATCTTCAAATAAAACTACAGTAAAAGTTTTATATATTATATTTAATTAAATTTTAAAAACAATTACTCATTCACTAAATAAAAACTTGACTTTTTAGAAAAGTATTTTTATCTTTTTATAATAAGTGTCAAAAATTCAGAATCCCACGTGTCCGAGGCTGCGGGCGACAGGTACTTTAGTTACTTATAAACGCACAAAATTATTCGATACATTTTGAACGTTATGATTAAGCAATTAAAAGTATGTATTGTATTCGAAAGTTATCCCGAAATAAATTATTCAAATTGTATCACATTCCCACGCAATACTAGATGTTAACGTGATTATAAAATTTTTACATTCTTAGTAATGAAATTTATCAAGAATTTTAGATAAAAATAAACAAATTGTCATAATTAAATTGAATTTGAAATTATAAAATCATAATTAAAACGTGGCATCTATATAAATTACTTAATATATTTATATTAGGATGTTTTTTATTATTAATTGAAGATTATTAAAATGTATGTGTATGAAAAATAATTAATCGCAGTCTAATATAAGCACAGTACGATTAAAATGTCAAATTAATTATAAAAGTCAATTAAACAGTTGTCTTGAAACACAAGCAGTAATGATATAATTAGTATCTTAAATACATTTACATTAGTCTAAATTATTTAAAAAATATTTTGAATATAATTAATATCAAATAATGGTAAACATTGTTTGAGAAAATATACAACATCCAACCATAAGTTCTCATGGCCATAAAGTTTCAAGAATCAAAAAAATGCAAAAAAAAAAATACAGAATAAATTTTGCTGTACTTACTAAACGGTGGTGGTTTTTCGGAAGTTAATTTATAATTCGTTGCTGGACTGGATCCTTGTTCTTGTACAATATTTGCGGTATATTGACATATTCCGCAAATTGCCCAAAAATATAAAATGAATAAAAATTTTTGCGAAGTCATTTTTTTTCCTAAACAAAATTGATCACTCAACATACATTGGTTTATGTGTAAAACTTATCACAATATTTTAAAAAATCACATTTAATTTCATTTTATTTTGATATAACTTTTAATATTTTTAACATTTGGCTCTTCTTAAAATCAAGGTTGCCTTCGGTTTGCAATACGAACAGAGATAAAATCATAACCCTTTCAGTTATTTTGTCAGCCTTTTCTATTATGTAGATCAGACAATTACTCTAACCTTGTCAAAATGGAACGTACTTGAAATTTGTAATGCGCTCACAGATCATACCATATTAACTAATTCATTTTTTATCGATAAAATTGAAATCTTCTTTTTTTATTAATTTAAATAATACAAATTGAAATTTATTCATATATTTTTATTTATTATTTAATTTATAACTTTAATTGAAAAAATAAAGTTTTGATTTTTTAATTTTTCTTTAAAATTTTTAATAATTTAGTTAAAAACAATTCATTTAATTGAAAAGTTTTATTTTAAAACTTTGTATTGTCGCTAGATAGAGCTAGGGCTGATAGTAAGTAAGATCGTTCACCATTTTTATGCTAATGTCAAATAAATTATATGTCAAATACATTTTATTAATTATTATTAACATTTAAGAAAAGATAAGTTTATTAATTATATTATTTCTATCATATTACCACATATTATTTACAGCTAGTTTTCATAAGTTACAGTAAAAATGTTCATGTCAAATTTCAAAATAAACCAGAAACAAAAATTCAGATTGGCTAATTTTAAACGGTGTGGCTATCCGCACAATACCGTCTACGGTCTAGACCGTCCACGGTATACCGTATACGGTCTATTTAGACGCGGTATGAAATTATTTTTGCCCTTTTATACCGTGGGGCCCTTATACCGTGCACGGTATACTCTTTATGCCGTCGAGCCCTTATACCGTGTACGGTACAGTCTCGTCCACGGCATACACAATATAGATTGGAAGGCTTATTTGAAGCAAATGAAACATACCGTGTGCGGTATACTCTCGTCTACGGTATACATTATACAGATGGGAAAGCGTATTCTACAGAAATGTAACATACCGTGTGCGGTATATTCTCGTCCACGGTATACATTATACAGATGGGAAAGCGTATACCGTCTATACGGTATACCGTCTATACGGTATACCGCCTATACGGTATACCGTCTATACGGTACCGTCTATACGGTCTACGATCTAGACCGTCCACGGTATACGGTCTATTTAGACGTGGTATTGTGCGGATAGCCACACCGAATTTTTTATTGGCTCCCTTTGGACTAAAACCTGAAACCTGGGTACTGGGTAGGTCTATGCATAATTTAAATATAAAAAAATGCCTAGATGTAGATGAAATAAAATTTTAATTGAATAATTTTTTTATTTTAAAAATTCTACAAGAAAAGCAAACATAACTATTTTTCTCCTTGATGAATTCGTCTATGTCTAACTAGATGATTGTTAATCGTAAATTTTCTATGACACACATCACATGTAAAAGGTTTTTCTCCAGTATGAGTACGTCTATGCTTAATTAAACTGCCTTGCTCAGTGAAATTTTTATCACATACATCACATGAAAAAGGTTTTTCTCCCGTATGAACACGTTTATGTTTGAGTACATTTTCGCTTTGAGTAAATTTTTTGCCACAGATTTCACATGAAAAAGGTTTTTCACCAGTATGAGTTCTTTTATGCTTATTTAAATGTCCTTTCTGAGTAAATTTTTTATCACAAATATCACATGAAAATGGTTTTTCTCCAGAATGAGTTCGCTTATGTGGTGCCAAATTCTTCCTGTCACTAAACTTTTTATTGCATACATCGCATGAAAAAGGTTTTTCACCTGTATGAGTTCTTTGATGTTTATACAAATGATATTTCTGTTTAAATTTTTTGTTACAAACATCACATGAAAATGATTTGTCCTCAAAATGCGTTTGTTTATGTTTAATTAAATTTCTTGTGGACGTAAAAATTTGATTACAAATATCACAAGTGTCGTTATTTGAAAAAGGCTTTTCTCCTATATGGATTTGTTTATGTACAGCGAAATTATGTTGTGTGGAAAATTGTTTACCACAAACATCACAAGAAAAATGCTTTTCTCCTATATGAATCCGTTTATGTCTGATTAAATTGCTTTTAGAGCCCAATTTCTTATCACAAACTTCGCATGTGAAAGATTTTACTCTAGTATGAATTCGTTTGTGTTGAATTAAACTACTTTTAAATGTAAATGTTTTATTACAAACATCACATGCATACGAGTTTTCCACTCCTTGAATGCGTTTTTGATTTAATGCAAGTGTTTCATCAGCGACATTATGCAAATAAGAATCTTCTGGTAATCCTTCAATTTTAATTATGACTTCTGAATGTAATTCTTGCTCAGTTTCAATATTTTCTTCTTTGATTAACTGATATTCCCTTGAAATATTTTCTTCTAATTTTTCATTCTTAATTATTGTTTCCGTATATAATTTTTCAATTTTAATGCCTTTCTCTATTAAAAACTGAGAGGATGTACAATTTGACATGTTTTTCTTTTTTAAATTTTAATGATTTCAATTCATCAATAGCTTATTTTTATTTATTTTAAGGCTATGTCAGTTTATTTGTGGTAGGCTGTTGTCATCTTTGAAAATACACCACTGGAATTGTAAACAGAGTGAGAATCACGTCTCAAAGTAGATTGACAAGGATAATAAATGTCGAAGCATGGTCATAATACGCATGTCTTAATATACAACATAATATCCTAGCGCGTATTTAAAATAAGATTATACCACTTTTAAATAAAGTTAAAACAGTATTTTCTGAACAAATTACCATTTTACCATTTTTTAAATTTTTTTTCATAGAATTAACACAAAATTACCTAACAATATTACTCGTTTGAACGTTAAAACAAAATAAATTTTTATGCAGTTGTGAATGTGAAATATAAACAGATCATTGATGCAGCTGATTCCGGTCAAACGATCATGCGCATTGTACATACTTGGTATACGCTGGGCTCATCTATTTAAAATATATGATCTAAGGTTGACATAGATAAAATATAGTGGTTGTTGTAAGGTAATATCAAAGAGGTTATATTATTTATAACATAGAGAGGTTTTATATAACTTTTTTTTTCATCCAGATGGCAGTACGACCTAAACTGACAAAGTGACCTAGTTTGACGCTGAAACTTTGAGCGTCAAGCGTCATCATGAATATACACCTTAATAAATTTGATTAAGTAATTAATGTAGGGTTTCTATTTACTTTCAACCGGCATACTACAATTAGCCAAAAAAAATTATTTATAAAATCAAAAAAACCCGACTGATTTTATTATGCAACTGAAAAGAAAAAAACGAGTACAGCAGTTTACATAGCGACTTTAACACTCGGGACCCATTAAAATCTATACCGGTTCGAATTTTCACATTAATGTGTCCCGCGGACTGTTAAAGTCGCTATGTAAACTGCTGTACTTATTTTTTTCTTTTTAGTTTATATGCAACTCAGTCGGGGTTTTTGATTTTTTAAATAATTTTTTTTATTTTACCCTTTTTAGTAAGGATTTTCAAATACCTATTCAAGGATACCTCACTTACTATAAGTTGTCGATTTTCATTTTCAGACTATGTATGTATGTTTGGTCCTTTGAACCGCTATAGAGACGAAACGCGTGAACCGATTTTAATGATTATTAAGTTAATCGATTTGTCTATTTAATTGCTCTTCAACGATACCTCACTTGACATAGTTCGCCGAAAGTATTTTTTTTCATAATATAGCGTCTGGTGGACGCCATATTGAATTTTCATTACTGCTTTTAAAAAATCGGAAGATATGTTGGGTCCAAGCGCGCCACATAGGAACACACATACATATCTAATAGACTAATAAACATATTACCACTCCTTTACGTTGTTCAGTCGGGTAAAAATAACAAAAATAGTTATTTTGGTTTTTTAGCGTTGGCTACTTGAATTTCAACTTTGACATTTCAAATTTAATTTATTTTGGAACATAAACAAAAGCGCAGATACAAAAATTTGTAATTAATAATCAAAAAAAGATTTTTACAATTTCTGAAATAAAAACGATTTTGATAAATATATAAAGTTTAATTCAAAATTTGAAATTGTATCATGGTATCTACTCGAGGCGTAAAATTAAAATTTGTTGACGGAGAACGAGTTTTATGTTATGAACCGGATCCAACTAAAGCTAAAGTTTTATACGATTCAAAAGTAAGTAAGGAAATAGATTTGATTTAACGAAGTTTGATTATGTTTTGATTGTAGGTACTTGAAGTTATTGTAAACAAAGATCAGCGAGGTAGAAAAACAGTCGAATATTTAATTCATTTCCAAGTAAGTTTCTTGATAACAATTACAATAAGTTTGTTCACATTGATAATGACTACGCTGTAATTAAAATAATTTGTCATATACTTAGAATTATCATTAATTATTATCGTTGATAGTATTGAATAATTTAAAAAAACTAGGAGTTTTAGACCAATTTTCTCAATTGTTCTTGCTTTGCATTCGAATTTTAGTTTCTAAACAAATTGTCAAAACTTCTAGGTTTAAAAAGAAAGTAATACAGCAAGACATTGAAAGGTCTTTTCGATATCTCTTACGTACACTGAATTTACCATATTACTTTTTAAATTAAAAATGTATTAAAATTTGCCTCGAAAATTGATCGCTTAAATTTATAACTTTGATAATAATAATAATATGCAATTTAGGGTTGGAACTCATCATGGGATCGATGCGTTAGTGAAGATTATGTATTAAAAGATACACCTGAAAATCGTCAATTACAGCGAGACTTGGCGGAAAAAGCTCAATTGCAATTGTAAGTTATGAAAGTTTTGTTCTATTAGAATTTTTAATTAAAATGTTTTTGTAATTTTGCAGAGGAGCGTACTTGTATAGACGTGATAAGAAACGTACACGAAAATTAAGTGAACGTATCAATGAAAGCATTAATAATCAGAGTTCCGAAGAGCGTAGCTCTGGAAGTCCAGGTCCACTTGATACGGATGATACCCAAGCATCATCCTCAGAATCTGAAACATCGGTAGAAGAAGAATCTGTTCCTATAGAGTTGACACAAACGTTACGATATTGGATTGAGTTGGACCATGAATTTATTACTAAGAAGCAAAAAGTATGCAAATTTGTTTCAAATATTATGTTTTATTCATAATTTAATTTTTAGCCAGAAGAAATTGGTCTGTTTTAAAATGTTTTAGATTGAATTTTTCTACGTTATTTCACATTATCGGAAATTCAATGCTAAAACATAAAAAAACATAAGTCAGATAATTTTCATTTTGTGTTCGATTTCTATCGGATGAATTTGTTTTTCGATAAAAATGTATCAAACAAAAGTAATCTAAGTGACCTTCTATCTCTTATCAAACCGAAAATTGACAATATGTTCAATCGATCTGGTATGGCCGTTTTACTAATAGGAGATTTTTAGTTGTACAAGAACAGTATATTTCGAAAGAGATGTACGGGTGGTTTATGACATCCGGTATATTAACCCAAACATTAAACTTGGATGAAACATTTTGAAATATAAATAGTTAATGAATTGTCTTTATCAATTAGTGTATTTATTTTTAGATTCATCGATTACCATCAGAACCGAATGTAGCTACCATCTTAGAAGGTTATATGCGGCATTATGCAAGTTGTCAAATGTGTGGAATATCGGACAAACCAAAGACTAGATTTCGTCATAATTCTACAAATAAATCTCTGAATATTGATACCATATATAGAAAGTAAGATTTAAAATTAATTTTATGAAGGTTATATCAAAAGATAAAGAGTTGTTTGTTACAGTTTGATAATTTTCGAAACAGTAAAGTAAAATAAAACAAGTGAAAACAAACAACTGATTGGGTTAATTGTTGAAATACCCTGTATAGAAATTGTTGAATATCAGTGCGTGCATTATTTTTTTATAAATAAGAAAAGTATAAAAAAACAACTCAAATATTTATTTTCTTTTCGAAAATTTTGTTTTCCCAGAATGTTACACAACACTAGCTAGTTTTTGCTGCAATGCAAATTTTCAACATTCTATCTTTTTCAGAAAATGGACACCAAAGTTTTGTTCTAGTTTGGGCCTTTATGAGTAAAAAGATGATTTTTACAAAAAAATGTATAAAACAAAAGTTGTTTATTTTTTTTATAAGGAATATTTTTTACATTTAAACTTTTGTTCTATCTCTAACGGTTACAAGATATTACCGGTTGTGTGTCTGCCCAACTTTCAACACGATTACTCAAACATGAAGAGATATCGAACTGAAATTTTTATAGTGTACTCAGAACGTAAAAAGTGAGGTTGAGTTCGTAAATGAGTAACATGGGTCAATTCGATCTTCTGATCCACCTTGTAAACTTTAAGAGCAACAATTGTCTATACATGGTATTTAAACAATTAACACAGTTAATTGTTTATTTTCACTTGTTTTTCTATTCTTTTGGAAGTTTTCCAATGCAATATAAAAGTAATAATTTGGTCAGGGAATTTTTGAATTATTAAAATGGAAAAGTCAGGGAATTTTATTTTGAAAAACCGTTGGCCACCATTCTTGAATTCAACGTCTATCCACAGTAACCTTGCCAATTTTAATGCTTCTAAACGTCATTGTGTAATCATTGAAATGAAAACATCAAAAGTTTTCATCAGACATGCACGAACGTAGTTCAGAATGAGAAATATATTTTCGTTTGCTTTTTCAGTTTAAATATATGTCGAGAATTCTTAGATGGTCTTCGTGTATATTTCGACTTCACTTTAATGGACTTGTTATTATATAATCAAGAGAAACCCCAAGCGAATTGGTCAGGAATGACGCAAAATAATTTTGTTAAAAATGAAACAATACCATCGTTACTGATTAAAACAGAGCCAGAGTAAGTATTATTCACTTACAACTCAACAAAATTTAGAAGATTTAGAAAGAGAAAATTTGGAAAAACATATTAACGACATTTCACTTCGAAAAAATTCAAAAAAAATTTTTAAACAAATTATTTTAAATTTTTTTTTTAAACAAATTATTTTACAGTGTCGATATAAAAACTGAAGAACTAGACGATTTTGCACATTTACCAAAATTGTTACATTCAGATGATAGTTATATGTATGATGAACGTAGTCGAGATTCAGTAGGGACAGGTAGTCGAAGATCCAGTTATGGTGCTGTAAAAGAATCACATAATAATCATAATTCTGGAAATCATTCTTCGAGGCGACGTTTAAGATCTAGTCGAATATCCCAACACAGTGAATCAGCCACAGATGGGACTACTTTAAATGAAACTAATGGATTTAATTATGAATCTGTGGTAGTCAAACAGGAATGCCCTAATAATAATATGTCAAGGTAAGTTATTGCCAAACTTTATTATAAATCAATACCAATCCCATCTGAAATAGGCGGCATTCAAATTAAATTACACACAGGATTAAAATGGGTGGAAGCCGTGGAAGCTATCTTCAATTGAGCTCATTTGTCAGGGTGTAGTGGGTTATACAGGGTGGGTCATTTTAATCTATAATGGTTAATAGCTCGTTTTGTAGTTAACCAATCAAAAAATAACTTAAACAAAAGTTGCTGAGTTTGATGGAGAACATCATATTCTGACATCAGATTTGACCTAAATAGCCAATTTAGATAAATCCTAAACGGTAAGAGATAGAATAATACTTTAAATTAGAAAGTTGATCCTCATAAAAAAACTCGTCATCTAAAAAAAAACATTTATCATCCAAATTATTTTTTTTTTTCGAAAATCGTCAGCCTTCGGAGGAAATGCGACTTAAAAATATGTCATTATTGCAATTAACCGAAAGAAAACACGCTAGCTACGGAAAAATGATTTACCATAAAGGTTGTCAAGGGCAATAGAGGACATTCGACAGTGTTCATGATTTTGACCTACAATTATCGATAAACTTAAAGCGTATTTTCACAAAAAATTATTTGAACAAAAATTATTAGTTTTATTTATGAGGATCAACTTTCTAATTTAAAGTGTTATTCTACCTCTTACCGTTTTGATTCTAAATTGGAATTAAAGCAACCCGAAGAAATAGGTCCAATCTGAAGTCAGAACAAGATGCCCCCTTCAAATTTTACAATTTTTGTTTAAGTTATTTTTTGATTGGTTAAATAAAAAATTAGCTACTAGGCATTATAGATTAAAATGATCCATCCCGTATTATTAGGGATTGTGATTTTTTTTGTTTTGCGGCGGCCTCATTCATAAAATACGCCACACAAACAGAGGTAAGATAGGATATTGCTTATCGAAATATGATAGAGAGAGAGCAGGTTAAGTTTCTAAGAAACATGATGTTCGCAGTTCTTTGCTACTTTCATTTTAATTTTTTCTGACTTATTCATTTTTTCTGTCATGGCCCGTCACATTTTCTACCACTTGGAGAAAATTCTCTGATAAAAAATTTATGATAGCGTTAAAGCTCTTTTGCTCTTTTTGAACAGCTCTAAACGGCTTGTTTCTTTTATTTACTTTAGTTTTCTTTTTAGTATTGCCAGTACAGAATCAGATGCATCCGGACCATTATCCCAGGTACTTGCATGGAAATTAGTTCCAGATTCTACATCCCAATTACCATGCCTTATTTACGGCGCAACTCATCTCGTTCGACTCCTGAGTAAGTTTTATTTTCTAAAATCAAATAGTTATTTTTTTTTTTTTTAATAATAAATAATTATATAATTTACAGTTAAACTCCCAGAATTATTATGGGCAGCAAGTATCCCAGAAAATAAATTGAAGTTATTATTGCGACATATTGATTTATTTATCGAGTAAGTATTGATTCAAAATGAGCTTATTATTGATTTATTTAGTTTTGAACCACATTTTTTTGCAGCTTATTTTGCTTTGAAACTTATATTTCTTGATAGATATTTGTATATTGGTCCGTCTAATATGACACTAATTGATAACTAGTCGATCAGTGCGGAATTCCACAGCACGCACCAAATCGTTTTGTGCATAGATTTAAAGTGTTATTCTATCTCTTACCCTTTAGGATCTAAATTGGCTATTAAAGATACCCGAAGAACTAGGTAAAATCTGATTTCAGAACATGATGTCCCCCATCTAACTCTGCAACTTATGTTTCAATAATTTTTTAATTGGTTAATTACAAAATGGGCTATTAACCATTATAGATTAAAATCACCCACCCTGTATAAATTACGTACTGAACAAAATTATATCTCAATAACCAAATCGGTGTGGTCTATTTTTCGTCATTAGCCCAGCACGATAAGCTTTGCCCAGCAAATGAAAATAGGCTAAAGAAATAATATAAAAGATGTTAAACACATAGAAATCAAATGTTAAACTGTACTGACCAGCATACTGGCAGCATTTGTCCTACTACGTAAATTTAAATTGACTTATTTTATTTTAATACATTTTTTTTCCAGTTATTTGGATGAACACCGTGAATGGTTTGGTGAAAAACATTATATGGATGTTTCTTTTATCGAAAATAATTATTAAATTTTTACTTTAAAAAAGTATTATTTTAAATACCAAATAGTTGTAAATATTTTATATTTGAATTTTATTTATAAAATAGCTGAAATAAGAAACAAAATCTTCAATTTTAAGCAAACTTGTATTATGTAGTTCAAATTCCCAGCCCTCCGTAGATAGCCAAGTCAACATAGAACAATTTATTCAGGTAAGTATAAAAAACGGTTACTCGAGACTGTTTTGTGTATATCATTGATAGATTTTGTAGTTCAAGGAATATTTTCACAAGGTATTGTTTTATTTTGAGACTAGCTGCGTCCCGCGGTGCCCGCGATTAAAAGAGATTTAGAGAGTTTTTATCGTTACTATATAAATTAATCAAGCCTTCTTGAAAAAAATACGTTAAAAATCTATTTCACGAACTTTTAAAAAACTCTTTAAAAAAACACGGTTCCTGTATTCTATCCCATAGTAACCGTGCATTTTCCGGGATAAAAATTAGCCTGTCAGCTTATGTGCTATTTCATTTTGAGTAACAAACAACCATCTATTCATTCATCCAAATTTTCACGATTATACTGTATATCAAATAATATTGGATTGGAAGCATTCTCCTTTTCTTTTTTTAGTTGGAAGTCCAATTTTGTTGATTTTTGTTTCTAATTTTGTCGAACTCGAAACTTGAAAATAGGAGACACATTGTTTATGAAAACTAGGATTCACAAAGAAAATTTAAGACTTCATAAAATAAATATGATATATATATATATTTTTTTTTTAATACAAGAAAAATCTATTTAGTATAAAATTAGAAATATTTTTTAATATTTTGATTTTAAGTAAATAAATACTACAAATAAATTTCCAGCCTATTTAGAGCTTTTCATTATACAGATTTAAATTTAAAATAATTACAATTTTGATTATGAAACAGAAATTTTTCTTAGATTATCTAGATATTATTTTTGGTAATCGGGTGTTTTTTTTTTGGGTTAAACAAATGTATTTTTTATAATATTCTCTTTGATGATTTTTGAGCATGGCATAGCGGTGATAAAGTGGTCAAGTGACGTACTAGTGCGGGAAAGTACTTCTGCATACGTCTATTGGCTCGTGTATTGATTATAGCACCCTACTCATTTTAATGCAGTATATAATCTCACTTTCTACACCATTTGTCCAAACTATTATTTCCTGAAATTTGATCACTAGCGCAGTAGTGACAATACAATTAAAAGGAAAGTTGACACTTCACAAAAAAGATATAAAAATGTTATGAAATAGTTACCTGATTAGCGACAAGTAACATTTCTTTGGAGAATAATTGCGATTACAATTATAATTATGATAATTCATACCGAAGATTGAAGAGAATTTTGATCTAGAAATTGGGTCTAATTTGAAAGTTTACCAACAACATTTTAAAGAAATTAATAATTTTTTATAAAGAGTTATAAATTCTTTTGAATCAAAAACATAGGGAATATGATCGAATTTTAGAGTGTGCGAAACGCAAAAGGTGTTTAGAAAGGTCAGTTTCCACTAATGCTACATTAAAATTCAAAATATTTTAAAAATCTAGATAATCTATTCGATAATTTGAATGAATTTTACCATTAATTCTGTGTATAACTAAGAAAATTTCTTTAGTCATTGATATTGGATATACAGTTTGGCAACCATCTCATTAGCCATTTATAATATATGAAGTAAGATGTTCTTATGCATAAAACAAAGAAAACAACACATCAATGTTGTATAGCACTAACATTTCCAGGCATTACCAGACACATCAAACCTGACTGGATATGTGATGTCTTTCTTCATATATTATACTCTTCTTACTTCATATATTATAAATGGCTAACGAGATGGTTGCCAAGCTGTATAGAGATAATTTCATATTATTTGCATTCAAGATAAATCAGTTAACGATTTGGTTTAACACAAATTAAAGCGCATGTCTTAGACCTTTTTAAATTTGACTAATTAAAAAATATTGCTTGTCTTTGTCTTTTGAAATAATGTACTTTTGTCTTGTCAGAGTAAAAGTTGGAGAACTAACATAAAACTTTATTTGTTTAATTTTTAAATAAGATAAGTAAACATTTTTTTATAAATAAAAACCTCCCTAAAATGATTATCTGTAGGTACAACCTATCTTTTTATTAGCTAGTAATGTCTATTTCATTTAATTTTTGAAAAAAGAAAATGGAAAGGGACTATAATTGTGCGTTGATACAATGGGCAGTATTTTAAAAATATTTTTTTTAGACGTATCTTGCAAAAGTTCGGTTACACGTACGGAGTATTTTTCTAAAATTGTTTACTATGCTCAAGTAAGTTGAAATTAACATGCATTGGAAAATTAAGCATGCAATTTACCATTGGTGGTCGCCACATTTTCGCAACTCGAATCGTACAGCGTCCGTATTAAATGCGCGTTTAGAGTTCTAGTTCTTCCATGATAATTTTGTTAACTTGGTTAAACTAATCTATTCTGCAGATTAAATTGTAGATAAGAACAAGAAGTCGATACCAGAAACGTTTGGTGTATTTATAATAAAAGTTTTAATATTGACAGATCTGTTTGATGACGAAACTACACTGTCTTATCATCTAATCTAATTAATTTCTTGTGTGCTTGCAAACGCTTAAATTTCGAGCTACGTTGAGCTAACCACCTGAATATATGTCACAATGATAATAACAATAGTAAAAAAATGAAACTGGACGAGGAATTTATTTTCTCCATACCTTTTGTATAATAGAGTTATTTTTAAATCGTTATGGTTTAATTTTTCTAGATAATAAATAGTCGAAATTTTAATGGTAGTTCTCCGCAACAATTTCTGGAAATAATCAATGGAAATGTTGATCGATTTGAATTATATATTATATGCAATTTTTGGTATACTTTATTTCTATTCTTATTTTACAGTTAATAAACTAGCATAAATTTTTTTAATTACTACGTGGTTAATGGAAATATTTTGTATCATTTATTTGATTATTGTGCTACGGTATGGTGCAGATACGTAATTACGAATTTGACTCGATGGATTTGTTTTGGTAGCGCTTGATGTTGTCGGTTTCATAAAAGTTGGTGCACCACTATGTCTTGGTGGCTTTTGAGTAGCTACTGTTGGAGTATTTGCTGTTAGAGATGATCTAGATGGTACTTTTCGTACGCCTATTGTATTCGTACTCTTTGGTTGTACTAAACCTAAAGGTTTTTTAATTAAATTCGTACTTTTTAATGGTGTAGTTTGTTTATTACTTGTAGCTACTAATGTTGGCCTATTGAACACTGGTGCTTTTTTAACAGTATTTACAGAAGCGGAACTATTTAAAGAGCTTCTTGAGCTAACTAAACTCGATCGAGATGTTGATCTTTCTACACTTGTTGATTTTCGTTTGGATGGCACAACATTATTTTGTGAATTAATTTTCTTTAAACTTGACGTTCGTCGTGGAATGATACTTTTCTTATTTAAGTTGTCCTGAGATATTGATGAGTTCTTTGTATTATTAATACTACGTGTTGATCGTTGAATTAATGACTGGATACGTTCAGAATTATTGCTACCAACTCCCTTTAAAATCTTTGGTGTGTTTATGTCATTCGTGGATGATGGACGTTGCATTTTTGGCTTGCTACTGTAATCGTTGATTACAATTTGAGGTGAAGAAGATGTAATATCAGTTTCATAATTGCCACCAGATGAAGCTCCTTGACTAGGTGATTCCGACATTAAACTTTGCGTTTCTTCGAAACCTTCATCATTATCGTGTTCTTTTGATTTTTTGTCTTCATTGATAGGACTGACTAGTTTTTGATTTAATTCCCGCATTGCAGTTCGAACGTCCGAAGAATTTATAATTGTTTGATTCCTTAGTCTATTTCGAGATGGGGATGTTATTTTTGGTTCAGGGTCAATGTCTCCATGATTTTTCAAACGATCTTGCCACCTCTTTAATCTCACTTCTTTGTCTGGTTCTGGTGAAACAGGGTAAGATTTTTCTAATTGTAATTGATTGGGTCGCACTACTTGAGTTTCAGCTACCAATTCGGGGGATGTTGCCTCACTTCCGTTACTTGCTTCAGATGTTCTTTTATATCTTCTAGTTCTGCGTGCTGAGGAAAATCTATCAAATTGTCCATCACCTAATGGTGTAGAATTATCAGCGTCAGGACTTTCAGGTTCATTACGTAATGGTTTGGAACCCAATCGCCGACAAGGTGTTGGTACTGCCACCGAAATTTCCTCATTTGACGGTGAAAATATTCTTCTTGTTGCAGGCGGTGTTTCTATGTTATCAGAATCAATTTCTACTTTGTTACTAACATTTTGAGAAGATCCATTTCGCCCTTGTCGTCTTGGTATTGGGGGTACATTTTCATCATTCTGATATTTTTGCCTAACTGATGATACATCTGAAGGGCTATCACTTGGTCTTCGAATGTAAATTGTTAGACGATTTATTGGTTGATCTGCCAAAGATGATATAAGTTCTTTTCGAGAATTGTCTTCTTCAATAGATTTTAATTTACTATCAGGATCTGGACGGATATAAGTACTGGAATGTCGTTTAGTATCTTTGTCAACTTCACCACAACTATTTGGAACGTTAAGATTAGATTTCCTCCAAGAAGATTTGTCTTTTACTTGAGCACCTTCTATAGCTTCCATAGCGCTAACAACGTCAGTCTTGTCTATTGTTGTTGAAGGCTTCCAATCCGGATAAACTCTGTTGTATTGAGTTTGTCCACTGTTTACTAATTTACCTTCATGTAAAGTATCTAAAGTACTACTTCGTTCGCTTTCTGTAATAAAAAAATTAAATTTAGAATAATACTTGGAAAATTAGATTATACAATTTATTTTCGTAAATGTAGTAAAGGTGGATATATTTTTAAGGAAAATTTTGTCTAAATATTCAAACAGACAACGTTGTATCGGAATTTTTTTAAATAAAAAAAGAAAACAAGTATTTTTTAAAGGCACGTAAGATTAAATTTAACTTACAATCTTAATATATAACAGAAAGTCGGGTTTGTTCAACCAGTTTTAACTCAAGAACAGCTCGACCGATTTTAATGGTTTTTGTATTTGTCTCCGTCTCGAGGAGCCCACTGTCCAGGGGAGTGGGACAGGGGAGTGGCATTTTGTATGAAAATACATCATTTTTGAGTATACTACTTTAAAACATTTTTAAAAAATTTACCCATACAATGCTAAATTGTACACAAATATAATAGGCTACATTTTATTTTTTGAAAAATTAGGGTTTCGTTAATTTTTTGAAAAATTAAGGGTTTGTAAGGGTTTTCAAAAATTAAAACTCATGAAATTGTGAACAAAAGGGGGATATTTGATTTGTTGGATTCGTCGCCGTCCCGAATTGCATAATAACTATTAAAAAGTTTTAAGAGATAGTTAACGTACGAGGAAATGACTAGATATTAACGATTTTTTGGTATTATGTTATTTTATTGTATTTTAACTGAAAATTTCATACCTGAATCCATTTCAAGCGATCGACGATTAATAACAACAGGAGGCGTACGTCGGGCTTGTTTACGTTGTTCATCAGTTATTTGATCATTCTCATTAGCTTGTAACCAAGATTCAATTTTTTGCCTCCATTCTTTTGGTCTTGATTCTGGTACTGGAATTTGTTCAGCTAATATTGGTTTATTTTCTTGAAGAGGTGACGGGGATGTTGGCCTTTCACGATCTCCACTTAAATCGACTCCTAAAAGTGCTGGACGTTTTCTTGTTGGTACACCTCTGGCACGTCGTGCCCACGATCGATCTAAAACATACATTTATATTAAAATAATTTTAATGCCTGATGTTGCCAAATTATTTATATTGATTCTACCTAAACTACCCCAAGGTTTACTTCCTCGTTCTCTATTTGTATCGTGTCCTGAGGCACGTAAAAAGTCCATTAGATTTCCTTCATCCTCTTCAGAGAGCACGCGACTTTTTCTACGTCGTAAGGTACCATTTGGTGTAATATCTGGAGATATTTTATCATCACGGCTACCGTTTTCCCCTTTATCATTAAACGAACCAAGACGGCGTCTTGACACACAAGGTGATCCTGCTGCAGATGTAGCTTCGTCATCAGAAGTTCCATTTCCATTGTTATAGACTTTGAGAGTCTTTTTTCGGGGAAATCCGGTTTTTGGATCGAAATCGAAATTATAATCAGAATCAGAACCAGGCGTTAAAACTTGACCATTATTCGACACTGAAATACAAATAATTTTAAAAAAAATCATTTTTAAGGCTTAAACCATTGAATTGAGTTTTTCTATGAGAATCTTATCATAAATTTTAGAGAAAAATTCTCAACTTCTACATTTGTGTTTTCGAAGGATTGAAAAAAATTTAATTTCAAAATTTATGTTACTGAACTATATTGTACTAGAAAATTATTTCTAAAACTCACTTTGCTTTCGTTTAGAAGCCATAAGTTCTTCACGTTGTTTTCTACGTGCATTAGCTTGTTCCTCTTGTACACGACGACGATTGTTTTCAACAACAGCTTGACGAAATTTCGCACAAAAACCATGGAATACTCGAAAACATTCCTCAAGTTTAAATGTATTGACGTCTTCACAAAAGAAATCAGATAATCGTTTACGGACATTCTCTAATTCATTCATATCCCGTTGTAATACGCTTACTTCTTGTTCGGCCATCTGTGATAAATAAAAATATTGAAATTCTTTTAATATGAGATCTAAGTTGCAAATACAGTCAATTCCGGAAATCAGTAGGAATTTTCTTTTGGTAGATTTCATACTACGTGTACCTTCAATGTAGGCAGTATGTTAAGAAATATTTCCTTGCTTGAAATGTACCTCTACTTCATTTAATAAATAGGTTAAAATTAAGACAATCACCGGATATTTCGTCTAGGTAATTTCAGTTGCTTGTATCTCTGCGAAAAATACTCATTTGAAAGCATACAGTTTCAACTTTTTGAAAATGTCTCCAAAGCTATTATCATCCCCTACCGCGGGGTGGCGAACCTTTATGTATCAACCAAAAAATGTTTTATGAGGCCATAGACGTGTCGCCGCGTCAATGAACTGGTTGACATTGAACCTGATTTGTTGAAGCAAATTTTGATGACAAGCGAGGCCCATTTCACACTCTCTGGTGGCGTTAATAAGCCAACTTACTGCATGTGAGGGGAGGGGGTCGGAAAATCCACACGAGATCCATGAATGCAAATGCCATTGTATGCATGTATTGTATGAATGTGACTGTTTGGACCACACACCTCAAAAACGGCACGTTTTGTTTTTGTAATTGATGTTGTATTCAAAATCTAGTACAAATAAATTGCATAGAACCAAATTGAATAAAAATATCTCATATACAGAAATCGGTTTTTTTTTCAGTCATTCAATACCGACATAAAAGATGGTGCTCCCGTTATTTATTGTAATTGATTTGATTACCCTGATACATACCTTCAGGAAATCGGCCATTTGTGTTTTGATTTCAGTTTGTGTAGTCGGCAATTCAATTTGTTTTTTAATTTGTTTAATTCGAACATCTAATGCATTTATTTCATTATGAAGTTGTTCAACGGTTGTCCTAAATAGACATAGTTAAACAATTATCAATAATTCTTTTTAAAACTGTAAATACAATTATTTCAAAAAGCTGGAGCACATATACAATTTTTACTAAGATCTAAATTTACGCTCGAAAATAATAAGAGAGAGCGAGAAACATATTTTTAGTGACACAGCTACGCATAGTAATAATGGAATTCAAAGCGTTGCTTTTGTAAAATGTATGTTTATGAATTTAAACAACAGCTGATTACTGAATTTAGCAGTTAAATATTAGTCAACTGAGTTTTAAAAAAAGTTTCTATAATTTTTGATTTGACTAAACTGTCTCTCGTCTCGATAATGCTATGCTACCTTAAGTAATTTAAAAAAAAAATAAGTAGGTGGAATAAAATAAAATTTTTAAAGCTTTTGTAAATACAAAACATACTTAGAAGCTTCTTCTAATAATCTCATATCATCTGGAAAATGTAATAAGTCTTTGTTTTTCTTTTCTGCTTGCTGGAAACAAAACAATATTAAATATTTATAAAAGATAATTAATTTAACAATATAAATTTAATTAATATTTACCATCGCTACAAAATGTATTAAGTTCATATTTGGTTTGTTCGCTCGTATATCGGTAATTTTTTGCAAAGAAGTTAATCGTACTCCAGCGGCATTTCCAGCATAACCACCCTGGATTCAAAATAAAATCAGTTGCAGTAATACCTAATACCTTAAAATGTGAAAATAACGGGATACCAGGATATCAAAAATGTCATTGTATGAATTTCAGAAAGCTTTGCACGGCGTAAGATAGAATGTGACTAAAAATGGAGGTGAAATATTAACTAGTGCCGAAAAGGAAATTAAAATCTTATTATCTTTGGGGTGATATTACGTTTTATTTTATTAAACTTTTTTATAAGGTAGTTTCAAAAAAAGGTAGTTTAGTACGGAATTGGCTGCAATCCTTTGCAGAAGAAATTTGAATTTATAATATTTTAGTAAACTAAAGACATTTTAACCTACGATCTGTTATCCATACAATGACCTTTCTTATATAATATAAGTTATATTGGGATCTTAGTATGTAATTTAAGTTGTAATATACCGAGTTTAAAAAGTTGCCAGCAACTACGACCATGTACAATACTTCTTGCAATCGTTTATTTGTCATTAAATCTGAAAAAATAAAAACAAAATACTCAGTTTATAAAGTTATAAAATCAAAATTTTTAAATATGGAGGAAAGAAATAAGGAGAATCATTTCTGTATACAAAATGTGTTCACGAAAATCAAAAGTAGAAAATTGGTGGCGCTGCTGTAGCAAAAATGTAAGATTTAAAAGACAGTAATAAGATTAAGATAAAGATCTAAACAAGTTGATAGAGAAGTTCACATCAAACACAAAGTAATAAGAGTAAGATTTAAACAAGTTGTTGGAGAAGGATAGATAAGTTCATATCAAGTACCTTTTGCTACACAAGCGCCATTCTGGTCAATTTTATCACCGCTTATTTTACTTTTAATTTGGACACACTTTTAGTCTGATCCCTATCAAAGATTGCCCTCCTTGTTTTAAAGTATACTCGAATTCAAAAAACTATTGATAACACTGAAGTCATTTTTGTCAATTCGTAGTATTTCGTTCTTAAAAAGCACAAAGTTTTAAAAGATCTGATAGTAAGCTAAAATTTCTAAACATGGCTACTTAAAGATTTTTTCTTTTTTTTCGGCTTAGAATTGCTTTACCTAACCACCATTTTTCCGTTGTTCACTACTTTTGAGAGACTTTGTTTCAATTCAAAAATTAATTTCAACGTTACAGGATACATTTTTGTTTTTTTTGTTCTTTTACGGTAACTTGTATTTATATTTTGTAAACCTCAAACTTGGGGCGCAATACAGGTTGATCCCAAACCTCCGCCCTTCGCACGAGCTTGGCTAGGATAGAAATATATCTTTTCTAAAATTCAGTTTAATGTTATTTATTAAAACGATTCTTTACCTTGAGCTGCTACAATCATTGCACTAATACTTGGTTCCAAATAGCTCATATTGGCTGCAAACTCCTCTTTCAACAGCATACTTTCTATTCTCAATTTATAACTAAAAAAATTATTAAAATTATTTACGAAGATAAGAAATGTTTAAGTAGATATAAAAATATTATAAGCTAGAGATAGCAAGGTTTTAGACGCTAAGAGAACAACGAAAACAAATATAATCAATTTTATCAAAAAGTGCTATAATAGGCTATTGTCCACTAAGAATAAATCGGTTGGATAAAAGTTTCTAATGATTAATCATGATATGTAGATAACAAAACACAAAATTATTTTTCATAAAAAATAAGGATTATTATTTTTTTTATAAAATAATTTTAGTAAACTTAGGCATTCAGTCACGTGGCAGCAAATACTAATCAGAAAGTATTACTTCACGTCATGACAAATGCTATGTAAACAACATTACATTTTAATAGACCTTTTCATTTTAAAAAGTGATTATCTTTTGTTTCGGACAGTTTGTTAAAAGGCGAATATGATAAAATGAATAACAAATATTTTGAATCTTTTTTCCAACTTATTAGTGTATACCCGAAACAATAATGAATCGTAATTGAAATGAAAAGGTATATAGACCGAAGCAGGTTACTTCGATTACTAACTAAGCAGGTTAAATGCTTAAACTTGCAAACACAAAAATGATTGTATGTGAAGTAGTGATGCCATTCAAGACAGTGTCATGGCGTTTAGATATTTTTAACAAAGTAAATTTGAATTGGTTTTTGAAAATGCAAAATAAGTACATGCAAAATAAATACATAATGCAAAGAGTTTTTTTTTAATAGTACTTTTTTGGTGTAATTCAGATACTAATGTAGGTTAGGTTATATTGGCTGTCCACTAAGGCCACACTTAGGCTATAGAGCCCATTGTGATACCATATATGTGTTTTACCACCTTTCCGCTGATAATTTCATTTATCAGCTTCTCAATTTCAGAGGCTGAGCGCACCTCCTTCATGCATATGCCATGCACTATACCAGCCCATCACAACTATTAATTAAATTAATTTTGTTGCGACGGCGAAATCGAACCCGCTACCCTAAGCATATCGGGGACGTAATTGGTTACGCCTTAAACAACTGAGCTAATAGGGCGACAGATACTAATGTAACGTATAAACCAATTTTAAAATTTAGGACAAAAAGATTTGCCGAAGAGTTTGAAATGGTGGCGTATACGACACCTTTCCGAAACTTTGCTGTCTCTGACTTATGTGTGTATGTTTTTTTACTAACTTAGGCACTTGTATTAATTGTAATAAAAATTTTTCAGCATTTCCAAGTTTATTAAAATCACCATTAAATGATTTGAGCATATCTAGTTCATCAACTTCTGGTAAAATTTTTAATAAACCTCTAAGTTTTTCGGCACCAATTTCATCATGTTCACCATCCCGAATTAATTGTATTATATCATCGTTAGAACTTCGAAATTGTTTTAAGAATATATTTACATTTAAGCTACGTTTACCATCCAATAAGGTTATCTGTAATGAATAATTTTTAATGGTAATATAAAAAATTAAGTTGTAAAATTTGGAAGTCGATTGCTACAGTATGCTCTTTGACCTAGATATCAAGACCTTTGATGTAGATCCTTGATTAGTTAATCATTCAATTATACTCCAATCATTTTAGGATTTCGTCTCGAAGTCTAACGGAATAAGCTGAATTTTGTACAAACTTTCATTTTGATAGTACAAATGTTATCTCAAAAGTGTATACAAGTTTAAAGGTTGCAAAAATCATTTTTTTGATAATATATATCTCGTTTCCTTTGCCTCAATCAATCGTATTTACATTTACTATAAAAATTGTAGAGGATAAAATTCTCTGCAAAGGCTGAAATTTTTTTTGTACGTTTAACCGTTTTTGAAATAGAGGGCACAGAAGATGGAACGCTCAGCTTAACGTACTTCAGTACTGGGTCAATATTTATAAATATAAGATATTAAATAATTATATATATAGTATTTCATGAATAATTAAGTAAAAAGAACCGTATATTAGACACGGTCAACCGTGAATCCCAGTCTATTATGCGGTTTTTTTACTTAATTATTCAATAACTACTACTTAAATAATTATTTAATACCTTATATTTATAAATATTGGCTCTGCACTGAAGTACGTTTAGCCGAGAGCGCCATTTTCTGCGTCTTTCTATTTAAAAAACGGTTCAACGTACAAAAAAAATTTTAGACAAAATTCGTAGAGAATTTTATCTTCTACAAATTGTATAATAATTAATGTAAATACGATTGAAGGCAAAGCAAACTAGATATTATCAAAAAACTGATTTTTGCGACCTTGAATATATAAGGATGCGCACACGTGACCGTATGTCACTTTTGAGACAAGATTTGTACTATCAAAATAAAGGTTTGTACAAAAATTCAGCTTATTCCGTTACATTCCGAGGTTGACCAATTTTTTTTTGACTAAGATGGTCGGGTTATTATAGCAAAAATCATACTGATGCGATTCCCAGTCTTAATTTATTTTTACCTCATTATTATCTTTTCTTATTTTACGATCGGAATTATCAGTATGATCACGACCACCTAGCCGTGGTGATGAATTACAAGATGAAGATGGAGGGATTTGTTGACAAAATAAACCTTCCATTTCTGACCAATCCATGTCGGCCATTGGTGAATGCTGATGTGAATTTGCGACCAATGACCAAATATTATGTTTACCCACAACCTTATTACTTGGTATTTTGTTCCAATTAATAGTTTTCATCTTATTTTTTGGCATTGGTATATCTTGTTGTGGTAACTTTTCACCATTATTGTCAAACATTTCATTTTGTATTTGCGAACCAGATGAATTCACAGTTAATAACGTTGGTTTTGTATGACTTTTTGATACCGTTGAAGATGATAAAGGTGGGCCTAAAACTGGCGGTGGTGGAGGCGGTGGGCATAAACCACCTGGTGGGGGTGGTGGTGGAGGTGGTAAAATATTTGACATTGGTGGTGGTGGAGGAGGAACAAATCCTCCACCACCACTTGGAGGTATAGGAGGAGGTGGTGGTGGTCCTGATTGAGAGGTTGGTGAAGTACTATTTAATGATTGTTTGCGGCTTGGACTAGATTCTGATCCACGGTGACAATAATTGCAGCTATTAAAGAATTTCGTTGTTTGTAAACTTGGTGCTCGTAGTAGTCGTGCAGCATCTTCTCGTGTTTCTAACAGTGTTGCTCTATGTACAAGGCGTTCAGCAGTATCCCATATTATATCGCTGACTGCTTCTTTGGGATCGACACGAAGTAAATGTTGGAGTATACTTAAAAATGGTATTTCTTGTGGTGTTTCGGCTACCTACAATTTAAAAAATTTTGTTTTTGTAAAATGAGAAAGGTTCTAAATTTTTTATTTAAATCAATTGATATCAATAAAGCTTAGAAATTCGATCTTCGATTTTCGATAATGCCCGATTCGATAATTTAAATTTAAGTTGCCCAGCGAAGCGGGTAGTTCACAGCTAGTAATATATATAACAACAAATCTTGATGGAATGCGATTTATAAACAATGCAATTTTTTCATTTACTGGTGGTAATGGAAATATAACGATGGTTTTGTTTGGAACATAAAAAAAATTGATAGGTAGGTAATTACAATCTAATATAAATAAAACAGAGCACTCTGGAAATTTTACAAAAGAATCACGTAGAAGTCAAGGAAAGGTTAGCAATAATAACATACATAGGCACTGGCAAACAGAATGATTCTTCTCATTTGCAGAATATATATGGGAAAATTTTTTTGACCACTTAAAAAAAAAGATACAGGGTGGGTATAATGGCTAATAGCTCGTTCTATAGTTAACCAAAAAAAAAAAAATAAATAAAAATAAAAATAATAATAATAATAATAATAATAATAATAATAATGATAACTTAAACAGAAGTTGCAGAGTTTGATGGGGGGACATCATGTTCTGACATCAGATTTGACCTAGTTCTTCGGATTTCTTTAATAGCCAATTTAGACCCTAAACGGTAAGAGATATAATGATACTTTAAATTTTTCATCTAAATTATTTTTTCGAAAATCGTCAGTTTTCGGAGGAAATTCGACCTAAAAATATGCCATTATTGAGTTTAATCGAAAGAAAACACGCTAACTACGGCAAAAGTTGTCAAGAGAAACAGAAAACATTCGTTTGAGCCCATGACTCTGAACTATAATTATCGATAAACTTAAAGCGTATTTTCTTTCGATTAAATGCAATAATGACATTTTTTTAAGTTGCATTTTCTCCGAAAGCTAACATTTTCCAAAAAAATGTTTTAAAGAAAAATTGTTAGGTTTTTTATGAGTATTATTTTATCTCTTACCGTCTAGAATCTAAAATGGCTAAAGGAATGGCTAAAATGGAATCTAAAGTAACCCGAAGAACTAGAGCCAATCTGATATTAGAACATGATGTCCTCCATTAAACTGTGCAACTTCTGTTTAAGGTATTTTTTGATTGGTTTACTATAAAACGAGTATGTATTAAATTCTAACACACCTTGTATAGGGTACAAAAAAGAATGAAAAATTTTCTAGTGTTTATAGTTTTTTTTTTGTTTTTAAAAAATGTTTTAGTTACTTACTTGTCTAAGAATGGCGTAAAATACATCCAAATGTGAATTGAGATCAACGCCATGGGGTCCCTGGAGTGTTTGAGTTTCATCACTTTCACGTTGCTCATCAAATACATCCAATTGTACAGCTAACTCCGGATGTTTGACTGCGATACGCCTGTAGAATATCAATAATATATTTTTGTTTAATTAATATGATATAATACATTTTATTTATTAGTATTACAATGTTAATGCTCAATGCCATAAAAAGTCAACAAATTAACTACTATGACCATAAATGTACTTAATTGTTTTTAAATGTAATATTGTGATCATTTATTTATAATTCACAATATTTTTAAGGTGTGGAAAATTTAGAAAATTTTTTTAATTATATGTATTTCTTGCAAATTATTCATTTATCTTAAAAATATGGCTATAAAAAATTTGAATGAAAATCTACCAAAATTATTTAAATAATCTCATATACACTCGAATTACATTAAAATAAAATTATATTTAAATCATTCCAATAGGCACGTATGAGCAGTGCCACATTTACAACTGTTTTGGCCAGTGGATTTTTGGCGAACATTCCCTTAAACAACCCCTTTTGAGCAAAAATTTACCAACTTCGTTCCACTTCCCTTCCATTTATCCACTTTTTCTTTTTAGTCCGCGTAAATTTACCTCTTTGACTACAAAATTTTTTTTAAAATTTGGAAATAAAAAAAAGTTACGTTTTATTGTGTGTAGCCTTTTTGGCGGAAGTCTCTAGGCGACCGCCTAGTTTGTCTAATTGCTAAATTAGACAGCACTGCGAATGAAATTTCTTAATGAAACTAGTCAAAATGGATTCACAGATGCTAAAAATGAATATTTCCGTCAAAATTCAATTTTTTTGTAATTGCAATTATACTTTCTTTGTTTCGTACAAGGAAGTGAAAAAATTAAAGGAAGGCATATTCCACAGGGAGGCTACCATGGTAATGCAAAAGGGCAAAAACAAGACCCAGTTCATATTTTTTGAATAATTTTTCCAAAGAAAAAATTTATTTCTATAACCACTTTTGAGAAACAGGGGATATGGTAAACATATGGATTTTAAACAAGAATTATTATTTCTGGGAAATTGATTTTGAATCCACTAATTTTGGGTCAAACGTTTCATTTTTGATATTATTATTTAACTAACATTAACCTTAGTGCGAAATATCGATACCGGGGTCCTACCATCGTTCTAGAGGTACGTAAAATTTAACCACAAATTTGAAAAGTATGACCAAAAATAAGTATAATTCCATATTTGGTTTATTAGAAATTTGATATAATTTGGATGTGATAGAGCAAAATTCAATTTTTTTGTTTGACTCAACAACTTTTTATTTTAGATGTTATGTTTTACCTAACATTCACCTTTATGCGAAATATAGGTACCAGGACTCCACTATCTTCCAAACTTATACAGGTAGGTTAAATTTGACCACAAATTTGAAAATTATGACCCCAAATTAGTATAATTCCATATTTGGTTTATTAAAATTGAATATAATTTGGATGTGAGAGAGCAAAAGTCAATTTTTTGGATTTTGATGACGCCATAAAGTACTTTATGACTAAAAAATTTGTTATATTAATTCCAGAATTTGTGGTAAAATTACCAAAGAAATTTTTTACAGTGTACGAATAAGTTATTTTTATAACAATGAAATGAAAATTTAATTGTATTTGACGTGATAATATACACATTTCTTGCACATTTCCTAAGTAAATGACCTGAAGTTCTATATGATTCGAATAATAATAAAAAACTTATGTACTTACCTCAAATTGTTAATGACAGGCAATAAATTAACTCCTATAACATAATAATTGAATGAAAACCATATTAGTTATATATTATATTAAAGACAAAAATAAAATAAATGTTTATATAAAAACAATATATAAATACTTCTCAATTACCTACCTATAAATTCATTACGTAATCGAACTCGATCACTAAGACGTGGTGTTGAAATTATAACGCAATTAATAAATGCGATAAGTGCTGTTTGGTAATCTATTGCTACATCTTTTTTTAATTCATTTACTATCATTTGTAATCGATAACGTTCGCCTTTTAGTTTCTGAAAAGTAAAGTAAGTAATATGATAATATTTATTATGGAAAAATAGGTAAATAACTAGTAATAGTTTAATCAATAAACGATGAAAATGCAAAGAAAAACAATTTTAACTAGACCGGCATTAGGCTTTTGTCCTAAATTTGAAAAATTGGTTTATACGTTACATTAGTATCTGATTTACATCAAGAAAGTATTATTTAAAAAAAAATACTATTTAGGTACTTTATGCATTTTGTATTTTAAAAAAACAATTCAAATTTACTTCTAAAACAGTGTAGAGTGTTATAGCGTCTTGAATGACATCAAATCGTGACATACAATCATTTTTGTATATGCAATTTTGTATAACAAGTATTTGCAAGTTTACATGTTTTTGTATATGTAAGCTTACATAGAATTTCATATGGCGTGACGTAGTACCTTCAAAGTACATCTGATTGGTGTTTGCCGTCACGTGACCGTATGTATAATTTTAAAAAATTTATTTAAAAAAAAAAAAATAATAATCCTTATATTTTTTAAATTAATTTTGTGTTTTGCTATCTACATATCATGATTAATCATTAGAAACTTTTATTCAACCGATTTATTGTTATTGGACAAAAGCCTATTAAACATAAATCGAAAGAACTAGTAATTTTGTTCTTCACGGTGTCGCGAACAAAGTTGAAAATATTTGGACAGTGGCGAATTTTTAATTTCTTTATAAACATTTTTAAATGATTTAGTGCGAGTATTTGATAAAAATGAGAAAATTTGATGCCAAAAGAGCACTAAGTTTACTTCATGATAAAAGGATGAAATTCGATGCATATTCTGAACAAGTTTGAATATGTCTTAGGTAATCCTGCAAGTAAGCTTTGATTGTTATTTCAAAGTTACAATGTTTATACCTACTGTGAAGGGAAAAAAAGGGTGAGAATATCCCTTTTAAGAAATTTTCAAGCTATCCTGAAAAATTGCTATTAGTCATTTGGGGTCCTAATTAGCTATTAGTCGAAGAAATGAGCTAGCTATTCGAACTAAGTTTATGATACTGAATGATTATTGACCCCATACGGCCATTTTGTTAACTTTAGAAAAAAATCAATCATTTAATTTCTTCTGACCCATCTCCCATCCTTTACAGGGACTCGAAGTGGGGAATAAAAGAAAAAAGAAAAAATTGCAGACACAAATACCATCTAGAGGATTTCCGAGTTTGCTACAGTTCTTTTTGTGGAAAGAAAAGGCCCAAAATATTTGCGCCTCCGATTTTGATGTTTCTCATTTTAAATAATATACATTTAATTTCTTCAAGATCGGAACTGTTTTATTGTTATTGAGGATTAGGAGATAAAAACCTTTATTTATTCAACTATAAGTAGATAAATATTAATAGTCACGATATGTATAAAAAATTGAAAGTCATAGGGTGGTTCCATTATAATGCGAATTTTTGTGATTAATGTTTTCATTTTTGAGGGTCAATTTATGAGGGTCTTTTTAATAACGTTTTTTCTTATATAAGGTTAAGAAAAAAATGACCAGTCATTAATTTTGGCAAATTGAAAGAATAATAATTAATTTTTTCTTCTCAAAATTTGAAAAGTATGAAAAAAGTGTAGGTACATTGGACTACAGAATATTCACTCAAGTTGTCTTACTTCCTTAAGTAATTACTTAATTCCAATAAGAGTGGTCACTATTTTGAATTTTGAGATATTCCCGTTTTGGAGATATAAAAAAAAATAATTAATAATTTTTTTTCTTTCTGAAATCGTATAGGTACTGATTTTTTGAAAAATAAAAAAGTCTGTTATCAGGTCAACTTTTATGATTAAGCAAGAGGCAAGAATTTTATTGAAAGATTAAGATCAATACTTGGTGTATAAAAAAGACCGAAACCAAGACTAAATGTGCATGACAAAGGTCTTCAAGTGTTTGTTTTGGACGACGTGAGATCGTCTAACGGCGACCTCACCGTTTTGTCGAGCATCAGGTAAAATAGAAATTTCATTTGTGATTCAATTATTAAAATAATAAATAATCACGAAATCCTTATTTATGAATTTTAGAGTTTCGGTGCAACGGGCAACTACAAATGCTCTGGGTCCTATGAAAAAACACGCTGCCTTATTTTTACCAAAAATAGATTATTATTGACTAATCAAAATGAAAATTGAAATATAATTAATTTGAATAAATATAATAAATGAATCCGTGCGTGATGGCCAAAATTGAAATAATTCCAAGCACGATTTTCGATATGGCTGCATTTCGAAATATGGACAGACGAACGAAAGTGGCTGATCGCTATTAATCTGCCCATGTTTCGCGATGCAATTCTATTTAATAGCAATAATGTAAACAATATGTAGCCAATGACATATAGATAAGACAAGAACACAGGGGAATTCACTGGCAGTCTTTTTTCTCATTCATCATATCGCAAGTTTTGGACCCTGGCGTTCTCTAGTTGTATAAACTCTTTGGTATACTATGAATTGTCATAACAGATACGTCATGAATAATGTCCAAGGTACCCCTTAGAAAAAATCGAAAAAATCGCGAAAAATTTATAGTTTCGGAATTCGATAAAATTCAGTTTATAAGGTAATTTTGACCCAAAAAATGCAAAAATCGTACTCATTTAACGATTAATCGAATAGTTTCTGAGAAAATCGTTATTTCAGATCGATTTTCGGCGTTAAATCGAAAACTGCTCGCCAAATCGTTAACTGAGTACGATTTTTGGAATTTTTGGGTCAAAATTACCTTATAAACTGATTTTTATCGAAATACGAGACATACAATTTTTTTCGATTTTTTGCAATTTTTTGAAGGGGTACCCCTTAGAAAAAATCGAAAAAATCGCGAAAAATTTATAGTTTCGGAATTCGATAAAATTCAGTTTATAAGGTAATTTTGACCCAAAAAATGCAAAAATCATACTCATTTAACGATTGGTTGAATAGTTTCTGAGAAAATTGATATCTCAGATCGATTTTTGGTGTTAAATCGAAAACTGCTCTCCCAATCGTTAAATGAGTACGATTTTTGGAATTTTTGGGTCAAAATTACCTTATAAACTGATTTTTATCGAAATACGAGAAATACAATTTTTTTCGATTTTTTGCAATTTTTTGAAGGGGTACCCCTTAGAAAAAATCGAAAAAATCGCGAAAAATTTATAGTTTCGGAATTCGATAAAATTCAGTTTATAAGGTAATTTTGACCCAAAAAATGCAAAAATCGTACTCATTTAACGATTAATCGAATAGTTTCTGAGAAAATCGTTATTTCAGATCGATTTTCGGCGTTAAATCGAAAACTGCTCGCCAAATCGTTAACTGAGTACGATTTTTGGAATTTTTGGGTCAAAATTACCTTATAAACTGATTTTTATCGAAATACGAGACATACAATTTTTTTCGATTTTTTGCAATTTTTTGAAGGGGTACCCCTTAGAAAAAATCGAAAAAATCGCGAAAAATTTATAGTTTCGGAATTCGATAAAATTCAGTTTATAAGGTAATTTTGACCCAAAAAATGCAAAAATCGTACTCATTTAACGATTAATCGAATAGTTTCTGAGAAAATCGTTATTTCAGATCGATTTTCGGCGTTAAATCGAAAACTGCTCGCCCAATCGTTAAATGAGTACGATTTTTGGAATTTTTGGGTCAAAATTACCTTATAAACTGATTTTTATCGAAATACGAGACATACAATTTTTTTCGATTTTTTGCAATTTTTTGAAGGGGTACCCCTTAGAAAAAATCGAAAAAATCGAGAAAAATTTATAGTTTCGGAATTCGATAAAATTCAGTTTATAAGGTAATTTTGACCCAAAAAATGCAAAAATCATACTCATTTAACGATTGGTTGAATAGTTTCTGAGAAAATTGATATCTCAGATCGATTTTTGGTGTTAAATCGAAAACTGCTCGCCCAATCGTTAAATGAGTACGATTTTTAGGGACCAAAAAAATGATTCCTATACTAAAATATTTACATTTAAAAGTGTTTTGCAATAAATATACCCCTTCAAATAATTGCAAAAAATCGAAAAAATTTGTATGTCTCGTATTTCGATAAAAATCAGTTTATAAGGTAATTTTGAAAATTTTCAAAATTACCTTATAAACTGATTTTTATCGAAATACGAGACATACAATTTTTTTCGATTTTTTGCAATTATTTGAAGGGGTATATTTATTGCAAAACACTTTTAAATGTAAATATTTTAGTATAGGAATCATTTTTTTGGTCCCTACAATCAATTTGACGTGTTTTTGATACATCGAAAAATTTACTGGAAGTGTCTATTGCCTTGGTGCTCGTACTATCTTAAAAACATTAAACTTATTTAAATATAAGTAGTTACGTAGTTACCTGATAATGTTCTAATGTTTCTAAAGCTCTTGCATATCCTTGTTCATTATAGACACAAAGAGCTGATAATAATTCGAATACTTGTTTTTTCACTATGTTGTTTGAAGTATCTAAAGCACCAGCTAATTTTGCTATATATTCTGGATTCTCAACAATATAATCTAAACCAATTCGTGAGTCCATTGTGTTGTTATTCTTTCCTCCACTACCAATTTCCATGTTATATGTTGATGATTTTGAATTTTGTGTTGTATTGTCTCACATTATCTGTAAAAGAAATAAACTAATTAAACAAAACAAAAGGTTATTATTTTTATTTCATAGAAAGCATGTACAATATATTTTACGAATACCAATATTCGTTTTACCTAAGTGGTTTTGAGTTAGCTTTTTCCATTAAAAAAAAATCTTAAATTCTTAAAAAATGATAATTAAGGACTAAATATTGTGAAACATTATTACTTAAAGACATTATCGTAAGAATCACTGAACAATGAAATCATTTACAGAAGGTAACGATCCCATGTGGACAGTATAGTGATATAGATAATGAAATTCTTATACGTCTTTCGATTCAAATTTGTATACATAGTATTTGTTACTAAAGGCGAGATTTGGTTTTTTTTTCAAGATATCTAACCAGTTAAAATTTCATGACATGGGGATTTATGACCCCCACTTGTACGAGGACTTGTATGGAAGACGATGAAACCTCCATGCACGTTATTTGCACCTGCAGAAACCTGTAGGGTATCAGGTTTAGAATATTTGGGTCCGAAACCTTGCATCTATCAATCCTGAGAGTAGAAGATGTGCGCTTTTTGCGTGGCGTCTGAACTTTATAGAAACCTATAGCTTCATCTGCTTAAAGCAGCATTTCTTACCCCGAATCTCGCCTTCGATTGATAGGTGCGGTTCTCAAGGAGGGCATAGAGGACCCCTTGATGTAGGTGATAGGGATCCGTTTGCAGTAGCCCTCAATGTTTTATTATTTTATTTTTAACCAGTTAAAATAAAAAACGATTTTTCTCTAGATATAGCTAAGCGGTATAAACCTTTCAGTTTGATAATTAAACCGTGGGACACCACAGTTTGTTATTAAATGATGAATACATACTTGAAACTTCGTGAGTGGCTTTGTTTCGACGAGCCTACCAAATTTTTCTAGGACCACTTGTCTTTTCGAATAAAAAAACGTAGTGAAAAGTTTGGTAGACTCGTCAAAAGGAAGCCCCTCACGAAGTTTCAAGTATGTATTTATAATTTAAAAAACCCGTGGTGTCCCACAGTCTAAATAAAGTGGAATAAAAATATTTCTATGGTGCGAAGTTTGTAGAGGAGTATCTTGTAAAAATTTTACAACAAAAGTGAATAAAAAATGCATTTATATAAATTGAAACTATATCAAACCAATATTAATATAAATAAAATAAAAAAAAGAAACAACATCAGAAAGGAATAATTTAAATAAAGTAAACAATAGAAAAAGAAACCAAACATGAAATTTCCTTCCACTATGTCAAACACATCATCAAGCACGGTAAGATAAAAACTTAAAAGTTAAATATTTATAATAATGTAGGTAGAATGAAATTCTTATTTCACTACAAGTTTTTATGTTGCCTTCACCATGAAGATAAAACTTCTATTTTTACTTTCGATTGTTCTTGTGTAGAAAATGAAAAAAAGGTCGTAACATGAACTTTTGATTTCATATAGTTTCTTAACAAAGTTTCTTTTTTATTCTTTTGTACAATTAAAAAAAAATTGGCGTTTCATTTAAGAGTTCAATGTTGGTCTCCGATCTAACCTAGCGGAGTCATGGTTGGGGTTCGAATTTTATTTCAATAGAGGAAGATGGTCTACAATAAACCTCCTAAGAAAAAATGTAATTTATAGCCAAACTATTCGCGATATGTATAACGTCAAAATATCTTTGGTTTCTTTATTGGTTGAGTTGCAATATTGGCATGTCAATTTCTTGTGATTTGTTCAAATTTTTAGAACTATTCAATATTTCTCAAAGGGGACTGACCTAGTAAGAAAAGGTGGGTAAAATGATCCAATTGCATTTTTTCCAAACAGTTCACATAAAATATGAATTGTTTTTTTAAGCTGCATCAACGATTAGCATGAAAACAAAAATCACTGGTAAAATCATCAACACATTCAAGACCTGCCACAAGTTGGTGGATCATTTTACCTCATATAATTTTTCACACTAAATTGAGATCATTTTAACGTATATAAAGGGGATCATTTTATTCTGATCTTAAAACTTATTCTACGGCCATAAAAAAATGGGTTACAATATTATTCAAAGTCAACACAAGTCAAGAGTAAAACAACTAGCCGGCGAAAACTAATACAAAAAAGAAATTTTACGTTAAAATTTGGCTTACCATAGATCATAAGCACTGAAATTAATATTTTTGCTACGAAACACAAAATAACTATACAACGCCATAAGTCTTTGTCGAACGATTAATTTGATCACGTAGAAACCATCTATCGATAAATATACTAGATGTCTTTAATGGTTCACTTAAACAACGAGATAACATTTTACCCTGAGGGATCATTATAGACCCCTTTCTCCTACATAGTTAAATATTGAAAGAATTATTCTAGAGTTCTTTACGAACATCGTGTACCAATATTAAAATGAAGAAAGTAAAAATACTAATCGAATGCGCTACATATTCGAGATGTCGTCTTTGAGGAAAACTCTATTTTCTATTTAAATAAAAAGAGTATTTAAATAATTAATGACGTTAATTTTTATCTCGCGTTTAATCTATTAATTTTGAGAATTATTTAATTTTGTTTGGCAATTACGTTTAATTTTTGTTTGTTTGGTATACTCACAAGAAAATTAGTTTCCAAAATAATATACCCTCAAACCATGGTATTAATATTATGGAATTGATATTAATTGCAAGTATAATTAGAGAAATCAATAATTTCGCTATTAATCAGTGTCCGATTATGAATTTATGTCAAAGAATATTAATAAATATAACTTTACATTAATTAGTGTTCGTATTAATTATTTTATAAAAAATAATAATGTAATAAATCAAATTTTTATATCCTTCATACATTTCATGAGAATTAGAATGATGGTAAAGTATCTTGTCTTATAGTTACTTAATCTATCTGTCTGAGCTCTATGAATCAACTTGAAATAACCACAAAATATAATTATTTCAATTTTCAATGGTTTTCAAGTCAATCAATTCTTGTTTGAGAAGTAATTTGGGGTTAGGGAGAGTCAGAGTCATTTGGTGATTGTCAATAGAGAAGACCCATTAATGAACAAAGCTTTAACGTGACAAGTTATTCAGTTAATGGAGAGTAGAAGACTCAAATTTATGGTGGAGAAAGAAAACTGAAGCCATACTACTAACAAACACAATAGAAAATAGCTCCATTTACAGTTCCTTGTTAAAGGCACGAGAATAGCACCTGCTAACTCAGTATGATACGTTGGCTTAAAGTGTGGTTGGACTCAAAACTCGCGTCTACGTAGCATATCATAAAAACTGAAAAAGGATCCGAAAGGAGCCGAAGAAGGGCATCAACAGCGAGTTTGGGGGGGGGGGGGTGATGGAGAGACAAAATTTATAGTTGTAAATTGTAGAATATAAAAGTTCTAAAAGTAAAAAAATTCAACTCGAGGGATTCGCAAAGGCTTAACATGATGCAGAATTCCGCTTACAAAATACTAAATTATTACCGTTTTCTAAATATTTTCGAGTCTTTAGGGAGAGCAATTTCTCTCTGTTGCTCTCCTGGTGATGTTCTCGGTGCTGAACATTGGAGTAACCAAAACGTCGAAGCAAAGATTATAGTAACTGTGCAGTCCCACTGACTATGCCATCCCTAGTGTGGAAGATCCAAAGAACTCGAACGGTTGCAATAAGAATCTATAGTGCGTTCAGAAACAACGCCATTATTTTCCGCTTTACGAATTGCAAACGTCCATTGGCATATAAATTTATGCAAAAGAAGTTTGAGTTCATTTCATATTATTATATATAAAATAGCAGTTCTTAAATCGTAGATGAATACAAAGTGCCTCTTATATATTGCCTTGAAAAAAAAATGTATGGTAAAGACAAGTTACAACAAAGATAGAAAATGGACGAATGATTTCCATTTTATTTAGTTGAAAACTTAAATTTTAATTTACTAAAATATAGTATTTATTGATTGAAGCTTTGATTGAATTGTATTAAATATATCTGATATTGAATACAATTAAAGACGTTTAAAATAATATGAAAAAACAAGTATAATTATCCAGGTGTAATATTGTCATTTCTTTTTAATCATTATATTTTTACTATGTATAAGAGATTGTATCATATTTTTATTATACACCTACTTAGAATCATTTATGTGTTACTGTCATTGGTTACTAATAATATACCTCTTTTATAATAATTATGACTTTAAAACATCGTGTAACTTCCATAATTAATCAGGGAAATAAGAGAATATTGCGAAAATTTTGGTTGAGTGAAGATTGGAAACACACAGTGGGGGATCCATCCATATGGGCATGATGTGCTTTAAATAGTTAGTCTATTGTTCCTAATTTTATACTAAACCCCCATCTGATAATTTTTGGAGCCAACATTTTTGGTTGTTTAAAAATTAGTTTCAGTAGATTCCAAAAATCGGGAAAAAAATCCTAGCGAAATCGGTAGAAGAGTACAAATGGAAAACATAATATGAAAATAATTCCGCGATACTCGACTCGATAGTTCATCTCATTGAAGCATGCGACCAAGGACCAAGATTTAACGTTTTTTTTAAATGAGGAACAACTTTCTAATTGAAAGTGTTATGCTATCTCTTATCAATTAGTTGACTATTATAAAAATCAGAATTACTTGTTCTCTTTCAACCTTAATAATTTTTGCCTAAATCAGATTTTTATAGCTGGTGTACTTTAGGCGATTTTCGGAGTTATCGATTAAATTGACGCTCTTTGTATATGCATATACTGGATGCCTTTTTAACCTCGACATTTGCAAAAAAATTTATGAAAGAAATTTGAAAAAATTCTCAATGATTTCCTGTTTAAATAAAAAACATTTCGTCACATTCAACGAAATTTCTTAACAAAACCAAGAGTTCTCGCACAAGAAATCAATAAAATATCTGTTATTTTTTGCTCAGATCACAAAAAATTTACATGAAAAAATTTTTTTCCAGATAAAAGTTAGTTTTCCCATCAAGTACGAATTATCTACAAAAAAATATAGGGTTCCATTTTAAGGGAACCTATCCTCCTAAAAATAAACATGCATTTGGAATTGATCAAAGCATTCAAATTACCAAACTGTTTGGAAAAATTTTCTCTATCTGTAGGACCTATATATGATGGATGCACTTTAAATATATGATTATCAATGTGGTTTTTTCTTCACATTTCTTGATCAATGTGGTCTTAACTTCAAATAAAAGAATTTTTTTTTATATAAATATAGCTTTTTTAAAGTTTGTTACATTTATATTCATGGAAGTAAAAATTCACCTTTAAAGACTATTCAATATACATATATATAACAAAAATTCTATGTTCATTAAGAAGGAATTTCTTTGCTATTTTATTTGTAACATTTTTCATACTACAGTCAATTAAAACAGATTATATTCGACCAACCTCTCAGTTTCTGCAAATAATCTAAACTTTTGGTGACATGTTCTGTGAAAAATATGAAAATTTTAAAAATAATCTTTTTTATATAGAATTCGATACCCAAAAAATGAAAATGATCCAAAAAATTTGAAATTTTTATGATGATTTTATGATCCTTTTGTGAAAAATTCATATCGATTCTCTGTACGATTTAGGATAAATTAACTATCTAAGTTAGTGTTTTTATCAAAAAAAGGTTTTCATTTTTATGCACAGTTCTTAATTTTGGTATGATTTTAAAGCTTAAATCTTGGAGAATATTATTCATAATAGTTTTTTATGTAAACCATTTTTTAACAGCATTTATTACGACTTCTTCATATACCACCGTGTAAAAAGGCAGTTTTAATAATTAATTTCTCGTAAACCGTACAGAGAATCGTCTTGAAATGTCAATTAAATACTGAGTAATGACACACAAAATTTCAGGTTTTTGGCAACACTTTCGTTTTGGTATCGAAACATCTTATATCAGTAACAAAATTATTTAATTTTTAAAATAGTTTTGGAGGTATTTGCAATAATAAGATTTGCTGATTACGATTGAGATCACGTTAGAGCTGTAAACTTTTTTTTACTAAATTCTACGCATCACGACACCAAAATTTATTATGGTTTGCAGAAAGTGAGAGATGAAAACCAAAAATGAGTGTACTATTATTAAAATGTTATTATGCGATTATGATGTTACTTTTGCATCAATGATGATATAAAGATACATATCTTTATAATGTTGAATGAAAGTACACCGTAGTAAGTCGCTTTATATCTAGGTATACTAACTTTAAAAAAAGAGATAGATATGTATCTCTTGTAACAAGTTGTTTTTTTTATTTTACTTTTGATAAGCATTACAAAAAAATTCGTTGCTCAGGAGCTGCGTTAGCTAAGCGAATTTCCTCAGATATTGAAAAAATAATTTATTTTTCTCAAAATCGAATATTGCAATTTTAGTTTTCTGAGAAATTTTATTTCGAAAACTAGGCATCTAGAGAAAAAATATCACAAAAATATGTACTTTTTTGCTAAAAACTGATAAAAAAATACAAAAAGAAAAAATTCAAAATTTTGTATTTTGCGCAGCGCCCCACCCTTTGTTTATCTATCGATTTTTTTCATTAACGAATTTGACCTTTCAAATAACAAAATTAAATTGCGACCATTAGAGAGTTTTCAGACACATAAACAATATACATATACAGGGTGTTTGCTAAGTTGGCAACATATGTAAACTTTTTTTATAAGATTTACGAAATAATATATTTTTTATAAAAAGCTCTGCTTTCAAAAGTATTAACATTAAGCTATTCATTGTTGACATAGAATGTTCAAAAATAAGTTCAATAGGAATGTTAAGGGTCGTTTAGAAATGTAGACCAATAAGGGAAAAGTTAAGGGTCGTTTAGAAATGTAGACAATAAAGGAAACGGTTCAAGAAATCACTCCGGAGATATGTAGGAGTGTATTAAAAGAATTTTGTAAAAGAACATTACAAACTTTATAATAAAAAAGTTTTCCATATGTTGCCAACTTAGCATCCTGTATATATATAAATTTTAACGATGGCCATTTTTGACATCTATTAGGTAGAATCGATAAAAATTTAAACAAATTTTTTCAAAATTCCATCATCAGTACAAAAGCAATAGCTCAGCTCCACTTCGTTCGACAATTCGCTAAAAGAAGTTTTAAAAGTGATTATTATTAGTACGTGGTGAAGACAAGATTAGAAGGAAGTTGTTAGTTATGCTGTCAATGTGCGGTTGCTTTTTGCTAATATCATTTTCAAACCATCTTTCTTATACTTTTAGTTCTTATCAGTGTTTTCAATGTCTTTTTGCACAAATTGTTCAAACAATTTTTGTATACGAAAAAACTTTGTAGAAGTAAATTTTAGTGTATTTGAAAGGAATATAAAGATGTTACAAAGTTCACAGCAAATTTAATATTTTTCGTTTACGTTTTAAAAGTAAATAGTATTATTAATTTTCATTTGGCTGAATAAATTGTAACCATAGTTCTCAAAGGTCAAGAGAATCCTGTTTTAAGGAGTATTTTACCAATGAAAATATCAGGGATCACTTATCAAGATAGTGGGATTACTTCAAACGAAACATGTAAAAAAGTTTCAAGTCCCGTTTTTCAATAATGGCAGGTTAATACAAGTTTTTCTCATAACTTATTTAGTTATTTACAGTCATCATATCCTGAATTTTCGTATTAAAGCCTTGTTGAAACAAGCTCCGTTTAGGTGGGTGTAATCCTTATGGCCTACCCTCTACATCATCAACTTTCCAGACAGTGTTGTATTAATAAAAACAGCAAAAAGTATACTGTAAAGCGACCACAAAAAGAGTATTCAAAATTTTCGAGGAAATTTGATTTCTTGGATAAACAAAAAAAAATATCTAGATTCAAAAAGGGGTTTTTGTAAAATTTTAAATAAGTTTTCACAAGAAAAAGGTTAATTCATTAAGTTGGTTTGGGCCAATATCTGTCATTCAAGCTGGAAAAGATATTATCATTCGATATTAATATAAAACTGGACAATTTCCATTCAAGCATGAATCAGTATTAGTTCGGTTTTTATTTCCAAATGGGAAACTTTCATAGTTTCGTTAAAAGTACTTTTAGGGAAACATTTTCTCAAATTATATTCAAATTAATGTCAACCAAATAATTTGGCTTACGTATAGTAATCAATGAAAGTAGAGACGCCATAACTTCCATACACAGGCTGAAAAGTAATATGCAGAGGTTGTGTGACATATGTATGCAATAGTACTTTTATATTTGGCACTTAGATTTATAAAAAGTGATGTGTATGTTTATGTTATTGATAGCTCGACCCGTGAGGAACTTCGCTCCCGTAGCTACCCTATACCCGTGGCTAAAAACAACAAACAAAAAACTTCGTAGAAAAGTGGTGAAAAAAATCAAAAGTTCTTAAATTAATATTAGGAGAACATGTGTTAAAAATAGTAATTATATAAGGATCAATTTTTGTTGACTTCGAGTTGAGACATAGTTATTGAAATAAATACCACGATACTCGAAATAAAATTGGCCAAAACCGTTGTTCAATAAAAAAATTTTTATTTCGAGTATCGTGGTATTTATTTCAATAACTATAGTAATTATACGTCTAGAGTATTAGGAGAGCATCTGTTAAAACTCTCATGTTTTCCTAATAATGTTTTGAGTATTATATGTCTATAAAGTATTAGGAGAGCATCTGTTAAAACTCTCATGTTTTCCTAATAATGTTTTGAGTATTATATGTCTATAAAGTATCAGTAGAGCATCTGTAAAATCTAACATGTTTGTCTAATAAATTTAGTATTTAAATTTATAATATTTTTTCGTTCAACTTACTTGTCTAGCGTGGTTTTTCCTAAGCGGTACATTTTTAGACCTTGAGTATATTTTTCGTAAAACCTAGACATAATAAGCTTAAAAATTAGGGTTGAATCATGGAATTTGATTAAGTAATAAATAACATAAGGGTTAGGACAGAAAAAAACTTGCTAGAGTAATAATATATAAGATATTATATAGTAAAGACACCATATGATGTAAGAATTAATTATTTTATAAACAGCTGTTTATTTCAATATAAATATATAATCAATAAAATAAAACTTGATATTATTATGAATTACCAGTTGTGTTCATGACCTACTCTATAGGCTAAGTCAGAGCGGCGTCAATATCTTGGTTTTATTTCTTTTGTTCATGGTGCGAGTGACAAATGATAATAATGTTGACGGTAAGGTTTTGTTTTATATTAGTTGTTTGATTTTTAGCGAATTCCCTCTTCAAAAAATATGAGCTACTGGTATATAACGTTGATGGAATTTTCTATAAACTTCCAATGCCGTCTATCGATCCTACATAATTCGACATTTGCACCCGCGAATTTATGGCCACAATTATTATTAGTTCGAAATGAAATTTGATTTTTAAGCTGCTTAATACCGTATATCACTAATAGCCCGAGTGTTATGGAAGAGGGGTAAGTGAGAGCAAGAGAACTGGAGGCTATAACGTGGTGTATTTACTTTTAAGGGCGGGTATCAAGCTAATTATTATATAAATTTGATTTTAGATTTTGACATCTTTATGTGTAATATTTTATTAATTGAATTCACATGAAATACTCTTACATACATACACACACACACACACACACACACACACACATAACATACATATTTTTGAAAATTTATTATTATTAAATTGAGCAAAATTAATTGTGCTCAAATAAAATTAACATAATAATTGCAATTTGTGGAATATATTTAACATATTAATGTTATTTAATTGTACATAATTGAATTTTGTATAAAATATTGTACAAACTGGCTGACTGACTTTACTTATAGTGGTATATTTTAACCTATCCCCACCCCATTCTTAATATTATTATATTTTATAAATAAATTGAATAGTAGATGTATCTATGCGGAAACGAAACACTGAAAATTTGAACAATAAGACGGATTTGAATGCGTTTTCCTGCAATTTTGTGACCTTTTGTGATCTTAATATGCATGTTATAATTGCAATCTAAATTAGATCGTAAATGTACTAAATTCACAATTCGGTTATTCCAAATTTGTTACTCGAGGGCTTTTTGGGGTTTCTGACCACGAATATCAACAGAATTGGTCTCTGAGGTACCTGGTGTCAAGGGTAAATAGGGAATACCATTCACTTTGGGTAACAGTTACCTGAGAGACAGATTTTGTAGCGATATTCGTGTTCAGCGACTCCAAAAACACCCCGAGTAACAAGTTTGGAATAATTTTCATCACTATAAACCGAATTGTGAATTTAGTACATTTACGATCTAATTTAAATTGCAATTATAAAATGTAAATTGCATCTTTTTAATTTTTTATAAATCAATTTAGGTCACGAAATTTCCTGACTCTGTAACGAATCGAATGCAGAAAACCGCATTCAAATCCATCTTACTGTTCAAATTTTTCGAACTTTCTACTGTTTTTAGTGTTTGTTTCCGCGACTAATAGTTACTATCGTATCCCATTTAAGAGCATGTTCCTGCTATGGTAAATAGGTAATGTACTAACTATAATGTAAATTGAAGGTAACAATGTTACTTCTGTTCTTACTATGCATTAATAAATATTTTACTAACAAAACATGCTTTTTGGCAGTAAATTTTCGAAAAAATTTGATTTAACTCACTTCCTTACTAAAAAATAAATAGGTGAATGTATAAAGACATACTAAAATGTAAACTAAAGAAGAAATGAAGAGGCCTCTAAAATTTTCCGGCTTTCATTTTTTAAAATTTTCTTATGCAATTTTTTTCAAAAAATATAGTTTTCATCTTCAGCAAATAGTTGAAGTAAAAAGTGGTATAACTTTACGCTGTACCTGGATAATTGATAACATTGACATGCAATGTAATTATTTTATCAACAGGTATAAATGATTACCGTGCTTCGACGGTAACATCTATATGAAATAATAGGGTTGACCCATGTAATATGATAATTATGAAGGTTTATGGATAATCAATCAAAATCAGACTGACTGAAATATTGGTTATGAATTGATAATGTTCTTCATGCATAATAAGATATCTAGTTTCAAAATTTGTTCATTAAGTTATAAAAAATTCAATATCTGACATCCTCCCATATTTAAGAAATTTAAAAACAGTATGTACATTATTTATGTTTTTGTTTATTATCTTAGGCTAGGTTAGGTTAGGTTAGGTTTTATTGGCTCTCCACGAAGGACACACTTATCAGCTCCTCAATTTTAGAGGCTGAGTGTATCTCCTTTATGCATATACCATGCACTAAACCAGCCCATCACAACTATTAATTTTGTTGCGACGGCGGGAATTGAACCCGCTACCCTAAGCATACTGCGGACGGAATTTGTGGTTACGCCTTAACAAACTGAGCTAATATTGCGACTTTATTAGCTTGCATGCAATACTTTTTTCAATTCTCAATTCAATTAATTCATTCAATTAATATGTAAAAAATTTTTGCAATATCTCTCTAAAAATGCAATATTCGATTTTAAGAAAAATGTGTTATTTTTTCAATCTCTGAGGGACTTCGCTTAGTAAACGCAGCTCCTCCGCTGTGATTTTTTTAACAACGCCGTTACGAACTAAAATAGGTCACAAATTTGATAATTGACTTCCTGAATCGAATGCAAAAAACCCCATCTCGATCTTTACCAACCCTACTTTCGTATCCATATATTTTCTAACCAAGGTATATCAAGGTATTGTCTTAACGTCTATAGATAATTTGAAGATTATTAACTGTGGAAATAAATAGACTCAGAAACATAGCGTAGGCAGGTACTATAGTTGTACGTATAATGAATGCTCAAGCAAACAATAATATATAGGTATTGTTGTTATATTGTTGCATTCAGGATGCAAATTTATTTATTAAATTCAATTTTATACTAAATTAATTTAAATTTATAGAAAACAATGCACTAGAATTTTATTGAATACGTATTATATTCTCTACTCTGTAACTATAGCGTTACATAACGTTACTTCTTAGATAACATTTTCATTACACCTGTTAACTGCAATGTAATGAATGTTTTAGTTAGTTAGGTGATTTTTACCAACAGATGGTGTTTTTTTTATCCCAATTGGATTGTTGAATAAAAAATTCAAATAAATTTGTATATTTTAGACATAGAATATGAGAGGAACGTTTTTAGAAAAAAAATAGCACCACGTTTCTCAGCTCTATTCTTAGCCTGTTAAAAATAGAGAGATTTAATGGGACACACGGTTGGAACTATGTTCTTGTCGTATCCCCTTAAATTATTATAAATCAGCAAACAAAATATAACGTGCGATAAGGAACATAGTTCCAAAATTCGTTAAATTCTGTCGAAAAGTGGGTTTTACCATAGTTTTAACATAGGAACTGCAATTAACAGGCTGGAAATACATTAAAAACAAATGGGTTTATAATAATAGTAATTTAAAAATTAATCAATGTAAGTGTTTCTTTTTGAGTTTGGACCTTGAACTTTAAAAAAACACAACTTATGATCTGAAAAACCCACAATATATCCCCATCAAAATAGTATAGGTACTGAAAATGAATCCATAGAATGTTTATCAACCTGTTCAAGATATTGTTTACGTAAAATCAAATAACCATAAATAAAAGAACACCTACACTTCCATGAGTGGAAGAAATTACACTGGATAAAGCAGCAGGCTCAAAGTTAACTAGTTATACTGATTTTGTTGGTTTAAATTATATTGTTGTTAACATTTACAAAAACATTTTAATCTGTTGCAGATTATTTATGCAAAATGAATAGTTTGAATATTATATATGATGAAGTTCCATAACCTTTTATCATGTCAAATAAAACACAATTTTTTTTATACCTGTTTGGACGTTAGCGTGCTAAAAATTTATTACTAGGTAAAAATGACGAAAAAAATTTTATATAACCATATTCGAAGACCTTTTATTTTTAAGATGTAGAAGAGGAAAATTGTAGGTAAGCAATTTTTTTCAAATTAAATTGTATAGAGATAAAACCATAGAGGTGTATAGGAATTTAAGAAAAATAGCCCCGGTAAAAATAGACTTGGAAAAATTAACCAGGAAAAAATAGACCCGGAAAAATAGAAACCATTTTTGAACGCAAGGGCTAAAAACTCCAGAACCCAACCAATTTCTCTATAGTCGACAAACTCAACCCAGCCAAATTATAATTTACAATAATATCTACAGTTATCCGTCGCTATTTTTTCCGTCGTTTTTTTTTTCGGAGCTATTTTTTCCGTCTCTATTTTTTTGGGTCCATTTTTTCTGTCGCTCTTTTTTCCAGGGCTATTTTTTTCCGAATACCGATTATTGAATAGAGAAGTTTCATTAATTTTTATATCATTTTTTAGTGAAAGAAGAATTAATCTCAAGTATATTTAAATATTTTTTTAAAATTAATAATGATTCTTTAAAATTAATTCCATTTTTTATTAATTATTTATAAAATATAGCATTTTTGAATAAATAAAACAATAGTGACGTATTAACCTCCGTTGAGTGTGTCAGTCAATCGGTTTCTATCGAAATTTGCGTTATAATATAGTGAAAGCCAGCTAAGAGACAAACCATTTATCATTATTGATATTATTTTATCATTTTTCTGTGCGATGGCGTTACGAAAGCGATGTGTTGACGTCACTGCCGTTTGAATTTATAGTTTGGAAAAACCATTTTAAATTGTAAAATTATATGAAAATCAATATAAAAATTAAAAAAAAAAATTTTTCTTAGTAATCGTAAACAATGAAATAATAAACATACAACTTCTCTATTCTTGACTTTAATAAGAGAAGCAGTAAGCGACACAAATTGTAGGCGTATAATAGAGACGTGTTAGAGACTCGAAGACAACTATTTGCGCCTACTTTATCTGTCTTTATCCGTCTCTCTACAGCCTTACGCGCCTTCTTTATCTGCTTCTCTCTACTGCAACCGTTTGGCGGCGACTTTGTATCTCTATAGTCTAAAATTCTTTAGATATATACTTAAAAGCAATGCATTTATGAACACAACTTTTGTCGAATATTCGCTGCTTCGACCAAGAATGTGTCCGTTACTATCGCCAACTACCAAAGTACAAGAAATATCATATTCGCGTGCGATAAACATAATAAATTATAATCACCAGCATGTGCATAGACATGGCGTTATATTATACATACAAGAGTAATTTGAAATTTAAATAAAGTAGTTTTCACCAAATTTGGATTTTGTTATAGCTGCCCATTAGTAATATGGTGCTATGGTACTTATTTCAGAGATAACAAGTTGATTTTATCTATTTTATATTTTAGGTATATTATAAATCCATCTTTATCTGATTTGCAAATAATGTATGTGGTCTTGTTTCTTTTGTTATGTTTACATGAAAAATGTGTTTATAAAACAAAAACAAAAATGTATAATTATAGGTTACGTTACGAAATATTACTGTTTTCATAACCATTCAAACAAGTTATTTATATTTGAATCATACCACAAAAGTTACCGCCTAGATAAGAATCTAATATGGATAATACCAAATTAATAATAAATATTAAATAGAACGTTTACAAATATTTTGCGATCTTAGAAATCAGACTATTAATTTTACAAATTAAATATTATTTTTTTATGGATTCGAAATCTTTTTAATTCTTAATAACACAATTTGAATGATAAACAACTCAAGAAAGTTAGGATCGAGAATCTTCGATGAGGATTGATAAGAATAAATCAAGTTGATCGACAATTTTTCTGTTTGCCGTACTAAAGAAAAATGGTTTTTTGATTTCAAAGAGCATCCTTTTTTCAACTCTTTCAACACTTCTTGCCATTTTTAGGTATTGTGTTAGCGTAAGTGTGTAATTTTGAAAATTGACAACTTAATTTTCGCATAAACGAAACTCACTTAAAAGCACATTTTATCAATCCTTCAAGTAGCATGTAAAAAGAATCATATAATTTACATAATCACTAGCAGTTGGTCAATTTTACAAAGACTATTGCGTTATAAACTTCACTTCATTTGCCATTACTACTTATCCCCGCTTTCGTTCACAATTTCGTTGATTTTAACTTTTGGTGCGGACTCCTAATTTTATTGAAAACAAAATACATCCGTCTTTGTTATTCGCTGATAATTAAAAATTTACATAGTCCTAGCCTCGGGAGTTTTTGCTGTGCGTTGATATGCCAGTCGGTTATACTTTTATTTATAACATTTTCACACCCGTTACAATGAGCGTGCAGATATAAATATGTATATGAAAAACTGAAATGATTGATTTTCCTTTTTTAAAAGCTTTTATTTAATTTGCAATGTATGTTACGGTGGATTCTTTGAACTCAATTTTGAAGTAGATATCTTTAACCGATTGGGCTGAAATTTTGCATGCAAATTTAGTTTGGATGACAATGCCGTCCTGATTTTCCCATCGCTTCCACCATATTTTATATACATACATTTTTTTAGTCTTAAATTAAAAGTTTTAATAAAAAATACTTTTTAAGGAAAAAGCTTTTATTGTACTAAAAAGTAGAAAATAATTTTATTTATAAATCACTCATACCCGACTATTTGTAAAAGCTTTAGGCGCTTAATATCAAGGATGAATCGAAAAGTAATTAGGCATGTGGAGTAGGATACTAAGGGATACTAATTTCAATAGAAAAGACTCATTTACTGTATTAGGTATAAGGTACGAAACCTAACACCCTTTTAAATCTTTGATAAACTTTGTACATTGGGGAAAGTAGTAGAATTTCTACCTTAAAAACGAGAAAGTAAAGTTTCGAGTTTAAAAAGTGCGCAATATAATATTGACAGTCAGAGTCAGAGATGATATTTATGGTATTGTGTATTGTAAACTAAAAACTTTTGAATAACAACACTTGAAGAAGCATCATGAAAGTGAAAACTGAATTGACCTCCGTGATTATTTGTTCAAAATAACTTTTACATTACATTGCCTATCTAATATGGTTGTATATGTGTGTACAACATCTATATTACTCATTCATAGCACAATAATTAAAATAGTCAAGTGAATAAATGTCAATAACGAATTTTTTTTCGCTTCGAGTTGAGACATAAATACTACGTTGTTGAAATAAATACCACGATACTCCAAACAAAATTTTATAGTAAGAAATTTTATTTAAATAAAATAAATAATTTTAATAAAATAAAAAACCCTACTGCGTTAAATAAAATCTGAAAAAAAGAACGAAGTTTAGTAGTCTACCAGTCGGGGCCCATTATTGGGAAGATTTGAGCGCTATTTAAACAACTGAACTTTTTCTTTTTTTCGTATTTTATTTAACACAGTCGGGTTTTTGATTTTTTCATTATTTTTTTTATTTTAGACTTTTTAGTATCACTAAAAAATCCTCTTATTATACTACATTAAAACTTTTAAAACCAATTTATTATTCCTTATTAAATTAATACATATAACTTATACATATTTTTATAATCCCCTTTTAATTTTCTTTATGTTATCTGCCATTTTGACTTTTTTCAAATTCCTATCTAAGGACACTTGGGTTTTTAAGACGAATGTAACGATCCCTTAACTGTCGACATCCATCAAGCCATCAATCATACAAGATTCGCGAGAAAAACATAACCACCCCTTGACAGTCGGGTAATAATACAATTAAAAAAACAACGATATTTCAACTGTGAGATTGAAAAATCCCTTTATCGACCGTAATTTATATCTGCGAATGAAATAGTTGATGTAGTTGTAAAAGTTGAAATAGTTATGTCCAAGTTCGCTATAACTGACGAGAGAATTGTTATTGCTCCATTTTTAACAGTTGTGAATTTTATCAATTCTGAGAGGCTGATATAGGACCTTTATCCTAGTTGAGTCTTTTTACCCGAAAAATAAATGTGTCATATCACAGTTTGTACTCACAGAAACAAAACAAAGCACACGGCACTACCATATCACAGTAAACACTTCACAGTAGTTGGGGGAGAGATGGCGCAGATGTTCGGGCCATTCAATACCTGCAGGGTCACAGAAACTGATCATGGTACTGTCTCTGTCTGGTTCAATATGTGCCATGGGCTGTGTATATTTTGGAGAAATTCCCAAAGACTTCGCAACCCTATAGTTCTGAGCTAGCCAGGACCCGATCGAACCAACGACAAAAGCATCCAATGAGACCCTATAGCCTTTCGAGGATAACTCATCAACAAGTTGATTATATTTGCCCAGCAACCTCTAGGGCATCTGGGGCACCCTCAAATGGAATGCAGATGTATATGATTTTGACTTCCTTACTAGTCTCATCCAGGACCGCAAGGTCAGGGCGAAGAGTACTCCTTACGTCGGGTTCTTGCTTATTAAAAGTAAATGTTATATTGGAAAAGAACCCAGCGTTGGGCGAAGAAGTGGCATCCCTGCTTAGCACAATGATATCATTAGGAGTTAATTCAAAACCTAGCCTTGATTTGAAAACTAGGCCCAAATGACAAAAATCTCTTCCCAAGCTTGAACCAATATTGACCTAGTTAGTTATTATTTGTTACATAGGGCTCTTGTTATTGGAATGACTATATTCTCTTGACTACAACATACTTGATGACTACCTTTATGTCTCTCTTCTGTAATATAGGTTTTTTTTCTTGATGTAGGTGTTCGATTACAAAAATAATAATAATTATTATTTTTATGAATATGGAAATTTAAAATAAAGGCGGTTTAATGATTGAGCTGCTCATATTTTAAACATTTTATATTTTATTATTATTATTATTAATAATATATTGTGCTCAATGTTTTTTTTCTTCTGTTTGTATCAAAGTTAGTTTTATTTATGTACTGATACTAGCCGTATACTAAAATCAAGAATCGTTTTAATGTTCTTGCGACTTCTTTTCGAGTCTTATAAAAATAATATTATAAATATATCTTCGATTAACTACCCTTCAGTTTTTGAAAGATGTTGTTGTTCTCTATGAGACAGACAGTTCAACTAAATGAAGACAAATTTACGTACCACAAAAAAAGTAAGTGAGCGAATTGCTATTCAAGGGTTTTTGTTTTCAAGAAAAAAAAAAATCTTTTTAGTGCAAAAAGTGACAACTTTTGCTTTACAAATTGACTATTGTGTTTTGCGTTTTAATTAAAATATGTTGAGTATTTTGTAATTTCGCATTTGCTATGGAAGAGTTTAAAAGTCATTTTTCATGAATCAAAATGACATTGGATTAACTATCATTCTGTAGCATTTAATGATACACTTACATTTTAAAGTTGTATTTTGTACTTCGTTAAAGAGTAGTACCTACAGTTAATACAAGTAAAATAAAAGTACTTTAAGTCAATGAAAAAAGCAGCTGAACACGTTTCTGGACCCTCAGGGAAGAGACCACTTTTAAATGAAATTTCTAGAGCTTTTATACGATGTTGTTTCCTGCACTATCTAATTAAAAATAGTATCATTACGTTTCATTACGTGTTTGAGAGTGAAAATATTATAGCAGAGAATAATCATTTAAATAATTAAATTCATTTAAACTAATTTCACCATATTTTTATCATAAGTTTTTTTTTTTAATTTAATGAGTACTTATTAGTACTGATTAAACTAACGAAATATTTTTTGCTTACACCTTTACTCTCGTGATGTGCTATATAATTTGCGTCTAATTTTCGCCCTAGTGGATAAACAGTGATGTTTACGAAAACATATTTCAAACAAAAGTTATTTATTTTTTGTAAGGAATATTTTTTACATTTAAACTTTTGTTTTAACTCAAACGGTTTTTCAAGATGGGTCCTACTTACCCAAGACCCAATTGACTTATGTTGCCCATTTACGAACTCGACTTGACTTTCTACGTCCTGAGTACCCTGTAAAAATTTCAACTTAATGTATTTTTTCTTTTTTGAGTTATCGTGTTCATAGACGGACGGACGGAAGGACGAACGGGCAACTGAAAATGGACTAATTAGATGATTTTATGAACACCTATACCAAAATTTTGTTCGTAGCATCAATATTTTTAAGCGTTACAAACTTGGGACTATACTTAGTATACCTTGATGTGTATTACATATATACATGATATAAAAATTGTAGATAGATTGAATGAATCTGAAAAACTCATAATGCGAAAATAAATAAAACTATATGTAAATAGAAAAGTTTCACTACATATACCGTTTGAAAACTAAAAGTTATTTATGGTTTAAATCGAGCGTGATATCGGAGCCACTTACGCTGCCCTTAGAACCAAAATCATATTTAAACACAAATGGCATACAATTGGCTTTCCAACGAACTCAACATCATGGCGACCATGTATTTTTATGTATTTAATTTCGATTTGAATTTTACATTTAAAAAATTTGCTGCGACTCATTTACAACTTCTAGGTCAAAATTTTTAATGTATAAGTATATGGAGACTGTGTGGAGTTAACACGATATTAAAAAAATATTATGTCATTTATTTTAGTCATTATGTGACCTTGATTAGGTATCATTTGACAAAATTGAAAATATTCAGGTCTGAATTTGTACTACTTTTTACTTTTGTTAAATAGTTTACTAACAATTTTTAACCAGATTTAGATTTTGCATGACTTATAGGAAGGCCATATGCTTTAATTTAGTAGAATAAAAATTAGAATTACTATTTCAAACACTAACAAAACATTCAAATCATTATAAGGAATTCGAACTATTGAGAAAATCACTTTTAACGTTAAGTCAATATAGTGGTTATAAGCAGTTTTAAAACTTAAAAAACAGATAACTATGACTTTTTACGTTCATCTTTTAATTTAAGCCACCGATCGGACTTTAATTAATAACGGGACGAAAATCAATTAGACTGAATATTCTTACACAATTAAGAACTTTTTGTCATCTTTGATTGAACTTTGGATAAAATTTTTTTTATAGAGAAAATTAAAAAAAACATCAAAAAAGTATACGTGACACGTTATCTTCATTAAATTTCAATGTTATAAAATACACGAACAAAAAATAACATCCTAAATAACCTCCATTATATTAAACTCCAAAGTTTGTCATTCATAAAATAAAATTTATAAAAATATAGACAGTGTCGAACCAAAATAATTTATTTCTTTATAGTTATTACAAATACTTTTTTAAAACTAATTTCTATTTTAATAAGTAAAATTTAAATTCCATGCAAATATGAAGAAATGTCGTAGTTTGATTTTAACTGATATCTATTGAAACACACAGCAATTTTCTTTCGATGTTTTCGAGTTTTTAATAAAAATATTATCAAATTTCTTCATACAAAAAAAATTTGCTTCAAGTTAGAACAGCAGGACTTCAACAAATGATGTAAAATAATGACGATTTCTAATAGTCGGAAAAGTGCCGTTTCACAATAATCACAATATCTTTTTTTTCTAAAATTCCACCACATGATCTAGAAAATGGCATTAATTTTCATCTTGCATGAGACAGGAAAGAAAACAAATTCCTCCAGAACTCGAGAAATCAATTTCCTATGCTAGGTAACTAAAAAAACACGCGTATAACACGTAGATAATATATTATATCCAAACTCAAATTCTAATTCAATCGAAGTTTCAGGCATCGTAAACCAAGACAAGGAAAAGGACCTCAAACTAAAGAATGAATTATTTGAACTTCAACTAAAAAGGCCATTCAGGCAGCTGAAACTACAGACAAATCAGTCTCATTTACATTAATAGATTGGGTCTGTGTGAAAACGTGCACAATCAACCAACAACTCGAAGCTACCTATAAATATACAATTTTTTTTATAGCTTCTGAAGAAATATCAATTGCAAACGGCTGTGGAAAAACACTTTACCATTTTTCAATTCTACGTACTTTGAAATACAAAATCCAGAATTTTAAGGGGGTTTTAAATTTTATTTTCTCCCGACGCTTACAACAACTTCTCTTTGGAAATGAAAATAAATGCTAAAAGGTAAAATGAAAATATATTCCGTGAGTGTATATTTTATTCACAGTCAAATAATTCACAACAAAATACATATACAATTCAAATCTTGATGATAAAACTCATGAATAATAATTATTCTGATATGGTAGTATAACAACTTACTTTAAAATTAGTTAATATTTATAACCGGTAGTTGATTGACACGTATATTACTTATTGTAAGTAAAATTATTGTTTTAATAATAATTATTTAATTATATTATTTATAAATTGTATAAACAATTAAAATCTACATGTCTTCATATTTCCATAATTATTTCCTATACAATATTTCTTCATTAATAAGGAAATGTTTACAGCCATTCTTCTTCATATAAAAGGTATTATGAATCAAGCAATTTTAGCATTTAAACAGTGTGTATACTGTATTACAAAGGCATAAAGCAGAAATAATTCTTAATGCGTGAAGCGAAATTTTATGCGGCCGTAAGTGTTACATAGTCGCCCTATTAGCTCAGTTGGTTAAGGCGTAATCAATTCTCGCCGTTGCAACAAAATTAATTTAATTAATAGTTGTGATAGGCTGGTGTAATGCTTGGTATATGCATGAAGGAGGTGCACTCAGCCTCTGAAATTGTGGAGCTTATAAATGAAATTAGCAGCGGAAAGGTGATAAAACACATATATGGTATCAAAATGGACTCTATAGCCTAAGTGTGTCCTTCGTGGACAGCCAATATAACCTAGCCTTGCCTAAGTAATACACAACAGAGGGGGGCTTATAGAAACAGCTCCTGTTTTCAGTCGAGTTTTGTTGGCTATAGCAATGACGGCGAAATCATATTTGTAAATGATTCTTTATAAAATCACAAACAAATTTTGATAAACGAAGTAAACAATATGATAGTAATAAGTTTGGTACTTTATTGAGAATAACATTGCAATGTAATTTCTCTCTTTCTCTCTGAGATACGAACATAAATTATTTTTGGCTCCCTGTTTTAAATTACATCTACGACCCCCATAAAATTTCGATCTGTATTTTGATCAAAAAGATAGACTATATTTTGCGATTCCAGTTTTTCTGTTAAAATCAAGGCTATATTAAATTGTGATAGTTTCATCCAACAACCAGAAACTGAAGTTCGAGTACGGACAGTTTCGTCTCGGCATTTCTGATATAGGCACCCTTTTAATTATTTCGACACTATCTAACAGTAAGCACTTTATGGATTAAAAAGACATGAACGAAAATTTGTTCTAGGGAACTTTTTTTTCTCCGAAATGTTTTAGTTCACGAGATCTGCCAGGAAGTACGTTTTGGTACCTAAGGGGGTGGATGATTAATCCAATTTCAAACTGAATTCATTGGAAACGTGTGTTTCGCCCCATATTTCTAAAAATAATCGATAGATAACAGTATTTGACTAAAAGGACGCCCTATTTATACCACACGCCTAAAATGTTTCAATTCTTTATTAGGTCTATAATGTTCCCAAAACTTACACCTACTTGAAAGAAATTTCGTTAAATAAAAATGGCAAACATCCTACTTTCTCGATTGAATTATCTCGAAAGCAGTTGTATTTGAGAAATAAATTGGCCTGTGCAATTTATTAAAAAATACTTTTAAGAAGACCTCGAGTAAAACTTTTAGGCATTGGATTGAGGGGAGCTTTTTACAGTTTAATGAGCGCACCCAAAAAAGCTTCTTATAAAAATTTCACACATTCGGATTATTTTAGAGCTGAATATATATTATTAGTGGGTTACGCTACTTTTATATAAAATAGCACACAGATACCAAGAGAAAATTGAATTCTGGAATACTTTTTCGCGCAGGTTAAAAAAATATTATAGAAATCAAATATCTTGGGTCATTGATTTTGATATTGAATTTCAAATCATTCACATTAAAGTACTTAATCTATTCATATGAATTGTTATAATCAATTATGCCAATAAAACAATAATATGTAACAGAATTTTTTTTCAAAGCTTACTACTAACATTTTATATCGAATAGAAACATCAGTAAACATCTGCAAGTAATTAATTTTCTTCACGCTGTTCAATTTCTGGTGTAATAATTCATATAATGTGTGTATATTTATGTTATTACATGGCCTAGTATTAATCAGTGCTGATACATCGAAAATTATAGTAGCCAACTGTAGCCTATATATTTATAGTACAATCTTGGATTTTAACCTCATTATTTGCAAACAAGGTAAATTTACCGACTTAAAGAAAGTGAAATTCTCTATAAAATTTTTTGAATCAAAATTCGTGGAAAACGCTGTCTGCCTGTCTGTGGCATCATAGCTCCTAAACGAATGTACCGATTTTGATTTGTTTGAAAGATAATTTAATGGAGAGTGTTCTTAGCTATGTTTCAAGTGCGAATTTAGAGGATTCGTACTCGAAACAACTAGAAAAGACGATGGTCTTCATAATCGGTTAAGTTTGGAGAAGGCTATGAGGAAAAAGGTAATTCAATGGAGAGTGTTTTTAGCTATGTTTCAAGTGCAGATTTAGAGTTCCGTACTCGAAAAGGCTTGTCAAAGGCTTTTTAAATTTTGTAAAATTTACTTGTTATATGATTAAGATTGGAACATCTCACAGAAATCCTTAAATTTGACTTGGTATTGAAAGGTCTTTTAATAATCAACTCATGCTCTGAACTGACAGGAGGTAGAGAAAAAATTTTAATTGGAAAGTTTTTATTTTATAAAATAAAACACAAATTTTGTTGGAGACTTTTCTTTTAAACCAAATATGTACTTACGGTAGAAATCGAAAACAAAAATCAGTCTATACTGATTGAAGCCAAAAATTTCACTGTCCGCCCATCGTACTAATACTTGATTCTAATAATTTTACAATACTAATAATATATCATAGTATAAATGCAAATTTTCAAATTCCTCTCCGTTTTATACTAGGTAATTAGTCTAATACATAAAATATCAAATTACTCAGTTTTGTATTTTAAAACCTGTATTAAAGCAAAAAAAAAAAAACAAAAAAAAAATCTAAATTAAATAAATAAACAAAAAATAATTCTATTTAAATAATCAATTTATTGATTCATTAAATTAAATCAATATAATCCATTCAGTATTATTAAATGTACACTCGAATTTAAAAAAAATGAAATTAGCATATTTACCTTCAGCTGTGTGAAGAAATCAATATGTGAGCAAATGTTTTTGATTGAGTACAAAATTACTACTAAAAAAAGTATGCGTTTGAAACAAAATGAAATATGCAAACAGGCAGGCATATACAGTCAAACCTGGATAAGCGCCTATAGAGGTTTCTCCCTAACCCGAGTTTCTCGCTAATGCAGGTACATGGGCGTTTCTCTCTTATAGAGGTACGCAGCAATAACAAGTCACAGCAAGTACGAATGTATGTTCCTCCTAAATAATATAAATAAATAAAGCTCGACTGTCGCTTATAGAGGTATAGATAAGTAGCAGTCTCACTTACGGTGGTCCATGAGGGAAAAACGACTCTCTCTTACCGAGGTTTCTGTCTCTCACATATAGAGTTTTCTCACTTATCCAGGTCTCACTTACCGAGGTTTGACTGTACTTCAATATTTCAAAAGGATTAAATAAATAATATGAATTCCATTCAATCAATGTAACTAAATAAAAATTTGAAAATTGAATAAAGTATTCCACTATGCTTCGAAATATTGATTTTCCTAATAAAAAGCCACAAAAAAATATATTTCGGCAAAATTAACCTATAATTACTATGAAAGCCATCAGCAAATTAGTAATTAATGCATATTATATGATGTCACATGATATCGGCTCGTGATTAAGGTCACGTGATATACACATTAAAAATTACTTTTAACTATAAAACAATAATGTGCTTTTATGACTCAAAATTAGAATATTTAATTATATTTCTTAATAAATTGTAATTTTTATAAAATTTCATAATTTATTTTTCACTACCGAAAGTACCCTATTGCAAAAATTAGAAACAGATGAAAACATTATACTTTTTGATTAAACAATTTATTTGTAAATCTTTCAAAAAAAAAAAAAAAAAACTTCGATAAGATGTATAATCCACAATTCAATGTAAAGGAAAAGTTACCAACGAAAAGTCATCTTTCTACATTAATGGTATATTATACATTGCGTAATAAAAGTAACGAAACGGGCCAAGAACTTTTCAGGCAAGCATTTTTTGAAAATATATTTCAAATCAAAGTTTTAATGGTTAAAAAATCTATTTAGATCTTCAAAATTTCAAATAGAAACCCCCTATTGGGTGAGCTATTATTTTAAATAACTGAGGCCATTTTTAAGCAATTTTCAACCAGAGTTAATGGTACCCTAATTTAGAACAGTTTGCTACATTAGCTTGGCTGACACCGACTCCAAAAATAACAATAATTTTAACTACATTATATTATCGTTATTTTTTTTACTTTTTAGTGCATATTAATTTGTTTTGGAGTTTTACTTTTGAAGTCGGATTTCTATTTGTTTAAAATTTTTTTTAGTTTGTGTTTTTTAGTGAATCTGAAGTACACCAACTAATTTGTCACTAAAAAAAGAATCATTGAAATCAGTTCGCGTGATAGTGAATTATTCGTCCTCTTGTCGTGGATACTTAATGCAAATTTAAGACTTTTATGGTTTTCTCATGGATGCCATTGTCAGAACTAGACCAAAATGAAATGGTACCACACGGGAAGCACCAGCTTTTAAATAGATAAAGAATCATCAAAATCGGTTGCCCCAATCAAAAGTTCTGAGGTAACACACATAAAAGAAATACAGTCGAATTGATAGCCTCCTCCTTTTTTGTTTGAAGTCGGTTAAAAATATGTTACTTATAAAATCTTCTATACGAATCGACATAAAAAAGTGGGTCTTACTATTACAAATTTTGAAATTGGCTTTCATCGGACCTTCGATGGATATTTCGAAGTCAAATTTACATGTTCACTTAATAGATTCTAGTTTCGATACTTTTGATACGCTCGATATAATATTATATTTGATATGTTAATTATATGGATACAGAAATGGTTATACCATAAATTACACAATTTTTTATTATTTTGTCAGTTTAATTCTAAATATTATTTATGTGACTGTATGCGAAGATACGAAGTTTTTTTTTGTGAATGTGAATGTAACACGCAAAGGTAGATTTTTTTCCACGAAGAAATGTTTGTTCACATTTTCATTTTTGAACATAAATAAGGTACTTTGAAGGAAGAATTATAATAATCTTTTTATGTGCCACCTTCTGTGTATCAATATTTCCGTTTTATGTCATTTTTTTATTTTTTTATTTCTATGATTTATATATTCAGTTTATCTATGTTGAGAGTTTAATGTTTTTATTTTCAAACTTGATATTCTTATACGTAAGCGCGGAATTTTTATTGGGATTTCTTTGTAAAAGTCAAATAAGTCTTTTTCTTAGATTTTCAAAGAAACAACAGCCAAAAATGCATAAATTCATATAAATAAAAAAAGATAAAAGCACATACATAGGAAAAAAAGTTTCAAAGAGAAGTTGCATATTTTTTACCCAGAATAATGGATGAGTTGCATCTTTTTACTCGGATAAAAAGGAAAAACAAAAATAATGATTTCACGCGTAACAAATAAGCAAACAACCTTTTGAAATAAAAATGTAAATATTATCGAAGATAATAAATGAGAACTATAGTATATTTCGAAATAAATTTAGATTTTTTGCCCCAATTTCCTAGATCAATTTTTTTGTATTATATAAATGAGTATTTCGACTACCAAGTAATCATCATCAGTATGAATTAGCTAATGCATACTGATGATGACTACTTGGTAGTCGAAATACTTATTTATATAATACAAAAAAAAAAAAATGATCTCAGATATTGGGACAAAAAATCTAAATTTATATGAAATCAAAATGAATAATTTGTTTTAGCAATGGAATAGTAAATATGTTTTGTCATAATTAGTGAAACATCTTAAGATGTCGCAATAAATAAAAATAACCTAAGGCACATAAACTATAAATTTTTTTTCTATTTTTAATATAATTATTTTTGTCAAGTAAAAAGTAATTCAATATAAAGTTTATGAAAATTATCGTAAAATCATATTAAAATTATTCACACAATACCTATAATTCTTTTATTTAACGAGTATTATTTACTATTTACCATAATATTCTAATATTAAATTATATACGGTCCCTTCTGGCTATAATTTACATTTTGTATGGGTTATTATAAATGTTGCGCGCACCTCTAGACTATCGTCAACATAAACAATAATATAATTACGATGCAAGGTGATTTAAACAATATAATATCTATAATATCAATTAATTATCTACAGAATGGTTTACCCAAAATAATAAAATAATTCGCTCTTAGTCATTTATATTAACATTAAGTACAGCGTATCTACTTAAGCCGGCTCCATATGGAAAACCTTTCTATTATAAGGTTTACGGAAAAAAGTTATTCTTTATAAAAATCCCTGCATGCGAAAATATTAACATTCAGCTATATTCACTTTTGAAAAAGTTGGAAAGTTAATGTTCGCTTAGAAATGTAGAACAGATAAAAAGAAAAGCGGTTCAAGAAATCACTCCCGGGATATATAGGAGTTGGTACAGTAAATCTGGCATTTTGACTAGAAAAAATTACAATAGTGACTCTGAGGTTATAGATCGTTAGGGGGGCATGTAAATAACTTAAAAAAAAATTAAGAGAATTTTTCGTTCCGCTGTTTTTGAGAAAATCCAAAAAAATGGGAAAAAAAATTTGGAATGCGTTTTTCTCGGAATCTATTGATTTAAGGGAAAAGTTTTTCAAATAAAAAATGTAGAAGACATTGTCAGCTACATTTTATGCCATTGGAGCAACGTCATACGAGTTAAATTACAAAAAGTAGGTGGCGTTAAAGTATCAAAAACAGGGTTTTCCACGGTTTTCATTAAGAAAAAATGATTTTTTTGTAAAAGTGTAAATGAAAAAGTTGTTTGACTCAAAATTAGCTTCAACTTTTATTTAAACAATTTTTTTGTAAAACTTACAAAAGGTAAGGTAAGTTTTACAAAAAAATTGTTTAAATGAAAGTTGAAGCTAATTTTGAGTCAAACAACTTTTTCATTTACACTTTTACAAAAAAATCATTTTTTCTTAATGAAAACCGTGGAAAACCCTGTTTTTGATACTTTAACGCCACCTACTTTTTGTAATTTAACTCCAATGGCATAAAATGTAGCTGACAATGTCATCTACATTTTTTATTTGAAAAACTTTTCCCTTAAATCAATAGATTCCGAGAAAAACGCAAATTTTTTTTTCCCATTTTTTTGGATTTTCTCAAAAACAGCGGAACGAAAAATTCTCTTAATTTTTTTTTAAGTTATTTACATGCCCCCCTAACGATCTATAACCTCAGAGTCACTATTGTAATTTTTTCCAGGTCCGGCCTTTTTTTCGTCTATATTGACTGAATCAAGTGTATTTGAAGAATTTTGTTAAAATAACAATTTAATTTATGGAACGTGAAGGTGGATATGTTGAGGCAAAAACGAACTGAAAATGACTGTTGTTATTTACGTCAACAATAATAATAATTATATTTGTAATGTAATGTATGAAAAATAAATGTTCTTTTACAAAATTCTTTAAATGCACTCCTGTATATTTCGGAAGTGATTTCTTGAACCGTTTTTTTTTCTTATCAGTTTTAAATGGTGTTAATTTCTAATTGACCATTAACAACCCCATTGATGTCAAAAGTGAATAGCTTAATATTAATATTTCCGAAAGTAGAAATTTTTATAAAAAAGGATTTTTTTTCGTAAACTTAAGAATAAAATTTTTTCCCATTTGGAGCCAATTTAACTAGATATGATACAATAAGTAAGCCAATTTTCTATGATTATTAATATCACCCTGTATAATCATAAATAAGGCGGATCGATATTATAAAAAACGGGGGCTAATTTTAACAGTTTGGTGGAATTCCCAGGGAAACACAGCTTTTTTCGACGTTTTTAAGGCTTTGTACAGTTCCCAGGAACTTCAGTACAGACCCCTCTGCTCTTTTATGCGGCTTTATAGCTTAGAATATCTGTACAGCCACTTCAAAATGAGCTTGAATGTTTAAAAACGGTATGTCGGTTGGATTAGTGCTAAGGATATCCATTTTTGGAGTGGCAACTTTCCATCTGCCTTTCCCATTTTTTAGGTCGAAACATTATATTTTTTATCGGTTTTTCTGGCTTTAAACATCTGTACAGCATTGAGCTGTAAGGTAGAACATCCATAGTTGCTTTGGGATAATGTCAAGGGTGTGTCAACTTCCCTGCCGTTGTCTATATATCGAAATATTATGTTTTTTCGTGGTTTTATAGCTTTGAACCACTTTACAGCATTTTAAATTTGAAAGTCGGTGTGTAAGTTTCGCTAGAGTTAATGTGCCTTTAAAAAGGTGTCAGATTTTTAGCCCTCCTTAAGGATCTTATATGTAAGCATTTAATAAAATTCCATTCGAATAAAAAAAAAGGAAAAAGAAATATATATAATGAGGAATATGACTTTATTGATGACATTTTGCTGCTTAGAAGTTCTTAAAAAAATAGTAGTAGGATTTTTATTTAACATGCAAAACTGTATTGTGACTATACATTTTCATGACAATATCTAATTTGATGGTACACCCAGTATATAATTTAAATGATAAATAAATAATGTATTTAAGTATGCATTTTTCCAGTTTTCACATAACTTCTTATATCAATAATAATAGATTTTAAAAGTTATGTAGTACCTACATCAATACCAATACATAAAATATCAATACATAGGTATATGAAACTATAATTGCCAATAATAATAACCATTTATGATAATAATTTTATTATAATAATAAATAGTTAAATTATATTACCTTTCTCTTTTAATATTAAAAATTGGAATAAATCATGAGGCAAGCATGAACATTGTCATTCAATTTAAGTTCCGTATCAATTATTTCATTTCAAATATATAGATTTAAATAAAAACATTTTTTGATGCGAAATAGAATATAAAAAGTTTAATAGTGGTCTACTATTCGCTCCGTGTGTGAGTTTCGTTTCCATGGTAACGATACACTACTTTAATTATAGAATTGTATGGATGCATATATAATTGTATGGATTTCATTTAAGACTTACATTGAAAATTTAATATTATTGTCTCACAAATTTAAATAAATAATTATGATAATTTACATTTTAAAAATAATATTTGTGCAATTTGATTTCTTATTTTCACAATTTTTAATGCATTAAGTTTAATTAATTCGTGTTTTACAATAATTTTAATTTGACATTTCTATAACATTAACATGTAAAGAACTGCAAATTAGTAATAACAGCCCCCTTTAACGCCAAAATTTTTCACTGGAAGCGCTGGCATCGATTTTATTGTCCCTACCATGACTACGCACACAACGAATAGGAGTTCACGCTTAATTTGTTGACGAGTTTTCAACGTATCCTCACGTTTTAAAGTCTTTAGAGTTCAAAAATACCGTTTTTAGTTATTGGATTGTACAATGAAAATTTCAGCGCCATAATGTTAGAAGTATCAATTTCGATAAAACAGCTGTTTTTTTTTTGTTAACAAAATTTTTTGCGCCTGTCAAGTATTATTTTAAGATCAAATAGCAGTTTTTTGTTCAAAATATATTTTTAACACCACAGAAACACCAAAAAATTAAATATTATAGCTACTTTAACTATTATATTTTAAGAATTAATGGTATTATTAGTTTAAAAAAGACATACTTCTGATTTAGTAGTCAACCCAATAGGTGCGTACATTACCCACAATTTTGTTGATCAGGGTAGTTAATATATAAATTAATCCTTGTAATTACTTTAAATTATCTCTATTATGTTAACTTCTGATAACTCACAACTCATTTTTTTTAATCAAAAAACATATATTTTGAACAAAATATACAAATTGACCGATTGTAAAATATTTTCGAAATTCATGACAAGCTGAATGAATTAGTAAAGTTTTATTTCCTAGGTAGCCTACCTGTCGGATTTTGGGTTCGTTTTTATTTGTTGCACTTTTTTTGGTTTAACCTCCCAACCAGCAAACAAATCATAACGTGCGATAAGGAACATAGTTCCAATATTTAAAAAATAATATAATTTGGATTCGTTGGAAACAAAAAATAACAAACATTTTATAAAAATCGAATAATAATGGAGTGTTTACCACGTATGTGTTTAGAAATTACTGATGTGTATTAGGTTTTAGGTTCCATGGTATCCAAATAGAGCTAAGTAGTTCTCAATTTCTAAAGCTGAATTTTAGACCATAATGTACTTTTATGATTACGGAATGCTTAAATAATAATTTGCACGACGTATAAACAGTAATTAAATAAATGTAACTACTACCTTAATGTTTAAAAGTCACAATATAATATTTCATGATATGATTGTACCGCCCTTTTAACACCATCATAATAAAATAAGAATTGTTACATACATAGATAGATGAGTACATTATTATTATTTTTTATTTATTAAAAATTAAGATCTCTGCGTGACCAGTATTATTGAAGATTTAGTAATATAATAATGATGTTGTGTTATTGGTATGTAGTTAACAATATAATATAATGACATTTATTTATTAGATAATAATTTATAACCAGGTTTCACTTTGTACTTTACCATATATCAAGTAATATATACAGTGCGTTCTGTTATTGATAGCAGAAAATTATAATAGTAAATTAAGCTAATCGAGACAAATGGAAAAGCTCTTTACCAAATTTCGATCTGAGGTCTGATTCGGGAGATGTAGGTATGGAAAAATAGAAAGACTTATAAATTCACAAAAGTATCAAATTCATTAAATTAGTAGGTGTCCCTTTAGAATATAGAGGGGATTATCATAAAACAATAATTGATTATAAATTGATTTAATTGGGTATCGAATAGAAAAAAAATATTTGGTGTCTTTATTTATAAAAAATAAAAATAAAAATAATAGATATTTATCAAATGATTTCACCAATACAGAGACACTTTAGATGTGGGAGGTATCAAACTATATATACGGGGGGATTAAATTGTGTAATACATAACATATAATGTCTTAGGATAACACAATCAAAGCTGCTGTAAAAAATCGTGTAAAAAATAATTTTCGGATTTTCCTCAATATCTTGTTTTAAGGACCCCCGATGAAATTTTTCGGTTTCAGAAGTAAAATATAATTGTCCTGCAAAGATAGATTTAGAGCAGGAAAACTTCATTTTTTAAGGTCTTTTGTATCCATTTTTTGCTCAATTTTCATAATATTTGTGCATATAGCACTTATTTTCACTTATTTTGTGAATATGCTACAGGAAACACTGTTTGACTGTTCGTAACCTAAGAGGATAGAAGGAAACGAAGAGTTCTATTGTGTTTTTTTTTTTTTTTGGCAAAATTGAGAGAGGGGTTTTAAACGGAGAGCGATACAGAAAAAGAAATTCATAGCCAAACAATTTTTGTTTGAAAGTTTTTTTCATACAATCAATTTCGTATGTCTAGCTAGAGTACTATACAGTTATCCGCATAAAGGGTAAAGTTCTTTGACTACAGATTTAGAATTTTTTACTGCTCTAGAGCAGGGCTTCTTAAACTTTTGTAATTCACGACCCCATTTATGATTGCGAGTTTCTTGACGACCCCATACAAATATAAAAGAAAAATGAATTAATATTTCTTGATGATTTATTTACTAGGTAATAATATACATATACATATGAAAATATATAAGTTTAGAATTCGTTTTGAAACGTACACAAATCTAAAATTAAAAATTGAACAAAAAATTATAAAATTGTATTTATTATAGTTTCAAAAATACAAGTGGATTCTGATCGTCTTAATTCTCTCGAATATATTCAAGTAGTTGCGTGGTAAGTATTAAATTAAAGTATAAGTTAAAAATTTAATGAGATGGATGTGCCTGTTTTTTATTGCATAACAAATCAAATCTTGGTAGAATGTTTGAAACTTCTGGACGTAAGACCTCTTCGAAATTTTGTTGATAATTATTTCTCGGTATTATTTCGGCTTTTAGAGATTGACAAAATAAATTTATATTTTTTATTACTTCCAATAACATTTCATAATTCACAGTAAATGTTATTCAAGTTATTATAATACTCTTAATAGAAATGCAGGTACAAACAATCTTTCCGAACTAGAAGATTTTATGATATATTTATCTACGATAATTGTTATTTTATCTTTATAACAATAATTTTACAAGTTAAAAAACATTTTCTGTTAAATTGTATTTTTACCTCTCACGACCCCAGAATTTTGCTACGCGACTCCAAATGGGGTCGCGACCCATAGTTTAAGAAGCCCTGCTCTAGAGTATTTGACAAATCTAGCTCTAGAATAAAACCAGAAAGTTTAAGGAGATATGCAAAGATGAATATTACTAGGGCCGAAACCGTAACCTTCAGTTGGACACTAAATATTATGCCAATAGAAAATATTGTTTTGTATTTTTTTTTTTGACACGCTGTATATCAATAGGAAGAGTTGAGAATTCTCTAATCAGTGTCATACATATATACATTTTAATGTTATTGAAGGCTTCGGGGTAGCATAATTCTTTATGATCATGAGAAAATAACGGAATCAAAGGAGTATAAGATTTTGTTTGATATGTTGATATGCATTATACAAAATGAGCCAGAGTACCAGCGATTTTGAAAAGACTGTAAACAAATTTAATTTGTCATTATTTTTCGATCCCCTTGATACATAAAAAAGCACTCAAGTAAATAAATATTTTGAAGTAAATTAAGTTAATTGAGGAAATTGTAAATTAATCGGGTCTTACTACGTGGGACTGCCATTGTGAAGAACTGAATATAATGGGAGGTAGATAAAATCAAACATAATTTTTCGGATCGTGATGAATAACTTCAAGACTCGCCTGAATTTCTATTTCTAAAACTTAAAAAAGTATTACTTAAACTTCTTGAGTGGCTTTTTACTTAAATGCAATTTTTGATATTAGTTTATTTAACAAATTATTTTGAATAATAATGGCATTTTTATAGCCATTTCAAAATCACTCTTTACCCTTTCATTCCTCTATTATCATGTGAAACAAAGAAGAAAATCATTGTAATGATTATGAAAAATTGAAGAAATAGGACGAAATATTTCTACCAAATTTACTCACTTTCCTTCCTTTCTACAAAGTTCGATACACTTTAGTTGTTACAACTTCTGATAACTGAACTTTTATTTATGTTCGTTGATTTTTATGATTTTTGTGTTGTGATTCGTTGATACGATAACGTTCAACTAATTTATCGTATTGTATGTATACTATGAGTACGTTAAGAATGTTTTAACTGTGGCGATTTTTATGGAATCAAGTATATCTCCGTGTCACAAAAAACTCACTGAATACATATCTGCTTTATGTAAAAACGTGCATTTTTTACGACACAGAGTCTATATTGTAAAGATAATAAATGTAAATGCAACAGACAAGGTAAACTAAAAATTATTATAAATAAACTTACCTTTTAAAGGGAAAATTATAAACAATTGAATTGATTATAATTTGAAGTGTATTTGAGAATTTGGTTTTCTGAACATGATCCTTCCTGTAACAAAAAAGAAAAAATTAATTTTGTTGATATGTCATTTATTAAGGATGTGTGAGCGCCAGGGAAATTTTGGATAAAACGCTTGATTTTTTTTTATATGAAGTTGGACTAAGTCTAAATCAATTCTAAAAATTTTAAGAGGTTGTCCGAGTATTTAAGTAAATAAATGACTTCAAAATTAGGCATATTTTTACATTGGTCCTATACGGTAGATGGATGATATATTTTCATAAATTTCTCCAAAACCAGTTCGTGGAAATTAAAAAAAACTAATTGAATTAAACCTTAATAAATTATTAAAAACAAAAAACCCGTTGTGTCCCACTAATTAAGGATGTATGAGCTCGGTGTTGGGAACACAAATGAAAAAGACATTTCAATTTTGATGGTGAATTATGTTATAACTGAACATTATAAGACAAAAAGTAAGAATAAAATTTTTTTTATACCTGGAGTAGTTTTCAAAATATCGTAGTTTAATTATTTAGCTTTCAATATTGCGAAAATCAAGGCAGATATTCTCATAAAATCGGTAGGCACTTGAGCAAAGTTTTAAACCTCATTTTTCGTTATTACTAAACTACCAAATGACACATAAAGGGAATCACAGAAATTTTATCAAAATGCCGTGTGTGATTTAAAAAAAAAGCAATGATTATTTTAAAGATGCACGAGTGACAGGGCAATTTTGGATTAATATATAACAAAATTCATAATCAAAGTTCAAAATAAGGTAAAAGAAATTTCAACCACAAGTCTTGCCTTGGCGCTCGAACTTCCTTAAGAATGAATTTATGGAGGACTTATATTGTAATGTTTGTTCGCCTGATTTAAAAAATATTGTCACATAAAAAAAGTTGTTTTTCTTATAGATTTTATTATTCTACAAAAGTATCATATGGCTTAAAATACACAAAAAAAAATTGTTTGAGGAATTTTAAAGTTATTAATAATATTAATAAAATAGGCGTCGTTGTCACCAAACTATTCAACATATACTACACAATCTCCGTCCTCCCTCAAAAAACTAATTCAGACATCGCCTCGTATAATATCGTATCAAGTCAAGTCTATCCTCTATAGAATGTATAACAACGATGTTCTTCACTTATTATTTCTTTCACATAAAATACATTAGACGAGACACTTGGAGCATATAAAAAACGTCTTAGCATTACTTCTTCCGACATGTTAACGCATATTTTATTGTCAAATTTGTCGTTTTTAATGTTTTAAATTTTTTGTATATGTTTCTTACTGGATTTATTCATGAATGAATTTATGTATCATAACAAAAGTTTGTTTTTGTTTATAAAAGTAAAACCTATATCTACTATAAACAAAAAAAACATCAAAAACATGTATAATATGTATTTGAATAATATGAATTTTAATTTTGATTTTAACAGCATTTTAATTCAATAGTTTTGTGAAGCTAACACCTATAAATGCGATTTTCATAAAAATTCTTTGGTTAAAATTGCTATTAGTCTACGACAGTGGTTTACAACCTTTTTTCGTCCAAGATTTTGATGTAAACGGGGACCATAAGCTTAATCTTATATACATACCAGAAGATTTCCACCCACTTCGCTGAGCATACTAACAATGTGAATCTATACTTATTTTATTAACGAAATGTTTAATTTCGATTTGATATTTATTGTAAATTTTTCCAATTTTAAATAGGAAAATATAGTGCCAGTCATTGAATACACTGATTTCCACATCACCCATAAGGTATTGTGTATTGCCACCATGTCCATAAAACTATTATAAATTTTGAAAATTTTTGTTTAAAAAATATTTAATGATTTTTTAAATCTATTAAATTAAATTTTGTATTCAATTATATATTTACGTCCTTTATTTTTTATTTATGACAATTTTTATAAATAACAACCCCATTTTCATTTTTCATCACATTAATTTATTTCTCTTAATTTTAAAATTTCATTTTGAAACTCATAATAATGGATAAAGATATATCCACCTGTAAAATATTTTACTTATATTTACAAAACTTCTCTGTAAACAACATTCTTCGTACGTTTATCTGGTTGGAGAACGATCCTCAGGTGAATTCACTCTTGAACACGCCACATAAAATTGACCATGAGAAAAACAGTCACTTCGTAAGTCTACACCGGCTAATTTTAAACTCTGACCTTGTGCTTTATTGATAGTTATCGCAAAGAACTTTTTACTGGGACGCTTAAATTCAAAATGATAGTCCGATGGAATCAGAGGGATTTTCGGAATGAATACACTTTCACCCTCATACTTTCCTGTAAAAATTGTTGATTCGATAACGTTTTTTTTTGCATGGTTTTTACTCTTAGTCTGGTGCCATTACACAATTTTGGGGGATTTAAATTACGCAACAACATTATTGGTGCACCAATTTTTAGATGAAGAATATGAGGTAGTATTTCCAGTGGGTTGAGTGTAGAAACTCGACAGGATTGTGAGTAATATCTTCTACCTCTATAACTGTATCTACAGACTTATAAACTACAAAAAATCCGTGGGGACTACAAAAATCCGTTGGGTTAGGAATTTCGTAAAATCCGTTCTTAGTGGACGTCTATGTCACGAAAGAGGTAAGTATGCGAAATTTGAATTTTGCAATTTTTTTGTAAAATTCATATGAAAAGAATTAGAAATTATAAATATATCCGTATGCAGTACTAAATTCGATTTTGTGTATAACGAAAGTAAACATTTATAGAATTCATGGTCAGAGAATTACGTGATGAATTTGACCACTTTATCAAGTAAAATACGAGTTCCTCATGAGACAATTGAGTATACTGCAATAAAATTGTGTCATAAGTACAACCTTAATAGCGGCATTTCCTTCTTCAACAATATTGTTTGCAATTGTACATTTTTTGGATTTATTTTCATTAAATGAAATAAATTCACAAACAATATAAAATTAAATTTATTACTTTTGGTCTTATAAAAACTTGGTTGGCATTATACAATTTACAATGATTAGTAGGCATTACTCTCTCTGTGTGTACCAAAAAATCTAATAACATATTTGTAGACGGAAGACGAAGAAAAACCATATAAAAATTTGGTTTGAACATTTGTACAACCACCATATACGAACATCGAACTTGTAAATAAATTTACTTAGTTCGATCCTATTAATTCTAATGTATAAGGGACAAAAATACAAAAACAAGATTATTTAATGCGTTTCATCATTCAGGTGTGTTTCTTTATCCAGATGATCCCATCGATCTTGTAGTAAATGATTCCGCAATGCCGCCGGGCAAGAATATTCTATTAGCCTTTATCTTCCTTGCTAGTTGGCCACTCTGCCGATTTGATCGGGAGATTTTTGATATCGTATCGTTTGTCCCAATTCCAGATTTGAAAATTCAACTCCCGGTTAAATAAAACAAAAATTTTTTTTTTTGTAATTACGTTAATTTTGTTTATATTCAAGTCAAACAACAAACTCTATCAAGTCATGTAACGCAGCTTCAATAGGGGATAATCCTGATGTCGAATTGGCCATGTTACTCATAATAATGTAAAACTAGACTTGAGACCATGACAAAATTTGAAGGTAAAATTAAAATTGATTAAAAAACGACGAAGTTATAAGCAATCAAAGATTGCATTCAAAGGTTGCACATCTCCTTTTAGCAAAATAAAGTTTTATATGTAATCTCAATAGCGACACCCAGGTATGACGTCGCTAGTGAATATCTTCCTCTTTGTTTAATTAAGAACTTTAAATGTTCAAATGTTGCTACTAGTACAGATTTTTAAAAACCAACTTCACTTTTCTATTCGTGAAGTGCGAAGAGTTAGGCATAGTAATTGGTGTAAGTGCTCAACCCTTCTTGAGTTTTGAAATTTGTAGAAACTTAATTAAGATGGGATTTACGAAAAAAGTTTTTCTTGTTATTATTGTAGACTATGCGTTTCGATTCCAAATCGATGATGAGCACGATTATCATCTATTCTGCCATAAGATTGAATGCCGTTTTTCCAAAGTTTAAGTAATTTTCAAAAGGCTTTTTCGACATGGCTGCTCATCATCGATTTTGAAATCGGAACGCATATTCCAGAAACTTTATCGTTGCCTATAAATAGTGCCTGTATATAGAGGAATAAGGATAATATAAAAGTAGCATAATCATTTATCTTGATTTTCTGGTCTCTTTTTCGCTTTGTGTTTTTTTATATCAAGATGTTGATGAATTCCAACACATTTACTTATTGTTAGTAAGAAAATTATGATTAATGTACCTACTTGTTTAATTTTTACAATCAGAAAACGTATATTGTTTTGTAAATGATAATTATCCATAACATTGTTCCGTACTTATGTATACCACTTATAATACGGAGCTATGATAAGGCGCGTATCCTGCGGATTGTATTTTCTTTTTGAATTTGAAACGAATTTTAATATTCTAAACTTAATTCTTTATGGTTGTTTTTTGTATAGCATAAACTAATGATCTTCCTACGTTTGCCACAAAAGGTAACAGTTGCTAAAACACACTAGTTTAATAATAATCAATTAACATCTTTCAACAAAAAATTTACGAAAATGATTGACTCGATACACGAATTAAGGCAAATAATACAAACCTATTTATCAAATTATTTCACCAATACAGTGACACTTAGATGTGGGAAGTATCAAATTATATATTAACATAGATACCGGGGTAATTTGAATATCGTTCTTAATAGACTATAAACATTATCGTAAAGGAAAAAATTGTTAGACGTCACCTTGCCAATAGCCTTTTTAATTTCTAGTAGTTTTCAAATTACTGTAAAATTTAGGCCTTGTCTTACCCTTAAGTTAGTTAGTTATGACCCCTTTTACAACCTCTGGTACCACGCCTGATTTGTATATTATAATCTGAGTACGGATTGTTTTAATTCAGCACACTTTATATCTACCACTCCAACAAAAATTATGTTAAGAAATGTACGCTTTGTTAATTATTATATAGCGTGTGTATATTATAAGCGTCAGTTTTGCGTGATACAGATGAGAATATGATTGCCTCACCTTTTTATCAGCAAATATGTACGTCGTTGTTGGATACTAACTTTCCATAAGTAATCGAAGCTAAATAACATAAAGATTATTGTGTTATAACCTTCACTTCACATGTCGTCATTTACCCTCCTTTTGTTCACAATTTTATTTAACCTCTAAAATTATCAGTGTTTCTCTGCTATATTATGCATGTTTTATACATAAAAACCATCTTCTTGAATCGTTCTATCTATTAGAAAAAACCGCATCCGTTGCGTAGTTATCTAAGCATACTTATAACAGTCAAATAAAGTGTTTAAAATGTTACAGAAAACTGATCTGACTTCTAAACATCCTCGCCATACAAATTTCCGAAATATCATTAGATTTTACGTATTAGGAAACTCTTCCCTAGATAGATTTTCTACAGAAAATGCGAACAAGAGTCAATTATTTTTCTGCGTAATAAAGAACAATCACCTTAATTTTTGAAAACGTTTTGCATTATGCAGGGTAGTTGGAAAGTCGAAATGTAACAGTCTAGAATCCAGATCAAAATCTGGGTGAATATAAAGATACCAATGGATGTAATCGATAGACATTCTGTATATTTGTGTGCAATAAATATAACAATAAATTTACTTGAGGCATTTCCCGTTAACATACGCCTGAATGTGTGTTTGTATATAATAGTATATAAACAGTTTTTCTACAAAAGTAGAAAATTTTTTCCCCATTAGAATTTAAAAAAACAAAAACACACAATATTTGCATTTACATTTGTTTTAACACATATCTATCTACTTTGCATATTGTAATTAGGTAGAACATACAACAAATAACACAAAGAATTGTATACCTTTACAGCATTCAACACACGCTTTTCAAATGAAAAAAAAAAAGTATTATGAATTGAGAGATCTCATTATGATACTTTACTTTAATTTAATTTATGTTTATGTAAATTTTATCTTTTCGACGTAGAATAAATGATTTATTACCAATTAGTATTCGTACATATTTAATACAAAAAATGACTAAAATTACTTTATTTACCTATATTATTTTTATACCATGTATATGAAATATATCAAGGTATACTAAGTATAGTCCCAAGTTTGTAACGCTTAAAAATATTGATACTAGGAACATAATTTTGGTATAGTTGTTCATAAAATCACCTAATTAGTTCATTTCTGGTTGTCTGTCTGTCGTCTGTCTGTCTGTTCGTCTGTCTGTCAACACGATAACTCAAAAAACGAATTATACAGAAAAAAGCATTTTTTTTTGAAGCAAGATCAAGAAGAAATTTTCTTTTCTACGAAATTTTGATCTTTCTTCTTCTCTGTGTACGTATGTCCGTTTACTTTATATTAAGATATTGAAATAGAAGGGAGAAGGAAAACCTGTTTTCAGCTTTGACGAATACCTACTTAATAAGTTCTCAGCCTGGCTCTCTCAACCATGGCTGTTTAAAAATTGAGATAATTTCTTTTCTGTGATTATCTATTAATTTTTATCTTTTATAATTAATTGTAAAATAGATTTAGGGCCAGATGTAGCACTGGCATGCAATTATTATTTCAGAACGACCTTAAAATAGTGACACTGTTGTCATGGTCGTGTCTAACAAAGTTTTCCTCAAAATAGTATTCATAGCCGGGAATTTTTTTCAAGGGTTCTGAAATTCCTTTTATTGTGTGGAAAGCTTAAAATTGACATAAAATTTATTAAAATTTCAAACATTTATACAATACAACTTTTGAAAAATTCATATCAATTCTCTGTACAGTTTCTGAAAAATTAATAGAAATTAATGGTTGGAAGTTTTCCGCCTACAAAAATTTTCGTAGTGGAAAAAGTTAGCCGCATCCCTATCCTCATATATTATGAATGTGGAAGTAAGAATGTTTGTTTGTTTGATACGCTTTCACGCAAAAACTACCGAACGGATTTGAATGAAAGTGTACAACAATATAGTTCATACATCAGAAAACACATGTCTGTGTAAAACAATTCCTGCGAATGTTATGGAAGGTGGATAAGTGAGATCAAGAGAGGTGGACTATTAGGCAGTGGTTTTTTCTTTTAAGCCCAGTGCGTTTCAAGCACCCGTTTTAAGCGGGAGGGTAGCACGCTAGTTAAATATAAACTTTACAACAGTTAGTTAAATTTCTAGTCGTTCTGGCATTGTCAAATGCTTTGCCTGACCCCAGACCAATAGGTAGTAAATACAATACGTGTAAATTAATTAGTATTACAAATAATATATGATGTATATATCATTTCTGTTATTTGTCGTACGTGTCTCTGGTATGCCTGCTTGTATTTTCTTAAGATATATATATAACGTTAAGATTGTTTTCCAATTAGTGTGATGTCGATTGTTATTAGAAAATTAACACAAATTTTCAATTAACCTACATTAATAAAGTATTAGAAGATTGTTTATTCTATTATTTAAATATACCTTTGATATTTAATTGATATTAATTTCTATATTTTCTAAATATATTTTTTTAAACTATTTCATTTAATTTTAATTAACAATTAATAGCAATCTTAAATCAATTATATATAAAAAATTTTATAAAGAAAATGCTAGCAAGGATAAAAAAAGCCTTCAAGTTTGTAACAACTAAGTGTACGTCAAGAAACAGTTTTTTATTTTTAAATGATTAGAAATGGAAATTATTATGGAAGTATTTTCTTAATCAACACAATCACAAAGGTACTGGCATTTAAGGATGTTCCCAAAAAAATGAGTGTAGGGAGCGTTACAAACTTTGGACTAAACTATGTGTATTTCATATATACATGGTATAAAAACCTGAGAGTGAAATTACTAAAATGCTATTTTGTGGTCAATATTGTTGTACGGGTGTGAAACATGGGTGCTACGGACACAAGTGGGGCAGTTTTACTACTAATGATAAAGTGTTAGAATTAATTAATCTAAGCCCAGTGTTGATCAGAGTTATGCGATCTGACAACTACTATGTACAGCGGTTAGCGCAAGTAGGGAAACATCAGTATACAATAGCCTAAGGTAGAAAAAGAATCTCTTGGATGGTAATATAAAAACCTAGAAAAAGATGAATCTACAGCAACTTGTACATAATTCGTCAGGTAGACAATTTTGGTGGGAAGTGGTCTCCAACACATCTTGGGAGATATGTTCAGCATGATCATTATTAGGCAACGATCGCATTTAACATATTTATAAATTCAAATCCTACTCCGAAAATTAAGGTTTGGATAGTGTTTAATAAAATGAATTATTGATTTAAAATTGTTTAGATTTAAGAAATGTTGGCGCCATTCAATCTCATGGAGAGATTTAATTCTAAGATATTCTATTTTTGGTACGTACAATTGCTACAGACTTATTTTTCTAAATATAAATTTTTTAAATTTTAAAATTAGTACAAATTATTAAAGTGATATGTCAACACTAATTAATTAGATGAAATGTGAACTTTTTTTTATTTAAATAATCAAATGTATTGTTAATGTTCATTCAACCAATGAGTTTTGGATAAGATAATAATAGGGTAAAGTGTTGTACCAATGGAGTAATGTTCTTTACATCATTATTCAGTTTCTTGAATGATAATGAAACTTCATAGTCTATAATCGACAAATTCAAATTGGTTTAAATATAGAAATAATGGTCGTAAAAATACAAGTGATATCTCGTTGGATTCGGAATGATGCCTAAAAAAGTGAGCTAAAAGCGTTTTTTCGGCACATAAAATTTGCAAAAGTTACAAACAATTAACGATGAAAAAAGGTATTTCGTTTATCGGAAATATTTCATAAAATAAATATTTAGAATTTGTAAAAAAAGATTCTTAAAAAGTAGGTTTCCAATGAAAATTAACGCTGAAAATAAGTCTTTTTCCGGAACTTTTAGATTGTTGTAATATGGTTAAAAACGAGTATCTCACACGAAAAAATTTTTTTAAGGTATTAAAAATTAATTTAAAAAAATTATGGCTAAGCACAATAAAGAATTTATTACCATTAGCAATTTAAAAATCTAATTTTTCTACAAGTTAGAAAATTGTTAGTTAACAAAACTTTCTCGAATTTTCTTGTTAATTGTATACAAAATTAAAAATGCAAATTGAGCCTTTAGGCTGCCTATAACAGAAACTTATAGAGCTTTCAATGTTTCAATCACAATATATTTTCTATGATGCTGTATCCTAGAAGAAGTGTTTCTATGATGCTGTATCCTAAGTCTATACCTTGAAGAGAGCGTCTTCCGAAAACAAGCGGTGGAGACGTTTCAAAGTGATATTGGTGTGACCCACAGTATTTTAGTCTTGTACTACAGGTCCATAGAAAAAAAATTGTTTTAAAAAGCATATGAATGTAAATTGTAATCTAAGGTACAACAGCTAGCCTTCACAGAATCATATTTTTATTGTATTTAAAATAAAAAATTATTAGTATTGACGTTTAAAAAAACTTAATATTACAAAATGATAGGTTGAAAGGTTATTATTAAAAATGGTCACAAGAGCAATATATTGATATTAATCTCAATTTTTAAATTTCTTAGAAAAAATTATTGTTTTACCCCGTAAAACGAAAATAAAAACTTTATAATGATGTTACTCTCTTTGAAAAACTTCTTGTAAAAGGTAAGGGTCCACTTGTAAAATCAATTACCTAAAAAGGGAAATATGATGAAAGAGGGTGCTTATAAAATTGCAAAAAGATAAAAACATTATTCAGAGACCAACGCACTATTCATTACTCTACCTAGCTTGAAAAAAATGTAATTACATTAACAAGTTCAAACAAACAATTGACTGAGTTAATTGTTGAAATACCCTGTATAGAAAGTGTTGAATATCAGTGCTTGCATTATTTTTTTATAAATTAGAATAGTTTAATAAACCAACTCTTAGTTATTTTAGAAAAAAATGGACACCAAAATTTTGTCCTCACGAGTAAACAGTGAAACATATAAACTTGTAAACCGTTAGAGACAGAACAAAAAATCTTGTTTATAACATCACAGTTTACCCATGAAAGCGCAAATTAAATACGTTAAATTTATACGTTACACATATTATGTGGATTTAGGAAAAAATAGACCAGAAAAATAAAAAATTTCTGTAATAGCACCTCATTTTTGAACGCAGGGGCTAAAAACTTCACAATCAACAAACTCAACCCAATAAATTCGTAATTACAACAAAATTCGGTGTCTATAAAATTTTCGGTCAATTTTTTTTCGAGCCTATTTGTTTCCAATTATTATACCTAGATACTATATCCACTGAGGAAGTGATAAGATAGATACTCTTATTGCTTTGTGTGCAAGAGTGGCTATCTTTCTTTACTTAAATGTCGTAAAAAAACAAACGATTGCGTATTTCAACAATTAACTCGGTCAATTGTTAAATACGCAATTGATGTCAATTGTTTGATTTCACTTGTTGTATCCTTAGATTATGAAAATAAAACTTTTAGAAGATTATGAAAATAAAACCTTACTATAATATAAAAATGTGATGGGGCGCCAATTTTAGGTCTACACCATTGAAATTTTGTTTAATTATTATTTATAAAATAAAAAAATTGTGATTACAATGAGTTTGCTAATGATATTTATAATAATTAGTGTATATGTGCTAAAATATTAACGTTTAGGAATTTATTGTAAATGAATTAATTCATTATTGTGCAAGTAATAGTCCAATAAAATGCAATTATTAAGATTATACATTTATTTATGTGCATTTATGGAATCGAGCACACACGTCATACATATTTTAACCGGAATAAATTATTAAAAGTCTTCTATGAAGAGTGTCCTTACTTTAATGTTAAATTTAACAAGTTGTATAGATATATTATGAAATTTTTCTAGTGACGTTTTTTATCGCACATTAGTAACGTTACACATTTGGCGGTAGAGGACTTGATCGAAAAAAGTTTAATATTTATACCATTACGACGGTTTTGTTTGTGCTTACTCATATTCAATTTGTTTTCAAGTTTAAAACTAGGACACTCGTAATGGAAAGCACCGTATATTATTATTGTGTTGAAGTTTTTTAATAAACTCTTACTGCCACAAAATTTAAGAAAATTTAAACCACTTCTCAAAAAGGGTCGTCATCATTTCTAGTTATTACCATTCACCTGATATCATCATTTTAATTGATTTGTTATAAGGCGCAGAATAGAAATAAGATTGGAATAAGTAACTTTTTCCTTCGTAATTGGGGGAATTACTTTGGAATTTTACAAAGGTGAACGAAATTTGTTGCAAAATGGTATATCGCTACGTATCTTTCCAAGTTTCGCGATACTGATAAAATAATTCCCAGAAATATTTCGACTTTGTGTGTTTATATCTCCCCTTTGATTGGGATTTCTAGATTAAATCTTGATTTTAAACGACAGATAGAACGATATATATTTGACTAGTATTAAAATGCGCCAACGCGATTAACGAATTCTTCCCGTTCATAACTTTCCGATCTAAAAAGTGACGAAAATTAAGGTACTTCCTTCTCATAGCATTATGTTTATTGAATTTCCAAATCTGTAAAATAAATTTACCTATTTTCAAGCTTGAATACTAAAAATGGCGCCAACATTATGTTCATTAAAAATATTCTAAAATATATATAAAAGGAAAAAAGTATATTGAATTATTTGCAAAGTATGCGATAATTTGTCATTGAATATAATCTTATATTCAAGGATTTATAATATAATATAAACTAATGACTAAAGAGAAACGCGTATAATATTAAATTCTTTTAAATTAAAATATTATTTAGATATATTTTGTCTCTCGATCGTTATGTTCAAGTTAATAGGCATAATTAAATTGATAGAAAAGAAAATATATCAGATGTAGAGAAATATAAAAATACAGGAGAATTGGCAGTATCGAATCGCCATTTATATCAAACTTTCCAATTAAATACAAACTTTTCACACCAATTTAGTTACTGCTTTTTTTGAATTACTAAAACTATCAAAAAAAAATTTTTTAGATAGTAATATTTCAAAAAGTAAAGTTATTTTTCATTTACTATTTATTTTTGGTAATATAATACATAACTAGATAGTCTCCATGAATCGACGGAAGTGAAAACTTAATTTATATTATTAAAGTATGAATAATTAAAATTTCATAATTTGTATAATTTGAATAATTAAAATTTCATAATTTTCAGGTACGGAACCCTAAACTAACACTTGAAACATATCTTAGAACACTCTGCATAAAATTATTTTCCTTAAAGCCTTTACTAAACTGAACCGATTTTGAAGATAATCGCGAACCTTGCACTTGAAATGAGCTAAGAACATTCTCCATTAAATTGCCTTTCAAACGAAACAAAAAAAATCAAAATAGGTTCGTTCATTTAGGAAATACGATGCCACAGACAGACAGACAGATACCCCCTTTTTTAGTTCAGGAGTTAAAAAACTATTATAAAAAATAGAAATAAAAGCCATCTTTGAACAGTAATTTAACAGAAGTAACGAAACTTTGAAAAATCAAAATTTAATTTTGAGAGATTCATATAAGTAAAATTGAATTTAAAAAAAAATAAAATAAGGGTTTGTAAAATGAATTGGACTAGGATATCTTCTGGCCAAATGGTCATATGTGTGGAAAAAATTTTCACCCTTATTTAATTCACGATTATAGTAGAAAGTCAAGGAGCTTTTATGCACAAGCTCATTATTACCTAGTTGATTTTTCTCAATTTGAATAGCGGAAGTTTTGAGTGCAAGATTTGATGAAAAAATGAAACAAAATTCCTGAAGTTAAAGAAAGGTTGTAATAAAATTGAAATCTTTATGGTAGGTTATTTCTTAACTTTAATAATTCCAAAAGTTAAACTTAATATTTAAAATACTAGGGTCCTCGTTTGAATTTAAATATTTTTGTTCATTTAAATAAATGTAATAATTCATTTAAATTTGATTGATAAAGTGGTAAGGCGTTATAGAAACGCAAACAGGCACTTTCGTTGCATCTGATATTCGACTTCCGAGAAAGAATCTAATAATCTAAAAAAATATGCCTTAAAAAACATACTACAAAAATGAGTATATCAAATCGCAAAAACGGAGTGTCTATTGCCACCCGCCACGGATGATATCCCGTGTCTAAAATTTTAGACACGGATGGTTTATATACCCGGATGTCTGTGGTCGTGGAAACAGTTAAATTCATGGATTGAGAATTTTCTTTCATCCTGTTACCCATAGATTGGCCATGCCAATAATGGGGTCGACTTAGCACGGGTCTGTGGTTTTTTTAGTCCTTGCGCTTACTCTGTGATTCGCGGGTTAATTAAAGGCACGGATATCCGTGGCGGATGACAATAGCATCATTTATATTAAATAAAACTTCATAACTTATAAATACCTTAAATTTGTCTGAATATTAAACCTGTCGATTTAAACAAACTCTTCTTTCAAAAACAACAATTAATTAAAACAAAACTTTAAATTAAATGAACAAATAAATTCAATTAGTTAAATATTAATCTTAATCAATAATAAACTATAATAAAATACAACACTTATTCATATTTAACAAATAATAACAATCGTATCACACAGAATAAAAAAAAATTAATTAATTATATTATATTATTTAAACATATACACAACAGAATTGACCAAACAATCAACACTAAAAACATATCAACAGTTCAACACTTTTAATATTACAAAAATATTCATCTAAACAACAATATTTTTATATAAGCATATTATTATTTCAAAAATATGATTTTGACATACAATTTTTTTTTTTGTAAAAACATTTTTTGTTGTTAATAAATTGTCGTCTGTCTTAATTAAAAACAATGTAATATGATGTGCTAGTGCTAGAACTAAGCTAAGCTAAGCTAAGCTAAGCTAACTAACTGATCATGTATTAAAATCTATATGCGTTTTAAGATGAATGCAATAATATACATTTCTGTTACCACTTTATAGACAAACACACGTGCATTTAGATATACAGTAGTTCTTATAAGCAATATACTTATTTATCATGCATTATGTGTGGATGTGTGTAAATATGTATGGTATATTCATTAAACTAGGATATAGTCAAATTTACCTTCCGAAAATTTTCGAGGCTAAATAGGCGATAATCCAGATGTCGGATTGGCCATTTTACCCATAAATGTAAAATTAGATTGATACCATGACAAAATTTTAAAGTGAAATTAAAAAACGAATAAGTTATGAGCAACGAAGATTGCATTCAAAAGTTGCCCATCTCTCTTTAGCAAAACAAAGTTTTATATGCAATCTCTATGACGATACCCACTTATGACCCGATCATTTTTGTCAAAATAAGTCGTCAACCTTGGAATCTAACAGAATGAGCTGGATTTTTGTACAAACCTTTATTTTGACAGTACAAAAAAGTTTTGTCTCAAAAGTCACATATGATCACGCGTGCGCGTTTTTAGATATTCAAGGTCAAAGGTCTCGAAAATCAGTTTTTTTGAATATCTCGTATCTTTTGTCTTCAATCGTATTAACATTTATTATAAAAGTTGTAAAAGATTGTCTGAAATTTTTTTTTGTATGTTGAATTGCTTTTGTTGGTGAGCTTAGCTTAGCTTAATATACTTCAGTGCTGGGTCAATATTTATAAATATAAGGTATTCAATAATTATTTAAGTAGCATTAAATCGATAATTAAGTGAAAAAACCGTATAATTACCAGGGTCAATAACATGTATATATCAAAATGTGGTGAAAGCGATGGGTAGGAAAGGCATCATTTAATTCAGTTTTGAGACACTTACAGCTAGACTCTTTATTTACTGCAATTCGCGATCGTTCTCAAATTAAATAATAAAAATTATAAGTTCATGTAGGCAACAAAAAACAAATTATAATGATTATGAAGGACAATATTCCTACAAAATAGTCCATAGTTCCAGAAATTGAATTTCTTCAGTTTTGGTTTTATAAGTAAATTATTACTTTTTATCGACACATGTCCTATATGGATAACTTTAATTTTCAAACAACGGATTTTTCGAGAAGATACGCTAACATTTCCTATACTATCTTGCTTGTTAGTTTCTTACTCACATTCATTGGATACACACATATAGAAGAAGTATTAAAACCAAAGAAAGATGTATGTAAGATATTATTATCATGTATCAAAGTACCATGTGGCTATTACAACTAGGTATGTAATGTAACATTCATAATATATGTTATACATGAAGTTTCTAGATATGTTCCCGGTCCAAATAAAGGCAAAACTCAAACCATTCATTTTTACTATATTTACCCTCAGACCATTTTTCATTAAGTTTAATAGTTACAGACAAGTTTACGTTCAAAGTTCTAAAATATAAAATCCAAATTTATTTCAAAAAATTATTAAATTTTATTTCACTGTATAGTAGAACAAACTTTAGACATTATATTTTGAAATTTCAGTATTTTCAACGTAAATATTAAACTGTGTAAAAAATGGTCTAGAAGTAAACATGTAGAAGTAAACTTTATTTCCTAAAACAATGATTATTATTCAATTTCGGTTTCATAATATTAGCCGAGAAATTCTTTAAATTAATAACTATCATTAGTCCTAAATCATTAATTGCGTGTCAGATTGAAAAACGCCAGAGGACTTTTAGTCTTTGAATTTCAGTCTCTATTCGCCGATTTTCTGTTGTTCACTATTTTAAAATACCCTGTATTAAAAAGTTTATAGTAATTTTCAATTTTAAACTCGTGTATACTCAATTATAAAAAAAATCAAGTAAAATAAATCAGTTTATCCATTTAAACTTGATCCAACATAATTCGATTTACTAGCGACTTATCTTGTAACTTTATTATGCACGAGTTTACATACATTATGTATTGTAAGTTGTTCTGTTTCATAGAGGCTCTACTTCATTGTTAAATTAATAATTGCTTCCACTTTTATCCAGTGTAAAGTGTAAATGTTTATCTAGTTTAAAATTGGACTTTTACTGTAACATTTACATGTGAATAATTAAAAATTAGTCATATTTTAAATAATGATTTATTACAAATTTTATAAGATTCTGCAATTGATTCAGTTACAACCTCCATTTTAATTGCCCTGGGAAAATTGGGAAAATTAACAGGATTTTCGAAAAAATAAAAGTACCCAGGGCAGGTAGAATAAAAATACCTATAGCATATCCGAATTTCAAAGCATAGAGTAAAGTGTACAATCGTAGTGCTTGAAGTTCAATTGTAACTTTAACCATCTTATCTGGAAAACCATGGTAACATCTTATTGAACAACACTGTATATTATGAAAAAAACTTTTAACAAAAAGAAAATCGACTTCAAAAGAAAAACTTTTCCCAAACTAATTAATATGCACTAACAAGTAAAAAAATAACGATAATATAATGTAGTTAAAATTATTGTTATTTTTGGAGTCGGTGTCAGCCAAGGAAGCAACTCTGGCAGAACAGTTTGCTAGATTAGCTTGGCCAGTGGCGGATTTACCAGCAGGCTGAGTAGGCTGGAGCCTAGGGCGGCAAATTTAGTTCATAAATTTTTTATTTCGATTGACAAAATTTAGAAAAAATTATAATACACACACAAAATACGAATTTCAAAAATTATAGAGGGATTAAAATATTCAACAAAAACCGAAATATAGTCCTATATACAGTGCTAAATAATAAATATCTCAAAATCTCTGCATAAACAATTGCTAAACGCTTTTGATTATAATGTAATGATCATGAATTTTTAGAATATCGCAATAGCGATTCCATATTATAGTCGAAATTTAGTTATTTTTACATATTTTCTTCACTGATAATTACTATAATTTTTTCTCTTAATTTTTTCTAATAATTATGAGATCTCCTTACACAATTCAATCTTGATACAATATCGATGGTCTAATCATGATTGCTGCAGCAAGTTTGCAAATTGTCAAATTCTATTCCAGAAAGTTATTTCTTTATGCGTAAAAAATACTGACTAATTTTTATTAAATAAAAAACTAGTTCATAATAAAACCAATTTCTGGATCATTAAAAAGTCTGTCTTTATTCCTGCGAGATCAGAATCTAGGAAGCATTTATCCAAACTTGGATATAGTACTTCGTATGGCTCTTTGTACACCAGCGACAAATTGTTCAGGTGAAAGAAGCTTCTCTTGCTTGAAGAGAGTAAAGAACTACCTCCGATCGACTTTAAGTCAAGAAAAGCTAAACGCTTTAGCTCTCTTGTGCATAGAGTCAGAGCTAATAAACAAGATTTCGTACGACGATATAATAAATGATTTTGCGAATTCAAAGTGTCGCAAAATAGTATTGTAATGCTTTTATAATTTCACTTGAATTATAATACTAACAAATAATTAAGAAAGGATATATTTATTGTGTTGTTTTGTAACTGTAAGTGTAATAATAAATATTTATCAACGTTCGCCAAATCTGGATTTTTTGTGTAAGCTTTATTCCTATTACATAAGTATTGTATAGTTTTAACACATACCTTAACTTACTTTAAAATTGGTACATGTTTGAGATATTTTTTGCATAAAATATTGTTTTTTGATAATTCTTTGCTGTAAAAATAATCAAGGATCTAACACGGTACCATAGTTCTCGATGATACTAACCATACGGGAAAAGTTGATGTAATGAGGATAATGGAGCACAAATCATAAATAAAGTTGCAATTTTATTGATAGATAATTGATATGATTGTGAACTAAGATATCAAAATTTAGAGGCGGCAAAAATTGAATAGCCTACGGGCGGCAAATCTCTAAATCCGCCACTGAGCTTGGCTGACACCGACTCCAAAAATAACAATAATTATAACTACATTATATTATCGTTATTTTATTTACTTTTTAGTGCATATTAATTTGTCTTGGAAAAGTTTTTCTTTTGAAGTCGGTTTTCTTTTTGTTAAAAGTTTTTTTTATTTTGTGATTTTTAGTGAATCTGAAGTACAATAACTAATTTGTCACTAAAAAAAGAATCATCGCAATTGGTTGGCGTGATATTGAGTTATTCGTACTCTTGCCGTGCATACTCAATGCAAATTTAAGACTTTTATGGTTTTCTCATGAATGCTGTTGTCAGAACTGGACCAAAATGAAATGGGACCACACGGGAAGCACAATATTTTAAATAGATAAAGAATCATTAAATCGGTTCACCCAGTCGAAAGTTCTGAGGTAATACACATAAAAAAAATACAGTCGAATTGAGAACCTCCTCCTTTTTTGTTTGAAGTCGGTTAAAAATCACAATGAAACTAATGAGTTTTTTTTGGTATATTTGTTTGAGTAAAACTACCCTCTCCTAATACTACTAATGTACTCTGTACATTGACAGAATTACAAATTTTTGTCAATACTGATATAAATTTTCTTCTTGGAAAAGAGAAAAGAAAGAATCATAACAAATATTTGACTATTTTTTTGAACTTTCGACTCATAACATTCTAGTTGGTAAAATGCAATCGTCCACCATTATAATATTAAGAAAAAAACCTTAGGTGGTGTTTAATTAGTACCATACGGTAAGTACAGTTGTTTTGGTGTTATTGCGGGGTCGAAGAGTTTTAGCCATTCATCCATCGTTCTGAGTGTATAGTATTAGTAGAATAGTATACATGATGGTGTCGATTACTCATTCGAATGGTCGTTTTATTTTGTATGTGGGAGCACTTGTAGATCGACAAACTAATCTACCAGATCAGCACAACAAACTACTCAAAAACATTAAATACATATTATGATTCTTATAATAAATATTAACGAGAATCATAAAATCATAAACATTTGCAATTTCTTGTTACTAAGAATATAAAATTAGATATCTTTCTATAATCATTGTTTTTAGCTGTAGATAACTAAATTGATCTCTTAATTAAAAGATCGGTTTAGGATTAAAAAGAAAAAAAATGCATGAACATTTCCAATATAGCCACAAATTTCAGTAAAAAATCCGTCACAAAAAAAAAAAAGTGAACAATTGGCTGAGTTAATTGTTAAAATACCATGTATGGACAGTGTTGATTACGCAATCGTTTGCTTTTTACATCGTTTAAGTAAAGAATGATAGTCGCTCCTTCATAAAGAAATAAAGATTCAATAAAGTAATAAAAGTATCTTTTTTCTCACTTCCTTAGAGGAAGTGAGATTTGTTATTGTATCCTATGCAATATAATACATGTATAAAGCTCTACCCTAATTTTTACCCTCGCGGGTAAACAGTGATGTTAACGAAATAATGTTTCAAACAAAACTTTTTTATTTTTTTACACTTTTGTTCTATTTCTAACGGTTTACTAGACCCAATTGTCTTTTAAAGAACCAAATGCTCATTTACGAATTTGGCCTCGCTTTTTACGTCCGGAACACGCTATAAAAATTTCGGATTGATATCTCTTTTTGTTTATGAGTTATCGTGTTGATAGACAGGCAGACAATCGGATGGACTGACGAAAGGACACCTGGAAATGGATGATGATCACCTTCACCAAAATTTTGTTCGTAGCATCAATATTTTTAAGCGTTACAAACCTGGGAACAAGCTTAGTATACCTTAACATACTTCACATTTACATGGAATAAAAATTTAAAACGCTCTAAACGTTTTTCTTGCACAATGCAATTTTTTTTTTCGTTTTCTTGAATTAAATGCTTTGAAACTGGTCCCTTTGACCCCAGTAATATGTCGATATTAATGGGTATGATTAGTATAAAATAAATACCATTCAATCCACACCTTGAAGCTACGTACAAAGATTGTTTTTTAATGAAACTATTTGTTCGTTTTCTGAATTTATATGTGCTGTTAAACTGATGTCCTTGTCGGATAGGCTTGGTGTGAAATTAGTATCATTTTATTCACAAATTGAAGCTACTACGAATATGCAGTGTCCTCTTTTCTTAAGTTTCGAAAACAGGATCTGGACAAATGTCCCAAGGTAAGAAAGATGAATTTACGATATATTCCGATGACTTTTCTCGGAAACTATAATATTTAGTCTATATCTATAAGTCTAGATTTGTAAAATCTTTTTGTGGGTACGTATTGTGTATGTCTTCGTTTTAGTTTAATGATTTGTTGCAACCACTAAAGTAACAACCAAAATTTTGATAGAAAGTTTATTATTTTAGTTAAAGGATTAATAAGCAAGTACTATTTCTAAAAGTTTGTCACCACTTTTAGATAAAAAAAAAAATTGACAGAGATAACTGATGAATTCTTTTTAAATGTGCATGTCGTTTCTAAAGAAGTCACGTATACGTTGTCTTTATGAACAAATAATAATCGTAAATATTTAGTGAGGTGATATTCAGGAACGTAATTAGTAATATTTATGGGTCACATTACAAACACATTAAGGTAGTTTGACCGTAAACTCACTTTTCTTAAGAATTTGATGAAATAAAATATAGAGTTAATCTAAGCGTGTTTTATTTGTAAAAAAATTTCAATCGATTGTGAAGCGAGATATTCATAATTAAAGTGAACATAATTAATATGTAACGATAAAGTATAAAAAAGTCATAGTTCCTAATAATTAATGCCCTAAAAAACTTATTATTGCAAAGTTTTATTTCAGAAATTAAAATCATTCTCTGCTCCATAAACAGGATTGTATTTTCTCGGGGTGCGCGTAACCCGGGCACAAGGGGTGCCAGCCGATCACACTTGCCATGATCTGTTTGATAAATGATAATATAGTTTTGGCACTAACACATGAAAATAGATCGAATATTGATGGCGAAGATCTCTTTAATAACTCCTGCAGGCATTCTGCTTTTTTCGAAACATTTTACATTTAACTAGGTTAAATTTTTGAAATTAGTAACTGATATAGAGAAAAAGCCCATAAAAATCAAGTTTTGAATTTAAAATTTAATTTTTTCGAACATACTAGAATACCCTGTTACTAATCTATGAAATTTTGGGTCAAATTTTACAAAACGTATTTAATTTGAAATTCAATGTTGGGCTACTGATTTCTGGGTTCTATTTAGAATCCACATTTATTAACGAAATGGATTATCTTCATCCCATAACTAAAAAACAAGCATTTATTCCTCTTAAAATTTGAATCTAGACGTTTCGATAAGAAGTGGAGGTCGATTTTATGTGCAATCGGAGCACGCGACTTTTAAAATCTTTATAGGCGATCACACGGGTGGTTTGAATGAGCTTTTATTAAAAGTATAAGATATAGGTCGTATCCACCTTCCTAAACTTCTCAAATGTAACAGAAATATTTAATTTTGTTAGTATTTTGATTCCAAAATTCCTAAGAGAATAATTTAATAACAAAGAATTCTGCGAATGTTTAATATGATATTAAAAATAAAATACTGTACAACATTTTTGTAGTAAAATATATTAGTTTGGAGAGTTGAACACCAGTAAAAGTGTTTAGAAACAAATTTATGAAGATATTAAGCAAAATTATTAAACATTTATTTTAGAGATTATACCTACGTGTATAATAGTATGAGAACATCTATGTAAATTATACTTGGATTTTCAATTTCTATTTATATAAATAATTATATTATATAAACAGAATTAAGAGATTAAATTTACCTGACATATGTGCAAGTATTTGAAATATACAGTGTGTTTCATTTTGTTATTAACATCTCTTAGTTAATAAGATGATAACTTTCACAACGTTAACAAAACTTTTATCAATTTCATACATCTTATAGACGGTGTTACGAGATTTATGATTTTCAACTATTGTATACTTACCGACTTTTAAAATGAAACAAAGCTGTATATCAGATATATTTGTGGCATGAAAATACACATTAATTAATTTGTATTTTTCAACCACCAAATATATCTGATATACACTGAAAAAAATTCTTAATATCAACCGATATGAGGTTGTGATACAACTACCGTACGAGGTGGAGTGGAGAAGTTGGCATAAACGCATGACTTGTTTGTATGGAATTAATATACTGTTTAATATAAATTTCAAATTTTGTTGTTTTGAAATACAACCTAGTTTTAAGCAATTTTTTTTTGGTTCTACCACTTATAAATATTATAACAAAATACTGGTGTGATTGTCACAACTACATGAGCAGGTTAAAAAAATAAAAAGTCCATCTGCTAATAGATTTATTTAAAAAAATTAGATTTTTTGGATTTAAACCAACGACATATGGTTCGCTGCTCTACCAACTGCGCTGTAAATGGTTGTTATAAAAGTACAAAAATATCTTATATATTATAAAAATGATCAATTAGTTTATTTCAAATTCTCTGTTTATTAGTAACAACAATCTTCGTGTGGTTGGCTCAATCACATATGGACTAGACATGATAGATATGTTTTCGTACTAACCTAATTCTATATTTAAAGCAAACGTAAAGATATGATATTTTAATTTGTATATTCGCTTTATTTACACGATTATGTATTCCAACTAAGTACAATTTTATTTACCATCAATAAAATGCATGCCTAAACTAAAATCAATCTCTTACATAGAAGTAATAATTTTGTTTATTTAACTATAGTGATTTGTAACAATGATTTCATATTTTATATTCAATCTCACTCTATTGTAAATACAAATATTTAGAAAGATTGTTCCAATCATTAAGAAATTGTTCGATCCAGTCATTAGGAAAGTATTTTTACTTTATTTCAATATGAAACGGCCAGCTTTGGGATGAGGTTGTCATTATTTTAATTTGTTTTCAGTGTACAGCTTTGTCTAATTTTAAAAGTCCACAAGTATACATGAAAGTAGATACTGGTCGATTTGTTATTAAAATACTACCTACAAATTGTAAGGTTTTTACTTTAAAAGTTTTCAAACACAATGAAAAGCTCACTCTACTCCATAACTGATAATCAATAGATGAATACTTTAAAATAATATAAAAACTTGTTATTGATTTAAAAAGTAACTTTTTTTTTCGAAACATTTTAAAATTTAGGCAAAACGGACTGAAAAATTTTACGCAAAATTGTTATTTCGTATAATTGTTTTTGCGAAATCCAAACACTCTTCGAAAAAACTTTTCCAATAAATCCAAAAAAAGTGTTTTGTTTTTCTATAAAGACCATTTTTGAGTGCATTTGAACAAACGCACAAAATACTAGCTTTTTACTATCAATTACTGTCTAAATTATTCGGTTTACAAAAAAAAAAAACATGTTTGCGTATCTATAAAGAACAACTTTCGAATTTAAAGCGTTCATCTGATATTTGTTTGAAAACTTAGATCGACTACGATGGCGATATAGGATGCGTATGTGCCTTTGAAATTAACATTTTTCGATTGAGGAATTTTCTTCGATTAAATTTATCGAGTTTCAAGCATATATCAACTTAAAAAAATACCCTATAATTTCTGGCTGGTACAGGTTATTATCCCACCAATCTTACTGTTCTATAAAAATACAAACTCACAAAATTTGGTATTAATTCGGACGGTGGTGTAACACTCAGTAATTAACCTGTATATCATTAACATTTACAATATTTTTTTTTTTCATTCCGCTAATATAAAAAGATTTATTATCATTTATTTTATCTCATATAAAAAAATATTCATATAAAAACTGTAATGTACGGATTACAAAATTGAGAAGAAAGCTAATTAACATAATAAATCAAATAATTAATTCATCAAATGTTTGTGACAAAACTTGTAGGTATCAGAAGTTATGTAAATGAAAAGCATACGGTTAAGTTTGAGGTTCCGATGTGTGATGTCCTACTTATTGAAGTGAAAACCTCTTTAGGTATACTTTTTTGGGTGAACAAAAATCATGGAACTCGTATCATCGTCATGCGTCACGCTCCATACGTACCACATTGAAAAAAATCACCCGATCATTGAAGTTAAGCCACATTGAGCACACTTAGTTTTAGGAAAATTAAAAACAAACACAGTTATTTCAAAGTTTTAAGTTTTCACTTCCGTCGGCAGTCCCCATGACTGACTATCTTTTTTGTGACATTGTATGAGTAAAAATATCTAGCTTTGCTGGTGATGATTTTATGTAGTTTTCGTTCACAATGTCCACAAGTCCAGGATAATATTGCATTGTTTTCGCAAAAATACAAAATTTTGAATTTTTTCAAAATTAAAAAAATTTTCAATTATTTTTGTATTATTGATCAGTTTTTTGAAAAATTAAAATTGCAATATTTAAGAAAAATGTGATATTTTTTCAATCTCGGAGGAAATTCGCTTAGCTAACGCAGCAACATTTCTGTTTGTCGTTGACAATTCTTTATGAACATGAAGAACATACTTTCCCTTGAATTTGTTTATTTAACGTTATGAAAATAAATGGAATCTCTTCCAGGTTTTGTGGCTTTGGAAAATAAAATAGGTAGTGCTGGTTTTTCAACTGGATTGATTATTCCACTTCTTTGTTTTATAAACTAAAGGAATTGACTGTCCAAACTTTTAATCAATTTTAAGCTGATTAAATTTTATTAAAACTAATAACATCTTGCAAAAAGGAAGATGACAGTAACGTAATATAAAATAATATCTCTTCATTATGAGAATAATTTAGTGAATATACCTTAAAGTTTAAACCACAAATCAATTTTCAATTTTATTGAAACTTGTACAGGGTGCTGTTAAAACTACTGTACAATATTCTACCAGGTATAGTTCATTTCAAAATAGATTCAACTGTACTTGACTTACTGTACCATGTTGCTCGTTTGGGCGTCAGGCTGCCTAAAGTTAAAAATATGAATTACATTTTAAAAGAAACTTAAAACAAAGTACACACTTTAGCGTAAAATTCTAGAGATTATTAATAATAAGCTCCTTCTCTCGCTCGCCCCTCTTTTCACGGGATTTAAGTACCCAATTTGGACAAAGTAAATTGATTTCTACAAAAATAAGTACTCTTTTTAAGAACTTTTATTGTCATAGTACCTATACTCGAAATTTGCAATTTAACCAGTGAAAACAGTTTAACCGAGAAAATGTAACAAAGAAAAATTAAGTTATATCATGCTATATAATATTTAAAACGAAACATGTTTTGGAAAGGCTACGAAAAAGTCCCTACATACAATGCATACACAAAATCTTAATTACAATTCGACAAAATCCTTGGCGAATTCAAAAACGTGGGGTAAGAAACTTTGAAGTTCTTACTGTAGGGATTAGCAAAGGATGGGCTCTATTATATCCTTTCAATGATCAAAATTGTAAATTTCGAGTAAACTATGAGAGTAATCAGTTCTTGTAATGAGTACCTTTTATGTAGTAAACAAATTACTTGATTAAAATTACTTACAATATAATAATTCCAATGATAAAAAACTTGGAGGGGAGGGTTTGTACTAACACGTCCCGTATTCCACGACAAAGAATTTTAAATTAATTAAAGTAAATACCAAATTTTATTCAAAACTCGTACTTCGTCTGAAGTATCTTTTAAAAATAAAAGCTATTTCAAAATGTCAACCTTAAGACCTTAATATAAAGGCAAGTAAAACTAAATCGGTCTATTTTGAGATGAACTTTACCTGCCACAACGTTGTGCGAGCTTTTTAAGAATACCCTGTATAACAACTATCTTCAATAGTAGATAAGTACGAAAGAGAAAATTTAATTTAGTTCTGTTATTTGTTTGAGATATATGTAGTATTTAACTTTTTGTATTAACCTTTAGAAATGGAGTCAAATCTATGACAAGACCTTCAAGATCTACTAAGCCAGCCAAGGCTTATCAGCTGGGTCAGTGTATGGATCAGCACATACGCTTGTATCAGTATATAGGGGTCGTCCATAAACCGTTAATATACTAGAGAGGATGGGTATCGTCTAGTATGATAATATGTGACAAGGAGGGGGGGGGTTAAGGCAGCTCTACGTTCGCAGTTCATCATTATCGTTACATATATTGCTTTATTGCAATTTTATTATTTATAAATAATTTAAAATTGCACATTATGTCAGTTCGATTTATTGAAAAGTCGTTGTCAAGGTCACTAGCTTCAAATTCATGACAAATATGATCGTAAAAGTTTTTTTGCCCTCGTGTCCACTTCTTTTGTAAGCACACTTTATTTAGTAAAAGTGAAATTTACAAAATTTAAAAAACTCCTGACAAATTTTTTGGATACGGAAACCTAAACTCGCACTTGAAACGTATCTAAGAACACTCTCCATAAAATTACGTATTCCCTTAAAGCCTTCTCCAAACAGAACCGATTTTGAGGATCATCGCCTATTTTTTAGTTAACCCGGGAACAAACATAGCTAAGAACACTTTCCATTAAATTTCCTTTCAAGCGAAACAAAAAAATCCAAATCGGTTCATCCGCTTAGGCGCTACGATGCCACAGACAGATACACAAACAGACACACAGACACACATAGCGGTCAAACTTATAACACCCCGTTTTTGGTTCGGGGTTAAAAATGAATGATCATCATATCATTGAATTTTCAAAGGTCAATTTATTAGCTTATAATTAAATAATTATTAATAAAATTTGTAGAATCAATGATGCATAAAATAAGCTATTAATAGAAAAAAACAATTCTAAAAAAATATATTCAATATAAAAATATGCCCACCCACAAATATAGAAAAAATACCTAGCTAAGAAATGAATTGGATATCTCCTCAGATATAATAGGTAATATTCAATACAATTGTTTAAATATTCAATAAAATATTGATTATAATATAAAATAAGGTATTAACGCCATCAGGGACATATATTTACTTGGAAATTACGTGGTTTTATTTATCAAATTGCTGTGCTATGAGAGAGGAAGTCATTACATTCCATTCGTATAAGATACAAACACACACACACACACTCACACAGTTTTACTAAAATGTATATATGTAAGTTACTATTAACTATGGTTCTGCCGATAATTCCAAATCTTATGGCTATTACATGCTCACTTTAGGGATCGTGCTAATAGCTTTTTGATTCAGCAATTATTGCATTTATTGAACAAATTTTACTAGTTCTTTTAAAAAACCTTCTTCCGTGTCGCAACTTTTTTTATTTTACCCAGAACTAATACAAATTATGCACATTATTTTAATATCCCGAAAGTAAAATAGTTGACCTAAAAATACTATTCGCCCCCTAAAACAATTGAAATCCATGGTTCAATTAAATTGCCCCCCCCCCCTAAAAACAGTTCAATATTTCGACTATATGGACAGGATTTAAACATTCGTGACCTAATTTTGCATTTTTTTCACTCCTTCGCACCATGATGATTCACATCCTCTGTTTAAGAACAATTTCTTTTTCTTTTCTCATCTGATTCGGGAAGCAAAAGTTCTGCAGTCTCCATAGAACACCATGTATAAATGGCAAAACTATTTAGAATTAGTGTTCGAAAATTATTTATAAAAATACTTAGATATTAATTTAACTACTCGTATTAAATGATAGTTATTAGTCTGTATATGTAAATGTAATTAATTAAGTCTGTGTTATATTTTACAACTCAATATTGCATAATAAAATAATTAATTTCATTTATCAAAAATTTTTAATTTATATGTTAATTATAAATTAATATTGAAGGATAATTTGAAAAAGAAATTAATAACATCTCTTAATAATTTTTGAACTTAAAAATTTATCTTTTAATTAAATTAAAAAATTATTTTCAAAACAAAGAAGATGGTTTACTGTAAGGCCCCGTTAAAGTCAATATTGACTTTATTTTTATATCGTGGAACGTACCGCACGGTATCGGTTTGACTTCTGTACCGGTCTGCGGAGCGACATAAAATATTTTGGGCTTATTTGCTGCAAGTCCAAAATTTAACAGTATTGAGCAATTAAAATACCAACTTTTTTTAAGTTATGGACTTTTAAACTAATTATAATAGGAAGGTAATCGATTTTCCGACATTGTAGATTTTGGTACACTGAACAAAGAGGAGTCACTGTTCTTTGACATTGATAATTTCAAATTTCAAAGTGTGCGAGGATAAATTATGTTAAGTGACGGATGAAAGTCTACACAGTCGGAAAGTCGATTATCTTCCGAATAAAATAAGAAAAAAATAAATATTCCTTAATCTTCAGTTGAACTAAGTCTAAATCTAAGCTTAAGTTGGCTTAAGTCAAAATTAATTTTAGGTTGCCCGATTATTTAAATAAATAAATGACTTCAAAAGCAGGTTTATTTAACATTGGTCTTACGGGAAAACGGTAAATGGATTTCCCGTTTTCATAGATTTCTTCAAAACTAGCCGGTGGAATTTAAAAAAAAAAAGCACTAATAAAATTAAAGTTAAAACCTTATTATTGAAAACAAAAAAAACCCGTTGTGCCCGACTAGCTAAGGTTGTATGAGCACGGTAGTAAGGGCACAAATTAAATAAAATATTTATTTTTAATTCTGATGGTGAATTATGTAATAATTTGACAATATAAGACGAAAATAAAAATAAAATTTTTTGATATCTGGAATAATTTTTAAAATATCGAAAATTGAAAATTTTGTTGAATTATTTAGCTCTCGATATTTGGAAAATCAAGGCTGATTTCGATAAATTTAATTCTTATTTTTCGTCCACATTTACAACCACAAGTCTAAACTTGCCTTGGCGCACGTACTACCTTAAGCTGGCGATGAAATTGAAATTTTCCGGGTCCATATCTTAACAAGAGTTTCTCTTCTTTCTCAACAGCACTCTTAACTGGTGTTGTTAGCCTATTTTAGGATTAAAACGTCTACAATGACTTGAGTTGATACAAAGACAAAAAATGTACGCTATAACTTAACATTTATAATACATATGGGTTATAATAAATCAATAATGTATTTTTTAGTCATCATATTTAATTTTGCATTTGATGAATTATGCATGCACCTATAAAAATTAGCATACAGACATTATTTTCAAGGACAAACATTTCAAGTTAAGCAATAACAAGTGAAAACAAACAATTAACTGAGTTAATTGTTGAAATACCATGTATAGACAATGTTGATTACTCTGTCACATTACACATACATATATGTCTCACACATATAACTGATATACCCATATAATACTTAGTAAACAATGTGCGCTCTCACGGGTAAACAATGATGTTTACGAAAAAATGTTTCAAACAAAAGTTGTTTATTTTTTATAAGAAACATTTTTTACATTTAAACTTTTGTTCTATCTCTAACGGTATACAAGATGGATCCTACAGAAACAAGACTCAATTGACCTATGTTGCTTATTTATGCACTCGACCTCACTTTTTACGTCCTGAGCACGCTGTAAAATTTCAACTTGATATCTTTTTTTTGAGTTAACGTGTTCACAGACGAACGGACAGCCGGAAATGGACCAATTAGCGTTACCAACTTGGGGCTAAACTTAGAATACTTGGATATATATTACATATATACAAGATATAAAAATAATAATAAAAATTAAATTTTACTTTTTTTACTGACAAGAGGGGGCAAGCTGATTTTCGCATCTCGACTCCTATAATATAGTTAAACGGTCATATACGTTATGTATAATCGTTGATACTGAAAGATATACACGTCTCTAATTAAATCAAATTTTATTTAGACTTTTTTCATTTAATAAAGAAAATAATTTTATATTGGACCTCTCGCTAGTAGTTTGTTGACATCTACTGAATAAGTATTACGATTAGTAAGCATTGCATTAAGATAATGGTTCGTCTTCCAGAGGACTTGTCTAAAGCCTTCATGGTTAAGGACGGTCTACTGAGACTGCTTAAGATATTATTTAGAACTTCTTATCTAATTAGATTTAGATTGCGAAGAAGTTGAATTCAAAACCTAAATCAAATTTCCTAAACTTTGTGTATATATTGTCTTCAATTCGTCTTCTCGAAATCGATCTTAACAGAATTAATATCGTTTCCAAGATGAAGATGAGAAAAACTTAAACTGTATTGTATATTCTTTATCTTTATTTAATATGTAATAAAAAATTGAAAAAAAATCTGACTTAATAAAACTTCCGCCTCCAATTAAATCAAATTTTATTTAGACTATTTTTTTTTTTTTACCCTGAATATAATATGTAATACATATATGTCAAGGGGGGGGGGTACCACAAGTAGTTTAGTTCCAATGTATTGCTTAAAAATATTGATGCCAAATTTTGGTATAGGAGGGGGAGGTATGTCTCAAAAACGAAAAGAGAGTTTACAAGATGGGTTTGCAATACCCATTTGACCTATGTTGCTCATTTACGAGCTCGACCTCACTTTTTACGTCTTAAGAACACTATAAAAATTTCAGCCTTATATCTCTTTTCGTTTTTGAGTAATCGTGATGACAGACGGACAGACGGCAGACAGACAGACATACGGAAATGGACCAATTAGGTGATTCTATAAACACCTAAACCCAAATTTTTTTCGTAGCATCAATATTTTTAATCGTTGCAAACTTGGAACTAATCTTAATATACTATGTATATTTCATATACATGGTATAAAAACTTGGGACTAAACTTAATATACTATGTATATATTTCATATACATCATGGTATAAAAACAAAAATTAACACTTCGATAAAAGAAACATAAATATTCTTCCAACTTTACAATATTTTCCACTTATGAAAGTTTTGTTGTCTGTTAGGAAAAACATATTTATGACTGTTTTATATAAAAATGGAAAACTTGATAGACACAATAAAACAGCTTTATATTAAACCGACAGAAAAGATATCACTTAAAATTATAAAGATTTATTAGCGTATAAATTACAAAAAAAAATATTAGTTATTAAAATAAAATAATAAATTTAAATAATAATAATTATTAATGTTGCATGATTGAATTAATTAGGAAAATGTTTTTTTTACCGGGTGTATCAGAAAATAGACAATATTCGAGAAGCTAATAGTATTTGCTAAAACAAGCATTTTGGTATGTTAAACATGTATCTGGAAACGGCTCCCTACGGACCTACTGAACTCAGAACTTATTTTTATTTAAACCAATTGTTTATAAGAGATTTTCGACTTTTCGTGACCATTTTTGAAGTTCACACCCCGAATAAACATAAATATTAATAAAAACCAGCAACTGCTCAAGGTTTTGCCCAAAAATTTGTGTTTTTAAATCGAATGGACAATATTCGAGAGGCCAATAGAGTTTGCTAACAAAAGCATTTTGGAACGATAAACATGTGTCCTAAAATAGCTCCCTTTGGAAATACACAACTTAGAACTTATTTTTAAATTTCTTTTTAAGAAACGATAAAGAATAATGCTCTGTGCCTAACCGTTTGTTAAAATGAGAGAATTTTTGCTCCAAATCTAACATTTTTTTCAAGTGTGATGCAAATTATTCGAAAACCGTTAGATATAGAGCAAGACTTTAAATTGTAGCAATAAATTTCTTATTTAAATACCAACAAATTTTTTCCAAAACTCCACAGATTGGACATAAACACGAAACAATGTGTAAAGGTTTTTAATTCATGTATTCCCAAAATGGGGGTATGTAAATTACAAAAATGTTTCTTATCAAAATACCAATATTTTTTTCGAAAACGAGACAGATTCGGTAAAAGTCTTTAAAAAATCTGAGATCCGTTACTCTGAAGGGGTTCGTTGCTTCCAAATGCTTGTTTGGTTTTTCATGATTAGCTCTTCGAATATTGGCTATTTGATCTGATACACCCGGCACATTTTATTTTTGCTAAAGGTAATACAAAACAATCAAATAATATTTTGTCAATTCCTAATTACTTCCATAATTATCTGTAATGATCCTAAATTGTTGGATAGAGTTCCCTTGCTAAAATTGATACGAAATTTATCACAAAGAGTTTAAATATGAAAAATGTTCCTTATAAAAAAGAAACAACTTTTGTTTGAAATATGTTTTTGTAAACATCATTGTTTACCCGCAAGTGCACAAATTAGGACTAAACTTCTAAGAACGTCTATTTTCTTGAAAACTATAAATGAAAGGAGTTGAAAATTTGCAGGTAGCTTCAGCTAATGGTTTTGTGAGGCATTGTCGAAAAACAACAAAAATTCTAGAAAATTTTCGAAAACTATATTTCTTGGGAGGAGTTTTTAATTATGCCTTGACAATTATTTAAAATTTACAATGATGTAATGTGATCTGAATTGGGAAGCTCTTTTAAAATGTTATTCTTTAACTTAATATAAAATAACATTGATTACTCGTTTGCTGACTATCAGTACTTTGTGATTGGATGAAAGACATCTGAGAATATCTCGAAAATTACGTATCAGATTGAAATTTTGGTAATAACTTTTTTCGTTCATCTTCATGAACTTAATCTCGTAGTATAATTTTCCTGGGCCAATCAAAGAACACCCTATATGCTGTGATTCAGTTTAGAATTCCAACGTTGCACTGTCATAAAAGTAAAAGTTTCGTATTGATATAAACTTTTAGGTATAACAATATGGTAGTCATAATGTCTTTTATTAGATTAAGTTGTTGTTTCATAATAATTTTATTAAAGTGAAGTATTTTAATCTTAATAATAACAACATTCATATGTACACACATTCATGCATAAAAAAATACAAATGATTATTAACCTTCATTTTTGAACACACCTGCCACCTACGCCCGTTTGTTTCTTTTATTTTTTTTTATTTTAACACAGATAATGTGTTTATTTTATTTGCGCATCTAAAATTCCTAAAAGCAATTATTGTATTTATTTAATAATTAAAAATAATGATTTTTTAACAAGGCACCAACACAACATTGACATTTCAATCTTGTATCATTCATTTTTTGTTTAAAAACTAATTTATCATAAAATATTAGGAATTATTTATTATATAATGCCATTTCAGATGAAAACCTTTTTTTCAATTATCTGTGTAATCGGCTGATTAATCATTTTTATCTGTAAAAATATTTTAAGAGCGTTCTTTTGAGTTAATTTATGTGAAATTAAATTACGCTTTTTTTCGATTTTGCTACAATAGATGGAGTTCATACTTTGCATCTTCGGTGTAGTCTATCTTTGAAATTTCATATGGCACCCCCTACCTTGTGATATCGCATTTGGAAGGACATACAATTCTCATGGTTGAAGAGAGACAGTTTTTTGCAGGATTGAATTTGAATGTCGAATTTTTCAATAACAATAATTCAAGAACTTATACCTACGTTGAATATTGATTCTTAGGTCTTCAAATTCAAAGAAATTATCCGGTATTATCTCGAGAATTAATCGCCCAATCGTTAAATGAAACCGATTTTTGTATTTTTTGGGTCAAAATTACCTTATATACAGAGTTTTATCGAAATTGGAGACGATAAATTTGTATCGATTTTTTGCAATTTTTTCAAGGGGTACCCCTTAGAAAAATTCGAAAAAATCGTAAAAAATTTTTTGTTTCTGAATTTGATGAAACTCAGTTTCTAAGGTAATTTTGACCCAAGAAATTCAAAAATTGAGTTTATTTGGCGATTGGCCGAGAAATTTTCGAAAAAAATGATATTTCGGATCGATTTCCGGTATTATCTCGAGAATTATTCGCCCAATCGTTAAATGAAACCGATTTTTGTATTTTTTGGGTCAAAATTACCTTATATACAGAGTTTTATCGAAATTGGAGACGATAAATTTGTATCGATTTTTTGCAATTTTTTCAAGGGGTACCCCTTAGAAAAATTCGAAAAAATCGTAAAAAATTATTTGTTTCGGAATTTGATAAAACTCAGTTTATAAGGTAATTTTGACCCAAGAAATTCAAAAATTGAGTTTATTTGGCGATTGGCCGAGAAATTTTCGAAAAAAATAATATTTCGGATCGATTTCCGGTATTATCTCGAGAATTATTCGCCCAATCGTTAAATGAAACCGATTTTTGTATTTTTTGGGTCAAAATTACCTTATATACAAAGTTTTATCGAAATTGGAGACGATAAATTTGTATCGATTTTTTGCAATTTTTTCAAGGGGTACCCCTTAGAAAAATTCGAAAAAATCGTAAAAAATTATTTGTTTCGGAATTTGATAAAACTCAGTTTATAAGGTAATTTTGACCCAAGAAATTCAAAAATTGAGTTTATTTGGCGATTGGCCGAGAAATTTTCGAAAAAAATAATATTTCGGATCGATTTCCGGTATTATCTCGAGAATTATTCGCCCAATCGTTAAATGAAACCGATTTTTGTATTTTTTGGGTCAAAATTACCTTATATACAAAGTTTTATCGAAATTGGAGACGATAAATTTGTATCGATTTTAAGAGAAAAATTCGAAAAAATCGTAAAAAATTATTTGGCCGAGTAATTTTCGAAAAAAACGATATTTCGGATCGATTTCCGATCGATTTACCTATACCAAAATTTTTTTCGTAGCATCAATATTTTTAAGCGTTACAAACTTGGGTCTAAACTTAATATACTATGTATATTCCATATATACATGGTATAAAAAAAAAAAAGCAAGCCCATATTGAAATACAACTATGCGACTCTTTTATCTGCTTTATAAGCATTAATATAGACTTAATGTTGGTAATAAAAATAATTGAGGTCTTTACTCGACGAAATCCGTGGATGAACATGGGAAAAATTACAATAGAAGCTTTTTAAATGAATTTTTAATTAGTAATCACTACTTAACAACATGGCCAAAATCAAACAAAATCTAACCACGAGAACATTTCAAAAATGGCAGACAATACGCAGTGATAGTAGCAGCAATAATGAAATATACCAACATGGTCTATTGGCAATCTGCCGTTACTTATAAAACAAGAAACCAAAGGAGTCATGTTCATGTTCCGAAGATTGAAGATTCTTTTTTACCTGCAAAGGTAAAGGCGTCACAAAGTTTTATTTATTTATGACCGGTCTTCTTTAATGTGGCCATGAAGAGATTCATGCTCATTACGAGTGAAAACCTCTGAAACCAGTATTATAATGAAAATAACTTTCCCAGCCATTATGTTTACCAAACTGTTTAACCATAGATTTCATTTTACTTATTTTCCAATAGGGGATATTCCTGGTGCCAAATTGACCATATTATCCTTAAAAAATTGTAAAACTACACTTGATACCATGCCAAAAGAAAGTGAAATTAAAATTGATTAAAAAACGAAAAAAGTTGCCCATCTCCTTTTAGCAAAACATTGTTTTATATGTTATCCTTATGACGATATCTACGTATGACGTCACTACGTATGACGTCACTCGTTCATATCTTGCTAACTAGTCAAGATTTTTAAAAGCCAACTTCACTTTTCTATTCACCTTCACTAATTTTGTAAAATACAGGTAAATATAATCACATAATTTAAGCTTCATTATTTGGGCTCACGATTGATAAAAATACGATTCAAAATGTATGTTACGTCGCTTAATATTTTATTATATATTTAGAATAAATATATTATTTATAGAAATATATATAAAGTATCCTTCAAAAATTGTAAATCTAGTTGCAAGTTAAAAAATTTAATACCAAATTAGGACAAATCAGTCCAAGGTAGTAAAAACACACATACTCATGTTTTGACCTATACCTGATTAATAAACAACTGTAGAATAGGTGATTGGTAGGTAATATCATCTCAATGTAGAGACATTTGTTATTAATTAGAAAGCAAATAATACCATATTACTTACAATATTATTTATCTAACTTTATTAAGATTACGATGCTTGGTATCCTCTGCCTAACATTATTTTTGAAACAAAAGAAAATTATTTGGAAAATTATATTTCATTGTTTTTCCCTACCCCTAAAATCAACCCCCATTTTTCCAATTCCAAGGATTTCGATTTAATTGGTTTTTACTATGTTACTTACACCTCAAACTAACATTTCTACCTAGTCGCTGCAAGTTTTGTCAACACCTTTTGTCACAACAATCGATAGTTTCCGAGTTACATTGATTTTAACAGTTATATTGTTAATAACTTTTATTTGCACCACTTTGCGAAAAATCTAAGCACATATTCGTAATCAGGGACTTGATAATCTTCAGAAAACACTACGTTTACTCATCCCGGTTTTATCTCCTACGAAACCTTATCCCTCGTAAGCACTTTTATATCGAATATCATACAATTTATTTGACAGAGTCGAAACCCGTAGTTTCACTGGGAAGCGTAACATGATTAATATTGAGAAAAATAAAATAATGGTGCAACAAACCACAATTTTTTGTTGACTCATATCGTCAATAGAGTTGACTATTTACTGTTAATGGTAAGGAATTTTAAGTCAAAAGAAATTATCAGTAAAGTAGTCAACCCAAGTGGCTCAATTAGTAAAAGCTTAACCAATTTTGTACGTGGGACGCAAACGTTTGCGGGTTCGATTCCCGTCGCCACAACAAAAATTAATTCAGTTAATTAATAGTTGTGATGGGCTGGTGTATGCTTGAAGGAGGTGTACTCAAGCTCTCAAAATAATTGAGCAGTTGCTTATCCACGGATTATCAACGCAAAAGTGGCCTCACAATGGGCTCTATGTTCTAAGTACGTCCCTTGTGGGCAACTAATAGGATCAAATCTGACCATTTAAGTATATAGTTAAAGAGATTGGTCATATACCCTTAAATAATATGTAATCGAACCGAATTTATGCGGCCAAGTAATACTCCCATCGTAGCTGGGGGTGATTAATTATACTTATTGTCATAAAATAGCCTTTAAGCTTTTCTTTTAAGCTTAAAGTTCTGTCGCTTTAAATGAAAACCGTTCATACAATTTTTATTTGACCAAGTTATCGGTAGGTTGTAAAGATTTGCGAAAATTAGAGAATGTTCTAGAAAGTTTTGGAACATAGCCATTCTGGGCATAGAAGAAAAGGTATAAACTAAGAGTAATTGTATATTATTGAGTTTTCAATAGGTTTCATTTAAATTTAAGTATGTACAATAAGATTAACTGTTTTGGTGATATTGCTAATAGAAGAAAATAATATTGACAAATTTAATTATTAATATGTCCAAAATTATACATTATTTATATTTTTTTATTAAATCATTGATTATATTAACACACCTGTGAAGCAATAGGTACCTACAAACACAAAACACATACAAGAAAAGTGATTTTGAAACATGTAAATTATAACATTGTGTAAATATGCCATTTTTGGAAATTAATAAATAACTTAATTACTTATGTGAGACCTTTAAGATTTTACAAATTTTATTAAAAACCAAGGTGCTAATCAATCAAAAGTGTATTTTGATTGATTAGTAGATAGTGTAAAGTACTGGCGGCATACTTACTCGCGTTTTTATAGCAAAATATGGCCCAGTCAATTCATGTTTAACACTCTTCATTAAATTATCTTGTGAACAAAAATAATTCCGATTTTTTTGGAAGTTAATGGAATGAATCCTGATGTGTTGATGGAATGTTGAGAGCGATGTATTAAACTTGGATTTCTTTAACACTTACCACACAATCTTAAGATGATCGCCGACCTAGAAATAAAAAAAAATTATTGATTCACAATAGATATATTTATTCCTTAAAGGTTTATAGGAAAATTTATACATATAAAAAGGTACAGTTTCAAAAAACGCATCAATTGAGTCTGTTTGAAAAAAATATTAAAGCCTTTCCCACCATTTCGCACGATTATTTAAAGGCATTGAAAACTGTAATACATATGTAAACTAAGTTTAGTCCCAAACTTAGGAAATTTGCTGGCTTCAACTAGTAATCTTGCGAAACGTTCTCGAAAAACAATAAACAATTCTAGAAAATACTTTCGAAAACCAAATAAAGGTTGGCCGAAAGGCCGCCATAGTGTAAGGTTTTTAAGGTCTTCTAATTTATTATATAAAAAAATTATGCAAGCACTGACATTTAAGACTTTCCATACAGTGTATTTCATCAAGTAACTCAGTCAATTGTTTGTTTTCACTTGTTTTATCTATGTTTTTGAAACTTGATAGGGATGTATATTTTTGGAAATAAAAAAAGGTGTTAATGGTCCTCGATTGTTGATTTTATAGAAATCGGGTTTTCCTGTTTTTGGAAAATTACTTTTTGTTTGCTATGAAAATAATTTGTTCAAATATATAATAAGTTACTGATAACAAAATACGTGAAAAAATGGCTGGAACCTTACCTTGAATGCCGAATGGCTTGAAAAATTATGACGTATTATTATCGGCCGTAATTTTGCTTATTTATGGGTGAACGGATTATAAAGATTATGTTTGACTTCTGCTGTTTGTACAAGGAAATGTATATTTTAATGAAATAAAATTAGATCTACAGACTTTTGTTGTTGTATGAATAGACACGAGAAATAAAATAAATTGAAAATGAGGTAGAATTTACTTACTACATCTTTAGGTACATACAGTGATGAAAATGTACCTACTCCAATAATTACAAATAGCATTTGGATTTACATATAAATTATCTCCTGATGATATAAAGTATCGTTATGTTATGTATGACACATCAAAAGAATTAATTATTATAGTAAAACCAATTTAGAATTTACTGTTTGCATAATTCTATCTACCTACATAGAGTACATAATATTATTAATATTAATCCTTTATTCAAAAAAAAAAATTACATCCCATTGAATGTATTCAAAAGAAAATATGTTCTGAATGCCAGAAAATCCCTTATGTAATAAAATCTATGGTCATTTTTATCGGAAAACTACTGGAACTGTGAGGCATAGGGGAAAGTGTTATATAATGAACCAAAGCCATCTAGTATATTTATTAATAGATAGCTTCCACGTGATCAAATTAATCGTTCAATCAAGTCTTATGGCGATGTATAAGCTATTTTGTGTTTCGTAGTAAAAATATTAATTTTGCTGCTTAAGATCTATGGTAAGAAAATTTCAAAGAAAAGTTTCTTTTTTTGTGTTTGTTTTCTCCAACTTTTTGTTTAACTCTTGGCTTCTGTTGACTTTTAATAATAGTATTCCACATTTTGATAAACGTTTAATAAATTTAGAGGTCAGTTTTTATGATCATATTCAAATATATTGTTAGGGGTAAAATGATTCCTTTTATATACGTTAAAATGATACTTATTTTTGTTGTAAATTTATAATTTATAATGATTTCCCGTCATGTGAAGGTGTTGATTTAGATGATTTTATCCACCTATTCTTACAAGATCAGTAAAACGTTTACTTTTGAGAAATATTGAATAGTTCTAAAACTTTTGAACAAATCAATCAAGAAACTAAAAATATTTCGATTTTGTACATATCTCGAATAGATTGGCAATAAATTAAATTTTTTGTTAGAGGGATCATTATAGGACACCTCCCCCTAACTGTTGTTTAGTAAAGATACGATCCTGGTTTCCGATTTTAAACTGACTTCAAACAAAAAAGGAAGAGGTTATCAATTCGACTGTATTTTTTTATGTGTGTTACCTCAGAGCTTTCGACTGAGAGAACCGATTTTGATTATTCTTTTTCTATTTATAAGCTGGTGCTTACCGTATAATCCCATTTTAATTTGGTCAAGTTCAGACAATGGTATCCATGAGAAAACCATAAAAGTTCTAAATTTGCATTAAGTATGTGTGTGACAAATGGACGAATAACTTCATTTTAACATCAACCGATTTCGATGATTCTTTTTTTAGTGAAAAATTAGTTATTGTACTTCAGATTCTCTAAAATTAACAAAATAAGAAAAACTTTTAACAAACCGACTTCAAAAGAAAAACTTTTCCAAAACAAATTAATATGCACTAAAAAGTAAAAAAAAACGATAATATAATGTTGTTAAAATTATTGTTATTTTTGGATTCGGTGTCAGCCAACGAAACAACTCTGACAGAACAGTTTGCTACATTAGCTTGGCTTACACCGACTCCAAAAATAACAATAATTTTAACAACATTATATTATCGTTTTTTTTTTTTTTGTTTTACTTTTAAGTGCATATTAATTTGTTTTGGAAAAGTTTTCTTTTGAAGTCGGTTTTCTTTTTGTTAAAAGTTTTTTTTATACTTAAATCGTTTACCGCATATCCTAAAAATATATTGCATTTGAAATAAATTTTATGATAGAAATTTATTTAATAAACAGTGAAAATATTAAGAATATCTAATTATTTATAAGTAAATTTTTTGCTCGAAAATATATAGAAAATTAAAAAAAAAAAGAATATCTGCCTGTTTAAAGTTAAATGGTACGATTATGGTTTCTTCCCCTCTATATGTTTATTTTACTACATTTTATAATTAATTTAGATTATTTTTAAACACACTTGAATCTTTAAACAGCATTAATAAATATTATATGTTCGTCTTAAATTATTTGAAATAATACCAAATTTGAAACAAAAAGATATGAATAAAAAAAAATCAATATTGTATATGATTTATGTTATTTCTAAAATTGTACCTAAAATGTCATATTCTAAGGTCATATTCGTATGTAACAGACTGTTACTAAAGGCATTTTTACCATATGGTGTGTTTTCTCCATATGTATCAAATACACATTATTATGATTTGTCCTTTAAGCATATATCTATCTTAACAGAATAAAAGAATATAATATTGTTTACTAATTTACCGATTTTTTTTTGTGTCATAGAAAATTTTTCTTATAATAAATCTGGGTCAAACAATTTATATAATCTAATATTGTGTATTCTGTTAAAATCGTGAGAAACAAGCCGTGGAAAATATGACCTTAGGAGGTCAGGACAATAACTATATGATTAAGTGAAAATATTATTAATGCATTCATTTCTAGTAAAACATTAGCTAAAAATGAAGCGATTTTCCATGATACTTAGTGCCTGCCGTCGAATTAATGGAAAGTTTTTCGGTGACTTTCTTTGCGCCTGTCGTATATGTTAAAAGAGAATTATTGAGAACAAGATACGAGGGAAAAATGCCATGAAGTTTGAAAATGTCAAAATCGTTGAAAAATAGAGTGTAATTGTGTAATCCCTAACCATTTTCCCACCTTTTCAACAGTTTCAAACTAATCCAAGTTATTCTAAAATGTATCCAGTTGTCAATATCTTTCTTAAAACGATCAAAACTTCTTCTTTCTTTATTTCCAAACCTACCTTTGGTAATAAAGAAATTAGCCATTAAAAAAGCAAACGAAGAGAATCTTGGATATTTCGATTCATTACCCAAAATTATCAGACAATATAGGCCACTGTGCCTAGCCGAAGAAATTCTATAATTTTAAACAATAATAATAAATACAATTAACATAAAATCTAATTTAGAAAAACTTTGGCGTTTATTCTTCAAATCGTAAATATCTCTTAAGCTTTAAATCGATTCAAAGAATGGGGCCAACAAAAATTACGTAACACAAATTTTATGATTTTTTAAGTACCGCCTCCCTCCTTGTCAGAGGTGGTCACATTTGTAAAACCCTCTACCCTTAACATGTGGCATTTATGGATGGACCCAAAAAATTGCTCTCGATAAGTTGACTTGTGGAAATATTTTATTTATGAAATTGTTATTCTAACTGTTGTTTTAAACATGAATTTATTATAAAACTTTTTATTTCAATTTTCAGAACGAATACAATAACTTTCTATCAGAAAATTAATATTCAATCACAAATAATGAATTTGTATCCTTTTTTTAATTGTATTTGATTGATTATTTTATTATTATAAAGTCAAATGAAGCTCTGAGAGCTCACCGAATGTCAAAGTTATATAAAAACTTTAATTTTAATTTTATAGATTTTTTTTTACGTCTTGTAATTCTATAAAGAGAAAAGTTTTGTGAATGTTGAAAATGTACGGCGTACATATTTAATTTTATTACAGATATGAGTTTTATATAAAGGATCAGGAGGTTTAAGCTGTTATAAAACCTTTTTCTTTTATACTCATACCTTTATTTAGATTTGTAAAAATGGTTTTTACTCAATATTTATTAAATTTTGAGTAAATTGTGATTTTGATATAAAAATTATCGGTAATTTAATCTTAGACTAATAATTATGTATTAAAAAGCAGGGCAATAAGAACCTAAGACATTCGCGGGTTTTTATTGTAGGAATTGTTCAATGGGTTATTAACGAAGAAAAAACCTGGGAGTGCTATTAAATGAGAGGGTGGAAATTAAAGATAGGTGGTGAAAAAGCACCCCTTTTGGTTTTTTCCAAATATTTCAAAGATATGTATAGGGATAGATAGGTATCGAGCAAAGATAAATTTCCTTTTGAATGGTATACTGACATATTTTTTTGGCTAAAAATTGATTAAGATGTAGCCATTTCAACCAGGCTTTTTTTCGCATTTTATTGTCAAAATTATAGTTTCACTCAAGGAGAAAAGGTATTTAAAGTTCGTTAACCAAATATTTTTAAGATACACAAGAATTTGCATTGATGACAAAATATGCTGACGGGCTATTTGCTTGCGATTAAGAAGAAAAAAAAAGTTGGTATAAATAAACATTAAGTAGTATAGCTATAGAGTAGTTGTTAAAAAGTGACTTATTCACAATAGTATTCTATTTAAAAACCTACGCACAAATGTTTTTATATAATGCATATAAATCCATTGTGACTCATAGATTTCAACCATTATTATTACCTGTATAGCTTACAATATAACATATATTTACAATCTAATAATCTGTATGTAATCATCGTATACACACTGTTCTTGGCAATCCAATGAACTATGTCTCATAAGTCTGAAATGAATAATTTATTTTTCAATTGGATTTTAATAGTAAGAAAAACTCTATCTAGCATTAGTAAAAAGAACTATAGTTTGCAACGCCCGGCCCCATAGATACATAATATTTAACAGAAATGTTTGTTTAATTTTTGTAAACCATACACATATACCATAGGCATATTAAAGACGTTAATGTAACAATTTTTACAATACAAATGTTATAAAATTGCATAAAACAATAAAATAACAGTTTTTATTTTAATTTGAGTTATTTTGTCGTTTATAAAAGTATATAGAAAGTTTATTTATCATAAATTTCCAGATTGTAGTCAAGAAATGAAAATTTCACACACAACTATAAAATAAGAACTAAAAATGCATATGAAAACATTTAGTCTGAGAATTAAAATTTCAAATTGTAAATTAAAACAAAAAATTAAAAAAAGTAAGGTCCTAAATTTGTATGAAAAAATTATATGTAAACAATCCATATAACAGAACCAAAACTGCAAAGTTTATATAAAAATGTAGGAAAATTATCACAATTATAAAAGACTCGAGGACCAACTATGGCACAGGACATTTAGACGTATAATGAAGTAGCCATCTTTAGTCATTTTATTCAATGAAAAAATCAGCTGAGTGTTTGAAGTATGGTTTACATTTTGTTTACTCATGGCGATGACATCTTAGTGTCATTTTTATATCTGCATACATGCTCAAGAGCGCTAGCTTAAGAGCGTATTATTTGAACAATTTGAACAAGTCGAAAGTGCCTTATACCTATAGTTTTGTCCATAACCCAATAGTTAAGGAGTTATATGTCCCCAACCATAATAGCAAAGAGGAGTAAACTTAATAGAAAATTAATCTGGTAGGTCAGGTAATTGTTTTGCCACATTGTAAGAGCGGGACGGAAATGCAAGAGCGTCAGTGCTGGAATATCAGCCGCGGTTTCTTGATTGAAGAATTCGTAATAAACTGATTGATTTCAGCCTGTATACTAGAGGCAATATTAGATTAGGTTATTTTCACGGAAGACACACTTAGGCTATAGAGCCCATTGTGACACGATATATTTATTTTACCATCTTTTCCGCTGATAATTTCATTTATCAGCTTCTCAATTATTTTCAGAGGTTGAGTGCACCTTCTTTATGCATTACAATGCACTACACCAACCTATCACAAGTATTAATTAAATTAATTTTTGTTTGTGATGGCGGGAATCGAACCCGCTACCTTAGGCATACCGCGAACGGTTAATATGCTATCTTAATAAGTTACAATTAATACGTGTTATCGATCTATCCTAAGGTATCCTAAGAAATAATATTTGGTTGTTCAAAAAGTCGAGACTAAATATGGATTTAAGCTACTATTACTTTTAATCATCAAGCCACTATTACTTTAATTCTAGACAGGATTGAAAATTCATTCCTTTGGTAAAACCTTAAAAATAAAACGGTAGAATGGGTATTATAACATTATTTATTTTTCAATGGGTTTCATTAATTATAATGATAATAATAATACAGTGAATTGTTTGCATGGCTATTTTCAAATTGTTACAAATTTCTATGTAATATTGTATGTATTTATATACTAAATTAGGTAATTCAGGTAGATAATTTTAAATTTGTTCTATTCAAATTTTCACAATCATATAGGTACTAGTTACTATTACTTACTAATAAATTGCCTAGTAACAATTTCCAGACCTGTCTAAAAGAAGAAAATTGCAAACATGCGCTGTAATAGTTTACTTTTAAATTTTCAATAATACTTTCAAGAAAAGTTACGATTCTAAAAAAAACCAATGAGTAAAATATTTGTTTATAAAAAAGATTTTATTTAAAAACAGTTGTTTATACGCAAAATTTACTTTTCTTACAAAATACAGTACAGTCTCACTAATCCGGACTCATTAAAAATCAAGGGTTGTAGGATTACTGGATTTGTTCGGATGATTTGCACAGGAAAATTCCTGATAAATAATTATTTTGGTAAAATTATTTTTTTGTACATAAAAGAACGAGAAAGATTCTTGTTTTCAGAAGTGCAATCCTAGAACCAAAGTACGTAAAAGTATTTACATTACAAAACTTATCGAAGAGTTTTATATGACAAAAATTTTCATTTTCCTTATTAGAATTTCTTGTAAAATAAGATTTCTCTCTTTTTGTAAATATATGTGTTTTCTATGGAAACAAAATTGTTTGTACGTTTTTACAAAAAGAACATTCCTTGTTCAAAAATTGTTCAGATTATTTTTTGCTTTTACGAGTATTTAATTTATAGGTAAAAAATCTAAAATAATTTTTCTAGCAAAAAATTCATTTCTTTGTTTAAAACAGTTTTTGTTCACTACTTTCGAATTGAACACTAAAGTAAGTTTTTTCTTAAAAAAACTACGATTTTCGGTATTAAAATTATCAATTTTGATAAATTAGTTATAAATATGATTAACAAAGATTATTAGTTTTAAAAAAAAACTTGAGGTTTTAAAAATAAAAATGGCTTGCCATAAAACTTCGAAAATGGATTTGCAGTACATAAAAATATATAACGAAAAGTGGTATTACGTTTAGAATAGTACCTGCTACGTAATCAACGGATACCTTGAAGAGGATACAAATAATAGATGCATTTGGCATTAGTTTCGTTGTACGAGCTGTCACAATGTGTCTATAACAAAATAGCTATTAAAAAATTGATTTTATTATTCAACCCAATGACAATATTTCTATCTCATATTTATTTTTTTTATCGATAAAAAATAAAATATAAAAATATGTATATTTTATGCATTTTTGTTCTAATGACCGAAAATTCTCATTGAATAAAAAAATATACTAAAAATGATTTTTAAAAAGTCATTGGCAATGGAAAACTCGCCAAACTCTATACAAAAACACAGACACACACACAAAATTTGAAAAAAAGACCTAAGGTAAATGGACCATATTAGGGAATGTGTAGGCATAACGCACTTTGCTGAATACTAATGGTAATAAATCACAGGTATTATAAATTGCATCATTGTATTAATAATTATTTTAAAAAAATTAAACATTATTAGGTCATTTGATTTAGTTTAAATCAGGAATAGGAAAAACAGCTCTCTTGGTCACTGGAACCAGAGGATTAACCTTTTTTTTTTCAATATCGTCAACATCGTAATCCAAAATATCCTTTTTATCAGCCCAACACCAATTCACTCTCCCGTTGAAGAAGAAGCTCATAATCATTAAGATTATTTGTTACTTTACTTTGAAATTGTTCGAAATGTCACAATAATTTCGCATTGTGGTTGATCATAAATGTCACAATAATTTTTTTCACTTATGTCAACCGTTTTAAACCATACATATACATTATACATTTTTATATTATTATTTTTTGATAGGAAATCGTGGCTTTTACCCTGAAAATCATTCAGATAGCAGAAGAAAATGATAAATTTGAAATTTGGATTTAAGTTGGGCTTCTATGAAAATTTGGTTCTATTATATTGGTAATTAAGTTATGGCGAAGAATGTTAATTAATTTTTTTTCTAAAATTAATTAGCGGATCATTTTTGTGGTAGTCAATTGCAGAGACAACAATTTTAGAGATATTTGGAATTTTATTTTTTTATTTTGCAAAAGACAATAACATTTATTAAAACCATTATTATCTATTCTTTATTAGAAGCCAGGAAAATTAAAAATAAATATGAACAAGTGAAAAAAAAGCAATTGACTGAGTGATGTTTATAAAAAAATGTTTTAAGCAAAAGTTGTTTATTTATAAGGAACATTTTTGAAATTTAAACTTTTGTTCTATCTCTAACGGTTTACACGACGTCAAACGGACCCATGGGTCAGTTGACCTATATTGCTCATTTACGAACTTAACCTCACTTTTTACGTCCTGAGTACTCTCTTCGTTTTTGAGTTATCGTGTTGACAGATAGACGGATAGACGGACAGCATAAATATTTTTAAGCGTTACAAACTTGGGACTAAACTTAATATACTTTGTATAATGCATATAATAGATGGTATAAAAACATGAGACTAAACTTAATATACCTTGTATATTACATATATACATGGCATAAAAATATTGATGCCTAGGATAAAAGTGCATCAAACAAAAGTTGAAAGTTTAAAGTTAAAGTTTTTTTTTCAATAGAAAACGCAACTGCTATAATAATATGGACTTCCGTTTAAAAAAGATGAATCTGACTTTCGTTTCACTTATCTTGAAACCCTTCATTAATGTTTAATATAGCCCTGAAGAAAAAAATGTTTGGTTCATTCGAAAAGTATGCCTGTACATAATTTTAAAATATACAGAATGTTCGATTTACATCTAGGGATATAAATATCACCAATATGACAGAGTACATGCGTTAAGCAATGCAGTAAGAGGTATTATAGGTGTTATATGAAATTGCAAAAAAGAATTGTTTCGTGGTTTATCTGTTGTAGTTCATCTATTCAACTAAGAAACTCCCACTCTCCAAGCGTCTTACAACTATCTCAACACATATCGAAGCTTCAACTTAATACCTCTCACCTAGATGCATTGATTAACGCATGTATTTTGTCATACGCATGATATTTATATGCCTAGATGTAAATCGAACATTCTGTATACTGTAATATTTTAGAATATGTAATTTATCATGAGATCAAATTTCTGTTAGCATATAATATTTTCGAAGATCGTTAACTATAATATCGATTAATAATAAACTTCAATCTAATTTAATGAATATTTACAATAATTAACGTCATTGGTTTGTACTCCAAACATATATCCACTACAATTTCTTTCTATATAGTAACGGGAAATACGGTTGGTTTCTACATTTATATATAAATTATCAGATTTACATCAGTTCAGTAAAAATGAGATGAAATTATTGTCAAATATTTTTATCAAATTTTTATATTGAGTGAATTATTCTTATTTTATTGAATTAAAAATTATACTTCACAATTTTATCAACATTTTTCATAACAACCAAGTAAATGGTGTCATAAAATTTCTCTTTTATATCTTTTTCTGTGGTCCATCCCCGGCCACTACTCCATGAACCCTTTGGAGCTGTTTAAGAACAGCAGGAGTCCTTTGACGGATTTTAGGTCGGAGAGGTCGTCAAAGAGAGGCTGGCTCAAGTAAGTCCGTCTTCTCATGGCAAGAGCTGGGCAGTGACATAGAAGATGAGACATTGTCTCCTCCTCCTGTGACAACTCCTGCAGTAGTCGTGATACACTGCCAGGCCCAGGTGTTGAGCATGCCTACCGCCCAACCAGTGTCCTGTAATAGCCGCAACAACTTTGGTAATAGAGGCCCTTGTAAGTGATCTTCGGATAACGCCTACGATTGTACTCAGAAATAGCCACAAAAATATTCTAAAATTTTAACACCTTGTGTCTACAAAAGGGAGCCACGGCTTTGAGTGAAAAATTGTTGTTATGTTCTCGTTATCTGCCGTTCGATGCGGTCCTGCTATTGTAATTTGGTCCGCACCCTGTATAGCTATTGTGTAACCTTTCACACTAGATTTTTTAATAAGGGAAATAATGAAGATTGAAGAGTAAGAACATAAAAACAAAATAAAAGACAAACAAACCTGCGCTAACAACAAAACGTACTAGGTACGCTCACAGGTATTATGAAGAAGAAAATATGAATATAAAAAAATATATATATATATATTTTTTATTATTATTCAACTCCCACATGTTTTTATGTATGACTTCGGGAATTGACACTGACGTGATCTTGTGGTTGACACATTAGTAGTCACGTGTTAGCACGTGTATCCGCCGTTCAAGTTTTCTATACTATTTACTTCTTATATATGGAAACTGCTAAAGGTAGTATAAGTAAGATAGCATAAGCAGTGTGTGTTCCGTAGGAAATATGAAATGTAATTCTAAATATATAAAAAGAAAACAAAAACATACATATTTCTATTATATAAAAAAAGGTATGTTTCCTAATACACCTTCGGAAATACAAACAACATATTAGGTCTGTTTTTACTTTTAATCTTTTAAATCACATGCATTGGTTACTCCAATTAACGAGGGCAAATCAGGAGAAAAAAACCGAAATCTCTTAATTTTGACCTATACACTGAAAAATTATTTATATCAACCGATATGTGGTTGTCTCAACATCATAGCGAGATCAAATATGGCGAATATGGCCACAAAGGTGATACAACTACCTTACGAAGTTGAGTGGTGATGTTGGCACAAACGCATGAGTTTTTTGTATGAAATTAATATACTGTTTAATATAAATTTCAAATAATGTTGTTTTGAAATACAACATAGTTATAAACAATCTTTTTTTTATTGGTTCTAAACCAGATTTAAACCAGCGACATATGGTTTAGTATTGATTTTAGTGTCGTTTATTTCAAATTCTCTATCTATTAGTAACAACAATCTTCGTGTGGTAGCTTCAATCACATATGGATTAGACGGGATATGTTTTCGTACTAACCTAATTCTATAGTTAAAGCAAACGTAAAGAAATGTTATTTTAATTTGTACATTCGCTTTATTTACACGATTATGTATTCCAACTAAGTACAATTTTATTTTCCATCAATAAAATGCATGACTTTAAACTAAAATCAATTTCTTTCATAGAAGTTTGAATGATTTTGTTTATTTAACTTCAGTGATTTTGTATAAATGAATTCATATTTTAACTTCAATCCCATTCTATTGTAAATATAAATATTTATTTGTACTTGTTCCAATCATTAGGGAAGTGAAGCACTGATTTCGAGGAAAATTTAGCTGTGCTGTTGTCCAGGGGGAGGCCATTTAAGTATATTTCGAAAAGTCAATACTAAGTACTATAAAAAATCTTTAAAATGAAAAAAGTTTCAAGTCATTTGAATGAAAATTAATTGAGTTATAATGAAAAGAAAGTTTCTCGTATCTTTTTTTATGTTTTGTTTAGCACCAAAATCTGATGAATTTAAATAAATCGTCTTTCTTGTTAAATAACTCGAAAAATAATGAAGTTACTCAAGCTACTTTTAACTAAACTTCAATTGATTTTTTTACCATCCGAAGTGAGCATAGAATAAATTAAGTGCCAGTAAAGTCCTACGGCCATACAAAACGCTAAAAATCACATTTTTCGTTTCTTTCAAAAGCAAAACGTTACCAACGCTTTTAAATGAAACTATCAAAAAAACAATTTCTTAATATTTATATATTTTTATCGTTCATTTGTTATCCAAAACTACATTTTTCGAAATGTTTGCGTTAAAACTATAACTATCCTTTTATACCGGGTTATATGGATCAGAAATGATTATCATTTTAAACTCTAACTAACTAACCGATGTGACTAAATTTTTATGCTCTGGTAATGATATCTGTTTAGGTTTTTTGGATTAAGTTACAATTTATTTATTTGCAGTATTTATGAGAGGATTTTTAATTTAAATATAAAAACCATATAGTTTCAATAATCTTACAACCCCACCTACAGCACAATAAGAAAACTGAACATTGAACTTTTAAAAAATATTGCAAATTTTTATGTAGGCGACACTTTGTAATTGACACAGATGTCAATTCTAAAACTAAATCGCTATTAGTAATGAATAAGTATGCTCATTCATTAGACTATCAAGAAAATGGCCGATTGTTAAAGGAAAATTATCGTTTTTAACGAAAATAAACAACAATAGTCGTTTAAAAGCTTCCCCTGGGAAGTTTTCGAGATCATTGATATATTAAGACCAAAATCAAGCCGTTCAACTTCCATCAAAATCGTTTCAGAATGTATATACAAGACAGTTCTTACAATTTAAGTTTAGTTCCTTGGTGTAAACTTAGTATTGCTCATAGACAACGAAATAAGGTCATTATCAAAAACCACGAAATTAGCGGCTAAATCGTATGGTTTTAGTCATTTGCATAACCAATCATTTGCAATTTGCATAAGATAAGCAATCCCGTTCCAATATAAATATCTGTGGTGTAAGATATAATATTTCAACAAGTGAAGTTAATAATTGTTTTATACTTTTAATTTCCTATCTCCTGTTTTGTCAATACCTAAGAATAGTTATGTGATGTTGTATTGAACTTATAGAAAATATTCATATCATTACTAGAATATTAATATAAAAAAAATGAAACTGATAAATGACATTTTATATACAGTGTTATTAAATATTCGATGTCTATTTGTATCCGGTTAAAATTCATCAAAAGAACCTGGATATAAAAGTTTTATATTATTTAAAAAACTCAAATGATCTTAAAAAAAGCAGGAACAGCAAATTCCGACTAGTATAGTAACTACCTGAGGAATTTAATCTTCCTTAGAAAATAAAACAAATTTTTGTATCAGTTTTACGTAAAAAAGTACTCTTGTAAATTTTTCTCTAGACGCTTGGTTTTCGAAATAAAAAATCTTGAAAAATTAAAAATGCAATATTCGATTTTAAGAAAAAAGTGTAATTTTTTTTAATTTTTCAAGGAATTCATTTAGCTAACGTTGCACTACGAATTTTTTTATTTTTCTTTTATACATTTGCCTATAAGTTGGGTCTTTGGGTCTTTAAACTTATTTTTATTTAACACTTTTCATTAATAATCTAAATATCTGAGAGTGTATATTACGAGTGAAGTGATTTCTGAGACCAAATGCACAAGGCCGCCTTATTGTCGAAAGCGTGAAAGTAAAGCTGAAGTTAGCGGTGGGTGTGGGGTTATTTTAGGTCTGTTAAGGTAAAAGATACTAGGTCGAAGTACAGTGCAACCTCGATATAACAAATCGGAAGGGTACAAGTAAATATTCGTTATATCAAGTATATCGTTAAACTGAGATTTGTTTGTTATATTGAGGTTAGATTTGACTAAAATTTTTGTTATAAAAATGTAATTAATGATGTTTCAACTTGAACTTTTAACCACAGTGATTAGCAGCAATGTTTACATGTCTTTCTATAAAAAAACAATGATTGTTTCTTGATAGAAAGTATATAAGGCGGCCGTCACATTCTCTTGGACATTTTGGACATCTTCTTTTGGTAGTAAATACGATGAAAACCACAACTTTTGGTACAAAACCGAAATTTATGAATTAGAATAAATCTCACCAACTAATCAACCACATACACTGCAATGAAAAACATTATAGCCTTACTATAGTCGGGAAAAAATTCGGGCTGCAGCGTTGAAATTTTAACAGGTTGCACATAAACAAATGATAAGTTAAATTGCTACTAAGCACGACACGAAGTGTCATTGCCCAAGAGTGAGTGATTCATAGAATAATTAACGAGTTCATAATAATTATCGAAATAAAATTAATAAATAAATACATGTATAATACAATGATCGTATGGACATCAGTTATCAAATTGCGTGTCTTATTAATTCAAATAACAATTTCCTACCCAATTAATTTATTAATTTAATTTAATCGTTAACCTATTATAATTTAATATTCATGGTATGGTGGGCAGGTGTATAGCCCAATATTATAGAGAATATGGGAAATAAATTAAGAATATTGTTGAATATTGGGGAACTAGTTCAGTTTTAAACAGATATTCCTTGTATTTTAAGGATGTACGAGCGCCAGGGACATTTTGGATTAACGGCTTGATTTTTTTATATGAAGTTGGACTAAGTCTAAATCAATTATGAAAATTTAAGGGAGGAGGGGGTTGACCGATTATTTAAATTAATAAATGACTCCAAAAGTATGCTTGTTTAACATTGGTCTAATGGGATGTTTTCATTTATTAAACCATGTATATATGAAAAATATATCAAGGTATACTAAGTTTGGTCCCAAGTTTGTACCGCTTTAAAATATTTATGCTCCGAACAAAACTTTGGTAAAGGTGCATAAAATCACCTAATTAGTTCATTTCCGGTTTTCTGCTGTTCGTTTATCCGTCTGTACGTTCGTGAACACGATAACTCAAAAACGAAGGGATATATAGAGTTTAAGTTCGTAAATGAACAACAAAGGCCAATGGCTTGGATCCGTTAAGTCCACCATTAGATATTAAATAAAAAAGTTCCTTACAAAAAAATTAAATTTGGTTGAAACATTTCCGCAAATTAGAACAAAACCATTGGTGTCCATTTTCTCCAAAACTAAGCTAAAGGAAAGAAGTGAAAACAAACAATTGACTGAGTTAATTGTTGATATACCATGTATAGACAGTTTTGATTCCTTTATTACATTACACATATACTCAATGTCACAAAAAATGCTCGTTTTAAAACATTCTAAGTGTTACTATTATAACATAACATATGATGCGTACGCTTAGAATGTTTTAACTGTGGCACTTTTTCTGACAGTGAGTGTACATACATGTTACACATACATATATGATATTCCCATATAATGCATACTATATAATTTGCGTCTAGCTTGTGCTCTTAGGGGAAAACAGTGTTGCTTACGAAAAAATGTTTCAGACAAAAGTTGTTTATTTTTCTATAGGAAAAATTTTTTTCATTTAAACTTTTGTTCTATCTCTATCCGACAGACCCAAGACCCAATTGACCTATCTTGCTCATTTAAGAACTCGACTTTTTGCGTTCTGAACATGCTGTAAAAATTTCAGCTTGATATCTTATTTCGTTTTTGAGTTATCGTCTTGACAGACGGACGAAAGGACAACCGAAAATGGTCTAAGATAAAATTTTTTTAATTTATTGAAAATAATACAAAACACTGACAGTTTCAGCAGTTTCTATACGGAATGTGTCAAAAATTTATTGTCAATTTTTTTTTTTTTTTTTTTTTTTTTTTTCCACTTGTTTAATACAGAAAAGGTTTTTTTGTCCATCTAAACAACAGATATTGGACACATGTTACATATAAATCTCAACCATTTATAGATTGCATGACATTTCTTTTAATTAATTGTCAATAGATGATGACATTTTTTTTTCAATAATAATAATTATTCACGTTTCTTTGAATTGTTGTTGATTCATTTTAAACACACATCTTAAATTATAATCAATTTACTTACTATATTTGGTTAGATTTTCAGCCAATTAATTTTTTATACATTTTTTTTTTTAAATTTTAATAACATAATAAACCATTGTAATTTTATTCAGAGGAATAGAATTCAAGTGCCACGATAATATAAACAAAAATAAAATTAATGATACCGAAAAATTTTTCCTTTCTCAATTCAATTTCCTTTGCAATAAAATACAACACACAGTTAAAAAAATTCTAAACTCTGTAAAAAAGAACGTCTCACTTTCCAAAATGTTTAGACATAAATGTTGTTAAGGTAATACGAGCGCCAAGGGAAGTTTTGACTTGTGGTTGAAATTATTAGAACTAGAAACTAACTAGAAAATTTTAACTTTGATGATGTCTATTGATGTCTAGAGATGTCTATTTTGTTTTAACTGTCTATTGAAGGGAAAAAATTGGATAAAACCTTCGGATTAAAGTCGATGATTTACAAATTTTTTTAAATCATTTTTCTTCTATCGTCAACAAACCAATTCGTTCAAAAATTACTCCAAAATCGATAATTTTCACGTTACCACACTGTATATTAGATTGATAGTCAAATTGAAGCGTAGCAAAAAGAAATTTTCCTGTCACTACTTTCCCAGTTTGCTAAGAAACATTCAATTTATACGCATGATTATAATAATAAATTACTGTGCAAGTCTTTCACGGTGTTTTTTATAAATGAAAATAATAGACTAATTTTTCAGATTTACAAACAAACACATTTTTTTTTACAATACTACAAGTTAAATATGATTAACCTTGAAAATAAAACGGTTATAATAAAATTTTTTTGAATATATTAATATTATAAAAGACATTTAAGTGGCTCGTGTTGTGTGATCAGAAATAAAACTGGTTTCATTTAAAATATATATAAATAATAGCTGATGCCCGCGATTTGGTTTTCGATTATAGAAGTCCTTAAATCTAATGAGATGGAATTAATAGGACACTTTAGTATTTATACTCTGCAACGTTTGTTTAAGTTCTTGCTTAGCTAACTGCAAAACGAGCTATTAGCCATTATATATTAAAATGACCCAACCTGTATACAGGTACCTATTGTATATATTTTAAATTTACCCGTTTCAATTATTAGGTATGTGTTTGTTTGTTCACTACTATATCCACTGAAGAAGTGAGAAGAAAGATACTCTTATTACTTTGTGTGTAAGAGTGGCTATCTTATATGACGTAAAAAACAATCGATTGCGTAATCGACACTGTCTGGTATATGGGTACAACGTATTTCAACAATTACCTCAGTCGATTCTTTGTTTTCACTTATTTTAACTTTAAATTTCAGTAACTTTCCGTGGCCCTTTCTGCATAGCTTTGACCGTTTTCCATTGATAAACGCACTTATCAAAAATAGGCTGCTCTTTTGTAATATTAAGAATAGGTATATATATAAAAAATCATACTTCTTTAAGATAAAGGTGTGGGCAGAAACTGTCGAGAAAGAAATGCCGCATTGAAACACCTGAACTGTATTAAAATGGGTATGCATATGTGCTGTAGTTGAATGGACAATGGTTTTCGTATATTATTTTATTTGTAATAAATGTAATATATATTACATTATTATAATCAGCTTAAAAGTAAATTACAAAATCTAATTATTCATAATATTTTATTATACAAAAATCAATTACCGTTTATTAAAAAAAAATTTAATTATAACAAAAATCGGACTCTCGTGTTCAATAAGTTGTGTTGTCGCAAGCTCTATAGTCTAACTAACATTAGGGTATCTGATTTCGACACTCAACGTTGTGCAGACTTGAAAGGGTCTTCACGACTTATTGACTTGATTGTAGCCAACCTTTTAATAATGTTTAATTTCATCCAATTTATATACAGTGTGTCTGTCGCATTTAAAAAGAAGTTTCTCTCATATTTTCGTTATTCATAGGAATATCGATTTGAAATTTTGCAAAGGCATACAGAGTGATGGGTCACATTTTTTAAGATACTTAACCGAAATCGGAATTTTAAACTCCGATTCTTAATATTTTGCCTAGCGTCAGAGATAGTTAGTGATATCGAAAAAATTCATAAGAAAAAGTTGCTTTGAATATTTTCCTATACCCATACCGATTTTCATGACGAAATTCTCATTTTTAATTTTTTCATTATTTCGGTCTTTATCCAAATTTATTGCAAGTTTATTGAAATACATAAATACAATACACATTAAATTATCAATTTGTCCAGTTTTTACAAATTGTTACAGTTATTCCATAGCATACTAGTTATAAAAGTTTTAACTAGTGTGCTATGGAATGTAAGAAATGGAAATTAATAATGAAATATATTTAGAGAAAAAAAATTAAGGAACAGAAATGTTTAACACAAATAAACTCTAATAAGGTTTATTTTACTTCGTTATTTATATATTTTCACAAGCTCTCGATCTGGGAATTATCCCGGAATTTATTGCTTTTACCTGTTTTTATTAGAAGTAGTCTGTGGTAGATATACCTATTTTTTGAATATGATGAAATTTTCATTTATTATTTAATAAATATGTTTTTGCCTTTAATATTTTTCCCAAGTGTCGTTTTATTGTTAACGGAAGTCCCATCGAGACACTACATATAAAGTCTAGTTGTTTACGGCAAAAATTAGGCATTATTGTTAATATGCAGAAAATTATTGGTAATATAAGTAAAACAACGCAAATTATCAATAAATAACAAAAAATATTTATTTTTTCTTGAATCCTTTGTCATCGAGTGGTGTTTTGAATGAAATAATCTAAAAAGTGCTTATCACATGTATGTGAATTATAAAATTCTTGACGTGGTCTTACTAAATCTATCTATCTAGTCTAATATATAAAATTCACGTGTCACAGTTTTCGTTGCCATACTCCTCCGAAACGGCTTGACCGATTTTGATGAAATTTTGTGTGCATATTGGGTAGGCCTGAGAATCGGCCAACATCTATTTTTCATCCCCCTAAATGTTAGGGGTAGTCCACCCCTAAATTTTTTTTTTTATTTTTTAGACAAAATTTTTAATTTCTCTTTTTTTATGATACAACATACAAAAATACATACAATCCTCAATTTTCACCCTTCTACGATCAACCCTTATTTTTTAATAGCCATTTTAGTAATTTAATCATTTTTCCTCTCCGGTCGAAAACTGATCAATCGTCATTTAATTAGTTATCCCCGCCAGATGTCTACAGGTGTCACTTCTGACCCAGTAAACAGCAAGGAGTAGGGATGAAAACGAAGCCGGTCCCCTTTCTTTCCTTCGAATTTCATAATCCGATGAAAATTATTAACGTGATTTTTAAAGCAACGGGTGTTATGTATTTAATATATATATTAGAAGTGTATGTCAATAGAAATATTTTGAGTTTAAAGCAACGGGTGTTATGTATTTAATATATATATTAGAAGTGTATGTCAATAGAAATATTTTGAGTTTAAAGCAACGGGTGTTATGTATTTAATATATATATTAGAAGTGTATGTCAATAGAAATATTTTGAGTTTAAAGCAACGGGTGTTATGTATTTAATATATGTATTAGAAGTGTATGTCAATAAAAATACTTTGAGTTTAAAGCAACGGGTTTTATGTATTTAATATATATATGGAAATTATTTATATGGCAAAACAACGTTTGCCGGGTCAGCTAGTTATTTATATATTTTATATACATATACAAAGTGTTTAAATGTAAAAATGTCCCTTATAAAAAAATAATCAAATTTTGTTTGAAACATTTTTAGAAAACGTCACTGTTTATCCGTGAGGGCGCAAATTAGGACGGAACTTTGGTGTTTTTTTTTTACAAATCTATTAAAGATATATATGTATTAAGTTTAATTAATTCATGTTTTCAATAATTTTAATTTGACATTTTCTATAACATTTACATGTAAAGAATTGCAAATTAGTCATAACAGCCTCCTTTATCGCCAAAATTTTTCACTGGAAGCGCTGGCATCGATTTTATTGTCCCTACCATGACTACGTACGCAACGAATACATTTAATAAGTAGGCAATCAACGCGTGTTTAGGTACTTAATAACCCTGCTGCAGTTCAAGCGTGAAATAGTAGAGGAGTGGCCTTTCGGCCGCCATGATTGTGTCGGTTTTTGAACTTTCCTAATTTATTGAAATAATGCAAGCACTGGTATTCAACACTTTCTATACAAGGTATTTTAACAATTAACTGAGTCAATTGTTTGTTTTCACTTGTCCTTTATAACCTGTTACACCTTTGAGTGTACTAGGTTTAAATTAAATAAATATAAATTTGTTGTTAACTTGACTAGTCATGTGACGGCCGAATTACTTTAAAATTTTCAGATATTATCATAATGGCACAATGATAATTTTTACCTTGCCTTATTTTCTGTGACAGTAGGATAAATTGAGCAGCCCCGTATTTCATCACATAATCTAAAACCCCAAAAAAACATGCTCTTATGGTGTACGGCTCAGATGTTTGAATCATTCAGTATCGTGTGGGTTTACAGTTTACACACATTTTGACGATTGTGTAAATTATACATAGATTTCTTATACGTGCATAAATCGAATTTATCTGTTTTTCTAGTTTTTCATCCGTAAGGCGTTACGAAACAGAATTATAGATAAAACCAAAAAAGGGCACATAAGACGACACACTTCAGGCCAAGTGATTATACAAGTGAAGTCAAATTTGAGTGTTATCATTTAAGGATGTTCGAGCGCCAGGGCAATTTTGAATAAAAGGCTTGTTTTTTTTTTTATATGACGCTGGACTAAATTGAAATCAATTCTGAAAACTTTTAAGGGTGGTTGTCCAATTATTTATATAAATAAATGACTTTTTTTGGATATTTAACGTTGATTTTATGGAAAAACGGTAGATTGATGATATGTTTTCATAGATTTCTCTAAAACTAGTCGGTAGAAATAAAAAAATAAACTAATTAAATTAAAGTTAAGACCTTAATAAATTATCGAAAACAAAAAAATCCGTTGTGCCCGACTAATTAGGGATGTATGTATGTTCATGCGAGATGTGGATCAAAGTAAAATAATTTAGTTAGATTACGTTTTGGGTAAAAATTTCAGCAATAGCATAAATCGTACATTTTGAATTGAATTTGATTTAGTAGTACATGTAACATATAATGCTTTATATATTTTATTAACCTATACCTGTTTCTTCCTGCGGGTGTGCTTAAATAATTAATATAAACAAAATTAGGATATTAACCTTTGTTATATTATGAGACAAATATTATCATAATATAGAGAGAGTGAATTAGTATTATATGGTGATATATTATATATGTGTTTTTATGTAGGAGAAAGTTGTCAAAATAGGTAATAATTTTGTCCAAAGCGTTCATTTAAGAGCAAAATAAAAAGAGTTGAATTATATTAGATATGTCGTTTCGAAAATAACACAAATTAAAGAGCTGTCATAATTATATTAGATGTCGGTGTGCGCAAAACAGCCTCCCCCTTTTTTCGTGTGACACCCGGTAGGAACTATATTCCTTTCGTACCTTGATATGCACATCATAAATGTAGCGTTTACTTTTTTTACTTACAAGATATTTTTCTGAAAATTAAGGTCTTAATGAAAATTAAGTCAAATACTTGTTTGATTCTTTAAAGAATTTAATTTTATAGCTACTTTTAGTTTTCACTGTATGCATAAATTGTAATATTAGTTTAAAAAAGATATAATTTTGATTTAGTAGTCATCCCAATATGTACATACACAAAGAGTTTATATATATAGAGAGCGCATTCGATGAAATTCATGTTCCAATATTAGAAAGAGATACAAAGAAAGTAACGGTATAGTTATCTCTGTCATATATGTCTATAATCACCGCACAGTGGAAGTTGACACGATTTTTCAACAAAGAAAGTATATGAATCAAGTCTAGTATTACTATGTCTATGTGCTTACATTACGTTTGGTTTGATCCGGATATTTATTATGGCATGACATAAAAATTTTCTTGTACTTACCTTATATTATCTCTGTTATCTTTAACTTTTTATAACTCTCTCAACTCAATTTTTTAAAATAAGATAAAGAATAAAACATAAAATTTGGCCAAAAAATACAAATTGACAATTATAATAATATTTTTGCTGAATTGATTGAATAAGTTTTCGTTTCCTAGGTAACCTAGATGAAAATAGTCGATTTTTGATGACGTGTTTTTTTGTTGCACTTTTTTTGGTTTTACCTCCCAACCAGCAAACAAATCAGATCGTTAACGTGCGATAAGGAACATAGTTCCAAAATTATTTCGCGACAGCTAAAAATTACAATGACATTTCATGTTAACTAAAAGAAATATTAAATAACTGCAGAAGGCTTATCTATAAAGGTCATAAACGGAAGTAGGCTTGAAAAATAGGCTTATCTAGACGACTTTCTCATGAATATATATAGTAATGTGTGAGAAGCTGTTTTTCATAATAATTATAATTACTTTGTGAATTTTAATATTTATTGCCTCCATATAAAAACTGCAAACTTGCGATATAAAATACAAGGTGGAAAATAAAGTGCTTTCATTTAAATTTTAAAATAAAATAACTTTAAACTTAATTTAAACAATCTAGGAATACATAAATTTTTTTTTTATTTAAAACAGCAAATTGTGTGATTTATGATACAAGGCAAATTCAAATTTCATACGAAAGTTGAGCATATTAAATTCCTTGCAACTTTCATACACTGGCGAAAGTAGTGAAAACTCTGGTCAAAAAGGTCATTATTTGAAAAGATCAAATAAATATATATATATACTAGCGGCCCCGACGGACGTTGTCCCGTAAAAACGTAACTCCAATTCATGAATACCTATACTACGTTTAGCCTGTCCGCTAAACCCATCCCGCTAAACCCCAATTTAACTCCTATTTATTGGAGTGGCCTGACCTTCGACCTTTGGCCTGACCTTTGATAGGCGCTCGCATATGGCTCTAATAAATGCCTATTGACAATACCTGAATACTATTAAAAATACATAGTACACATAGTATACATAATGTGATATGATTTATATGCGCTCCCACCATTTAATGAAATTTCATTTTTTTGGTACGGAGCCCTCAAAAACAGTTGTACTGGACCAAATTGTAAATCTAAACCATTCTCGAATCTCCACGAACACACACAAAAAATTTCATCAAAATCGGTCCAGCCGTCTAGGAGGAGTTCAATTACATACACACACACACAAGAAATATATATATTAAGATATATATATATATATAAACAGGTTCTTAAGAGTAACCCTCTACGACATAAAAGACGTATTGCAAACTGTGCTAACAATTTTCAGATATTAAAATTGTTAGCTGAATCTGAAAATTAAAATATATATATATATATATATATATATATATATATATATATATATATATATATATATATATATAATATTTAATTTTCAGATATTAAAATTGTTAGCACAGTTTGCAATACGTCTTTTATGTCGTAGAGGGTTACTCTTAAGAACCTGTTCATAGTTTTAATAATAAACTATCGAAAGTGATGTTATGTACCTTTAGAATCAGTTCTTATTCGATAAGTAAGAATAACAATTAAAATATTTATCATTTCTAGATAATTAATGATAATTAGTAATTAGTCTCTTATTGTAGAAGGAAGTATTGTTTAATTGATGAAGGGAATCATTGCTATTAGCACTATTTAAATATTTATTAATTCATTAGGTACAGTTATCATTCTGGGTAAAGTTAGACCAGTTTCATGGTCGAACACTCTAAATTTAATTTCAAAAACTTCGAAAACTCTTACTCAAAAATTCACATAAACGAACTGACGGGTGGGGCATACTAGATAATTTTAATAAATAAAATTGAAATTCTTTTTTTTACTGTATTTACAGATTATTTGCTCATAACATAAGAGTAATTGAAAATAGTTATTTCATTTCACTATTGACTTGATATTATTTATGTAAAAAGCTAACCGATATGTCATTTTTAGTACAAATATAATCGTCAATATTCTGTCATATGTTTTATATGAGTCAAATATGAACATGCCAAATATTTTTATTATACCTATATCGCTCTATATTACTGTCATATAATGTATGGTATGTACGTGATGATCTAGACACGCAGGAGCTTGTCAAACCAATTTCGACCACCAAAAATAAACTGGCGATGTTAGCCGTTTGTTATATTACGCGAACCATTTGAAGCCACTTTTGGTCCGTAGGAGCGCCTAGGCAAGTTTAGACTTGTGGTTCAAATTATTTGTACTTTATTTTCAACTTTGATGATGAATTTTGCTTCATGAATGTAGATGAAAAATAAGAATAAAAATTTTTCAATATTGAAAGCTAAATAATTAAACAAAATTTTCAATTTTTAATATTTTTAAATTACTCCAGATATTGAAAAATTGTATTCTTTTACTTTTCGTCTTGTATTGTCAAGTTATACGTAGTTAACCATCAAAAATGAAGAAATATACTTATTTGTTTAAATTTGTGTCCCCACTACTGTGCTCATACATCCTTAATTTGTCGGGCACAACGGGTTGCTTTTGTTATCAATAATTTATTAATGTTTTATCTTTAATTTAAATATATTTTTTTTTAATTTCCACCGTCTAGTTTCAGAGAAATTCTACGAAAACATATGACCTATCTACCGTTTTTTCATAGTACAAATAATAAATATACCTACTTCTGAGATCATTTATTTATTTAAATAATCGGACAACTTCTCTAAATCATACTTAATATAAGAAAAAAATCAAGCCTTTTATCCCAAATTGCTCTGGCGCTCGTACATCCTTAATAACTCAAAATCTATTAAAAATAAATACATGAAGTCTGGTATATTTATTAACACACGGAAAATTCAAATGGGCTGTTTTCCAATATTGCACAAATGAATACAAATGAATGTGCCAAATAAAGAAATTTATACTTTCATTTAAATTTTTTTCTGAAATTGTATCAACAGTTTTTTATATGATACTCGTTTTTATTGTAGTTGGGTCACACTCATAATTGCATTAATTGCTACACGAGAGTGATGTGAGAAAATTTGAAAATGATTTTTCTGGTATCTCTTGACTAGATGATATGAAATGAATGTTTTATATCAAAATTTGATAGTAATATAACGTATACTCACAGCACCTATCTATCTACTCTAGTATAGATATGAACCAATAAAAACTGAAATATTCGTACCTATTTTATTTATTGATTTTAAGTTTGAATTTTTTTTACTTGAATCTACCGAATGTATCAGAATAAATAGTAGGGTATGCTAAAATAAGTTTTGAAGTTTAAGAGACATGTTTCCGGAAACATCCCCATTCGCAGCTATGTTGATATTTTGAGGTAAAACATTTTTCCAAAATAAAGTTTTTCCCTTTTTCTTATGTTCTTAAAATGGTAAAAAATGATTCTCATCGAAATACCAACAAAATTTGTTCGAAAAGAGATTCGATACAAAAAAATTCTCAAAGTTCTGAAGTCTGTCTCCGAAGGATATTTCTGGGCACATGTCCATCATACAAAAATGTTTTATTTGGACATAGTCTATTAGATTAGGCAGGACTATATTAAGCACTCATTGAATATTGACCATTTATTTTAAAACACTCAGTCAGCGCAAGTAAATAATAACAATATAAACAATATCAGTTGTCATCACTTAAAAATAAATTAATTTGAATTCGAAAGGTGAATCTTCTCAGCAAAAACTTACAGGATTGTCATATTTATTTTAGAAACTATCCAACACAACCTTGCCACGGGTGTTTAAGATACTATAGTATCTATAGTTCTGATTCGGGAAATAAGTATTATAATGTTGATTTAAATAAGGTCCTTCTAATAATTGAACACAATAATTTTTATCTGAAAGATATTTTATAACTGTTGTATTTTAGTAAAGTTTTGTATATATATCTTTATCTACCTGCGGCTTATGGATCCATTTATACCATTCTTTGAATATAACAAATACCTAAGATGGTCATCAATAAATATATAAATAAATAAATGAATTAAACAAAAGATGAATATTTCTAATTTATTCCATTTTAAATTAATAAATAATATTAAATTAAATTATGCTTTTATCTATACATATACGTATAATTTATTTATTTAATTAATTGCATTTTTCATATACATCAACATTTGATAATAAATAATATTATACAAATGAAATATAAGTAATACTAATACCAATAACTACTTAAAAGAAGAAAGACCTTACTTATTAAGGACAAAACAATGCTTTCTTTCCTGGAACTAAATCTAAAATTACGTTTGCATGTACTTGTACGATTGTGTACAGTAAAAATAATCAAATGCAACGGCTTTTGAAATCGGTTTATAGGAGACCAGCTTTACTTGCACAGACATTGCGATTACGTATAAAAAAAAACTTTAAAAAAAGACCAACTTAAAAAAAAAACTATCCCAAAACAAATTAATATGCACTAAAAAGTAAACAAAATAACGATAATATAATGTAGTTACAAAGATGGTTATTTTTGGAGTCGGTGTCAGTCAAGAAAACAACATCGTTATTTTTTTACTTTTTACTGCATATTAATTTGTTTTGAAATAGTTTTTTTTGTTGTTGTTGAATGTTTTTTTATTTTGTGATTTAAGTAAAATAACTAATTTGCCATTAAAAAAAGAATCATCGAAATCGGTTGGAGTAATATTGAGGCATTCGTCTATTTGTCGCGTACATACTTAATGCAAATTTAAGACTTATATGGTTTTCTCATGGGTGCCATTGTCAGAACTGAATCAAATTGAAATGGAACCATAGGGGAAGCACAATAAAAAAAAGATTATCAAGTTGGTTCACCCAGTCGAAAGTTCTGAGGTAACAAACATTTAAAAAAAAAATACAGTCGAATTGAGAACCTCCTCCTTTTTGAAGTCGGTTAATAAATTATACTACACAAGCAGAGCAAGCGGATGTTAATATCATTAGTAGTAACTTCGATGTTGGCCTATGGAATCTCCATTTAGGCTGACGCTTTAGAAGTCTAAGATACACGAAGAAAGGTCGCATAAATATATCGAGCGATTAGTGACTTCCACACAGTGTCTGAATCAGCGACGGAAGTCATCTATGCCGAGTCCAGGCGAACTCAGGACGCAGTAGGATGTCGCAGAAAAGAGAATTTGGACGCAGCACCTGATACCCCAAGTAGATGCTTGGTTTAATGCTGAAAGCTTGGAGAAGTCCACTATCACCTGACACAGATGCTCTCAGTACATAGGTGCTTCCGCGCATATTTTCATCGCTTTAAATGGATGATTCTTAAATTGGCCTTTCTTAAGATATTTTCATTCAAAAACAGCTTGCAGTTCGCTCCGAAGCTCCCAGAGACCTGTTGATGCTCGTGCTTGACAGCCTTGTGCCAAAGTCATCGACTTTATAATTCCTTGGAATGTTTACCAGGTTTTCATTCTCTTAATCGATCAGTTCATGTAAGGATGTTCGACAGTCTTGTGCCTCATTTGACTGTAAAACTCCTAGTGAGTTATTTTAGGTGTATTGCAGTGTACACTACCATCAACGTTTTAAGTAGATAAGTATTTTACATATCTTGTTTTTAATTAAAATAGAAACAATACTGTTGTGTATTATATTTAGAGTTATTATCATCATTAATAGTAGATAGTTAGTACAGTAGTAAGTGGTAAGTAGTAGTAGCCTTTAAGTAGATAAAGTCTGTACAGACCACTTTATTTTGTACTTGTACCTACTCTTTGTAATTATACTTTAACAGTTCTTTGTTAGTCGGTATTCAATCATTTGATCGTATTATTTCTGAAAGAAAAATCGAGAGCGGGGCTATATTTGACTTTACCATACTTCACATTATACATATTATAAAATATAAAAAAAATTTAACAAAAGGAAAACCGACTTCAAAAAATAAAACTATTTCAAAACAAATTAATATGCGCTAAAAAGTAAAAAAATAACGTTTATGTAGTTACAATTATTGTTTTTTTGGAGTCGGGGTCAGCCAAAGAAACAAACAACTGTGACAGAACAGTTTGCAACATTAACTTGGTTAACACCGCGACTCCAAAAATAACAATAATTGTAATTACATTATGTTATGGTTATCTTTTTACTTTTCAGTGCATATAAATTTGTTTTGAAGTCGGTTTTCTTTTTGTAAAATTTTTTTATTTAAGTGAATCTGTAGTACACCAACCAATTTGTTAAAAAGAATCATCAAAATCGGTTGGCGTGATATTGAGTTATTCGTCAATTATTCGCAAACATACTTAATGAAAATTTAGGATTTAAAAATTATGGTTTTCTAATGGATCCCATTGTCTGAATTTGACCAAAATAAAATGGGACGGGAAGCACCCGCTTTCAAATTGAAAAAGAATCGAAAGTTCTGAGGTAAAAAAACATTAAAAAAATACAGTCAAATTGAGAACCTCCTCCTTTTTTGTTTGAAGTCGATTAAAATGGCAAATACTATTATTACTAAAAATGAAAAATTAAATGTTTTAAAATAGTTTCAAGAAATCTAGTTCTTGTGATCATAATGACTCACCCCAATGCCGTGCGCTTCTTCGTATGAAAATTACTATTTCTAATAATTGTTTCTACAGAATCTAGACACTCTTTGAAAAATGCAATAAAAAAGGCTAGTTTTTCTATAAAGACCATTTTTGTTCAAATTGAATGAAGAAACGCACAAAAAGCTAGATTTTTGCTATCAATTTCGGTCTAAACTATTCGGTTTATAAAAAAAAAATTGAAACAACTTTCTAATTTAATTAATTTTTTTCATTGAGCCCGAAAACTCCAATACCCGTATCAGATGTGTATCTTAGAATCATTTTTCGTTTGAAGCATTTTCCTTAACTTGCTCGATTCCTCGATGACAACCGCTTACCAAAGATTTAATTTACTTTGATATATGAATAGGGTATAAACATGCAACTGAACTTGTAATAATTTCTTTTTTATTAGTGTTTTAACTGGATGTTAATAATATTACCTATTATATTTTTTCAATATTTTCGAAATCAATTTGAATATATTTTTATTATAAGTAAAATACCGTAGTGAAATATCCATATTTTCTAATTGAAAGTGTAGCCTGAAGTTTATTTGCGTTATATTCTCATGTAGTAAGTAAATAAAATTGCAATACGAACGTAATTGACTTTAATAATATTATTATTTCAGAGATAATACTTTATTATTCTGTAAAATGTATGTCACAATGTTATAGTTAATATTTAGGTATAGACAATACACAAACTTCCAAAAATATTCTCAATATATATCTTTCGATTTAATAAAAATAAAAAAACTTTTAACAAAAAGAAAACCGACTTCAAAAGAAAATCTTTTCCAGAACAAATTAATATGCACTAAAAAGAAAAAAACATAACCATAATATAATGCAGTTAAAATTAATGTTATTTTTGAAGTCGGTATCAGTCAAAGAAACAGCTCTGACCGGTCTAGACCGTATACGGTATACCGTCTACCGTCTATACGGTATACCGTCTATACGGTATACCGTCTATACGGTATAGTTAAAATTAATGTTATTTTTGAAGTCGGTATCAGTCAAAGAAACAGCTCTGACCGGTCTAGACCGTATACGGTATACCGTCTTCCGTCTAGACGGTATACCGTCTACACGGTATACCGTCTACACAGTATACCGTCTTCACAGTATACCGTCTATACGGTATACCGTCTATACGGTATACCGTCTACACGGTATGACAAAATTTTTGAATACTTTGTGCAATATATTCGTGTACAATATGTAGGTACATACATACCTTATAGATATAGATAGATAGATATGTAGATATTTAAAATCATTTATACATTTATTTGAAATTTCAGTGTTACTCAACCTTATTTACATAAGTTTTATGTGTATGTACTGTGTTATAAACTATATGAATAGTTAATATGCATAATCATTTGTTTATAATATTATTAAGTTCATTTTAAAGTTCTTTATGTTCGTACGCCATTGATGTTTTTAACATGTATTAGTATTTATGTATTATATGAATGATGTTTTGCCTTCTTGCTTGTCATATTTTAATGAAATTAAAAAATACAAGATAGTCTTTTATGTTGATTTTAGAATAAATTTTATTATTTTTTATTATTGGCTTTATATATGTATAAAATACAATACGATATAGTGTCATATGTTTATACAAATTGTACGTGAAGTGTCGAAGAGAAAAAATTAAATAAAAAACAAGTGAAAACAAACAATTGACTGAGTTAATTCTTGAAATACCATGTATAGACAGTTTTGATGAAGCAATCGTTTGTTTTTTGACGTCACGTAGTAAATGGAGAAAATTTTTTTCCAATCTTAAATAGCCACACACACATAATTGATATTCCCACATTAATTCATACTACAAAAATTTCACCTAATTAGTGCCCTCGTGGGTAAACAGTAAGGTAAAGTTTACAAGAAAATGTTTCAAACAAAAGTTGTTTATTTTTTTATAAGGAATTTTTTCATTTAAACATTTGTTCTATCTCTAACGGTTTACAAGACCCAATTGACCTATGTTGCTCATTTACGAACTCGACCACACTTTTTTTCCTCAAAATTAAGACCCAATTTTGCATAATTTTAATCAATTAAGTGAAAAGCTGTGGCCTAATCAAATAAAGTATGAATCTTCAAATGCTATACTACCTGAATCCAACTGATATAACACGTTTTTAAAAAATGAAATTAGGTATATTTGATGTCTGAATCAATCTTTAGTCCCTGCGATCTGAGTCCAGACTGACAATATTTAAGGGGCGCTAAAGTAAAAAACTTTTAGGCTAAATTATTGATTTCTACTTAAAAAATTGTTACCGAAACCTCTCGATATATATATATACAAAAATATAGGATATTTATTATATTCTTATTTCTATACATCCATATTGTTCAGTCCAGTCTGCATTATAATGAAAAAACTTCTATTATTTCTACTATTGTCAAATATTAGTTATATAATACTTTTAACGCAAAGTAGTAGGGTATTTTCTACAAACTACGGGCGTATACGTATATTATTTAAATCGCCAAAAGTAAAGATTGCCTAAACTCAACCAGATAAAATTATTAAGTTTATAAAATCCATAAGAATCCCCCAAGTTCGGTACTACGAATAAGGGATTTTAATATTCCAAGATTTTAATATTTTAGCAATATAAATATAATAGTACCTATTTGGAAACATACTTGAATCGATTACACTGATTTATACAAAAAATTTAAAAAAAAAGGGTAGACAAAAAGGTATTTTGCCGGATACGAACGTATTTATGGTGGATAAGTTTCTGGATTTGGAGCCAACAGAGACGTTTTGAGATTTATCTCCGTCTACGTTTCTTTTATCTCCGGCTTGCTATCTAGCGTCTCTTATATGATCAACAATTTTTTCACTTAATAGCTAAAGTTATGACATAATGAATACGATCCTGATTTTAAAACAATATTCATAGATTATTAGTACATGGTAGTACGTACACACACAAACTATAAGTACATTACATACATATACATCGTATGTACATACATAACACATATAATAAAAAAAGTTGTGTATGTTAGTTCGTGTCGTTCTTGACGTTTTATCCGTGTTTTCAGGAAAAACTGAAACATAAACTGCAAAAAATGAATCTTTCTGACAAGAACTGTTCATTTAAATATATCAGATATAAATATGGCAGCTGTTTAATAATTAAAATCTCAAAACTACATAGAGTAAGGAAATAATGACGCTACAAGAAGAGGCTTTTTCATTATTATTAAGCGGTTTTCGAAGTGAAAACTTCTTTAGCGACGTTGGGCACTTTTTGGTAAGGGAAAATGTTATGGGCTCGCGTCACCGACCAGCTGCGAGCTCGCAAGCTTATATCACTATATCTGTGGCTACACAGCTGACGTATTGTGTAACATTAGTGCTGCGTATATAACAAGTACATTGAAATTTATGTAAATACAAATACTATCCACAAATCATATGATTGTATATTAATTGTTATTTCAATTGAATTGTATTTATATTTTGTCATAATCTTGTACAGCCCGTAGTATATTTAAATAATAAAAAACCACATAAACATACATAAAATTGTTGCTCGGAGTGTCAAAAGATGTAAAAATCAGATTGATGTTGATAATTTTAATTCAAATATTATGAAATTTCAAATTTTTGTACTAAAAGCTTTAAGTTTTCACTTCTATCGGCAGTCCCTTTGACAATTTTTTTCTTTTAGAAAAAATTTTATGAAAATTTGTATGAAATACGATACCAGCCAAACGTAGACCACACTTTTTTGGATAGACAAATATGCGTAAAATACAATCAATTTGACCTATAGATTCGGCTCTCCATCATCGATTGTATTCATTAAGTTTACTCTTAATAGCACACAGTCAAACCACAAGTTTAGACAACGTTTGGTATAGGTAAATCGATCCGAAGTATCGTTTTTTTCGAAAATTACTCGGCCAATCGGCAAATGAACTCGATTTTTGAATTTCTTGGGTCAAAATTGCCTTAAAAACTAAGTTTCATCAAATTCCGAAACAAATAATTTTTTACGATTTTTTCGAATTTTTCTAAGGGGTACCCCTTGAAAAAATTGAAAAAAATCGATACAAATTTATCGTCTCCAATTTCGATAAAACTCTGTATATAAGGTAATTTTGACCCAAAAAATACAAAAATCGGTTTCATTTAACGATTGGGCGAATAATTCTCGAGATAATACCGGAAATCGATCCGAAATATCGTTTTTTTCGAAAATTACTCGGCCAATCGCCAAATAAACTCGATTTTTGAATTTCTTGAGTCAAAATTACCTTATAAACTGAGGTTCATCAACTTCCGAAACAAGTATATTTTTACGATTTTTTCGAATTTTTCTAAGGGTACCCCTAGAAAAAATTGCAAAAAATCGATACAAATTTATCGTCTCCAATTTCGATAAAACTCTGTATATAAGGTAATTTTGACCCAAAAAATACAAAAATCGGTTGTTTTTAACGATTGGGCGAATAATTCTCGAGATAATACCGGAAATCGATCCGAAATATCGTTTTTTTCGAAAATTACTCGGCCAATCGCCAAATAAACTCGATTTTTGAATTTCTTGGGTCAAAATTACCTTATAAACTGAGTTTCATCAACTTCCGAAACAAATAATGTTTTACGATTTTTTCGAATTTTTCTATGGGGTCATAAGGTCATTTGGGTCTTTGCTGCGAAGGACCTATCTTGTAAACCGTTAGAGATTGAACAAAAATTAAAAGGTAAAAAATGTTCCTTATAAAATATTAAACAATATTTTTTCGTAAACATCACTGTTTACCCGTGAGTATTACATACATGGTATTTCGACAATTAACTCAGTCAATTGTTTGTTTTCTATTGTTTGATTATTAAAATTGCTCACCAAACTATATTATGTTGTTCAAAATGTTATTTGTGTTGTATGTTGATTTTCCCAATATTAATTATATTATTACGTTATGCATCAAACCAATTACCATAACATATCTTTCATAAGCAATTTGTTTAATTTAAGTTTAAAGTTAAAAATGGAAAACCCTTTATTATAACATAGGGCTTTGAAAAACACTTTAATGTAAATTATGATGCAAGGTACAGAACTTAACCCTAACAAAACAATGCGAATAAAACACAAAACACTATTATTTACTCATCTTCATTTGAATACACCACAAAATATTTTCAATATTAATAACAATAATAATTCAAAATAATAAATATTATTTATTTCAAATATTATATTTTAAAACCACATTGTTTAAATTATAATGAATAGATCTCTATTTAGACAAACTTTACAATGTTCAAAGTTTGTTTTTTTGTATGAATAAAACCTAATAGGTATGTTCAGGATTCAATGAGATGAATACAAAACATGGATCGTAATTTAAAGTTTTACAGTTCAATAAGACGTACTTTTTTAAACCTTTAACCAACCTTAGGATCATATTTTCAATTTTTGTTGCAGGTTTCTTTGGCAGAGTTCGTTCAAATCAAAGTGGCATGGCAGTGTAGAAAGATTTTCATCATGTGGCGGTGTGATAACAGTTTAAAAATTTGTAATTAACAAGAGAAATCATTTTGATCCCAATTTGAAGCCTCACAGTTGCAAAGCACGTACTAGACCACGAGCCACCAACATGAACCATCCCCCATAGTGGAATTTAGGACTTATATTTTTTTTGTTGGTTTTATCTACCTAATTAAAAATTAAATTAATTGCCCTTTTTAAATTACAGTATTATCCTGAACATAAATTTTCGTATTTTTTCGGAATATGCTGTAATTCGCAAGTGGAAAACACCTAAAACCTTAAGGTACATGTCAATACAAACAAAAATATGTATGTGTCGAAAATTACCAAGCAAGTGGGGGTGGGAGTACACACCATCCTCCGTGTTCCTTTGTTTGTCTTGTCATCTATTTTAAGGTTTTTTGAGTGTTTGTCCTTTTAAAATTACAGTATAACCCGGGAAAACACGAAAATTTATTTTCCGGAATATGTTGTAATTTAAAAAAGGAAAACAATTGAAGTCTTAATCTGGTAGATAAAACGAAAAAAAAAAGTATGGTATTATTTATTTAGGGGATCTTCTTACATGCCAATAAAAGTCTGAATTTGCAAAAAAGTTTTCTTCTTCATTTTGAGAGTCTTTCAATAAGTGGTATCTTAAATTTCGGCTTATTTTAGAATTTTGACCTCTTTAAAATCATTTAAAAATTATTTGATTCTGTCTGATTTACTTTACGATTTAAACCCCATTCATGACAATGATGCGGGGGTTAAAACTAAAAAGTTCCGCTTTAAACCAAATAGACTTTTTGTAGGATAATTTTCTGAAGCCAATGCAAAAAATCAATACACCCAGCAAACAATTTTTTTCTTAAAAATCAATAAATTCTAGGTTCATTTATCGAACTTTATACCTACTCGTGTGATTTTATTTTTGGAAGATATGAGCTTTTTTGTCAACGATGATCGCACAACTTTTAAACATACCAATTTTAAAACATGACTTCCTCAATTTCTGTATAAAATACGAAAATTTTTATAAAAATTTAGAGAAAATTATGTTTCTTAAATCAGTAATGCAACTTTTTGTTAATTTTGAATATTTTAGTAGGCATTTGCTATCAAAGTTTTTTTTGTTCACTTGTCACCAAAAGAGACTCAAGATATGTAAGCATTACTAAGTTGACTGTTCCTTAATAAAAATATAAGCATTCATCCTAAAAAGCAATTGGCATATTAATTCAATTGATTATAATGATTAAATTTTAATAAAATCTGCATAATAACGATTGTTTTATGATTATTATAAACTGTGCCATAATTGTCATTTGATGATACACACATGAAAAATAGGTATTGAATGAAAGGATATTTGTAATTTATTTAGTATAGATATTTAATATTATATAATTATTTTAATTAATCATATTAATAATTATAATAATAATATTAACAATAATATATTATGAAGACAAGACAACTATTGTTTCAATTCTAAAGTCTGATTGTGCGATATGTTAATTGTAAAGGAAAGTCGATAAGGTACGCTTTTAATCTAGGCCGGCCGCTGCAAATTTTATTTTTTCTAAAAGGAATTATCAAAATTTACCTTTAACATCAGTTTGCAGCTAAACGTTGTAAATTTATTATTAATCTATAAAGTAATAAATATATTATTTTTTATAAACTGAGAAACACATTCCGGAGTTGTTTTAACCTTACGATATTATTCACTCACTGATCTACGGCTTTCCTAAGCCTAAATGGGGTCCAGTTAGCTCGGGTCGGCGGGTTTTTTGGTAATTACATGTCTTGTCGTGTGATTTCGTTCACTCACTCATTAACTAGTTGACCATGCCTTTAATAGGGTCGAGTTAGCACGGGTCTGTCCGTCTGTCATTACGATTACTCAAAAACGAAAATAGATATCAAGCTGAAATTTTTATAGCGTGCTTAATACGTAAAAAGTGAGGTCGAGTTCGTAAATGAGCAATATAGGTCAATTGGGTCTTGAGTCAGTAGGACCCACTTTGTAAACCGTTAGAGATAGCTCAAAAGTTTAAATGTAAAAAATGTTCCTTTCAAAAAAATAAAAAATAAACAACTTTTATTTTAAAATTTTTTTCGTAAATACCACTGTATATCCGTTATATATGTGTGACATGTATGTATGTGTAATGTAGCAGTGTAATCAACACTGTCTTTACATGGTATTTCAACAATTAACTCAGTCAATTGTTTGTTTTCACTTGATTTTTATATACATTTTTTTTTTAGATAAATATTTCCTTTCTCAAAAACAGATTTGAAAATTATTTTCCAGGAACTTGTGGTTTCCGAAGCCTCAATGAATGGGAATAATGTTAATATATCAATGTAATGAATAACAGACAAACAGATCTCAAAGAGGAATATATTTGGGTGCTTGATTTTCTCGCTTATGTCTTGGAAGAGCTAGAAAACCATTTCAGTACTGACTAAAATATAAAGAAATTTGCGAGTGAACTGAGTAGATTATCAGAGTTTATGCCAATATTTTTCTAAGACCACGGTAATTCACTTTTATACTTTCGATTGACAGAAACTTTTGAAACGCTTTATAACTTTTAAGTAACGAAATATCGGTACAAATGTAATTCTTAAATAAGAACGATGATATTGTTTTGATTGTATAATTTTATTTTTTTAATTTAAATTTGTAAAACGAAAATGTATTTATTTTTAAACGACTTTAAATGTTTTTACTGTGATTATGTTTTCGATCATAATCGATCAAGTACGCCTTCTACCTTTGTGAGATAAGTACTAGGATTATACCTTTTAATATCATCAAATTGATATAAATTTTGTAAATAGATACATTTGAAATAAATGCGTTATGATATAAAATGTGTTTCCAGAAATAATTATATCCGATGATTCATTTGCTTTTATTCGACTTCGAGTAATGGGAAATACCGTACTTCATTCACAAATAAAAATCACCATTTATTAAGAAGTACTATTATTAAAAGGCTAGTTCTTCTAAGTTCCATAAATAAACTTCTAATAACTTTTTTTTTACCTTCTAAAGGCATCTTCGAGTTCCTGGAAACTAAACATCGATTTATACAGAAAGCTTGCGATTCTTCAAAACAAAGAAAGTATACCTCATATTTTAAAATGTTTGAAGGAGGAAAAAAATATTATGGAAACAGAGAGAATAATTCTCAGAAAGGGAGATAATATTGTTTTCGTATTGAAGGTATACTTCGGTATTTTACTTGAGTTCCGGAGGTGAACGGAATAAACGTATTTAGATAGCGGTGAGATTTTAATTTTGAATCAAAAATACATTTTTAAAAAATTTAAAAACACGCTTTCTTATCATGCAGACTAAAAAGTACCAAATAATTTTAATGATTCTATGTTAACATGGCTGGGGTTCTTGATATCTGTTATAAAGATAAGTTACAAAAATGACTAAAGGGAACACCCTACACTTTGAGTTTAATATTAACATTAAAAAAAAACAAAAAGAAAACCGACTTCAAAAGAAAACCTTTTCCAAAACAAATTAATATGCAATAAGAAGTAAAAAAATAACGATAATATAATGTAGTTAAAATTATTGTTATTTTTGGAGCCGGTGTCAGCCAAGGAAACAACTCTGACAGAACAGTTTGCTACATTAGCTTGGCTGACACCGACTCCAAAAATAACAATAATTTTAATTACATTATATTATTTTGAAGCCGGTTTCCTTTTTTTTAAAGTTTTTTTTATTTTGTGAATTTTAGTGAATCTGAATAACACTAACTAATTTGTCACTAAAAAAGAATCATCGAAATCGGTTGGCGTGATATTGAGTTATTCGTCCTCATTGCTTTGCATAGTAAATGCTTTAAGACTTTTATGGTTTTCTCAAGGATGTCGTTGTCAGAATTGGACTAAAATGAAATTGGACCCCTCGGGAAGCATCAGCTTTCAAATAGATAAAGAATCATCAAAATCGGTTCACCCAGTCAAAAGTTCTGAAGTAACACAAATAAAAAAAAATACAGTCGAATTGATAACCTCCTTCGTTTTTGTTTGAAGTCGGATAATAAAAATTATTTTGTACTTTGTAGCCTTCGAATTAATATTATGTGTTTTTTTTTAATTGATTTTGTTCGATAGTTAAGAAGAAAAAAATTTTATTGACTGCTTATTATAATAATTTAACACTAAATATTTTACAGAATTTTTAAAAAACATTAAATATTCTACAAAATGTTAAAAATTATTCAATTCTTAAAAATAACCTCCACGCTCAAATATTATATTAAAACATTAAAAAAAGGCCCACAGATATTACTCCCACATACTAAATTAAATACTTAAAAATTACATTATAAAAAAAAAAAAAAGTTAATACATACAAAATTAATAATATATTAATTAAAGAACCATGACATCATTGGATACTAAACTTGATACACCCCAAATGGACGTTAAATTGTTGTACAAAAACAATAAACCGCAAGAGAAAAAAACATAAACAAAACACTTAATCACATTTAGTTCGCTCAACAATGGAGACAAGACATCACTAGCAAAATTTTTTTTTAAAAATCACTACAATAAACACTGTTTAGTTTATAACAATACAAAATCGTTAAATTAAAATTAATAAATTATTAATTATTTAATAACAATAATTAAATTTATGTAATAATAATAAAAGTGAGTTTTATTTACTGTAGCAGCCAGCACAATTGAGTGGTATAAGAAACACTACAATAACGAGCTAAAAAACTTTTTTAAAGTATACTCTAAACTTATACTCTTGGTTAAAAATTTCTTTTATAATAATAAAAAATCTTTCATATGAGTGTAGTAAGTATAGTGTTTACTTAATGTTTTGCTTGGAAGTGGTGGTATGAGGCGGCCTTCACGATTACCACCAATCTTTAAGAGTGTGTGTATATAAAATACAGTATTATTTCTTCTGCTGAATCGTCCGTCCGTCTTTAGGATTCCTCACATATGTTTTATTTATCTAAAGTTGATTATAAAATGATCTCAAATTTTTTTTGCAAATTTGCTTTTTTCAACTGTTGTTTATGGGAATTTTTTTTTTGAAAAGTCATTACGTTGATATAATGTGTCAATGATATTTCTTGAGGAGTCCTATACGTGAGAATTCACGAAATATATTATGCTCATGATCACCTACGTTAAATAAAATATGAAAAGAAAGAAACAAATCAAGTAATTAACAGTGACTTTAATAGTCGGGGGCCATTATTGGGAAAATTTGAGACGGTCAAGAATATAATGGATTCCGCTTGTTAAAGTAGCTATGTTAACTACTGGACCTGTTTCTTTTTTTTCAGATTTTATTTTACGCAGTCAGGTCTTTTTAATTATTTTTATTTTATTTTAGACTTTTTAGTGTGCCGGCTCTAAAATAATCTTCTAATTATACTATATCAGCTTGATACCCACCCCCTTCGCTGGGCTTAAAAATAAATACTGATAAAGACCACCGTGTTATAGCCTTTACCTCTCTGACTCTCTTTTTATTTAATGTAAAATATTGCAGCGCACGCCGTGTAAGGATAAGGATTTTCCTTACACGGCGTGCGCTGCAATATACCTTGTCATTCTTGATCACTTATTTACACCTTGGGTGACATTATTGGACTTTAATAAGGATCCCTGAGATTAGCGCGTTCAAACAAACAAACAAACTCTCCAGCTTTATAATTAGTATAGATTAAAACATTTTAAATCAATTTATTATTTCTAAATAATTTTTAACAAATAATTTATATATATTTTTGTAATCCCCTTTTAAATTCCATTATTTTGATACCCTACTCGATAGTTTTGGTTAAATTTTTTTTATTAACGTATTACTATTTCGCACCAAAAACCACCATAGAATACTTTAACTGTCGAAATCCATCGAGCAATTCATTTTCAGTCTACTCTAACATTTGAATCGTTTTCCAGATGGGTGTTATGAAGTGCCGTTGGAAAATACTCACTAACATCTTGTATTGTCTTACCACAAAACTCACTGTACATGAAAGAAGAAAATAAAATTGTGAGCATTAGAGCCAAGGTTTAGGGAATTATTTCATTTCAGCGAATAAATATTTTTTTATTTTCTTAATTTTACTCTCAATCTATAATATTTATTTGCAATCTTATAATATTTTTAAACTAATAAAATTATAGGTACATATCGACCAGAAAGTAATTCGCGGATGTTTATTAAATTCTACAAATTTTTGTAAACCCATTTGAAACAAAATACTATGTATTGTGTTTTGTAAACATCTAAATAATTGCAAGTATATAGTTATGTATTATAAAACGATTTTAGAATCTGAAGAATAGCTAAAATATGAGTTTGTGGTCTTAAAGTTGGCTATTTCATAAAAATTACTCCTATTTAACCTTTTGAAATTATAGTTTTATGAAGATATCATTCTTCTGGATTTTTTTAAGGGGGCTGAAAGATTAATTAAGAATTTGGGCATCGTGAAAAATTTAATTAAAATTTTTTTGAGTATATTGAAGAATAACTTATGAAATTTTAAATCAATAAAATCAAAATTGATTAAAATAAAATCAATTTTCAAGTCCACTGAACCTAAATTAGAAATACTGTAGAAATTAGAAATAGAAATACTTTCCGGTTTACTGATTATTCACCACTTATTCCTTCATTGAAAGTTTTTCGTTTTGAGAGATCCATGTCGAAGAGTCGGTGTCATGAAAAAATTAAGAGGACTGAATTACTTAAAATCAGCCAACTTACGTTAAAATTCTTTAAGGATATATCTTATCCAAAAAACTACAATATCGTAAATTAAATTATCTTTATTAAATTGTAAGTTAAAACACACACACACACACACACACACAATCGGATCGAATCGGACTAAAATAACTTCCTATACTGTGAAGTTTAAAGATAGTGCAAATTTTTGACCGTATTTACTACAACTCAAAATTTTATGTTGTCATAGTCTTTTTAGGTAGTACAAAAACACCGAGAAAGTTCGCTTTCTCGGAAACCTACACTTTCTATTATAGAATTTTGTATTTCAGAATTAATTATTTGCAACAAATACATTTTAAAATACTGCAAGGAAGTTTTTTAGTACAGTTTTTTTGTCGTTTGTTTTTCTATATATTTTATGTTGTATAGAATACGAATATAATAACAAAAACTTATAATAATATCAAATTATTATAATATAAAATATTTTATCTTCCAGTTTCTATTAAATATTGAAAGCAGTATTTAATATTTTCCTATCCTATTTCAGAAAATCTTTTAATGTTTATAATCCACTTGAAAATGAATTATAATAAATATTCTGTATCATTTTTAATAGACCGGGATTTATCACCACAAATAGTTCCGGATTCTGATCCTGATAGGATTTTTTTAAATTCATAAATTGGATCGTTTTAATTTCAATGATTTGTGACTACCTCATAAACATCCTTCATGAATCACTTACAATTTTGTAGTAATAGATATCGTGGAAAAAATCGATAAATCTCGAATAAAACATATATGACAAGATACAATTGACTGAGTTACTTGTTGAAATACTCTGTGTAGAAAGTTTTTAATATCAGTGTTCGCAAAATTTTGATCGTATTATCAATATTTTAAGCGTTATAAACTTGGGAGAAAACTTAGTATACCCTGATATATATTTCATATATACAGGGTATAATTATTGGAGAAAAAATTACGTGACGTCCAGATTACAGTTTCTACTATTAATTTTTTTTTCGGTCTACCGGTCTATTAAAAGAGAAATATATAATTATGGTGGCTTGGTTAAGTTAAAGAATACATATAATGTTATATCTATTAAAATTAACTTAAATTTTTAAAGCTGTGATGATATTTAAAGTTTGTTTTAAAAAATTTTTAATAAATTTACATACTATAAAAAAAATTTTTATACTGATTGCGATGGACATTATATAAAGTACCTACAGCTAAAGGCATCTAAAACGTTCTTTAAAATGCTTATTGTAACAGAATTATTTCTACCGAGGATATTGGCGGCATTCTTCAAACCCATTAAGATTACACTATTTCAATTTCTAAATATAAAATATTTTTAAATCCTATTATTCGTTCTTTTATTGTTCTCCGATTTCAAAAATTTGATATGGTATTGCTCCTGCAGGCGATCTCCTGGAGGTCCTCCAAAAAAATATACTGGTGGCATCTGGCGGTGAGCACCTATTGTTTGAATTATCCAAAATGAAAAAATTCAGAAAATTGAAGTGAATACAGGTTTTAATCGAAGGAATGGTCAAAATTATAATTTTTGACAAAATTGCGGCTTTCAGAAAAAAAAAATTCAAAATTATCGAATTAAAAATATAAATTTTTGAATTACGTGATTTTGGTAGATCAACGTTTAATTGATAGATTTTAGTAGTAATAGTAGTTGGCTCATATTCTACTTACAGTCAATAACGTTTTAAGTGACATTCACTCCAAACATCGATAAAGTAAAATATTTTATTTTATTTAACACACAAAAAAACAGATAGATAAAAAGTAATCAAATCTATATATCGAATTGTTTAGGTGGAAAAAACCAATGAAAAATGTATCCATGCACACAAAAAAATCTAGAAATTTATTATCATCACGTATATTGGTTCTCCATCTGTATACAAGAGAAAATTACTATCAGAATTCATGTTTCAATCATAAAGTATACTGATAATAATAAATGAAAATGCCCTATTTTTTTAACAAAATGTATAGTAACTTGTTAGTATCATCAATTCTGAGATGATATTTTGTTGTTTTATTCATGGATGGGGTATTTAATACTAGAGCAGGAGTTTATCGTTTCGCATCATTAAAATAATTTTTATATATTAATACTTTTAAATTTGTGTGTCATTTTTAGACCTCGAAATACTTAAAAAATACTCATCTTATGTGTATGTCACCGTAAGATTCTACCTTACTAAGAATGTACTTTCCTTCAGATTGTAAAATAGCTAGTGAAATTGTAAACTTCTCTTCCAAATGCAGGGTCTCAAACCACCCTATCTTCTATACACCAGAGAAAAATACACTTTTTCCCTTTATCCCAGGCAGACTCGCGGTGACGATAAAAAAAAAGCAAAAAAAAGTATAATAAAAACTTGGTTTTTATGGGCCTATTTTTTTAGGAATTAAAGCTCTTTTAATTCCCTCTAAAATCCAAATATCTCATGTTTATTCCTTAAAAACGATTTTCTGTTAATCTATTGGAACAGATTATTCTTTCACATTGTATGTCAAGATAACCCCAAATTCTAAATAAATGTTATATTATGTATTCTTGACAGGAAGTTAATAATATACACTTACCTCAAACGTAATTGTTAACTACATTGTTGACATTGTTGACTAGGTCCACTGGCTATGTTGGAAATTTCTATTAATGAACGAAAATGTAAAATTAGATAAGCAAACGAAAGGATAGAATAATTTAGCTACGATGACATGCAGCTTTATATTTATTATTACGAACTAATTTTGTGTATATATTAAATCATTTTCAGATAGAACTATAAAGTTTCTGTAGCTTTTATTAATTATGAGAGCAAACTTTTTTTTTTCTTATTTTGTGTTATAAATTATTATTTATTTTATAATTGAATTTTATTTTCTTTATCTTGTGAAATAGATTAGAAGAATGGATACAAAAAATAAGGTGAACAATTTGTTCTGTTTAATATCGTTAGGATATTGATATATTTTTCAAGACTGTAGTAGCATACCGGGAGTCGTGGGACAAATGGTCAATAACCTAGGGGATGAGAAGGTACATCAAACAAGTATTTTGGTGTCGGGAACATGTGTCCAGAACGGTTTACCTTCAGATCTACTATATCAGATCTTCAAACTACAAACGTATTTCAATATAATGCACTTATTTGCAACATGATTATCTGAGTAAATTGTGAAACACCTTAGTAGTCTACCACTGCTTCTTATGAGTATGGCTACCTTTTATAGTAAACTAAAACAATTCCCCCGGTTGAAATAACTTTTGAATGCCAATTACCTCTGAGTAGATACCAGCTCCCAGTGTATAGTATTTGGAGTATATTTATGCACCCTTTTCTTTAATTATTGAATAATTTGAGCCATTTTTAAGGGTATGTTCACATTGACTCCTTCCCCCAGAAGCGGAATCTTAAGTATAGGCTCATCCACGAGACCTGCGTTATGACAGCTGCTCATCGTTACTATCTCCATCAATGTCGTCGAATATCCGTAGCTGGATCTCACCTAATCTCTCTCGATCTCGATCTAATTAATGCTTAAGTCACCAATTCTGATCGAAATCACGAACTTTGCAGCTGATTATCTCTCAAACTAAACGACCAAAAATTTTGCTTCGCGATCTCGCAGCTAACATTACCAATTCGAACCACGAGTTTGTAAAAAAAATAGGCCAATGTATCGACAAGTGATTTCATGCTGGTAATGCCTTGAGGCGAGAGAAAATTTATTAGCGTAGGGAACTTTTTCTTGATTCATATTTTTAGTTTAGATTAAAACCAATGCATTTTTTCGAGGTAAGAATTACATTTTTCTTTCTATGTGTAGAGTTAACATATTTTATAATCATCTGCACAGTGTCAAGCCAATTAATCAATCAATAGTGACTTATGTAAATCTCGTTCATATAAACACTGCCTCTTTTTTTTCTTCCAATATTTATCGTTTATTAAATTAATAAAATATACAGTATGATTTAAAAAATTTAAAAATTGCATAAATGTTAAATGATGTTGTATCTGCATATCGAATTGAAATCCTTTGTCCACGTCGTATAGTTTGTATTTTTTCAGAATTCGATGCTAATTTCAAGTTTTTGCTTTCATAAGGTCCAATTTCAAATTGATAGTTATAAAATACAAATTGATAGTTATAAAATAACTTTGCATTTGCTCAAAATTCATAGCAAGCTGAATCAATTGAAAAAGTTTTAGATTCGTAGGTAACCTAGAAGTCGGTTTTTGTTGTCGTTTTTTTTTTTGCACTTTTTTTATCCAAATTTAGTACCTCCCTTCCCCCCTTTCCAAATTTTGTCCCAAATATTCGTTATAATTTTGTAAAAAATGTTTCGAAAATCAGTTTTTGTTTAACAATGCATTATTTTCAATTGTACCTGTACTTAAAATCTTCTAAGCTAGGCATGGGCAATTTATTTTAAGTCGAAGTCACCATTGTTATAACTTTATTGTGTGTCTCTTTATTCAAGTCTGCATTGCTCAAAGACGAGGAATCGAGACGGGTATACGACTCTTCTACCTTTCATAGTTTCTCTAATAGTAATAAGATAGGTGGAAAAAAAATTTTGTCTGTCTGTCTCACTCGTATTTTTGGTTGTCACTGGTTAGGTTGTTACTGTCTTACTCGTATTTTAGTTACAGAAGTCGGAGGGACTTCTCTAAGTCACGTTTTCCCATGCCTGTTCTAAGTGTATTCATCATTGAAATGTTAAGGTAATATCACTTAGAATATTTTAACTGGTGCAATTTTATGACATAAAGTCATCAAACCGATACATAGAGATAAGCAATACCTGTTTTTTGGCGAAAGTAATAAAAAATCGCTCATACAATAATATATGAAACTAAATTTGTGCTATAACTAAAGAAAGTTTTTGTAATAAACACACTGTATACACAAAAAACCACTTTTAATGTACAAAGATGTTCTTCTATTGTCAAAAATATAATTGTATTGTATATGGAAGGCGAATACGAAGACGGTTCATGTTAATTTTTTGTCTGTACAACTTTGATTGTATGTTAATTAAGAATTTTGGAATGTAATTTTAAAAAGTTTTTGTTTTGCTTTGTTTTCAATTTCAATATATCGAAGAGGTACCTATATAATAAAATATCGATCTATGAATATTAATTGATAATTATTTATAACTTATTTAATTTTAGATGCCTCGTCTTATACGTTTGTTTTCCAGCTCCATATTATTATACCCTGCATTTATGAGCCCCATGAAAATAGCACCCCCAAATGTGAATTTTCATAAAATTCTGATTTAATTTGTTTGTCCATCATTTGTCCACAATTGACCACCCACAATCTTCGTTTGCCCACCCTTTATTGAATGTTATGACACAATTAAAAATTTGTACATCGGCACCCCAAATGCAAATCTTCACAAAATGCAGATACCATTTGTTTGAAGATTATTTGTCCACCCTTCAATTTTAAGGTATGAGGAATTTAAAGTATTCAACACCACCAAATGTGAATTTTCACAAAGTGAAAATACCATTTGTTAGGCTACGGCTCGTGCCCACCCAAAATTTTTGTTCGTTAACTCTTCAATTTTAATTTTCAATTATTTATTTAAGTCAATTGCATCCTATTTAATTCCAGATAAATATGGTTAAAGTTACAATTGATTTTCGAACACTACGATTATACTCTTTACTCTATCACTTTAAAATTCGGATTTGTTTTAGTTATTAATATTCCATCTGCCCTGGTTAACATTATATTTTTGTTCTAAGTAAATATATTATTGAAAACATTGGATCAGTTGGACCACTAAAATTCTATAAAAGCTTTTAAAATAAAGTTTATATTTCCAAACCAAATACAAATTATTACTAAAAAGCAGAAATAAAAAGTTTTTCATTCAAAATGTGAGTATAGAAATCATTAAACACAATATTTGATGTGGAAAAAAATTGGATTTATTGCTTTTACTTAAATTTTATTTAAAGAAATACATAATTTATGTATGTGAATCGTCCGTAAAGTGAATAATTATCTAGAAAGGGTTGTTTATAGTGAAATATACAATAATATAATACCATCACCCTGCTTACACGAGAAACTTTCACTTAATTCTCTCCAAAAACCTCTATTTACAAATATAATTCAAAACATATTATAAATATGAAAGTATTGATGTTTGTTTGTTTGTTTGTTTGTGTGTTTGTAACGCTTTCAGGCAAAAACTAATGAATGGATTTGAATGAAACTTGACAATAATATTGCTCATACATCGAAATAGCTCATGAGCTATAATTTATCAAGATATATTAAAAAAAATTAATTAAATAATTGAAATTTAGTCATTTCACTTTGCCATCTATGAGCATTACTTTGAACCACAAATTAAAGATTTCTAAAATACCATTCATGGAATTTAGTTCTTGAAACGATTCATGGCCACCTTTTCTGATACACTCATTGAATCAAGACTATATAACATTACATATATTTAATCTGTGTAAAGCAATCTCCTCCTATTTTAGTGTGTTATAGATGGGGGATAAGTGGGTCCAGCAAAACGGGTGGTTATCAGACTAGTCTTTTATATATATATTAATTTCTTAGGAATTTCTATTTTAATCAATTTTACACCCCACTTTACGAAAACTTTCAAAATCGATTTGAAAGTGAAAATAATATCCTTTCGAAATAGAAATTTAAAAATAAAAATAGAAGCGATGGAATAATATTTTAAAATAGAAGCTCAATTCTCAGAAATTCCATCAGTCCTGTGCATCTGCAATTGTATAAGCGACCTACACAAACAATGTAGAATGTCTGTAATGAATAAACCTAGACAGTTATTAACCTATACAGGTTACGAAAATCGATTACCACAGAACTGACACTAAAAGTGCTATTAAAACATTCAGACTTTGATATATTGTATTCTATTATTATAATATGAACATAGAAGTGTAAATGATTCCTGATCCATTTTTAATATGTTTTTCTTCCTGATCCATTTTTAATATGCTTTTCCATTAGTACTTATGTTTTTGAAACTTTTCACCTAATTTTATTGTATGTTATCAAATTAGATATATGTACTATATTTTCAAATTATTTATTAAAGCTTTTATTTATATTTTCTGTTACAACTAAAATAATCATCAAGTTATCTATATATCGTATTCTGAATGTTTCGAAAAAAAAAATTTCGCTGGAATATCAAATAATCAAAACATATTAAATCAATTTTTGTTGATCCCTTTTCCAAAAAGTAGGCCTACGTTGTTTATGTTTTCGATCAAGTTTTACATGAAAATATGTTTTTCTTTTGATGGTATTTATAATAACTTGATTAATATCGGGTTATGATAAGTACCTGTGTTCCTATAAAGGCCCACACGAGAGATGTTTTTAAATGATTGTTTTTTTAAAGCTGTTGCATTTAATTTGTTGATTTTATTTCCAAATAATCGTGAAATTTTGTGATATAATTTGATTTTAAAATTTATTTTTAATTTTCAAGTGCAGATACCTCATTTATCAACTACAGGATGTTTATTTAGTGAGTAGGAACGAATACCTTACATACCCGTATATTGAGATTATGTTATAGAGATCTATAACATAAATCATGATCAAAATAGTAATTCTCCATTTAAATTATCAAAGGCGATGATGATTATTAAATATTAGATTGTCTGTTTATCTATGAATGCTATGTTCGTTATCTACTAGTTTTAGTAAGTGTAGTAAACTGTTAACAACGACGATTAAGTGAAATTTACTAACAAGTGGAGCATGTGGCATATCGTCAACGTATATTCAATCTGCAAGCAAATGCATAACAATTTTGCCCACTTCTAATATTACATATTGTGTATATTAGTGTAAACTAAACTAATCAATTGATCCGATAAGTGATTATTGAGGTTGTAATTACACTTGGGGTTATTAACAAATCACTAATAATATTGTTGATGTTGAATACAGTTCAAAATTATATACACTTCTGATGAGTTCTTTAGCATTCAAAGTTTATATTATGTAATAGTTTACTCTATTATTTTGTCTTATCTTCTATAGAAAAAATTACCCGGGATTCAAACTTGAAATTGAAAATAGTATATTATTTAAACGGAGGTTCAGATCAGAATTCAATAATTACTTTTGCGCCCACACGGGTAAACAGTGATGTCTACAAAAAAATGTTTCAAACAAAAGTTGTTAATTTTTTTATAAAGAATATTTTTTACTTTCGCTCTATCTCTAACCATTTACAAGTTGGGTTATACAGACCCAAGCCCAATTGACATATGTAGCTCATTTACGAACCTCACGACCTCATTTTTTACGCTCTGAGAACGCTATATCTTGATATCTTGCTACAGCTTGATATATTTTTTCGTTTTTGAGTTATCGTGTTCACAGACAACGGACAGCCGGAAATGAACTAATTAGGTGATTTTATGAAAACCTATATGAAAAAATTTTTTCTGAACACTTTTTAAACAGGGTATTTTAACAATTAAATCTATCAATAGTTTATTTTAAACTATATTAGAAAAGCAATAAAATAGAATGGATATAACAGATTAATAATATCAATTTAATTTTTACTTGCTTCCATTAAAGACCTTACAAGGAATAATTAAAATTATAAATGAAGGAAATTATATGGTGATTTGTATACCGGAAGGGATTAAGATTTCGTGTTCATTAATAGTTTAGAAATATTTTGTTATACACGACCAAGAGAGAGCTCAGTATTTAAAATTATGTGTACTATTTAGTATAAATGAATTATTGTTGAGGGTAGGCGCAGTTTTAAAGTAAAATAAGTGAAAAAAAAAACAATTCACTGAGTTAATTGTTAAAATACCATGTATAGACAGTGTTGATTACTCTGTCACATGACACATACATACATGTCACACATATATAACTGATCGCTCTCACAGATAAATAGTGATGTTTACGAAAAAATGTTTCAAACGGAAGTTGTTTACTTTTTTATAAGGAAGATTTTTTGCTCTTAAACTTTTGTTCTATCTTTAACAGATTACAAGATGGGTCCTACGGATCCAATACCCAATTGACGTATGTTGCTCATTTACGAACTTGACCTCAATTTTTTTGTCCTTAGCACGTTTTAAAAATTTCAGCTCGATATCTTTTTTCGTTTTTTGAGTTATCGCGATGATAGACGGACAGACGACAGACAAACAGACAGACATCCGGAAATGGAGTAATTTGGTGATTTATGAACACCTATACCAAAATTTTGTTCATAGCATCAATATTTTTAAGCGTTACAAACTTGGGACTAAACTTAGTATACCTTGGTATATTTCATATACATGGTATAAAAATGTAGCGTAAAAAACACTTAACATGCATATGGATCAAATAAAGTGGACATGTTTTCTCGCATGCGGGCAAAAAAGTACAAAATAGTTTTTATTATAGTATATAATTCTTTTTCACGGATTACGCAGGTAGGGCAGTTATTTTTGCTTGCAAAACGTAGCAACATCGTGTTTTTCGGATTTTGGTTTTTTTTTTATTATTTTACTCGCGTAGTATAGAGTATGTATGGAGTACTGACTGATTGCATAGTTGCACTACTATTTGCATTTATATAAAAGAATGTTTGACGAGCAACTTGTTCATCAAATATGTATACATATACACATATATTACAATATTAAATAATAAAATATCAGAATAATGACAACACATTGGCTGAGACCTAAATAAATACTGAAAAAATCATACATTTTTTTTTTTCATTTTCCGGACAGATGTTTTCGTATTTTTTCTTCTTCAATACTTATACCTTAACATTTTCAATTTTTTTTTATTAAAAATATACTTTCAAAACGGATTTGTTTCTTAAGTTGTTACCCTTATTGTTTGATATAGTGTGTTTTGGAATAAAGTGGACAAGAGAAAGATGGTTTATGAATTTAAACTCGAATAGTAGTCTTTTAGTATGGAAAATCATGCTCGTGTAACAAAGACTTGGAATTATTCATATGCGTCTGGTTTCCATGTAGTAATATTTGAGCGTTTCAGGATCCAAGCCTTTGGAAAACCAGGATTAAAATCATGATGTAAGTTTGTATTCGATATCCCCACCCCTATATTTTATAAATGTGAAAGTTGTTTGTTTGAAACTTAACAATAATATAGCTCACACATCAGTATAGTACATGAGCTGTGAGAAAATTTTTGGAATGGGATATATATGAGAGGTTTGAAGTGGTTCATAATTTAAGTCCGAGGCTTAATTCTAAACCTCCTTAAGAATTAAGACAAGTGACGTGGTAAAAGAAGTGCATTGAGGGGTGTCAGATGGCTAAGGGGCTAGGGTATTGTGTGTTGTATGTAAAATTAATGACTTGAGCGCAGATGGAAAAGTTTATCTATTTCTTTTTGGTATGTCTTGCATACTTTTTCTGAAATTTTTTGAGTTAATTTAATTACTCGTTTATTTAAGTACATTATTTTATTTGAAATGTTAACTGTCTTAAAATGTTATTTGTTTATAACTTAAAAAAATTGACTTCTCTAATTTCCCGAATTCCATTATCGCTGATCCCCCGCTTGTTACGCCACTGCCAAAATAATAGAAAAATATCATGATAATGAAAAAGAACAATCACACATACATAATAATGAAATACAAATATAATTTTTTTTTAGTTGATAAAATATCTTGCCAACTTCAACCTTAAACACTCTGTATATATTTCATATATTTATATAGTGCTATTTTCTCCCTTTTTATATATCTGTAAAGATAACATGCAAATTTATCAGAAATGTATACGGGTTAAAGAAACATGACAAGGTAAAATATTAACTTTTCATTCGACACGTTTTTGAACATATTTTTTTATTATTTCATTTTGAATACAGGAAAGGACGGTGCACAAACCTTATGGGAAATGGACCCAAGCAAAATTTTCTGGATTATAATTTGTTGCTTTTCTAAGCTTACTGAATAAAAGTCTCAATGGATACAATGAAAAGTAATGAACACTTTTTGATTTATTAAATAATTCATTAATAAAGCAATATTTCATTTCATTGTACACAATTAATGGTATTTTGTTGAAACCATGAAAGTAAAATTGAATCGATCAATTATTCTCACTGGACAATGCACCTGTTTTTTACTTGCTTATTTTTATACATTCCCATGATAACAGTATCAAATGAAAGAGTTTGCCGAGATCGTTTGAGATACGAAAAGCATATGTAGATCGAATAGCAATACATCTTTATGGTAAGTATGAGCTGATTTTCCCATCGCTTCCATCATATTTGATATACATCCCATTGTTAGTTTTAAATAAAAAATTTAAATTAAAAATACTTTTTAAAGGGCCAGCAAGGTTACTCAGACATTACATTTACATTTACAAATAATTATAAAAGCTTGACGCATTCAAGAACCTGAGTAACCATCCTTGATATTTAAATTTGTGCCAAATTCAAACAGTCATAAAACAAGTCACGAATAAATTTTGTAATAGATTAAACTACCATAAACTTAATAGTTTACGAGATATTAGAAATAAATCAATTTTGGCGACCTTTGACTTTGAACTTTCGCGACCTTCGACTTCTTGCATCCGAATAAAGCTAATCGCGTTGAAAAAATTTTACTTAGCTGTTTTTAGCAGAAAAGCCTTCATTTTTTTGCCCTTACTAAGCTTGTAGTCAAAATTTGCGATATACAAAACAAACCAGAAAAAAAATTTGAAAGATCTGATTATAGAATAAGCAAAGTAGAAGTAGACCGTTTAAGCAAAAATATATTTGAAATAGTCGAATTTATAAATGAAATACTCATTTCTCAACTATTTAAATATTTTGTCGTTGTTTCATAAATCGATACTCAAGTAATACTATTATAATAATAGTAATAGTTGAGTTTATTTTTAGTATTATGAACTGCATATTATAAACCAGATGGTCATAGTATCAAAATCTACTCATTGACTATTTTAGCAACATTATATTATAAATCCGATTGTAAGACAAGTTCCTCCTCTTGAAACTTGAATAGGAAGAAATTTCTAGTCCAGTGCTAAAGAATTATCAAAAACATTGAAATTATGTTAATCTGCTGCAAAATCGCCACTCAGTTGAGCTATCAATGGAATTCACATATTTCATAAAAAGCATACCTTATTTTATTTGAAATGTTAACTGTCCGAAGATGTTATTTGTTTATAACTTAAAAAAATTGACTTTTCTAATTTCCCGAATTCCATTATCGCTGATTCCCCGCTTGTTACGCCACTGCCAAAATAATAGAAAAATATCATGACAATGAAAATGAAATACAAATTTTTTTTTTTTTTTTTTAGTTGATAAAATATCTTGCCAACTTCAACCTTAACCAACCCACTTAACACTAATATCACCAAATAAGCGTTGAGTAACATGCATCTCTAAAGGCAGTTTTATTATTAATTAACTTAATTTTTGTTGTCTGAGCGGGAAACGAATGCGCACCCTAAGCAGCCATCCGAATCGAAGTAAGTTAAACTAATAATAAACTGAATTAAGCCATTTTCGAATATTAAAAAAGGAACATGATAGAATCATTCTTATTTCTATCTGTCTGTCCGGTTGTGACAGTCTATTTTCTGCGAATTTACTTGACGGAAAAAAAAATTATACTATGAAAATTTGGTACTCATACACAGTTTGATGACCCAATAAAGGACATATATTATAACAGTTCTGATTTTGGAAGTTTTTGAAGGGGAGGGTGTTTCAGTCAGAAAGTTTACAAAAATACTTTTCACAATTATATCATGTAAGATATAAAATTTAAAATTCGTTATTTGGAATACAAATATCTATTTATCTCTTTATTTATCTCAGATGCTATTGAGTACAAAATTTTGAAAGCAGGGTATGGAATTTCACTCGTACTATACGGGATAAACTAAACGAAAATATTTAATAAAAAAAATTATTTAAAAAATCAAACAAACCGATTGAGTTAAATATAAACTGCAAATATAAAAACAAATACAGCAGTTTACATAGCGACTTTTACAGTCGGAACCCATTAAAATCTACACCAGCTCGAAATTTCACAATAATGCTGCTTTACTTTCTTTTTTCTTCGAAACGAGGAATGACGAAACTCTCCCCGTGCGAGTTCAACATGACCAGTTTGATCATTTACTTGACCTGTAAACTGATTGTTACCAAATGGTGTATAGATAAGTGGATCTCCCGCTCTAATATATTTGTATGCTGTTACATTTTAATAGTTAGCAAAACAAAATATTAACACAATTCTATCTAACTACATAATTATTTCGAAACAAGGAACTCAACCATTTTCGTTTATCTAAATATGAGACTATAATACAGTGTGACTCCTATAGAATACTATCTCAAAGCATACGACTTAGAGAAGCGTAACTTATATTTTTTGCACACCGAAAAAGATTTTATAGAGCGAAGATTTGAAACTTAAAAATTTTTGAAATTAAATTAAATCCAAAACTATAATTTTGAAATCAATATTTTTAATTGTTTTTTAGTTAACTGCAAAGTAGCACATTCAAGAAACTTAACTTCAAAAAAAATTAGGAAAAAATTTCGTGAAATTTTGTTAGTCTCAACTGTATTATTACTGCAGTAGCAAGCCCATGCTGAAATTTTCGGGTGAAATGACCCACCAGGAATTATGTTGAAAAAGAGGCTAAAATAAGTAAAAGTAAGTTTAAACACCTATGGCGTCAGTTTTGTGCGGTACAGGTGAGTACAGATGAGAATATGAATATCACACCCCTTGCTGGATACTAACTTTGCATAAGTTCTTGAAGAATGAGATAAATTTCGTACAGAAATAAATCGTAGGGCTTCGGAAATTGACAGGAGATCGGATAGTATTTTTATCTTTCGGTTACGAAGTTACTGGATTTATTTCTGTACAGCATTTATGTAATTCACTTCGAATGCTTATGCAGAGTTAGTACCCACTGTGCCGTATATATTTGATGGTGCAGAGGTAAGATAACAAGGGGTGTGACATTCATATACTCATCTGTACTCACCTGTACCGCGCAAAACTGGCGCGATGGTGTTTAAACTTACTTTTACATATAGGAGCATCTTTTCCAACATGATTCCAAAAAATTTCAGCATGGGCTTGTAGTCAAAAAAGTATAAAATATAACTTTTTTGAAAAAGTAGTAATTTGGTTTAGTAAGCGTCGACTTTTTTACTTTTTTGTGCATTTTATAGGAATCGGTTCTATATTGGACAAAAAATTTTTAACTTGAATTATTCTTAATCCTGGTATATGAATGATGAACTGAAACACTGTCAAACTCTGTAACATTATGAGTAGCCTAATAATAAAGTAATTATTAAATTAGTAACAGATGATTTATTTTGATTGAATCTGGTAACAACCTGTATTTTCCAACGAATTTAACCTAATTTAGTTACAATATATGTGCAATTATTTTTATTATATGAGGATATATAGGTATACATGTAGGTGTAAAATAATTTCATTGCTTTCAGGTTACATAATATACATTTATATAGTTTTCTAGTTTACTAACTTTATCTTTGAGTTTACCTTACTTCTGCCTATTACACAATCATAAATTTCATACGTATCGTAGATATTCTATCTGAGTTTATTGTGTGTAAAAAACAGTTTTTGAAAATTTTTCGTTGTTATATTATATTTTGAACGACTGTTTATATTTTTTCTTTAAATAGTAATTTAATGCAATTATCATTTATTTTCTAATAAATATTTATATAAATAATTTCAAAATAAATTTTTTAATCATCGGTTATAAACCGTGAGCTTCTAATGAATCAAAATATCTACGATTATATATTCTTGCCTTTTGGAGAATCGATAAAGGTAAGTTTAGTTTAGGTGGAAAAGAAAATTGTGTTTTTTTCCGTGGCTTTACCGTCGAATTTACGGGAATCGATTTTTGCGATTTTCGTATATTTGGTAAAAATATTATTTTTGAACTGTTGAAATGATTCAAATTGCTATTAATTTCAAACTTGTTTTTATCTATCCCATATATCGTCAATGACTTTCTTCAAACATAGATGGAAAATAAAATAATCCGATTTCCACAACCGACTTTCTAGTCCAGATTCACAACTCTCTATTATACATATTATATTAACAATCGAGACTGTTATCGAAAAAAAAAGTGATTATCAAATTTGTATATTAGGATATTTTCTACAAAACATATGTATATAAGAGCATTATCTCTATTTTTCACCATTTTAGTTTTTAATTTTAAATTTTCTAATGAAACACCTTTTATTTGAGTTTTTTTTATACAAACCACCAAAACAGAAATAAACTGATTAAATACAGATTTCCAAACAATATATTACAAGTTGAGACGAGAATAATACGATGTCCTTAAAGATGGCGACGGGTTTGTGCAGATAAAAGAATTTAATTTCCTTTTAAAACGAAACAAATATTTATCCTGTAGGTACCTCTATGTCGCAATCATTTTTACAATTCGTGTCTTCATGAGAAGTCTGGTGTTTTGATATAACTGCAGAATCATTTTAAATAAGAATTTTTTAAAAATCGACGTATCAAAGTAAATTGTGGTTTATTTTGTAGCTTACAATTAGACATTGAAGTAAAGCGTTGCACTCTATAGCCAGCAAATCCATGCGTAAAAACTTACTGATTACAGCACCATAGAAACTTGGTAAATGTGTTTTTTGTGTCATGTTGGGTAATTTCGTACAAAAAACAATTCCGTTACATGAGTGCTCTCTTGCAAAGTACCCGAAAAATGTTTGATATCGCCCACACGCTTCAAATAGATGGACATTCGTTTTTTGTTATCCTATCCTTGAATAATAACTGGGATTGCCCCAATTTTTAATATAACGAGATTTACGTTGACAGACACCTTAATAATAGCTTCTTTTGTTCAACCAATTTCGTAAAGGACTAAAGGTATTAAGTATCTTAAGGATGTTTGACATTTCATACCAAGATTAAAATCAATTCCATCAAAATTTCGTGATCAATGAAAAGGCTAGGATTTTCAATCGTAAACTACATAAAAGGAATGTGACATATCAACGAATATTTGAGCAGCCATTTTCACTACAAAAGGTTTGAAATGAATACACATAAAGTCTTAAGTTTTAAGTTTTAAATTTTCTACATTTAAACTTTTTAAAATATACTTTTGTTTCGAAACTACTAATAAGTATTATACAAATATTGTTTAAAAAAAAAAAGCAAGAAAACAAACTTTAAAAAAACAAAATAATTTCAAATCAAACCAAACGAGTAGATAAATATGGGTATCTTATAATGAATGCTACAATTATTTACTTCAACCGTATATAGGGAATAAAAAAATCACTTTTCAGCTACATCGTTAAAATTTGAGGTAATATCTTTTAAAAGTTTTGTACGATTCCGTATCTGAATTAATTTATTTCAGTGTATGTATTCACACCGTGCGCGAGTTTCGTTTCCATGACAACGATACACTACTTACATTGAAAATTTAATATTGTCTCACAAATTTAAATAAATAACTATGACAGTTCATATTAGAAAAATAATATTTGTGCAATTTGATTTCTTTTTTTCACAATTTTTAATGCATTAAGTTTAATCAATTAGTCATAACAGCGTGAATATATTAAATTCAATTTCGTGTCTTTTTTGGGACAACACCTTGGGAGTCTGACAGACTGTTGTAAAACGCCTAATATTTGGCCTGAAAAAAGGCTGCAGGTAATTTGTCGGACACTATGATCACTTGATAAAATTAATAATTATTCAACAATAAAATATTTTGTCCGACAAAAATACTGCACCCATATTCGCCCATCTCCTCGAATATGCCGTAGTATTTTTGTTTTTTGAATACAATATATATGGTTCACTTTTGCTGAATTGTTCAATAATTTTTATGTTATCAAGTGGTCATAGTATCCAGCAAATTCCATGCCGCGTTCTTTCAGACCGATAGCATAAGTATGTCGTTATCATGTTCCTTTGAAAACGCAGCACTTTAGAAAAAAGTCGGAGGGCAGAGTTTGGTAGACTCGCCGAAAGTAAGCCACTCATGATGTTTCAAGTATGTATTAATCATATTCAAAGTTATATGTACATTTGGAAAAATTAAAACACTTTTCTATTGAAAAACATTAATTAATATAAAACAGGTGGTTTTGTTTCTTGTTTCTGTCTTGTCGCTTGTCTCTGAATAGCACCGTTGCTCAATGTTCCACCCACTTATTACACTCACAAAAATGTTTGACTTGTTGTAAAAAATTCAAAAAAATGTACGCTGTAGCTAAGTTCTAAGTTGACATACTCCTTGTTGAATACTTGTTTTAGACCATTAAGTGCATGGATTGAGCGTCAAACGATTTAAAGTGTCCTAACAACTGATGTCCCTAGCTGACCCAAGCAATTACCGCAGATATAGGCACACCTCTCATTGTTCGGATAGATAAGTGATGCTCATTCATGTACTTAATGGTCTAAGGTACTTATGTTGTTGGTGAGGACGAACTCCTAAAATTCTTGTCTAACATTTCATTGAATTATTTTTTTTTTCAGATCTACATTTCAAACATCTAAAGTATTTCGTGAAAATGTACAAGAATTAATCGATGAGTGAATTTTACACATATTGACATATGATTGGATAACATTCAAAGATAGAAAATATACGTGTGGCATAGAGAACTAATTTTAACTATGTTGCTAACCATAATGCACCGAACTCCTGAAGGAATTTTAAAATCCGTCGAGAGACTAGTGTGACATACTGACAAACATTGAAAAAACACCGTTCATGTATAAAATGTATACGCCTTAAAAACCAGTACGATGTTTATACAGAGAGTATCCTTTAAAAGGTACAAGGACTTACTTAGGGACTAATTAAGGGGCTAGTTGGTTAAAGTTTTCCATGGTGGAGTAAGCAATAATCTGGCCACTGGCAAACCCAACAATCGATACTATGGACCAAATAATATAGAAATGATCTATATATCGACTAATGATCTATATATCTCTTCTCAACTCATTCATGTATATAGACATTTGCAAGTTAAAGAAGTACTTTCAACGGATGGTGACATTTAAAAAATGTTTACGATGTTCCATCAGCTTATAGGGCTACACTCGATATGTTTATGGAATCCGCAAAACAAGATGAACTTGAAATTTATAAAAGACACGTGATTTTGTTCTCGCGATATTGATCGCGATAAAATTAAAAAAAATTCACCCGAATCGAAACGACTCGACCGAATATAATAAAAGTCTTTTCGTATCAAATTGCCGATAATACGTTTCAACCGACACCTCAAGGAAGTCAATATCTTAAGGTAGCTAAAAAATAGCATCAAATAAGAAATCCAAATTATATCCAATTTAAATAAAACAAGTATGGAATTATACTAATTTTTGGTCATAATTTTCAAATTTGTAGTTAAATTTAACTTACCTCGAAAAGTATTGAAGATAGTAGGGCCATGCCGTGGTATCAAAAATGAAAAGCTTGACCCAAAGTTAGGATAAAATTTGGATGTATTATGAAAAAACTTGATTTTTCAACTTTATGACGTCATCAAAATCCAAAAAATTGAACTTTCCGCTATCACGTCCAAATAATACCCAATTTTAATGAATCAAGTATGGCATTAAACTTATTTTGGGTCATACTTTTAAAGTTGTGACGATCTATTGCTCATCCCGATACGCTCTATTATTGAAAAATATGATTTTTTAAAACATTTAGAATTATCGATTATTCGATTCAAATAAAATATTGTAGTTTAGGTATATTTTATTTTCGGTGTCTTGGGTCTGTTGTCTTCTGACCTCTCGTCCGTCATTTTAGTTGAGCCTGGACAATGTTTTACAGGAAATGACAGGAAATTTGTAAAATTTGGATGATAATTCACTCCTTAAACAAATTCAAAAAGGCGGTTCGTTATTACTAGGACCATTTTAATCTATACGTTGAAAAATATTGTAGAGAAATTAAAATATTATATAAAATTTTCCCAAACCAAAATTTAAAAACGATCTCAGACTCATAACTGATAAGATATAGAAAAAATTTTGTATTAGAAACTTAATATTTAAAAAAAAAAAAAAAAAAACCTTAGTTTGAAAATTTTTTTCGATAATCACTTACTGCATAAGACGTCCCTTTCAGCTCACCATTTTTACAAATATTTCCTGTATTTTGGTTACTGATTAAGATTGTTCAACTTAAATGAAAATAATCCACCAAGATTCATGATATTACAATATATTTAACTCTGTTAACATGAAATTTATTTTTAATTTTTGAATATTGAATATTAATAATTTTTGAACATTGATTGTATTCAACTTTTAGCTGATATTAAGGATAAATTGAGCAACAAGGCAATTTTAAATAAAAATCGTGATTTTTTCTATATAAAATTGGACTAGTCAAAATAAATTCTGATAATTTTAGGGGAAATTACTTCAAAAGTAGGCAAATTTAACATTGGTTTTATGATAAAACGGTAGTTGGATGATTTCTTCAAAACTAGTCGGTGGAAATTAAAAAAAATAAACAACTAAGAAAACTATTAAAATTAAAGTTGAAACCTTAATAAATTATTTAAAACAAAAAAACCCGTTGTGTCCGACTAATTAAGGACGTATGAGCATGATAATGGGGACTAAAATTTAAAAAAATTATATTTTTTCAATATTGATGGTGAATTGTGTTATTCTCTATCTATCTATCTATCTATATATTATAAATGCGAAAGTAAGCATGTTTGTTTGTTTGTTTGTTTGTTACAATAATTTAATAAGTTTGTTTTCAATCAAACTATACAGCAATATAGCTCATACTTCAGAATAACACATGAGATATAATTTATAAAGATATATTTATAAAAAAAAAAAAATTAAATAAATTACATATTTCTGTAAAAATAGTCAATATAAAATAGTTCACGGCCATCTTTTCTAATTATACTCAATGAATAATTACTTTTATACATTTAAAAAAATAGAAAACCATACATATAAATTAAAACCATTACTTCGAGTGTTATAGAAAGAGGATAAGCAAGAGCAAGCTTTATAGCAGGTGGGTATCACTCTAGTAACTTATAATACGAAAAGTAAGAATAAAATTTTTCGATCTGGAGTAATATTAAGTATTTAGTTTTCAATATTTCGAAAACCAAGGCAGATATTGAAAAATTTTACCTTAAAAGGGCGCACTTTTAAAACTCCAGATAACATTCCTTGAGTACTCTAATACTAGTTTATATACTAATCCAATGTATAAAATTAGGTAATTTTCAAGGTTAAGAAAATTTCTGACCCAAAATGAGGGTTGAACATTTTACAACCATTCTTGTAGAGCATCTAGATGATGATGTTGCAACAATTACATTGGTGGCCATCCTATCTACGAACGAATAGCGACGCTACTGATGAATAAAGAAATAATAAGAGGTTCTGTCTTATGTGAAGATGATTTCTTTTTTTTTCTTTTTTCTTTACAACACATGAGGACAAACTAGAAAACCAACCACCCACAATCATATTGGCATTAACGGACTTTTACTATATAATATCCTACAGCTTTTGTAATATGGTATACACTATACCCATATACATGTAACGGTCGTTGGTGGAAGTGATGTTCGACGGAGCGCACACGAACAACGCCCGAGGCTAAACGAACCTCTTCATCGAGTCCATGTAGTGATTCTTGAACGACGCAATCATTCAGGTGGAACAGTTGTCGTAAGTCACATCATTGTATTTTCATTTCATTGTTGTTCAAATCGAGAACCAATTATATTTACTATATACTAGTAATATTGGTTTGTCGTGTCTATCTCTCGTATGTGTCTCACTCGCGCGCGCTATCTGAATACATCGTGCGGTGTTTTTATTTATTACGGATTGGTTATAATATAGTTAGTGTTTTAATATCTTTGTTTTACATATTTAATTATTATATTATGTGTACTTTGTCTAACATACCTTTTTGAGTTATAAGTGTCACTGTGTCAATTGAGTGATATAATTAACTTTTTGTTTTAGGTATTGGTTTTATTCATAATATAAATCAACATTATTATTTATTATTCTATTAGTCGAGTCGATCAAGGATCATAAACTATACTTCTTCTCAGTCTTCAACAATTAGATAGATTTTTTAAATTTGGCGCCGTCACTATTAAACTTTAAAAAAATTTTTTTTTTTTAGTACTTGGTACTTTAATAATTTCGATTATTAAAGCTCGATTCATTAAAAAGAAATAAAAATTTTGTCATCTTAACTTTTTTAAAGTTTTACAATTATTCCGATGAAATTTCTAACGGCTATTTTATTTTTATTTAGTTTTTCCAAATTTTGATAAGGATAAGAAACTTGATAAGAAAGATATGTCATAGTTATTTCAAAGTATCAGGATAGTGTTTAAAATGGAAACTTAAAACTTTAAGGTGGGGTTGTTGATTTATAAAACAAAAAAAAACGCAATGAATGGCGATTTAATGAAAGCACAGCATATGCATTATAAAGTAAAAATTTCGAGATTAGTTTAAATGAATTTTGGAGGATTAATAAAAAAAAAGTTTGGAAATAATAAAAATTGAGGCTTTTTAGTGAGGCAATTGGCTCATTGTCATAGTAATGGAAATTAGTTTTGCTTTTCATGGTTTGCGATCAGTTTTTGTAGCTACCGCCTGTGTTAAGAATGTGCGTATTGTAGGGCAATTTTGGATAAACGGTTTGATTTTTTTTAAATATGAAGTTGACTAAAAAAAAGCTTGATTTTATTTATATAAAATTGGACTAGCCTAAATCAATCCTGAAAATTTTAGATGGGATTATTTAAATAAATAAATGACTTCAAAAGTAAGCATATTTAACATTCGTTTTATAGGAAAAGGGTAGATGGATCATATGTTTTCATAGATTTCTCCAACACTAGTTGAAGAAAATTAAAAAAAAAATTATTTAAATTAAATTTAAAAAATTAATAAATTATTGAATACCACAAACCCCGTTGTGCGCGACTAATTAAGGATGTATGAGCACGGTAATTTTTTAACTTTCGATGTTTCGAAAACCAAGGCAGATATTAAAAAATTGTATTCTTTTTTATTCTTATGAAGTTATATCAAAATTCAAAGTTGAAAAAGGTACAAATAATTTCAACCACAAGTCTAATCTTGCCTTGGCGCTCGTACTACCTTAATATAGAGTCAGTGATTTTCAACATAATAAGTTAAGATAGATAAGTTAAGGAGTTGGCTAGTGTCGAAAGAGTAGTAAAATAATTTATTATGCAATCCTTTTTAACAGTTGAAAACTTTCTCTTAACATATGCGTCAGATAAAAATAATCAAATAGATAAAGAAAAATTCTATTTTTTTTACCAAGATACTTAGTTGACAGGTAGAATCTCATTTTCTTTTATTACTAAACAGGTTCAAACTTATCATTATCAACCATGCAGAAGATAAGTTAAATTTTGATTTCATTATGCGCTTACAGATATTTTTTTACAAAAATTGCTACATTTTCAACAAAAAAAAAGTTCATAAAATCCTTGCGTTGTAAAATAAATGAAGATATGCTATGAGAAAACATTTTTTATACATTGAATATAAAAGAATTCATTATTTTTTTATAATATTAAAGCAAATACGTTTTTTTTTTTTTTTTTTTTTTTTTAAATATTCAGAAAAAATTATATGATTACTTTGGAAATATTGTTCCCAAGATGATCCAATATTCTTGTTAAGGTAGTACGTGTGTCAAGGCAAGTTTAGACTTGTGGTTGAAATTATTTGTACCTTATTTTCAACTTTGATGATGAATTTTAATGTAACTTCATGAATGTACACGTAAAATAAGAATAAATTTTCAATATTTTGAAAGTTACTCCAGATATTGAGAAATTTTATTCTTACTTTACGTCTTATATTGTCAAGTTATTACATAATCCACCATCAGTATTGAAAATATTTTTTTTTAAATTTGTGTCCGCACTACCGTGCTCATACATCCTTAATTAGTCGGGGACATCAGAATTTTTATCCAATAATTTATTAAGGGTTTAACATTCATTTAAATAATTTTTATTTAATTTCCACCGACAAGTTTTGGGGAAATCTATGAAAACATATCATCCATCTAACGTTTTCCCATAAAACCAATGTTAAATATGCCTCATTTTGAAGTCATTTATCACCCTAAAATTTTCAAAATTGATTTAGACCTAGCCCAACTTCATATAAAAAAACCAAGCCTTTTGTCCAAATTTGCCCTGGTTCTCGTAGATCTTTAAATAGCAGAAAAAATGAATTCTCTAGAATCATTTGTTCCTGGAAGAACTTATTCAGAAATTTAGTTTTCAATGTACTCATACTTACAGAAAGTAATTCTATGTCATATGGATACTAAATAAAGTTTTTACATAGTTCCTCTTATATCTAATTTATCGTTGATTACAAAAATAGTTTTAAACAAGTTTTACATTTCGTTTCCGTAATATAGAAGTTATGAATGTAGTATTGGTAAGGGCGGATATGATAACTGAAAACTGATTTTCTCGAAATCGACCTACTGGCTAAATTTTAAATGTTACCCATTGATTTGCAAACAAAGGTTAGTCAGAGAGTTATTACTAGAAAGTGCTACGTAAAATGAATTTAGATTTTATAAATCGTTATCCAGGAAGAAATTGTTCGTGTTTGTTGCCAACCGTGATAGCGCGCGTCTACTCAGATGAGTTGGGACGGGTATTTTATTGAAAATCAGTTTCACTACCCAGTATGTATAATCACTCCGGAGTATGCTACAAGACCTATAAAAATGTAAATAATTCCATGACTCCAAGTTCTTGCAACAAGATTTGCCCAGTTGGTACCCTCATAGGAAATGGTACATGGGTCAATGTTGGAGCAACCTTAGGAGAAGATTGTTATTGTACCAAAACTGACAAACCAAGGTTTGTTCCAATAGATTTGGTTTAGGCTTGAACTGAAACTGAATTTCCAAGGGTAGTAATAAAATGTCAATTTTGGAAATATGTTCTTTATCTTACGTTATCGTTCTGATTGTTTGATGGTTGGTAGGTAAAACAAAAAAGAGACATCAAAAAAGATCGTTTTCACCTAGAGCACCTATGAAACTAAAACTTTTTCAATCGATTCAGCTGGCCATGAATTTTGAGAATATTCAAAAATATTTGTATAATTTATATTTTTTGTCAAAATTATATGTTTTTTCATGAAAAAAAAAAGAAGTTAAAGATAAAAGAGATAACTTAAAGTAAGTACAAGCAAATGTTATGTTATATAATAATAAATATCCTGATCAAACCAAATGTAGGTAATGTTCACACATATTGGGTTGGTAAAACACATAATATGAGTGCTTTTACACTTTTCGTTTCATCTGACTTTCATGCTTCTGCTTAAGCATGTAAGTTCTCTACGCACAACTGCCAGAAAACTTTTAAATCAAATAATTTCTTTCAATATAATTATATAATCAATAAAATTTGTTATAAATCACGTTGTAACGATCCAGTTTTTGAAGACTTAAAATAAGTTTATGGTTTTTAAACTATATTGACTCGACTATAAAACTTGTGTCACCTCATTCATTTTCATCTATTATTATCTCACTCATATCAACTACATGCATCATTTCACTATACAGAGTGGTGTCAATTTTTTAGTAGACAACCTTGTAGATACTTCTTCAATTCTTAAGAAAGTCAAATTCGCGTATGGTGTGATAGATATTCACATATGGAACTGGATACGAAAGAAAATACTTCAATTAATAGACTGTGAGCCCATAATGAAGTGAAAACTCGAGACTTTTTTTTTACTGAACTTTTGAGCTTATGCAGGTAAGTTTGATTAACATAAATTAAAAATTGATGTTCCATTGTGACATTTATAAAAATCGATTTTTTGATATTTATGTTTCAAGGGTTATTTTTTTGTCTGTCGGATATAGGCTGTTTTCGAGGTAAATACAAACATTTGGGATCCAAAAGCAAGAAACAATTTACTTTCGAACTTCAGAAATGCTTTGGTCGAATGATATCGACTTGTAAAGTTACAGATTCGTAGAACATAACAGTTTTTATTTCATGCTTCACAATAAAAAATTAAAAAAAAAATTTTTTTGAATAAAAGAAATTCAATGCAATGACGTTTGAATTTCCAGAACAGAAGAAGATGCCGAAGATTGAGTAGATTCTATTGGAAAATTGATATGTTTTTTGTGAATTATTTAACCGCGCCGCGTTGCTTTTGTGACACTCAGTAAAGAATCATTATAATATATTTCATTTTTATTATTTATTTACTTTTAATTACTTATTATATGTCTAATTACTTTTTTGTATTTTAATAAGTTTCAATTTTCAAATTATAATAATATTAATAATTATAATAATAAGAAATCATTCTCTGCGTATTTTAATTTATTGACAAAATAAAAAGTTTTTTTCTAAAAATATTTTTACTTTTGAAACTTTTTTTTGTGTTGAGAAGTTTTTCATTTTGACAATATTTGAGATTATTATTATTTGAAATATTATTATTCGATTTTCTTTATGTTTTCTTTATTCGTCTTTTGAAATAAAATTTTAATTTTATAGATACTTGAGCGTTGTTTTGTAGAAGTTTGTTCAAGTTTTATTTTTATTTAATATCGCAAGTTAACAATATTGTAAATGATAATGAGTTGTAAAAAAATATTTTTATTTGAATTCGAAGAAATTAAGGCAGAAAAAGAACCCATAAAAAACTATTCAGTAGAAAATTGGAGGTCCTGTTAAGGAAATAAAAAACAATACTATTATTTTGATATATCGATAACACTTAATCGATTTTGTAAAAACTACTGAATGGATGTGAATTAAACTCTACAGTAATATATCTCATACATCAGAATAAAACATGAGCGATAATTTATAAATATATATTTAGAAAAAAAATAAAAATAAAAAATTGACTAAGTAAATTGTTGAAATAACCTGTATAGAATGTATTGAATATCAGTGCTTGCATTATTTTGCTATAAATTAGAAGAATTTAAAAAACCAACACAATTATAGCGGGATTTGGCCTTTGGTCACCATTTATTCGGCCTAGAGACAGTTTTTTTTTTCATTTTTTGAGAACAAGCTCACTAGTTGAAGCAACCTAGAAATTTTCAACTCCCTATCTTTTATAGTTTTGGAAAAAATGGATACCAACATTCTGCCCTAATTTGCGCCCTCATGAGCAAACAGTGACGTTTACGAAAAAATGTCTCGAACAAAAGTGTTTTTATAACTTAGTATGCCTTAATATATATTAAATATATATATATAAATAGGGTATAATTATTAAATCTTATCTGGCATTTTATGAGCACCATTTTGGCCATAAACTAAAGATTTCTGTAAAAATAAATGGTAATCGAAATACAATTCATGGGCATCTTTTCTAATATACTCAATAACATATGACTGTTTTGAGGTTATAACGTGAGGTCATGAAGTGAAGGTTATAACGCAGTGGTCTGTACCAGTCTTTTCTTTTTAATGCTTCGAAGCGGGCGGGTATCAAGTTAGTAGACTTATAAGGAAGTCATTTGATGTTCATCTTATATTTTTTTACTTTCGAAAGCTGTTCAAGAATTCATTGAAGTGAAGTCCATTCTTATAAAATAAAGCCGGATGATAATAGTTTTTGTCGTTTTGTCCAAGATGAAGGTAATCCAATAAATTTTGTTTCAATATGTGATTTTAATAAAAATATATATATATAAAAAAAAAAAAAAAAACATAAAAGAAAGTTATTCTTTTAACAAATATTTATATAAGCATTGTAAAGGATTATCCTTGGTTATCTACTATTCTTTCATGTTTGATGTATGCACCATATGTAATATCATAGAAATCAAGTTTTTTTTTTCATTGTGTTCAAGGTTTTTCATCAACTAAAAAATCTATTTTCTATATGTATTCGCATATTTTTTTTTTTACAAATCCGACAAACAAAACAAAAAATATAAATTTGAATATTATAACGCTTTTGTTTTACAATTTGTACCTCTGTATACACATTTTAATAAAATGTTACCTAATATCCAGTCGCCCTGGTAGCTCAATTGGTTAAGGCGTAACCAATTCCGTTCGCGGTATGCCTAGGGTAGCGGGCTTGATTCCCGCCGTCGAAACAAAATATTAATTTAATTAATTTCTTTGAGGAGCAACTTGCAGTTAACAAATGGAACTTCCAGATATTTATTGATGCTTTTGTCCGGCAGCATTGTGCCATTTCTGGAGAGCTTGTCGGTTTCGCAATTCCCTGGAATGTCCCTGTGTCCCGGTACCCATACCAGGTTTACATTCATTTTTTCTGCCAGGTCTTTTAAGGACGTACTGCAGTTTTGTGCTACCTGTGACGTTAGATAGACTGAGCTGAAGGATTTAAGAGCTGCTTGGCTGTCGGCGAAGATTGTAATGTCCCTGCACCTAAGGGTGTTCAGTCTTATATATATAGCTGTAGTGTGGAGTGTTTTACATATTTTACGAACCATCTACAAGTTTTTTAATCATAATTTTCATTTCATTCTTTTTTGTTTCATACGCTTTCGAATAGATATAATAAATTAAATAGAAGTTTTTTCAATAGCGTACTTTGAGTGAGTTTGATATAATTTTTTTTAAATGAATTTAAATCGTGTTTATGAGATAAAAAGTACTATGCATTTTTTATACTTTTTAGTTTAAGAGGATTTTTTACTTTTAAAGATTGTTACACGACTGCAGTATAAAGTAACAGTAGGGTATTATGTAGTACCTATAGATTTAAATGTACCTTAAATCATTCGTAGCTTCTCGGCAGATATTGATATTCACTGGACATTATTTGTATTAAAATGAAGGGATTTTATAAGAGTAGAAGTAGGCTGAATACTGATTGCTATTGTAGTTTAATTTTCGAATAATAAAAATTTAACTTTCGAATCAATAAAAGAAATTGTAGTCCCTGTTATCTATGCATATTAATTTCAAATACGTAAAGTGGTGTATCTTGAATCTAACAACATAATATACCTTGAATCTAACTAGGTATTTATGCATGGTAATATGTATGGATTATATACCATGTATATATGAAATATGCCTAGTATATTCAGTTTAGTCCCAAGTTTGTAACCCTTAAAAATATTGATGCTACGAAAAACATTTTGATATAGGTGCTCATAGAATCATCTAATTAGTCCATTTTCGGTTGTCCGTCCACCCGCCCGTCCGTGAACACCATAACTCAAAAACGAAAAAAAATATCAAGCTGAAATTTTTATAGCGCACTCAGGACGTAAAAATCATCTTGTAAACCGTTAGTGATAGACCAAAATTTAAATGTTCCTTATAAAAAAATAAACAACTTTTGTTTAAACATTTTTTTGTAAACATCATTGTTTACCTACGAGGGCACGCATTAGATGCAAATTTTATAGTATGTATAAATATGGGATTATCAGTTATGCATGTGTGACATGTATAGGTAAATGTGTAATGTGATAGAGTAATTTTGATATGTTAATGCATGGCTTTAAAAACACATAAATGTAATTTTTGATACTAGGTAATACATCTTCCCTCTTGTTAAAAAGATTTATTTTATAACGACACTATAATCAAACAAAATCTTGTTGCAATTAGAATAATCGTTTTAAACAAACTAGATAATTTTTTTGTTAAATAATTGATGGGACTATCTATATTTTCCACCGAATAGTCGATCATAAGCTTCCACAAATCTATTATTAGCCATTATTATTCACGAGGACTAAGTAAAATCATTTTTAAATGTACCTCATTCGACCAACTTTTCGATTCATACTAGCCTAGGTAACGTTAGGTTATATAAGCTGCTAGGTTATTATAAGTATGAGTAATAATTTGAAGTTTCGTGGGAAGTAGGAAAAGATATGGCGGCAATAGGTGCCATGAGTGCTCCAGGAATGTTCATCCCACTTCTTTTTATTTTTCCAGGCCAACGCCTGTCTCCTTAGCTTGAAAAAGATGGATCACCGGGAGCTATATACACCTGCTCTTATAATGGTTGAACAAACGAGACCATTTTGTCACCAAATGTTCCTTTTGTTATTTAATTCTTAGATATATAAGATCAGATTCAACTGATTAAAATTTTAATGGCTCCTATCCGAATAATGGGACATTTATCGGCTCCTATTTCCCGAACGTTCTTGTAATTAGAGCGAAAGACAAATTCCGAAAGAAAGAGTTTTTTAATTTTCGCCAAATGTTACTTAGGTTTAAGATTTTTCTATGATTTTCTGGTAACCAGATAAGTACAACTTACTTTCATGCCAAATAAAAATTTAAATTATAGAAATTATGACTTTTATTAACAATATTCCTTAGATGGTGCCAATTACCCCAGGGTCCCCTACACATACAATGTATAACAAATTATATGTACATTTCCTTGGTTTTCTATTTTGTTTTGTAGAACGATTATTTTACAACATAAACAATGCATAGAATGTTCATAAACAGTAATTACCGTATTGTTTTATCATTTTCATTTGAAGGTTATTAAAAATTAATGAAAATCATTTCCTTTGATATGAGACTTACTTAAGGTATAATAAGTAATTGCTTTGAATAAAAAATACCTGTATACAAAAGAAAATCTACTAAATTATTATTTTTTATTTGATTGTCAACAAATTTTTTAATAATGCAATTTATATTAAAATTTATGCTGTTTACAGCTTAGGGACTTTCACACGAAAAAATACGAAATTTGCGTCAGTTATTGTAAGAGATTGTGTAAAATACGTTCTTCTACGAAAACTATGAGTGGTGTATATGACAAAAAAAATCCCCGTCTGAATATTCGAAAGGGTGTTAGTTTTTAATTAATAATTCCGCGATATTATATCACTGAACGTTATTTAGTGCTCTTCTTTGCTGAAATTCTTGCGATCGATCTGCTGGCATCGAGTAATCCTGTATAGACAAATTTACCACATATAAAACAAAATTTTAGTTTTTCAACAAACTGTGCTTCATCTTCCGATATTGGAAATGTTGACCTTGAAATTTAGAAAATTTGACTGAAGAAATGACCATGGCACGAATAGCAAATTTTGGTTGTAAAGTCTAATGGTTGCTTTGAATTTGACCTTCAACTTGACTATTAAGGTCACTTCAAGGTCAACTCCATTTTAAAAACATTATTTATTTAGTGCTTGATTATAGAAGTTGTCACACAGTGTGAAACTGATGAAAATAGAACGAGAGGTTCGTGGGACAGCTGGTAGAAACTATATTTCTTTTGTACCTTAGTACATTATAAATGTAGCGCTTACTTTTTTATATACATTATAAGTTTCTGCACATTTCAGGTATTAATTTAATATTGTCAAATACTTGTTTGATTATTTAAAGAATTTAATTTTATAGCTACTTTTAGTTTTTACTGCATGAATTAATGGTAATATTTGTTAAAAAAAGACATAATAGGTTGGCTGATAAGTCCCCGGTCTGACACATAGATGTACTTCTGATTTAGAAGTCAACCCGGTATGTGAGCATGTTACGTTAGGCTTGATTAGGATATTTATTATGACATAACATAATAATTGCATTGTACTTACTTTTAATTTATCTGTTATCTTTAACTTCCGATAACTTTGCCAACTCAATTGTTTTAAATGATAAAACATAAAATTTTCACAAAAAATACAAATTTACAATTACATATTTATATTTTTGCATTTTCTCAAAATTCATGGCAAGTTGAATCGATTGAAAAAGTTTTAGCTTCCTAGGTAATCTACATGTCGGTTTTGGTGTCTTTTTTTTTGTTTAGTTTTTTTGGTTTTACGTCCCAACTAGAAAAAAAATCAGAACGATAACCTGCAATAAGAAACATTTTTCCAAAAACAACACGCAGAATCCAGTGATAAAAATTTTTGATTTTTTTAAATGTACTTAGATCTTTTTGTATTCCAACGAAAAGCTATGATAAACATTCAGCAAATTGATTTTTATACTTTTACCTATAATGAATTTAATCATTAAATTATTTAAGAATCTTGGTCATTATTTTAGTCATTGCCCTGAAAAACCAAACGACTATAATTTTAAAAAAAATTTCGTTAGTTTTTATCTCACTTCCGATTGATCATTACTATACTTATATTTCTATTATTATCGTTACTATCCTCTATATATATATATATATATATATATATATATATATATATATATATATAGAGGATAGTAACGATAATAATAGAAATATAAGTATATAAATATATAAATATAAGCGATTTACCACTGACTGACTCATCACGAAATCTCCGAAATTATCGATCCGCGTAACTTCAAATTTCGCATACTTACCTCTTTCGTGACATAGACGTTCACTAAGAACATATCTTACGGAATTCCTATCCCAACGGATTTGTTTTCAGAAAAATTCGTTAAAAATAAACAATGATGATGAAAAAAGTCCTAATAGGTCAATTTTGTAAAAATTTCTGTTCAATAAAATAAAAAATAGTTTGCTCTTATAAATTAAATAAATAAATAATTTAATATTTACTGAAAATAAAATACTGTTTAATTACAAAAACGGGAACCAGTACTTCGTGGGTGGAAATCTGTGTATTCATTGACTGGCACTATATTTTCCTATTTAAAATTTGAAAAATTTACAATAAATATCAAATCGAAATTAAACATTTCTTTAATAAAAGAAGTATAGATTCACGTCCAAATGGTTAGTGTGCCCAGCGAAGCGGGCGGAAATCATCTAGTTACACGTTAGTTTTACAAGCCTGTACTTGAGGTATATATGTGTGACTAGAATGATCTATATTTTTTTCCAATGGACATTTTTATAATATCACGCCATAAAAATTTATTGAAAATTTAGCATCGAAATTTCATTTGACAAACTCTAGCTATATGTATTATTGCTACGTATTAACAGTATTCAATAATTATAATAGTAAAGTTTAATGGTGAAATCAATATTGCAGAATATGACATTTTAAAACATTTTATTGTGTAAACTGTGTAAAATGTATTATTGTATTTCCAATTAATCGTCCATGTTTACAGAAATAAAAAGAAAATTTAATTTATTTATTATCTGTATTTATTTACATCGTAACGCTTGTTATGTCATTTTCCATTTCATTTTACAGATAATATAATTTAATTTGTCTTTATTGTTACGAATCTATATCAAGGCTTTGAGAATATTTGCGAATGGTTAGATTTTATGAGTTTATCGTTCAACTGCAGTTTTTCTTATTTCTAACTGGCTATTCGAATTTGAAGAAACAACTAGCCCCGGTCAACCCTACTCTAAATATTCATCCTAAAATGATCATCCTAAATTGTACATTTAAATAGTAAATGTATTGTTAAATTTAGACTAATAATTTATTAAACGATATTGATTTCATTTATTTTGTATTACTTAGTAATAGATATTAAGTATTGCGAGTATTTAAGTTTATAAAGAAATAGTTTAAACTATTAAAAATTATACGAGTAGTGCGCCGTGGAAATTGTATTCCGTCAATGTCTGCCTAGTCTGCTGCATTTTTACCAGAATTTTCATCTCAAATTATATTATTGAGCAATATTCAAAAAGTACAAAATCAACGCTAATGGAAGATTTAAATGCAAACAATTATTTTTAATTTTAACCGACTTCAAACAAAAAGGGGGAGGTTAGCAATTCGACTGTATTTTTACCTCGGAACTTTCGACTGGGTAAACCGATTTTAATGATTCTTTATCTCTTTGAAAGCTGATGCTTTACGTGTGGTCCCATTTCATTTTGGTCCAGTTCAGACAACGGCATCTATTAGAAAACCATAAAAGTCTTAAATTTGCATTAAGTATACACGACAAGAGGACGAATAACTCAATACCACGCCAACCGAATTCGATGATCCTTTTTTTAGTGACAAATTAGTTAGTGTAGGTACTTCAGTTCACTAAAAATCACGAAATAAAATTTTTAACAAAAAAAAAAGACTTCAAAAGAAAAACTTTTCCAAAACAAATTAATATGCACTAAAAAGTAAAAAAATAACGATAATATAATGTAGTTAAAATTATTGTTATGTTTGGAGTCGGTGTCAGCCAAGCTAATGTAGCAAACCTCTCTGTCAAAGTAGTTTCCTTGGCTGACACTGATTCCAAAAATAACAATAATTTTAACGACATAATATTATCGTTATTTTATTAATTTTTATCGTATATTAATTTGTTTTGGAAAAGTTTTTTTTCCTTTTGTTAAAGTTATCTTATATAAATAAGCTAAGCATTACTGATATTGACGATTTTCATGATGACTGGTATATAAATAGTAAATTATTTTGTGCTTCGACCTATTGTTCGATATTTTTTAATATATTATTCATTTCAGTATTCTTCCATTTCGATTTCATTCAAGTAATACACTGTTATGTGGTTTAATATTTAATTCACATTTTTAATAATCTTTTGTTGTTGTTATCTAATGGAAATGTAAAGGTTTTTTTTTTCTGTTTGAAAATCATCGTTTATTTTGTTATATTTACTATTTTAATCATAAAAATTTTGATTTCCTCTAGTGTGTTGTTAGTGCGAAATTTTATTTAGGTATATGTTCGGGGATTTCTACAAATATTTTGGTGTAATCTACTTTTATTAATCAAATAAAAATAAATTTATACAGAGTGTTTTGAAAAAAGTTCGAATAGAAGTCATTTACTGATTGTATTCGAAACTGTTCATGGAAAGTTTGTTAATAATTCCCAAAGCGATACAAAACGTAATGTCGCATGATTCATAATGTTTCTGGATAAAGGATTCATAAATTATAAAAAAATTTATTAAACATTTCATTAAACATGTTTGCCAAACCATTGTGTTAAATATTTTCATCAAACAAGTTTAAGAAACAAGATGTCAAATAATTATAAAATTTACATTTGTATCCAAAAAAAATAAAGTGGAGCACAAACAGGCGCATCATTTGGGAAAACATTTTGGTTTCTTTCCTGTGTCATGTTCGAAAAATCTCCCTGATTTAAGATCGTTCATTTACCAGACGAAAATCTAGTCCCATTCCAGCGATTTTCCGAAGGAAATGGAGCTATTGCTTTTGTACTGACGATGGAATTTTTTCGGCTCATTATCAGCTTTGAAAAAAAAAACTGTTGGACTATCAAAAAAAAAAAATTTAATAAAATAAAATCTTAAATTTATAAAAAAAGTTATATCTACACAAGTTATTTTTACAATAGTAGATAGATTCCAATAGAAATATATCAATTACTTTATTACAAAAGAAAAATTTCTGAATCTTTACATTTTTGCTTGTATGGTTGCTTGAAAATAAAAATAAAGAAATAACTTCATTGATACGAAAGAAGTGATGAATAAGAATAAAAATGTGATTTAGCAAATTGTATTTTGTTAAACGTGATTAAATTTGAATTTGCTGATTGTCGTCATTTTTTATTTTACTGCCTGTCAATTGTACAAGTATTCTTTGTGTTCGTTGTTCGAAATCTTCTACTATAAGTGTTGAATGTATCTACCGATGAAGGTACTTACTTCTAAGTATACAGAAATCCGATGATGACTAGAGAATCTAAGGCGATATAGATAGTATTAGATAAATCATAAACTATGCTAGACAAATTCTTTATTGTATTGGAATTACCGTTTTCATCATCTATTCGAGATTAGTTTATATTACGGGTGTTTTTTGTAAATTGGCTACGTTGTTTTTGTATAGACAAGCGCAGTAGAATTTAAAACAAGTGAAGATGAAACATTAGTTTATAGTTTCAATACCCTGCATATGCTTCAATAGCGGTAGTTGAATAGTTGATTGATTAATTTAGTTAAGTTACACAAATGATGATTAATTTAGTTTAGTTACACAAAATCCATTAATAGATAATAAATGGAGTGGGGAAGGTCTGGTTTCTAGAATCAAAATTAAATTATTTGGATATCCATTTTTGAAAATATCACAAAGGAAATTGAATCTGTTTATAGCCCTGCTAGTGATCCATGGTACATGTGTATGATCTATGATACAATATCCTTATGTACCATGGATCACATCCTAATGTACCTAGAATGTACCGACTCTTCAAGATGTAATCGTTACGGTTAACTCTTGGGAATAGCATTATAGATTTATTTTTTTCCCCTTGTTTTGTGTAAATATTTAACTGATGGAGCCGTGTTTCATTTTCAAATTTTTTTTTCTGCTCCCATTTAGCCCTTGTACTCCACCTAAATGCAATATAAACATGATAATCGTTGCTGACTTTCAATGCCACAGCAACGCGTAGCAGGTTCAGCAAGTAATTGATAAAAACTATGTAACTGTGTGGAACATTAAAAAACATACTAATTGATTTTCCATAATTGAATATTATTTTTACAAAAATTCTTAGAACTATGAATGAATAATAAATAATAATATATTTAAACGAGATGATCAAACGAGCACGAAACGAATTAATTATGAAAAAAGTACAATAATTGAATTTAGAAAATTATATTTTCATTCTTGATATTTTCCATAAAATTTAATGCGTAAATTATTTTATGTGTGCGTCTATGTGAAAATAAGTAAATATTTTATATACGAAAAAGTTGTTAGGGTCGCAAGAGAAAAATAATATTTTTTAATCATTTTTTCGCAGAATGTTATTTACTCCTCGTCCTAAAATTGAAATATACCTAGATTAAATTAATTGAAATGAGTTTTTTTTTCATATTTTCTAAGCTTCTTTTGTGTGTATGCAAATATGACATACTAGCTTGACACCCCCTCCCCGCTTAGCTAGGCTTAAAAATAAGGTCCTTCACCTCTCTTGCTCTTACTTATCCCCCTTCCATAACACTCGAAATGGGGATAGGGATTGTTTTACACAGGTAAAATATGTACAGATTTCAATTTTTTTTAAAATGTTATGTAGCCTTAATTCATTCAGTTATCAGAACAGGTGACCATGAATTGTATTTCGTTTACATTTTTTAAATGTTCAATTTTTGGTTCAAAATGATAATCATAGATGAAACAGTGAAATGTTATAGGTTAAGTTTCATTTTTTTTAAATATCTCTTTCTAAATTATAGCTCATGTGTTAGTCTGGTGTATGAGCTATATTATTTTACACTTTTATTCAAATCTATGCAGTACATTTTATGTGAAAACATAACAAACAAACAAATGAACTAACAAACAAACAATTTTACTTTCACATTTATAATATATAGGAATTAAAGATCATAATATATATTAAATGATGAATTATTGTCGTACTATCTTAAGGACGCCCGTGGACAAATTTTACCTTTTTTAAGATATTCAGTAAGTATCAGTACTTGAGTTCTATCAAGAATTGAGTTCTGGCAGCGGAACTTAAACAGTTACGTATCTACTACATTTTCCAGTAAATTTTAAGTTAACTACAAGCACTATCGTGAACAAATAACTGATAATGTGCTGACACCTTATTAATTTCGATATGTTGCTGGTGCCCATATCACAAACACATTCACTATGTTTTTTAGTATGTAAATTTTCCGTAAGAAAGCGATTGTTCTCATCTAGAAAATGCAATGGAAAAAGTATGAAATCGTTACTTTTGGGGCCCTACCAACAGTCTAAAACATTATTGCATGTGTTTGTGTTTGTCGCCCAACGAATACGCAAAAATTCCTTGGGTGACAACGAATTAATTAGACGAAAAAATGGCCCACGAAGGACTCAATCAAATTAATTTTTTTTGTCATTTAAACCATAATGATTTTCAAACCATTTTTTAGTTTCCATTTTCCTGATGAATTTACGTTGATAAAATCACTACTACAGATCATTTTAAATTTCTTTATTAATTAATGAAAAGAATAATTTCTCTTATCATAAAATTATTAGTCTGACCCCTAAAGGCCATATCAACACCATGGCTTGTTACATTTGAATCTGTGTTGTTTTCATTAACTGATTAAATTAAAATCGTCTGAACTTGAAACATTAATTGTAAAAGCTTTTACTCACTCACTCATGGTTTGCTTATTCAACATTATATATATACTAGCTGTACCCCGCCCACACTTCGCTTTGAGGCACTATGGTTGCATGGAAATAAATGAGAAGTCTCCAACAAATTTTATGAAATTTGATTTGATAAACCCTCGATAAAAGAGTTCACAACTTTAAACGACTGAACTGATTTTCATATAACTTTTTATAAGTTTTTTGATGTACACATCCTGCTCTTGCCCTTGTATTTGGTATCGGACTGGGTATATTTGAAAAAATTCGACCATTCATTCCCACCTTTCATCCCTCCTCCCATATCCTCTTGCGTCACGATAACAGTTTTGTAATGTACATGCCATGCACTTTTCCTTAATATCTCGCCACTTGGGATTATTTGAAAATATTCGATTGTTCATGAATAGAAGAAACATGCGTGTCCATGACAGGAAAATATATACAAAATTTAGAGCCGTATTATTTTATAGAACCGTAACTATTAGTAAATCTGTATCAAATATGTTCTATGATACTGCTTGATTTTGTAGGACAATCTTTTATATTGTATTTTGTTTAGAAATCTATTAAAATAATTCAAGTTTCTTCACTGGTTTGGTAATTTCTGCCGGTTTCTACTTTACGTACATAGCTTTATAACCATAATTTTTCGTATATAACGATAAAATACAGTTTCAGATTTTCGATTAATAAAGAGGCATTCCTAGCATACTGCTTGTGAGAATAATAATAAATTATCTTTTGTAAATATTATAAATCACATGAAATTAAAAAAAAAAACCCTACTAACACGATTTGGCAAACGTTGATTTGTATTTCTCTATAAAATTATTTATATGGGTTTTTCATGTAAATACAAAATTGCATCCTCACTTCCACACCCTTCTCTTTCACCTCCTGGGGATTAAATTTAGATAAAAACCATCCTTGAAGCAGGTTATATTTAGTGTAAAAATTTGCGTTCAATTCATGCAGAACTCTTTTAGTCCATAAGCAATACACAAACGAACAAAACATTATGATATATATAGATTCTAAAATAATAAATATAGTCTGAACGTTTATAAGTGGATACACGACGACAATAAAATGAAGCCCCAGTTCGTATAAACTCCTATGTGGTTTTCTTTTGTAATATATTTGTCATTATATTACAATTTGTTCTTCTATTCACGTAAATTCTATGTGTAGGCAGCGTATAGTGTGATGTGAAACAAATTTTCATCTAGGTATGTAAAACGGACTCAAAAAGATTTACACACTACAGCTATTCCTACTAAATATATATATTTATAATACCGGTAGAGGTGCTTATTTAATTTTACTTAATCTGTTTTCTTTGGTACTATTTTTCATTTGTCCGATGTCATATGCTCGTAATCCAAAAATATTCCTTAAATTAGCAATAGCAGAAAATATAGCAGACAGTTCTAAAACTCATTTACTGTAACTTAGCTGATGAATGGTTGATGAAAATTTTTAAGAATTACAAACGTAAGTTAACGAGTCCGTATCTCTTTAATGATACATGGGATACAAAAACTACAAAAGAATTTATGAGTCCATCAATGTTTTATCAACATAAATTTGCGAATCCGCCCGACGAACTAGGGCCGAACTGTTTGTGAATGGCATTTCTAACAAAAGGAAAAGACACGCTAATCTGAATTTTGATTTTTTGTTCAATGCGTTTCGTTTATTATTTATTATATTTATCTAAAATTAAATTATATTAAAATTTAATATTATACTCTAGTAGCGTATATATATATATATATATATATATATATATATATATATATATATATATATATGCATATACAACGTGTTCTGTTATTGACTACAGAAACATAGCTTCATAAAATAAGCTCCTTAAGAGTAACAAAAAAACTATTTGTCAAATTTGGATCTGAGGCCTAATTTGGGAGATACGGTTTGGCAAAAATTGATACATTTGTTCATTCACTGACTATCATTCGATAACGAGTAGCCAATGATAATCAGTAGATATTAGTAAGTTTCACTTATAATGCAAGGGATTTTAAAAAAAGTATAAAACTATTTAATTGAAATTGGTCAAATTCTCCCATTTTTATATTTTTTTCTATTATTGTGAGAAAATAATAATAATTATCAGTAAACATATTATCATTGGACGTAAACAAACAAACCACACCCATTTTCGCATGGTTTGTTTGTTTACATACACTAATCTAATGTTTTTTTCAAAATGATATAATTCAATTAAATAATTTTATATTTAAAAAAAAGCCCATCCTTAGTTGGATATTATTAAATAAAACTTGCTAATATCTACTGGTTATTATTGGTTATTACTTATTAAATGATAGTGAATGAACAAATGTATCAATTTTTGGCATAATCTCCCAAATAAGCCTCAGATTTCCATTTGGAATCTGATTCCAATTTGGAATTTTTTGTTGCTCTTGATGACCTCATTTTGTGAAGCTAGGTTTCTGCAGTCAATAACAGAATACGTTGTATATATGAGCAGCTTCAATGTTATTATTATTATTATATTGTTTGTTTTAATAAAATTTAAACTCCAAGTTATTGTTATTGTATGAGATAAAATACTTTATTAGATTTTATGTACCCACTATGTACCCACTTTATTGTGCAACAATTGGATTTTATTTTCTACACAGATGAAACTGGAGTAAATAATCTACAAAAACTATACAATCACTATTTCTTTTTACAGGATTATCCGTTCGATAACAAAAAATCCGTTTTTAAACGCTTTGTTAGAGCCATGTACACTAACTTAAGCGTATTTAGCGCTTATTTTATAACGTGTTTTCCCAAAAAATCCAGGTAAAGGAACTAATTAATTTTCAGAATATCTTAAAGGGCGGAAATTTGTGACCATACATGTGGCGTGTCGTAAAAATTGTACTCGAAAGTGTTATATTGCGGCAGCTATTAAACGACAACATGAAGAACAAGATGCCAGTACATCCACAGTAAGTCCTCCTCGTACTAGAGCACATGCAAGTGAATCAGCTATTTGTTGCAAAAAACTATGCTTATTTTGCACAGGAGAAAAGAAAGACCACTGAATGAAGAGTATGAGAAAAGAAGGACCACTGGTTTTTAAGTCGGTCGTCCTCAAGATGAAACTACGAATCTGGCAATGGAGGAAACACTTACATTGAAAATAGCGATGAATGTCAGTTCACGCTTAGTGCACTACCACAAAAGCGGTGTGGAAACGTTCACATATTATGACGATTACAACTCTTTGAAGTTTTTGAATCGTAATCGCAAAAACCCAGTTTTTTGACAATTGATCTCGCGTAAATTTATTTCCACACATCAGATCGATGAGGACTTTTTACATTTCGTTTATGATGGTGTTTTGAACAATCCTACCAAAAATAAGCCGGGGGTTACTTTTTGTACCTTCACTCATTTTTTTTGTGTTTTTTTGTTTATTTTGACCGGATTATTAGGATTCCTCAAAATACTATGTAGAGCTTTCAAATAAAATAAAATTTCAATTACATTATTAAAAATTAAACAAAACTTTTAAACGGTAATCAAACTAGTGAAGACCGAGAAGTATGCTATCATGGTAGCCAAGTCAATGAAGTAGGATTTACTATTTGATCAATCACTTTTGAACTGAAAATTGCATTAAATCGTGAACTGATTTAAAAACTTTTTTTCTATGAAAAATAATCATTGATTTTATTTGTCTTTCAAAATATAGAGTAAAGAACATTTATGTAGTAAGTGTTCGCCGAAGAAACAAGAGCAGCAGAGATCCATTACTAAAACTATATTTTCCCCTGATTATATACTTATTAAAATATGCTTTTTAATTAATTGGCATTCGCATTTCTTTTCCAGTATTTGAAAAGATGCAATATCTACATAAAAGAGGGGTAAGCTGGAAAAATGATGAAAGAAAAATTTTTAACGCAAACCTAACTAACATATCGATTTCCAATCCCCTTACCCAATTTGAAGAGGTGGTACAAATGTTCCATGCCGTAAAAAAAAAAACATAATATTTTGAAATAAAAAATACGAATGGAAGCTGGATATTTTTCTCCGAGGAATTTACCCCGAAAGGAGAATTGAAATAAGCTCCAACTCTTTTATAACAGCGACCCACCTATAGTACAACCCTATATACCGAATTTCAGCTCATTTCAACAATTGAGCTCGAATGTAGCAGGAAAAAAAAAAAAAAAAAAATATATATATATATATATATATATATATATATATATATATATATATATATATATATATATATTCCTCTATATTATAAAAATGAAAGTAGGTTTATTTGTTTACGCTTTCACGCAAAAACTACTCAATGGATTTTAATAAAACTGTACAATAATTAATAATACAGTTCATACATAATAATAATTAATAATTACAGTTCATACATCAGAATAACACATGAGCTATAATTTATAAGAAGTTTTTTTTACTGTTCTCTTCGCCATCTATGAACATCATTGTAAATCCCAAAATAAAGGTGAACTTCTATTGTAAAAAGGTGAACGAAATATAATCTATGACCTTCTATTCAACCAGGGTTTTCCTCTAAGCTCAATTCTGATATGACTGTTTTCCTATTTTTGTAAATTGAAAACTGTGCATATATTTTTATATGTGTAAAACAATCCCTATCTAATTATGGAAAGGGGATAAGTGAGAGCAAAAGAGGTGAAGGCTATTATGGTTTTAACACGAAGGCTATTAACACGATGGTTTTTACTTTTAAACCCAACGAAGCGGAATATATAATATAAAAACGCCCAAATTTAGTTGTGTGAGCAATGAATACATGTGCATAAGTCTATGTTTTCAGGAAAATATGACTAAAAATAAAATAGATAAAATAGTGTAAATGAAACAATGTTAAGAATTCACAGAGAAGTAATGTTTGGAAATGTATTTGAAAGCATTTCGTAGATATTATTCTTTTCCCATTAATAAAGACACTAACAATAAACATCATTATCTTTTCATTTCTGATGCAATTTGCTCAATCTAGAATGATTCAAATTTTTATTTATTCTGCAATTGATTCATGACTTTAATAAACAGGGAGTTTCTAAAAGATCGGCACAACACACTATCACATAATACAGCTCAAAAAAGTGAATTTAACTAAGGTTGTGTTATGTCTTAGTAGTTGCGTTGGGGAGCTTGGCTCTAAAGTTTAAATTTTGAACGATATGATGGCGTTTGGAGATATATTTCCAATCTGTATTTTGGGAACGAAGTGTTTATGGTATATTCATATGATTTTTTTTCTTCATAAAAATTGGTTAAAAATATGTAGGTGCTATAATATTTTGTACTTACTTAGGAAACATTTGGTATTCGCTAGACTTTACAAAGTAAATATTATGTTAATGTTTGTAACTAATTTTAGTTGCCGTGTCTTGTCTTGCACTCCTTACAATATTAATTATGAAACTTGTTCGAATGAGATATAGAACGGAAATTTGTGTTAAATCTTAAGGTAAACATAAACAATTTTAGTTTGGAACTAAATAATATATTCGCATATTTGGTAATACGGTACAAACAGTACATACTTACATTCTAGTTCCTTCTAGCTAATACAATCATTGTCAAAGAATTTCGCTCAGATAGAATTATACAAAATAATTGTGGTAATGAGTCGGTATTTCTGGTGTTGACCGCTGAATCAAAAGCATGCACTTTCAATTTTTTTTAAATATAGTTCAAAAGCAACTCATCCCTTTAAATCTAATTTTATGCAGAGAACTGAAGGAGTGGGAAAAATTTTTTCATTTATTTATATAATCTTTAAAATCGAACATTGAGTGGGAAAATCATTTAGCATGAAAACCGATTTGACCATTGGAAAGATGGTTTTTTTCACTAAAACGATGATGTGATATTTAGCATTGGCATGCGGCGATATTGTTTGAGCGAATTATCAACTGGCAAAGTGAAAATATAAATATTAATGTACAGAAATCAACCGGGTATCTTTCGAAACCTACAAGTCTTCTATGATGATCTTATCTTAATTTATCTATAAAAAAAATTTTATTTTCATTTCCGTTTCCATTCCAAAAGTAGGTATATCCCCGGGACAGAATATAGTGGAAACATAAATAATTCGATAATTTGCTTTTTGGGTTTTTTATTTATAATTAAAAATTTCATGAATAGGTTGTCAAGGTAGTTTAGAAAAATTTCCACCATTTTTAAGGAGAACTCGATTAGTTCTTAATAGAATTATAATTCTTTAAATTTCCATAATATAAGTTTTGGGTTTTTTCTCTAGTGCTAAAAATAACGGAATAATGTATACCAGATACAGGTATAAGGTGTAAATTTCGCTTTGGCAGTTAACTCGCCCAACATGACTTGAACGACAACAATGAATAGCGTTTTTTCTGGAAAAAAACTAATTAATTATAATAACACTTAAGCTAAGCTTTCAAAAAGTTAAAAAAGTATGCATTCGAATGGGCTGTATACTGTCAAGATCGGATCATTTTTCGCGGAGATGCAAGTATCTGCAATAAATTAAGTCATTTTTTTGATAATTCTATTTGGACGAAATTCTATGCAGGTGAGTATGAGTATATCAAAGTTTTCGTCGAATCGATAACATATATAGGGTGAATCATTTCAATCTATTATGGCAAATAACTCGTTTTGTAGTTTGCCAATCAAGAAGTAGGTTAGGTTAGGCTGTCCACGAAGGACACACTTAGGCTTTAGAGCCCGTTGTGATAAAATATATGTGTTTTTACCACTTTTCCGCTGATAATTTCATTTATCGGCTCCTCAAATTCGGAGGCAGAGTACACCTCCTTCATGCATATACCATGCACTACACCAGCCCATCACAAATATTAATTAAATTAATTTTGTTGCGACGGCGGGAATCGAACCCGCTACCCTAAGCAAACATAATCAAGAAGTAACTTAAACAAAAGTTTCTGAGTTTGATGGGGTACATCATGTTCTGATATCAGATTGGACCTGACTCTCCCGGTTGCTTTAATAGTCAATTTAGAATAACACTTTAAGTTAGAAAGTTGATTCCTATAGAAAAACTATCATTTTTTTTAAAACCATTTTTTCGAAAAAATAATTTATATAAAAAGATTGCATTTTGATATTTTATTTGCCTAATTGAGTTTTTTTAATTTATCCTATTGTTTTTTACTAGTTATTTTGAAAAGTTTTTACAAAAATAACGATACTTTAAAAAAAAAAATTGGTTAAATAATTTACAACGAATTATTAGCTTCATTCTAATTTAGTATAAGGTTATAACCTTTAAGGTAACTATACTCTATTGATTATATATAATATTAATTAAAAATAAAAGATTCATTACTTGTTTAATTATTATTAAAATAACAATAATTAATTTAAAATAGTAATTAACACCACCCATATTATTACTTCAACATTAGTAAAATGAAACTCTCGAATTAATTAATAATAAAAAAGGTACATGTGTTATTTTATGGTACATATAAATAATGTCAATTCGCCCAATCGTAGGGGATAGGATGATAAAACGGTACAATGATTTCTCATAGTTCCAATAATTCATAAGTAAGTACTCTCATTAGAGAAAAAAGAAAATTTCATCTAAAAAGATATCTAAGATACTGAATGTTTTTATATTGCGCTAGTGAAGGGTGGGTGCGATAACTCGCTGTTTATGAGTACATTGTGAATTCATTCACCCATTGGCATCGATACAAATGATGATGAAAGTTACAATGTTCACAAGAAAGTCCTTTTTAAGGGCGTTGAAAGTGACCTTTCAAAAAAATATTTTTTTTTTGTGATTCACAAGCGTTATTAGTTAAATTTTTCTTTATTATTTTTCAACTTAAATAGATAAACCACTTTTAAAATTGTTCTACTTCAAAATATGCTTATTTACTATTTATTAATAATATACTGTAATTAAAATTTACTCCTTCATTATGCCACTCACAAGCCCAAAAGATTGAAATTTTGAGCTGAAATTAACTTGAGACTTATAAAATGAAGAGAAATTATTATCCCTTCCCGCTAAAAGTATTTGAACACTTTTCATGATTATTTCCTCAGCGCGGATTGATGAAAATAGAGGCTAACCTCGAAACATTCAACCTAGTTATTCTTGTTGTTTCAGCTTAACTATGTTATCCTAGAAAACACCCGCTTTGCATTTTTCTAAATCTTAAAATATATATAAATCGAAAACTATTAATTTTTCGAACAAATGAATAAACTTTTAGTTCGTAAAATAAAAAAATTTCAAAAAAATCGATTTAAAAAGAGTAAATTTTATCGCCATAAATTGAATAAATTATTTTAAAAATTGAAATTATATTTTCGACATACAAACTGAATTTGTGCGCAGCTCCCGAACATGAATAGTCAGCTTTACCTTTTTTTTTATTATCAACTAGCATGCTTATATTAATTAGAACAAAATATATTTATGATTGAATTATGTTCAGAAAAAACATATTATAGTGATATGGATTTTAATTAAAACCACCAATATTTTTTATATCGATAAAAACTATCAATTCATATTTATAACAAGTGAAAACATACAATTGATTGAGTTAATTGTTGAAATACCATGTAAAGACCGTGTTGATTACGCAATCGTTTGTTTTTTTACGTCATATAAGTAAAGAAAGATAGCCAAACATACATACATACATACATACATGTTACACACACTTAACTGATATTTCCATATAATACATACTATATAATTTGCGCCTAATTTGCGCTCTTACGGATAAACAGTGATGTTTACGAAAAAATGTTTCAAACAAAAGTTTCTCTAACGATTTAAGACCCACCTATGTTGCTCATTTACGTATTCTCACTTTTTATGTCCTAGGCACGCTTTAAAAATTTCAGCTTGATATCTTTCTTCGTTTTTGATCTATCGTGATGACAGACAGGCGAAAAAGAACTAATTAGATGATTTCATGAACACCTATCCCAAAATTTTATTCGTAGCGCAATGTTTTTAAGCGTTACAAACTTGGGACTAAACTTAATATACCTTGATATATTTCATATACTGGTATAAAAACTTTTAAAGTGATATTAGGTACTTTTAAAATATCAAAAAACTTTTAAAATGATTATTATCAGTAGGTATGTCCATTAATTTAATTTAAAATCAATTTGGCGGATTTTAATGAAACTTTTTAAAAATATTTTTTATCATTTCAGAGATTCCATAGCCTATTTAATCTATAATTTATACTTCCTTGTAACAACATTTAGAGGATAAATAATGCTTCTAAAAAAATATTATAAGTTCGATTATTTAGATTAGAAAAAATAAGGAATGGCAGAATCTAGTTTCCCCTTTTGAGCAATGATCGGAAGAGTAACATAACGTAGGGGGTAAAAAACAGATCATATTCGTAAAAGTTGTAAGAGATAAATTTATATTAAAACGTTATTATTTATAGAAGAACAAACAAATTTTGTTCGAATCATTATTCCGTGTACTATTGTTGCTTTCAATTTTAGCTAAATTAATTAATTTAAACGCAAAAATATTTATTTCTTTGTAGAGAAAGGTGTAACATAAATTTTAATCTAAGAATAAATTTTAAGCCTCTTGCGTTATACAACATCTACGACCGATTGATATATTTCCCATTCCGCTTTAAAAAATAAATCTAAACAGCAGACATCTCTCATACTATTTTTTCTGTAAAAATCGTCCGATCTATAATATCAAATGCATGTTGTCAAACCTTCAAACCTTCAATCAATAAATATAAAGTGAAAAGCAAAACATAAAAACAATTATATTTTGACAGTTTCACATCATTTGTCTAATTACTTGTGAAAAAGGATATTATTGATATTTTATATCAAAATAGAATTAAATATAATATTTTTTCTACACTTATAGACCGTGAACTCATAAAGAAGCGAAATTCTTATGATTCTTTTTGTCTTTCGATTTTATTCTTAATAATTTCCTTCAATTATGAATTTTTTCTCAATTCAATTTAATCTTCCGCCTTCGCCGGTCGATACCCGATCAACAATCAATCTATCAGTTATCTCCGCTAGATGTCTATCGTTGTCACCTCTGAGGTCTTACTCACTATACCGTTTTCGGCCATTTTCTTTTGTCGTAGCATTATTATTACCCTAAATAAAGCATACTTTTATTGTTTATAACACATTCGGTTATAAGTACCCCGAACACTTTTAGTAGATAGCTATTTTTTATTGAACTAAAAAAATGTTTCCTAGAAATAATATACGTGCCAAACAACATTTGCCGGGTCAGCTAGTAAACACTTAAAAAATCGTCGAAAAGTATGAAAATTGAAGAAACCATATTTTTATAAATTGTAAATTTGAGCCACCGTGATTTAAACCTCATTTTTATGAAAGTTGAGCTGGCAGAAAAAAAGAATCGACCGTGGAACTAAATTCATTATGAGGCCACGGTGAAAATCAAAGTGAAATATTTTATTAATTCTATAAATAAGAATAATAAATGTGTGTATAGGTAATTTTGTTTATATAATATAAGTTACCGAGATAATTTTACCTTGATTTGTTTTTATTAATGGATTCCTATTAAATAATTAAGAATAATTGGCACATGAAACAAATTATGACACATATATGTTTATATTAAAGTTTTAATATATAAGATACTATTTAAGTTTTGAGCGAAATGCATATAAATGAAGCGCTGGATGGGTTTGGCTAGATATGGAAATTCAAATCAAAAATTTTTTTGAGGTGAAAACTTCTTTTAGCTAATAAGGATAAATTTTTGTTGACTTCGAGTGACATCTTCAAAAAGGTTCGTTTCCATAATACCACAAGTCAAAAGTGCACTTGTTGAAAGTGAACTAGTGGCTTCTTTAAAGTTAGTTTTATACTTGTGAGTAGTACACATTTAAAAAATAAGCTAAAGTAACGCCACTTTCTCATAAATTGATTGTGAGCCATTCAGGCTTCCGTATGAATGTGGTTGCTGTAATTTGATTAACTTTTTTGTTCTGGTGGAGCGTTGTCGATTTTACAACTAATTTCATTTTTATTTAATCTCCATTTTAATAGTAATAATCTATATAACCATAGTTCTCTTTATTGCTTTTTATTATTGTTTGATTAAAATAATGAATATACATATTTTTGGATCGATGCCAAATCATATTGAAAGTTTACAAATTTATGTTTTTTTGTAGTTAATATATAATATTGTAATAGCGAACAATATTTTTATTTTTGAAATATTATGATTGTTGTAATAAAAATTATGCATTTGTTTATTAATTTAGGTCAAAAGCAAATTTATATAAAAAAATTATAAAATTAATTTTAATTACTGCAGTACTTAATTAGATTGAAGTGGATAAAAAATTATACATTTATACCTTTAATAAAATTTTTTACATCTTTCTACTTAAATGTGCTAATTATACACTTTAGGTAGAAAATTTTAAACAATTCGAAGTGTATATAAAGCTTGTATATACGGGAAGGTGTACAAGTAACCAAGTAACTATTTCTTGAGTCAACGATCGCAAATATAAGTATTTCAACCTAGAATATATTTAGGTACAACCTACTATGTTTAACCCATATTTTCTTTGCAACTAGTACTTTTTTGTATAGATTGGCACAAGTTTGAAACTAGGGTAAGCTGTTCTAAGAGGGTGCTGGAGATAGGAGTACGCTGTGAGATTTTCGACCAAACGTTTTATCACTTGAAGCGTTTAGACCACTTAAGTGTTTAGACCACTTAACAGTGTAAAAGTGCGTCAAAAAAAAAAAAAAAAAAAAAAAAACAAAACAAAAAAGCAGTAAAACAAATTTGTTATTTATGATCATTATTTCTAAAGAGTTATAACTTGAAAGCGCAATGTATTTGATATAAATCGATTACTGTTCTCGTATAATGATTTATCAAGTTTATATTGTAAATGTAGATAGTACTGCTACTCACCACTAGACGGTAGCAGCAATAGTGTTTACATAAAAAGGCTCTCTGGTGTAAGATGCGCAGGCAAAATTACATTTTTAATTTCCATTCATGCTCGAAAAGAAAGACGCTGGATTGAGTGATTGGGCTGGTGGATTTATTTGCAATTTATGTGTAGATTAATATATGCGTGATCTTAACGATCCCTTTGAGTGTTCTTACACACTTCAATGTGTAAGAGTTTGCAAATTCGATTTTGTGATCTTAAACAAATTACCCAAAACTTTACTAAGATAGCAAGCTGTTTCTCATAATTTTTAACCCCCGAAATAAAAAAAGGGGTACCATGTCATTAAATAATCTTTCGAATAAAACCCAAACTGATTAACTGCGTACTCTTATGCCAGCTTACCCTACTTTTTATCATACTAACGCCTAACTTACTCACTCAGTTAGGCGTTACACTTCATATTTAAAAATCGCGGCATTCGCTCGGCTAATATAGTACTACTATTTGTCTGAATATACACAAACAGATTGGTTTTATTATTTTAGAAAAGTTCGTAAGATCATTATAATTTATTTATATACTTCGACATATATAAAACTTTTAGAATTACTTTGTTGTAAAAAGTTTTTCATTTTCTGATATACACTTTTATATCTTTTCACCTAACATTTAAGTCAGAAGAAATTGTGATAACATTTTACATTTCATTTACACCATTTCTTTTGAATTAATTAACGTGCGTCATTCTTTATACGTATGTATTCAAACTTTACTTATGATATTGTTATCCACCATATTCTTTTGTTCATTTCTGTGTACATTTAGTTGGTTTAGAGTTTTAGACAAATTACGTTTTACCTTATACCTTTAGAATATTATTATTTATGCCTTTAGGTCGTGAAGTTTTTTAATATAAAATTTACGCGTGCTAGCCGAATTTATCTCCGTACTATGTTGCAATGTTTAACCAATGTGAATTTGATCCCATGGATACATTTAGATGCTTTTAAAGTATTTTTTTTTTTAAATATTGAACTGGATCTGAAAACTGAAACTAAAACTATCATCTTTAAAGCGCTTGCATATTTTTTGTAAAATAAATTTAGCACCCTCCTACTTTGCGGTTTTAAAAATAGCATTTTTCTATATTTTAAGACATTTTTTCATCCGGCCACCATTTTGTAAAAGAAGACGGTATCTTTATTAAATCTCATCATGCTTTTTCTCAGTAGTTAATACCTCCAAGAGCTATGAACGCCTTACAGGTTTGAGCGCATTTTTTTCGTGATAGTGGATTGCCACACCTCAATGGTTCAATTTCATTAGAAAAAAACTTTCTTTTTTATTGATTTTGCAACGCTTTTTTTACATGTTTTTAAAATGGAAAATGATAAATTATTTAAAATATATTAGGATTATAAGAAGGTAGTTTCAGTTTTCGAATGGTATGAGACAAATTTCAGTGCGATGATTGTTTCAGAAGTATAGAAGATAAAGATTTTGAATTCAGAAGCTGCAATTGGAATTTTGAAAAAAAAACTTTCTCTCTTCTTCCCCTTACTGTCAATTTAAGACATTCTTGGTAATGCATCATGATGATATCCCTAAACTACTTTTTTTATTTTTGTTTCAGGTAATTATAAATGTGTACACTATGGGTAAAAAAAATTTAACAATAGCCGTATTCGTCTATTGCGAATAACAAACATGAAGAAATATTTCAAATTGTAGGTAATGTAGACATCTTCACATGTTGTTATTTATACCCCTAAGGTAATTATTTTTATATTACTGAGTTAGTATTTCGTTTGCAAATAATCTAATATTATATGTGGAATATCCTAATGCCTTACTGTTTTATCCGTTTTATCCCATTATACATTCTCATCTTGTAAAAGGATCAACTTCCGTGGTGTTTATAGGCAAAGTGGTTTTTTTTTTTAAATCATACGAATTTGTTTTGTCTTTTCGTTCTACATGTATTATTTTTCAAATTAAAGAAATAAACAAAAAAAACTGAATAGATAATAATTATTTTTCCTATTGTTTTAACTCTGTATTGTTGTAATAACGAGTTTGGGTTGAGTTTCGATCACTATTGAGAAGTTGGTTGGGTTCTGAAGTTTTCAAACCTTGCGAACAAAAATGGGACATAAAAAACACAGATATTATCGTAAACCGATATGCAGCTGATATTTTCTTTGTTAAAATGAAAAATAAGCTTTTATTTAGTTTCACCTGTCCCGTTGTCTGTCTGTAATCAAATCTTGCAAGTCAAATTTGATCCACTTCTCGGTTTCCGATTGAGCTGAAATTTTGCATGCACGCTTGATTTAAATAAGAAGCCATGGTAAAGATGGTAAAATGGCACCCTGATTTTCTTATCGTTGCCACCATATTTGATATATATACGGTTTTTAGTCTTAAATTAAAAATTAAAAAAAAAAAACTTTTTAGAGCACAAGCTTTTATTGTACCTACTAAAAAGTAGAAAAAAATTTTTTTTATGAGTCACTCATACATGTCTATTCGTAAAAGCATGACGCGCTCACTAGAAATCTAAATTGTAAGATTCCACTCGAACAAGCATAGTTACATACATACATTTAGCTGACTCTTTGTTGATATTTTATATTGAACGCCTCAAGCTTTTACGACTGACTCATAGAAAAAATTATTTTCTACTTTTTAGTACAATAAAAGCTTTTGCTCTAAAAAGTATTTTTTATTTGTTTATGAATAAAAATTCGAATTAAAAGAAATTTACGATTTTATTAATATGTTAACACTCGAATGCATTCTTGCCACTTACTTTTTTTGCAGGTGTTTTTTTTTTGGATTCTTTTTTTGAGTATTTTTTCCGTCGCTATTTTTTTCCTAAATTCATGTTCGGTTCAAAATTTTTCCACGACTTGAGCTGTTTATAAAGCTTAATAATATTTATGTGCATGTTTTTAAGAACATTAAAAAAAATGTAAATTTTTTGGCGTAATCTTATTTGAAAGTTTAAGCTTTCAACTTCACTTTTATCTTGTTATTGTGTTGTCATTACCATTGACGAACGATGAAGTGATATATATTTATTTTCTTATCGATTTTAAGAGTGTTGTAGCAAAATGACAAAATATAAATAGTATTCATATTCATAGTACGTTGTAAAAAAAGCTGCACTGAGTGTCCAAACTATTGCATTTCGTAATTAAATTACAAAAAGAATTTTGACATTGACCTTACATATCCTATCCCCGGTTTATCCGTGCTAATTGCATTGTGTTTTCAATTTCTTTAGCAAAACTTTTTGTCAATATTAGTAATAATATCCTATTAGCTTAAATTTGAACATCTGGTATCTAGAAAAGGTAGATAGCCCGACTGTACATGTCTTGAAAAATTGCCATTATTTTAACTTCATCTACCATTTGATGATGAATGGCATGCTGTTATTATTCATCGACCAGCCAACATGTACGCTATAATCTTGTGGTTTGTGGCTTGTCTTGCGGTTTATAGAAAAAAGATAAAAAGGAGACGCTGAGTATAATTCTGATAGCTTATATATAAATTTCGTTCTCTGGGGCTATTAACTCAAGAGAAATTATACGAGAGTTTAGTAGTCAACCCAATATATGCGTACATTACGTTTGGTTTGATCAGGATATTTATGTTATCATAACATAAAAATTTCATTGTACGTACTTTAAATTATCTCTGTTATCTTTAACTTCTGATAACTTTCGTGACTCAATCTCTTTAAATGATAAAACATAAAATTTAAAATTATAATAATATTTTTGCATTTTCTCAAAATTCATGGCAAGCTGAATTGATTCAAAAAGTTTTAGTTTCCTAGGTAATCTAGATGAAAATAGTCGGATTTTGGTGTCGTTTTTTTGTTTTTGTTTTTTGTTGTTGCACTTCTTTTGGTATAACCTCTCAACCAGCAAACAAATTAGAATGATAACGTGCGATAAGGAACATAGTTTCGAAAACTAAAATAAATTGTTATAGTACGTTCATAAAGCCATGAAATTTGGTGTGAACGTTCCAAACTACAGAAAATATATTGAACATATCGATATTGATACGAGTACTACTGTTCCTTGATTACATTGTCAGACATGAACTTGATCGATACATCCCCGTACCACCCATATAACGTTAATAGAAGTGGTTTTAAAAGGAATAGGTACTTATTTATAGTTGTTGGTAGTATACAAATTAAATTTGAATAAAGAAGTGCTTATATTTGTAAATAAATGGATGAGAAACAAAGTTTTTAGTACATAATGAATATTTTTAAGTAAAATATATATATATTCCCATACTGATGCTTTAAATTTAATGAAAAATACGAACATATTTTCTTTTTTCAATTTCAACACTTTTTAACTATACAGAGCAGTTTTATTTCTTCGAATTAAATTGCAAGAGAGCTCACCCAGACAGAGTCATTTAAGATGTTTTTGTCAGAGAATAATCCATGTTTAATAGAATAATAACGATCAACTGTTTTTAGCTTGTAATTTGCATTTAAAACATATAAGTACAGTAAAAGATGTTACAAAAATCGGCTAAAAAAGGACAATGAAAGAAACGGCATGCATTTGGTTAATAATTAGTAATTAGGCAACTTGTATGATAAGTAAATGTTAAGTATTTGTCTAACAATCGAAAACTATTATATATGTATAACGTATACGTAATTCAAGGCGCCTAGTTGCCTATTTAGGCTGCGGTTACCTGCAGCCAAGTGTAAGCCTAGGTCAGCAAACTGAACTTATTTCTCTAATATGTTAATTAAAAAAAAATCACTTACTATATTATTCTGATTGTGGTAATTTGTCGCAAAAAGAAAAAAACCAGTCTAAGATTGTACATAGCAAATTTAACAGTCAGGACTCAAACTTACTTAAAATCAACACCGGCTCAAATCGTAAATATTGAGTCCGGACTGTTAAGGTCGCTATGAAAACTGCTGGACTTGTTTTATTCTTTTCAGCTTGTGTTTAACGCAGTCGGGTTTTTTTATTTTTAATAATTCTTTTTATTTTACTCTTTTCAGTTAGGATTTTCAAATATGTATTCAACGATATCCCACTTTCCATAGTTCGCCGACTTTCATTTTCATCCTATGTTTGTATGTTTGGTCATTTGAGGCGCTCTAGAGACCAAACGCGTCAGCTGATTTTAATGATTATTACGTTAATCGCTTTGTCTATTTAACAGCTATTCAAAGATACCTCACTTGACATAGTTCATCGACTTTCATTTTTTTCTTTTTCGCAAAATGGTGTCTAGTGGTCGCCATATTGAATTTTCATCCTATCTACTTAGAAAAATATTTAAATACACGAGAGGAAGCACATAACCTCATGAATTCTACCAAATAGTAATTTTCAGATTCTCAAGATGAAAAATGTAACCGCTTAATGGTAGGACAGCTTGTGTTTATTCTTTTTTTTTCGCGTAGAATTATAATAAGAAGAAATAAAAAGATTAAATTAAATTAAATTTCCAATCAATTTAACGCCCACATTAGTATTATAAATAAGACATAATTAAAAATGTTTATATTTTGGTGCACGTGTATTTTACCAAACAGAAAAGTTCTTTAATAAATTATTATAATTATCTGTTTACTTCGATATTAATAACTAAGTATTTTTATTTGCAAATAAATTATAAACGAATGATTTCGAATCACTTTAATTATGTCTCTCTTAATTTAATTAAGTATGGAGACCACTCACGTTCTAATAGTCGTTTGAAAATTTTCACTTATTCTATATAGATCACCTCTGCAGATTTGTGCATTATTCCAGTGACCTTTTCGTATGAAGTCAAACTACCTCTTTCGGTGTAGTTTGCGTCTAATCCAGTAGTTCTGATTTTTTGCAAACTTGTTGATGATGTTGGTCTAATGTATAATTCAAGTTTGTGACCTCCAGCGCCGAATGCAACTTTGTTAAATTACCACCTTTTCCAGACGTTCTTAAAGAAGGTTAAATTTACTACAATACGACTTGATTTGTCGATACTTGATAGCTTCCAAGCTATTCAAAATTTATCAACGTAACTTTATACATCAGAGATTGCGTCAAATGCGGTAGTTCTAATTTTTTTTGCAGAATTGTTTCTGATGTTGGCCCAATGAATTATCCAAGTTTGTTACCTAGAGTACAATTTTGGTAAAAATCGAAAATTTCTGCTCTTTTCTGGAAATGGCGATTATTGTTAAGGACACTGTTAAGGACTAGTTTTTGATTGCTTCAATATGAAACTAGAATTGTTTGTATAGACCCAATAGTTTCCGAGATAAAGCTTTGTTTGTAATAAAGCAAACTGTTTTTTGTGTGTGTATCTTTTGACTACCACAATAGCTAGTAATGGAGATCAAGGTACGGTTATTATAATGCTCATTTCACCTCACTCGCTTTTTTCATTCAGTGAAGGAAGAATCATTAGAAAACTAGCTACTTTAATACTATGGAAGAAACAAAAAATAGACATTTTAAAGGAAAACGTGTAAACCCATAAATCGAGAACTCTTCTGCCCGATTTGATGTTCTTAATCAACTGTTAAAAACTTGCCATTATCTTAGATTAGGATGGATGGAGGATTTTAAGTTATTGATATGATAGTTCATCCTCTACACTATCAATTTTGAAGATGCGTGGTAGATAATATTATTTTATAGATCCATTGAAAACACATAACAAAAAATTTGACAAGAGAGTGCAAACTTCAAAAAATAATAAAAAAACAGTTTATTAAATTTCTTATAAAGAAGAAAAAAATAAATTAAATTCTTATTTCTGGTTCCCGTTTTTGTTTTGTTTTCGATACATTCCTATTTGATTGAATAAGGTTCCTATATCAATCAGAAATTTGAAAATGTTTCTCCGTGTTCTTCTGTTTCAAACATAAAACGTTCTAAGATATTCCGTTCAACATCGACTCTTTTACTTCACTACTGCTAGTACGTCTCTTTTACTACTACTAGTATATTAAAATGTATAATATTGAATTTATTTTACTATTTTATTTGAATCTAAAATGTAAATATTTAAAAATAATATGCACACACATGGTGTATTCTATAAAAAAAACATGTTGGTGTCAAAACAAACTGTCTAGAAATTTGTAAATGCCCCCAATTGGGTCGCCAAATGGAGATTCCAAGCAAATCATGTACCTATGATTTGCATCCCTTTGTTAATATTAAGGTAGTTGTTTCCTAGCACTGCAGTCAAAAACTATTGGCTTATTACCCATGCCATACGTATATAGCTATACAATTACACTGCATACAACCAAGTTCTTTTACTGCTTACTGTAGGGTATCTAATACCATCAAACACAGCATGAAACGAACGCACATTATATACTAGGATCGATGCAAACTTTCACTCCTCCATTAAAAATAATACTCTTCACTGCCTCCAAATAATATCTCAAAAATAATATAGGATATATACCTACGGTATTTACACCATCGACCCTAAACAGGAATTCTTAACTAAGTACGGCGTATAAAGCTTTGCCAAAAGAACCATTCTCAACTTGATAATTCAATTTAAACAAGTGAAAACAAACAATTGACTGAGTTAATTGTTGAAATATCATGCATAGATAATGTTGATTACTCTACCACATTACACATACGTACATGTAAGCGTTACAAACTTGGGACTAAACTTAGTATACCTTGCATATTACATATATGCATGGTATAAAAAGTTGCGCACCCTCGCCAAATAATGTTAGCGTGGAAATAGAATATTCCAACTTAAATAATCTTACAGAGGAAGATAAACTACGCTATCTGATTCAGAAAACCGGGCTGGATAGTCAAGAGTTGGGTACGTCTCATGGTCGCACAAGCCACTCCTTCTATCTATCGAAGAACCCACACATTATAATTGAAATTCCGCCCATTGATAAAATGATTCCGCCTTTGGCACTGACCATAAGTTTCTAATCCATTTAAAAAAAATTATGCATTGTCCGGGAATCGAACCCTGGCCGCCCGCGTGGCAGGCGAGCAGTCTACCACTGAACCAACGATGCTCTTATATGTTGAAATGCAAATGTAGCTTGATATCTTTTTTCGTTTTTGAGTTATCGTGTTGGCAGACAGACGGACAGACAACCGAAAATGGACTAATTAGGTGATTTTATAAACACCTATACCAAAATTTTGTTCCTAAAATTAATATTTTTAAGCGTTACAAACTTGGGACTAAACTTAGTATACCTTGCATATTACATATATGCATGGTATAAAAAGTACAAAAAAGGGTCAACAACATTTGATATGATTTTGGTAATTATTTCAAAAATATTTTGCAATACCTAATTATCGCCCTATTAGCTCAGTTGGTGAAGGCGTAACACCCATTCCGTCCGCGGTATGCTTAGGGTATCGGGTTCGATTCCCGCCATCGCAACAAAATTACTTTAATCAATAATTGTTGTGATGGGCTGGTGTAGTGCACGGTATATACATGAAGGAGGTGCACTTAGCATGAAATTCAGGAGCTAGTAAATGAAATTATCAGCGGAAAGGTGGTAAAACACATTATATGGTATCACACTCTTTGTGGACAGCCAATATTATCTAACCTAACCTAACCTAATTGTCAACTATTCCAATTGTTTTCTACGAATTTAAAAGTCTAGCAAAAATGCTACGTAGTTCATATATTTAAATTGATTATCCCTGCAGTGGAAGTATATGAGCTTATTCTGACGATCGGAAAATATATTCTTAGTTGTCATCGAATGTTGCTTTATTTTATAAATTCTACAACACTTACATTTATACATATTTTATTCTATTTCACATTTTAGTGGCAATAATATTTTTAGAGTAAAAATAAGGAATACATAATATATTTTTACTTCCATATACAAATGTCAATTCCAAATGTTGTTGGTTCAACAAATCATTTCGATATATCGGAGTGTTAAGCGACCACTTATTTTTGAGTAAGAAATTGTTTTTTGAATAAAATACCTTACTTGTGTTTTTGAGTAAAATATAATCCATTTACCGTTTTCCCATAAGACCCAAGTTAAATATGACTACTTATATATATAAACATAAAACAATATATATATAAAGAAAATATATAATATTTTATAATTAAATCAATTAAATTAATCATACAAAAAATTTTAGGTTTGTGGCGAGTACCTTAGTGACGACCAGCTCTCCGGCTCATACTAAATGTTGAGTGAAAGTGAAAGAAAACTTCAAGCTTCTAAGGACGAAATAATCGCTAGTTCAAAATGTACTACAATATGCTTCTTCCATTACATAGATGTTTTTAATATAGTGCTCACACTAAATTCTTTCGAAAATTCATTGATCCTTATAAATATATGAAAATAAATATAGGTATATCAAAATGTTATATATTTTCCTTTCAAGTCATGCATTTAAGTATGTACAAACACACTAACACATATACCTATATTGATGTGCGGGCTTGTTATTAAATATTTATATATTTTTCTACATCCACGAACTTCGATTTATTATTATATGGTTAACCGTGTGCTTCTCAAATTCTCGATTCGATTCGGTTCGATTGTTACCGCTTTCTAACTGTTACCACTTATTTCACCAACTTTCGTATCCCATCAGTACATAATACAGTAGTAGTGCTTGATATTATTGCATGTGTGAAGTTAACCTATATAATATGTACTTATATAAATTAGGGAATAATGAAATCCGGTCACAGTTAAAAAGCTTGGCCATTCGTTGTTTAACGCTTCATTACTTCTCGATTAAGCCTTCTTGTTTCAAAGTATGTGTTGAAATAATAAACTAATTTCACGCATGCAATAATATCAAGAGGCACTGCTACTCGAATTTGAATGCGATTTTCGACGTTCTATTCGTTAGAGCGTCCGGAAATTTTGTGACCTAAATTGATTTTTATGAAATTAAAAATATGCAATTTGCATAAATAATATGCATTTTATAATCGCAATTAAATTAACCGTAAATTTACTAAATTAACAATTCGGTTAATAGTCATGAAAATGATTCCGATCTTGTCAATCGGGAGGTTTTGGAGTCGCTGAACACGAATATCACACCATTATTGGCCTCCGGGGTATGCAGTAACAAGTAACAAGTTTGTACCGATTACATAACGAATTTTCCGAAAACTCCCGAAGGCGACGGTGTTTACCCAGGGTACCATGTACCTCGGAGACCAATTTTTACACAATATTTATGCTCAGCGACCCCAAAAACCCCCGTGTAACAAGTTTGGAATCATTTTCACCACTATATATTAACCGAATTGTGAATTTAGTATACTTACGGTTAATTTTAAATGCAAATATAAAATGCATATTATTTATGCAAATTTCATTTTTTAAATTCTTATAAATAAATTTAAGTCACAAAATTTTCTAACGCTCTAAAGAATCGAATGCCCAAAATCGCATTCAAATCCGACCTACTGTTCAAATTTTTCGAACTTCATTGCTTCGTTTCTGCGAGTAATACGCTGATATTGCTATTCGGTTTCGGTTTGGAGAGCCAAAATTTCGTCTCACACCTAGCTTGTATTAAATTATTTGATAATATAATATTCTTATCCTGTCTCTCAATTATTAGATAATAGTGAAGGCCTAAATATTTACTGAAGGCCTAAATAGTCTTGCCCTAAATTGACGAATTTTCTGTTCTACATTCACATTATGTTAAATACTTAACGTATAACACATACATATATTTTTATATACGTGATACATACCACTTGAATGATTTCTAATGCATCGATAATACTAATTTTAAAACGGTTTACATGTTTGCTTTTAAATTTATTATTATTTTTATGAGAACACTTTATTTTATTCACATTAGTAAATATAGAATGAGACTTTTAAATCGATACAATTTTATAAAACTATAATATACTTTTCAAGCGGCAACTGAAATTATGGATTTTTGAACACAGTGTGATACATTCATTCATCATGGTAATCCATAAACTCACTCAAATCTGGTTGACACAGTGTTAATTAATTAAAGCTTGGTGGGAACAGGCTTTTTTTAAATAGTTATTTCAGATTTAAAAAAATTGGACAAATAAACCTGGCTAAATTCATTTTGAAAAGTAAAATGGTAAAATAATTAGGTAAATCAAAACAATAATTCAAAAGAACAACGTCAACTCAAATATTTCAATTTCAATTAAAATTTTTCCAAAAGTTTGTCCCAAAAAATGAAAATTCTCTAAGTATCTTTTTCATCTTATCTGGTGTCCTTGACCATCACTTTGATATTGATTAAAGAAGGAGTGCTATAAGTATAAAGTGTTCATCTGTGAGTTTTTGTGTTTCTCAGTGGCATGGTAGTCCTTTAACGGTCGAACTGACTTGATTGAGAACATTTTTGACCCCGAACTAAAAAAAAAGGGGTGTTATAAGTTTGAGCGCTATGTGTACGTGTCTGTCTGTGGCATCGTAGCGCCTAAACGGATTAACCGAATTTAATTTTTTTGGTTTCGTTTGAAAAGTAATTTAAAGGAGAGTGTTCTTAGCTGTGTATCAAGTGCAAGTTTAGGGTTCCGTTCTCAAGAAATTCGTCGGGGGTTTTTTAAATTTTGTAAATTTCACTTGTAGTGTATAAATTGTAGATAAAATATTGTTTAAAATTTTAAAATGTTTTATTTAATTCAGATTATGCTAAAGGCTGTTGGTTTACACAATATGTTATGTAAACGTTAAACCTTAAACAGGAATGATTTAATTTTCAAAGTACATTCATTTTAATATAATTCAGATGTTTGGATTTAATTAATTCCTCATTCGATGTAAAAAATGTATATATTTAAATTCATTATTAATTCAAATACTTAAGTTTTATTATACACAATATATTTACGTGATACGAAAATACCTGCCATTATTGATCAAAAATAAACGTTCAATTTAAATTTGTTTTAAACGAGACGGAAAATGTAATATATATTCATGTTATGCTATCAAATTGTTTCAATGAATATTTTATTGATTTTTAATTGATTTCATTTTTAATTCTGTATCAAGAGGTCTCGTAATGACATTAAGCGTATACGATGATATACAAAACAAAACATTCGATAAATTTTGGTTTATAAATTATCTGATTTGTAGGCTTAGGGTTACCAACTCAAAATCAGGGAAAGTTTGTGGATCGTTCTGATCAATCTAGAGGTATTTATTCAAATATGCAAATACTAAAAAAGAGCTAATTTAACGTGGATATTATCAAAAATAGGACAAAATAATTAGAAATTAATCGATTAACTTATATATTTATACCATGTATATATGAAATATACATAGTATATTAAGTTTAGTCCCAAGTTTGTAACGCTTAAAAATATTGATGCTACGAAAAAATACAAAAATCGGTTTCATTTAACGATTGGGCGAATAATTCTCGAGATAATACCGGAAATCGATCCGAAATATCGTTTTTTTCGAAAATTACTCGGCCAATCGCCAAATAAACTCGATTTTTGAATTTCTTGGGTCAAAATTATCTTATAAACTGAGTTTCATCAAATTCCGAAACAAATAATTTTTTACGATTTTTTCGAATTTTTCTAAGGGGTACCCCTTGAAAAAATTGCAAAAAATCGATACAAATTTATCGTCTCCAATTTCGATAAAACTCTGTATATAAGGTAATTTTGACCCAAAAAATACAAAAATCGGTTTCATTTAACGATTGGGCGAATAATTCTCGAGATAATACCGGAAATCGATCCGAAATATCGTTTTTTTTCGAAAATTACTCGGCCAATCGCCAAATATACTCGATTTTTGAATTTCTTGGGTCAAAATTATCTTATAAACTGAGTTTCATCAAATTCCGAAACAAATAATTTTTTACGATTTTTTCGAATTTTTCTAAGGGGTACCCCTTGAAAAAATTGCAAAAAATCGATACAAATTTATCGTCTCCAATTTCGATAAAACTCTGTATATAAGGTAATTTTGACCCAAAAAATACAAAAATCGGTTTCATTTAACGATTGGGCGAATAATTCTCGAGATAATACCGGAAATCGATCCGAAATATCGTTTTTTTCGAAAATTACTCGGCCAATCGCCAAATATACTCGATTTTTGAATTTCTTGGGTCAAAATTATCTTATAAACTGAGTTTCATCAAATTCCGAAACAAATAATTTTTTACGATTTTTTCGAATTTTTCTAAGGGGTACCCCTTGAAAAAATTGCAAAAAATCGATACAAATTTATCGTCTCCAATTTCGATAAAACTCTGTATATAAGGTAATTTTGACCCAAAAAATACAAAAATCGGTTTCATTTAACGATTGGGCGGATAATTCTCGAGATAATACCGGAAATCGATCCGAAATGTCGTTTTTTTCGAAAATTACTCGGCCAATCGCCAAATATACTCGATTTTTGAATTTCTTGGGTCAAAATTATACAAATATTACAAATCTTTTGATATCGTATTCTTATTTTATTGCCCATTGAGCACAGTCTTATTTAAACTAACAATGGTTATTAATTGAATTTCCTTTAAACTCTTAAAAGTACCTTATATATTTTATTATTCTTAAATGGTTGATAACTTTCAAATTTTATTTGAAATAAAAAAAAAAATATTTTGTTTTTCAGTTGTATGGTGTTCTGATCATTTTCACAAAACTTCATGTTACATACAAAATTTTAGGAAAATAAAAAAGAGCGGGGGGTGTCGTGGGCACCCTGTAGGAACTATATTAATTTCGTACCTTGGTACATTACAAATGTAGCGCTTACTTTCATTTACAAGATATTTTTCTGAAAATTTAAGGTACTAATTTTATGTCAAATACTTGTTTCATTATTTAAAGAATTAAATTTTATAGCTACCTTTAGTTTTTACATCATGAAATAATTGTAATATTAATTTAAAACAACATACTTCTGATTTAGTAGTCAACCCAATATGTGTGTACATTATGTTTGGTTTGATTAGTATATTTATTTTGACATAACATAAAAATTTTATTGTACTTAATTTAAATAATCTTTTTTTAATCCCCTACCCTAATAAAGGAGTGTTTGACCGCTATGTGTGTGTGTCTGACTGTCTGTAGCATCGTACCGCCTAAACGGATTTATCGTGCTGGATAAAGACGAGAAATAGTGTTAAAAAAATATATATACTTAAATTAATTGCTTTCTTAATAATACAGAAAGTAAATAATTAATTTTTAAATTACATGGAATACTCAAAACAATACATAAGAGCAAGGATTCGCGATTTATACACCTACATAGTTATAGTAACATAGGTAATTGTGGTTATATTTTCACTTTGTTACACAATAAATCATAACTCTCAAATATTAGCATATTCATTCCACCTAGAGATATATAAATTATATTATCTTTAGTGTGCCAAAAACTTATTAATTTAATGATATATTATTCAAACAAATTTCACTAAATATTATACAATATACACTAACTGTTTTCTCTAATTACTAGTCCAAGTGTAGCAGACTAGGAAAGTGTTGCGTCACTATTGTAATTGGAACAATTTCCTGTTTGAATAAGTTCATTTCTTTCAGTTAAAGTTTCTTGTAAATGCAGTTCCAGCAGACATTTAGCTTGTAGGTCAAGTTACACATAACTAAATGTTAACTTATGTTGTTTATTTTTAAGATTGTAATTATTTGATAAGCAGAATTTCTGTGAATCAACTATGAAATAAATAAATTTAAAATTGAACAAGGACCGGATCCAAGGGGGAGGATGCGAGTAGGCGCCTACCCGGAGCGCCAAAAATGTGGGGCGGCAAATCCTTAAAATTTGACATACAGTAACCTCGATAATCGGGCCTCAATAAGACCAGAGCTATTCCACAAACTGTGAATGGAAAAATTCAATTATAATTTATGAATAAAATAAAACACTGAAAAAACACCATTGGAATCTATGTATTTAATCGAAATTGTACATTTAATTGTATATGGGGTGTCTTTTTTAAGTTAGCTTATGCTTGAAATTCGAAAAATAACTTTTGTCGATAAAAATGTTTCAAGTGAAAAATTTTGGGTGTGTCGGCGCACATCTTACGCAGACATTAAAAATGACCTTGGTTTTAAAGCTCAATGAAAAGTCCATAACTGGTAATCGATAGTTTCACTTAAATCCAATAAAATTAGTTCGTTTTTCTATAAAGGCCGTTTTTCTATAAACACACAAAATGCTAGATTTTTGTTATCAATTACTGTCTAAACTATTCGGTTTACAAAAAAATGTTTCAAACAAAAAATGTTTGCGTATTTATAAAGAACAACTTTCTAATTTAAAGCGTTCATCTAACGTTTGTCAGTTAGGAATAGGTTTAATTGAACCTGAAAAATTCGATGCGAGTATAAATTCGATCGAATTCGATATATAAGATGTATAAGATGTGTTCCTTTGAAACTAATATTTTTCGTTTGAAGGATTTTTCTGGATTAAATTTATTTATAGAGTAGGCATATGAACTTAAAAAAGGGATCCTGTATATGGTGTGAGTGTAAAGGCCGGCAAATAGTTTTTTGCCAGGTGGGGCTAAATAGTTAAGCCGGCCCCTGGATTGAATGTAATAATAAATTTTATTCGGCGTAATTTGGAAGAACATTAACTATTTTTCTTCCAATATCTATTTTCAACCTCTTACAATTTATTCCCAAATTATTTTTATTTTGGTTATTTAAGATATTTATAATTGTCTAATTTGTCTGCAAAACAAACTCCAAGTGATTGTAATAGGTACTATATTGAAATTTTGACGAAGCACTATGTTTTCGTTAGTTTTCTCTTATCATACAACATACACGAAAAGTTGTGGTAGCAAATATGTGTAAAATGTAATATTAGAGCCGAATATTTCTTTTAATCCCGTACTACACATCTATACCTGAAATGTGTTACCTACATGTGCGTTTACATTTGTATAATATAGGTTACATGATGTATACACTTACACGTCGTTTACATTGGTTCGTTATCATCGGCCTAAAGGAAATTAGTTTATAAACCTCAATATAATATAAGTTATACATTCTATATAACAGTGTGTGTATCTGTGATCTATATGAAATAAATATTACACAGGTATAGATAGATAGATATTCTGAAAATTATATTTGGTAAGATATAAGGCAGAGGCAGTTAGAAGTTGTATACCTTCGTACCCGGAGGTAATCAACCGTTAATGTATGGATAGCTTGGGTAAAATAACGTGGATAATTTTCTCAACCGACCACGTAGGATACAGTACTAATATCGTATTTACTGGAATTTCTATTCAATTTAAAAGAAAACAAGTGCAGGGATTTATAGAAAACATGCAAAGGAAAGTTCCCATTCTGATTTAACTTAATGTTCCGTAATCGGAGGATCAAACTACAAAGAGTCTGGTTTTTGAAAATTAAGAATCTGTACAACTTGGGTAAATCTATTGGATTTTGATAAACAATTTGGTTTTGGGAGAAGGCTAATTTCTTTAAAGGTTTCTTTTTTATAAAAAATACAGAAAATTTTGGGACAATTTTTCCAGAATTTCAACCCAATTCCTTCGTTTTTCGAAAAATTATCAGAGAAAGTTAAAAATATGAGACTACTGCGGTTTGCTTGAAATTTTGTCAAGAAAATGTCACCAAAGAAAACAATCTAAAGATAAATTGTCATAAAACCGCGTACATCGGTCGTGCGGATCGTTGCGAAACCGGTAAACTACTTTTCTGTATTTTTTAAAACAAAAGAAGTCTATTTAAAAAAAATTAACGTTCTCCCAAAATTTATCGAATTGATTATTCGAAAATTCGGTAGATTTACCTAACTGTACCTGAAAATTAATAGTGTAAATGGTCCTGGAAATCGATTTATTTTGTGTTATGAGAGGTAAAAGCAAAGCGAATGAAAAATTTGCTGAACTGTTAGTGAAATAAAAATAACCTATCGATGTATCTGTAGTAAAATTCAAACGTAGACTGAGGATGGATGCATCAAAGAGAAGAAAAAAAAGAAAAATAGCTCAAAACTGATATATACTTTTTATACGAAATAACTCATAACTGACTCTCCTCCACACTTTCTCATTCTCGTGTAATTCACATTTTCACATGTGCCATGTTTCAAGATCGGGAACCGGGAATGCGAATAAAAAGTTTTTATGATTTGTCACTACATACATATACCCAAAGGTCCACGCTATAATATTTTATTTTTCACAAAAGATGTATTATATCTCATTTAAAACCCGTTATATATGTCCTATAATCAATGAAAAGTAACGTTTCCTTTAAATGTTATTATTAGATTTACCAAGATACAATCGACATCTTTTTGTGGTATGGTGCACCGAATGTATTTAAGAAGTAGATCAAAAGTTTTTTTTTTTTGTATTTATTTTTCAATTGGTTAACATTTAATTTATCATGTAAAAATCTCAGATGCATATTAAATATGCAGGCTTATAAATAATTTTCTCTTAAAGTACTATTTATATACTATGTGGAGTTTCTTAAGTATGCAAGGTATAAAATTGTATGAATATACATTTAAACGAATGGATGCAGCAAGTGAGAAATTTGTGTCTAAGTGTGTCCTTCGTGGATTGCCAATATAACCTAACCTTACTTAACTTGAGGACGTAAAAAGTGAGGTCAAATTCGTAAATGAACAACATAGGTCAATTGGATCTTCTCTAAGGTCTATCTTGTCTTGGGTCTATCTTTTATTTCTCTAATCTTGTAAACCATTAGAGAAAGAACAAAAGTTTAAACGTAAAAAATGTTTCTTATAAAACAATAAACAACTTTTACTTGAAACATTTTTTCGTAAACGTCGCTGTTTACCCATGAGAGCGCAAATTATGCGTCAATTGTATAGTATGTATTATATGGGTATATCCATTATATATGTGATATATGTGTGGCATGTTTGTATGTGTAATGTGACAACACTGTCACTGAGAAATCAACACTGTCAATACATGGTATTTCAACAATTAACTTAGTCAATTGTTTCTTTTCACTTGTTTCATTTTGCTTTGCCCTCTCGTAACGCAAATTTAGTCGATTTTCAGGAGCATGAATACTCATTGAAGATATAAAAATTATAAGATTAAACATAAGTATCTGTTATTTGCTATTTTTCTAACAAAATCGAAATAATGCGTTTAATCAATTAATGAGAATGGCAAAGTACCTACGAAATTTAAAGTAAAAAACATCAAAATCACGTTTCAGTATTATAAATGCAAATATTAATTTAAATTTTCTTAAAACATAATTTTTCCTTGTAATTATTTCATTTTCTTTAAACTTTTCAACAAGAGTATAACGTCATGCTTTCTTAAAACATATATACTTACATCTTTTATAATAATCACCAGATTATGTACAAAAATTGTTTCTACATAAAATAATATATATTTGAATCCTTTGATGTTGTCTAATAATTAAGCCAAAAAGAAATTAACTTTTGTATATAAATCAACATTTCTTCTTTTGTAATTAGAAATCAAACCATGAAAGATTTTTAATTACAAAGACTTTTTTTCATCGATTACAAAGTGGCATTTAAATGAAGATATATATAAATATTGAAAAGTTGAATATTGATTATTACGGGAAGAGTCAAAAATTCAAGTTGTAAAAATGTGGAAAAACGTAGAAAACGTTGATTTTTTTTCGGAATCACCGTTTTGGCGGGTATGCAAATTTATTTTATTTAGTTATTCTACAGGTAAAAAGCTTAAGCTTGGTATTTATAGGGGGCCAAATAAACATTTTCAAAAAAAAAAAAATTTTTTTTACTCGACTTTCATGGTGTGGCTATGTTTTTCGCGCGTATCTCATTTGTAATTATGTATGAATGTATGAATATATATGTTTGTAAATTTATTAATTACCTCTTACCGCCCAAACAGATCGATGGATTTCGAAATCTAAGGTTTCGTTATATTCATCATAAAAACCAAAGAACTCTTAGTTAGATGTTTGAAAAAAAAAATCGCGGATTTTTGGGGCAAAATAGTAATCAAGTCTATCGAGTAGGTTATCAAAATAAAGAAAATTTAACACAGAGGCCATATTTCTTGCCTTATGAGACCTGCAAGGTAAGTAAAACTCTCATCATAAGACTTTGATGTCTGTGTAATAGTGATAATGGTATATCATTTCTCAATTGAGTATGATCTCGACCATATGCTATCCATTGTTTGAATTATTAGTATACCCATAATTAGATATTGTGTATTGAATAATGCAATTATAGTTATGTAATTGCTCATATATATAATTGGATTGTTATATACTAGTGATGAGGCGAATGTTAAATATTGTACAATGTGAAAGTTTATTTCCAATATTCGCGAAGCGAATGCGAATGCTAACTTTCAAATAAAATCTAATATTATAACTTAATTAACCTTTATATATTACTAGCAGACCCGGTCACGCGTTGGTGTGGCAGAGGTTCCTGTTATATTCCATTGTACCAATCAATCAAACTTCCAGTGTAGGTGTAGTTAAATGAATAAGAAACGAAGCTACCTCGGTTAATGTCGTAATTTGTCGTGTTGTAAGAGACACGGTCTTTTTATGCGTTCGCATGTTAGGCATTTTATTGTATTTATACGAACGCACACATGTATGATTATGAGTTCTTAACACACACACATATTATTATGAGTGTTTATGTAGGCAAGAATAGTTCATGTCTTTGCCTGGAGGCACTCAGCAGCGGTAGTGCAGCCCAATGCGATGTTACTTAAAATTCAATTATGATCGATGTGACTTAATCTACATGCCGTATAGAATTACAGATACTACCCGTGAAGATTTTGTGCTTACTAATAGTACTCGTAGATAAATAATATTTGGTATCAGAACAAGATTATTCATATTTTTCTGAATTATGCCGGCAGTGTCGTTCTGTCTATATGTAACGCACGCCACTGCCTTTGGTCTATTGTCATTAAACATTTTGTTAATAAACAAACTTTACCTCCTGTCGTTGGTCGTATTTTCACATTTCTGTTTTATGCCCCAATTGATATCTAGAAAATGAACAAATGATTAAAAATATAATAACAGTTTAACGTCATTAAAAGACATTGATCACATATAGGCTTTATCCACATCGTTTTCCTCTATTGGGAAAAAGGCTAGATCCTTACACTCCGTTCTATCGTTATTGAATATTTTAAAAGTAGGTAAAAATAACATTTTCATTATTGTTATTCATTAAGAAGGGGAGAGCTTTCTAGGCAGTACTGAATTTTTTTAGTTTTTGAAGTTTTTCAAATTATTTTGTAAATGAAACAGATAAATTAATTCATCATGCTAAGTATTGTGAATGTAAAATGAGATTCTTATTTGAAAATATGCCAAAGCGATTACATAATCCCATAAAGTGTTTATTTGTAGTGTGACGCAATGAATTCATATCATTCATATTATGCTTTCAAAATATATTTATTGTATTTTCTACCCTTGGATTGTGTGGTGAATTTGTGTAAGACTTCCTTGTGTCACAATCATTTACCTCTGTAAATAATTTTCAAAAATTTTTTTCACGAACATTTAACGAAAACTATGGATAGAAATTAAAAGTATATAGCTGACCTTGAGAACCTTCCCATAATATTTACAACAACATATTTATTATGTAAAATGAAAATGTTTTATTTATTAATTTAATTTTTGTTCAAGGAAGAGTCGAGTATAATTTATGTAAAATCATCTGTGTGTTTATTTCAAGGTTATTAATGTAAAGATTTTATGAATGAATTTTTATGTTGTTACATAAAATAGATAATTAGAAAATGATAACTTTTAACCTAGAATGATGATGAGTTTTAAAAATATACACAATATATTTTTTCTGTTGTTGCATAGAATTTTTTTCAACCAACATGTGGTAGTTGTGCCCTTTAATGGTCAGTCCAAAAAATTGATGATGTATTATTAACCTCGATACTATCAAAAAATTTGAAAGTGAAATTAAAAGTATTTTTTATTAAAACTTATCATGCATTGTCATCCAAAATAAATGTGCATGTAAAATTTCAGCTGAATCGGAAACCGGGAAGTAGACAGACAACGGGACAGATGAAACTAAATAAAAGATTGTAACAAAGATACTTTATCCCTGAGCAAAATTTAAATTTTTTACCAAACCTCGTATACGAATGCAACAGATCGATATTTTATTATTTCATCTTGTGTGTATTTAATACTTTAATTTTTTTGAACACTTAAGAACTTAAACCTTTTTTGGGTCAGTAGATTTATACTACTTGAATTTTATAGTGCATTTATTTATTAACTCAAATAAACATCCCGATATTTACAAGCGATGCGATGCAATGATTTTATACAGCTTTAAGAATCAGGTCAATGAGTAGCAAACTTTATAAACAGTTTACAATTACAAAATTAGCTAACAGTCAAACTGGAGTAACTTCTGTACGCTAGTTCTGTACCAACAATTGCGAGTTTTATGAAAATTAAAAGGTCGATTTTTTCGTCGAAAATTTAATTTTTTCTAATAACCAAATGAGGTTTAAGTATCTTACAAATTAAAGAACCAAACCCTTTTTTGTTTTTATTCAATGAAATTAAGTACCATATGTACAAGGTGAACCACAGAGGGTTTTAATCAATTAATAGCTCGTTTGATAACAAACCAATCAAAAAATATCTGTACCAAAAGTTGCAAAATTGGATGGGGTACACCATGTTCTGACATCAAATTTGGGGTTTCTCTAGTAGCCAATTTAGATCCTAAACGACAAGAGGCGGAATAACACTTTAAATTAGAAAGCTGATCCTCATATAAAAACTAATAGTGTTTGTAAGTTTTCCCAGCCACTTTTGGTTCTGTTATTTTTTGAACGATTAACTGCAAAAGAAGCTATTTGCCATTACAGATTAAAACGACTCACCCTGTATATCCATTTAACTGACGTTAATACACAAAAACGGTAGATAATAAGATATCTAAACTTTGAAAAGTTCATAGATAGTAGAAGTAAAATTTTAGTATACCCAAAAATTCATAAAATTAACTAATTAGACCTTATATTCTAATGTTATATTTTCCTCTGACGATCTGTCAACACTATTAACCTTTAAATATAATCCTTATCTAGGAATTTATGCCTTTTAATCGCATCAATGAATGTCTTTACACTAGAGTTCTCAATAACAGCAATTTTGATTATTTTTTTTAAATGATTCTTTTTATATATTATTTAAAATCAGAAACATTTCCTATTCCCCCTCTAGATTATTTCCCCGCTCTGAAATGTTTCGTTTTGAAAAATAACTCATCAAAAGCGAAGCTGTTATTGAGGACTCCCTTGGAATGGCTATTTTATGTTTTACTTTATCCGACTATTGGTCGAATTGAAAAGGTTATAAGTTGAGGAAAATGATCTCTTGTTGCTCCCAACCCAACTGATAACAATTGTTTCATTTATATCGTGAATTATATTTTTTCCACAGGTAACGAACTCCAGGGCATAACAAATTGAAATTATAAAGCTAAAATGTATGAAAAATTTTCCATAAAAGCATATTTTATTGTAGCAGCATTATTACTGACTAAATACTGGAAGTTATTTAAATTTTCAGGAGGTAAAACCTTTGTTGACTCGGCTAATTACAGCAAGTAGATACACAACTTATGAATGTTATTCGACTCTATTATGTATTTTAACTTGTTGCAGCAGGTGGATAAAACATATTAGAAAATATTTAATGTGAAAATATGATTTGACTAATAGTAATGTTATTAATAAGATAGGGTACACAGGTGTGTCTCTTTCACAAAATATTATCATTTTATTCTATTCAGTATTAAAGAAAAAATATTTTTGTTATTTAATTTCAATTGTTGTATACCTATTACAATTACAATTACATCGGTTATTTTTAGTATTAAATACAATTTGGTTTGTTTTTGAGGACGGAGGACGAACGACGATAACTACTTTAAAATTTGATGCCATTGGGGGGAAATATTTATTTAAGCGCTAAGGTATGCTTAGACTTGTGGCTAAAATTATTTGTACCTTATTTTCAACTTTGACGATAAATTTTGATGATCTTCATATGTTCCGATGTTCCTTTGATAAAATTTTGCAAAAATTTCTTTAAATATCGATTCTAGATAGTAGGTGTCGAAAATGACCTTCATCATTATGAGTAGAGCCTTTAAAATCGTAAAAAATGTGCAGGCGTATGTCGTCGATTTTACTGACGATATGTCAAAGGGTTTGAAAATAAAATCTAGAATTTATAATTTATAATTTCCTCTCCATTTCGTCTTTTTTAAAATAAGCCCTGGTAAAAGCCATAAACACCAAGTTTAACAAAGTTAAATTCCTGTAAAAATTATATATTTTTAAGAGACGGAATTTATTTTAATTTTTCGTGATTTTCTCGAAAAGGATGTGGCCAAAAAATGGCCACGAAGCTATTTTATCAATAAATTTATCAAACCATTTTTTGGTCTTTAACTAAATTGTATCTTTATCAATTGTTGTAGAAACCCACTGTTTCTGAATATGTGTACAACTTTTGATAATATCAACAAATGAAAACTAACAATTGACTGAGTTGATTACTCTATCACATTACACATACATACATGTCACACAAATATAACTGATATACTCATATGATACATATTATACAATTTGCGTATAATATGCGCTATCACGGGTAAACAGTGTTGTTTTTCGAAAAAAATGTTTCAAACAAAAATTTTTTATCAAGAACATTTTTTACATTTAAGCTTTTGTTCTATCTCTAACGGTTTACAAGTTGGGTCCTACGGACCCAATTAACCTATGATGGTCATTTCAACGTCCTCAGCACTCAATTTTTACGTCCTCAGCACGGTATAAAAATTTCAGCTTGATATCTCTTTTCGTTTTTGAGTAATCGTGATGACAGACAGACAGACAATCGTAAATGGACTAATTAGGTGATTTTTTATACCAAAATTTTGTTCATAACATCAATATTTTTAAGCTTTATAAACTTGGGACTAAACTTAGTATATCTTGCATATTACATATATGCATGGTATAAAAAACATAAACTACAATTTGTGATCGTTTTAATCTGATGACGCCTAGTCATCAAATTATTATATTATGAGTCTATACAGATAAATAATAGGTATAATAATAAATAATATTTAAAGTCGCGTCTGTAAAATGACATCAATTAAACAATTATAATTTGTGCAAGTGATCTGCAATATAAATAAAATACCATAAACAGAGATACACCTAAAGACACTTACCTTTTAAGTGCATATATACCAAATACATTGCATGATACCTAGAGTAAGTATATTATACATTATACAACAACATGGATGATGCATGCAAACAAAATGTGAAGCATATTTAAAATTCGTACAATACCGCGTGGACAATCTATAAAAAAAATGATTCATTTTTCAAACAATCACCGTAAATACTGCTGTGGTGTTAGCAATTAACCCGACAAAATAAATAATCTCTAGACAATTCTAAAAAGAAACAAACAATATCGTTTTATATTACTGAAACAGAGATACAAAACATATACAAATAAAATATATGAAAAAGAATATACGTGTCAGTTCTAGAATTTGCTAGGCGGCACGGGTACAATTGATTGTAACTATATAATCCAAGCACAGTGTGCGATACCGGGAGATTAGATTACAATAAAGACACTTCAAGTTAACTACAGTCTAGTTTTATCATCTATCAAAATAACATTAAAATAAAGTATTGTTAACTATATTGTTTTTGTATGTAGTAAAAAAGCTTAACAATAAAAATTAGTATAAGTATTTGTGTGTAGACAGTCTTTTCATTACACAAATTTGATTACGTTAAGCCCACTGGTAAATTGTAATATTTTGTCTACTTTAACCCATTATTCTTAAAACTTCAATGTATGTTATAACTTGACAATATAAGACGAAAAATTCTTATAGAACATAAAAATATAGAACATAGTAAATGAACAAAAAAAAAGAGTTTCATTCATTTGTTGGGCTGCACACCGCTCTAGATACGATACTTTAAGTAATTTGAAGAAAATTACAATATAATTAGGTACATCGAAATTTTATCCAATTTTGATAAACAAAGTATCTAAATATACTAAATTTAGGCCATATTTTTCAAATTTATGATCAAAATTAACCTAGCTCTATTAGATTTCAAGAATGTGGAGGTCTGGTTTCGGAATTAACCTAGCTCTATTAGATTTCAAGAAGGTGGAGGTCTGGTCGCCGAATTAAGCACATAAGTGATAACTAGCGAAAAACTGACATCACGGCTGAAAAGAATGACCCAAAATTAGTGGGTTTCAAAGAAAATTCCAATAAGATCGGATCAAAATTGCCTGTGCTATTAAAAAAATCGAATTTTCGAACTTGATGACGTCATCAAAATACAAAATATTTAATTTTGCTCTATTACATCGAAATTTTATCCAATTTTGATAAACATAGTATGTAATCCTACTAAATTTGGTCCATATTTTTCAAATGTATGATCAAAATTAACCTAGCTCTATTAGATTTCAAGAATGTGGAGGTCTGGTCCCGGAATTAAGGACATAAGTGATAGCTAGCGAAAAACTGACATCACAGCTGAAAAGAATGACCCAAAATTAGTGGGTTTCAAAATAATTTCCAATAAAATCGGATTCCAATTGCCTGTGTTATTAAAAAAATTGAATTTTTGAACTCGATGACGTCATCCAAATTCAAAATATTTAATTTTGCTCTATTACATCGAAATTTTATCCAATTTTGATAAACAAAGTAGGTAATCCTACTAAATTTGGGCCATATTTTTCAAATGTATAATCAAAATTAACCTAGCTCTATTAGATTTCAAGAATGTGGAGGTCTGGTCCCGGAATTAAGCACATAAATGATAACTAGCGAAAAACTGACATCACTGCTGAAAAGAATGACCCAAAATTAGTGGGTTTCAAAAAAATTCCAATAAGATCGGATCAAAATTGCCTGTGTTATTGAAAAAATCGAATTTTTGAACTTGATGACGTCATCAAAATTCAAAATATTTAATTTTGCTCTATTACATCGAAATTTTATCCAATTTTGATAAACATAGTATGTAATCCTACTAAATTTGGGCCATATTTTTCAAATGTATGATCAAAATTAACCTAGCTCTATTAGATTTCAAGAATGTGGAGGTCTGGTCCCGGAATTAAGGACATAAGTGATAGCTAGCGAAAAACTGACATCACAGCTGAAAAGAATGACCCAAAATTAGTGGGTTTCAAAAAAAATTCCAATAAGATCGGATCAAAATTGCCTGTGCTATTAAAAAAATCGAATTTTCGAACTTGATGACATCATCAAAATACAAAATATTTAATTTTGCTCTATTACATCGAAATTTTATCCAATTTTGATAAACAAAGTAGGTAATCCTACTTAATTTGGCCCATATTTTTCAAATGTATGATCAAAATTAACCTAGCTCTATTAGATTTCAAGAATGTGGAGGTCTGGTCCCGGAATTAAGCACATAAGTGATAGCTAGCGAAAAACTGACATCATGGCTGAAAAGAATGACCCAAAATTAGTGGGTTTCAAAAAAAATTCCAATAAGATCGGATCAAAATTGCCTGTGTTATTAAAAAAATCGAATTTTTGAACTTTATGACGTCATCAAAATACAAAATATTTAATTTTGCTCTATTACATCGAAATTTTATCCAATTTTGATAAACAAAGTATGTAATCCATACCCAAATGTTTTAAAGGATAAACTGGCTAAAATTTTCATTTCTAGACTATTATTTGTCATGAAGAACTTGAATAATAAAATGACTCTTTTCCCCACATTATATTGTGATAATATTTGTTTTGGAATATGTTGAAAACTATTCTGATTCTACTCATTATGTTTTTGAATTGAAGCTCAGCTCCTTATTAATCACGTTAATTGTTGGATATAAGGATTAACAAAAAATGTTATTGCAGGAACTAGTGATACCGACCGTTGTTAAAATAGTTTGTAAATATATAAGGATTTTTTATCTCGAGTTAAAATATTGGAACTGTAAATACATATGATATGCAAATCATTAAGTAGCAAATTTAACTAATCTCTATATAGAGTGTCTCAAAAAAATTTTTGGATGAAAAATACACTCGGCATTAAAAAAATCAACCCATTTTCATACACATGTTTGTATCGTTAATGTAATAATTTAGTCTCTAGTTTTAAATACTAATATTATTTATCTTTAGAAATAGGCAATATTATTACATAAATGATGAAATTATTGTGTGAAAACTCAAACTAATAATATATTGAACGTTATGGAAGTTATAATTATTTCAGCGAACGGCTCAGAAAACTGCTCTGGAATAATAAAAAAACTTACCAATGGAACTTTTATGTAAAACTTGTTCAACATTCAAATGAAAAAATAAACCGGCAAAATTGAGGATAATTGAAACATTTACTCTCATCAAGTCACAAATAATAAATAGTACATTTTGCAATATCTATTAAATAAAATACATAAGTTTTGTAAAGTTATTATAAATAATGAGAGAGAAAAGTATTGTAAATAAAAATAGTCAGTGTAATATCGAATTTCTTGCTAGTATAGAAAAAAGTACAGACGGTAACAGTGGTTGTATCGCCGTTTAAAAAGTTTAAATGTATATAGAAAGTTTCGGTGTTTCCAACTTGTGTAATATATTTTTGATTTTTTCAGGATTTTATAATGTTTTGGGGCAAAAAAAAAAAAAAAAAAAAAAAAAAAACTAGAAACAAACTACGGTTTCGGGCATCAAATTTAAAACCGCAGTTTCAAAAGTGCTAGGATCTTTTTCCGTTTTCAAAACGATCAATTTTTCACTCAGGGGTATGTTTTAATTATAAATTTTAAATGGAAAAAAATAGTGTTTAAAATTTATTTATTTATTTATTCCATAGCCTTTAAAAATTTAATGAAATATTTAAAACTGAGAGCAAAAAGAAATTTTGACAAATCAATAAACTTGATTATACGGAACATATCAGTACTATTGCTTCACGACATTCGATGATGTAGATAATTAGATATAGGAACCTAAATTTTACACCTGTCGATACCAGCGCACACGAACCTCCAGGTGCACTCTGGATCTTTTTTATCGTCATATTCGCAATCACGGCAAATATATTGAAATTGTTCATTTAGCATTTTTTTAGGAAACAAATTTTTCAAAAACTTTCGTTTGAAAATTTTTATATAGTAAATTTTCAATAGTTTCAAGATATTGTTAATTAGCATATAAATAGATATATTTGGCCGTTTTTCCCAATTTTCGGAAAAATGGCTGAAGATATCAAAATTTTTGATTCTATTTTTTTAGGTAAAAAAATTTCTGGAAATTTTTTTTTGAAACTATGTTTCATAAAGTTGATGGTTTCCGAGATATTGTCCAAAAATCGATTTTTGATGAATACAAAGCGTTAATTCACGTAATTCTAGCACTTCTGAGATTGCTCGTTAGAAGGGTCTTAAACCAGATGCCAAAACCTTCCTTTTTTTAGTTTTTATTTTATTTATTTTCCTTTGAATAAATTTATAAAATCACTTATTTTCAGTTACTTTGAACAGCCTAAGTTAGCCGATGGATTGGAAGCGTTCCGCCGTTTCTTATTTGCGAACCACAAACTGATATTTAATACGAACATTATAATGGAACAGCGTGTATTTTAATATAATTATAAATAATAGCCTCGTGTATATATATTTTTCAAAAGACTTGTTGTCTATCATTTAAAACTATTTTTTTTAAATAATATAATAATGATAGAAGGTATTATTATTACAATGTTGAAAAAAAGGCATTTTAATTTTAATAATAATTGCTTAATGATAACAAAATATTACTCCTTGAAATTTCATAGAATTTTTTTTATTTTTTATTTTTTGTATTTATTCTAGTTATTAATTATTTAATTTTATTCTTTGTATTTCTTGTTTGAAAGGGAAACTTCATTTTCAAAAACATTCGTTTCCATATTGCCACAAGTCACAAGTGCACTTATTGAAAGTGAACTAGTAACTTTTTTTAAAGTTGGTTTTATACTTGTGGGTAGTACACATTTAAAAAATAAGCTACTTCCGTAGTTTTATCTACTTTAAGCTTGCGAAGTAGCAGTTTGAAAGTATTTTACTTTATAAATATTAATTAAATTATAAATTTCAATACAAAAAAAATATACCATCCTTATATCAGGAAGACAATAAATGGAATTATAAGATATTGAATTATTAATAAGATTTAGCTGTTAGGTACATACATATTCATGTTGCTTGAAAACGAATTTGAATAATAAATGAATGCATGGTGTAAGCTGATGATGGTTCAATCATTGATGCACATATAAAGCTACTAAAGCAGCATGAAAGGACATACAAATAAGCTAAATTACATAAATTTTTAATAAGTTTAAATTTATTGTTCTTTAAGACTCGGCATTTTCGGTACAAGTCGTACCGAAACATTCAATATTTGCTGTTCTGAGTTTTTTTTAGCTAAATCGAAGGAATGTTGAAACTGTTTTTAAAACTAATGACATCCTACCTGCATTAAGATGACATTTCATCACTATTCATCAACAAAAAGTGATATATCAAGTGAACTTTGGTTAGATCTATTCCGTTCGCAAGTTTTGACCCCCAATCGTATTCTTTTCTAAATCCTACTTGGAATCCTACATAATTTTTATGTGAAATGATTTTTGGCTAAATTGCCTATTATAAATAAATCTAAAAACACGAAACCCGAATTTAAAAAAAAAAACATTCAGGCTTGTACACAGATCGTGACGTTGACCCCCTCGCAATATCTGACATAATTCTTATTAATTCTTCTATCGGCTGCCTAGGAGGTAAGCAGGCAAGAACAAAGTGCTTTTGACTCAAACCAGTAATGGATATGTCGACCTTATTAGGATTGATGGATAATTAATCTGTTTATGGAGATATATTTGCTAGTTGAATACAATAAGAAGTTGGATTTTTGTCATCCAAAAAGTGAAATGGTAACGACATATATTCGGCATGACTAAAAAAAAATATTTTTTAAAGTTAATACAATTTGACTGACTCTGTATTCTTTTTTTTTATATATTTTTTTCTTTCTTATTGTATTCGACATTAAAACCTGACAACCGTATCCCACAACGTCTGTTTATTATATAGAAGACAAGGTAAATATACGAAGTAAAGTACATTTGAACAAACCAGCGTACCCAGCTAACATATTCTACTGACTTATAATAAATATTATGTCAAGATAATTTGTCAGATATTTTGAAGTTTGCTTAGTACATTATTAAGTTGAACAAAACTTTCTTTTTATAAAAAATATATGTTTTTAGCGAAACATACTTTTCGATTTAATATTAAATTGTTAGTAACGTTAAAGTCTAAAATACACTTCACAAAAATAAAACGAGACACTTTTTGATTCGTTGAAAATACATAATATTTGCAGCATAATTATTAATGTTATCAAGAGGTCATATTCTGCGATAAATTCCCTGCTGCGTTTTTTCAGAACGATAAATCAAATATATCATGCTCATTTCAAAACGATACTGTTTCGACAAAAATCGTAGAGGAAAGTTTGGTAGACTCGTCAAGAAGAATTGCCACTCACAAAGTTTCAAGTATGTATTTATCATTTTAACTGACTGAGTTAATTGTTTAAATACCATGTATAGAGAGTGTTGATTACTCTGTCTATACATGGTCTGATTTTATGCACACTTATACCAAAATTTTGTTCATAGTATCAATATTTTTAAGCGTTACAAATGTAGGACTTAACTTAGTATACCTTGGTATACTTCATATACATGGTATAAAAACTTGGGACTAAACTCAGTATACCTTGGTATATTTCATATACATGGTATAAAAACTAATAAATTTCAAAAAAATAAATTGAATATAAAATTCTTTTATTTCTTTCATAAAAGAGAAACGTAATAAATACCTACAATTACATACGTGCAATGAATGTTGCATAAATGGGTTGAAAAAAGTATTTTTTGTACTAACTTAACTTTGAATTGAATAAAAGAAATAAATAAATAAATAAAATCGATTTCAAGTACTTATACGTATATTTAAATATTTAAAAACATTTGTTTTTATTATTTTTATTGCACTTCACTTCAAGTAATCCTTCATTGATTTTCTGAATAGACTGATTGAGTATATACTTAGTTATAATAAAAATTATTATTGATTTCATTATTATTAGTCGTTATAACATATCTTGAATCTATCGATTAGAAAAATGTTTAACTTTGGGGTTGTATGGAACTTTATCATCGGATTCAATATTTATAAACAATTTCTTAGAGAGGATTGCAAAAATAATCTATATTTTTGGCGTTGCTTCAGGGAAGACCATAGCAAAAATATAATAATACACATTATTTTCGCAAATAAATGATTGCTGAGCATTCTTGGATTTGCTCAACATGCACATAAATATGGTTATATAAAGAAAGATTACAAATCGGTTCGAAAACACTGTATATCCACTTAAGATCCACACTACATTCAAATGAGAATTTGTCAACACTTCAGGAACTTGTCAACACAGGAAATTTTTGGCAATCTGGATACCGAAATTCTGCTAAAATTGCATATCGTACAAAAGAAATTTCTTTCTCGAAAAAACAAAGGCGAATTTTTGAAGAGAAATAGTAAAACGTATATTTAAAAAAATTTACAAAATCTAACGAGTAGGGTATCAAAATAAAGGAAATTAAAAGGGGATTACAAAAATACATGTAAGATATAAGTTTAAATTTAATTAGGAATAATATATTGGTTTAAAAGTTTTAATATAGTACAATAAGAGGGTTTTTTAGTGCTGGGACACTAAAAAGTATAAAAAAAATAAATAATTAAAAACATAAAAACATAAAAAAACCCACTGCGATTAATAAAATCTGAAAAGGAAGGAAAAAAATTCAGTAGCTTATATACCGGCTCAAATCTTAACAATAATGGGCCCCGACTGTTAAAGTCGCTATGTAAACTACTGGACTTGTTTCTTTCTTTCAAATTTTATTAAACTCAGCGGGGTGGGGTTTTCATTTTTTAATTATTTATTTTATTTGATACCGTATAGTCTAGAGCTACAAGTCTACGTATACAACACTTAACACATAGATTACGTAATCCAATCTGTTCTGTTTGTTAAAAAACAAAAAACTTTTTCGATAAGCATGTTTGAAAAACCAAAGCATGTTTTGAGTTATGTTATCTCATAATTTTATAAATGGTTGTTGTACGTTCATTCTAACTTTTATAAAATTCATAATGGAAACTGAAAAACCACACAGAAAATAATTTATCTGTATATCGTAGGTAAATATTAAATATTCTTTACGATTAAATTGAATACAGTACCTACGTTGAATTTACCTACGTTAAATTGAACTAAAATGTGGGTAGAACACATTTAAAAAATAAGCTAGTGTTGCGTCACATTCTCATAAATTGACAGTGTGCTATTCAGGCTTCCGTTCCTACGATTACTGGTTTGTAATATAATAACGAACTTACTCATAAATGGAAGGAAATAATTTTGTTGTACAATAATAATATATGTTATAATTTAGATCTTCTGATTGGTATTCTAGGTATGTAATGTATTAAAAGTTTTTAGTTTGAAAATATCTATTTTCAACTTTTCTTTGAATTCGTATCACAAAAGTTGTACTTTCCAACATGTCGGTTAGTTTGCTTACTTGCATTTCTTGATATAGTTGAACCTATATCTTGTAAAATTAATACCTTTTACAAAACGTTCATACAAAACGCATCATTAATGTCGCAAAGATATTTAAAACTAAATTTCTTTTATAAATATATGAAGAATACTTCGTATGAACAGTAATGTATGAACAGTGATTTTCAGATATTGAGATTGCTTTGTTTTGCGTTTCAGTTAAAGTAGGTATTATTTTCCAAATTATTACTCATTCATTAAAATACTTCGCTTGCCGAAAACAGAAGTAATCAATGTTTTAATATCATAGTAATATCAATACAATAGTTTTAATATCAATATACAATCAAAAACGATTAACTATTGTTCGGTTTAAATTGATGTGATTTTTTTTGACATACGTGCAAAGATTTTTCAAATAAGTTAGGTACGATGGCATTCGTGTGAAAACTAATCGAGTTTTGGCAAAAATAATACTGTTTAACCTGTTATATTGGCTGTCCACCTGGGACAGACTAAGTGACTAAGACCACAGGTCCCATTTTGGTATCCCATTTTGGTTGACCATTTCAGCTCATTTATTTTTAGTCGCTTCTCATTTATGGTGGGTGCATAGTATATGCACTACATTAACCCATCAAAACTATTAACATTTTCTTTTGGTTCTGAATCTTGATCTGAACAAATTCAAATTTTGCATAAATTTTCTTTAATTGAATTGATGGAAAGCGTGTTTCGCATTTGATTGATACTCATTGCTTTCCGGGGTTCAAAAGGCGAAGAAAGTTATTTTGAGAGTGACTTGCATCGAATTTGAAGTCAATACTCTCTAGTGGCATGTATTTAAATTACATTTTATTTAAAAAGGATGTAGCTATAACGCGGTGGTCTTTACTTTTAAGCTCAACGAAGCGAGTGGGTATCTAGCTAGTCTCATCTATACTTTTTTTGTTACAGTTATTATGATAAAGGACAGGTGATTGAGACTAACCAGGTTATATTATAAACATCTGTATCGAAATTTTCTTTTATACACCAAAATTTATTGCTGTCTCCAACTGTAAACTTAATTAAATATTCACCCTTATTTATTTATACCTTACCTATATATTTACAATATGGCATTCTATACTATGAATCACACTGTGTATTATTTTATAAAGTTTAGGAATGTAAGATACTTCTTTAGTACTTATGATCATAATTAGTAAATTCATGAACAGAAAATGTTTTCAACAAGTGAAAAAAAAAAAAACAATTGACTGAGTTATTTGTTAAAATACCATATATACATAGTGTTCATGAAGCAATTGTTTGTTTTTTGACGTCCACGTAAGTAAAGAAAGATATCCACTTTGTGGAGATAGTGATATTCCTGTATAATACATACTATAAAATTTGCACCTACTTTGTGCCATCGTGGGTAAGCAGTAATGTTTACAAAAAATGTTTCCAACAAAATTTGTTTATTTTTTCATAAGGAACATTTTTACATTTAAACTTTTGTTCTATCTCTAACGGTTTACAAGATGGGTCCTACAGACTCAAGACACAATTGACCTATGTTGCTCATTAACGAATCGTCCTCACTTTTTACGTCCTAAGCACGCCATAAAAATTTCACCTAGATCACTTTTCGTGTTCGAGTTATCACGGACAGCTGACAGACAGACAGACGACCGGAAATGGACTAATTAGGTGACTTCATGAAAATATATTTCAAAATTTTGTTCATAGCATCAATATTTTTAGTCGTTACAAACTTGGTACTAAACTTAGTATACCTTGGTATAAAAATTTCATATACATGGTATAAAAAATAAGTTTAGACTTGCCCTTACTTCTAAATAATTAAAAATCTGGAAAAATCGTTAAAAGTAGTATCTCAAAGTAGTAGTAGCATAAAGTACTAGTCGATCAGGAATTTTAACTAAAATTATTTCATGACTGAATTTGCCAGGAACAAAAAGTTTTGCACAAGGCCGTGGCAATAAATCAGAAGTGTAGAAATGTACATACTGTCAATTGACGTCACTCAAGACATGATTTACGTCAATTGGAAAGATTTCCTCAAGGTTATAGCTATAAATTAAAAGGGGGTAGTATACTGTCGATTGACATGCTTTACAGGAAAATTAAAATTCGTTTAGTTTAAAACTTAATGTGACGGAATCATGGAATCAAGCATAAATTCACTGTCATATTTTTCAAGTTATTAAATTATAGTTTTTACTTTCTTGTTCATAGTAGAGGGAGTAGAGCTAGTTGCAACTTTAATACTATTTGCTTTACTAGAACCCAGTCTTATAATTTTCAAATATACGTGTATAGTAGTACATTTCGTAGTAGAAACATAACAAATGATATAAAATTATTATATCATGTTTTGTAATATACTTTGTACTTTTTTTAATGCATAAAAGATAAAGAGGTTACATAATATACAGTATGTCCTATAAGTTCTTAGCCACTATTGAATGAAATTTGTTCTTTAAAATGAGGCAGATAAAGAACTTATAGTCGGTGTGATACTGAAGATATAGTCGGTGTGGTACTGCAGTCGTGTGAGTGCGACCCCTGGAGTCCACACGAATAACTTCTCAGTGGGGGAAAAAACATTAAAAAAAGGTCTTTTGAGCCATTCTTCGAACATGTACTGAAAATGATGTGTTTTATCCACTTTTCAAACTATCCACTATCCAACATACGAACATATGCACATACGTACACACACACACAGATAGACATCACATTGAAAAGGTTTGATTTGGATATTGCGGTCTTGAAACCGCTGAAATGTGTAAAACTGGAGATTTTCAAAATCGGCCCCATTAAATTAACTTAAATATGGTAAAACTAAAAACTCAAAAAACTTACTTTAAATTAATACCTTGTCTATATGATTGATATTAGTTGGAAATTAATTAATAATAATGGTAAATATGGTAAAACACGAATTTTTCAAATTAATAACTTGTCTATGTAATTGATATTCGTTGATAATTGACATTGTGATCATGTAATTTTATCAAAAATAAAGGTAAATATGGTAAAAACTCGAAAATTAATAATTTCAGGTCAGATATTTTTCAGCCTAATTTGACTAGAATTTTGATAGAATTTTGCAATAAATAAATTTACTTACTTTATTTATTTCTATTACTACTATTACTTTTTTAATAGTAGTTTTGCTTACACAAAAGGAATTGTAAACTTTTTAAATAAATGTCAGATATTCTAAAATCTCTATGCAAATTTTATTAATTTATTTTACTTACAATTTTGTTAAAGTTTAAATATTATGGGATTATTTATTCTTGTTGACTTATGTGCATATTCATCTTGAAATGAATTCAAAATGCAAAAATTTGAATAAATATAAACTTATAAACTAAAAATGAGAAAATGTGACACACATTTTATGTATATCGGATGTCAAATAAATATGGCTCCAAAAAAAATTTTAAATAAATTGATATTTTTGAAATTGTTTAAAAAAAGTCATACGTTATGAACAGGTAAGTCATTATAGATAACTACACCGATCTCTTAACCGAAATTGGTACAGAAGAAAAACAATTTAATTACGAAAATAATTGCCAGTAAATAAGCGTTGTGGAAAACAATGAAAATTATTTTAATTAAGGATGTACAGGCGCCAAGGAAACTTTAGATTAAAGGCTTGATTATTTTTTTATATCAATTCTGAAAATTTTAGAGGGAGTTGCCCTATTATTTAAATGAGTAAGATTCAAAGCCGTTTTAAAAAGACGTTTGTTAGCATATTCTAACATTATCTATCAGCAATACGTTTTAAACTTTTCCAATCTGTGAGGTAAACAGGTCAAATTTTATCAAAACAAAGGAAAAAGTCTTACGCAAAATCTCCATTGCTAACGTGGATTTTAAATCTTTGTAGTGGAATAAAAAAAAATTTATTCTATCGATAGATGCTTTTATTATTGTTAAAAAGTGAACAGGTGTAAATTTAGATAACCCCACTTTTCCATACATTCAACTTGTTTCAATTTATGTTTAACGACGAATACTGATTTTAAATATGAAATTAATTCCCTCAGGATAAAAAACAATCATAGCATTTGTAAAAAAAAGTAATAATGGACATATACTTTTAATAGTTTGAAACATATTTTATAACACAAGATATAATAACTATATGATTATTATATATTTTTTTACTATCCTTTGTAAAGGATAATAAATAATGTAAAACATAAAATGAAATTCTATAAAATAAGTTTAATGTGAATTATAATAGTTATAAAATTCATCACAAAGAAACTGCGGCAGTTAACAGAATTTTCTTTTGAGAATAACATCGGATGTGAAAACCACATAACCATCTTTTATATTTAGAAAACTAGTCAAAATATATTAAAGAAGAATAAAAATACTTATTTTTATCGAAATCTCAAAATCGAAAATGTTCGATTCAAGGAAGTGCAAAAGGGGAGATGTACACTTAGTTGTTAAAAATAATTTTATACAAAATATTTAAAATTCCAAAAAAAAAGTAAAAAATCCAATTCCAAAATCAGCTTTAAGGGAGTAGTAAAAATAAAATGGACAACACCCGTCTACTTCTGTTCCCTTTACCAAACCAAAACTATATACAAGTTTTAACGAGGAATATTAGTGCAATCGACAAAAGTTTGCAAAATTACACACTGGTACAAAACCAATAGCTTATTTTCTTGAAGAAAAAGAGGTAAATTGCTAATGATATGATACTCTTAGGTTGGTGGTTGGTTGGTATGCAAATAAATGGAAACGGTGGTGGATTTGATCTGTATAAGCAAAAATAATAACTTCTTGCTTAAGTAAGCTACTTGAAGCATGAATAAATAAATAAAAGTCTCGAGCTATTCTTATGGAAAATGGATTCACTGAAACAGTCATTTTTTCAGACTTAAGTCTTCAGATTTAAGTTTTGCTTACTGTAAATAAGACGCCCTTATTTGCACGACCATTCTCTATAAAGCAAAATTCATTACTAATAATTAACAACGAGCTAGGTTCATTCGTCTTGGATTGTGTGTAACGGAGCAAACCAAGGCTTGATGTATTAGCCTTCTACAAACCATAAAATAAAATTCTACAACCAATGCAGTGTTTTTGCGCATAATTAAACCATAAACACGCACTCAGACAATGACATAAAATATGCGAAACGTATATTAAAAAAATTTATTTTCGATTTTCGTGTGAACACAAAGAACTTTCTATGGGAAAGAGAAAATGCAATTTTTTGATAAAATGTATCAAATGTAATTGCAGAAGTAAGTAAGACCAAGCAAGCAGTTGCATTGATGCTGGCTAGGAAGTATACATTTCAAGCTATGATAGAAATAATGAAAATAGGTTCAACCAGTGCTTTCATCATTTATATCTATGTCATTATCATTTAGCTGTTTTATATAAAGTGTTTCATATACCAGCTTTATACGGGGTTTTCTATTATTGACTGTAGAACTATTGCCTCCTGAAAAAACTGAAAAAAAAAGAAGATAATGTTCTTTACCAAATTTGGATCTGAGGCCTAATTAACGAAATCATTATCATACCGTTATCATAATAAGTTAATAAAAAATACATTCCTCAACATCATTCACTCAATAAAACACTACTTAAACAGAGGATGCGTTTTATCATAGTGGAATGCGTCTCTAAATGCAAAATTATTACAAAAAACTCTATTTGACTACCTTTATTACGTATTATAAAAAATACGTATTATTACACTCTCTTTCTTTGTAAATTAAGTTTTGTAAGCAACCTATCTTGCGAATATCACATACTTTAAGCATATATTTGATTAAAATGGACTATAGCTCGGACTATATATATATATATATATATATATATATATATATATATATATATATATATATATATATATACAAATTTTAATGATGGTCATTTTTGACAGGTGGTAGATAGGATCGATGAACATTTGAAGAAATTTTCCCAAAATTCCACCATCAGTACAAATCTAATAGCTCCATTTCCTTCGGCAAGTCGCTAATATATGAAAAACTTCATTAATTTGTAGAAAAATTAAATCAAGTTAAATTATTATAATCACTTTATGTTGAAAAAAAAAAAATTAATTAGCACTTGGTCGACATCTCACTTAATATGATTATCAATTACTATTAAAAACTAATTAATTGAATTATTTTTGTTTCAGGTTTGTTGAAATTGTTTCTACTGATCTTCGTTCTTGTATCAAATCAATGAGAAAGTGAGTAATATTCACTCATATTCACAGTGTCGTTATTCAAGAAATGTGTCATTATTCAATTTTTGTTCAAATTCAATTATTAATAGAGATACCTCCATTAATAATAAAGTTGGAAAAAAAAAACATAGCCAACATTGTCATTTCATTTCCCAGGTCTTTTTTTAAATATATTTTTATACTTTGATTAGTCCACCGATGATTCTGGTCTTTAATCGATAAAATTAAATATAAGATATTATTGATAAATCGATAGCTTCCAAATTTATACCCGTTCAAATTATATTATTAGTTTCAAGAATGTTTATACAAATAAATGAAAAATATTTGTATTTTCTCTCTTTGTGTGTTTTTTTTTTAATTTGATGTATTTTTGTTTCGGGTTTTTTCTTTCATTTAGTGTTGCGTGCATAACAAAATGCGTCGCATAATTTTCATTGTTTATGTAATAATATTAGCTAGATTTAATAATAATATTATTTCTACGGGGTGACCAGTTTTTAACGCTACTTAATTCGATTCTGCACCCAACGAAAAGGTACCATTGTCAACATTTATGAGTCTCTAGGATTAATTGAAAAAATATTTAGATTAATATTTTCTTGGAAAAACAGCATTTTTTAAATAACTTGAAACTGAATTATGAAATCTGAATTCAGTTTTTAACCCCCGAACTAAAAAAAAAGGGGGTGTTATAAGTTTGACCGCTATATGTGTGTGTCTGTGTGTGTCTGTGTGTTTGTCTGTCTGTGGCATCGTAGCGCCTAAGCGGATGAACCGATTTTAATTTGTTTGGTTTCATTTGAAAGGTAATTTAATGGAGAGCTGTTTTTTTAAGTGCGAGATTAGTGATCTGTACCCGAAATAACTAAAAATTGACGATGATCTTCAAAATCGATTCAGTTTGGAAAAGGCATGACATGGTTAAATAAACCTGGCTCCATTCATTTCAAAAAGTGAAATGGTAAAATAATTAAGTAAATCAAAACAATAATTCAATTCAAAAAAAAATATTTCAATTAAAATATTCCCAAAGTTTGTCCCAAAAAATTGATAGCTCTCTAAGTATCCTCTTCATCTTATCTGATGTCCTTGATCATCACTTTGATATTGATTTAAGAAGGAGTGTTATAAGTTTAAAGTGTTTATCTGAACATCTGTGTGTTTCTCAGTGGCATCGTATAACCACTAAATGGTCGAACCTACTCGATTGAGAACATTTTTAGCCCCCGAACTAAAAAAAAGGGAGTGATATAAGTTTGACAGCTATGCGTGTGTGCCTGTGTGTGTGTGTGCCTGTCTGTGGCATCATAGCGCCTAAACGGATGAGACGATTTTAATTTTTTTGGTTTCGCTTGGAAATTTAACGGAGAGTGTTTTTAGCTATCAAGTTTGAGTTAAGGGTTCCGTAACCGAAAAAATTATCGGGGGGTATTTTAAATTTTGCAAATTTCACTTGTAATGTTATTATTAAAAGAACCTACTTTAGATGAACATTCAAAACTACATTTTTATTATTGAACTGAATAATTCCGATATTCACGTATTTTTTCATAAAATTTCAGCTGAATATGCACACTATCATATTGTGTTATAAATCATATTTATCTTTGTCGTTGTCAACACTAGGTTTCTGTTTTTTTATTTTTATTTTTGTAACATTAAAATAATAAATGGTTACAATATATTATTATATGGAACATAAAAGGATAAGAACGTACAAGTGTGTAGGATTTGGAATTTACATTTTGAATGAAAATTTTACATAATACAAAACTTTTATATACCAAATATATAGGGTGTCCTTCCACCACTAACGAGATACGGCTTCGTTATTTATCGTTTGTAATTTTGGAAAATTTCTAGAATAATACTCTACGGCGTTTTCTAAAAAGATAAAAAACTATGGTTTAAACGTCAAAAAATAGACGCATAAATTTTATCTTTTACGATATTTTTAAAGCATTAAACACAATTTGCGTATTAATAATATTATTTTTATTCATAACTAGCTTGATACCAGCTCGTTTCACTGAGCTTAAAAGAAAAACCCTCCGCTTTATAGCCTCCAACTCTGTTGATCTCACTTATCCCCCTTCCATAAAACTTGAAGGGATTGTTTTTCGCAGCTAAAAGATATGCACAGTTTTCAATTTTTAAAGAGTAAAATAGTCATAATTAATTCAGAAATCTTTAATTTATGGTTCAAAATAATGATCATTTTGCTCCATTTATGATCATTATTTTGTACCATAAATTAAAGATTTCTGTAAAAATTTTAAATAGTAAATGTCAGATTAAATTTAATTTTTTCTTTCTAAATATCTTTATAATTTATAGCTCATGTGTTATTCTGATGTATTAGCTATATTGTTGTACAGTTTCATTAATATCCATTCGCTAGTTTTGGCGTCAAAGCGTCACAAACAAACAAACAAACAAACAAACAAACAATCATCCTTACTTTCACATTTATAATATAAATATAGGGATATAGGGATTTTATTCATAACATAAATTTTATTCATAACTTAGATTTAAACTCAATGAATATAAATTAGTTGCTAGTCATGTGACGACCAAACTACTTTAAATGGTTTGAAAAATTAAGTGCTAATTAAATGATAATTAAGTTCTCAAATAAAATATGTATTACTCTTTTTACTTAAATTAAATATGACACGTTTTGCTAGCTTTCTGTATATTTATATATTATTTAAATTTCAATTTGATTAATATTTAGCAAGAAATTTTAAAATTGAAAACGATAATTCACGAACCCTCATAAATAGGATCCGAAAACTGTTAAGTAATTTTTGGGTGAGAATTCAATTTAGAATTGTTGGTAGTTATAAAGGACATCCTGTATACATAGACATGCATTTATTTTAATAATGCTAATGTTATGAATATGAGATAACCTAAAATATCAAAGCTGAAATTTTGACGAACGAAATGTTATAACTATCTAAAATATCCGGCATAGTCTGAGCAATATGTGGTGTGTGAATTATTTACAGTGTGTTTTCAAAGTATAACACATAAGATTATGTGATCCGTTCAAACATCTTTTTTTACAAGAAAGCTGCAAAAATTCCTGAATATATTTCAACAATCTTTGACAGTGCTATAAAAGTTTAGTCCCAAGTTTGTAACGCCTAAAAATATTGATGGTACGAAAAAATTTTGGTATGGATGTTCATAGAATCATCTAATTAGTCCATTTTCGGTTGTCCATCCATCCGTCTGTCAACCCAACTTTTGTTTGAAACATTTTTTTGTAAAGTTCTATAGTCCAAGAGCCAAGTTCCTAACAATAAATTCGTAACAATTGTTTGACCAGAAATGTATTGGTTGTAGTTAAAGGAAAATTTTGTAAAATAACGAAGCTTCGTTTAAAAAAGCTAAGTAATAAATTTAATTCTGTAATTTTTTAAATCCTAGGCTAGAATTTATAAATATGATTTTACATTGCAGTTTTACGGAATCGATTTTTTTTTTTCAAAAATGTTTTTAAAACAAATTGTTACATATAGTTCCAACTTTCTGATTTATAGTGTGATTTTTTTTATCAGTTTCGAACTTGAGTTGATTTTTACAATTGAATTCCAAAGTAAAATTCAATGCTTAATCTAAAAATTTTTTTCTTTGAATTATTTCTTGAATCTAGTTTATCCTTGAAAATAATTCTGATTTGAGAGAAGCTAAGGAACCTAGGTACTGTATAATTTGCTTCAAACTATTTGCTTCGTACTTTTCTTAAGCGTTTGCTATGTTACTGGCGGGTAACAAACCAAAAACATTCAAATTTAGTAGGTAGGTCAGCTCTTCGGTGAAGTTTTTTTGTCGGGCCAAATATTTTATTGTTTAATAATTATAATTGTATGTTATCAAGTAGTCATAGTCTAAACCATTCTATTTCGAAACCAGTCTTTATGACCAAGTGGCCACTTATTACAATCTAAAATTAGCTTGAACTAATGTTTTTTGATATAACATAGAAACCGTCAAGCTTGTTTCTTTGGGGAATACAAATTTGCAAAAAAAAAAACTGGTGCTTTGCATATGTTGCAAGCCGTCATTTACATATATATTTAATTTGATTGTATAGGATATCCATTATAATTTCCCTAACTAAATTTTTATTAAACAAAGCGGTATAAAAAAAATGATCCGAGTAAAAGCAATTCTACTTGGAGAAGGATATCTTACGAAGACATCGAATTTGTTGAAAACTAAGCCAAATAAATTCGATAGAAATCTAATAAAAAACTCAAAACTTGTTTAGCGTTCAATATCTACGAAATCAAGGTGACTTTGGAGAAATGTCAAATTAGCTTTTGAAAGTCCTATTTGGAGTAGGTTTTCAGGTTCGTTAAATATTCAACTCATGTTTATAAATTATAAGAGAGAGAAAGAATGTTTAAATTTTTCTTTATAAAGTGAAAAACAGTTTCGATGGAAACATTCTTTCGTCCAATAGAACATCCACTGAAACTTCACTAGTAGAACTGCGTTTATTCGGGTAATTTTTTCCGAAAGCCATTTGTTCAATTTAATTTTAGCTAGGAGATTGGACACCCTATATGAATTGAAAGTAATATGTGTGTGTTATAATCGCTATCGAAATATGCGCTAAATATTTTTGATATGACATTCATATAGTTTGAAAATAATTGCCTTTTTTTTGTTAACATCAAAGTACAACTATTCACAGCATTTTCATGATAATTATTTAGTACATACATTCAGGAAACCACCATAACAATACAATCATGATTACACAGTGATATAACACAGGGTATAGCTAAAATAGTTATTTTTCTAGAATAATTTTTTACGATGATAATTATTTTTTCGGTGTTTAAAATAATTGTTTTAAATATCATATTTTGTTGTGTAAAGTGTAATCGTTATTTAACTCACCATAATTATCAAAATCTCGAATATGTTAAACTAAACTTTTTAAACTTAAGAGTTTTTATTTAAAGTTCATAATTACGCAGTTTAGGTTTTTGATTTTTTTTATTTTGCACTTTTTAGAAAACCCACTGAATATACAGTTGGTTTTTTTTCTTTTTCACAATGTGGCGTCTGGTTATCGCAAACCGATCAGATTTTCAGCATTACATCACATTAACACATAAAATAGAAAACATTTATTTAAAAAGATTTGCCCTTGAGAAACAAAATGCTTGGGCCAAAATAAAACTTTTGTCTAGCCTACAAAACATCAAGAATAATTATTAGGTGTGCGGTCTTTTATGGGCTAGAAATGAAAAAAAAAAGACGAAAAAGCTTTCACATTGATAAATGTCTCTTGATAAATGTCCTAAATATATTTATCATTGATAAATGTCTTTCTTATCAGGAAACGAAAAACTGTCATTGGTAGTCGATGTTGATTCATGTAGAGTAGAATGGTGAAACCGAATGAAAAGCACATGCAACTCTTAATCAGGTTGATCAACTTTACACCTCGATAACCCAGTACACCATTGACAGGTGCTTTTTATCAACGTCCCCGTAAATGAAATATACACATGAGTATTTTCGATTGGTTAAGGTTTTCAAATAAAACTAAGTTTGTTCTCAGAAACTTGGTTTAAACGATCCACAGGTTTGTACAAGGTAGTCACCACGTTCTCCTGATTTTAATCCATTGGATTATTTTTATGGGGATATCTTTAATCAGTGTAAGGTTGTAAAGTTATAAGGTTGTCAGTAAATAAGGATGATATGAGTTGTTTTGTATGGAAAACATCAACACAACAAATTTTATTAAAATCGCTATATCCGTTCTAAAGTTATGGAAGAAAAGTGATTTCTAAACTGCAATGGCTTATAGCACAAAAACGGAGCATATTAAACTAAATCGACTTATTTGAGCTAAGCTTTAAGTCGTAGAGCGTTGTAAAGCTCTTTTGGGTACACCCTATAAATTGATATATGTGCTAGTTTAAAAATTAACTCATCAACATAAAAATATAATAGATGAATTGTCTTACTTTTTTTCTTAAACATAAACCACCACCAATACGTTATGATCAAAAAAAAAAAAAAAAAGAACATTTACGGTGATGAACAGAAACAGATAATGAATCTTTGTAACATATCCGTTATATATTGTGCGGAAGTGATCACAACACCATCTCCGTTGTAACCTACTAGTCATAATAATCATTTCGATCACATATTTCTTTCCTCATCACCATCTATTTGATTTCATCCGTTCTATTGTTTCGATTTCTTAAAGTCTCACAATAAAGGGTGTCTCATTAGGGATGTTGGATGTGATATTTACGTACAAATTCAAACAGAATCTCTATAGGTTTATGTGAAATACAGTGCCGTAGCTACGTTCACAAAGGTTCCGGTATATAGAGAAAAAAGGCGGGCTCCTCCCCGGCTGTCTGCGTTCCAAACAACGATGCATATGACAATATAAAATAATTGCTATACTGATGGTATCATATAGACGGGAAAAAAAGATTTTCAACAAAATTCTCAGTCAAATTTACAAACTCTTGTGCGCTTTAATTTTTGAAAATTCGTTTATAACTTCACTCAAACACAAGATTGATGCCATCTTGTTTTCTATCGCAATTAAAATCAATATCAGTACATGATAAGATATTATAGTTTCTATAATAGGCCATTTGTCAATTCAAACTTTAGTTTAGAAAAACATTCTTTACTTATTCTTCTCTTATTAACGAAATGTTTAATTTCGAATTGATATTTATTGTAAATTTTTCAAATTTTTAATAGGAAAATATTGTGCCAGTCAGTGCATACACGGATTTCCACTTCACCCATGAAGTACTGTGTATTAGGATGCGTTCCCGTTTTTGTAATTAAATAGTATTTTATTTTCAGTAAATATTATTTATTTAATTTATAAGAGTAATCTATCTTTTTTTTTTTATTTTATATTTTTTTTTTTATTAAACAGAAATTTTTAAAAAATTGACCTATTAGGACTTTTTTTTTCATTGTTTATTTTCAACGAATTTTTCTGAAAAAAAAATCCGTTGGGATAGGAATTACGTTAAATCCGTTAGTTGACGCCTATGCCATGAAACAGGTAAGTATGCGAAATTTGAAGTTAATCGGACCGATAATTTCGGAGATTTCCTGATGAGTCAATCAGTGGTAAATCGCTTATGTATATAAGATGTTCATTTAAATCATAAGTAAATATTATGGGTAGGCTCGACGTTTCCTAGCTTCGAGAGCTGACTGTTCCTTTCTTTTCAATTTTTAAACGACCCTCTGTGGCCCTGGAGCACTGCACCAGCTAGCCCTATGATAGCTACGCCACTGGTGGAATAAGATAGGTGCACCACATAATATCTTATGAAATATTATAAAAAAACGACACACAAATCAGAGACGCACAAGCCACAGTTTGTTTTTTTTATACTCATGACGATTATTTTTGTAGAAGTTGGACTTACCTAGAAAAGTGAGCAGGTAACTACTAGTATACCCTCTATCAAAAAGTAAAAATAAATTTCATGTCGTCATGTCGTCAAGTGAGTATTAATTTACGATAATAACTTTAAAATAAACGCTGTATAAAGTTTAATAAGTTTTTTAATCGTTTACAACGAAACATTCATTAAACAAAGCATTATATTTTACATTTTTATTAACTCATTATTTATTAGTTTAATATTTAGTTAAATAATAATAACTTTAAAAACCTTACGTTTCAAGTATATGATACTTAAAAATTTACATCTTTTTAACGATAAGCACATTACTTAGTAATTAATTATTTTGATAACTTACTGCGTAATTAAATTTTTTTCATTGTTTGTTAAATTTCAGATAAAATCATTCGCAAAAAATGAATTAAAGAGAAAAAAAAAGAGTAAGCAGCAGAGCTTATGACTAATGTCATATTTTCCCTTCATTGGATGCTTTGAGAAATTGACACCATTAAAAGGCAATTCTTTAACATAAGCTCACTCTACATCTAAATTTTGAACCTTTTAACTCAATTTTATGGGATTGTAGAGAAAATTTTGATATCACTAAAAAATATTAAATTTGGAACTCCACACGAATATTTAAAATAGTCTAGAGCACCAATCTCTTTTCCATAGGTGATAACTCACAATGGGATACTTTGTATACTCTTTAGTTGTTATAAACATTTTTTTTTTTGTGGGAAATTCTAGAATCGTTAAATACAAAATTTTCATTTAAGGAAATTTTTAATTGTGTCACAATCGTAAAATTGATTATTATAGAATACAAGTAATGAAATAACAAATAGAAAAAAATGCATTATATTTGTCACATTAAAGCTCTATTTAAGAAGTTTCTATTTAAGAGATGTTAAAACTTTTTTTTTAAAGAAATTTATAACGAAATTTAATTTTCCTAAAGTTGGGCATTTTTACACTAATTTTCATAGATATCTTATATGATCAAATATGTACTTTTATTATTATGAATTTTAATCATTATGTATTTTAATTATTTAATTTAATTTAATATTAATTCCTCAAAACAAGCCCTCGAAATTGAAACAAAAGCTTTATAATTTTCTAATTTATACGCTCAATTTAACCCTGAAAATAAGAACTTGATCTTTGTTTTACTGTAAGTAATGTCCCATAACATTTTGTTTTCAAAATTTTAACCTCAATAGTTTCAGTAAATAGGGGACGGGACTGGTAAACCATGTTAGTATGTAAGGGAAACTTTGAACATGATTTTGAACCCCTTCTAAACGCCGTTTTTCAATCGAAATTTTATTAACAGGATTTTCAGGATAAACGATTTCCATATCTGAAAATATATACATTTACTTGCGCTCCCACCACATTTATACAAAATTTTTGATAAAGAAATAATAGTCTAAAAACTAAAAGAACACAAAATAGATAATTGTTTAGAAAAACTAAAAAGCACGCTTTTGTAACTAGTTGAACTAAAAGATCAAAAAAGTCATTTTTTCATAAAAAAGCTTGGAGTGCTTTTTAAGATATTTTATAATTACTTTAAATTTTACCAATATCTGTTTATAAAATATTTAAAATAATTGAAATTTAGCACCCCACGGTTTTTACGATAAAATTATTATTTTTTGAATTTAAAGAAATTATTTTCTACCTTTTAGTTCAGCTAGTTACAAAAGCGTGTTTTTTTAGTTTTTTAAAACTATTATTTATTTATTTTCTAATTTATCCCCGATATCAGAAGTCGTTTGTTTACGTCATGGAGAGTGTTTAGGTGACGCAATTTTTTGTATGTATCAAAGTTCAATTTCTTTTTAGCACATTGATTTGGAGGTAAAGTCCTGGGATTTTATACATGACGTTATCCAGTATCCATTGAAAGTTAAACAGAAATTTCTGAACATCGATCAAGCCATGTTCCAAATTAGTTATTTAATCAATGGTCTAAATGTAAAACATGGTTTTCTATGCATTTAAATTTGTATTGATTTCGAATGTGACTGGTTGTTTAAATAGTATTCATTACACTAACAGTAATTAATAGGATATAGTCTCATTTGGTATAGCCATTTAGATTTCATCGTAATTATATTTAAGACTATAATATTGTATTACAATAACTCATAATAAATCTAACCAGGATATTGGATTAGTTTGTTTATAGCTTTATCTAAATAGAGCTTTGTTAGAATAAATTGGTTTTTAGTTTTGGTTTACCTGCTTTTATTATTGCACTTTAAATTTAACAAGTATGCGTAACTGGATCACAATTTATTTTGGCTTTTTTTTATCACAATTTTTTCTTAATGTAAATAGTCTCTACTGATGTCACCTTTATTTCCACACTCAATCAGAAGACAAGTAGTTACGACTTCGATCTCCTAATTGCAAGAACTTGTGTTCCAGTAATACGTTTGTTTTTTTCCTTTGAATTTTTCAATACTAAAAAAATCTTTTTCCAACGTCTCTGTTATTCTCAAGACAAATTTTAGGAATAGTATTATATTCATGGGGCAAAGAAACACGCATAAAATATGCATAAAAAGTAAAAATATATCAACGAAAAAGGTATCTATTCCAAAAATTGTTTCTATGCTAAAAGTTTCGGTAAACAGAATTTTTTATTACCTGAAGAAAAAAGGAAGAAAAAAGTTACTATATCACTTAATTCGGTTACATAAAAATTCGTCGGTTACAAAGTATCTCGGATTGATGGTTCGAGTTTTTTAAAGTAAATACAATTTTTTTATTTCTAGGCGAGTAATGGTAAAAAAACGGTACTTATATATCACCAAGAACGAAGGCATAAAAGTCCTATAGTTTCATCGGATTCCGGGATAAAACGAAATTTTGATCAGGACGATCCGAAGAACATTTTGTGGGAGGACGAATAGAAGAACGTACTCACTAACAATCAGATTTCTTCGAGAATCGTTCTTTTGCGAATACATTTATTGAAAATTATGTAAATTAGAACCCCTTCAAGGCACACCTACGGATTATTAAGCAATTTGTATGGTACATGTATAGAAACTTGATATTCAACTGGCGTTCATTTCATTTCCCCGGACTTATTGTTAATTATTATTTTTGACTCTCTGTTTATCTCGTTTCAGTTATATATAATTTTACAAAAAAAAAAAATAATAATCATTAAAATAATTATTTTTAAATACATGTGTTCAAAACACTGGAAACGAATAACAAACAATTGACCATCATTGGCACACACACAGCCACACGAGTATAATCCATTGAATTATAAATAGGAACTAATAGGGTGACAGAGATTGAAAAGAGATAGGATATAGTCGTAGATACTAACCAAAAGAATCAAATGACCGCAAATCATTATCAGTAGCTCTTACCTTTTGTATTTGCTTATATCCTATAATTATTTATTTATTTAATGAGTACCTCTGTATTATGGCTGATTTAGTTCATTCAATAAAAACCTATTGAGTGTCTAACAGTTACGGTAATGAAATATTTAATGGGTAATATTTAATAATGTCTATATTCAAATTCTCTTAATTATCGACATTATCGAAAATATTATTTGACAGAAAGTGTCAACTTTCTGTCCACTTTGAAAAACGAAGTTACCGCTTTCCGCCTCCGTCGGGGTGGAAAATAGTATACACTCCACGGGCTTTGCTCGGGCTTGGCTCGTTCTTCAACTTTTCTTTACTTTTGCCGAGGTGTGTAATTTAATATTTTTCCCAATATTGTTTCTATAAAATTCGAGAGGGGAAATAGTCTTGGTGTGTAATATACTATAATATACTATTTTTCCTATTAAATAAGAGAGTGGAAATTGAAATAAGTGTGAAAAAGTACTCCTAATGGTTTTTTTCCAAAATTGTCGTAAAAAAAATTAAAATTTCGATAAACTTTTAAAAATAAACTTTTTGTAGAGAATCAAATTTCCCATCGGATTCAATTTTCATGCTAAAACAGTTTAAACAAACAGGAAAAATTAGGAAAAATTTTCATTTTTTGTGGTATTTTGCTTTTTAGCATGTATTTATTTGTTTTTGTTTTTTTTTTGGTAGAGATAGGTATAGGCATTGCTCTAGACAAAAAAAAAAAAGATAAAATTTTCTTTTAAATGGTATGTTGAAAAATTTTTTGGATACAAAATTAACTGTGAGATTTAGCCATTTTTATTTTTTTTTTTCGCATTTTATTCCTCTGGTATGAATGTTGTTTTCCTTCTCATTTTATTAACTCCCGAACCAAAAGAAGGAGTCTTATAAGTTTGACCGCTATATGTTGTGAGTGTGCCTGTCTGCCTGTCTGTGGTATCGTGGCGCCTAAACGGATGAACCAATTTTGATTTTTTTTTTTTGTTTCGTTTGAAAGGTAATTTAACAGAGAGAGTTCTTAGTTATGTTTCAAGTGCGAGTTTAGGGTTCGTTACACGAAACAGCTAAAAAATATGCGATGATCTACAAAATCGATTCAGGAGAAAGCTTTAGGGAAATAGGTAATTTATTAGCGGGTGTTCTTAGGTATGTTTCAAGTGCGAGCCTAATTATCCGTACCCGAATTATTTATAGGGGTTTTTTAAATTTTGTAAATTGCAGTTTATAAAAAAGTGTTTTACTCAATGAAAAAATGTATTCTACGTTTATTATTTAGGACTATATGACTATTACAACAAGTTTGGAAGAATGGTGCTACTACATTTCCTCAACAATGTTATCAAACTTGATATCGATATTATCATGTATTATTTTTTATCTTGTTTTCTCTGCTTCTTCTATTTTGTCACATATATTGAAACTCATATGGAAACGTAAATTTCTGCCCAACGTTCTTCGAATTTTAGAAGTGAAAACTTCTTTAGGCGCGTCGAGCACTTTTTGGGTGAACAAAAATCACGTCACACGTGCCGCGTCACGCTAAATGCATACCACATTGAAAACAACGATTCACCAGACCACTGAAATTAAGCAACATTGTACACACTTAGTTCTATAATGGGTGACCGCTTGAAAACACCGTTTCTTGTTACTTTTTGAATAATAATAACAATGGGGGTTTAACCTTCGTTTTTGTGACGCATGCCTAATCACAGAGGCCACCCACATCATTAGTTGTTAATCTTTATTTATTCCATTACAAATATATTTACAATTACATTTTTGATGTGGGTGGAGTCGGTTACTTCGTTCTTATCCAAGTGACGACAATTATGATCAATTCTGCACTTCCATTAATTATAAATTGTTCACACTGCCGCTGTCTGGATTTGAACCCGCAACCTAAATCTAAATAGTACAACGTTCTAAGATTAGCGCCTTAGAACGCTCGGCCATTTAGGCTCTTTTTAATTACTTTTTTAACAAACTAAAAAATTTTAAAAAAAGCCCAGTTATTTCAAAGTTTTAAGTTTTACTTCCGCCGACAGTCCAGTCCCAGTGATGGCTGATTATCCTTTTTTTATACACACTGTAAAAATAATATCTAGATACAAAATATATTATTGTTCATTGGTTTATTGTTAGAAAAACAACACCTTCGTTCATAAAATAATATGTGGTTACATGTGAATATGTACCTACACAGAGGAGTGAATATTAATTACAGTACATTACACACAATAAACGTTACTATATTATAGTATTATTATTAGAATAGTGAGAGTCCATCCAGTTCACATCACTAACACTTTTATTTTGTGTCCACTAAAGGGTGAATAATTGTTTACTATATTTAGTGTTAAAAAAATTTTTTTTTATGTACTTACTAACTTCTATATATGCCAACAACTAACTGACCCTTTAATATATTGTGTCCTTTTAGAATTTATAAACCGTTTATAATGCGTATATGTTTATTATTGATGCTTATTTTCTTTCTCATTTGTCACAAAATTTTATTTAATGAATGAATAAACTAACTACTCTATGTTAAGCTTGGTTTTGTTAGTTTTCTCACTTAAACTATGCCGTAATTTATTTTAAACAAGTGAAAAAAAAAACAATTGACTGAGTTAATTGTTGAAATACCATGTATAGACTGTGTCGGTTACACCGTCACATTACATACCTGTCACACATACATGACTGATTTTCCCATACAACACATACTATATAATTTGCGCTCTCACGGGTAAACACTGATGTTTACAAAATATTGTTTCAAACAAAAGTTCTTTATTTTTTTATAAAGAAAATTTTTTTACATTTAAACTTTTGTTCTATTTCTAACGGTTTACAAAATGGGTCCTGCGGACTCATAACCCACTTGACCTATATTGCCCATTTACGAACTCAACCTTCCTTTTTATGTCTTAAGAACGCTGTAAAAATTTCAGCTTGATATCCTTTTTTGTTTTTGAGTTTTCGTGTTGACAGACAGACGGACAGACGGACAGACAAATAAACAACCGAAAATGGACTAATTAGGTGATTTTATGAACCTATGCCAAAATTTTGGTTGTAGCATCAATATTTTTAAGCGTTACAAACTTGGGACTAAACTTAATATACTATGATATATATTTCATACATACATGGTATTAAGAGAACGAGGGGTGTCGCAGTACACCGGGTAGGAATTATATTCCTTTCGTAACTTTGTACATTATAGATGTAGCGCTTTTTTTTTAATAAAGTATACCGGTATTGCTTATTTCAAAGAAATATTGATGGTACTGGCTTCGGATGCGAAACTGGCATTTGGCTGTTTTCATTAATAGACCTTTTTCACATTTATTTTTTTAAAGGAAAGTAAACGTCTCGATAAATGGGGCAATTTTTTTCCCCGACTTCTATTGAGCCATATAACCGAAGAAACAAGCAATGAAAATCATTAAAATTCAAATTGGCGAATTAAAAATAAACGAGTTATGCAACAAACAAAAATTCACAACCACCTTTTTTCGGGTCTTATTCGAAAAATATCGATCCTAGGATAAAATTGATAAGAACCACAATTGTAGGAAATTTAGTTTCAAATGACTTTAGTATAACCATTTTTCGCGTATAATTGAAAACAAACGAGATATTTAATAAAAACAATGTAAACTATTTTAAAACAGTGTTTGAAAATATGAAACACTTAATAATTAACATTGACATACAGGGTCTACTCGACCTAGATTTTCATAAAAAATTAACAAAAAGCATTTCAATTTTTCATGAAAAAGGTCTATTGAAGTATAATTAATACAGCACGGAAACTCAACAGATATCGAAAATTTTCCTTTATCTTATTTCGCTGGGTTAAAGGAGAATACACAATAGAATAAAATTGTTCAGCCAAATTATCAAACTGTCATATAAATTTCGATTATGTAATTTTATCATGAACAAAATCTAGAATAATACGGGTGGTTTATTCATATTCCTAACAATTTAAATAGGGGCGTTTAACAAACATGATATACGTTTTACTGTAAACTAATAGTGTTGTTTACATAATAAGACATATGTAAATGATAGTTAACGTTCTCACAAATATCTACCAATAAGCCACCCATAAGATGTCAAGTTCATATCAATAATTCATTCTGAAACTAAGCCTGTCTGTCTAGCTGCCATTATTCAATAAAAAAAATAAAGGCTTTTACTAAAAAAAACACTGTTTTATCATTCATCATTTTGAGTTATGAAAATAAATGTATTAGTGTCTCTTCAATTGACTTTCAAAATTTTATCTATACTTACACGAAAGAGTATTTTAGCATTGACTTGGTGATACTGTCATAAAATTTCGTCAGTTGAATTTTCTTTATGTTTTTCTTAAAATGACAAATAACGTAATTGTTGAAAAAAGGAAGGTAAGGTGCCAGCCACGATGTAATTGGTTTACCAATCTTTATTTTGCAAGCACAAGCCCGAGCTTTGACCAAGTCTAATAAAACAAATGATGACTTCCAGTGTTTGCCCAAGTCGTGACGAATATATCGAGCTATGGTTTGTCAGTCCTTATCCAAGTCTCGGCAAGCCAGCGCTAATAAATCTTTAGTATTAAGGCACAAAAAAAAGTTAAAGTCCGATGATTTGCCTGAACGGTATGAGCTGTTGAAATTTCTCAAAACTAAGATTATGTATCTGGCTTAAATTTGCTACCCTTATTTACGATAATAAGTTACATCTTTTTCCGGAATTATCACTCAATTTCTACATTTTTTGAGAAGTTATCAGAATAAGTTGAAAATATAAGGTTACTGCGGTTTTCTTGAGATTTTAAGGTTATTTTGCTATATTGGGGGTTCGAAAGTAAGCAAGGTCGATGGAAAAATTCTCAAAAAACCATTTATTCGTCTCAATCTGATAAAAATCGCGAATATTATCGTTATTTTTTTACTTTTTAGTGCATATTAATTTGTTTTGGAATAGTTTTTCTTTTGAAGTCGGTTTTCTTTTTATTAAAAGTTTTTCGTTTTTACAACAAAAGAAACCTTCTAAAAAATAATTTGCAATTTTCAAAAATTTTTCGAATTTATAATCAAAATCCGGTAGATTTATCCAACTAAAATTCAATTTAAAACAAGTGAAAACAAACAATTGACTGAGTTAATTGTTGAAATACCATGCATAGACAGTGTTAATTAGACTATCACATTACACATACATACATGACACACATACATAACTGATATTCCCATATAATACATATAACACAATTAACGCCTAATTTGCGCTCTCACAAGTAAACAGTGATGTTTACAAAAAAATTGATTATTTTTTGATAAGGAAAATTTTTTATGTTTAATCTTTTGTTCTATCTCTAACGGTTTACCAACAAGACCCAATTGACCTATGTTGCTCATTTCCGAACTCGTCTCACTTTTTACGTCCTGAGTACGCTGTAAAAATTTCAGCTTGATATCTTTTTTCGTTTTTGAGTTATCGGGTTGGCAGACAACCGGAAATGGACTAATTATCATCATCACTAATTATCATCAATATTTTTAAGCGTTACAAACTTGGGACTAAACTAAGTATACCTTGCATTTTACATATATACATAGTATAAAAAAGAACGTGCAGCTATAAGCAGGAACCTACTCGGTCTACCGACAAATTCAGCATTATATCTCGGATAAAGAATAAATATATTTTCACATTTGAGTTTAAATGCCCAGTTTCTACATAATATGTATTAACATTGAGTAACCAATTCAATAGTGGAATTTATATAGCAAACTGTTGAGATCTAATGTTGTTATAATATTATTATGTGAAACAAATACCAGAACGGACCATTGTTATGTAAATGTTTTGAATGGATTTACAGTTTTGTCGGATAGTCATTTGTTGTTTCATTGTATTAGTAATGCTGTTTTAGTAATCTAACAGAGATGTTTGTTTCTGCTATATTTTCATAAAATCTAGTTTGATTTTATGTGTCATGCTAGTAAAATTATAATCAATGGAAATGCATCCAATAACTTTTTGAATAAATTCTTTGCATATCCAAACCCTATTTATTTGAACTCATTGGTCAGACGGACGACATTTTGAAGTTAGAAAAGTATAAAACTTTTTTATTTCAACATTGTAGTAACAAGCCTGTCACTTGGATATTTTAAAATATTCTGCTATTATTATTGTTAGTATTGTTGAAAAATTATAACGGGCAGGCATGGCAATACAAAAGTCATGACAGAAATCGCAAAAAAGTAAACAATTCATGCTATTTTATATAAAATAAAGCTGAAATTTACATACGTATCCGAGTATATTTTTATAATCTCAGCGCTGCGATTATAAAAAAATGAAATTTTCATTTATTCACCCAGCTGAGCATTTTCATTGATCCTTCTATTTATTTATTTTGTAGAAACTTTGTATTATTGTGTTAAAAACGTACTTTTGAGTTTTGACAGCTGATTTCTTTCGTTATTTAAATATATTGCTCTCCTGATGTTGTTGATATTTGTAAGTATCTGACAAGTGTTTTTCATGTAAATTTTGTATTTTATTCACGTTGAGTGTTTTTAAAATAAATTTTGTAATTTTGACCTTTGCGTGTTTTCTTTGTGTTATAAATAGTCAAAACAAACCTAAACCTTGGATTATCTTGCCTTTTATTTGAAAATAGTCAGTGATAATCAATGACTTTGCAAACTACAGAAAAAGCGTCCATGGCATCTACCTCTGCCTTTTATTGTTGTTTTTGAGATCTTATTGAAGATTATCGAAAATAAATTCCCTAGATTAAAATATGAGTGAATGTGGGTACGGGAAAAAAATATGCTAGCAGTGCATGCGCAAACAGGGATAGATACTGAAATAGTAATATATACAATGTGTGTTTGTAACATCTAGACATATAAAAATATATATAAATATTTGTATTCAACTAAACTCCCACTCTCTGCATTCACACAACAGAAGATCAACACATGTATATAATACCTCTCACTTAGATGCATTGCTTAACGCATGTATTCTGTCATACTAGTGATATTCATATATCTAGATGGTGGTAACACACATTGTAGATGAAAAAAAAATTAATAAATTTAGATGCAATATTGAGGTCAGTTAAAAAATGGCCATTTTTTCAAATAAGAATAAACCACAATGAATAAATGATAATGTAACTGTAAAAATAAAACTTGTCACATATTTTCAATGTATATATTAAATATAGGATATTTTGTAGTACCCCGGATACAAGTCGCTTTGTCAACTACTACTCGGTTTTTTTTTTTTAATTATTTATTTTATTTTAGTCTGCACTATAAAAACCTTTCTAATTTATTAAAACTTTCAAACCAATTAAATATTCCTAATAAATTTTAAACATATATAACTTATATATATTTTTGTAATCCCCTTTTAATTACCTTTTTTTTTGATACTCTACTCGAAAGGTTTTGTTAAATTTTTTTATTATCGTATAACTAATACCTATCTTAGGACACATGGTTTTTCGAGACAAATATAATGATTCCTTAAACGTTGAAATCCTTTGAGCCGTTTGGAAGATAAGAGGTAATAAAGAAATTTACAAACAAATGTATATACAAGATACGCTCGAAAAATACAACCACCCCTTGACAGTCGGGTAAAAAAGGCAATAAACCTTTAGAATGATTATATTAAACCTAGTATTTATTATTTGTGATTTGTTTACTAGACTTGAATACAATTTTTAAACTTCAAAGCCTTTCGGTTATAGTTGATGTTTATTAATGATACAATGAGGTAAACATATATCGACAAGTATCTTGTCCAGTAATCTTAATTAAAGAGACTTGAAAAAAAAAACTGGACACAACCCTGGATCTCTTGGATTTATGCAAAGAGCCTTACCCAGTTCGGCTATACGATATAATATTTTCCAATTATTTTTTCTCTTTAATTAAAACGTGTATTTTAAACTGTTAAGATACAAGTTGAAAAGAGTTCCTTCAAATATTGTCTGTAGGAGTGACACTTGGTTAAATTACTCATCCTCTACCATAAACCACAAGTTTTTACCGACAGTTGTTTAAATTTACTCTCTTTTATTTATAGATAAATTCTAAAAAAATAAAAAAACATACACAATATATAGGAAGAAATAACACTGCTGAAAGTAGAAAGTTACAAAAACTATACGTCAATTTTGATTCCTGGTACTACAATCTCACTTGCCGTATACCGAATTTCAATGCGGTTATATTATACATAAATATACAATAGAAATACTAGTTTCATATTACACTACTCAACAATTCATCTGACATTCTTTATAAAAATATTTCATATTAGATTTTTCTTTATTGTTGTGAGAGTTACTAGGCATGCATATTATCTGGGAATACCACATAATATATAATATTTGCATGGATTTGCATGGATTTGCATTTAAAATAGCTGTATTTGTAATACGCTCTATGTTAAGATTTTAGTATGGAGGCTAGAGGATTCAACCTTGATGGTTTTTATTAGGCCAGTATTGTTTTAATGGTAGCTGTTTTTTTTTCTTTGCAATGTGCTTCAAGAACTTCAATTTCATGGAAAAACAATAGTATCTATTTCCCAAAGTGATACACTTTCTATACGATGATATATTTATTCTTCTTACTCATTGTGTTCTATACAATAGTTATTATTTATATCTTTATACCATGCATATATGTAATATGCAAGGTATACTTAGTTTAGTCCCAAGTTTGTAACGCTTAAAAATATTGATGCTACGCACAAAATTTTGGTATAGGTGTCTATAAAATCACCTAATTAGTCCATTTGAGGTGTCCGTCCGTCTGTCAACTCGATATCTCAAAAAGGGAAAAAAATATCAAGCTGAAATTTTTACAGCATACTCAAGAATGAAAAAGTGAGATCGAGTTCGTTAATGAGCAACATAGGTCAATTGGGTCTTGGGTCCGTAGGACCCATCTTGTTAACCGTTAGAGATAGAACAAAAGTTTCAATGTAAAAAATATTCCTCATAAAAAAATATCCAACTTTTGTTTAAAACATTTTTTCGTAATTAGGCGTAAATTGCATAGTTTGTATTATATGGGAATATGTAGTTAGTTATGTATGTGTGACATGTATGAATGTGTAATGTGATAGAGTATTCAACACTTTCTATGAAAGGTACTTCATCAGTTAACTTAGTCAATTGTTTTTTTCACTGATTCATTTTTAGGTTTCAAACTGACGTAAACTCCTTCATGTAAAACATGTATACTATTTTTTCTTCAATCTGTTGGTGCCAATTTTCAGCTTCTAATTTAACCCGAATCATCTCTTTTTGCTTTCTTGTAACAGCCTTTCTTAACTTCTCCATATCTCTTTTCACTTCTACGATTTTCTCGATTTTGTTTTATATATATTTGATTGAAGAAGCCGTGAATATGAAGTGATAAGCGTCATACAATCAGTATGAAACAGATGGATGCCACTTTTAACAGAAATAAAGGAATAAAAAAATCCAGCCCGGTAAAGGCGTACTCAACTGTTGATTCGAACGTGTTTTAATCTTAAATTTTTTACCTGATCGTACCTATTACAAAATGCTATAGGCTGAAAATGGCTCATGTTCGCAATTGAGCTTCTACTGATATGTACAGTGGAAATTGAATGAAAAATATTACTTATCTTTGTCCGTAAATTGAATATATTTGTCGGAAACAAGATTTTTGCATGGAAATTGCATCTGGTTTACGCCTTATTTATTAAAGTTGCGGAAAATTGTTTCGCACAAAAGTTGTTTGTTCTCTTATGTGGATAATATAGAGTTTTAAAATAAAGCTGCTTTCTCAATAAAGAATAAAATTGTAATACAAATGATCCTGCATTAAGAACTATTACAGCATATAGTTTATCATTCTGTTCTAAAAACTATTTGTATTATGAGTATTCAAAATTACAGACTTTTATTTCATGCCACTTTTTTATTTCACAACAAAAAGTTAAACATATACGTAGTTTTATCTTTAAGCATGACGATTAAGTCCCTATTTTTGAGGCATCGTAAGACACAATCGTGATTTTTTAGTTGGAATTACTTTTTAAATTTCTTCAAAAGTAGTCCTTTGAATTAGGTACCTCACCAGGTTTAAATTTTTTGACCTATTTGATTATCTATGCATATAAAATGTTTTGTCCTGAATGACTGATTGACTGACGGATCAACGCACAGCCTAAACGACTGATCGTAGAGACCTCAAACTTCTACAGTGTGTTCTTTGTAATGGTATATTTCTAGGCATCCGTTAAGATCCAATTTTTCCAAACTTCTACCCCTAAGGGGTGAATAGAGGATGAAATTTTGTAGGAAAATCCGTCTTTTTTGAGTCCACTTTAATTCTTTCACCTATAGCGGCAAGTAACATGGTAGAGCCCAGCGACACGAGCGGGTAACTGCTAATAGTGGTATAAAATGTATTGGGCGAGATAATTTCTAGTCTGTTAGTAAAAAATATCAATTTTAGGAGGAAGATAAGAACGTAGTTTACTTTCTTTGGTATTTGGTATAATTCGAGTACCAAAGTGATAGAAACGAACATTGTCTAATAGATAAAAGAAAGAGAAAAAGAAAGATAGTAAATTTTGTTAATTTATTTGTTGATCGAATGATTTGAATAAACTAGAATCATGTACGGTTGTAATAAAGTACGGTACAGAATTTAAATTGCCAGGAAATAGAAAACTTTGAGATTTATACATAAAAAATGGAGTCGAATTGATAACCTCCTCCGTTTTTGTTTGAAGTCGGTTAAAAATTGAATTTGTACAGAAAATTTTGAATGAAAACAAATTTTCGCTGCACTCCCATCATGTTGGACTAAAAAATAAATGTCAGTTTTAATTTCATAGACTATCTTAAAACATCATTAAATTTCATTTCAAAACATTAAACATGAATTTATAAAATATGATCGTCGTTTATCTATCTATATAAACTTGAATATATCTGATGACATCCATATTATTGAGTTCAAAACGGATATTAGTCAAGTAGGTAATGTTGGTTGGATTTTCTATATAGACCACCTATTGCTTTACTACATTTAAGCTTTCACAGTATTATCAACATAAATAACAGTGGTGATGCAACAGTTGAACAAGTTATAGTATAAAAATGTCAATTCTTTTACATCGTTCGTTACATTTGATATACTGCAGTTCAACTTTTTAATAGAAATAGAATTTTTTGTTAGGAATTATGTAAGTAATTTTCAACTAAATACAAGTGACAAGTGATGTTTTTGTACCTTGTTGTTTGTGTTATTTTTATTAAATAACAGATGTTTCTTTTTTTTTAGGATGCATGTATCAAACTTTTTCGTAAACGCTCTACAGGTCACATCGTTTTACTGTTGGTAATATTATAATTAAGTAGTATAATATGTCTTTTATAAAGGGACGAAATCTTCGTTGTTTCTGTACAAAATCACAAGATCCAAAGGGAAGGTTTACAAGATACATTAAAATGGATACCTAACCTAAATCCTAATATATTATAAATGTTAAATTTTGTGAGGATAAATCAAACTAATTCTAACTTGTAATCCATAGGTATATATTTTATACATACAGAGCATGTCACATGTGAGAGCTACAATAATTCGGCTATTTTTTTCTTTAACTGTTTTCTTAAAATCCCGATTTTATACTGGCTATACTTCCCTCTATATATAATTTAACGGGTTGTTTAGATCATTCTAACTAACCCGAACCAATTGCTATCCCTATATATTTCATATGTTTCCTTATAAATGTTTGTTACGATTTCACGCAAAAACTAGCTAATGGATTTTGATGAAACTGCAGAACAATATATCTCATACACCAGAATAACACATGAGCTATATTTTATAAAGATATTGTTATTTTTGGAGTCATGTCAGCCAAGCTAATGTAGCAAACTGTTCTGTCACTTGACTGACACCAACTCCAAAAATAACACTAATTGTAACTACATTGTTTATGGTTAGTTTTTTACATTTAAGTGCCTATTAATTTGTTTTGATATCGTTTTATTGCAGTCGGTTTCTTTTTTGTTAAATTAATTCTTTTATATCAAATTTATTTTAGGAAATCAAAGTGTACAGGGCACTTAGTTTTTAGAACATATATTCTGATAGTTGGTAAAATAAATGGTGTCATTTATGATGCTAAAGTTAATATAAACGCCTACGGGAAATTAAAAATGTTTATTATAATTTATATTAACATTTATAGAAGTATAATAATAGAACGAACATATTATATAATATACAAATATTTCATTGTTAATTAATTTTTAAAACAAAACTTTATCAATTATTGTCTGCAAACAGGTGTGGTTGCATACCTCTGTACATATACACTTTGTACTATAATAAAGCTTTAGGGTTGATATTCGATTCAAGTGTGCACATTTTTCCTTTCAAAGAGATATGGGTTGTCTATTTTAACTTAATTAATTAGGTATTAAAACAAGTGAAAACAAACAATTGATTGAGTTAATTGTTGAAATACTATGTATAGACAGTGTTGATTACAATGTCACATTTCACATACATACATGTCACACATACCTATACATAACTAATATTCCCATTTAATACATGTGATGAAACAGTGATGTTTACGAAAAAATGTTTCAAACAAAAGTTGTTTATTTTTTTATAAGTAACACTTTTTATATTTAAATTTTTGTTCTATCTCTGACGGCTTACAAATGGGTCTTACGGACCCGAGACCCAATTAAGCTATGTTGCTCATTTACGAACTCGACCACACTTTTTACGCCCCGAGCACGTTGTAAAAATTTAAAATGTCAAGAATGAAGCGGAGCGCCTTATTCTTGTACAATGAAAGCTGAAAAATTGTTCTTCGACTATAGCCTCTCAAAAAAAAAACTTATTTCTTCATTCATATTTTTGTAAGTCACCGTAATCCATCGTGGTACCCTTTGCTAATTGTTGGCCCTCCAATCAAAATTTGTTCACTTCTTAATCTACAGGATTAAATAAAATAAACATGGGCTTACTCGACTCACCCTTAAATCTAGCACTGTTTCGTATTTATAATATTAAATTCCTTTCAGATTTGATGTGGACTTACCTTTCATAATATGAGTATGGTATTTCGAATTGAATCATATAAGGGCACAATAACTCTCAAGTTGAATTCATATTCATTATTTTATATAAAATAATATATAATATAACCTCGTTGCTTTATGTTTTCTTTGCTAGTCTAACACTTGTAACCAATTGTTCTGGTTAAGTAAAACCATATACAGTTAATGCTTCACAATATCATCCACAAAGTAATGGCAATCCTTTCAATATTTCAATTTTTCTGGCATAAGCTGATTCAAACACCTACTAGTTTTTAATCGACAACGTGATATAGAGGTATAGAATAAAGATAGTTTGTAGATAGAGGTCGTATGAGTGTGTCATTATCATAATCATTAATAATATCAAATATGATTTACTTGTACATATATAACACATGACGTTGATATATATATATATACCGCGATAACGCGGGAATATTGATAACAATCTGATATTGGAACAAGAAGGATAATATTATACTATGTATGTCCGTATTCATGAAATGAATTAGATAAATTTAAAAAAATAATAATTCGTCAAGTATGCAATGACTCAAATAATAATGAATACGTAGGAAAAAGTAACGTTTTTTATATAAAATTAAAGAAACGTTAAATGATTGGCGTTTAATGGGCGACCTCAAAAGCGGATTATCTTTAAAGTTAGTATTGTTTATTTTGCAAGTATTACGGAAGGGGAATAAGTAGGGACAAGGCAGATGATTATAACATGGTAGCGGTATCCTTTTTAACACTACGGGTACATTATAGCTAGTTTATATACATAATAGGTTGGCTGATAAGTCCCCGGTCTGACACATATATGGCGTCGCTAGTATTAAATGCATATTATTTTTATATAGTACCAACCTTCAAATGATTCGTGTCAAAATTTGACGTCTGTAAGTCAATTAGTTTGTGAGATAGAGCGTCTTTTGTGAAGCAACTTGTGTTATTGTGAAAAAAATGGAAAAAAGGAATTTCGTGTTTTGATAAAATACTGTTTTCTGAAGGGAAAAAATACAGTGGAAGCAAAAACTTGGCTTGATAATGAGTTTCCGGACTCTGTATTTTTTCCCTTCAGAAAACAGTATTTTATCAAAACACGAAATTCCATTTTTTCCATTTTTTTCACAATAACACAAGTTGCTTCACAAAAGACGCTCTATCTCACAAACTAATTGACTTACAGACGTCAAATTTTGACACGAATCATTTGAAGGTTGGTACTATATAAAAATAATATACATTTAATACTAGCGACGCCATATATGTGTCAGACCGGGGACTTATCAGCCAACATTATGTATACATGTAGCAAATTCTCATAAGTTCGAAACACATTTATCCAAAATACCTTCGCTTAATACGTCAATAATTTAACTTTTTATTTTTAATCATATATGGTGATAACAACAAAAGTTAATTAGTTAAGAATTAGATACATTTCAAAAACTTGCATATGTGACTATAACAAATTTAATTTGTTCACTTAAAAACTTATTGCTTAACTTTTGAATTTAAAAAAAAATATGAGTATGATCATAAAAAAATTCGAACACGACGCACAAACAAAAAACTGTGATAATTTAAAAAAAAATGAAAAAATACGATTGACTGAGTTAATTGTGGAAATACCCTGTTTAGAATGTGTTGAATATCATTGCTTGCATTATTTTCTTATAAATTAGAAGAGTTTAAAAAACCAACACAATTATTGCGGCCTTTTGGAAGTATTTTCTAGAATTTTTGTTCGTTTTCCAAGAATATTTCACAATATCACTAGTTAAAGCTACCTGCAAGTTTTAAACTCCCTATCTTTTATAGTTTCGGAAAAAATGGATCCCAAAATTTTAAACACTGGCGTTTACGAAAGATGTTTCAAACAAAAGATGTTTATTTTTCATAAGGTATAACAGTTTTTACATTTAAAATTTTGTTCTATTTCTAACGGTTTATAAGATGGACTCTATGGACCCAAGACCCCATTGACCTGTCTTATTCTTTTACTAACTTTTTACGCACTGAGCAAGGTATAAAAATCAGTTTGATATTTCTTTTCGTTTTTGAGTTATCGTGTTAACATACGGACAAACAGACAACCGAAAATGACCCTTTAGACGATTTTATGAGCACCTATGCTCAAATTTTGCACGAAGTATCAATATTTTTAGTCGCCCTATTAGCTCAGTTGGTTAAGGCGTAACCAATTCCGCCCGCGGTATGCATAAGGTAGTGGGTTCGATTTCCGCCGTAGTAACAAAATTAATTTAATTAATAGTTATGGTGGGCTGGTGTAGTGCATGGTATATGCATGAAGGAGGTGCACTCAGTCTCTTGCACACTCAAGTGATCTCGATTAGAGACGTGGGGCTTCAAACCTGATACTAAAACATTTGCTTGGTAAACTTTATGAAAACAAGATGCAATATGCCTTATGTACTTCAGTTCATACCCCTTCCCTTAAAGGAATATATTTTAAGTTTTGAAAATCTAAATTACATTATCCAGAAATTACGTGAAATATATTATAGAAAGCTTGTTTTTACCTATAGATACAGAACGTATTTCATAAATTGAAGATAAAAATGTTGAAGAGATTATGTATATTTTTTTTTTATATATTACAAAGTTCAATAGGTTCATCGATAAAGTTGTTTCCCCTGAATTATTTTGTTTGAGAATCTAAATTAAAGTAGACACATACCACCTGTACACATGGTTCATACGTATATGTATAAAAGTAGTTTAATATGTTCAGAGTTTTATTTTCACTTATTGTGGAAAATCAATACTATCTAACTTTTCAAATAGAGAACAAATACATACAAAGTTATATTATCACAACAATCTTTGTAAACTATATCTGACGTTGACTTCCACACGACTTATTTGTAATCTTATATATTTAAACAGTCGGAAAGAACCCTGCAATATAAGAAAGGAAAGTGGCTTTCTGTAAAAGTTTTTCTTAACCACCCTAAAATGTTCTTTGGACCATTATAATCAACGAATAGTTTTCGAGCTACGGGCGATAAAAGCTACGAATATAATATAGTTTTAGTATATGACTGGGAAAATGGCTTTCTGTGAAACTTTTTAAAACCGCCCCGAAAATTCCACATGGAAGAAATCAAACAACGGTTACGACGGTCAAAACAATCGATTAAAAATAAATTATATAAAATGACGTTTTATTGGTGAACCGATAAGACTATTCGTAACCGCTTTAAAAATACTTCATGCCTTTAAAATCAGAAAAGGTTACATCGATTTATTGAACCATTTAAATCGCCTATTATTCTTTTTACTAATTTTATTTAATAATATGTTAACTAGTGCAAAAACTTTGTTTTGAACTTTTTATAGTACAAGGAAGTAAAAAAATATATCGGAAGATACGGTGAAAGTATATAAAAAGTACCTCTCTGTTCACATGCTAATATACAAGTACCCAGTTATTATAAAGTTAGAAAAACAAGTAAAGATAAGAACTTACATATTAAAAATTATTTCTGCATGGACTTGGCTCTCAGTTTTTGAACTGTTTATAATTATTAAGAATGTCTAAATACACAAAAGACGTTCAGTAAGGTCCTTCAGGTAAAATATGAAGGGGTTATCCTACGCCCATAAAAATGTTGTTTTATACGATTAGTATTCCTTGTTATCATTTTTCGTAAGACGAAAATTAAACATTCAATTATATATGTGCAAGGTTTCAAAATTTATAAAGGGCACAAAACTAACTGGTGTTCTTGGCTTCACACGCGATTTTCTTACTTGTATGGGATCATAGACATGCACAAAAGTCTATCGAGCTTCATTGTGCTTAAAGATTATACTTCGCAAACTTATACTGGTTATAATAAAATTGTCAAAAATACATTCATATTACCATGTTTTAATGATATATTATGCTGTTAGATTCAAGGTACACGACTCTGATTATTTGAGACTACCTTCTCAAAATTAATGTTTAAAACTGTATAATATCGTAGCTTACCAACAACCAATGGTCTACGTTGAGAATGTTTTATGAAACAATATACGATGGCCTGCTTGTAAATAGACAGTTAGACGAATCAAAATGTTATTTTTATTACATAAAAAAAGTTTTCTCTCCAGCGTGCAAAATCCTATATTAAATAAACATGTTATTATATTTAAATTTCTAAAGTAAATCTTTATCTGTATAAAAAATGAATTATTCAGAAAAAAAAAAACATTTGCAGGTCAAATGCAAAATTTAATCTTAAAAGTTTGTTCGACCGGTACAAATCCTGGAAGACCAAACATTATCATATCATTCGTTCATTTTTTCTCATTTATCATACAAAGTGAACATAAAGTCCTGAACCAAAACATCTTAATGTAATATTAAATTTATAGAAATCCCAAATACAAAATTCGTTCGGTTCGTTCGTTGGTGTCATCGTAGCTCCTGAGCTATGTTTCCAGTAAATCTGCTCAACCATTTGAAGACCATCACCTCTTTTTTAGCTGTTATCGGGTTTGGAACCCTCAAATTGAATCAAATAAGAACATTTTCCATTAAATTTCCTTTCAAAGGAATAAAAATTAAATTCGGTTCCTTCATGTAGGAGATACGATGTCACAGATAAATACACACATTAACAGATACACAGACACAGACATAGTAAGCTTATAACAGCCTTCTTTTTAGTTGGGAGTAAACAGAAGATATCAAATCAAGAAAATCATTTCTTAAATTAATAATTTATTGGCTTATAAGAACTTCATACCGAAAAATCGACTACTCATGGGGGGAACTGCTTAGATCTACTTTTTAAAATCTTAAAAAAATTCAGTTATTTGAAAATTAAAAAATAAATGCAGCAACGCAACAAAAAGCACATTTTCCTTATTTATTCAACTTTCTAGCTCCTTAAATTGCCCGAGATATGCCTATTTCAACATCGAGTATTTTTTTGCTCTTTTTAATATCAAAATATACTAAGTGTATACACCCAGGTTTGTAACGCTTAAAAATACTGATACTAAAAACAAATTTTTGGTGTAGGTGTTCATAAAATCACCTAGTTATTCCATTTTCGATTGGTTGTCCGTCTGTCTGTCAACACGATAACTTAAAAACAAAAAGAGATATCAATCTGAAACTTTTCATACTGAGAACAAAAATAAGTTAGGTTAAATCTGTTTATTTGATGACTGTGCCAAATTTTATTGTACTAAATTTAGACTCGTTGGATATTTTATACAGTTTCGAAGTTAACAAACCCGCTCCACTTGTGCAGCACTATGCTAACAGGAGTTATTCTTCAATTTTAAAGTTCTAAAGACCGCAATCATGCGGAAAAAATATTGGCTGGAACGTTTACGTGTAATATCAAGTACACTTACCTACCTATGTTATTAAACAACGTACTTATATATTAAAAACAATGGAAAAACTTTTTTTTATAAAAATAGCTTATAATTATATGTTATATATAAATTAGTTTCGTTTAGTTTTCTCCTTTTTTAATTATATTAATAATTATTTAATAACATAAAAAGCAAATTATAATAAGCTATTAAAAACTAATCTACTTTATTTCTTTTTTATTGATAAAAAATTGTCTATGAACTAAAAATTACTTGTAAGGTTCTTATAATATTTTTATAAAGTTTTAACTATGCTGTGATAGTAGTCCGCGAAGCAGCACCCTTTTTGTTAAGCGACTTCAAACAAAAAAGGAAGAAGTTCTCAATTCGTCTGTAATTTTTTTTAATGTGTTTGTACCTTCAAAACTTTCGACTGTAAACCGATTATGTTGATTCTTTTTTTATTTGAATTACTATTACTATTGGTTTGACGTTAAAAATGCAAACTTTTATCAAACTCAAATATAAAAAATGGAGTAACGCAAGGAGCTTGAAAAAGTTAACCTGTTCTAAAGTTAATAACAATATAATTTGGGATTTAAAGACGATCCTAAGAAAACAAGTTTTAAGAAGAACGTCCTTGTAAAATAACGAACTATAGTTGATATAACGAAATATAATCACACAATTTCTTAAATAATAAGTACATTATACAGAAAAGCATATTTTGGAATAAAAAAATTGTATATAAAACTTAAAATAAATATTTCTCGATAGGGAGCCATTAAATATAATTATATGTATAGTCAGTTTCTTCGCTTAATTGTATAGAAAAACGTGCTGTGGTTGTTCATTATACTTTTTACGTTTTTTTTTTTTTTTTTTTTTGGGTAAAATGTTGTCTTTAACTATATGGAAAAATTATCTTTTTGTTTTCCTATTCTTCCAGTTTATGAATGTTAATTCAATATAATCTCCTACTTAATATTGTTTAATACTTAAAAGAGGTGCACAGGAAAAAAATTTTTTCAGTTCAAATTTCGTAACGCGTGGAACGTAATGCAGAAAGTTATTCGTAACTCCTAATGTAATAAGAAAAACTTTAAAGGCGAAATATTGTTTTTTTTAAGTGGTGGGTGCAGAAATTATCTCCGAATTCGTAGAATCGATTTTCATTCATTTTTGTGCACTTTGTTCGTTGAAGTTTTATGTATTGAAATCGATGAAAATTTGCATGTTTTTAATTTTAGTTTTTTCGAAAGATAAAAATTTCTGGTTACTTAAAATTACTAAGAAAAATTAAAAAAAAAATTGTTACTCAAAATTACTAAGTAAAAATTTTTTTTTCATTCAATTGAAAATTGTTTTTCTAAACAATAAATTCAAACGTCAATGACGTCAACACATCGTTTGTAGCAACGCCACCGCTCAAAGAACTGATAAAATAACATGTAGAATGATAAATAGTTTGTTACCAGCTTTTTAGCTTTTAATATATTATAACGTAATTTACCATAGAAATAAACATAATTTACCGTGATTTTCACTGCCTAAACGGGTGTAGATACGTCAACACCGCTTATTTTATTCAAAAATATAACTACTTTTTAATAATAATTAATAAAAAAAAAAATGGACTATTAATTAAAAAAAAAGTTACTTAAATATACTTTAGATTAATTATTCTTTCATTTATATATGGACTTGTGACCAAAAAAAATTAATGCAAGTTCTCTAGTTTGATAACCCTGGACAACTATTGTTTTCAACTTCAAAGCTATGACAGTAAGCGCATAGAAAAATAATCACAGCGTTTATCGAGCGCCAGTAGAGTGGCTCAATAATTCTGTGTGAAAATAGAATATTCAGAATTACTGCAATTTTCAATTCACTTTCAATTACATTTCTTTCGAACCACATTTAACAGAGACATCGGTTTTTTAAATTGTTTATTATTATAGAGAAAAATTTTTACCTACTAAAATTTTATTATTTACATGAAAATGGAAATCAATAAAAGTGGAAATCGGAGAAACATAAACTTACTTTTATTGCATTAAAAAGAAATATATATACACATACAGACATACAGAGTATTATCTGGAAGATAGTTTAATAGACCGTGAGCCCATAATGAAGCAAAATTACCGTATTTTATTTATCTACCGTTTTCAGGCTTGATAAAGCTTTGCTTGAGTTTGAGGAAGACTTAAAAAATACGCTTATTTTTTACAATTGCTTCCATTTTTTTCACAAATGCTACTGTCAATAAATTATTTATATTTATCGTAAATAGCCGACAAAAAAAGGCCGAAAAAACCTGGAAATGGAAAAACTCGATTTCATTTAAGTCAACACAAGCCAAAGTTAGGGATGTACGAGCTCCAGAACAATTTTGGATAAAATATTTTTTTTTGTATGAAGCTGGACTATGTCTAAATCAATTTGGTTGTCCGGTTATTTAAGAAATAAACGACTTCTAAAGTAGCCAAATTTAACATTGGTCTTATGGGAAAATGGTAGATGGATGATATGTTTTATAGGTTTCTCCAAAATTTGGAGGTGGAAATTTAAAAAAAAATCTATTTAAAGTTAAAACCTTAGTCAATTATTGAAAACAAAAAAAAACCCGTTGGGTCAATTTTGATGGTAAAATATGTAATAACTTTACAACTTTTCGATACCGAGTAATTTTGAAAATATCGAAAATTGATTTTTTTTTAACTATTTAGCTTTCGATATTTTGAAAATCAAGGCACATATCGAAAAATTTTATTCTTATTTTTTGCCTACATTCATGAAGTTATAATAAAATTCATCATCAGAAAATACGGTACAAATAATTTCGGACCTAAGCTTTATCATGTCTTAAAATGGTAGATTAGTAGAATCGTGGTATTTTCGCTTCATTATGGGCTCAGGGCCTATTATTGTAAATGTCAGTCAGTAATCGATATTAATAAGAATCTTGAAAATAAGCTATAAAAAATCGACATAATATTGAAAAGTTTAATAGCAAAAAAAAACTCCTTGAATTTTATTTAAAAATCGATATTAAAATAATTTACATACATTCATTCAAACATGTTTGATAATGTATTAAAATATATAGATAAACAAGAAATTTATTGGAATAAACTTAATCTCTCTCCCTCTCTCTCTACATTTTATTTAAGGTTTATTAGTATAGTAAAACATCGGGTCAAGCATGAACAGATAGATATATGAAAGGTTCTTCATAAACCATCGGTAATATATTGGCGAAAATCCAATCACTGTCTGACTGTGCCTTGTATTTTCGAGACGCTAATACCTAAAAACTTAAAATTTTGTATAAAGGTTCTTATTACCCAATCGACGTGTGCAAGAAGAATTTTTCTTAAGAAATCATAAAAAATTACTGTATCTATTTTGAAAATAATAAAATTCTTGCCCATTAAAAAAAAATTTATTCTAAATATACGTTCAAAAACGGCTCATAGTAAAGCATGAAAATAAATAATCCTTTATTTTTACAACGTATTAACAATTTTAGAAATTCAACCTTGATTTTGCAATTTTTATTAAATCCGAATTTAGAATAGGTCCTTTGTCCAAGTTCATTGCTTCATTGCCCAGCTTTTGTATGTAGATGCTTTCATAAGCGTCTAATTCGCAAGGATTGGGTACTGATTTCAGGAGCTTAAGGTTTGATTTGTCAATTCTTCCATATTTTAAATGGCCCATATGTTCTTTGAATCTTGTGATAATTTGTCTTCTACTTTGGCCTACATGCACAAACAAAATGCACAAAATTTATTGAATCAATATTCCTACTGCAAAGTAATGGTACACAGAAAGGCAAACCTACAAAAATCTGGCAACCTATGAATATAACATAAGTTTTGTGATGACAATAACCCCACTTTGATGGTTCACAAAACGAGCAAACCTACAAAAATTTGTAAAGATATGAATCGACTTGTGTTTACTCGTAAACATAGTATCCATTCTTCTAAGAAGAAAAATCAAGTATTATATGTAGTTGGTTTTCCTATGTTGGTTTCCTAATATTAAAGCACCCTTATTACGGATTCCTAAGAAAATGTTTATAGTTTATTTCATTAGTAACATTATATATAACCCATACAAAGCCAATGAAAATATTTGAATGAAAATAAGCACAATAAGTGTTGGTTGGGGGCTATTAAATCTTGTCAAATCGAAAGGATCATAATGTACGTTCGAGAGGAAATCTCTTTTATTCAACCAATAAATTTAATATGCGCAATCATTGGTATTTATAATAATTTTCGGAATGTGTGATTAAAGCACGTACTTGATATAATCCTTAAAACAATATTTGTAATTTAATTTGTTTTATTGACTAAAAAAAAAAGTTCAAGAATTCTTTATTCAATGATCATATTGTTGTTCATTTTAATTCGTAGGAATCAATTGAAAATCTTCTTCTATTTCCAGTATCTTATTTAATAATTAATGGTTTTTTCGATTATCGAAATTTTCCTTTATATAGCAAACCTATTTATGAAAAACAGCAAGTATCCCACACAACTATTATCGATAAAATTATTTAAAATGTTTGTAATTGAAAAATGGCCACAAAGCTCAAACAATGACAAGAAAGGTCAAACGTGTTACTTTTCAATAAACTGTACCTGGGAACTGAAAACTTAATACAATGTTTGCAGTTGGTACCGGAGCTTTGTTGAGTGTTATTTTGATGAGGCAAACTTTAGATATAAAATACAGTGGTAATTTTCTAAAACTAATTCTACTCTTTTTAAAATATACAAATGGTTTCGTAGTGAAATTAAAAAAAAGGAACTAAATTATCTGTTTCCTAGCGTTTAATGGTAAAAGCATGTTATATCGATTATGAATATGTTCTCAGATTAGAATAGGCTAGGTTAGGTTGTATTTGCTGTCCACGAAGGACACACTAAGGTTATAGAGCCCATTGTTATACCATATATGTGTTTTACCACCTTTTCCGTTGATAATTTCATTCATCAGCGCCTCAATTACAGAGGCTGAGTGCACCTCCTTCATGCATATACCATGCACACTTAAGAGTTTGCAATCATTTGTACTATCCAAGCACAACCTGAAGCCGATGTTATTTTGGATATTACAATGAGATGGTAATAATACTTACGTTTTTCTACCATTGTACACCGAGAAACTGACAGTAATTTATCCTCTTTTTTCCTACGAAAAATCAAGTTAGAGTCGATGGAATGAACTGACAATTACCAAAAACTTTAAAAAAAAATTTCTGTTTAAGTATCTGAAAATCCAATGTGAAGTTTAGATCAATTGCATCAATGGATCAATTACGCGTTGAGCGCCTCAAGCTTTATTTCTCCTCTATCGTTAAATGCACACAGTCTCCCCGGAAAAATTTTTGTATTCATCTACACTTTCTAGACAATAATCTAAATAAAAATACGTTGGCATAATACTTATCCCCCTTCCCTTATACTCCGCTAAATATGAAATATTATTTGAATCTATAAAACATTTATGTATTTGTTTTTCCACAATGATCACTTAAATGAATATGTTACTGCTATAGGTACAACAATGCAATATACAGGATAACCCAAAGTAATAGTTTAACAAAACCAAGAAAACACGGTTTTGTAAGTAGCTGAACTAACAAGTAGAAAATAATTTCTTTAAATTAAAAAAAAAAAATCAAATTATGGTAAAACAAAACGTGGGGTGCTAAATATCAATTACTGTAAATATTTTATGTACAGATATTGGTGAAAGTAAAGTCATTATAAAATATCTTAAAAAAACTCTTTATCTTAAAACTATTTTTAAGATAAAATGATATTTTGAATTTAAAGAAATTATTTCTTACCTTTTAGTTCAGCTAGTAACAAAAGCGCGTTTTTAGTTCTTTTAAACTAATATTTATTTTGTGTCTTTTAGACTTTTAGACTATTATTTATTTATAAAAAATTCAATATTTAAATATTATAGTGGGAGCGAAAATAAATGTATATATTTTCAGATATGAAAAACGTGAATCCTGAAAATCCTAATCAGTAAAATTAAATAAACTAAGGAATATGAAATAATTAAATTTTCATCATTCCTTGATAAGTGTTCCAAATTACGAGTTAATCCGACGATTTAAAGGGGGTCAAAATCATGTTTGAAGTTTCCGTTACATACTAACATACAAACATACTAACATACGTATGAAGCTAATAAAAGCGTGTTAAAAATAGTGAAAAACCGAACAGTCGTTAATAGTAGTTAAAATTCTAAGACGAAAAGTTCTCAAGTATTTTTCGACGAAAAGTTCTAAGATATTATATTTCCGGAAATTCGAAATTTATATAATAAAAATAAATAAGTAGGAAATAAATTTTATTACAATTTACTATCAGTCCTATCTTTCTCCAATTTTAATATTCAGAGAGAAATTTACTTTATACGAAAATGGATTTAAATTTTTAGAATATCGACGTAAATTCCTGTGTAAAATAAGAATTAGTTACTATGAAAATTTCTTTTTTCGTAATATACATATAAATATATAAATAAAATTAAGAACTTAGAAAACCCCGACTCGTTAGCAGTGCTAACGATCGTAAAACCTTGGGGGACTTCGAATTTCAACACTTATTCTCCATTTTGCTGTCACTGTTTTTAGGACACCATGTTTAGGTTTTCTGGATTGGGAAATCAGAGCTGTTGTAGGCAACATTATTTGCTTCATTGAAATTTAATGTAGGTATATGTAAGTATGTTAGATTGTAAATAATTATTTTAATATTTAGTTGCAGAACAACATTTGTAACCAGTTCTCAAGTAAAATATTCATTTAATATTTAATAAAACATGGTTTACTCCTAATATATATAAAGATTTTTAACACAAAAAACTTTATACTTACTATATATTATTCCACTACATGTGTATTCTGTTTTATTCAGAGTATTATACACATTTCTTAGAACAGGAGCTTATCGCTCTTGAAATCGTTGTGAAGGAAGAACCGGAAAACGATTTTACCTGTAATTAACAGAAATACTGATAAAAAAATTATCTTGTGTCTCGATTTCCAAAAAGCCCGGTCGTCTTCAATTATTGAATCCAATATATTAGTAGTCATGAAGAAGTAGCGATATTTAAAACTACACCCAACTGGAACCAGTATGTGAAAATGGATCACATCACCGGAATATATCAGAAAAGATGGCCATCAATTGTCTTGCATTTACTACTGTAAATTTTTACAGAAATTTTTAATTAATAGTTCAAAATGATAATCATAGACGGAGCACTAAAATGTCAGATTAAATTTATTTTTTTTTGTTTTAAATTTTATATATATCTTTATAAATTATAGCTCATGAGATATTCTGATGTATGAGCTATATTATTGTTAAGATACACTCAAACCTGTGTATTAGTTTTTGCGTGAAAGCGTAACAAACAAATAAAATCACATGGTCGAAAATTATCGGCTCTTAGGTCATGAGAGAGAGAGAGAGAGAGAGAGAGAGAATTTGGTGAAGAGGATCGTTTTCCCAAAATACTTGATAATGATCATTTAGGGATATTACTTATTGGCCAGGACTTGGTATAGTTGCTGTTCAGAAACTTCCCTGACATCCTTAAATTATTGGTAGAACCTTGCACTTTTTAATATTTTGATAATAGAAACAGATATTACTACACAATAACCACTTTTTTTCGAAAATATCGAAAATTTTAGCAGTATAGCTTCTGCTTGTGAGAACAAAATAAAAAGTTCTGCTAAAATATAAACTTAATATTCAGTCAAACAAAATTGTCGTTTATTTGTAGTTGTTGGTAATCTAGGAGCATAATCAGCCAAGAAGCTAAATTGGTTCCTGCTTTCGATACTAAGTTATCCGCTTTAAAGTTTAAAAGTATCCTTATAGTTCCAAGTGGATAACAGCTTTTTAAACTTTTGTCTTTGATAAAATAAGTTATCAAAATACATTGGGCTCTTAGGGATCAATGATATATTTTCGATACAATGATTTCCTGTTCTATCTATTTACACAACCCTTTTATAGCTCATTTTGTCTTTGTCATTCAACAGAAAATACACAGCAAATGTATTTTGTTGACTGGAATGTAGAATAGAGCAAAATGTAGAGCAACCGTTGGAAATCTATATAAATGTACAATATGGGGCATCAGTTGGTAGAATAAAATATTTAGTATGTATAGGAACTATATTACGTACAGAAGAGTACTGTACAATACCATAGAAAAAGTGAGAGGATACAAGAATAAAAAAAGATGTCGAATATTTACGTAACTATAGGCTAGAATAAAATTTTAAACTATAAAGGCATGAATACATTAGAGCTAAATTTGGTTTATGTAGATTCAAAAGCTGCATCTACACGCTATTTCTACAACGGAATTAAAAAAAACTGGTTTTTTAACTTCCGCCTAAACTATAGCGTTTTTTATCTTCAAAAATTTTAGTTGTAGGTTAAAGACCAAAAATTTGAAAACTATGAACAAAAAATAGTTTACTTCCGTACTAAGTTTATTAAATATGGAAATAATTTGGATGTTAATTCAATTTTTTGGATTTTGATGGCGTAATAAAGTTCAAAATATCAATTTTTTTCAAAATTTTTCCCAAATTTTATCCGATCTGAATGAAATTTTTTTTGAAACCCACTACTGGGTCAATTTTTTCATTTTATAGCCTGCATATATGTTATATGTATCAAAGTATTTTAAGTTTAATCCTGCAAAATATTGAAGTTACGAATAAAATTTTGGTATAGGTGTCCGTCTGCCAATACGATAACTCTGGTAACTTTTTTCCAATTTAACTATATTCCGTGTCTTATATTTTCCAAATGTATAAAGGCAACACTATCTTCTAATAAAGCTTGAAGGGGCATCAGCTAAAAAATTTGTATAAAACGAATGCCGTTTTACACGCTTAAGAAACATTCTATATTATTCCCGCATACGACATAGTATAACTATTTCACATTGATACTACAAGCAAGTATGAATCCAGTCAGTATATGTTTTCAATACAAATATACACACACACAACATAGAAACATAAGCCGTAATCATGATACCCGTATCATTCACACACGTAGTAGTTTAGTTTCGTTGATAATAAAATTCTATCGAAGTACATTTATAGGGTGTTAGAGAAAAGCTCATAGCAAATAAATGTAAGAATGCGTGAGAAAAATGAGAAATAATAATAATAATAATTAGGGGGTTTAGCCTCCGTTTCTCTGACATATACGCTGTTCTAACAGAGGCCACCCACATCATTATTTGTTAATCTTTATTTATTCAACTACATCCATATTTACAATTACATTTTTGATGTGGGTGAAATTAGTTGCTTCGTTCTTGCCCAAGCGACGAAAATGTGATCAATTCTACCGCCCCCATTAATTATAATTGTTCACACTGCCGCTGATTGGATTCGAACCCGTCTAAGTAGACAAACGGTCAAAATTATCGCCTTGGACCGTTCGGCAACTTAGGCTGTCACAAATAAGAAATAAAACACAAGTGAGTTAATTGCTGATATATTCAGTTTTAACACACAAAAAAACATTTTTGTGAAATTAACATGATTTGAAACTAATTCTGAAGAAAACAAAAAGTTTTTCCGAAAAAAGACCCCTTTGGCTCCCTTTATAATATCCGATGGATAGGAAATATTACTGAATAGACTCGCTATTTGAAATTTCCCACAAATTATTGAGTCTCTATCTTTTAAAGTTTTAGAGAAATAGATTCGCCAATCCTAGTAGCTCAGTTGGTAGTAACCAATTCCGTTTGCGGTATGCCAAGTGTAGCGGGTTCGATTCCCTCCGTCGCAACAAAAATTAGTTTAATTAATAGTTGTGATGGGTATGATGTCTCAAAATAATTGAGGAGTTGATAAATGAAATTACTATCAAAAAAGGTGGTAAAACACATATATGATATCACAATGGGCTCCATAGCCCATAAGTATGTCTTTCGTGGACAGTCAATATAACCTAACCTTACCTAGTCGTATTTCGCGATAACTGATAATTGACCAGATGATTGAGCGAAATTCGTGGGCTACCTATGGCCAATAGATACATGTCCTACTTCATTAATGACCTTTGAAACCAGCTAACCATCTCATCACTATTCAACCTCATTTTGTCAAATGTTTTTCTGTAGAAACTAGTCAGTAAAATATTGTGCTGCTGAGTGAGTTGGTAAATGTCTTATTTGAGGCTACGTATTAGACAAGAAAATTATCCTAGTTCAAAGTGGTTCGATTTAAATTATCACAAAACTCACATTTTGTCTCTTAAGTTGTAGACAAAGTCAGTCATTTGAAGCAGAACATAACCGTGTACGCCTTGTTCTTTTAAATAAAAATTAGATGTTGTTCTTTGATCACTCTGTATACAATATGTAGCATACAAGATATACAGAACACCTTTAAGCAATGTTCTCTTTCCGTGGGAAATGTGCAACGACATAGATAAACTTTGTAGTATACTGATATGACACAATTGAATATTGTAGTTAAGAATAGTCACTGCTACTACACACAATGCCTATCTATTACTGACTGTACTACTAGCTAAGTACCAAAACTACTCCCACCACTCCTACCGCTACTATCAAACGTACAGTGTATGAGATTGCACATGATGGCTATGGTCTCTAAGGGTTAGATCAACAATTCTCTGATCTCGCTAAGACTAAAACACAAGACTACTATGAGGATTACACCACCTCAAGTCAGACCAAGACCATTTCTCTAGAGTTTTTCAAATTTTGCAAAGGAAATTGGAATTTGGAAACTTTACAAAGGAAATTGGAATCTCATAAATTTCTAACAAAATTTTTATTGTTATTATACTAATTTTCTAGTGTAAGTTCTTTTAGAAATAAAAGGAAAGAAATATTTTTGCTTGCTGAAGGAAAATTCTTGATTAATGGAACGTGACTGTATTAATTAAAGTAATATATGCTTATTTCGATTTCGATTTCGAAGTTCTGTTTGTGTAAAATTTGCCTTTGATGCGTAGAATGAAAAATAAAATCACCATCCAAAATTGGTGGATTTCCTATAAAAATAGGAATAACATTCCCACAAATGTACTCTGCTTACTTTTTGTACTTGTTAAAATGATTCATTTTTTTTAATACGACATGAAATTATTTAATTTTCTACTGTCTTTATTTCTATGCATGCTGGAAGAATGTGGGTTTTTCAATCGTCATTTGAATCAATTAAATTTCATATTCAGAGAAAAATGGAAATAATTCGAAAACCACCCCAAAATAACAATATGTTCTTCCATAAATGCTCGAACAGATTTCTGCATTCGACAAAAAATATCTCAAAATTAAAAAAAAAAAAAAAAAAACTTACAGCTTCGACTCAACAACTTTTCGGAATGAAAAAGCTTTTTTTGTGATGATTTTCCTATTTTCAAAGTGGTTTATTTCATCATTTTTGAAGTGTTTTACTTTTACAATAATTGATTTAATTTTATATAATCTTTTACTTTTATTACTTTCTATTTATGCTTTTTAAAATCTATTTTTACCGTTATTTTATAATTTTGTTATTTGTTATCATTCTTTATTGTTGAATCGCTGGTTTTAACATGTTCACTCTTGAAACATCTTTGGCAGAACTTATTCATTTTATCTATTTTATTTATTTATTTCATTTTATTTATGTATTTATAAATACAGGTAGGCGTTTGTAACATATTCAGTAGAAATTCCGATGTTCGCCCTTACGTTGAACTTGAAAAAAAACAATAAATGTTTCTATTTGTAGAAAAAAGATCCAATAAAAATATTATTGTTTTTATTAAATAAAATTTCAGTTTTACTAGTTCTTGATAAAATTGTACTTACACCCCAAGCAAAACAGAATTTTATCAAGAACTGGTAACTCTGAAAAGGAAATTGGAATTGCATCATACTTCACTTGAAGTATGACTAAAACTCATTATTGGTAGAAAAATTTTGCTTACAACAGCAGACCAAGTCCACGAAATTCTAGCCCTGGTCTTGGTTTTTCTAAACCTCATTAAAGACATCTTTTATTTCAATTTTCGGAGTAATAACAATCTCATTCTATGAAAGAATTAAAAAGGAATATACACACGTACAATTCATACATACTAACATACAAACGTACAATACAATACAATTTTAGAGTTGGGACGTCATAACAAGTAAATAACAAAATGATATGAAATTATTATCATAGTTGAGGACAACCTTTATATTGTGTTTGTTGTAGGTATATCAAAAGTTATGTCAAGGTTGATTTATCGAATGAAAATTTTGTAAGGAACTATGTACAACAGTCAATAATATAATAGTATTTAAACTATCTACCAGAATCAGTATTCTCTACCTTAAAACTATTCAACAAATGTCAGATGAAAATAGAATGATTGTATGCTATTTGTACTTCGAAAGTAATTATAATTCTATCAAACACATGTGTAACATGTAAATGATCTCTAGTATCAATTTCAATTCAAAACGAAAGAAATTAATTATAAATGAATTTCTTAAAATAAATCTGAGGATGCGACCCTTATGATGCTTTCATCAACTTTCTGAGATGATGAAATTAAATTTCCCTAACTGCCTAAAATACAGCAATAATTATTATATTCGAACAGAGATATGTAGCTTAGTGATAAAATTGGCAGTACATAATCGGCGTGGTTCTAAAGTCGTGTGAGTGCGACCCCTGTAGTCCACACGACTAACTTCCCAGAGGGGGAAAAATATTTAAAAAAAGATCTTGTTAGCCTTCATAGATTATTCTTCGAATATGTACTGCAGCTTATGCTGGAACGATCATTATGTCCATAGATAAATGATGTGTTTTATTCACTTTTCAGATTCTGTTAATTCAGTTTTTTCCAGTTTTTTTATTACCATTCAAAAAGGCTCAACTAATTCTGCTGAACTCTTTCAGTTCTTACATACTCGATTACGCGTCGAATAAGCCCAGTCACTTGTTAATGTCATAACTGATTCGCGAGATAATCGAGGCGAAGGAATCGGAACGAATATACGCACATACGTACTCACGGACACCGCGGGAACCAGTAAAACTTTAAATTTTCATAATCGGTCCCATTACATTAACTTCTCCTAGGAAGTTAAAAATACACGTTTTCTATACAAAAGATACTAAAGTAAGAATAATTTATACCTTCGTAGGAGAATTGATATCTTTGTAGGTGCTCGAAGACCGAGAACAGACCTCGAAAACCGAAGAGTCCGGTGCAATACCGGAGAGATGGCAACTCTTCAAATAAAACACGTTTTATTGGCCCTTTCTTAAACGTTTAAATACTTAAATCAGTAATAATTTCTAGTTCAAATTTACAGCTATAGAAAAAAATTATTATATAAAATGAATCAACCATATAGGGATAAACAGAAAATATTTCAACTGTGTAATTTTCAACCATTCAAGTGTAAATGAATAAAATTTCCTTGATCAATAATCCATACTACCTGTCATCATCTTCTATAATTATTACTTACCATAAACATATCAGTCTCGTTACTTACACATTACTTGAAGTAGCCCTTTTTCTTGTTCCAATAAATTGATTTCACATAACATATTTAAATGCTAACTAATACGATATAGATAGGTTATATATTGGATAAAATGTTATATGTACAAGGTAATTCGTTTATTCAATTATGATGGAAAACTTTATCAAAGGGATGAATACTATATTTCATATTATATATTTTCAGAGCAAGTGATTATATAGGGTGTTTAATCCACTTAATGGACATGTAAGCAACCATGCGTTTTACCCATTGGGCCATTGGATTTTTTGTGTTGTTTACTTTTAATCATGCATACGATATTTATTTACATTAAAGTCTCTCGATTATAATTGACGATTTTAATATGATACATAGAGCGTAAGCTAAATATTGACAAATAATGCCCAATTGTTAGGGCGCTTGGCATGAATCCAAGAAGTCTGGGTTCGAGTCCTGGTTCGAGTATATTTTTTTCAATTCTCTTTATTTAAGATTACTAGAAAAGAAATTTGTCAATATTTAGTTTACCCTGTATGTATCATACTTAAATCGTTAATTATAATCGAGAGACTTTGATGTAAGTAAATAACGTATACATGATTACAAGTAAAACAACACAAAAAATAATGCTATTTTTAACTTACCATTTTTTATTTTCGAAAAAAAGCACAGGAAAAATTTAAGCTTTTGTAAATGGGATAGGAAAAAAAGGACCTTAAAAAATTAGTACAAAAGTATCAATGAATTTCAACTATGAATGAACAATTTTTGAGATGTCTGGGGTCAAAGAAAAAATTATATCTATAAAGTGAAAAAAAATAAATAGGGACATATGTTTTTGAGTTAATTTCGAACAAAAGCAAAAGTCTCAAATTTAAATAAATAAATAAAAGGTACATTAAAGTTCGTTGGTCATTCAGTAAATAACAAATAAATTAACAACGATTGAGAGTAGTTAAATATAATGGTTTCAAAATAAATGAAGGAATGGTAACGAAACAGAAATTAAAAATTTTTATTAAAAAAGTTATGAAAAGATAATAATTTTATTATTTTTAGAGCCCGGATAGTTCTGTAGCTAGTACACCTTCGCAGAAAATCATGAAATTTTTAATTCATCCGTTAAATGTATAACGTGGGATAAGGTGCTTCATTCTAATACGTTATATTTACTAACAAAAAACAGAATTCCATAAACTAAATTTTAATTTAATACACAGGTATTATACAGTTTCAATATCGACTACAGATTCTAATTTGAAGTTGTACTTTCTTTTAATTATCTCTGTTATCTTTAACTTCTAATAACTTTCTTAACTTAATTTTTTTATATCATAAAATTTTGTATAAAAATACAAATTGACAAAATAATAATATTTTTGCATTTTCTCAAAGTTCATGGCAAGTTGAATCGGTTGAAAAAGTTTTGGTTTTAGGTAACGCAGTTTAGGCATTACCTCTCAACTAGTAAACCAATAGTTTCAATAGTTACAAAAATGTAACAAAAAATTGGAAGCAACGAGAGTGGAAAGTGTAGTGAAATAATATTTTATTAGTGTCCAGTCACTGAATTTATCACCCTATATTATACACAAGGTATGTTGTTTATTTATACTGATAATTCCATATAATATAATATAGTAAGTCTTTTGTCCAAGCGTATTAATAACAGATGAATATGTATACAAAGCGGTCATTTGTTCATAAATAAATAGTTGAAACTTTACTGCTGAATTACTTACTGATATGATGATGATCATACTTTTATAATCATGAAAAACAAAAGCATCTATATTATTCTCCTCTATATGCTATATCTGTTGTCAATCAACTCTTTCCATTAAACAAATATTATATGTATAGTACATATAAATAGTATAGAAATAATCCAGGAAAATTAAACATTAACCTGGAAATAATTAGTAACAGAATGAGTATATATATATAAGCTGATGTATCGGAAGATTAAATCACAGGTCTGTTTTTGCAGCTGCTTGCAATATTTTTGCTCAATTAAATATTTTAAACTTCGCAGAATCTTAAAATCACTTACTTATTAGGTACAATGAAATTAAAAATATCAAATTTTCCTACAACTAATAAAACATGTTTCTGATTTATACACAATTTTAGATTTCCTTTATTTAAAATGAAATTTTGGTTTAGCTTTTCCATATTGTCTTCCTAAATTCTTAAAATTTTTTATTTTCAAATGAGTTTTGCTTCAAAACCGGACGTGATCGAAGTTTTTAAATATGTAATTCAGTTTAAGTGGGGTGAAAATTTATAAGAATCAGTTAAAAAATCCAGTCCAGATCTTAAGTATCCCACCCATTTACTCGTATTTTCGATTTTCAAATGTATTTTACAAGAAAACCTGACTTGATAGAAATTTGTTATTATATTATCCAGTTTTCGTGAGTAAAAAATAATAAGAATCACCTAAAAATATATTATACGATGGCAGCTTTTTGTTTCAGACCTGTGTTATGAATTTTCCAAGGATATGAATAGATTTTTTAATAAAACTTTCCATCAAGACGATAAATTTTGTTACAAATTTATTTATTCTATATTGAATCATTTTATAAACTAGAATTTGTATGGAAACTTATGGCCAAAAAAATAACATAGTTTTTGATAAATGAGAAGATGGTTCATTTGTTTTTATTGTGCCAGAAATATTATCTGGTTAAGAATGCAGAGTATGGCCTACTCAATTCATGTCAATTTCATTTTTAGATCTTTAAGATTACTTAAACTGGAATAATTAACTGTTTTTCATTTATCATGTAAATATTTAAAATGGAATAATTTTTTTGATTTTTGAATCGTCACTGTAATTGTGGTGAATGTATAATGCGGTTTATGTTTGAAAATGTGCCAAGCGAGTAATAAATTGAATCTGATAACGTTTGGTTGGGGTATTTATGAACAAGGTTGGCATATTAATTTTTGTAGGAAATTAACTTGGAATTCGATTAAAATTACAAAAAATAAATCAGGTAAGTCATGTATTAGCTATCTTTATGGATTTTAACACATAAAAGCTACCGAAAAGATCGAATCTTTCTTTACTCGGTTAATATCGTATCGAATATTAATCTTTATCAAAAATTTATGTGGTTGTTAAACCTACTATGATCTATTTGGATGACAGTTTCTTAGAAATGTGAAGATATGTCGGTTGTACACTTTGTAACGACATTGCAAATGCGTTTCTATCGAATGTAATTCGATAGATACGATTTTGCTTCGTAGACAAATATTACCTAAGCAACGCCTGTTGTTTGTAATCAATTTATTGTGGAATAAATTCTCAAACATAAAAGGTTTTATTTCGTATTTTATATTTCAGCATTTTCAGACGTAAGAGCAAACTCTTACGAATTTGGTGCATCGTCCGGGAAACGAATCATCGTTGTAGTTACAACTTAACTCACTCGCATAATAAAAGTATAACAAAGTAATAATTCCTATTATAAAAGCAAAAAATTTGGACCGCTTAATCATTTTAATAATATAAGCCAACCACTGACCCTGACAACCTTACCAAACTATATTTAAACAGACGGATTAAGTTTTAGTTTAGACTGTTGATTATAGTCAGTTAAGCTTGTACGATAATAAGTAGTTATTAGAAAAAAACTATTTCTAATTTATGTTGAACTATAATACCATACTATGGAATATTAACTGATAATGAAGTATACAAAAGTCTTTTGTTTATTTCATTGTCAGTTTTATCCATTGGGTAAATTTATCCTTGACCACTAGTATAGTAACTAAATTACATTTATATTTACAGTTTCATACATGTAATAATAATATGTGTATGGGAAGGTCCTTAAGGTTGGCCATACTTTTAAATTTTGCCCGGGTAAAAAGAGAATATGAGAAACCCAAATACATCTTTACAAAGCAAAACCTCGAGAAATAAAAGCTAGTATTTGATTAGATGAAGTATAAATAATTTTAAATATAAATTTCTTCAAAGTTAGTCCTTCACCCAATTTTCGGAATTAGACGAAGTACAGTAGAATCTCGATAAGTTAAAGTCCAAGGGAAACACAAAATATTTTAAGTTATAGAGGTTTTATCAAGTGTCTATGTTAGGTAAAGGTTAATATAGAGGTATGTACATGTTTCTATGTACCCTAGTTAATATAGAGGTATATACATGTTTCTATGTAGTTACTGAGGGTCTATACAGAGATTATTTATTTAAGTTATAGAGGTTGCGTATTTTAAGTTATAGAGGTTTTGGGCTCTGATGGGAAGGGAACATAGTATTTTTTGAAGTAACAGAGGTTTTTATGTTACCGAGGTTTAAGTTATCGAGATTCTACTGTATATGCTGAATCGATTGAAAATTTTTTCATATCATATTTGAATTGAATAAAAAAAAAGTCCAAATTTGCTACTTATTGTTTCGAATTTCTACTTGATAAAGCAAAATAGCTCGCCGTCATGTTTTTATGTCTCAACGCGAACTCCAAATAATACGGTCTTAGGATCTACAACTGCCAGTCATCTATGAAGCTTCGATCAGTTCGAAAACTAATGGGCCGATTGACTATATGAATTATCAAAACTATACGATAATCGTTACTGTGTCCTTATCGCACATCATAACGAAACACTTTTTGAGATTAAATAGCCACTTGTCATATTTTCAACAACAAAAAAAAAATCATTATTCATTTACAATAATAAACATGATGATTCTCTCTATAATTTGAAAGGCCACGATTGGGGCTCAATACCGGTACAAATAAAAAAAATTAATTATACTGGTCAATACAAAAAAATGTTGCAGTGCAATAATTTAGGCAACGAGCTTACCAAGACAACTTCCTTCCAGATAATAAAATTATATACTATCTAATATTACTAACTACACACTGACCTTACATAGAAAACAATTGTATCAAATTTCGTCTTAGTAACTCACAGAATTTATTTCGCTCAATAAATTTTTTTCGTGGTAATCCAACATAATTGATCCGCATAGGTACTTCAGAAAATTTCCCGAAAGCTAGTATGGTCTCCAAATAGTATTTGAATATTGCTTAAAAAAATTGAAATAGATAAAGAGAACCGTAAACTAACAATTTTTTTTGTGTATTATGTAAAAATGATTATTTCTTCTAAGCTACTTCTTTGAATAAATGAATGTGCATTAATCAAAAGTACACTTTTTCGATTTTTTTACACAGATAAAAGTATATGTATCAAATAATAAGTTATCAATTTTTTTTTAAATGTAAAAAGTATGTCTGATAACTAAGGTTGAACAGGTGTCCATAAATTGTATTTTCTTCATCCTGTTTTATTAAATGTCAAAATAATAAATTTTATTTAAAAATAAATTCTTATAAATGATAGCTTACGTGTTACTCTGATGTATGAGCTATCTTATTGTCAGGTTTCACTCAAATCCATTCCGTAGGTTTTGCGTGAAAACAAACAAACAACAGCCTTACTTTCACATTTATAATATAATAGGGATAAACTTTAAAAAAATAAATACCGGATTTGGTCACATTTTACAATTGGTTTTAAGAATTAGCAATGCAGTATGTTTCAAGTTATGTAATTTCTCCAAACGGTCATTACCGTAGTTCTTAGAGGTGACCGAATTGCACTTTTCTTCTAAAAATAATAATTAGAAAAGAAACTAAGCTATAAGCACGATTTTGAAGACTTAGAACTCAAGGTTTGTATCTAGCATATTATGTTCTAATCATTGTAACCGGCATACAATTATGAGAGTTGGATAATAACTATTAAAATATTCTCCTAACTGCACCAAAAATCAATTAAAATAATTCCGCACCACGGTAAAGTTTTCCAATCGTGAAACATTTATACCACTGCTCTGATTCTCTGAACAGCAAGTAGAAACATCTAATGATGTTTCCTCAGAAACATCTGGCTTATGTAAGCAACATTAATGTAAGTAGGTACAATTTTATAATATTTTATGCTCTTGTAACACATTTATTTTAGAATGAATGGTAAAGTTTATAAAATATAAATATGAACCTCTTTTTATATGTATATTATAATATCAATGTAATGAAGAAATGTATAATGTAATGTATTTTACTTGATTTTAATTATAACTTTTATATAATATACAAGAAATATATTTTCTTATTATATTTTATCTGAGAATTTATATACAAGTGGGTTCACAAAAATCTTTACCTATTGAATTAATTTTTTAATTTAAGGATTATGAACCAAAAAGACTCGTTGTAAATTATTTTTAAATAAATAATAATAATTGCTAGAAATGGATAAATCATAGTATAAAGTACTATATTAACAACAAATGTAATCTAGACAATTCTAATAAGAAAACAACAATATCGTTTCATATTACGCAAACAAAGATAGAAAACATATACAATATATGCGCACTAGAACATACGTAACAGTTCTAGAATTTGCTAGACTGTTGATTGTAACTATGTAAACGGAGCATAGGGTGCGATACCGTCAGATAAAAATACAGACTCTTTGAGTTGATTTAACTTAAATTCAAATACAAAACGAGTGAAGTAAAGAACTCATCCATCATAATAACATTGTTGTGAATTATATTTGTATTTAGTAAAGCTTAACAATAAAAATTCGTATAATTGTTTGAGTATAGACAGTTCATTTTTTTCATTACACGAATTTAACTACGTTAAGCCCGCTACAGTATAATAAATTATAAGTCATAATTTACTCACACGAATTTGGTGTATTTTTCTATCTGAAGGATGTACGAGTACCAGGGCAATTTTGGATAAAAGGCTTGATTTATTTTAAATGAAGTTGTACTATCCAAATTTTAGAGGGGTTGTCCGATTATTTAAATAAATAAATGACTTAGAAAGTAGGCCTTATTAACATTGGTCTGATGGGAAAACGGGAGATGGATGATATATTTTCATAGATTACTTCAAAACTTGTTGGTCGAAAATAAAAAAAAATAAAAACTATGTAAATTAAAGACGAAACCTTAATGAATTATCGAAAAAATGTATTCTTATTTTTCGACTACATTCATGAACTTATAACCCCGTTAAATTACCTTTCAAACGAAACCAAAACAATTAAAATCGGCTCATCCATTTTGGCGTTACGATGCTACAGACAGACACACACACAGGCACACATACATAGCGGTCAAACTTATAAACACCCCTTTTTGTAGTTCAGGGGTTAAAAACATACTTCATGAATAGGATTTTCTGACTAATTTTTATTATTTTACGCGGGCCATTTTGTATATTATGTGTATTTTATTCAAGGTTCATTAAAATTTAAATGTTTCTAAAAATACTTGAGAATAAATTTAAATTATTTTCCAAATAACTTTTATACACTTTTAATTTTTTATGAGTAGCAAGAGCTGATTGTCTTTGAAAAACCTTTTAGATTTTTCATTGTTTGCTCTGGCAATGTTTATTAACATAGCCAAATTTGTGAATACATTCAATATTGTATTCAGAACTCTCGCTTAGAACATTTTCTCAGGCTCGATTTAAAACATAAATAACTTTTATTTTTCAAGTGGTATACGTGGTTGACACTTTTTCTATTTTAATATAATTTTATCTGTTTTGAATTATTAATTATGAGAATTTTTCTCGTCACGAGTCTAAAAATGTAAGCAAAAAATTATTACGTACGAAAATTTTCGGACCTGTTTGTGTATTTTCGTATGTTTGCGGATTTTCGGGTCTGTGGGGTATGTATCATTGAAACTTCCTTGTCAAATATATTGGACTGTCATAATATTTATTAGTGTTTAATAATTTTAGTGATATTAATTGTGATATTAAATAAAAAATTTTAATTAAGTTGTAAGTAATTTTTTTTATGATTTATTCATAATATAATTTTTATTGAAAGGATTCTTACAGGTACTTAAACTATCAGTGTACTTATTTTCTATATAAAATCATCAAATTTGTAGTCGTCAAATTCATGAATTAAAGAATATTTAACGTGCAAAATATTTTGCTGACGGGTTAAAAAAAATAGGTCGGCTGATTGTTATTTATGCATTAGGTAATTATACTGAATAATTATTCCCCAATCTACACTCTAATTGTTTAAGTATAACTTTAGTAGAAGGGCACGGAAGTAACTCGTTTAATTTTACTCTGCATTTTACCCTAGCATCTTGTTTTTGTATTAGCTTACTGACAGTCAAATCAATTTTGTTGACATTGTGTGAGATGGTTTACTGACATGCTGGCTTGCGTACTGTGCTGGCTAAACCACCGAATTTAACTTTTTGAATTTAGGTAGCTATCTGCTTATCAAAATAAGAATGTAGCCATATTCATAGAATTAGACTAACGGTTTTTGTTCTAGGCTTTTTAATACTCTGTAGAAATATTTACTTTACGTAGATAGCGAATTCAGTCACCAAAGGGTAAGTCAATATTACATACATGTTTGTAAAAATATAAACATTATGTATTGTGCTTATAATAATTATGCTACATGCATACACAGTATGTCCCAGAATAGATATACTGTATGTCCATGTAGCCACATTCCTAGCCATTCTTTATTGAGGTTTTTCTTATCCGATACAGATGCATGTTTAAGAAACGTCATTTTGTTCGTGTTAAGGAGGCTGGAGCATTTTATACACCTTGGATTAGAGCTTGCCCTTCAAGATTAGTTTAATCTCAACTAATTTTTCTTACTGAAAAAAGATAGGAGAACACTTTGAAATCTGTTGCAATAAAATTTACAAAAAAATTAACAAAATAAAAAAAATTCCCGGTATTTTGCTTTTAGCTCTCTACAAATTAATTCAATTGTCTTAGAACATAGCAAAGAAAGTGAGAAAGCGAGCTGCCTTAAACAGAAAGGTAGAAACACACTCACACTCAAATTTTTGGAGAAGATTTAGATAAGCTTCGATCTTCAATATCTTTTGACCATACAGAGTTTTAAAATGCCGGAATTTTCATGTATAGCTATTCGAACTTACTCATATTTCTAAAAGTGTTCCTGTTTTAAGGAATAAGTTTCTTTTTTAAAGTGGTCCCCCATCTCTTAATTTAAATGAAAACGAGTGATAATAAATGTGCCCCTGAAATCCGCATTTTTAATCCAATCATTTTTTCTTTGAAACATTTTCCTGCATGTCGTAAATCAGAGAATATAAACCTCATTTTTGATTGGCGTGGAATTGTATAATTTTTTAAGAATCCTCTTACATATTCATTGGTGGAAAAAAACTTTATAAAGAAAGGATATAATCGCAGTGCTTGAAATTCAATTGAAACTTTAACCATTCTTATCTGCAAAACGAAATAAGAATGGTTAAAGTTTCAATTGAATTCTGCAAAACCGCTTTTCTTTATAAATTCTTTTTTTCCCCCAATGAATATTTAAGAGGATTCTTAAGAATATTATAAAGTTCCACGCCAATTAAGTAATGATTTAACACCAATCAAAAATGCATTGTATAGAAGTTCTATACACACTATAATAGAACAGACTAAAAGGGTGACACTGGACTTCTGGAACATATTGTATAGCTTCTGTAACAAATAGAAGGTTAATCATGTATGTCAAACGAGAATACCAAATATTGTTCTCCCGTACATAATACATTATTCTATGTGATACAATATCACATATAATGTAGTCAAATGCATGTATTAAAATATCAACAAATTACTAACCAGATGCATGCAACAAACAACATAGGTCTAACTAACTAGATGATATTAATAATTGTGAATAACAAACAATGATAGTCAGAGAGATGAGCTTCAAAAGCTGTTTTAAATACAATATTTAGAAAATTAATCGAATATCACTCAGTTTGTTTATGGTTGGCAGAATGTTCAAGGTATGTACTTTGATTATAGAAATAAAGACTAGAACTAAACATTTTTTAAATGCTTTTATACATTTTGCGAAATACCAGCAAAATTCGGATAAATTTGACAGCATGCACTTCACTTAGTTCGAACAAGTTCATAACATTATCAGGCGGCGAACGAAAATCTCGATCTAATGTTATTAGTACCCTATACTAAAATGAGAAAGTATTTATTGTAGAAAGAGTTCAATTCAAATCCATATGCTTTGCGTGAAAGCGTAACAAAGACACAAACAAACAAGCCATGGGTAGGGTATAGTGCGATCCTTGATGTCCACATGAATAACTTCCCAGCATAATAAATAGTTATAAATATTTTTTTTAAATAATAATTCGACCCACTAGACTGAATGTTATGAAATTCTTTTCAGATCATATTACCGTTGATAAGTTTCCGGTAAGGATTTGTTGAAAATTTCGATATCGAAAATCGGATCCATTACAATAATTTCCTACACTAGTATATAATAACATAAAAAATGAAAAGTTTGACCCAAAATAAGTTGGTTTCTAAGAAAATTTCAGTTAAAATTTGGATGTAATATGAAAAAAATTAATTTCGAACTTTATGACGTCATCAAAATAAAAAAAATTGAATTTTTGTTAATGTTAGCTAAAAGATCAAAACATCAAAACTGAAAAGTTTCACCAAAAATTAGTTTAAGTAAGTTTCACAAAAATTTCATTCATACCGGATAAAATTTGGGTGTATTATGATTTAAATTGATTTTTTGAACTTTAGGGCGTCACCAAAATCTAAGAAATTGACTTTTGCGCTATCACATCTAAATTATATCCAATTTTAATAAACCAAGTATGGAATTATACTAAATTTGAATCATACTTTTCAAGTTTGCTGTCAAATTTATTCTACCTCTGAAACTTTTGAGGATAGTACTATACATAAAAACCTTCCAGAAAAAATTATTTACGTAATGATGAAAATCGTTTCAAAATCAGGTTACGTGATTTAAAAGAAGTTACAGGCAGTCACATACACACGGAAAGTGTTTTTCTTACTAAACTTTGTATATGTAACCTGTTTCAAGACTTTTTCAAAATTACTTTGAATGTAAAACTGTAGTAAGATTTTATAATGTAAACAGAGGTTTTGTACATAAAAATGCATTAAACATGTTAATTTCTTTGACCAATCACTTGATGTTGAATGGATTACAGTTACATTTCAGATATTGAATATACATAAAGGTAAAGGTAAACATTATAGGCTTGTATTCGATTCGATAAGTTTCTAGAGTGAAATATCACAAATACACACACTATATGAATAACGTTTTTGGGGTGTATTCTCACAAGTTCCCTATAGAACAACCACACCTTCTTGGTTTTCCCTTTAATAACCATGTACATTGCAGTATTCAAAGTATTCTTGGCAACAAGCGTATACAAAGAGGTTTAACTCATGTAAATGAATTATGTACATAGTGATTCATTGTAGATGACGTTTATTTTATTTAATTGACTTTGATTGATCGATGGTATTGAATGCATTGATCGATGGTATGTTCATTATTTAGTAATATCTTTATTTACATTGATGCATTTTAATTTAATTGATGAAAACAACTAATTGTGTTAATTTTTGAAACGCATTTTTTATGGTAATTGACATCCAATTTGGTAGCTTTTTTAGTTTTTGAGAAAAAAGAAATTTTTGTCTCAAATTTTAACACTTACTTGAAAGCAATGATATTTTCGTAAACAAATGTTTTAACAAATATTTTTTATGTATTAAAGAGGAGCATTTTTTATTTAAATGTTCTTCTAGCTCTCAGGGCATTAAAGACAGACCCATGATACAATAGACACAATAGGCTTATAAAATTCTCATTATTACCCTTTATAAGCGGGTAAATTTTTTAATACTCCTTCTGAAGTAAAATTTTTAGTTTTGACGTGTTAAAGTTTGACTTTTTAACATATAAATCCTACTTGAATTTTTTATGAATAAGATATGCTTTATTATGTACTAAGTCTAATTTTCTTAAGATGAATTTGGAAAACTAATATTTATAAGTTAAAAGCTGAACAAATATTTTCCTATTAAGTAAATTATAACAAGCGGCACTCGTTTTTCCATAAAATATATTTGAAATAAAGTGATCAAATGAGATTGTGAGTTCTAAATCGTCTTTAAAACGTTCGGCTACTGGTTGGGAGGTTGCGGGATCAAATTTAGGCAGCAGCACAGCAGTGTGAGCAGTTAAAATTATAGGGGCCGTAAAATTTATGACACTGTCGTCCGCTTGGATAAGAACGAAGTATCCGATTCCACCCATATCCTCAAAATTTAATTATATATTGGATGTTGTTTAAAATAAAATACATAAAGATTTAAAAAAACAATGGTGTGGGTGGCCTCTGTTATAGATAGATATCTGAAAACAGATGTCAAACCCTATTATTATTTCAATATTTTAAAAGCAATGGTATAAATCAAAAAATTTACTCTTAATGTTCGTCAAAGTTCTAACAGAATCTACTTTTAAAATTTGAAACGTAAATCTCAAATATTTGCATACACTCATTTTGTTAGAAAAGTCCTTAAGTACTTCAGTAGAAATGGTATAATGCAACCTAATTGTTTTTATTTGTTTGTTTCAGATCTTGATAAATTACATCTTCACTAAAAAGGTACGTACATAAATGAACAAATCGAAAAGATTAAAGCAACAGATATATTTTGGAAGTACCAAGGGTATCATACATGTTTCATCATTTTTTGATTTCTCGACAGATATTGCTGTAAGATTGTAATATAAGAATTAGTTACTAGAAGACAAGCCACGAAAAAAATGATTATCAATGTGCATTTTTTTTTCTAGTTAATAAAAAATAAAAATTATTTTTGAAGTTTTAAAGTACAAAATTTTACTTTTCCCATTTATTTACACACAAATTGCCTACTGATTTTTATGGTGTAAAGCACCTTCTTCCGAAATCATTATTTATTGGTGGGTGTTTTTTATTGGAATATATCAGTAAATATAACGGAAAATGTGGGGCAGGTTAAGTTTGAAGAGGCACACCATAATGAACCTGGGACCAACCTACGTATTGTACAACAAATACATGATACAAATGCTCTAAATTTTGAAATTTTCTCTTTTGTACTCTCAAAAGTGGGAAATGGAAGTCTAATCCACTCTGGATCAATAAAAATACCATTTGCAGCTAGTACTTAATGCTTACAGAAGATAATTTTAGGTTTTAAGTAAAATAATAATAAGGTATATGATGGCGTTGCTTCGAGTGAATTCTAAAAAAAATTTTTCTTGGTACTACACTTTATATGGCAAGTTGCGGAATTAATGTATTTTTTAAGAACCGTATGATAAGAATGTAACAAGCTCTTTCCTGACAAATTCAAGGCTGGATTCCAAAAGAAGGCTTTCTGACAAATGTTTTACGCTTGAAAAAACTATCTTGAAAACAACCTCTTAATTCTTTGTCTGTTTGCGTTTCAAACATCTCCTCGGGGCCAAGGTCTTTTTTGTTTTGGATACTAAACATATATAAGATGATTACACAGAAGCATAGTCGATCATGTAATGCTTTTACAATTCGTGTCCTACTTTTGAATTGAATACCAACTGTAGGTATTATACTCTACAGTGTGTTCATTTCAAAAGTATCACCCTTAAAAACTATGACCTGGTGTGATTTTTGTTTTGAATGAAAACACGTCGATTTAGATATCGACGGAGAAGTTCAAAAATGGTATCTAGAAAATTTTTGGTTTCAGTACTAGAAAATAATTGATATTTGAATTATTGGAAAGTTGCGGTGGGGGGGGGGTCACAACTTTGAAATTTCAAATGTGCATCCTCTACCTTGGATACCTCATTTGAAAAACCATACAATTTTTTCTTCAACCAGGATTTAAAAAAAAAACAAATTATATCGACCAATTGGTTCTTAAGATAGACTAAAAGATGGAATTCATATCTTCAATCATCGTTTAGTCTTAAGAACTAATTGATCGATTTCATTCTTTTTATCATGGTTGAAGAGAGAATTGTATGAACTTTCAAATGAAGTAGCACAAGATAGTAGGTGCCACTTGAAATTTCAAAGTTGGAGTTGGTGTGGTGAAGGAATGAAACTTAAAATTTTCTAAGGATCATTTTTGAAATTAATATCAGAATTGACGTGTTTTTATTTAAAACAATAATCACATCATGTCAAGAGTTATTAAAGCTGGATACCTTCCATCTTCTGCGTAGGCTATCTTAAGAACTATTCGATCGATTTCATTTTTTTTGTGATGGTTGAATACATAATTTTGAAATTATGATATATACATATTTTTGAAATTTCAAAGTTGGGGTGACTAGAGGAGAAGGTATGAAACCTAAAATTCTTAAAGTACCCATGGATACTTTCCCAATCGTTATCTAAATCGACGTTTTTTCACTGAAAACAACAATCACATCAGGTCAACAGCTATTAAGGGTGGACACTTTTGAAATGATGAACACACTGTATCTCAGTAACATACGAATGTCAAGAGAATATACGGATACTAAAGAGAAAACAGTGGGAAATTCAAGTGTCAGCTGATACAATCTTCATTTAGAAGAACTCAACGATCAACTGGATACCACAAGGCAACTAAGAAACTATATATATTTATGTACTTTTACCACATGAAATGAAAACACAGAAAAGGAGAATAAAATTTATGGGTACAATATTTTCTTACACAAATTGTGAAAGAAAAAATCCGTTGGGAACGCCAAACAACCTCTATCTGTATAGTATCATCTACGTACAGAATCTGTACGTCACAGTGACTGTTTTCAAATATTTTTGTGTACCACTAGAGTTCGTACAAAACGAAGTGGCACCGAGCAAGAGAGAGTGTAGATACGAGTTCACATACATATACATCATACACTCTCTCTTGCTCGGTGCCACTTCGTTTTGTACGAACTCTACCATACGGTCTTTTATATTTTAGCAAATATACTTCAGATTACAACTTTTAATAATCTTTATGCTCACTATTAGTTCAAGGCTACTTCTCTATCGCCTTGAACAAAAAATCACCTTATAAAGAAATGTTAGGAATTCAAAAACCTAAACTCGCTACTCTACTGTAAAACATAAAAAATGTTTTATGCAAAACAGAATTTTCAAGTTACTTACTCTCTAGGTCTTAACCAAATGCAACTCATAAAACAATTTTAGGATTTCATGAATCTTCACGCTTTGAGTATCTGCTGTAAAATACAAGTGAGAGACCGTGAAAATCGAAATGTCCTGCTTTTTATTTTCAGAATGAACATTCCAAAAAGCCTCTCATGTAGCAGTTTTAGTCAGTTATGTACAAATTTTTGATTGGCGTGAAACTTTATAATTTTAAAAATTATTCTTTTACATATTCTTTGGTGGAAAGAAATAAAAAAGAGGGTGGTTTTCCCGATAAGTACGGTTAAAGTTACTACAATTGAATTTCAAGTACTACGATTATGCTCTTTACCGATTTTGAAATTTGGATACGTTATATGTATTCATATTCTACTTACTGTCTTTGGTACTTTTATTTTCCTTTAGTTTTTTCATTTTTCATTTTTACATCCAGGTACAATGAAATAAGAAAAATTTTTTTAGTCCCAGGGCAGGTAAAAATACCCTGCAAATAAGAAAATTGCAAATTACGTGGTGTAATTGAGAAATGGTTGGATTAGTGGTACAATAGCCTTTTGTCCAAAATTAGAAAGATTGGTTTTTACGTTACATTTGCATCTAATTTAAACCAAAAAAGTAGGTACTATTTAAAAAAAATAACGATTTACATTTATTTTATGTATTTTGCATTTTCATAAACCAATTAAAATGTAATTCGGGAACAGTGTAGAGTGTCAGTCATGGCGTCTTCTGCCACCACTGCCATATATATATATATTCTACTGCTAGAAGTAAAATGGGACTAGTGGATTATTTTTCATGACCTCAAGTAAAGCATTAGGTACTACTGAGATTACACACTTTACGAAGTACCGAGAAAAATATTAAAAACACAAGATACATGTTTTTATGTGGCAACATTACCACACATCTAGTTCTTTTATTGTTTCATTTCATCAGTAACACTATTTTAACTCAGCTGCCAACACTTATTTATTAATTAAAAACAAGTTTTCTTATACAAATTTTTATTTCATATATAATATGTGTTCATAGTTTAAACTAATTTACTTCAAGACTTTTAATTTATTTTAATTGTTTATAAAGCATAAAATTCTGTTATTTTTATGTACCTAAAACACCCAACGTTTTATACAAAATTAACGTCTACTTTATATTATTTTACTAGATGTAAAATGTTAGTGGACCAAATGTAATAAATAAAGCTATGCTTCAAATTGAAAAATGAGTGTTATTAATCCATTAGATTTTCGAGTTAATTAAATGAGTGTCCCAAATTTGTATTTTCTTAACTTTACTATCATAAATTTTTAATAGTTAATAATTCAGGAACTGACACGCATCTTTGTGTAAAACTATCTGATCGTTAGTAGATTGATAATTAGTGACTTTTGTTTCCTCTAGATTTAGCAGGAAAATCCGACATTTTCGTGATATTCGATTTTCGGTGTAGTGAAAATAAACGTATAACCCGTAGTTGGCCAAAATTTAATTTAATAACACTAAAAAAAATTAAAATTAATTTAAAATTAATATATTTGTCTGAAGAAGTTCTTATAGGACCATTTCATACTCTTTACCACTTTACCGCAGCCTGAAACGAAATGTCTCGATAAAGTTCTCTCAAAATTCTAAGTGTTGCAGATACAAGAGTCTTATCTTATCATTAACTATCAACCTATTATCCAGCAGACGATGTTTTTCACAAAGACGCATGTCAGATTCTGAACTATAAAGATTGTAGCTTTTACAGAAGTAGGAAAGAATAATGCCTGGTTACCAGGCTCATAGTATTTTCATTTGTCATTTAAATATTTCAATAGTAATAAAACTGTTTTGTTTCCAACAATAATAATGTCATTAATAAAGTAGAAAAACTGAAAAATATAAAAAATTACGTAATGCGACATTTTAAAATTAATTGTGCAATAAAACATTTGATGTGATATCATTTATAACCGCAGCTATAACCATCCGAACTATGCACAGCATAATATATTATTAAATTTTTATAGTTGTTAAATCATTTAATCAAATGTATAATAGTCGCGCATATATTCCATCCGATATACTATTATTTCAAAAGCACTGATAAAATAACTTATCCACTGATTCCAAAAACAGTGACAAGTGTGCATTACGATTTTTTTAAGTTTTTGTTCTTATATAGTTATTAGGTCTACTGTCCATTGGCCACACCAGGCATTACTCCTGAATTAATTTATAGGGGTATGTCGCCAAGGCTTATCGATTTTTGTTCAATTTGGGAAAATTTCGCCCTTACAAGTATAATATTGGAAATAATAATATTGGAAAAACACTTAAATCATAGTTGATTGGGCTTAAAAGTGATAAACTTTCCTTGCAAGCGGGAGAAATGTATGTTGTTGATTTATTGAACATAAAGCAAATAAGGCTGCCAAGTATTGCATGATAATTCCCGAAAATGATACCTAAAATGAATGATACCTAAGTATTACCTTCCCCAAAAAACCAATCCAGCCGTAAGAAAGAGAGTTGAAAATTTGTTTACCTGAAAGAAAACAGCATAATTTATGGCAGAAGTAATTTTTTTTAGTTTCAATAATGCTTACGGAATCATTTTAACCCCAAATTTAAGATTTATAGTGATGCTCTTCAAAATATCTTAATTTTACTGTGAGTTCAGCTGGCTGTTTTAGCTTTTTTGCCTCAGATTGGCAGAAGTCAAATTTGGTATTAATGGTGAAGCTACACCGAAAGTTGCATTATTTGCCATTATTTGCCGAAAGTTGCATTATTTTTACTAATACTTCGACGACCCTGTATAAACAATGTTGAATATCAGTGCTTGTGCAGTATTTTTAATAAACTGGATAAGTTTAAAAAACTAACACTTTTATCGTGAAAGGCTTCTTTACCCGCCATTTGTTCTTCGAAAACTTCGAAGTAGTTTCTAGAGAACTTTTGTTTTTCGTTTTTCAAAAACCTGTGACAAAACTTACAAGTTTAAGCTACATACAAATTTTCAACTTTTTTACTGTTATAGTTGTGGAGAAAATGGACACCAAAGTTTTACCCTAGTTTGCTCTCTCGCGGTTAAATAATAATGTTTACAAAAAATATTTCAAATTAAAGTTGTTTATTTTTTCATAAGGAACTTTTGCTCCTCTTACGGTTTACAAGAAGGATCCCAATGGGTGACCAATGTTGCTTATTTACGAACGCAAACTTTTTACGTTCTGAGCACCCTATGAAAATTTCAGCTCGATATCTCTTTTCTTTTTTAATTTATCGTACTTTCAGACAGACGAACGTACGGACAGTTCGACAAGCGTGAATGAACTAATTAAGTGATTTTATGATCACCGATATCAATGTTTGATTCGTATTATCAATATTTCTAAAGGTTACAAAATTGCGACTAAAATTAATACACGGCTTGATATAACTATATTTCATACTAGCCTGATACTCGCCCGTTTCACTGGGCTTAAAAGTACAAAAGGCTTTGTTGCATTTCTCTTGATGCACACAGTTTTCAATTTTGTTCAATGTAAAATAGTCATAATTCATTGAGTATATAAGAAAAGTTGGCAATGAATGATTTGACATTGACTATTTTAAATTTTTACAGAATACTTTAATTTATTGTTTAAAATGATGATTATAGATCTGCTGCTAAAAATTTAAAATAGTAAATGTCAGATTAAATTTAATTTTTTTAATATATCTTAATAAATTATAGCTCATGTGTTAATCTGAAGTATGGCTATATTGCTGCAAAGTTTAATTAAAAACCATTCGCTAGTTTTGGCATGAAAGCATAACAAACAAACAAACAAACAAAAATCCATACTTTTGTATTTATAATATATAGAGATATACAGGATATAATAATAATAATTGGGATGATACGTGTCAGCTGTGTTAAATATTGAAATTTTTTGTGTGATTCTCTGAGTATAATTATTTCTCTCTACTGAAATCGAATGCCAATCATAATATTTTACTAAAAAGCTTTTATACAATATGCATAAATTGTATACCAATACCTAGATATACTGAGTGTTCTGTTATTGACTGCAGATCGTTGGCCTACAGAAAAAGCTCATAAAGACGAAGGGAAAAGTTATTTACCAATTTTTGATCTGAGGCCTACTTTGAGAGATAATTAACCAAACAAATTAATATAATATTAGCACAAAGTAAATAGTTTTATCGAATCCCAGTTCACTTAGATATTAAAGCCAATACCGGCCTATTACATAAACTAATTGGGCTGTCTTATATTCTACAAACACGATAAAGTAAATAATAAAAATATTATTCTTTTTGTTATGTTAATCAGCCAACTCATTCAGACATTTTATTGTATGTATTTACATTTGATTCAGACATGTTATTGTATTTTATTGTATTTTTGTATTATGTATACATACATACAATAATTTGTATTTATTGACAATTTTTATTTTATGTATGTGAAAATAAAACAGCCCACTTAGTTTATGTAATAGGCTGGTATTGCCTTTTACTTTTTATTAATATAATATTAATTTATTTGGTTAATTATCTCTCAAAGTAGACCTCAGATCAAAAATTGGTAAATAACTTTTCCCTTCGTCTTTATGAGCTTATTCTGTAGGTCAACGATCTGCAGTCAATAACAGAACACCCTATATATTTAATATGTGTATACTTGGTAGGTACTTCAGATGACGTGCCAGCTGTGTAAAATATTGGAATTTTTATGATTCTGTGTATATAATTATTTGTCTCCACAGAAATCGAATGCCAATCAAGCATAATCTGTTACTAAAAATTTTTCTACTAAAAGTTTTGTCTTTCCACATCGAATTTCTATCTCTAATTTGTTACTAGCAAACATGTATACATTTGAAAATATTTTTGAGATTTTGTTAAATACCAACGGTTGCAAAGTACATATTTTACCGAGGGTCGAAAAACTATCTTGTTGGTGCAGCAAATGTAAAATTAAGAGCTGCTAATTATTCTTAATGAGTAAAATCGGTTTATTTCACAATTTATAGTGGTTTTTCTCCATCCTCGATATATATTAAAAGTTTTTGTCCTAAAATAATAATAAATAATTTCTTTTTTTAATGGCATAATATTTTTTTCGTGCCTTTTATAAAAAAAGAGATTTTCAGTTAAAATGATAGAAATTGAAACTTAAATTAAACTGAAACTTGTGTTTGAGATACCATGATATTATTATTAAATAATATATATATATTAAAAACGATAAAAGACATTAAGCTGGCAAACGATAAAAGGCATTAGATCTTAGATCCGCAGGACTCGTTTTGGAAACCTGTAGAGATAGAAATTTTTTCACTCTAGCTAAACCTACACGGTAAGGTATTGTAGCGTTTGCTACAATCCTAGTATGGTATAGAGGCCGATACTATACTATTTATGCTTGACGCCCATACTGCTTTGACTCATCCGCTATCACTATTGCTAATATTACTATTTCCTCAATAAATTATACAGTATGACCTTCATACCGATACTGACATAGTAATATCCATAAAAAAATTTTTACCATGTACTTACAAATTTTCAAATCTCTCAAAATTCTTCAATATTATATAGTCAATAGAGAAAATTGATTCTAAATTTTTGCTCTAATTTGCGCCCTCACAGAAAAACAATAATGGTTACGAAAAAATATTTCAAGCACAAGTTGTTTATTTTTTTATAAGAAATATTGTTTTAATTTAAACTTTTGTTCTATCACTAATGGTAAACAGATGGGTCCATAACCTTAGTAGTGTCTTATCTCTAAGAGTCAATTGATCTATGTTGCTCATTTGCGATCTCAGAATCACTTTATACACCCAAAACAGAAAAATTTCATCTCAATATCTTTTTTCGTTTTAGATTTATTGTGAAAAAGATCGATGGATGGACAAACGGAAATGTATCATCAATATTTCTAAGTATTCAATAATACTAAAATTAATGTATCTCACTGTCAAAAAAAATGCCACAGTTAAAACATTCTAAGCGTACTCATCATATGTTATGTTATAATAGTAACACTTAGAATGTTTTAAAACGAGCATTTTTTTTGACATTCAGTATACCTTGATATATATTTCATATGTACAAGGTATTATTTCAAGACAGTTGCAAGCTTTCTATCATTTGTTTTTCTTTTTTAACCGAACTACAAAAGAGGGGTGTTAAAAGTTGGACTGTTAAGTGTGTGTGTCTGTCTGTGGTATCGTAATGTCTAAACGGATCAACCGGTTTTAATTTTCTTTGGTTTTGTTTGAAAGATAATTTAATTGACAATGTTTTTAGCTATGTTTCAAGTGCGAATTTCCGTACCCGAAACAACTAAAAATTGGCGATAATCTTCCAAAAAAGTTTGGGAAAGGCTTTAAGGAAAAAGGCAATTTAATTGGGAATGTTCTTAGATATGTTTAAAATACGAGTTTAGGGTTCCGTACCCGAAAAATTTGTCGGTGGTTTTTTAAATTTTGTGAATTTCACTTGTACTAACTTTAATGTTAATGACTTTTTTTAATATAAAAATTTCGAAACGCAAAAATCGAAAAACATAATTTTCCTAAATTGGATACTCGAATCAAAACCATTTAAATTTTCATTTTATTTTGACCTTACGGTTTAATAAATACGTCATGTTCTTTTTATTTCGAAAATACTGTAGAATATCATTCATCAGATTTGAATAAAACCATCACACGATGAATAATACAAGCATTCACTCCCTAGTCCCTACACACTAACTGTCCATTGATTCGACTGACACGACGCCTGACTACCATATTCTGTTCTTAAACATGTGATGACCACGTTTATTTTACGTTGTAATATGTAAACAGAATTCATGAATATTCATTATATTTGGTAAATCAAATGCAAATTTTGTTTTAGATTAAATAGTTGTATATTCGTTTATATTTCACAAAACAAAATAAATTTAATAAATACACCCACGCGCACATGTACGTACACATAAACATAATGTTAGCAAACTTTCGATATTCAATTATTATTTCCAAACTAATGCGTGTCCACTTCGCTGAACAGTTATGTGAGTCGTTTGAGGATGGGAATTTCCATATCATTCAAATGGATAGGTACGAAGCAAGTAGTTGGCAAATCACTAGTTAATAAATTTGAGGATCAACACAAACTATTTGATATTTAGTTCAACAGATTATTAATCCAATATTTTCATTAATTATGCCTAAAACATCCCATAACATTCTGAAACCTTCGAGCAACATGGAAATTTTGAATAAAATGTTTGATTTTTTTATATGAAGTTGGACTAGATCTATTGTTTAAATAAATAAATAACTTCAAAAGTAGGCATATTTAACATTGGTTTTATCGTAAAACGGTAGATGGATGTTTTCATGGATTTCTCCTAAACTAGTCGGTTGAAATTTAAAAAAAAAAATCTATTTAAATTAAAGTTAAAGCCTTAATAAATTATTGAAAACAAAAAAGACCTTTGAGCCTGACTAATTAATTATATATGAGCACGATAGGGACCCATACCACCCTAGCATCCCACCATCACAAACCAAATTGGTTCAACCCAAAAAAATTAGTGCTATTTATGTGCTAATTAGTTGCTCTATTCCCGATTTTGTTGCTCAAGCCGTTCAGCAGGTATCAACGATTAAAGACGGGGGGGGGCTAGGTTGACGTCGTGCTAGCCCCCCCTCAAATCGTAATACGAAAAAGCCAACCGTTTACAGTGAAACCTATGCATTCCCTTCCCTTACTACCACATACCAAATCCGTTCTGCCCAAAAAATTTACTGCTACTCTGTGCTCATTAGTTGCTCTATTCCCGATTTTGTTGCTCAAGTCATTTAGCAGGAATCAGCAGTTTGTGATGGGGGGGGTAAGGTGACATGGATGTAATGGGGACACAAATTTAAAAAAAATATATTTTTCAATTGATGGTGAACTATGTTATAACTTGTCTCTACTATAACTTGTCTACGAAAAGTCTTAAAATTTATTGATATCTGAAGTAATTTTCAAAATATTGTATATTGAAAATTTTGTTTAACTATTTATCTCTCGATATTTCGAAAACCAACGCAGATATCGAAAAATTTTATTCTTAATTTAAGCAAAGCTCATACTATCTTAAGCAAAATACAACTACACCGATAGAAAATTTAATGGAGCAATGTCTTTTGACTCTCATATCTCACAACATTCAACACTTGCAATTGAAATGGTAAAATGATATAATTTTTAACATTGAACTTAAAAACAATCATGGTTTCATTTAAAAATTTTCACTTCCAGCATGGAAGCTTTTATTACACTTGGTTTATAAATTTTCAATTTCATTTCCCCAGTATTTCATTCTTAACGTCAAATAAAGTATAATACAGTCAAACTTGGATGAGTGCGACTTGTATAAGCGAGAAAACTCTATAAGACAAAATCGTTTTTCACTGGAGAACCTCTATCTATAAATCAGACACCAACTTACTATACCTCTGGAAGCGACCGTGTCTAACATCTAGCATTTATGATCCATTCTTTAATTTCTTGAAACAAGCTAACATTGTTTTTTGAATTTATGTAAATTTTTAAATAAACAAATATCAATTTGTACAGTTTACAATATTACTGAGATATATTATAAACTATCGATTCTTTCGTACTGTAGCATATGGATAGTTATTCTCTTGTTTGCTTGCACAGTGGTAAATAGATTTAGAATTAATATAGTCCTTGAAAAAAAATCTAATAAACTTAGATATGATCCACATTGTCATCAGTGAACACCATTTTATCCTATTACACTTTTCAACTGTTTATCTACGGTTTATTATCTACGTGATTTGAACAACTATGTCCTTGAAGACTTTGATAGACAATGATCATGTACTCTCTTGACCAGTCATTATAAATTGTAATTGTAATAAGCAACTGATGTCATATCATCGTTCTATTTCACCACAATGTAATTCCTTCAATGTAACAATGACATATTACCATGATAATGTCGAGTTAAGTTCACCAGTATGTCTCCAATGAAAATGTGATTTATTATATAATCAACAAAATACCACATTTATTATCTAAATATATCATCGCCCTTGGAACTAACATATAACCATAATTCTGTATGATTACTATCCGCATGTAGCCTAATGTATAGTACTAGCTGTGAACTATACACTTTGCTGGGCAACATCTCCACTTTCACTCCTCCATGCTCTTTTATTTGATACAAATGCTATCATGCTCTTTTATTTGATACTCCACTTGGATATATTTGAAAATATTCGATTTTTCATCCCCGACTTTCTCGGTCCAACTTTCCACCCATATTGGTGGCTAAAAACTGATAAACAAATCCTTGAAGCTGTTTGTATCTTGTGAATATTTGAACTTAATAGATTTAAAAGTTTTTGAAGCACATCCCTTTTAACCCATATTTTAAGCCCTTAATCTACTATATTATGCACGTGCTATACATAAAAACTTTCCTCTTGAATCACTCTACATCAAAATCCGTTGCGTAGTTTTAAAGATCTAAGCATATATAGGGGCATGATAGGAAAGCGACTTTGTTTTATACTTTTCTATTGAAGAAATAGATATTTCGAGCTCGAAAGTTTTAGGAGCGCACTTAAGTTATAAGTAATTGAAATGATGTTAGATAACATAACAAAGTTTCTGTCACGTGGACCTTTAAAAAACTCTTGAAAATAGATAATAGAAATAAAAAACATTTTTTTCTTCAACAACATGAAAACTATCTACATTAACTGGAAAAAGCAAAATGTTAAAGTGGAAGCAGACGTAATTCTGCCTATTTTCATTATTGGTTTGACTTGGTATCATTGGTCAAGATATTCATCGTGAAAAGTTGCATATAGTTGCATAAAAAGTTGCAATTTTTAAGGTCTTAGTTAATTAATTTTTCTATTGCTTGATCTAATATGATGTAGTCATTATATACACAATTGCAATTTAGGGAATGGTAACAAAAATCACACATGATAGAAATTCCAAACAATAATTATTGAAAAATAGTCAAAAAATTTATGCGAAATGCCAATGCGAAATTTTTTGGTGCTCTGCAGCGCTTAAAAGTTAGGAGAAAAAATTAACTAAACTCAAATTTTTATAACAAGAACAAAAACAAATATTATTAAATAATTCTATCATGGTAAATAATTCTGTGCTTAATATATTAAAACTAAGCTTAACTTTTGAGGACATTATTTATTTAATGTTTAAAATTTAATCAAAAAATTCTTCTTGACTTAATAGAATCAATGGTTTTCATCAATGGCTTAATTAATAGCGTGTTTTTTAAATAATTTCAACAAATAATGCTAGCTTTATACATTATACTTTCAGCCAATTTACAACCGTGTTTCGGTTTTTTGATAGCAACTAATGTTTCCAAATGTCAAATATAAGCCTGCGTCGCCCTTTGTGGATTCATCTTAAATTTTAAATTACATTTCAAACTTAGTCGGATATGTGAATTTCGCCAGTTATAGTAATGAATCAATTCATCCATGATATACCATCACACTATAGAACTTCTAAGTAGATGTATGCTTAATGATTATTATTTGGTATACGGTTGTACTCTAATGACCTAACCCAAACGTTAGTTCACAATTACATTAAATGATAAATGTTCTTTAATGCAAATAACATACATCACGGTCTTAACCAAATGCTACCTTCACCATCAAAATGCATATGTTTATTTAGTACAATCATCTTGGGTTTTCACTTTTTCAAAAAAAGTAATGGATTAAGAGCCAGGCCATAACGAATTCGTTAAGTAAATTCATTTAAATACCACGGATATCATAAATGAATATTATCTATTTATTGTTCATAAATAAGGGCTGACTGACCAAGCATTGTTCTAACACCTAACTGACTGAAAATCATAACTGTTATTTATATGCAATATACAATCTCTATAACAATTTTCAGCTTTAATAAATTCATTCTAGTACCACGTAAAACTGCACCGTTTCGATAGCATATATCTGACCCCTGTTCTATCGTTCGCTTGACTGACCGCAGTATGTGTGTGTATACAACTACTATAACCAATCCACATATTTTTAGCTTTAGTAAATTCAACGAATCTTTTTATGCCTGGCTCTTCCATTATAAACTTTTGGTGAAATATATTTGGAGTATTTAATAAGTAAATTCAATCAAAAATAGTAAAAAATTATGAAAATTGTAATATATTTTTGTCTTTAGCCTTAAAAACAGTTTTTAAGGCAAGAAAACATGTACAAAATAAATTTTATAGTGTCATTAATCATGTTAAATTGTATTTTATCTGTAGAAATTATTTTTTAGCTATATATGTAAACAATTAGACAAGATGACGTGTAAAATCGTACTGATTGATAATAGATTTTTTTGTAGCAAGCGTCAAAAACTTGGAACTAAATTATACTCTCGAAAGTCTTGTTTTCAATAATGTTAAGAATTTGCTTGCCGTTTTAAATATGCAAGAACATATACAAATCTTTTAAGTGCAAACTTTTCATTAAATTCAATTCATGAAACCTGATAAAAGCTAAAGTTTACTTTGTTTGCAGAAAGTGAGAGATTGGTTGAATAATCTGTTTTAAATGACTGTAGTAATTATTATAATTAAAATTTTAATTTGTAATATTGATGTTACCGTATCATTTCGGTGATGGACGGAAATAAATGCAATTCTAATTAAGTTCTAATGTAATTACAACGAACCAAGAAAGTAGGCTCTATTTTCATATTTAGGATGACATTAACGGTTTACAAGATGGGTCCTATGGACCCAAGACCCAATTGATCTATGTTGCTCATTTATGAACTCAATCTCACTTTTTACGCCCTGAGTGCGCTGTAAAAATTTTAGTATGATATCTAATATAAAATTTTTTTCGTAGCACTAACATTTTTAAGTGTTACAAACTTGGGACTTAACTTAATATATTATGCTATTTTTCATATATACATGGTATAAAAATTGCAGAGGGCCGACCTACATTGACGACTTTTACATACCTACTTAACAAATATGTCATGTTGTACATATACAATGTAGCCTTTTATTTGTTGTTTACTTTTCATAAATATAAAGAAAACATAAAAATCCTTACTTATAATATTTGATCAAACAAAACGTAAATACTTATATTATTTTCTATTAAAATTTGAAATGTGAAGATTACACAGTACCGTAAGAAATTTTGTAAGTGGGTTGCAAATTTACTGTATATGAACTATAAAAAAAACTTATTATATTTTTTAAGACCCATGTTTAATGTTTTTCTTTGTATAGCGTGATCTGAGCTACTCATTACTTTTTAAAGGATGGAAAATTTCAGAGAACAAATAACACTTGTTTTTGGAACAATATTCTTTATCGCACGATATTCATTTGCTGGTTGGGAGTTAAAACCAAAAAAACTGCAATAGACACCAAAAAATCACATCTAGATTACTCAGGAAACTAAAACTTTTTCAATCGGTTCAGGTTGCCATGAATTTTGAGAACTTACAAAAATTTTTTTGTACCTGTCAATTTGTATTTTTGTCAAAATTTTATGTTTTATCATTTTATGAGTTGTAAAAGTTATCAGAAGTTAAAGAAAACATAATAATATTAGAGATAATTTAAAGTAAGTACAATGAAATTTCTATGTTATGTCATAATAAATATCTTAATCAAACCAAACGTAGTGTACTAACATAATGGGTTGACTATATCAGAAGTATGTCTTTTTTAAACGAATACTACAATTACTTCATTCAGTAAAAACCAAGTAGCTATTTACATACAATAAAAACTAAAGTAGCTATTGGGTCTTGGGTCCGTAGGACCGATCTTTAAACCGTTAGAGATAGAACGAAATTTTAAATGTAAAAAATTTTCCTTATAAAAAAATAAACATATTTTGCTAGAAACATTCTTTTTAACATCACTGTTTACTCACGAGGGCGCAAATTAAATGCAAATTTTATAGTATGTATTTTATGGGAATATCAATTATGAATGTGTGGTTATCTAAAAGTGGATATCCTTGTTTCCTTAAGTGTCATCAAAAAACAAACGATTTCGTCATCAATACTGTCTATACATGGTATTTTAATAATTAACTCAGTTGTGTCAAATGTTTGTTTTCACTTGTTGGTATTTTAACATTTGTTTTATTGTTTCGATTTGTTCAGATCTTTTCTCTATGTCATGTAAAGTATTATGAAATACGAATACAATTATTGTCATATTAAAAAGCAAGAATCTTAATTTTGTTTACGAATATTTCTCTTTATTTACAAAATCAATTCACTAAATGTTTAGAGCATGACAGTAAACACGCGTCACATTACTAAATTCCCAAAAAAACTATTCATAAAAGAATCGTAAAATGAAATTTGTTTTTTATTACTTACCTTCAGGTGATCTCTGAGTGCTATTTCTGTGTTATAAAAATAAAGGAAAAAATGTTGAAGAAGTAAAACTACTTTATTTAATTATTTATTTTATAAACAAAATATTACATGATTTATATCTTCATAGATAAACATCATGCAGTCGTCCACAGTATGATTAAAAAATATAGTAATTTAGTGAACCAGGATAAATTCTTGGCAGAGATTACAGATTAATGTCTGTGAGATAGCATCTATTTGATGACAAAGATTATTTACTAGACGACAAGTACCTTTGGGATTTACGATTCTTCAAGGATGTTCTTTTTTATGAAAAGTATGAATAACAAATTTTTATTGTTTCAAAAAACTTAATTTTTAAACACCCCCTCACCCAACCAAAAACAGAGGTATTATGAGTTTGGCCGATATGTATGTCTGTCTGCCTGTGGCATAGTCAATACCTTTCTACCTCCTCCAAAGAAGTCGCTAAATGAGGAACCGGATTCTCTCGTTCTCTTATTGTCTTTTGGTTTAAGTACACCAAATTCAGCAAACTTGGGTTATAGTTAGACGAACTAGAAATCTCTAAGAAAATGAACATTTTTTGTTCAGTTCATTATAAAAAAATCAAAGTTTATTGTTTGTTTAATAATATTAACACGTATATTTTATCAAGAAATTCTCAACTTTCTGGTTATTTGTAAACTCAAGAAATTTAAAACATTTCTGCATTAAATTTTTGTGTAGGAATAAATAATAAGATTATTATCATAAGAAAAAGTTTTTTTTTCTCTTGAATTTGATTTACATTTTATTCCCCTGTGAATTTAATTTGTTTTAAATATAACTGTTTTTGTAAACGATGATGGTACGTACATCTTATTTTAGTGAATTGCTGTGATATATATGTTTAAGAGCCTTTTGTGACAATTTTACGTGCTTTATAGTTCGTATTTGCTATTCCAATTTTTATGGGCAAAAAGACCAATTTTAATTCTGTATATTTCCACAATATTCAGGTTGTTTTGAAGGTGGAAGCCACGATGATTGTAGAGTTTGTGAAAATATTATGATAGTCACAACCATTTGTTATGATACCATCCTTCGAAAGATAAACATTCTATATAAATACTAGAAAATAACATAAATTTAAGAATAGTTTAAGTGTGTTTTATGTCAAAAGATAGATAGCAGTTTTATATTCAATTATTTCCAACGGCAGTGTAGAATTTATAGAATATTTACTTTCAGAAAAGAAATTCTGTACATCGGTATAAAACATTAACGCGATAAATACAGAATATCTCACACCTAACCGCCAAAATAAAATATAAAGATCATTCCAAAATCAGAATCCAAAAAATTTAATTTTGCTCTATCACATCCAAATTTTATCCAATTTTGATAAACCAAGTATGTAATCCTACTAAATTTGGGCAATACTTTTCAAATTTGTCTTCAAAATTAACCTAGCTTTACTAGGTTTCAAGATTGTGGACGTCTGGTTCCGGAATTAAGCACATATGTGATAGCTAGCGAAAAACTGACATCACACCTGAAAAGAATGATCCAAAATTAGTGGGTTTCAAATAAAATTCCAATAAGATCGAATAAAAATTGCCTGTGTTATTAAAAAAATTGAATTTTTGAACGTTATGACGTCATCAGAATCCAAATAATTTAATTTTGCTCTATCACATCCAAATTTTATCCAATTTTAATAAACCAAGTATGTAATCCTACTAAATTTGGGCCATAATTTTCAAATTTATGATCAAAATTAACCTAGCTCTACTAGATTTTAAGATTGTGGACGCCTGGTTCCGGAATTAAGCACATATGTGATAGCTAGCGAAAAACTGACATCACAGCTGAAAAGAATGATCCAAAATTAGTGGGTTTCAAATAAAATTCCAATAAGATCGAATAAAAATTGCCTGTGTTATTAAAAAAATTGAATTTTTGAACGTTATGACGTCATCAGAATCCAAAAAATTTAATTTTGCTCTATCATATCCAAATTTTATCCAATTTTAATAAAACAAGTATGCAATTCTACTAAATTTGGGCCATAATTTTCAAATTTATGATCAAAATTACCCTAGCTCTATAAGATTTCAAGAATGTGGACGCCTGGTTCCGGATTTAGGCACATATGTGATAGCTAGCGAAAAACTGACATCACTTCTGAAAAGAATAACCCAAAATTAGTGGGTTACAAAAAAAATTACAAGAAGATCGGATAAAAATTGCCTGTGTTATTAAAAAAATTGAATTTTTGAACTTTATGACGTCATCAGAATCCAAAAAATTTAATTTTGCTCTATCACATCCAAATTTTATCCAATTTTGATAAACCAAGTATGTAATCCTACTAAATTTGGGCCATATTTTTCAAATTTGTCATCAAAATTAACCTAGCTCGATTAGGTTTCAAGATTGTGGATGTCTGGTCCTGGAATTAAGCACATATGTGATAGCTAGCGAAAAACTGACATCACAGCTGAAAAGAATGACCCAAAATTAGTTGGTTTCAAAAAAAATTCCAATAAGATCGGATAAAAGTTGCCTGTGTTATTAAAAAAATTGAATTTTTGAACTTCATGACGTCATCAGAATCCAAAAAATTTAATTTTGCTCTATCACATCCAAATTTTATCCAATTTTGATAAACCAAGTATGTAATCCTACTAAATTTGGGCCATACTTTTCAAATTTATGATCAAAATTACCCTAGCTCTATAAGATTTCAAGAATGTGGACGCCTGGTTCCGGAATTAGGCACATATGTGATAGCTAGCGAAAAACTGACATCACAGCTGAAAAGAATGATCCAAAATTAGTGGGTTTCAAATAAAATTCCAATTAGATCGGATAAAAATTGCCTGTGTTATCAAAAAAATCGAATTTTTGAACTTTATGACGTCATCAGAATCCAAAAAATTTAATTTTGCTCTATCACATCCAAATTTTATTCAATTTTGATAAACCAAGTATGTAATCCTACTAAATTTGGGCCATAATTTTCAAATTTATGATCAAAATTACCCTAGCTCTATAAGATTTCAAGAATGTGTACGCCTGGTTCCGGAATGAAGCACATATGTGATAGCTAGCGAAAAACTGACATCACTTCTGAAAAGAATAACCCAAAATTAGTGGGTTTCAAAAAAAAATTCCAATAAGATCGGATCAAAATTGCCTGTGTTATTAAAAAAATTGAATTTTTGAACTTATGACGTCATCAGAATCCAAAAATTTTAATTTTGCTCTATCACATCCAAACTTTATCCAATTTTGATAAACCAAGTATGTAATCCTACTTAATGTGGGCCATACTTTTTAAGTTTTTGGTCAAAATTAACCTAGCTCTATTAGGTTTCGAGCAGGGTTCGAGGATATATATCATGATATATATTCTGTGCGTTGGATTTTGGGGTAGTTTTTATTTGTTGCATTGTTGTTGTTTTTACCTCCCAACCAGCACACAAATTATAACATGCGATAAAGAATATAGTTCCAAAAGTTATAATTAAGATTGTTCCTAAGCAAAAGGCAAAAGCAAGTCTAATCTAGTCAACTTCAAAAAACAATTTTTACCAAACAAATACTTTAAAACATACTAAAGACCAAAACATACTAAAAACCGAAATTTGCTACATTAATAGAAGCTTCAAATTTACATAGTAAATTGTGCGCTATCCTGTATGCTAGATTGTATATTTGTGTAAAAATTTTATCATACCTTTAAAATTTAAAAAAAAGCAACATAAACGTCTACTAACTGTATAGCACTTAAATTTCAAAAAAGATTGGTAAAAAACGGGTTAGCTGTTAAGGGGGTGGTAAAGGGAGAAGGGAGTTTATTCAGAAGGTGGTGCTTTCAATATATAAGCACTTTCTATATTCTTTTATATTACCTATATATTACATTAGATGTATGGCTTTGTATTGATTCGATTGAGAAAGTAGAGCAGATGTAGTAATATTAGTAGTAGTAAGGTAGTAGAAGCATATGGAATCAACATGGGAATTTTTGTATTATATCAAAATCAACCAGATCAAAATTTACTCTGTCACGCATATTTTATATTCAAAGGAAATTGAAAGATACCGTCACATCTATTGAGTGTCTCCTAACAATTTATAGGTTTTTATTTCAATGACTGTTAGAGAAAATAACAAGTTTAAAGATTCAAGTTTTGGAGTAGATTATTAAGTAATGACAAAAGATTGTAAATCTAGAGAATGTGATAAAAAACTATCTAAAATATTTAGACAATCTTGTAGTTTATGATAATACCATAAAAATATAAGGCTGTCGATGATATAAAAACAAAATTTTAATTTGAGTTCGTCGAAGATCCATCCTTTGATGAACACAGACGACTATAGTTAGAGCAATGACGATTGAAAAGAAATATCTATGTTATCAAATTTATAAGCAGTACTTGCACACAATATATCACATATTTTTTAGTTTCGTGGTATTGTAAAGCTAAACATAACACATTATTTGACTACAAAGCATGTATTTGGTTTATATGTATGTACCGTGCAATAAACCAAAACTTTTTCACAATACTGTGTTATAAAGCATACAATTTATAACACTAAATCACAGGTTGAGCCAGTATATGTGATTGGTATAAGTTGGATACCGATACTCTTATTTCCATTATCTCGTTATCACAACAATGAAAAACATAAGTGCCAATAATAAATGTCAACCAGTGTAAACTTAACAGTTTAGTCCACGTCGAATTTTTATCTACGGAATCGAAAGCCTAACACAAATCGAAAAAACTGCAGTAGAGTTTATTTTACAACTTGAAAATATTCAAGAGCGATTTTCTTGTCGTTTACAAAAACTATATCGTCCGATTGTATCGTTCAATATGCATGTTCTTACTTACTACCTTGGATTTCCTGTGATAGAAGTACTGATAAAAATCGTCGTGTGTGTAAAAGTTCTAAAGATAAAAGTAGACTAATCGTATGGATTTAACCAACTCGGAAATTGCGAGTTCTTTTTTTTGAAAATAGGGAGGAAAAATTTACAATTTATTTCGGTTTTGAAATTGTAAATATCGTTTCGATTATTTTTCAATCATTCTTGTATTCGCTTTTTTTCCATTGTTAAGTTAAAACAAAATTTATCAATAAACGAATTTCTTTTTGTTTACATTTAAATTAAATTATTAAACTACTACTTAAAATGGTAGAAGAAAAAAACCATTTATTTCTCCTTTTTATTTAGATAAATCATACCTTTGTATACCAAGATACTATAATATTGCGTAAAATGATACTTTCTTTGTTGTATATATATTTTATTAAAGTTATTTCCCGCTTTTCGAGTGCAAAATTTAGATAAAATATTTATCCCAAAGTGTATTATTTATGATTTGGATTATTACTTAACTCTAACCGGGACGAACATATTTTATTGAAATGATAATATAACTTTTATGTATATTCACGACAGCGTAGCTGCGGGAAACATTTAGTTTAGTTTACAATTTTCAATATCACAAACATTTTCTTTACAACACTTACAAATCCTGTGATTATTTAAAAGCTTTAAGATTCTAGACTATTCTCTCAAGTTATCGTATAAACAATACATGAATACAAAATATTTCCAATATCCTAAGATAACAAAATTGGAAGAATTTTCATCATTTATCGACCTACAATCCAGTTTTGTAGGATATACACGATGTACCAGAAAATATGTAAGCAGGTGCATTTTTTTTATAACTATTACTTCCGTTTATATCATACAGTTTAATCATAAAAATGTGTATCTAGACCATAGAACAGAAAGGGTGAACTGAATAAAATGTTAAATGCATACTTGAAATTTTGTGAGTGAGATAAATCTACTGGATTTTGATAATAAATTCCGAAAATTTTGGGAGAAGGCTAATTTTTCTTAAACAATCTCCTTTCGTTGTAAAAAACATAGGAAAAGTGTTTCCGCTTACGGAACGACCAATCAGAACTTCTGCAAGCAGTTTTCTTTGGTGACGTTTTTTTGAATATCTCTGCTTCTTTTGATCGGAATGAGGCGAACCAAAAAAGGATTGTTTGTTATGAATTTCTGCATCGCTTGCTATCGAATCCTGAACAAGGCAAAATAACTTCAAAATATCAAGAAGACCGCACTATCCTCATATTTTTAACTTTCTCTGAAAAAATTTTGAAAAATGAAGGAACTGAATTGAAATAATGAAAAAAAAAATATGGTAAATTTTAGACCTATACATTCAGGGCCTCAATATTGAGAAAAACGAATTTTTCTGAAAAAATTTAACAGGTTTAAATCATCGGACTTCTTTTTTCTAATTTCAGGTATTTATGTGTACTTTCGGATAGTGTCAACGGTTCTGACTATGAGACGAAACATTACAAAGCAAAAAACTCAAAAAAATCCATATTTGCATTCATACAAGGTACAAAAATTGGGAATTTTCAATTGTTGTACACGGAGAAAAAATTCACGGATTTTTTACGATACTTCTATCGTAATTTTTCTTATATATTATTGTAACGCTGGACAATACTTATTAGAAAATAATTTTTACGATAAACTATCGTAAATTTTATTCTTGAAGTAATGCTACAATAAAAACTAAAAAGTCAAATACTATAAAGCAAATTATACCAGCTGTGTTATTGTTGTAAAATGAACTAGTTAGTCTTAACTTATATTTAGTATTTTTTTTTAAATAATTAAACCCATAACGTTAATACAATATTGAAGTAAAAATACGAGGAAAAATAGTAAAAGCTATACACCTTATTTGATATTTTTTTGGAATGAAAAATTTTTTTTAACAACACAATTTTTTGATGATCTACGATCTTCCTATAAAAAAGGGGTAAACAAATAATTCCATCATGTCTTATTCACATGTCACAACAATGATATAGATAATATGCCGAATCGAATAATATCGATCATGTCCAGAAAAATTTTAATTTATAAATTAAAGATATATTGATTAACAATAGCATCATATCCTTTTATTGTAATAAAATTAGTCAGATAGGTATTAACTATCGTAGTTTTTACAATTGTAGTATTGTAATATTTCTTATTGAATAAAATAAAAATATTTTTTTTGTTAAATTACGATAGTGATCTTAAAAAATCTTTTAAAAACAGTAAATTTTCGTTTGTGATATTTGAAAGTTTCAGATAATAGAAGTATAATCCAGAATGACTATAGTAGTATGGGAAATTTTCGTCGAATTTTTGTACGTGTACCTTGTAATCATGCAAAGCAGGATTTTTTCGAGTTACTTAAAAAATATCTTAAGATTAACTTTTTGAAAAATTTCGTTTCAAAGAGGCTGAAGTCCCAATTAACCCTGTAATTAAGACGATAATGAGACTAGTGTTTACATTAAATGGAATATGATTTTTTTTTTCTAATAACATATAAAAATTTCAATCACGTAAATCCAATAAAATATCAATATTATTATAATATACTTACATGGATACACAAAGTGTTACTAATAGATATTAAGTGGCGTAAGCGTTATTAATACATGCATAAACACTAATGTAATATGCGTATTTGATGTTTAAATATGCGTATGTATAACATGCTCGATTTTCTATACATACTCAGATAAGGTACTTACCTACGTATACGGCACGTTATAATGGTTGATTTATTTTCTAAAATTATCGTCGTACCTTACAGAAAATTTTTCTCCAAGATGAATAATGGGCACACACAGCGTGCCCATTTAGTTTTAATATTATATTTTTGAGAATGATTTATTAAAAAGTATCCACGTTTATATTTCGATAATGCAAAATCATTTTTGTGGGAAACAATGGAGTATTTGGATATTTTATATGGCCGATTTCTTTTTTAAAATTGAAATATATTTAAATTGAACGGTTCTTATATTTTGGTTCATTGTCGTTAAAAAGTTTTTTCTAATTTTTTGGCACCTGATTTCAAGTATTTCTAGGACAAAAACGCCAAGAAAATTGGTCATCAGCAAATACTCAAAATATTAATTTTTTTCTATATTTTTTTCCTTATACTATTATAACAGTTGGTAGACATGATCAACCGTAAAATTAGGTCAGAAAAAAATTAAAACCTGTTTAATAAAATATTTAGTTCCATTGACTGAGTTTCCACTTCGTTCCAAAAATATTTCAATGCACCGTTTTTGAAATAGTGGGCGCAGAAGATGGACCGCTGGGCGTAACTAAAGTGCAGATATATATATGGTATTATATAATTATTTAAGTAGTATTTAATCGACAATCAAGTGAAAAAATCGTATAATAGACAAGATCAATCATGAATCCCAGTCTATTATGCGGTTTTTGTACATAATTATTCATTAAATACTACTTAAATAATTATTTAATACGTTATATTTATAAATATTAATTCAGCACTGGAGTACGGTAAGCTGAGTGCACTATCTTCTGTTGCCTCTATTTCAAAAACGGTTTAACATACAAAAAAAAGTTTCAGCCAAAATTTTTAGAAAATTTTATCTTCTACAACTTTTATAATATCTGTTAATGCAATTAAAGGTAAACGAAAGGAGATATTGTCAAAAAAAGCTGATTTTCGTGACCATATGTGACTTTTGAGACAACATTTGAAAATAAAGGTTTGTACAAAAATTCAGCTTATTCCGTTAGATTCCGAGGTTGACCACTTATGTTGACTAAGGTGATCGAGTCTATAGTTTCTTACAACAAGTTTTGTGATATAAATATCGATCATTTAAATTTTTATTAATCAACGAATGTCGATCACTCTATACAACAAATAACAAGTAACGTACACAATTTGATATTAGCTATTGATTCAATAAACTCATCTTTTAGTATCTAAAATATATTCTTGTCACATATGGTAAAATATAATGACTATTCATCTAGAATTAAGCCTTTTGAAAATATTGTATCCACTGTTATGATCACAGAAGCTTATGTATAGGTAAGAACACTACATATATGATGTAATAGCTCTCTCTATATACACTCACTATACATGTTTACTTGTTCATGAATTCAATGAAAAAGTAAGGATAATAATTATCTATAGATTATACACATATGAGTCCTATTCTATCCATACATATGGATTTATTTTGTGCCATTTTATATAAGTGATAATATGTGTACATTGATCAAACAATTTAGTTTATGACCATTTATTTATAACGGATAAAAGCTGTGTATGGGCAGACAGTACTATAGTAATACAAAATTTAAAAAAAATTTGGCTTACTATATTTAGCTCTTTTTCCACTTATACTGAGTGTAAATAGTATATATAAAAAAAGTACACTGTAAAAAAAATTAGTAAATTATTCTAACTATCTGAAAAAATAATAGTTGTAAAAACTAAAAAAAAAAACACGCTTTTATAACTATCTGCACTAAAAAGTTTCTACTATTTCTAATTTCTAAATAATTTATATTACTTCTAAAAAAAACAAAAAATACGGCGGTTAAGAAAAAAATTATAATAATAATGGGGCTTAACCTCGTTTTCTCTGACATATATGCCTATAACAGAGGCCATCAACATCATTATTTGTTAATCTTTATTTATTAAATTAAATTAATATATACAATTACATTTTAATGATGTGTGCGGAGTCGATTACTTCGTTCTTATCCAAGCGACGGGGTAAGAAAAAAATCATTTTATCGTTAATGGGTGTGCTAGAGTTCAATAAATATTTTAATAAATAATATCTGTAAATATTTATGATAATTACCAATATCTGTAAATATTTTATTGACAGATATTGGTAAAATAAAAGTCATTAAAAATATCTTAAAAAGCACCCCACAATACGACAAAAATATTTTTTTCTTAATCCCTCTATTTTTTAAAATTATTTTCTTCTTTTTAATTAAGCTAGTTATAAAAGCATGGCATGTTTCTTTTAGTTATTTTTTTTTTAACTATTACTTATTTTGTGTTTTTAGTATATTATTTATTGATGAAAAATTTAGTATAAATATGGTGGAAGCGCAAATAAATGTACTTATTTTCAGATATAGAAATCATTAATAATTCATTCTTGATATTGAGCGCCTCAAGCTCTTACAAGTAGTCGTGGTAGAGTGATTCATAGAAAAAATTATTTTGTACCTTTTAGATCAATAAAAGAAAATTATTTACAAGATTCCATCCGGACAAACATACATACATATATTGTAAGTTAAATAAAATCTTGCAATAAAAAGGGTACCACCATTATCAAAATTTATTTGATGTAATTTTAAAGTCGTAGCAAGAACTTTTAATATTTTTCTGTTTTATAGTGACTTCAAGTTAAAAAAATATCAAAAGTTTATTGTGAAATAACAATTGATTTGCTCAAAATAAAAATGATAAAATATAAATAATGATAAAACTACTTTTTAATTTTTTCTAAACTGTTTGGCGTCACAGCTAAGTAAACCTTTTAATAAAATTAGCAAAGTATTTTTATGATTGCAGGGAGGCAATACACAAAATATTGTAATTTTAGTTTCGATGAAAGCGTATATGCCTATTTTTATTCGTATTTTCCCCGAAAATAAAAACGTTTCTCAGAATCACCTAATACCACATGAGCTTGTTGCACTTTTTAACATTCCATTAAAAATATTAACTCATACAAAATTAAATCAAATTAATAAAAATGCATCTGATATGATAGGGGATTATGGCATAACGGTGTTTCGTGATGGAACTCTTATATACATTGTTTATTGAGCAACACTTCCTTGGGCCAATATTACCTGCACACTCTGAAATACAATTGTTTAAAAATATTTCGAGTTTATTACTAAATATTTGAGAAGGCCTAAGACTGTTAAAAAATAATAAATACCAAATACTTGAATTAAATATGTAACGGGATATTAGTTGAGAATATTCAGACAGAGAAACATTCAAATTTTTGTAAAGATATTATCTCATATAAACATGAATTGTTAATAATTGATATTTTTTTATTTTCAATTACTTACCCATTTTTTTTTTAATTTGATCGTTTGGAGGCAATGGCTTTCTGTGTTGAGTGTACTTGAAACGTCGACGGGAATTCCGTGTTGATTTCTAAGTTGGATGCGTCCTGGGTATGCCTCGATGATGTGGCTTACGTAGGCTGGTTCGTTGCATGCTGGGCATGTTTTGGGTGTGGTCTTACTCAGAAGATGTTCATGAGAGAATGTTGTATGTCCAATTATCAGTCTCGTGATATAGCACTGATCCTCTCTTCTATGAGTGTACGGTCTTGATTCAGTAACATGTTTTCTGCTTTTGAGGAGGAGAGACTGATTGTTAGACCAGCGAGTGTTCCATTCGTTGGTGATGTGATTCTTTACTACCTTTTTGAAGTCGGCGGCAGTTGTAGACAGTTGTTGGGTTAGATCTTTACCCAAATTTGAATTGTAATGATGATAATGTCAATGCTAAAATAAAATATGCTAATAAGATCCTGTGATTTATTCTAATAAGAATTGATTTATTCAAAATATATTTGAAAATAGTTAATACTATACTTAAAAATTGTTACAGAATTAGGTAGCTTCGTGAGTACAATCTGTAAAAATTGGAATACAGAACCAAATTTTCCAGATTATGAATTAGAATGTCTACACCAAATTAACACTATAAAAATAAACATCAGCATGAAATCAGTACATACAGATTAGTTACATTTGACTCAAACATTAAAATTTTAATAATAAAAAAACGAGATTTAAGGGTCGATTTAAACTCATAGGAACAAGCAATTTTAAATTACTTTATTTAAGTAAAAATTATAAATTCATGCAACATGCCGTGCCATATTTCTTACAATAAGTATTTCTTAAAAATTCAATATTGTAAAATGGATTGTTATTTACAATAAATACCTCGTGTTGTTAATAAGACGTAAAATAAATAAAGTTCCGTGCAGTAAATTTCACATAATTTATTTTCTTATTAAATTATATAAATAATTTGAAATTTTATTACACATTACATAAAATATATATGGCATGTTTTGTGAAGAAGTTAAAACAAAATAATTCTGTATGAAAGTAATATGGTTTCGAAATGTAACACAATTTAGGAGTACGGTTCAAACTTACTATCATCCATCTGCCTAGGGACAACTTAATTTTTAAATATAACATATAGGGGAACCGTCTGTTTAGAGTTTTTAAATTCGAACAGAGGCATTTTTTATACGAGTAAAAATTTAAATTCTTGAAAATTGAAAATAAAAGTTCTAAAGTTCTGTATCAGATATGTACAAAAGTTCTATATCAGATTTGAACAAATTTATTTCATTTAGTCGTTAGGCGCAGAACGAAGCCAGCGCTAAATTAGCAAATTTACTGCTTACTAAGAAAAATAATTATTGAAAAATTTTAACAATATCATTTATTACTGGCATAAGTGATAAAAGTTTTTTCTAGAAACTCATCATATATAGAAATTTTGAATGAAGAAAAAATTTTTTTATCTTTTCACTTAAAAAAATTGCACATGTATTTTTGGTAAAAATTCATATAAAAATGGAAATAAAATAAAAATTTTTATTTTTTAACGCATTTTGAACTTTTAGGGGCTGGTTTTAGCTATTTTTAACAAGTTAAACAAAGATTTAAGACGATAGGTCTAATAGTTTTGTCAGACGCATGGGAACAGTTGTAAAACTACATTTCGAAGAGAACGCTGTATATGTATATATATATATATATATATATATATATATATATATATATATATATATATATATATATATATATATATATATATATATATATATATACATATATATATATATATATATATATATATATATATATATATATATATATATATATATATATATATATATATTATAAACCGGACAATTACAAAATCACGCTCTTAAAAGTATGAAAACAAGAAAATATTTTCATCTGAAATTGTTATGATAAGTGAAATCGTCATTGCAGTCGGGGTACCTCTAAGATTAATAGTTTTCCACAGGACCGAAAATAGGTCCCCCGACAGTAATGACGATTTTACTTATCATAACAATTTCAGATGAAAATATTTTCTTGTTTTCATACTTTTAAGTGCACGATTTGTAATTGTCGGGGTTTTAGTTTCGTTAGTTTTAATATAATACTTTTTCACTTTTTTTCTTTATAATGCACTACGGATACGTTTATTATTTATTTTCTTATATTTTGCCTTCTTTGTGAGATCTTACTCTTTGCTTCTTAAAACTTCATACTAAACACTCTGTATATATCAATCGTAAGTATCGTCTAGAAGGTAACATAGTTCATTTGTACACTTGGGCATTACATTTCATAATTTAAAGTTGTATGAAGTAGGTATAGATAGGTACAGTATGTTGTGTTCTTATTATTATTATTATATTTATATAGACTAGTAGTAGTATGTTAGCATATATGTATGTTAGTTATCATCATTAAAATTAAAATTGATTCATATATATTTTATATTTAACATTGTACCAAAAGTTATTAAATTTAATAAATAATTAAATTAGTTAAATGGAAAATGATATTGTAATTAAAACAATGAACTTCATATTTGTATTAATAATACCTCTACATATTGTTGGTATTACTCTACTACATAATGGTGATTAATATTTAGTTTCTAGAGTGATGCGCGAATATTCGCCATTCTGCCTTGGTGTCCCACTTACTAGAAGTTATAGTTTTATAGAACCATCATAGAATACGCAATATTTGAAAATTCTTTATAATAATTCTTTATTATCATGAAAGGTTAATTTTTTTATGGAACTTAGTGAAATTTCCAAAAGATTCATTATTGATTTTGATCTAATTCATCATTATCACTTGTATTTAGATCCAACTAGTCTCCACCTCCCTTGATCTCTCGTATCCCACTCGAAGGGACTTACACTTATTACACTCAAAGCGACTGTTTTACACAGCTAAAATATATGTACAGTTTTCAATTTTTTAAAAAGATGAGACTTAATTTTATCAGAAAAGATGGTCATGAATTGTTTGACATTTACTATTTTAAATTTATAAAGAAATCTTTAATTTATGGTTCAAACTGATGATCATAGATGGATCAGTAACATGTCAGTCAATATTTTCCACGAGGAGTGGGCACTGTACCCACAAGACTATGACTTCATTGAGTTGCATCCTTATTGAATTGTATTTTAAATAATTCAACATAATAAACTATATAAAAAAGAGAGTAAGTCGGTCGGTCAGTGTCGGATACTCTTTTGTCTAGCCCCTCTCTGCCGAACGTGCGATAAGGAGCATAGTTCCAAAAATATAACTCAAATATCAAAACTCTCGTTATTTCTATGTGAAATCCCAATTTGGATCACCCATATACATTTTGTTTAACTTTATTATGGAAAATTAATTGCTTTTAGAACTCACATTTTGTGACATGACAATTACTATTTATTCAGAAATAGTAAACCGATCTTTTATTATTAAATTAATTCTCAATAACTATTTATACACAAATTACAGTGCTTTTACCACTAAAACAATGTTTTATTTTCTTTGATGAAAATATGAAATAATTTAGTATAAATAGCAAAATAACTTTTATGTAATACCCTTACCAAAAGTATAACTTTCTAGTATTAAATCGATAACTCAAATGTTTGAAATTTTATATCAAAACTCGAAAAAATAAAATTTCATGAATTTTTGCTCGTCAACATCAAATAATCGAAGCGCTTGGTGACAGCGGCATGATTTCTGCCATACAAGCCATACAAGAAAAGGAAAACGCCAGCCACAACGCTGTCTCTCTTTTTTTTGGAGGTGCCTGAACCATAATAGTAATGTTACTTGGATAATTTATCCACAAGTGAAATTTACAAAATTTAAAAAACCCTCGACAAATGCAATTTGTTTTTTTAAAGCCAATTTTTGGAAACTTAGCTATAAAATGTTCTCGATCAACACACGGACTATAAAATGTTCTAATCAACACAATGAGAAACATACGGACGCACAGATAAACATTTTAAACTTATAACGCTCCTTCTTTAATCAATATCAAAAAGTGATGGTTAAGAACAAAGGACAGATGAGATGAAAAGGATACTTGGAGAGCTATCATTTTTTGGGACAAATTTTTGGAAATATTTTAATTGAAATTGAAATATTTGAGTTGACTTTGTTCTCTTGAATTATTGTTTTGAATTACCTAATTATTTAACCATTTCACTTTTCGAAATGAATTGAGCCATGTTTATTTGACGATTCATTTCCATAGTAATTATTTTTGTTTTAAAATTTTATGTCATGTCTTTTCCAAACGAATCGATTTTGAAGATCATCGCCAATTTTTTTATTTTTTCGGGTACAAAATTCTTATATCGCACATAGATAAAAGCACTTACCGTTAAATTACCTTTCAAGTGAAATCAAAAAAATTAAAATCAGTAATCCGTTTAGGCGCTACGATGTTCGTTCGGATTCTTTCTCCTTGATTATCGCGAACCAGTTATGACATTAACACGTCACTGGTCACATTAACACGTTATTCGTCGCGTAATTGCGTATTTAAGAACTTAAAGAGTTCAGAAGAATTCAGAAGAAAAAAATTAGTTGAGCCGTTTTTTAATGGTAATAAAAAAACTGGAAAAAAAGGAGTAAACAGAATCTAAAAAGTGGATAAAACACATCAATTATCTATGGAGATAATGATCGTTCTAGCATAAGTTGCAGTACATGTTCGAAGAATAATCTATGAAGGCTATCAAGACCTTTTTTTAATGTTTTTCCCCTCGGGGAAGTTAGTCGTGTGAGTGCGACCCCTATAGTCCACACGACTAACTTCCCCGAGGGGAAAAACATTAAAAAAAGGTCTTGATAGCCTTCAGTGCCACACCGACTATGTACTACCAATTTATTAAATTTGTGTTTCCTTAAAAATTTTTTATAATTTTGGTAAATTATATTTCAACTACCACCAACCACCAAAGAAAAACCGAGATGTAATTATTTTAAATAACCTTTAGTATTCATAATAAAAAATCTAGCAAATGGAATTAAAAATTCGTTTCTAAGAATGGTAATATTTGTGTAACGAAAACTTTATACGCAAAAAAAAATGGTTATAATTTGTTTAGGAATTCAATACATTTTATATCATTATTATTAATATTCATAATGTTTTTGTTTCCTGAAAAAAACATTACCTGAGGCAAAATTTAAAATAAGAAACACACAAAAATAAAACACAAAAATGCTTTTTAGAAAAATAATTTTAGTCGTATTTATTCTCTACAAAGATATAGACTCTAATTTTCTCAATAATGGATCTCAACTGTGAAAGTCGCTATATAAACTACTGAACTTTTTTCATTTATTGAACGCAATCGGGTTTTTAATCTTTTTTATTATTTATTTTTTATAACATTTATTTTTAGACAACTTTTTTCATTATTCATATAGATACCAATCTTAGCTCCACCTCCCTTCCCCCCCTTTTTTATACGGAAATATCTTTGTTTTGTTTGCGAATATTATAGTTTGTACACCTTTGCAACCCTTCCACATTGAGCTGAAGGCTTGCAAATTCTTATCTGTATCATATTAGTGGCCTCAAGTATATTTTCTTCTCTTTTATATCGAAATGTAATGATTTTTTGCTATTTTTAAAACTTTGCACAACTTTTGGATCGTCAATTAGATTGGAGGGTTGAAAATTATATTGTCAATTTAGTTTATAGCCCCTACTTTTTCATATGTTCTCTATGAGTTTCATGAGAAAAAGCCTGATAAGTAAAAAATTTAACTGAATAAAAGGCCACTGAAAGTACAAAGTATCTACTGAGAAGAAAATATAACCTTAATGATGGAGATCTATTGCTCACGAGTTTTTATTTTATATTTCAATTTTATAAGGGTTGAATGTGTATGTATTCTGTAATAATAATTAATATATGATAGATACATATGAGTAATACATTATAACCTGGCTAGAATGACAGCTGGTTTATCGTAATATTTTCTCATAAAATAGGCTGATAAGTGAGAGAAATTAATTTGAGTAATTATAATACGAATTCTTTACGAATTAAATTAAAATCGGTTCACCTGTTTAGGCGCTACGAAGCCACAGACAGACACACACACGGGGCGGTCAAACTTATAGCATATCTTCTTTAATTCGGGGGTTAAAAAATAAGAAATTTCCATTCTGTAAGCAACAGAAATAATTAAAATTAGGCTTTACATTTGTTAAAGCAGATTTAATTTATAACGCCATTTAAATATTTTTATTATAGGCTATAAAAGCATGTGTGTAATATTCCCCGGTCATGCTACAATAATATCATTGTTTTTACTAAAATAAAGAAAAAATAGGGTTAATTTTTATATAAAACACATATATAAAAATATTTTTGTTCTTTTTTAAGGTCTTATATATAATATTCGAAGCGTCCGTGTCGTCTTGAGTGCATTGCTCGTGCAAGCTTGTAAACTCTTTTCATATTTGGTATGTTATATTCGGTAGGTACATGTATTATTATTACATAGTCACTTAGTATCCACCATCTGTTTTGTGGTTGGTTTTTGTTTTTATCTCGAAATCATCATACCATGGCAAAATATCTCTTGTCTGCCAAAAGCTTTTAGTAAATAATGATTTATAGTATAGTATTTACTTTGCAATGTGTTTCAAATATTGTAGATGTTATTAGAGTTTAGAGATCTTTTTACGAATTCTAAAGCTGACATGTACCACTATCAATATGCAGTATTTCATAATGTACAAAATGGGGTAAAAATAGTCACTCAGCGAGAAATGCTCTTGTTATTGAAAGTGGCTTACCTAAATTTATTTATTATATTTCTCTTGGGGTGGATCTATTTCGAAATACGTGAAGACAAGCCATGGGTTGTTTCAAGAGCATGAAATTGTCATGATAAGTTTTATATCCATTCTATGCCATTCTGTACATAGCTTGACCAAGGCAAATAAATGAGCGTCATCTATTACCAGAACCAGAGATTGTTGTTAATTTTTATTTATGCTTTCTGCTATATTTATGATAGTGAAGATAAAAGCTATGGAAGCATAGGCATTTGACTTACAGCAAACACATATTTTGCTTCGAATCCTAGCGGTAGTATATCTGTCCTAAATATACATTCAATAACCATTATACTATAAAAAAACGAAAATTAAATTTTAATTGAACCCAACCAGTGATGATCAGTAACCAGGCCTAAGTGAATGTCTGAGCCCAAGTAGGATGCGGTGCTATAAGATTTAGCCAGTCTCGGTTTTCAAACTTGATCTAATGCTCAATAATCTCTAGTCGATCTCATTAACGTAAAATAGGCTCTCTTGGTGTTTCCTATATGGAGTGTTCATTATACAAGCCTGTTTTTAATTTTCCAGTTAAATTCAGGCTAAAGAAGTTAGCCGAGGTCAAAGATGCTTTTCAAATATTAACGAAAACTATGTCTGACCTTTTAGGATAAAAGGATAACTTCAAATAATAATTAATATTCGTTTTTGCCAGAAAATTACACATATGTTACATCGATCGATATGCATATGGCTCTGTAAACTGGTCGGTTCTTAGTATTCGAGTTCTTGGAGTGATTTCTTAGATTTTTTTCATTAAAACTTTTGCCTCCAAACGAGCTGAAGCCTAGATATATTTTTTTCTTTTTAACCAGCACAGCGGTTTAATGAAAGTTTACATCTATTTGCTTAGCAAAATTTTTTTGTTAAGAAACAGGTTGGCAGATTTCGAGCAATTTGATTAAAAGCTTTTTTTATATGTCGATCTGTTCAACCGTGGTATTCTACTATACTTAATGCTTGACTATTTTACATTAACAAAAAAAGGTTGATAACTGTACTTCTTGTATTGTATTTAATATCCCTATTTCGAGTGTGGAAGGGGTGTAAGTGAAAGCAAAGGGAGACTAAGGCGAAGGCTATCACACGGTGGTATTTCCTTTTAAAGCCAGCGAAACGTCCCGGTATCATGCTAGTATATTATAAATGTGAAAGTGAGTTTATTTGTTTGTTTGTTATGCTTTTAGGAAAAAAATTTTTTTTTGCCTTTTCACTGCACCGTCTATGAACATTATTGTAAAGCATTTATTTTTAGATATTTGTAAACGGTAAACGAGATACAATTTATGGCCATCTGTTCAACCAGGGTTTTCTGATATACTCAATATATATGATTATTTTACTTTTTTTTAATGACGCAGTGATCTTTACTTTCAAACCTATCGAAGTGGGCGGATATCATCCTAGTTTTATTAAAAAGTTGTATTTATGTAAGAGTATATTTTTATTCGAGTAAAATTTAAACAAATAAAAATATATTGGAATAGATTTATCTAACACAGAACTATTTAAAAGTATTCTCATTTAAGTACGAAAATTGTGCAGTAGTAAAATATAAAGTATAATTCTTTTTATGCGAAAGGACCATACTTGTTAAAAGTATAATACATATAAAATTAAATAAAGAACATATCATGCTATTGAATTTTTGTCCCTATAAATGAAATCAAAGGACAGAAATAACTTTTTGAATACTCAGTTGTATACTTCATAAGTAAATACTATTTGTAAAGCCGTATAGATCCCTTAATTTACAAAATATGAGATATTACATTCACAGTATTCAAATCATTCATTGTTAAAGATTTTCTCATATTTGTTAACATATTAAGTAAAACATTACTAAAATACTTAAACAGATACTTCATTTTAACGACATATTTATTTTACAAGATGAATAAAAACGGTTTATATATATTTTATTTACAAGCGTTTGCTTTATTTTTAATTTTTAATTTTAATTCATCATACTGTAAAACCCAGTTAGCAACTAGAAACCTTTATGCAAATAAAAAACAAGCTTGGTATGATTAAATGGTTAATAGTATATCGTGTAACAAGTTGCTTTAATTGTCAATTACTCACGAGTATGGAGCCAGTTTCACTTTTTTACGGATGCAGAATTAGTGAGTACTTTACAATGCATTAAAATGCATAAAGGAGAATAAGCTCGAGGCTTATATCTCAATTTTGTGAATATGGCACCTCCATGAACGAATTTTACGTTTTTTGTAAGCCTAATCGTTGGACCATCTTAGAATCACTTTTGACCAGTCTCAATTTTTGTTTGACAACCCTCCGTTCAGAAAATATTCACGATTCAAAATTTTTTTCACGTAGCCACCAACATGAACATCATATCGAAAATAACATGGTAACACCCTCATGAACGAAATTTAATTTAATTGTGAGCTCAATCGATTCAAAAACGTAGGATCACTTTTGATTTATCACAATTTTCGTTTGACCACCCGCCGTTCGATCAATATTCACGATTGAAATTTTTTCCCACAGCCTCTACCATAAAATAAAATTGTAGATTTCCATCATGAAAATGATCAAATATTTCATACTTATCCATTGAAAACGCTTAATAATCAAACGATCACTCTTTGCCTCTCACCAGCTTCCTTCTATCACGATTCGTGAAAGAATTTCTAGTATTCAATATTTTCAAAGTGACGAATTAAAGAATAAAATCAAAATTACTATTTTCAAGTGAAAAAGTGCAAATTTTCTGCCTTAATCGTTAGACCATCGTAAAACCAGCAAGGAATATTCACAATAATCGTTAGACCACCCTTCTAATGAAACAGTGCGAATTCTGGGGTGTTTTTATTCTCAATCGTTCGAGAATCATAGGACCACCCAGGAATATTCACAAAAATCGTAGACCACACTCCGTTCGAAAAATATTTACAAAAAACAATTAAGAACTTAAAATTCGTTCATGGGGGTGCCCTCTTCATAAACCTTTATATCTCTCATCTAGAAGAATCTCAAAAATCTCACAGAAGAATCTCGCCAAAAAAAAAAAAAATCACAGAAAATGTTCCATGCTTATCTATCGAACGATATCTTACAAAAGGGTTTAAATAGATCATTTTGCCGAAAATATTTTTCAATATTTATTTTTAATACGATTTAATGCTCTCATGGCTTAAATTTTTTTTTTCTAGATATATTTTTAGCATAAAAAAAACACCGCATATTAAAGTATCCACAGGTAAATTTGATTTATCGTTCATCTGAAATTAATTTAATTTTAATAAATTAAAAAGTTAAGTAGAAATTCAGGAAATTGAAGTTTTTATTTATTAATATCGAGCGGCTTCTTACTTGAAATCATAAAGATTGAAATCATTGAATTTTCCTGTAAATGAATTAAAATCAGATTTTAAAATGTCTATAAAATTTTGCTCTTTGTGTGGGATATTTTATACCAATGTGTTAATATTACAATCTAGCGATTATTCGAGCATACAAAGTATAATTCAAAATATTACACAAAAGTTATCCACAACATAGAAATTAAACTAGAAATATTATAAGAAATAAGAACTAAAAATAAAAAACACTTTAGTAAAACTAACCGTCGTTAATATCAATAATAATTTTAACGTTTTAATGTTAACAGTATAATAAAATATATGAAATTCATGAGAAAAAAAACGATCTTAACGGTGGCGAGAAAAAATGAATATACAGACTGCTTCATTTAGAAAGAGTTGGTGAAACTTTAGAAATGTTATAACTGTTACATCGCTGATGGTTACAGGAGCATATAATTACATTTGAGCAATATATTGACAATCAGCTTCAACGGTCGTAAAAACCACGTACAGCTTTAAATGAAATGTAACTGTTCATGCCAAGCGAGTACCCACGTTCGATATTGTGTAATTTTATTTCAAACTATTGCAATATTATTAGTTATAACAATTAGCAATGTACATAAAAAATATCTGGAAACAAAATGATCGCAACAAACTAAAAACAAGAAAGTTTTTTTGTGTAGAAACGTAGAAAAGAAAAAATTAAAGCTTTGAGACAATAGAGGCATTCAACCTTTGGAGGGCCATTTTATTGGGCAAATAAAAATCCTTATGATAAAATTAATGGTATATTCGGTTGTAGTTTAAGGAATAAATAAATATTAAAAATAATGATGTAGATGGATTCTGTTATGCACGTCTGAAAAACGGAAATTAAATCCTTTTTTTTATAATCGGACCTCAGCGATTATCTTAATTTTTAGAGCCCGTGTTTCAAATCATCCAGTCTACATTAACTGTAATAAAATTTAAATATGTGATTAATATTTTTAACTTACGATAAACGGGATGTTGTGACCACTCATTGGATAAAACAAAATCACAAGATATTTATGCCAACGACAAAAGTAAAAACAAAATTTTACTACAATACTAGGTAGTTTCGTGTTTGTATTGCATACAATTGGACCATTTTATTTCGTATGATTGGATATATTCATATCTATCATCAACATTTCATCTACGCTAACCCAGTTTTCTCTTGACCCGTTCTAAATGTAGCATCGTGTATGATTGTAGATATATGTGTTTCTATGTTTGTGTTATACTATATTTTCTGTCTGCGAGTAACTACGTTACGTATTTTTTTCCCATTTAACGAGCATTAAATGGTTTAATCAATGATTTGAAAGACATATTAGATATGTCGTCGTGTTCTCTCTGCCTAAGAACACCAAGTTATTATTTATAAAGCTTTCATGCTCTTTAACCATTTGGTGATTATAAAATGATCCCCTATACGTTTTATTTTATGGAACTGTCTACTTTTTCTGGCACAATTTTTTTGGAAAGCCAATTTATTCATAGCCAAATGTAATTTCGGCTTACATAAAGTGATTTTTGGGAAATTGAATAATTAATTAATTAGACAATATTAATCAACTTAATCTAATGAACCGCCTGATCCTTATTATTTCTCTTTTCTCTTATATATATTATTTCTCCCGCATGTTTTTCTGTCCATACCGTATCTTTGTTATTCCTTTCTCAAATACCATGATTTACTCCTCATGTTTAAGCTTTTCATGCTCGCTTCAGGCGAAAAATAGATTCAAGCTAAGATTAAACATGTACCGCTTAGGAAAAGCTAGGTGAGACAAATAACTTTATCAAACTGTTAAACTATTTTTATGTAAACTAATTTTAAAACATGTTGTCGTTATACTAATTTTAGCAAATTATTTAATTTTTTCACCACTTTTTGGTGTCCTATCAATCTAAGTTCTACTAACACGTGGTTAAATCTTGTTATTAAAATTTTCAAATATAGTGATATTATAAAAAAATTATTTAACTTTGTTCATTACCAGAAACTGAACTGGAGAAATTGACAAAATTTTTATCAATTTAAACCATAGAAGTGCACGTGTTAGTACTTTTAAAAATAATAATTAATGTTCTTCGAATCTCCTCGGATTATTAAAATATACTCTTATTTAAATTAATTAAAATATACTCTTATTTTATTTTACATTAAGTTTCAAGATTTTCTGAACATTCAAGCAATATCCAATGAACAGGCGGGCTATGAAATTTCATAGCGGAACATTACGTACTCGAACCTAAAAGCAATAAACACGAATATAGATATTGTGGCAGTTATTTGTGAGACATTTTGTAAAGTATTTTTTATTGTTCGATTTCATCTTTCATTTCATTCTCAATTATTTGATTTCACCTTTTTTTCGCTGTAATAACAAGCACTAAACATAATATATAATAATAACATAAAGGTAACTCATGCTTTCTTCACTTTTAAGTACTTTTTGTACCTACACTGATGTCTTTAAAGAAAAATGTATAGTATGTGTATTTAATTCAAGAAAAAATTGTTTTCAATCTTTTAGTGATCTGTACCTTAAAAATTTTATGTGACTAAAAAACCAGTGCTTATTTGTTTCAAAAATAAAAACATGCATATATTTTTTAAATGCAAGATGCATTGCTTTCCTTTGACACTGCTAGTTACTATTAAAAAGACTCATTAACAATTTTTTGTTAATATTGTTTAAAAGTAAATTTCGAAAATCTTATGAAAATAAAAAATTTGTTTCTGAAAAAAATTATAGAGTTATACATTCGAAGCTATACATGACAAATATTTCATTGAGCGTCTGGAAAACAAGCGCTTGCCGTGGCCGTGCAAAAAAATTACTCATTAAGTTTTGAATTCTGCCAGAGGGGAGCTTCTTTCTTATAGGTTGACAAATGGTAAGCAGTTAGCTGAAAATCAGGTATAGAAATCTAGATTGATCTCTTTTTAGCCTTATTATACTATTTCAGAAGCAGTTTTCTTGTTTAAATTTTAGTCATTTTATTAAAGTGATTAGTGGAAAGCATAGTGAAAAAACATTGTCTGCCTCATAAGACATACTACCTTGGTTAAGCATACAAAATCCCAGAAATAACTTAATATTAAAAAATACTTTTATTTTATATAAGCATATTTTCAAGATTTTGTCTAAGTACATATTAAATATATTTTCGTATAATAAATTGATTCAATCATGTAATTATTTAGGCAGATAAAAGAGTATAAATAATATTCTTCTTCTTATATGTACGCTTCAAATTTATTTTCGTAAATCGTAGTACATAAAAGAGATGTAATATAAATATTTCCTTGTGTTGTTTCTTTCACAGTTGAGGTGTTAACAAGATATATTCAAAATCATATTATAATAATTGTTTGTGAAATTGTGAAATGAAAAATGAATTGTTATTTTATTTTTAGCTTGTAGATTTATATAAAATGGTATCACCCGTGTACTCCTTACCATATTTTGTAACAGGTAAAAGAAAAAGAGATACTATAAATTAAAAACGTTGTAGTCTATTAAGTACTAAAAACCTTTGTTTCAAACATTTACAATTGACTATATAATAAAATTAAACTACGGAGGCCCAATATTAAATTTGAACAAAATTGCTATCAGAAACAAAAAATATGTTGTTATAGAAGGAAACAATCCAAGAACCATGGAGTTTTTTGTTTACGGTTAATCAAAGTTAACCAAAAAAATTCGCAAAAGAAATAAAAAAACGGTTCTTTTGCGATTAAAAAAAAACATTATGTCCAATGAAAAAAAAATTAAATCGATTGACGTCTAGTAAGTCTAGTAAGTAGAGGTCTCTCGTTTTTACATTTGCTTATAACTTCTTTTCTTTTCCGATTTTGAAGTTGATATAAAGCGAAGTTATGGGTCATAGGTTCATAAATCTTTAATTTTTTTTTTTTTTTTTTGCATAAAATTTAGAAAATTTTCGAAATATCACACCATTTAAGTACACCTTTCGTAAAAACTTTCTTTTTGGTCAAATGACCTTGGCAGAGCGGTTTTTCGGGACTTAATCTCTTCGTCAAAACTTCTTTGGGGTGATATTTTAGAAGCAAATGAAATTTTTTAATTTTTGATGCCGAAATCAGCCCTCGAAAAAAGTTATTTTTTTTTATGCAGAAACACGCGATTTAACGGAATCATAGACGTCGTTTCACGAAAAATAACAGTTACAAATATTTTTTTAAATGTAAAGTAAGTAAGGTTTTTTATCTCCAATTTCATGAAGAATTTTCAGTATATTTTTAATAAAAACAATAAGTTGACGTGTAAACTATCGATATCGTCGAATAAGTATGTAAAATAAACGTACCATCTGTGCGATATACAACTATGATAATAAATATTATTAATTTGACGCTTGAATAACCATGCAACAATGTCATCATTGTACGATCAATATATTTTGTCAAATAGAACTTTTAATAAAAATATAATAGTTTGTTGAACGTTTGATAGGAATGTGTGGTATGAACTTTTTAATTTAAAAAAAAAGTTCATAACCAATATTACATATCTCAACTTTTTACACTCTTTTGTTTATTATTATGCATTTTATTAACTCGCTTTATCGTCTAAGTGTAATTTTTTTATAATTAAAGAGCAATTATTATCATAATTAGTTATAATTATTATTAGCAATAACATTTATTCTATTCTATTCGGTACAAATGTTTTATTTGAAAATCGGGGTACTTGTAAATGAGATAGAGAGCTCTAAATTGGAGAACAAATGAAAATATAATAAAATGATATATAAGATAATGGAAATTGTGAAAGGCATTGTAAAACTGAATAATTTTTTCTTTTTAACCGACTTCACACAAAATAGGAGGAGGTTATCAATTATCAACCATACCCAATCATCTCACGTTTGTAAATGATTTTATTTAACTTCACTTGTATATCCTGGAATTCGATAGAGAGTGCATATATAAGGTGAGCATGACTTGATTTTCCCATCCATATTTGGGCCGTGGGTAGAGTCTGGTGCGATCCTTGAGACCCACACGAATAACTTCTCAGCATAATAAAAAGTTATAAAAAATTTAAACAAGTAAAAACCTGCTCAACAAGACTAGACCGAATTTTATTCAATTCTTTTCGGAACATACTTCCGTTAATAATGTTGGTTTTCTTTAAATTTTCCGATTTTATATTGTAACAAACTTTAAAAATTAGTTACAGTTGATTTTTGTTAGTGATTTCATTTTTTGCAAGTTATGTGAATATTGTGAAGAAAATGAAGAAAAACTTTTATCATCAGAATAATCTAGTAATATAAGTTTTCAAGCAAACAGCATTTAAACAATCAAACTTATAAACATGATCAAAGCTCTGTTCTCTATGATTTATCATTGTTTCTGTCAAATAGTAATCACAGGCTTTTTATTTGGCTTACAGTGTTGATGGAGTGTGCATACCAATTTTTAAATGTATTCGTTCATTCTACATAGCTCTAGAGTACTAGTCTAAAGAGATATGATTTCGACAGTGTATGCATTTTTTCACAGCTGGAAAATTGAAATTTCAGTATAACGGAAGGATAGCCGGGAATGAACACTACCGTATAAATATAGTAAATGAGTATTTTTCCTCATTTAAATCAGGTTTTAATTTGCATTAATAATTAAAAGATTTTAGGGCGATATGAAAAAGTTTCACTGAAAGCAATTTTCCTAGTTATATAGGTACAATATATAATATACAGCTTTGATCGTCCGTAGCTCGAAAACTACTCATTAAAAATTTTTGTGGCCGCGAGAGCTTTTAATCAAAATGATCCAAAGAACATTTTAAGGTTAGTTAGAAAAAGTTTCACGTGTATAGAACTGCGTAACTTAGGCTCATTTCGCTTGGACATAACCAATGTAAATAATCCGAACTCTAATTATTATTAATGCATTGGTAATAGAGATGCATTATATTTTAAAAGCTTATAATTATCAACGTGACAAGAACTTGCAGCAAATAGAGGTCGATGTTTCGTACAAAATTCTTATCATTGTCATGTTTTCATATAATATCAAGCTATATAAGTTGTACATGTGAATATTGTTTTATACATACGTTATATTAAGGTTGGCAAGACAGAAATGGGGTTTATAATTGAGTTTGTTGTTTGGAGCTCGACAACAACACTTGTAATGCATTTATATAATGTATATGTGTTCTTCATGCAAAAGCCTTTAGGAGTTAGAAGCTGAAAGCTAAGATATTCTTCTTTATGGTAGTAAGAAGTGTCTACATGTATAACAAATTAATATCATTTGTACAAGATGACATACCATACTTGAAATCATTCAAAATATCAACAAAATTTCACATGCATGGTGGTGAAATTGTAGCGCTCTAACTAATCGCGAAATTTTGCATGCACGTTTAGTTTGCATGACAATGCATGGTAAGGTTGCGCCGTCCTGACTTTCTCATCGCTTCCACCATATATAAATACATTTTTTTAGTCTTATTGGAGTATTAGCTTTTATGGGAGTTTGCCCTATTATTTAAATAAATAAATGATTTCAAACGTAGGTATATTTAACAGTGTTTTTCTGGTAAAACGATAGATGGATAGTATGTTTTCATAGATTTCTCCAAAACTACTCCGTGGAAATTAAAAAAATCTATTTAAATTAAAGTTCAAACTAAAAAGGTTTAACTTTTAGTTTTTTGAACTCAAAATAAATAGGTACAACAATTCACTTAGTTATTTGAAAATTTCTAAAAGTTCTTCAATGCTCTCTGTATTAATGTATCGAAATTTAATTAAGGCGTTTTGATTCCAAAAACAAATAGTGCAACCAAATGAGTTTTAAATTTAAAATAATTCTCCCACCCGGTTTTTTGAACGGGATAATTATGATTAAAATAGTACTTTTTAAGAAAACATACTTTGGAAAAAATCGAAGCGCAGTTGTTCAAAAAAAAATCGAAAATTTACGAAAATAGGGTTTTTTGTAAAAAAAAAACTCTTTTGTTTTTTATCAAAATCATTTTTCCGGTTTTTTTTTTTTTTTTTTTGCAATAAACCTTATTTTTACAACTTTTTGATGGTTTTCGAACAAGTTCCTACACTCCGATTTTTTCCAAAGTATGTTCTTAAAAACTACTATTTTTATGATAATTATTCCGTTGAAAAAAAGGAATGGAAAAATTATTTAAAAGTCTGAGGTAGTTTTTTACGTATTTACTGCACTAAAAGTGTTACGAAAAAACTGTAATTTTTTGCCTCAATTAATAACGCCTTTAATATACCTTCTGTGTATGAATAGTATTTAATGCACTTTCTGTATAAATTTCATTTCAATTTTCTGTACCTTTTACGATAATGTATCAAAAGCAGTTCTTTTTACATGTTGGTATATGAATTAGTCGTATTAAATGCGTGTGTTTTAGTCAATAAGTGAGTGCTTTTAAAAATGTTACCATTTACCTGAACAACGTTTATCAATATTCCTCAGATTCAAAGCTTTGTAATCATACCAAAACTAAGCACTGTGCATAAGAATGAAAAACTTTTTTTGGTAAAAACACTGACTTTGATTGTTAATTTCTTATAAACCGTACAGAGAATCGATATGAATTTTTTACAAAAAACGTTTAAAAGGATAATTAATTGATAAATAAAATTTCAAAATTTTGTAATTATTTTCATTTTTACGATATCGAAGTACCTTAAATTTATCTCTAGTTGCCAAATCGGCTTGAATTTTCAATAATAATTGTATTTTAATATCGTTAATAAGTATAAATTAAGAATTTTCTGACACAATGTCTATAGCAAGACAGCAGCCTTAAGCTTCTTTGTTTATACAATGATTTCAAAAACAACATGATTTGAAATGAAATATATTCGATCTTTCGATAGTAGATAAATGTTATACATACAATAGATACGTATTATATATGTATTATGTTTGTTGGTTTCTTACAAACAAAACTGCCAAACAGTCCCAATGGACCTGTCACGTACTCGTCTTATGTATTTCTTTGTTGTCGCTTTTTGTTCTTTTAATTCGATACCTATACATTTTATAAGTATATATGTCGGAGTAAGGATTCATAATGCACTTATTTATTTAACCTACAACCACCGTCATATTCATAATATAAACATAAAAATGTTATACATTCATATAAAGGATGCTTTTCGAACTTGAACTAGGCGTGAAACTCGAACATAAATTTAATCAAAGAAAACGCTTCAAACGAAAAATGCACACATCTTATGCGGCTATTGATTAAATCTAAGTTTTCTGGTTCAATTAAAACCTCTCTCTAATTCATAACTGGCAAACATTAGACGAAATCTTTAGAAATTAGAAACTTGATCTTTGTAATAACGAAAACATTCTCTGTTTGAAACATTTTTTGTAAACCGAACAGTTTAGGCATTAAGTTATAGCAAAAATATCCTATAAGATCCTATAAAAAACTACATATTAAAGCTTTTTGTGTGTTTCTTCATTCAGTTTGAATAAAAATAGTATTTATAGAAAGTTAAACCACTTTAATTAGAAATTTTTTTCGAAGAGTGCCTAGATTCCGCAAAAGTCATACAAAAAAACAATTTTTTTCTAAACTGAACAACTGAATAATCTTTATTGCTACAACATATACAAATCCACTTTACCAGCAGAAAATTTACTACGGAACTTTTCCTCGATTAATATTATATTGCGTATAAAATCATTGCTTTGTTCTTCATTCTTTATTTATATATTATTCGTATAACGTTGTTGTTTCTACCATAATTCTTGGTATTTATCGTGGAATACTTACATTTTATTGTGCCAATAATCAACCTACATTTTAGTTACCTTAATTCCAGACGAACTAAAAACATTATTTCTAATAATTCTCTGATATTTTATTAACTGCTAGAGGTTACAGGAACAAATTAAAGTAATTTTTTGTAGTGATACCAACTTATTGTGTTTTGAGGCATCTATACAACAAAGTGTAAGAAATGTTTCTGAAAACCTTCTTTGAACAGATGTCCATAAATTTCATTTCCTACATCCTGTTTTATGAAATGTCAAAACATTAAATATAATGTTTTATTTATTTTTCAACCCCTTTGTCAAGACCTAGTCATCCGCCCACATCAATTTTCACTTCTTAGGTGACGTAAATTATATTGCAAAAAGAGGCGGAAATATTATATAACACCAGCAAGTTTTCACCTCGACCCTCGCACCCCATCCCCGCATCAGAGATTTTATCCGCACTAAACAAGGAAAATTCCGCAGACACCCCCTTTACGAAATTCAACTAGATTGGAAAGACTACAGATCACGAGCAAAACACGACTTTGTCTCTCCGTCTTTATATCCCCATTATATTATAAATGTGAAAGTAAGGATATTTGTTTGTTTATTTGTTTGTTTATAACGCTTTCATGCAAAAACAAATGAATGAATTTGAATGAAACTTAACAATAATATAGCTCTTACATCAGCATAAGATTTTTTTTAAACTAACATAATTAAATTTAATCTGACATTTAAAAATAGTAAATGTAAAAATTCATGGTCATCTTTTCTGATATGCTCAATGAATTATGACTTTTTTTTTAGAATAATATTTAAACTGTACAAATATTCATGGAAGGGGAATAAATGAGAGGAATGGAGGCGAAGGCTATAACATGGTCTTTACCAATATTTACTTTTAAACTCAAAGAACTTACTTTTAAATTAAACTTAAAGTTAATATACTAGATATATCTTTTAGCAGCTATAAAATTAAAAGCCAAAAACTACAAGCCCTAATCTATCAATCTGATTATAATCTCCATACATTTTCTTTACACACATTGGATTGGAAAATATTGAAAAAAAAAGACGATGGGTATCTTTTTCGAAAATACTGATAATAATAAAAATTTTACAAAAACAATGAATGGGAGGGCGTACGATAATAACTACACGTAGTGAGTGTAACGTTATTTGTTTCCCATGCTTATTAGCTTATATTAGCTGCATTGTTACTACAGAGATCGTTTTTCAAAGATATATTAATTGGTGTTTAATGTAGGTCACATTTTTTTAAGGCGAATGACTTTTCGTCAAACTTTTTGATACTTTAGATTCTGGAAGTCCCTGCTAAGACAATCAATAGATACAATCGTGTATCATGTTCAGTGCTTCTTTCTCATCCCTAACCTGCTCAACGTTATTTTAGACTTATAATTCATCAATCTGGTAGTTTCTGGTGTCTCTGCTGTAATCAAGACTCCAATTAAAGTCAGGTAGGAACATAATATATTTGCAAATCCAAAAAATTACATGAATCTTTTCTAAAAAATTTACGAGTAGTTAGCGTGTGTTTCCATCATAAGTTTTAATAGTATACCATCATAAGCATGAGAATATTATGCTCAAGTGAATAAAACTTTTAAATAATTTTACTAAATAGTGACTTTTGATACAAACTATAGACCGTTGTGATATATTAGTCTAAGAGCCGAATTACTGTCGACCTTCATCAATCACCAAACCTTTACCAAATGAAAGTTATTTTTTATGAAATGAAAATGATTAACAAATATCCAGGAGTTAGAAATTTTCACTGACTTGTATATCCAACGGTTTTTGGTACACTCGAAATTAGAAACCATGAGAAATTCAGTAGTAATTACACTCATCTGTTAATTCATTGACTCCAATACCAAAATAAAAATAATTTTATTGCCAATGGTGTTTGATTGCCTACGAAATATCGGTCAAAAATAACTTTTACAAGCTTTCGAAGCTTTGTTATTTTTATTAAAAGTAGTATTGAACATATTTTTTTTTATGAAACTCATTACGGGGATATTTGATTTGAGTTTATATTAGATGACCCAGTTAATTTCGTTTAACCTACAATGTATTTAATTGTAACTATTAATCAGTGATAATTAGTCTTACTTAACCCGCAGCTCCGCATCTGTACTACAAGCTCGCTCGCTAAACACAAATTTTACTACTATTTCTTGGGCAGGTCTTCCAGGTCCTTCGGCCTGACTGAAGCCTTCGACAGTGGAGCTCACTGCTCCTGCTTATGGCTTTAATAAATACCTTTTCACAATGAATAATACTAAGTAATACCTTAATACTATTCAAATACCTGTTCACAACTCTATATGAATATGGTGGGAGCGCATATAAATACATAGTACATAGGAATATGTAATATAATGCATTATTTAGTTTTTAATATTTGTTCTTTAATTTTCTAATGTTCCGCCCTTAATTTTTTCTTTCATACAAACTTGGTCCCGACAATAATTAACACAACAAGAAAAGAATTAGCAAACTTGTTCCATGCCTTCACTCGTGAGTTGATTACTTGAAGAAAAATGTGTTCATTTTAATATATATAGATTTGATAAAAAAAAACTTTTCTTTGATAAACAGATGGATGAAGGTCGATTCTAATTCGGCTCTTGTACTATAAATTAGTGCAGTTTTAAGTCATATACAACGTTGGTTTGTAAAATGTGCACATGCAGACACAAAACATGAATTTTACATTAGTAATTTGTGAAAGTGAAACGAGACATTATTTTAATTCATATGTGTATTATCAATATAATAAAGTTTAAATACGGTAAATAATAAAACAGTTACTTCTTTTATACTATGATTCTAAAAATCTGCTACATTTGAATGTAATTAATACATAAATTTATGTATCATTCAACAAGTTACATAAGTGCTTCTTATACACTTTTTATTTTTAAATAGCGCTCATATAAACTTTTTTTGGAATAACTTTTAAAGCAGCTCTTTTATTCTAGACGTTTTCTTCTTTTGTAAGAAAACCTACAGTGAATACGGCGATGGAAGTTAACAAACAAAAATTCATAGCGCAGGTTTAGAATTATTTTGCGCAAAGTCCCCCACCACCACTTGTTTAGCAGTAGATTTTTTTTTCCTACACAAACTTTATCTTTTAATAACTATAATACTTTTAATAACTATAATATGACAGCATAATACCTGCTGACACAGCGAATATCACTTTAGAAGTTAAAAAACAGTATATTCAATTTTTTTAAAAACTTTTCAAATACCAAAACCCTTCTTGGTACCAAATTTTATTCAAATCGTACATAAATTGCGACGGCTAGAGAGGTTGTGTATTTTTGTTTGAAATACTCACACTTATCCAAATGAGGCCATGGAAATACGCATTTAAGCTGGCGGCCTTGGATTAACCTTTCTATATTTTCTCTCTCCAATGCAATTTTGGGCATGGCCGTTTTTCACACTTAGAAATTCTTGATTCCGTTTTTGTTTTTCAATTTTAGCAAATCTCTGAAATATTTATTATCTAAATCCCAAATGTGTAATATTGTACAAGAATACATTTGAATAATTTTAATTATTGTTATTATTATTATTATTATTATTAATATTAATATTATAACTGTTATTTATACTACCAGAAATATAATATTCTTACTTGTTTACGTAAATAATATTTGAGTATGTTATCTTATTTATTAATCGTTGTATTTTATTGTATACGAACAACTCCAAACCTCATTAACACAATCTACATTGGGGGATCAATTAACAATTGTTAAATTTTGAATAGAGGAAATGTTTCATACACAATGTGTTATGTAAAACGCATAATACGTACAAGTTGTTAAAGTGAGAAATCTTGAGGTATTCGTATCTTAAAGTACTACCACAAACAATTTAGGTCGTTAGATGACAATAGGCCAAAGTGTGGAGTTTTCTCTCTTATAACTCGAAGAAAGGTAATCAATTTTTACTAGAGAGACTGCCTACCCAGTAATGACGAATTTATTTACAGCCATAGGTTGAAAAAGTGTTTAAATACGGGTCTGATTATGTAAGAAATTATGGCCATTTTAAACGTTTTTGAAGTTTTCAGGTATTGGATATTAGTGTTTTTGGTTCTAGGAACATTTTGCCCACTCTGTATAAACAGGAAAATAGTGTATTTGTGGTCCATAAAATCTCTTTAAAAAAATTAAAAAAAATATTTATAAACAAAGAAGTTATTAACCTTTTAAAGAAGTACAATCAGTCTGTACTGAATAGTTTAAGGCTATACAAATGTCGAAAATATTTCGCATAGTTTTTGGTACAAAAGAAAATGGAAAATATTTTAAGCCTTCCATAAACTTAGTAAGTCATAAAAAAGATCTGGTCAGAGCTTTGGTCAGTAAAAAAAAACCAAATGAAACTTATTTTTTAGTAATTCACGATCCATAAAAAGTTTTTGAAACAGGAAATATGTACTAAATATTTGTTTAAACAATTGTATAAGAAAAATCTGTTAGTATGGATAGTAAATTAAATCTTTTATTTTTTTAAGGGAATATAAGCAAATATGTTTAACTTACTAAAAAGGGCCTTATTTAAGTAAATATTAAACTGTATCGATAAAAAAGATCATCGTCTGATCTTTGATAAGTGAGCAGAATAGATTAAATTAAGAATTTTTTCATAGAATCGTGGACTCATTGGAAGTATTTCAATTTCAATTAAAATATACCCTTTTCATCTCATCTGATGTCCTTGACCATCACTTTGATATTGATTTAAGAAGGAGTGTTATAAATTTAAAGTGTTTATCTGTGCGGCTGTGTGTTTCTCAGTGGCATCGTAGCCCCTAAACGGTCGAACCGACTCGATTGAGGACATTTTATAACAAAGTTTCAAAAATCGGTTTACAAGGAATAACTCGCATTTGTCGGGGTTTTTTAAATTTTGTAAATTTCACTTGTGTGTATATACGAATCCCAGTTTCTTAACCGTTTGTTATTTATTACCCATTAATTCATTAGAAACTTCAAAAATATATTTACTGAAACATTTTGTATATAAACAAACAATTTTGAAACAATGTTAAACCCTTTTATGTACATTTTGTAAACATGCAAATTTTTGTAAATATTCCATATAGACTGGAAGTAAAATCAAATTTTCGTCATAATGGTCACAGGGTGGCTCTACATTTTTTTCGCCCACATTATTAGTTTTCATTTAAGTACCAATACTTTCTTGGTATAAAGGAGAAAAAGTCAACCGAACTCTATCAACATCACCTATTCAAATATTGAAAAGGGAAAAATACAGACAAAAGAAAGTTTCAAAAGAAATAAAAGGAAATATCTAACTGTATTTAGAAAGTTCTTCTCTAAATATTGAAGGTATATTGCTTTTCTTTTCGAAGTTGAAGGTAGTTGCTTTTCTTTTCGTTTTAATTTATTCATTCTTCGTGTTAATTCTACTTTTAAAATTCCGTAGAATCAAGCTTGTTTATAAATACGTAGAAAGCATTATACCCCAAATATTAACTGTAGACACCATGTCTTAATCGGAAGCGCTAGAATTATTTCACCTGTTACAATTTTTTTTAACTCTCCCCCCTATTTATGGCTAATATTTGGAAGAGGCACTAAGGGAGGTCCAAGGAACCCCTCATATGTTAATCTGATACGCTCTAGTTACTACAAAAATCACCTCTTGGGCTCCCCTATGATTATATTGACCTCATCTAATAGATTTCAATAATGATCAAGAAATTGATAACCACTTTGTAGCGTTTAAAATTTTCTGCCATCGAATGAATGAATGTTGTAGATATGACCTTTTTTCATATTTTTTTTGTACTACACAGAATTTAAAAAATAAGTTAATTTGATTAAATTAACTAAACAATTATCATTCTTCCTTTCAGATTATCCGGGATAAAAACATCTAAAGAATACAAAAATATCAAAGGTAAGTAAGTATTTGTTTTTAAAATTTTTTTGTTTCCAAATGGTAACACAAATTTATTGTCCTGTAAATAATAAGTGTAAAAATTATGAATGTAGGCTCCATTTACAACTATATTAAATCAGTACCGCATTTAGAAAAAACTAAGTACAATATTTCTGTTGATTTTACGGTAATCTATACCTGGAACAAACACTACTTTCTCTGGAAGTTGGTTTAGTAGAGTTCCAGCATTTATTCAAATTTCGTACATATTAGTAATAGTTTTATTGATTACAATACATTTAAGAGACCGTTATGACGTATGTGACTTCAATATGGTTCTTCTGAAACTTTGATTAATTTTGAAAAAGCCTTAACTGATAAAGGAAAGGAAAAGAACGTTGATAAGGAAAATGTTTTCTTATCAACAGGCATTGCACAATTCCCTTGCAAGCTGTTTAAAAATTCCACTTTATGCTTATCAAACAAAGGGTTTTTTATAAAATATTAAAACTCATATTGATTAGATAGGATTATAAATAAGTGAAATTTAAAAAAATTAAAGAACCCCCGACAAATTTTTCGTGTGCGGAACTCTAGACTCGCACTTGAAACATATTTAAGAACACTCTCCATTACATTATCTTTTACCTTAGAGCCTTCTCCAAACCGAACCGAATTTGAGGATCATCGCCTATTTTTTAGTTGTTCTAGGTTCGGAACCCTTAATTTTCACTTGAAACGAAACAAAAACCAAATCGGTTTATCCATTTAGGCATTGCGATGCCACACACAGACAGACAAACAGACACACAAATAACGGCCAAACTTGTAACATCTTTTTTTTTTGATTCGGGGGTTACAAAAGTCTTTTAACAAAACGTTTTTATTTTAAATATCCCCTCTTAAAAACGCCATTATTAAGGAGTGTGAAAAAACTACTATTTAATAATTCTTAAAGAGGTCTTTCGGCGGTGCATTGGAGGCTCTCATAACGTCATTAAGAAAATACTTACAATCAGATTGGAACAGTCAGAATAATATTGCTACAAGTACTTACAACTCATAAGTACTTAGAACACTCAACGTTAAATTACCTTTTTATTAGAGCTTTCTCCAAACTGAACCGATTTTGAGGATCATCGTATTGTTTTCAACTGTCCCGGGCGTGGAACCCTAAACTTGTACTAGAATTATAGCTAAGAACACTCTCCATTTAATTACCTTTCAAAGGAAAAAAAAAATCAAAATCAGTTCTTCGTTTAGGCGGTACGATACCACAAACACACACACATAGCGATCAAACTTATAACAAAACATTTTTTCTGGTTCGGGGGTTAAAAATAATTAACTTTACTTCCGAGAACCGGGAAAAATTAATAATGTAATTTATCATACTTGTATAACATAATAATTATAATTCATACTCTACAGATCTAATAACACTTGAAAACTCGCCCCTGAAGCTTTTTTCGCCTACGACTTTACTAGAATAGAAATATTATTCATACAAAGGTAAGGCATTTGACCATAAATAATGAAATTAAAATACATAATATTATTATTTATATACTTACAACTTTTCAAAGCGTAGTATGTTTGCGTTTTTTTATACCATGTATATGAAATATACCAAGGTATACTAAGTTAAGTCCCAAGTTTTTAACGCTTAAAAATATTGATGCTACGAACAAAATTTTGGTATAGGTGTTCATAAAATCTCCTAATTAGTCCATTTCCGGTTGTCTGTCGTCTGTCGTCTGTCTGTCAGTCATCACTCAAAAAAGAAAAGAGATATCTAGCTCAAATTTTTATAGCGTGCTTGACGTAAAAAGTGAGGTAGATTTCGTAAAAAATGAGCAACATAGGTCAATTGGGGTATTGGGTCCGTAGTACAACTTTTGTTTAAAATATTTTTTCGTAAACATCACTGTTTACCCGTGAGAGCGCAAATTATGCGCAAATTGTATATTAATAATATTAATTATATATTATACTAGCGGCCCCGACGGACGTTGTCCCGTAAAAACGTAACTCCAATTCATGAATACCTATACTACGTTTAGCCTGTCCGCTAAACCCATCCCGCTAAACCCCAATTTAACTCCTATTTATTGGAGTGGCCTGACCTTCGACCTTTGGCCTGACCTTTGATAGTAGAGCTCGCTGCGCTCGCATATGGCTCTAATAAATGCCTATTGACAATACCTGAATACTATTAAAAATACATAGTACACATAGTATACAGAATGTGATATGATTTATATGCGCTCCCACCATTTAATGAAATTTCATTTTTTTGGTACGGAGCCCTCAAAAACAGTTGTACTGGACCAAATTGTAAATCTAAACCATTCTCGAATCTCCACCAAAACACACAAAAAATTTCATCAAAATCGGTCCAGCCGTCTAGGAGGAGTTCAATTACATACACACGCACACAAGAAATATATATATTAAGAAAGATGGGTATATCAGTTATATATGTGTGACATGTATGTTTGTGTAATGTGACAGAATAATAAACACTGTCAATATATGGTATTTCAAAAATTAACTCAGTCAATTGTTTGTTTTCGTTCTTTTTATATGTATATTTAAAATATGCCACTGATTTTCATAGCTCATTAAATTATTTTATTATGTTAAAAAGGAAATATTTTTCTAATGTAGGCACATAAATAAAACAATTTCCATATGAATTTATTTACTGCTATCTTTATATAAACATAAATAATTTAATACATTATACCTACATCTATTATCTATCGTATATGTTAATAATAATAATCAGATTGGTTCCCGTTCATCTTAGGCGTTTATATTATTTACGATTGACATATTTTTATAAAATATTTTAGTTACATTTTCTAGTGGCTTCTATTTTTATTACAGTGAAACTTCGTTCTTAAATGAGTTTAATAAAGTTTGTTTACTCTCTGGTATTTTCTATATGATATTGATTATTGATTGATATTTTTTTATGAAAAAAATATGCTTAGCTAAAAAAAGCAACAAACGACGTTTTATTCAAATTTGGACAGAAATGTGTAAAATAATTTGTGAAGAATGTTTGTAGATTACGTGATCAGACAGCTTCTCACGAGGTTTCTAGTTACGCAATATAAACTGGTAGACCATTGTTGTATCTCATGAAAAAGTACTTTAAGGAGAAGTGTAAATAAACACACTTAATTTCCCCTAAATGCTAAACTTGAAAATTCTGAAGTTCTCAATTTACGAGATACGACTATAAGAAATAAAGGTAAATGAACCAACTTACGGTATATTTCAGGCATAATTTTGTCGCTGATTATTGAAATAAATATAAATATTTCCACTAGAAAAATTGTTTTGTCGTACAAAATGCTTTATTGAGAATTAGTTTTGATCATTTATGCACGCCTAAGTCATTAATTTATTGTAAAAAACGTTAATTTCCAGTTTGTCTCTAATTCCGTGATAAATTTGGCTTTGAACCTGATTCTGGTAATGTAAGTACATAATTCCCGGATACACTTATGCAGTTAAGATTTTTGGGTATTTTCATATCTTTGATTCATATCAATGTAATACTTACGGAATTGCATACATAAGTAAAAACTCTGATTATCATTCCGGAAGCTAAACACATTAGATACTTATCATAAAAGGCATGTCAGTTTAGAAATAATTAGGCAAATCTAAAAAAAAAAACATATCCCGTAATTCCCTCACAATAATCTTCGGTATCTTATTCTTCTATTGGTATAAAATATTTTTTCAATTATAACACCAATTTGAAATGAGAGTTAAAAATAATTTTCTTTATTTTCCCTAATTGCGGTAGACTCCCGTAGTATGGTTCTCCGATTTAAGAACATTATTATGGGAATCATAATTTAAAGTAAATAATTAATTATAATAATTTGAAAAAGCTTTAAAACGATTTATTTATTCATTCCAATCAACATTTTTTCATATTTAAATATGATAAACTTGCTAGTAAACTAAAAACAGTATGAGTAGATCAGTTGTGATTAGATTTGTTCAAAAGTCGATTATTTTAATTCATATTCTTATTTTTTGTTTCTTATTTTTTATTAAAATAAAAAAATTCCCGCAATGAAGTTCTACCCCGTAATAATGCACATTTACCTTACACAGGCAAAGTTATCGTGAAATTTCCTGTAAGCGCAATCTATTGCTCATATTTAAGCAGCTTATATTTAAGTAGTCTCTTTATGTGAACTCGCCACTCTGCATGTCATAAATTCAAGTTATTTTTTGCTTGATAATTGTATTTAAATAAAATATTTTCTTTGTTGATAATAATCCTTCAATATTTTTAATTAGTATAAAAAAGGAAATTAATTATTTTTTGTATTTAATTAATATAATTAGTTTTTACTATATTCATAGATAAATTTTCCAAGTAATGGTTTTGTTAAAGAAATAACTATGAATGTGTGTATGTGTGCGAACGAAATGTATGATTCGTATTTTCTATTTAGTTCATTTACGTGTTTTTATTTTCCTCAATGATGCGTGATTATTTAATTTTTTAACAAAAACCTGCGCACTTTTATACTACAATATTCACATATCTTGTATTGGGTGTCCTTACACAAAAATTATCTTGTACGGCAAAATATTTCTATAAAGGAATCTTTTCTTAGCCGTTTTTAGGCAATTAAAATAGTCAAAAATTTACATTAAATATTTTGACAAATGTAATAATAAACTTTGGATATATCAGTCAAGAAGGTTTTAGAATCTGGCCCGTTTCTATAAAATCCCTATCAGCCACTATTTTCTTTGAAAAGAAAATAAGCAAAATTGGATTAAAGTAGCAGTTGTAGAGTCAATATGTAGCACGAATCACTCTAGGCATACGACTCTCTAGTAAATTATAAATAAGCTTAAGAAAATCTCATTCAACAGAAGTACAATTTTTAAAGTTGGTATCTAGACAGGAGATACATAATTAGTAGCTCTGTACGGCGAAAAATCTTAATTTCACTCTTAATTTCCATAGCCGAGATAATCATATATACAAGGAAAAAACTTATTCTAAATAAGGAAATAATAATCGGTTCGTTCTTGTTTAACTCTTGCTTCCAAAGCCATGGCCAACTTTCGACACTTGTTAAACTTAATTGTTAAAATTTATGATTTTCAATCGATGAATATTATGCTAAAGATAGAGTTATTAAAAGAATAAAAGCCGTGGAAACACCTTTTGCTCATTGAAAAGTTTCTAAGTTGTGCTTTTTCTTTTTAAATTAATTATAATTTGTTCATTTATGCTACCAAATTATGAAAAATATATTCACCAATCAACCAAGAAATCTTTTTGAGGATATAATGGTATTTTATTATCGTTGGAGTTACATACGGTTCAAAGTATCAAATGAGTACGAGTCAAAAGTGGCTTTTTAGATTTGTTTACTCTGAGAAAGGACTCGTTTTTCAAAATTAGTGTGCTTAAAAAAATTGCTAAATAGGAATTGAACGGAAAGAAATGCAAATATCCATTAAAACCTTTTCCACAATTTCAGTCGTTTGTCAAGTTCTAATATTCGATGCAGTAGGCTATTGTGTCCGTAGTCATGGTAGGGACAATAAAAACGATGCTGACGCTTCCAGTGAAAAATTTGGGTGATAAAGGAGGCTGTTATGACTAATTTGCAATTCTTTACATGTTAATGTTATGTAAAATGTCAAATTAAAGTTATTGATTAAATTTTCAATGTAAGTGCTAAATGCAATCCATACAATTATATATGCATCCATACAATTCTATACTTAAAGTAGTGTATCGTTACCATGAAAATGCCTCCAATAAAACTCACGCACGATGCGCCAATTACCAATTAATGGGAAGAGACACTCTGTATTCGATATGTACGTATTTGTAAATTATAGGTTAAGTTTAATAATAACTTTCGTTTATAAACAATATGCACTATACGTGAATATGTATATTACAGTATAGATAATATATAAGCTATGAAAAGTACGTCTCCCCACTACTAAAGTTTCCCTGGTAACAAGGAGTGGGGGTAGCTATATGTCAAGTAGCGTCCACTTGTCACGATACGACAGTTCGCACGTGCCTTCTGTGGCAAACACACATGTTTTCTAAAAGTAAAATATAATATTATTTAAAAAAAATAATACATTATTTATTATTAAAAAATAAATAAAAAACATTAAAATTGTAAAAGTTTTTATTGAATTTCTTTCAATATCTATTTCTATATATAAACTTCAATTATAATAAAATATTGTTGAAAATATATTAATTTCCGGTATTATATATAGTGCATTGAAATATTATTTTTATTATTATTATTATTTTCTTTTTTTTTTGTGGATTTATTATAAATATATTTATTTTTTTGTCATTGTGAATTTTGTGCAATTTTTATTTTTTATCCAATTCTCTTTGAATCACTTTTTTTTTTAATTCGGGGGCGAATTTTGTTTTCTCTTTGTTTTAACTTTTTAAACATACATGGTGAGATATAAATGTTCGAAATGTAAGTTAAATAAAATCCGAATTATATTGATGTTGTGTCTTCATTATTCATTTTGCACGTTTATTTGTATTTGAACTAACATGAGTGTTTATTTTCGCTTTATTTATGTTAAGTACGAAAATTTTAAATATTTCTATGTAGTGACTCATAAGATATGCCTTTAAAATATATATTTTCTGAAAATATGTTTTGAGACATGATTTATTTGGTATTAAACGGCAAATAAAAATGGTACCGTCAGTGTAATGTAGATGGCATTACAATAGGTCAAACAAAGGTCAAATTGGTTTTGTCCTTTCTTTCCTATTTACTATTCACCTGGGAATCAAGCAAATAATGAAAAATTATGCTGTTTCTTCCAAAAAAATTTTTTGTTGTTTCTTATTGTTTATTATCGTGAGTAAATCTAATCGTAAAAAACGTTCTAAATGAAAATTCTCGTTTTTTAGCATTTTGTTGTTTTTATTAACTTTTAATTCGGTTGTATAGGTAAGGTTGTCCACGATAGACACACTTAGACCATAGGGCATCATGTGATCACATATATGTCTTTTACTACATTTCCCGCTGATAATTTCATTTCTCAATTTTTTGTTGTGACGGCGGGATTCCAACCCGTTATCCTAGCGCATGGAATTGGTTTCACTTTAACTAACTAAACTTCTATTATAATCCACCATATAAGTCATTTTGACTTAGGTTTCTGTAACTATAATATCCATAAATAACTAAGCATTCAAACTATGATAAATGATTTCAGTTAAATATTAATGTATTATCCATCTGATTCAAAAAATATTGTTAATTGAGTTGAGCCTGAATGTTAGCCAAAGGTTGGGTGTCCCACTTCAGTCAGTAAGGTTGGGTTCAGACTTTCTTCCAAGAATGGGTAGTTAACCGAAACCACGATCTAAAAAAATATCGTATATTTCGTATGTGATGTAATGTTCTTACATGGTGCGATCCATTTGACAATCTGGTGGTTATGTCTATCATGTCGAAAAGTCTTAAGACATAACCCAACAACCCGAACTTAAACCTTTACCATTTAATACTTATATACTTTTTCAGCAAATTCAGCAAATGTTTTTTATGTAATTGCTGAATTTCATTATTTTATTTATTAGCCTTGAGAACATAAAGTTCCAGAACTCTGATATTGCTCTTAAAATATTGAATAGTTTAATGCACAAGCAACATGTTTGGTAAAATAGAGACAAATTTTTGTGGAGACTTTTCATGAGGTGAATATTATTATAATTTAAAATTTTAACTGTGTACCTATAGCCATTGTCCATTGACTTTTTTTGTTAATTATTAAATTAGAAATTTCATTTTCGGATTGGAGCAGTAGTTGATAAATACACATTTTCTGCAACAAAAACTCTCAATTTCATAATCAACGATATATCACTGTCTTTGTTTTTTTTCCAAATGAAGCAGAGGCATGCTTTTAAAATAATTCATGAGCTTACTTAGTCAAAAATTATATTTTTCACATAGTTGTTAAAAATCTTTTTTGAAAGAATTTTTATCTAAACATCGTTTTTGACTAAATGATTTCACTCATGAATTATTCAATCAAAACTATTCAATATCAATCAGGTACTTGCAATCGTAGTTTGTTCAAATTAGAAAAATGGCTCCAGAATCTTCATGTGGTCAAACACCAAACCATGTGGTATATAGTTGATGAAATTGAGAGCTCTCTCCAAAGAGACAGTCAAATAAATTGTTACCAAGCTGGAAATAAGCATGATAATGTCATTTCGGGAAAAATCAAAGTTGATTTTCAATTGTTTTTTGTTACAAAAAACGTTTTTTATTAACACTACGATACGAAATGAAATTTCTATTTTTTGTTTTTTTTATATAATATTATACTGCGTGTTTAACTACTATGGTCATATACGCAGTATCAGCAGGAATGATGGAAATTTCTATTTTAATTATTAACAAATTTAGTCTATGGACAATGAATTCATAGACACCCAATATATAAAAAACTATTCATCCATATATTTAATTTAAATATTTATGAATCAGATCATTAATTTAGAAAATACAGTTAAATATGTGCCAATTATAAATAGACAACATATGCCAAAATGTATTTATTATAATAGGTTTCGATAAATTAAAATAAAAATCGTTTACAGTAATCTTTTAACGGAATTTCCAAATAAATCATTTTTGATTTGAAAATATTCTTTTGATTGATTGTGTCAGGGCATAACAGTTAATTCTCCTATTAAAAAGTATTTCATCTTCAACCAAAAGATCTACAAAACTATATTGTAAATTGCGATTTCATTTCTTTGATAAATGAAGGGAATCTGTACCCACTCTTTATTGTTTTAAATCCTTATTTTTTACTTGTAAAGTACTAGGCGCAAACGGTAGTTAAATTGGTAATTAAAATTAATTGAGTGGACTAATTCAATTTTTGATATATTACTAAAGAAAAAGGAAGTGCGGTGCACTTGCAAATCAGTTGTTCGATGAAAACGATATAATGTTTTGCCTTTATGTCGACCAACCGGTGAATCGGATCGGATACTAGCAAACGTATTATGGCCCGTGTTTTTGTCACAGGGTTTTTTTGTCCAAAATAGATCTGCTTATGTTTTGAAGCAAGCATTTTCATTATTTTGGCAGTAAATTCATTATTTTTTCGAGCTTATTTTTGTCAAACTTTCTCTTCGAGACACACGTTATTTTCAATTCATATGTGAATGATATTTATAATCATAATAGCCGCTTCGAGTAAACAGGGAATACTTATGATAGGGAATAATCCTGATGTCGAATTACCTATATTACCCATAAAAATGTTAAACTAGACTTGATACCATGGCAAAATTTGAAAGTGAAATTAAAATTGATTGTAAAACGAAGAAGTAATCAAAGATGGAATTCAAAGGTTGCCCATCTCCTTTTAGCAAAACAATGTTTTATATGTAATCTCCATGGCGATACTCACGTATGACGCCACTAGTGGGTATCTTCCTGTTTGTTTAATTAGGAATTTTAAACGTTTATATCTTGTATACTAATAAAGACTTTTAAAAACCAACTTCACTTTCCTATTCATAAAGTGAGAATTCTTCATCTGAAGTAATAATTTAGTCCGATCCCCTTTTGTACCCATTCAGTGTGGGGTGTTTTAAAGCACTGGTAAAATTAAATTGTATCTATCAAATCACATCCAAAAAATTAATTCACAAAATTATCACTTTTACCTTCAAAATTTAATAACAATATTTTTAATAGAGATTAAATGATTAATGAATCGTTTAGTATGTATGTTGATAAGATTAGTTCTGATAGATTTAAAGTATAAACGATTTATCACACACATGAATAAAATTACTATTATTGTTTACGATGTTTTGAACAAAATTTTCCATCAGTAAATTGTTCTATACCACAAAATAATTTAATTATTAGTTTACAGGTAGAAACACTTTGTAAAACTATGATTATAATGTTTATGTTATAACGTTGTATAATACAGTATGATCTTGAAATATTGGCAGTAGTTGTCAGGTTAATAATATTTGCAAGAAGTATAGATGTTGGTCCAAATTAAATTTGTATTAAATTAAAAATAATCCTTCATTTTTTACCGAACATACTACCTTTCTTTTAATATACCGTATACGATTACTAACTTTGTGATAGTCACTAAACACTGAGCATTTGGGTTAACCATATCGAACTCGCTATGATTGGAAAACTATTCTGTCCGCTTATTTTCTTTAAAAAAAACTCTGTAGTTGTTTTTAATAGGTTTTAATATCCTAGTAATATTACATCATAATAATGGAATGATAAAAAAATTTAAATTTTTTGATAATGAAATAGTAAATTTTCCTTTATTTTGTTAGCTAACTGCTAAAGTCTCAAGAGAAAAAAGTTAGAAAAAACTAATACTACACATTTTCTTTGAACCTCGGCGTCTCGCGTACAATGATTTTTATTTAAATGCAGTAGTTTTTGTGGTCATTATAGGCCCTAGTTACACAAATTTTGAAAGTGTATAATACCTTAAAATATAGCCCGTTTTTAAAAGAAAAGAGATTAAAATATCTAAATATTTCCTCGTGTTCTAATCAAATCGAAAAATTGATTTCATTGCTTGAATGAATAAGTGAATTTTACAAAATTAATAATTATTTCGGAAGATAAATGTTGCGGGTACGGAACCCTAAGCTCGTACTTGAAATCAGTTAAGAACTCTCTTCATTATATTACCTTTTTCCTTACAGCCTCCTCCAATCTGAACCGATTTTAAAGATCATCTCCTATTTTTTTGTTTAACGATGGTTGTAAACAATGTTTTGTTTTATAAACCAACCTTTTTTTATTTTGTTTGATCAGTGTGTGATGATTTCTTACCTGATTAAATACTTAAACAAAAACGACTTGCCTAACGGTGTTTTGAAAAAAAAACCTATTTGATATTTTAAGTTCTTTGGTTAATTTAAGTCGATTTGATCGTTGCCTCGTTATTATCGTCTTACCATTTTCAAACAACCTGTACCAATTTTACATACACATTACGTCTGTAGATGATTATTAGTTGTTATATATTAGTAAAAGCAAACTTTGATTTAATTTCATATTTCCCATAGGTTGTTGTATATGCTGGATATTTTAAAATAATAAAAGGTTTAACCTGATGGAAAATTATTTTATTCATGGTGGTGTAGACTTACCTTTGTAACAATTAAATGATAAACAATTTGATGCTATAAATAGATGAAGTAGTTTAAACAGCAGCCATAGAAAATTACGGAAACTACTTTTCTACTCTGAAATGTTTTCATTAGAAGGAAAATTAAACAAAGATTTCGTTCGAATTTCAAAAGAACATAACACACTGTACAAGACGAACTTTTACAAAAGTTTTATATACAACACTATACCAGACAAACTTTTACAAAAAGGTGGAATAAAACTGAAATTTTCAAGATAGGAATATCGTTTTATCAATTTTAGAAGAATTTCTTAAGCAAAACTCACTAATTTTCTCACTGTCCGTTTCTGACGCCTCTTCCAGACCATCATAATATGTTACGTCACAACGAAGTTTTACAAACATTTTCTTTGTCGGGCGTTTTCGTTTCTCTTTTAAAAAGTTCTTTGAAACCTATCTGTAACTTTAAAATTATCAAGAAAAAATAAAAACAGTTTTTTTTATAAAACTTATATGAATCTTTCAATTTTTGTCAAAAAAAGGGAAAAATTTTTTTTCAACAACCGAATTTAACAAGTAACTGTTTTGAAATTAAAGTTAATGTTAAAGTATATTCATTCTCATTATATGAAGAAAAAACAAATTTTCCTTAAATGCTTTCTTGCCTCCAACCTCTGAAATTGTTGAAGGCTTATCACATGCAAAACTACACCCAAGTATTGGGAAATTTTTTAAATCTATAATACAACCTAAGGACTATAATGTTTGGAGGAGAGTATTGACCAGTAATTGCACATATGTTAATTGTTAATTTATATTAGTTAATTAGTCATTATGTTTAATAGCTGTTAGTCATCATGTTTAATTATAAATTGTCTATTGTCTTTAAATTATTTAAAATAAATATAAATATTGGTCCCAATTAGAGGATCACAACAACAATATTAATAATAAATTTAATTAACTCATATAATATCTATACACATAATAAAATATGGTAATGTGTAGTATACCGGATATAATAGCGCATCGGACTAAATTTTTGTTATTACTGCAGATGAACAATTACCACTTCACGAATAGAAAAGTGAAGTTGGTTTTTAAAAATATTCCCAAGTATGCAGATAAAAACGTTTAAAATTCCTAATTAAAATTAGAAAAAGATACTCACTAGTGACGTCTACAAATTTTTTTTATAAAAGGAGATGAGCAACCTTTGAATGCTTATAGCTTCTTCGTTGTTTATTCAATTTTAATTTCACTTTCAAATTTTATCATAGTATTAAGTCTTGTTTTATATTTTTATGGGTAATATAGTCACTTCGACATCAGGGTTATCCCCTATTTACCTGACTTACTAACGAAGATAAAGCTTACTTACAAGAAGGCAAGCAACTGAGAGAATAACTAATCCATGTGCATCTGTTTTCAAGTTAAATAGAAATAACTATACTAAGTGACTTCAATAAAAAGTTGCATACCTGGTACGACACCCTACCTTTCGTTGTAAATAATTTAAAAAGCAAACATACCTGATTGAATTGTTGACCCCCACTATCACCCATACTTTAATATACGTACTTACCCATCGACAATGTAATAAATATAAATATAGTATAATAGAATATCTATTTTTAAACGTAAATATGAAATTCTAGCTTTTTTTTTTACTTTTTTTTTTCGATTCATTCAACCTGAATGTTTTTTCTATTAATTTATTATTTTTTATAATTAAATAATAACAATACAGTATGTTTCTACCGGATTCGAATTATATATTTATTATTGTATAGTGGAACAAATTTAAAACGACTGCCCAAAAATTAACTGTTTATTTTGACAAAAAAGTTATGTATGGAATAAGATATCGGGTTAAAAGAACTCGTACAAATTAGATGTAATCTGCATTTCGGTCAAACTTTTTCAAATTTTGGCAAATGATAGTTTAAGTCATTCTAAAGAAAAGTTCCCCTGGTCACAAGTCATGAAAATTACCGGATTTCATGTTATAGCTAAATTAAAGTTAATGTACTTATTTGTATAACATATGCCTATGTGTGTATAGGCAAATACATATACAGATAAGTATAACTACATGCATACGTGTGTTTTTTAATGTATGGATGTTGATTTTTATTCTTGTTTCTTCGAAGAATTTATGTTACGAAATTCAAAGAAGCAGTGTTAAATGTTCAGTGGATCAATAATATGATTTATTAAGATCAATATTTTCAGCTGCATATATCCGTACATGATTTTTGACAATTAAATTACAATTTTTTTTTTTATTTAAATGAGTACATTTTGATGAGTACATGAAAAGTTTTATTTAGAAAAAATTTGAAAAAATTTGGCCGAAATGCAGATTACATATAATGTGTGCGTGGTCATTTATACGATATCGAATAAAACTTCAAAACTTTGATGTTAAAAATGAACATTCTTGTCGAAATTTTCCTTCATCATTCTGCACAGATTTGAAAGAATTTCATTGATACAGTTCTCAATTTCCTGTCGCAAGCCGGAGTTCGTGGATTTTTAAAGTAAGGTTATATATTTTTCTACCTTATTTTAAAAAAAAATTCGTTGAGAAAACTTAGTTCCTGCGTGTTAATATTTTTTGCTATTCAACCAAAATTTAATTTGTTTTATGAAATTGATAAAACTATAATTTTCTATATATGAAATATATTATTAATCGACTATGAATTTTCGTGGGAATAAAAATATGTTTTTTGACTTGAGTGTCAATAAATATGATAATTAAAAAATTATTGTTTTATCAAGTTTTTCATGAAAATTTTATCGGTCACATTTTTAATTGGTTTTGGTATTTGTTTTCTGGAAGTCTATGAATAATAAATAGAACAATATTAAAATTTGATGATATCATAATAAAAATTTACTTCAAAATAACTTTATTGTAGTGTGAAAAGACATATATATAATGCACAATTTGATATTATATCTTGGTTGTAAGATTGGCCAATTTGAGGGTTTATGTTTACAGAAAAAATTGGCAATTATTTTGTTTCACGTCTTATATAGGAAAAGTTAATGAAAGTTTATGTTCTTAATGAATTTCTAGTATTGTCCTAAATGAGAAAATATTAGAGAATAACAAGAAAAACTGATAAAAGAAACAATGTTCCTGAATTTGAGTGTGTGTATCAATGCACTTTTATAACCAGAACTGTTTATACCAATAATGTCAACTTTATTGAATTTTCTATATTTGGATCTCTTTAAAGAATATCAAATTATTCGATTTTAACGCTGTCAGCGCCACGAATAAAAAAATTTAAACTATACTTAAACACTTCAGCTGATTATTTCATAGAATGAAAAGACAAAAGATTTATACTTTATTCAACATTTAATGTGCTGTACTCTTTTATATGTGTATTTTTTATATGTGCTAGATGGAGTTTTTCTTAGTATTCAAATCCAAACCTATTTCTTTGGTTTTAGACTTCGATATCAATTCTTAACTCAAGAAAATACGTATTTGATTGCTGAAAAATTAAAGTTTGGGAAGTGAATATTTTCTTGAAACAAGAAAATGCCCTCTTAGAAATTTTGGGATGTTACAAAGAACAAATACCTTACAGCTTCCCGATCGGGATATCTCAATCAGCTCCCGACAACAGCGGAAAAAAATATTAATTTATACTCTAATTAAGAGTATTTAAAAATTGGTTGTTCTATTAGGTTCCCAGATAGAACCCAATGTTACAAAATTGCATTTGAAAAAAAATTATTTCGGTTATTTCTTCAAAAGCGTCTTGCTATTGAACGCTTTTAACAAAGTATTATATACCTTATTAAACCTTATAAGGATAAAACGGAGTGGTACGTTATAGGTAAGGATGAAATAAGTGAAAAACAAGTCAACTCTTATAATTGCGAGGGCAATAGAACACTGCTTGTCCTTATGCTTCAGCATATAGACAATAAATTATAATATAAATATTTATTATCTATGTGCTTCAGTCTAAGAAACCGTAGCAAGTAGTTAGTACTTGTTTTCTTTCTATTAACTCCCTGTTAGAAAGCTATTAGTTTATCACCGGAAAACGAAATAAAAAATTTGGTGATATTTTCAAGATATGGCTCAGAATTGAACAAAATATTTAAAAAAAAAAAAAAAACATAATATGTATTTTGTTTGCTTGTCTCGAAATTCAAAAAAGAGCTACTTATGGGGGGCTCTGCAGCACTCGTCCTTTTTTCCAAGTATATTCTAAATGTCTTTGTAAATAACAGTTTAACGTATACAAAACTCTTTGTTCTCGGCCTATGATGTACATGTTTTCTGGAATGTTTGGATAGAGATACAAACGAATACGACCGAAATATACTAACAAAACACTTCTGTGTTACATTTAAAAAAGGGAGTTAGGCGAAGCTGAAGGTATGTTTAATGTATAACGTACACAATATACTTACTATACCTATACAGTAATGTATTTTTTATATCTCTCATGTCATCTAGAAAATGAAACGTGTTATATTTTCAGGTAAAATATGATGGTAAGATAATTTTATCAAACGTGTTGGTATGACAATTGGTTTTGTCCTACTATTTTATCATTTATAAAATTAAATTTTGTCCATCTGTCAATTTAATTATAATTATTTAAGAGTAAATTTAGTTAATTACAAAGAAGGGTGGGTGGTTAATGTAATTATAGTGGTTAATAAATAGAGTAGAAGCTTTACGGAAACTCTAAATTAAACTTAAAATGTTTTTTGTATACTTTTCCTTTAAAAATAAATTCTGTAATAAATACTAGTAATAGAGAGTGAGGAAAACTTTAGATTCTGACTTTAAATTGGCATTGCCGTTACACTTTCAACTGGTTTTCAATCACTTTTGTATTATATATTTTAATTGAATTAATAATTGAAACAATCTATTAATAATTGAACATGGACAACTTATGTAAATTTAATTTTAAAATATTTACATTATATTATGTGGGATATTTTCACAAACCCAATAAATAACAAAGTAGATTTATTTATTTAAATTTATAGGTAAAGTCTCCTATTATTATTTAACTTACTGCTCTGTATTGAATACCGTATGGAAATAAAATCATGTTCAAATAAACACAAAAGAAACAAAAATTTAATTTGATTATATTTAGTAATGGTGTTACCTAAATCGATAAAAATTATAACAATATGAATTCTCAATCTGAAATTTTTATGATTCAAATATATCGTGAATCCCTGGTCCTATTGGGTTCTTCCAGTCCTTATCTTAATGATAACGAAGTGAGCTTAAATATGCTGTTGAAGCGGAAGTGTCTTTAAAAAGAGGGAAGGTTTACGCCCATTTTATGAAAAAGGAAATATTACGGATACATACAGTGTGTCGCATTTAAGATGAACAGAAGACCCTCACACTTTCTTCATTAATAGGAATATCGATTTGAAAATTAGCACTGTAATATAGAGGGGTGGGTTACATTTTTATGATAGTTAACAGAAACCTGAACCTTAAACTCAGCCTACTACAACATTGACAACTACCTAGGACAAATTCTTATAATTTTGCCTAGCGCCAGAGATATCGAAAAAAATATTAGAAAAAGTTGCTTCGAATATTTTTATGCCCTTTTTAAGAATTTGTGCGTTTTGCCAATTTGTTTTAGGCTGAGGATTCAGGATTCGGTTAAATATCTTTAAAAATGTGACCCATCCCCCTGTATGACTGTGCAAATTTTCAAATCGATATTTCTATAAATGACGAAAGTGTGAGAGTGTCTTCATCTTAAATCCGAAACAGTGAATATGCTGCATAATTAAACAATTAAGAGAAATGATAACTTCTCCATTTTTTTCTAAAGTCTTTTTGGTATGATGCCTTTTTTCAATAATTTTTAGAAAAAATCTTTCTTTAATTCTAATCACATGTTAGGTACTGAAATTATCATTTAAATTTCCAACAGTTAATACATCTTGCGTATCAAATTACGTTATTTCCATACTGTATATTTCCATACTATAACGTATTTGTTTATTTGTAAAATAAAAAGGGTTTTGCATTAAGAATAATACAGCCTAAAAATTATCGCAGTGTGGATTAACGCATGAAATCTATAAATTTTTTAAATCGAAATGTGTTTCAGTTTTATCTATTTGCTTTATACTACATACGATAAATAATTTCTATTAAAACTGTATTAATATTTCAAAAAAACAACAACGAGAGCAAAAACTCTTGAGAGCAGATCGGTTTGATGCATTTTTGTCTTTTGTAAAAAACATGATACATTTTTAGTGCATTTTGTGGTATCAAACAGAAAGTTTAATGGCTGCTCCGAATCAACATAAATTCTGTTCTAGAGTTCTGGTGGCTACGAAACGGATTTATAACACACCCCTGTCTCTTCAATTTATGATTTTACAATGTTCTATCGTGTTTGATGGAAAACCTTTTTGATTTTAGTAGCTGTTGTAGGTAGAAGATAAATAAATTATTTTATTAAATATCTTCATATTTTCAGTAAACCACATCAAACAATTTAGCCAGTAACTTACCAAAACGTACATTTTCATATTTTATATTCAAATAGGAGTTGGAATGCTATAGAAATATTACAATAACCCTCCCTTCATGGTGCGAAATTAACACAAAAATTAATTTCAATCAATTTAGTAATATGGCTTAGAGGCGCTCTAGCTATGTTACGAACTTGAAGAATTAGTAGAGAATCAATAGCTGAAATTCATTAGTCTAATTTGTGGTTCCTATCGAATCATTCAAGTTAAGAATATGAAAACGTTGGGTCCAACTAACGTCCAGACACTTTTGAATAAATAAGCAGATACGCAATTTAATCATAACCTGAAATTTACTCATGCTTATCATGATAAAACCTTGAACTCAAAGTTTTGCATGTTTCGCTCTAATAGGGTAACCTTTTAACTCAATTAACACACTTAACCTTTCCTTAAACTGAAATACCAGAGGAATATCGTGAGGTATCAAATGTCTAAATTTTTAGGTGGCCATACTTTAGAGTTCATAAATGTTTATAACAAATTATTTCTTGCTCCTCTACTTTTGCTATGAATCATAAGGATATCTACACACTCGAAAAACAAATGAATTATTTTAAAAAGCCACGGTAACCACAATTCAACTACCTGCTTTAGAGTCATATCAGTAAATACATTCATATCTCATTATACAGCAACAAATTTCATATTTGTCCACGCCCGGAGTGAATTTTAAGTGTAAGTAAGAATGGTTACCCAAGTCATGCAAAAAATTCTCACTATAAATAAAATGTATATATTCTTGCTTATTATTATATTCGAGTGAAAATCTTGTTAACCACTATCTGTATGCAGTAACATTGTTAAGAACCATTCCATGTTTTGTCATATCAAGTGGATACCATCATCGTATCTACCTACCTTTATTCTTTGAAGTATATATATATGAAGAATATATGTATAAATATTAAAGGGAAGTGCGGTAGTTCAGATTCGAGCACAAAATTGTATAGCTGTGTAACCAAAACCATAAATTTTTTTAGCTAGAAGATAAGGTACATGGAGATTTTAATAATCTTACTGAATCAGAAAAACTGTACAATACGACTTTACTTCTTTTCAAAATATAACATTTATTTCAACCATACTGCTATTCGTTGTGTGCGCAGTCATGGTAGGGACAATAAAAACGATGCGCTTCCAGTGAAAAAATTTTGGCGATAAAGGAGGCTGTTATGACTAATTTGCAATTCTTTACATGTTAATGCTATAGAAAATGTCAAATTAAATTATTGAAAAACACTAATTAATTAAACTTAATGCATTAAAAATTGTGAAAATAAGAAATCAAATTGCACAAATATTATTTTTCAAATGTAAATTATGATAATTATTTATTTAAATTTGTGATACAATAATATTAAATTTTCAATGTAAGTCATAAATGCAATCCACAAAATTATATATGCATCCATACAATTGTATAATTAAAGTAGTGTATCTTTACCATGGAAACGCCTCCAATAAAACTCACGCTCGATGGGAATAAGGTTATGCTAACTCAATTCGCAATTGTGAGTGATCGAACGCAATGTAGATTTAAAAAAACCTTTTCTTTTAGCTTACTTTCAACAATAACGAAAATATGCTGGTACAATTTTATTATTCACTAGCTTGATACCCACCCGCTTCGTTGGGTTTAAAAGTGAAGACTGGTAAAGACCACCGTGTTATAGATTTCACCTCTCTTGCTACCAATCCCCCTTCCATAACACTTGAAATAGTCATAGGGATTGTCTTACACAGATAAAATAAATGTACGATTTTCAATTTTTTTATTTTTTTTTTCAGTAAATGTAAATAAGTCGTAGTTTATTGAGTAGGTATGTCGGAACAGATGACCATGAATTGTATTCTTAAGATTTTATACGTTTACCATATTTACAGAAACCTTCAATTGATAGTTCAAAATGATGTTCATAAATGGCGCAGTGAAATGTCAGATTAAATTGAATCAATGTATTTATTTTTTTAAATATAAATAAATATATAAATTATATCTTTATATATTATAGCTCATGTGTTATTCTGATGTATGGGTTATATTATTGTAGAGTTTCAATTTAATCAATTGAGTAGCATTTACGTGAAAGCGTCACAATCAAACAAACAAACAAGCAAACAACCTTACTTTCACATTTATAATATAGAGGGATTGGGGCTACTAATAGTGATGACATTTGCTGTTTTAACCATTTTGGAAGAATCCTCCTTTGAGTTCCGTGGTAGTATTATGAACTTCAACAAAATTGTCTACTAAGATACATCTTTTCATATTTATAAGCATTAACATATGTCTTATTGGAAACTGAAAATTATTGTTGTTAAACTTCTTCAGTAGATAAGGTATTATATATTTATTTATTTAAGACAACCAAGTTATTTTTTCAATTCTCATGAAGCCTTGGTTCAATTAATGGTCAATTAACAGTAATATCAATTAAATATTTTTGTTAAGTATCTTGAGTGGAATATGTATTATTAATGTATAAGGATACCAAGTTATTTTCTTAAAAGGAACGAGAACTTGCACCTTCTCCAAAGAAATGTTTATGCTATGATATATATCCTATTATTCATATACATCATCATCATATCATCCTTGTTGTATGAAACACGGGAATAAACAGGAATAGATAATTAACGAAACAAAGCTTATTATGAACCCTTCGTCTATTTTAAATTTCATTAAGCTAAGAACACTTATGTCAATTCTTTGTCAATTGTTTGTAGTTCAAGGTCTTTAAACATCAAAATTTTCACTTTATCAAAATCATAATAATTAAGAATATCTAGAAATTACAACCTTGAAAACCCGTTAACAAATCAACAATGATTTTTAAGAAAATCAATTTGACCATTTTGAATCAATTTTACACATGGAAGAGTTCTAATTATATTTTTTGGTTCATTGATCGAATCTGTATTGTTCAATCACGCTTTGATTTAAGATATTTCGATTAATCATCCATGTATACCTCTTTTGTGAAAAATTTGTATCTGTAGGGTTTTGGAGAAATTAACTATCAATTCAGTGTTTTCATCAAAAAAGTTGTTCATTTTTGTGAACAGTTCTCAGTTTTGGTAATTTTAAAACTTGAGGAATATTGATTTTTTTATGCAAATGGTAACATTAAAAAAAGTATTTTTAACAAAAACTAACGTTTGTTACGACTTCTTCCTATGCCACCATGTAAAAAGGGCTGTTTTAAATGGTTAATTTATCGTAAGTCGTACAGAGAATCGACTTGAAATTTATACAGAAGGCGTATTCAATACTTTTTAATCGACACACAAAATTTCAGCTTTTTGGTAACACTTTTGTTTTGGTATCGGAACGCCTTATCTTGATTTATTTGTTTGAACGTATTAGTGATAGATAGGAATATTTAATTTAGAGATGCAAATTTTCTAGTAATTTTCATTAGATAAAATTATACATTAAATCTGTACCGGATCCACCAAAACCAAACGGGTAAGAATAACGATATTTTATTTACGGTGCATATCTACAGATACGGATTTCCGAAACATTTTTGGTGGAAAAATTTGGTATTTTAAAAGAAAGGCAGTTCCCGATTAAATAAAGAGCAGAATATCGCAGGAGTAGTTACCTTCTTTATTATAAACTATTATTGCACTAAGAGATAAAAAAATAAATTTTTCCCGCAGTGAGTCCTCACTCGTAGTTTCTGCTTGCCTGCCGAAAAAATTTTGGCTCGATTTTTAATCGTTTTCCCCATCGAGCTGAAACTTTGCAGGCAGACTCGTGGCGACAAAAATTTAAAAAAAAATTCCTTTTTTTAAATTTAAACAAAGAAAGGGAATATAATCTTGGGAAACTTGGTTTTTATGGGTTAGTTTTTTAGCACAATAGAAGTATTTAGTACTTTATTATTATTTTTATTTATTTTTTCTTATAAGAAATGTTAAGAGAGTACTGATATCTTACGTCGGACATTCACGAAAAATGACATATCAATAAAACATTGTGTGAATAAAGTTTATTATAATGTCTATAAATAGCAGTTGAAGAAAAGTGAAGTAAATATATGGTATTTAAAGTCATGTTAATCAACATAATGTCTATTCACAAACTTTCAATATTGTGTGTTTAGATACTTTGTACTGCTACCAGTACTGCTTCATCTTAAAGAAGAACGTTCATTCATTTACAATCATCATCTTTATTTGATGATAACTTTATGTGTTCACTGCTGCTACTGTTATCAAATTATAACGTTCAATACAAAAGAAGCTGTGTACATGTTTTAAATTAAAATCATTATATTAATTAAATTACAAAGATAGATTAGCAAATAAATATAAATCCCGAAGCTTCGTAAGGCCCACTTAACTTCAAAACGCCATAAATTTTTTTAATTTAATTTTGTTTTTAAATCCGTATGAGTAAAATTTTCTATGAGATAATCATTATTTGGCAATACGAACTTTATAAACTTGTCATATTTAAGTGGTTCTCAAACTGAAAAAAAACTTGTCATATTTAAGTGGCTCTAAAACTGAAAAAAATGTTGATAGGCTATAGGATTGTTAGGAATATAGTTGCCAAAGATGGCCGGGTACAAAACAATGTAAAATTATCATATTATTGCTTTTTTTTTTGTTATTAATACATAAGAATTAAATCAACAAAAATATAAAAATGTTGAAAATTGTATAAAAAAAGTGTGTGTGTGGGCCATTTTAGGCTTATCAAAACTTCAAATTGCTACAAATCATAAATTTAAATCAAATATATCATATCTATCATATTCATTTGTAAAAAGTTATTTATTTTCAGTCAAAATCATGTTTGAATACTTGGAGGCCAATCAAATACAATATTCATAAGCTTAGAAAGACCCAGGTCTGGACCTTCTTAGAGGGGCCATAGGAAACTTTACACAATTGTGACAAACTCTTGGTAAAAAATTAATTATCGAAAAAAAAAAAAAAAAAACAGAAAGTTACCATTCAATCAATGTCCAAACGTTTTGGTATATAATTTTAACTCTTTTAGCTATTTTTTATAAATTATTTCACATTCACAAATTATAAATCATTGACTTTGTTATCTCAATGAAAACACACAATGTTAAAACGGCGCGGCGTATTAGTGTTGGGGTGGGACGGCCTTTTTGTCTGTGATAGTTTTTACACATGCTGATGATATATGAAATGATTTAGTCATTAAATGCTTATAATTTTTTAATGTGGGCTATTATAGACACCCGGGTCATCACCGGTTCAAGTACCATATAACCTTTGAGTAAATCAGTGAAATATTTGGCTAATATGCGAGGATTATCCTGATGTTTACAGGTGGTTATAGTTTTGGATATAAGAAAAATTTCAAGAAATTAAACTTAACAACTCATTGTGACACTTTATACTTGTGATTTCTCCGATTTGTTAAGTAGAATTCATACAATTTGGCCCGGGTAAATTCGAAATGACTATCGTATGTCTGAAGTTACGTAAACTTTAAATATTTATTTATGTTTTTCTTAATACACTTTCAATCAGAAAATTAAATAGATTAAAATCATTTATTTGAATAAAATTGAAGCAAGCTTGACACAGATAACGTTTACTTATTTTATATAATGTGGACGGTGGACAAACTTTAAAACCTTATCTCATGGAACATTTTGTTCAAGACACAATAGCTGATTGGGAAAAACATGTTTAGTCTATATACCTATTGTGAAATTGTGCTTCGATTTCTATGTGAAAACTTACTTTAAAGCAGCCTCTCTCTCTATATGAAAAAATTAGTAGCGCAAGAGCTACGAAGATGGTACTAATTTGTGCTACGAATTTGGAGCAATTACTTGATAATATGCAGGGATAAGAACACTCTTAGATCCTACTCTCTAGGGAAAAACAATTTTGATAAACAAAAATATTAAATTTTCCATTATAAATACAAGCAAGGCGTTAAAAAAATGATTCATAATTTTCCAATTATTCATTCCATTCCACCCATTCATTCAAAATAATTTATTGTCAACAGAAATAATGATCATGATTTAAAGAATACAAATTATTTCACATTCACATTTCAACATTAAAATGTAGTATTTGTGAATACATACTTTTTTTTCATCACAATAACTGTCAATTATAATGATATTATGGTTTCCATTTAATTAAAAAAAGGTTTGTATGACTTTTATTTTAAAAAAAAGAAATCTATTTTTATAACTATTAACTCAATTTATAATACATATGATTTACTGGGAAAAGTTGTCTAGGTAAATCAATTACTAAGATCGGCTCACTGCAAGTTTTTGAGTTTCCTCGTGTTTGTTTATTTTTCAAATAAATTACTTTCGTGGCAAATGGAAAGTTTGAATGCAAATCGGAAAGTTTTCGCAACACATGTGTTTCGAAACTGAATAATTTTGGATGAATGTAATTATCACGGTTAGTATAGTGAATATACAAAAACTTGAATATGACGGCTGCCTATTTTTTTTTTCGTTTCGCATAATAATGTAGAAAATTAATCAATTTAATATTTTTATTAATTCAATTTTACGCCTCTTTCAACCCTTTCAGCGATGGCAACAGACGAAGGGCTAACCTTAACTAAATGTTTCTAATTCATTAACTGCCAGATCTTTTCCGCAATTTTCATAGATTTCTTTGATTGTTTCTGTTGAAACTATGTTCCTTATCGCACGATATTTGTTTGCTGGTTGAGAGCTAAAACCATTTCAAGTTATCACCGATTCAAGTTACCATGAAATTGAGAAAATACGAAAATCTTTTTATAACTGTCAATTTATATTTTTTTGTAAAAATTTTATGTTGTATCATTTAAGTAATAGTGTACCAAGGTAGGAAAGGAATATAGTTCCTACCCCGAGTCCCATGACACTTCTTGATCTTTTTTCTTGGCATTAGCTATGGACTAAAGTCGAAATGATGGACAACCTTGCCGACTTTCCCATACTATGTATAATAGATGTATGTTTTGTATATCGGAAGGAGAAACATTTCTTCAACGAAAATGACTTACTGATAATTAATTATTTGAAACAAAGCCAAAAAAATGTTTAACGAATATATTATTTTGTACTTTCTATACATATAACAATTTGTTAGACTTTATTGTTATTGTTATACATTAATATACAATAATAAATTCACTTGTACTTGTTTTAACATACATTTTTTTACAACAATATATATATTGCGAAAAAAAAGCTTACTAACAGAAAAAAAATTAAGGAAGCCTGACCTTTACTGGCATAGCGATGGTTCGATAGTTTCTACTTCAATCTTTGGCAAGTCCAAAATTTCTTCCATTTTTCTACAACGGAATAACAAAATTTTTGTATTCAATAAAGCAAACTTAGTAGAGGATTGTAGCCAGAGAACCAAATTAGCTTTATCTACCGGGTGGTCCAAGCTATATCACAAGATTTCATTAAATAGTAAAGCCTAAAAGACATTGAATAACGTTGTCCTTGCAATTACATTTTCGTAATTTTTCATGAAGGATCCCCTCAGCTTTTTTCCTAATAAGCAGGCATTTGGTAATATTGACAAAAGTATCCTTCTTCTTTCAAACATCAACATCCTATATCTAGAAAAGGACGCTATTTGACTATTAATGTCATGAGAAATTGTCAATAAATAGCATCTATTACTTTTTGAAGTTGTGCAGTTAAATTTGAAAATGTTTGGGTGCAGTATACAGGGACCATCAAAGTTTGTATTATATAGATAATGTTGTTTAATATTCAAAAAGCGCTGGTATAATGTTGTTTAATTGAAAAATTTGATTTGCAAAGCTTCAGCAATACCCACTCTAGCTAATTTAGGTAGTTTTGTAACTTTGGTTGGGTAACTTTACAGTACAATAAAATACACAATAATAGACGCTTTCGAAAGCATGTATCCTTCCTTATGCTATTTGGAAAGATCTATTTGCAAACATTCAATTTTAGGATGGAATTTTCATTTTCACTTACGTATTGGAGAAGTATTTATAAACCAGAATAACTCCTTTAAGCAATATTTTAAATGAAAGTACCCGAAGCCGTTTATTATTACCTGAGTTTTAATTTGTTGGAGAGTTGTGACCTAATTACCAAGAATTATTTGAGAATTCATAAATCCCGATATTGAATGAAAACTAATGTGCATGTGAAAACTACAGCATTCTGTTTTGCTTGTAAATACGTAAACGAAATTTTCTGTGTTTCACGAAACTATAAAAACTGTTTAGTTTCTATTATTCTAATACCAACGGCCAATACTTAAAAGCTGCAAAATGGTTTTTTGGTGTGGCACCCTAAAAATTATTCGCTTACATATCGTTATAATATATATTTTATATATATGTGTGCCTGTACATGAGCGCGATATCTCGAAATAGGAATATTCGGCTAGAATATTCAAATTATACAACTTAAAAGTTTACAGCTTGCAAAAAATTTTGTGTGTGTTGTATGGTGAGACAATGCAGTTACTATTCGCTACCTTTTTTGGAAATTATTAAATATATATTTTTTTCGGAAAGTCTTTCTCCGAAACTAACAGGCAGGTGGTTCCCAACTGGTATGTCTCAAACTATTCATTATACCTACCTAATTTTGTACCAGTTCATGACGGGGTGGGAATAGGTTCATGTGTTATGTGGAATCGAATTTCAATACTTTTGCCCCTTTAATATTAAGAGGCCGGATTGGTATGTATTTACGAAATAAACTTTTGGAATCTTAAGTTCGACGTATTTTTGGGAACATAAATTATTTATAATTTTGTGGCAAACATTAGAGAATACTTAATAAGATTTAAGGTTTTTTATCTTTTGACAAAAATCGATTCAATTTTCAAGTGATTAATTTCTGAAATATTTCGTCTATATACATAATAATCATCAGTGCAACAGTCATTAATCTTGCTTTTAATAGATTTATTAAGATAGAACATGAAAATAGTTTTTTAAATACACAAAAAGATTACGGAAAAATTTTGAGTTATTAATAGCGTACGTACATGAATCACGTCAGTGAACAATATAAATTCTTTATTTTAAAGAAAATTTTCAACTACAATTGAAAATATTTTAAAAGCTTTCTATAATTTGTAGAATATTATTGATTAAAATTTTTATGAAAAATACTTGAATAAATTGTGCCTAAAAATTGAGAATACAAAAATTATTCGTATTTCAAAATGGAATAAAAACGTTTAATTTATAGAACTTTTGCATAAACATTTCTTTTCTTCTTTAGAAAGGATTTTCTAGATTGCTTGATATGTTGTTTGGACAATATGGTCTATCCAAAAATAAAAAATGTTTAAAAATAAGAAAGTTTTCCTATTTTAATTAAAATGAAATATTTTTACAAAATCAAGAACCATGGGTTTCTTGTGTTTTAAGTTCTGAATTAAAAGTTTTAATGCTATTATATATAAATTATAATTTAATGTTTTCAGAAGCCCACAGCTAAAAACATAATATATATATATATATACTTTTTGGTATATTCATGTTTGTTCTAATGAAATACGTTGACAAATGAACGGAACAAATACGTTTATGAGAATATAAATCCTAAAAAAGGAAATTTTTCTGGAATGGTTTTATTTAAGAGCTCTTAAATTTAAAGACAGTATATTTGGGCTTGGTAAGGAAGTTATAAACTACTGCTGAACCCTTTCTACATTCGCTGGGTCATCATCATAAACTAGACATATAGTTGAGATTCAAAATTGGGATCGGCAAATACCTTAAGCACATCAAATGCGATTTTTTTTTCAATTTATTTTTTTAGGTTATTGTTGTCGTTATTATCCGAATCGTTTTAGATTAAAATAGAAAAATCTCAGTCCTAGCGTTTTACACGCCATTGAATATCGAACATTGGATTTTCAATCGCCTTACGTATATAATTTTAATGTTTATGTATGTGTAAATTATATTTTTAAAACAAAAAAAAATGAATGCCTTTCGCAATAATTGTAATTAAATAGGTTTTCATAATAACAAAAAATAAAAGATGCTAATGAACATAAATGTTTATACAATACACACTCATTTCGTATACATAACATACACCATTTTTCTTTCATTAAGCTTTTGTTTATCTTAATTTATGGCATCCATCAAAAAAGTTTGAAAAAAAATCTAATTTATATTTTAAAATACATACTGAAAAAAGTTATGGCTTAATGCTTTGAAAGAAACCCACATAATTCCTGTATGCATAGATGAATATAAAATTTTTATCTATGTATGTCATTACAATGTTAGGAAGAATAAAGAGATCGAGAGGTGTCATGTCGTGGGACGTGTATATCCCTTTCATATCTTGGTATATTATAAATGTAGCGTTTACTTCTTTTATTAACAAGATATTTTTCTAAAAATTTATTTTAAGAAGTCATATACTTGTTTGATTCTTTAAAGAATTTACTTTTATAGCTACTTTTAGCTTTTACCGTATGAAATAATTGTAGTTTTAGTTTAAAAAAGACATTATTCTGATTTAGTAATTAACCCAATACGTGAGTATCTTACATTTGATTTGATAACGATATTTATTATGATATAACATAAAAATTGCATTGTACTCTTACGTTAAATTATCTCTGTTTTATTTACCTTCTGATAACTTTTCCAACTCAATTTTTTTAGAGGATAAAATATAAAATTTTGACAAAAAAAACAAATTGATAGTAATAAAATGCATTTTATCAAAATTTATGACAACCGGAAACGATTGAAAAGTTTTGGTTTCCTAGGTACCCTAGATGTCGATTTAGAGTGTCTGTTGCAGTTTTTTTGGTCTTAACTCCCAACCAACAAACAAATATCGTGTGCAATAAGGAACATAGTTCCAATAAAATGTTCTCTAACTCGGAAAAGAAGTTTCTTGGTTTTATTACCTTTGTCACCCAACATTATGAACAATAGTTTGAACCCTCTGCCCGTTACCACGATTCTTTCGCACGGTCCTGATCTAATAGTGTTAAAGCTTTAGCAAAAATGCTTTTGTAACTACGGGTCACTTTTGAATTCACCCATACTCCATGTATTCAGTTTTATAATTATTACCTTATACGAATATGAGTGGAAATATATAAGTACCAACAAATAAAAGTGTATGTCTGAACTGAATATGTTAAATTGTCTGTTAAATAACAAATTTAGCAAACCAAAACATATTAACATTCTGCTGTAGTTCGAGAATTTTATACAACTTGGGATTGACTTTTATTAAAACATTGCACAGTCAATTTTATATTTATTTGAGGTATACATAGCTTATACAAGTCAAAACTGGTTCTATCCATATTAGTTAGATATTCATAAAATATTTTTATTTATAGGTATTTTATTTTAGTAATACAGACAATGTGAATTATATTAATGAAATTTTAGGAAGCCTGAAGACAAAAGACAAGGCATCGAAACGTAGATAAAAATGATATCATTTTCATAGAAAACTCATATATTTAAATAATTTTACAGAAGGTGCATCTTATAGTATTCTTAAATTGAAAATAAAAAATGAATGAATGTTTGAATATTTTTGAAATGTAAACTTCTTCAGCCGCGTTAGACGATTTTTGGTACGGCAAAATCTCATGGATTCGCGTTATCAATCCTACGTAGTCATCACCAAATTTTTACTAGGTATCTATTACTAAAATCATAATATTTCAACAGACGTACAATGGCCTAGTGGAAGAGCAGTGGACTCCGACATGAGAATACATTATCTCCGTTTTATGAGAAGATATTATTCTTGTTTATGTTTAAGTTTTTCGTAAGGGAATAAAACATTTTTTTAAAATTGATTGATGTTTAATTTTGAATATAAAAAGAAAATTGAAACATTTTATTTATATAAAATTTTTTATTAGATATTTTCTAAAAATGAACTCACACTTAAAAAATATTGAAATGTATAACATTTGCTTTTATGAACTCATTAAAAATTATATGATTGGTTGTAAGTAATATGGGTAATAAAGTCAGTCAGTAAATAAACTTCTGTTCATAAAACTTTTGACTATTTCCAAAAATATTCCGTGCATCGTTGAAAGAAAACTACAAGAATAAAATTTGGTCGTAGATTATAAATCATTCGCTTTTATTGATTAAATTAAATTCCAGATTGCAGTTACTTGTATTATACATATACCATGAACGAGGCATGCCAGGCTTGAATGTTCATATTCTAAATGTCAAAATGTCATAATTTTAGCCTTAGTATAAAGTAATTCAAATCAAGTTCTGCGAAAAAAGATGGAAACCATATTTTATTCGATTTTAATAAGATTGACATCGTTATACACCTCTGTATGACAATAAAACTGAAGTCGATTTAAATACAAAATCGATATGTAAAAATATAGAAAATTATATTTTTTATAATCAATGACAAAACATATAGTACAGTATACGAGGGTTACACTTCAAAATTATTTCCTATTGTCTTTAAAACTTGACGGTAAGTAGAAAAGAGCCCAAGAAACAAAAGTTGTATGATGAGTTATTGGCGATCAAAATATGATGTATTTCACGTCAAATAAACAGAAAAATTTCGTTTTTTATATCGTAAAAAAGTATATCGTACAGTTATTAAAGTACAATTGAAATTGAAAAATGTTTTCAGTCATTTTATCTTTATTTTATGTTATATTCAGCACAAAAACTTATGACTCTACCACCGGAACTAAAATTAAGGCTGGCCACTGTCACGATAAAGCCTTTTTTTTCGAAAATTTCTATTTTGCATTTTGGCCATGTTTTCAGTACCTAAATAAAGTAAATTGAAAAGCAACAAGCATGAATTTAAGTTCCCGTGCCAAAATAATCAGTTTTTGTGCTGAATAAAACATAAAAAAGGGTACGAGCAACTTTCGTTTCATTATAACTCCGTTAATTTTCTTGCAAATGACTTGAAAGTTTTTTTATGGTTTTTATAGTAGATAGGCACAAAAAAAGTAGCTCAACATTCATGACCATTTTTGGTATGAAACCCGTTTATTAACCCTCGACTAAAAAAAGGGATGTTTAAGTTTATTAAACCTAAATTACCTTTCAAACAATAAATAATATCAAAATTGGCTTATTCGTTTAGAAGCTACAATGCTACACACGAATCGATCAAACGTAATTTTGTGTGAAGAGTTTCTTTAAATTTTTAACTTATGTTTTATTAAAATTATTAACTTGAATTTAATCATGTCAAATATTAAGAGAAATGTCAATTATAGTACGAACGAACATTCATCGTTTATAAAAAACTTAATAAATAAAATCCTGCTTTTACAATACGCTCAATAAAATGAAAAATAACTGGGGAAAAATAACTAAGAACGATACCATCGAAATGTGGGTCATATTTTATTGTGCTCCACGTACACCACCAACAAGGGGTGGTTTTGATAAATAAAACTTTTAAAATGTTATTCATTTTTAAAATATTATTCGAAGTATTTAATTTCTGGAATTCACTGTCATTAAAATAATCTAGATATTTGTATAGTTGCCAAAATGAATTAACAACGATAAACACCATAATTTTACGACGAATAACTTCTTTCATTATAATCTTAAACGTTTTTATTTTCTGCAGTTCAAATTTTTGGAAAAATAAAAATACTGAACAGTTTTACCTAATCTTTTACGAAATATCAAAGTTTGTAAATAGAATTGCGGTTGGGCCAGCATTGTTTTGCCAAGCCTTGTTTACCTACCCTTCAAACAAAGGTTATAAATCGAGCCTTGGTTTTCCAATTCAAGGCTCAATTAGTTTCCCAACGCTTGCCCAAATTTTGATCAGCATTTATCAGCATAAATTTATTTGCCATACCTTGGTTTGATAACACTTGCCTACCCTTTTACCAAGTCAAATAAACCAAGTTTTATTCTTAATATGTTTTGGCTATTATGATAATGGAGAGATTGGCCGTAAAAGTAGGGATGTTTACCTTACTTCTTCGGTAACTTTACCCAATCCCAACGTTCTGTATCGCAATGGAGCTGAGCCCAAACATAAAAAGCGTCATGTTGTATTAGATACCAACCATAACATTCGTTATATTGTGGTATATAAATGTACACATACATATTACATATATTAGATTTGGTCGATCCGTGGTTTTCAAATAAAAGCTATATGTACTGAATATCCTCTAATATATTAAATTATTTATAATTTATTAACCAGTGGGTTTGTATCACACTGAGCTAACAATTTTAATATTTATGATACTGATTCAAATAAACAAGGTGGTCCAAGTTTTAACAGCAGGACTTAAAAAAATAATAGAAACCATTGAAATTATAACCATTTCTGGGTACACTTATGGCAAAAAAAGCTTCGTTTTCTAGATATAAGGTGTTGAAATTTTGAAAAAAAGATAAGACTTTTGTGAATATTGCCAAAATGATTGCTTAGAAAAATTGGAAACTTGACAGTATAACTAGGACTATGGATCATTCTCCCCGTTTCGAGGCAAATACAATGAATGACATTAGATAATGCTCTATGATGGGGGATTTATGTGCCAAATTTTCTAAGTAGCTGTTCCCACAACAATCAAGATAATATCATTTTCTTTTAAAACTTTTAATTCCTCGAATCTAGAAAAGGACGCTTTCCCATCTATTATTTTATTACTTGGACCACCTAACACAGATATAGGTATTGTTATTGCTTTTTTTGGAAGGTTATGACATGTTTCTTCTAATTTAAAACAAAAAGTTACATGTTGTTTATCTAATCACGAGAAATACTGTACAATCAGTTTCCATAATTCCTAGCAACCACTTCTATTAGAAAAAAATCATAGCCCAGTAGCTGCGTTAGCTAAGCGAATTCCCTCAATAATTAAAAAAAGAACACTAAAAATCGAAAATCGAATATTGCATTTTTATTTTTTAAGAATTTTTATTTCAAAAACGAAGCGTTTAGAGAAAAAATCACAAGGGTATTTTTTTGATTCAAATTGATTAAAAAATATCAACATATTTTTTAATTTGAAAAAGTTCAAAATTTTGTACTTTGAGCATCCCCCCCCCCATCACTTGTTTGTCGGTCAGTTTTTCTCATTGACGAACTTAAACGAACTAACCACTCAAATACCAAAACTCTCCTTGATGCCACATTTTATTCAAATCGGACTTAAATTGCGACCGCTAGAGAGTTTACAGACACATAAACGTATAGTTACATATATACATACATATAAATTTTAACGATGGTCATTTTTGACATCTAGTAGGTATGACCGATAAACATTTGAAGAAACTTTTCCAAAATTCCACCATCTCTACAAAAGCAATACCTCCATTTCCTTCGCCAATTCGCTAATACACATGTAAAAAAATAAAGAAACCACGGCTTGATGAGATGGATATATTCTCGGGGGCACTTGAACAATTTAAAAAACGTATATTATTTTACTTATACTCGATTAAGAGAAATCAAAGATATCACGCTTATTTATAGAATTTTATTATTTAATAAAATTACACCAAACATTATTGAATTGATAGACCACAACATATACACGAATAGGTATAATTATACACTCTTCCTACCTAACTGTATCAATTTAAAATATTTTAGTACATTTTGATTGAAATGTTTAGTTTGAAATATATTCTATGTGTATAATATAAATGTAATAATGCCAAACGATGATCAGTTTTGTAATTGCATCTAAAACATGGTAAACTAAAAATAAATCGTATAACTTTACCATACTATTATATTCAGGGAAACGGCGTTGAAAAATCGAAAAATTTTGCAATTTCATGTTATGAAATAAATATCTTATAGGAATCAAATATACTGTTACGTAAGATTTAAATAATAACAAGTGAAAACAAACAATTGACTGAATTAATTGTTGAAATACCATGCATAGTCAGTGTTGATTTCTTTATCACATAACACATACATACATGTGACACATACATAACTGATATTCAAGTATGGTACATATTATAAAATTTCCGCCTAATTGGCGCCCTCACGGGTAAACAGTGATGTTAACGAAAAAATGTTTCAAGCAAAAATTGTTTATTTTTTGATAAGGAACATTTTTTACATTTAAACTATTGTTCTATCTCTAACGGTTTACAAGATGGATCCTACGGACCCAAGACCCAATTGACCCATGATGCTCATTTACGAACTCGACCTCATTTTTTACGTCCTGAGTACGCTGTAAAAATTTCAGCTCGATATCTTTTTTCGTTTGCAACCAGAGAACCAAAATCTTGTGGTTTTTAGTTCTTGTAATCTTAATATATATATTTCTTGTGTGCGTGTGTATGTGACTGAACTCCTCCTAGACGGCTGGACCGTTTTCGATGAAATTTTTTGTGTGAGTTCAAGGGGATTGGAGAATGGTTTAGATTTACCATTCGGTCCAGTACAACTGTTTTTGAGGGCTCCGTACCAAAAAAATGAAATTTCATTAAATGGTGGGAGCGCATATAAATCATATCACATTATGTATACTATGTGTACTATATATTTTTAATAGTATTCAGGTATTGTCAATAGGCATTTATTAGAGCCATATGCGAGCGCAGCGAGCTCTACTATCAAAGGTCAGGCCAAAGGTCGAAGGTCAGGCCCCTCCAATAAATAGGAGTTAAATTGGGGTTTAGCGGGATGGGTTTAGCGGACAGGCTAAACGTAGTATAGGTATTCATGAATTGGAGTTACGTTTTTACGGGACAACGTCCGTCGGGGCCGCTAGTAATATTATAATATTATTACAACCTGTTTTTTAAACGATATTACTAATTTACTTGTTCTCAGTATTAAGAATACTTTAGATATCCATAAAATATAATAATAATATTTGTTATTATTATGGGAGTATGGGAGCATGAAAATACTTGAGTTGACAGTTAATATGTCAAATGCTGGACAAATTTCCCATCATGCATTCCATGATTGGAATACCCGTCTTATATATTATCCTATTCCGAACAACTTGATTCTACCGTGTCCATAAGCTAATTTTTTCTTATTTTTTCTTCTATTCTCTAGACAACAATTTGTGAGTCAAATTCATGTAAAATTCGTATATACCTCGAACTCGAATATTATGATAGTTAAAATTGAATATATAATAAATTCATGTACAAATAACTCAGCGAAAGGGTTTAAGAATGTAGAGAAGATTGAAATTAATCAAGTCGGTGAATTTTATGAATGAGGATTACATATATATAAACTAATTAGATAATTAAATGAATGTATGTGTTGTGTAGCATTTAAAATCAAAAAGCACGTGTTTAAATTTACATGATATGATTACCTACCATTCTCTGTTAATTACACTAAAAAATATTTTAACTGTTAAATTTAAGGTAATTCGAGCATCAAGGCAAGTTTAGGCTTATGGTTGAAATTAATTATTTGTACGTTATTTACAACTTTGATAATGAATTTTGTTATAGCTTCAAGAAAGAAGACGGAAAATAAGAATTAAATTTTTCGATATCTACCTTCGTTTTCGAAAAATCAAAAGCTAAATAATTAAAGAAAATATTTAATTTTCAATATTTTGAAATTTACTCCAGATATCGAAAAATTTTATTCAAACTTTTCGTCTTATATTATCAAGTTATAACATAATTCACCATCAAAAGGTTGTGTCCCCACTACCGTGCTCATACATCCTTACTTAGGCGGGTATAACTGTTTTTTTTTTATTTCAATAGTTTATCATCATCTTTTTCATCATTTTCATAATATATTTCGAAAAAGTGGCTTTCTTACAGGAAATATTATTCTATTCTAAAGTAATGTTAAAAAGAGAACCGATTTTCTATACTTTAAGAAAAAGGAAGGGTACAGATCAAAATATTTCTCATAAAAATTAACCTTTGTTTAAAATATTTTTTCGAAAAATTCAACAACCTACATGAACCAACACTAACATGGAATCACCCTGTATATTCTAAACTAATTCATATAAATAAATTAAATTTCTGGAAATAAATATCTCTATGAATTTTCTAGAAAATTAGAAGAAAATTTTTGATATCCATCACATTTTTTTGTCGACTAAATAAAGTGTTTTGCAACCAATAATTTAAATAAACTTCCTGTATTTACATCGGTTCATTAAAACAAGGTAGTAATTTTACAACAAAGCTGTTCGAATTTAAAATAATACGGCATACTTCGTACTTCATACATGCACTGAATAATAAATTTAAATATCGATCTTTTCTGCTTTAAATTTTTATAACTATTTGAATAATTAAAGAGGAATGATAGATAGCATTAACAGTTTGATATATGTACGAAATGTAATTACCTGAAAATTTCTGTCGAAATTATTTAACGATGTCTTTATTACATTTTGAATTGAATTTTTAAGTACCATATGAAATGAAATCAGTGGGCCGTAGTGGATAGTACCTACCTTCAGAATGGCTAGACATTATAGCATAAATAAATAATTATACCCGAGGATTACTACCTACGGACTCAAGATCCAATTGACCTAAGTTACTCATTTATGAACTCGACCTCACTTTTTACGTCCAAAGCACGATATAAAAATTTTAGCTTCATATATCTTTTCGTTTTTAAGTTATGTGATGATAGACTGACAGACAGACCCAAGACCCAATTGACCTAAGTTAGTCATTTACGAACTCTTCCTCACTTTAACGTCCAAACCACGCTATAAAAAATTCAGCTTGATGTCTCTTTTCGTTTTTGAGCTATGTGATGATAGACAGACAGACAGACGGACAGACGGACAACCGGAAATGATGAAGTGATTTTATGAACACCTATATCAAAATTTTGTTCATAGCATCAATATTTTTAAGCGTTACACACACTTTAGACTAAACTTGTGAATATCTTGATATATATTTCATATGTACAGGGTATAAAAATCGTGATAATAAAGCAAAAAACATCTTCGAAATTTCCAGTGTTTATTAGGTTAAAAAAGACTTCATACCAAAAAATCAGCTTCTCTGAGGTGTTCTTTTTTGGGAGAAGTTGGGGGTTTTAATCAATTTTTTACAAATTACAAAAATTACACATTTTTGTATTTTTCAAATGGTGCATTTTTTTATACCATTATAAAATTGGAGTTTGTAAATAAAGAGAAATTCGAATAAAAAGGATATAATGAGCTCCCAGTCCTATTAGAAACTTAGGTAGCTTCATTCACATAAAATTATGTTCGTGTAACATAAGGTGGGCCAGATATGCTATGATAGATATACAAAATAAATGAAAGTTACTTAAAACTTTTCTCAAAGTATTTACAACAAATACATGTATTTTAAAATTTATTCGCTATTAATTTTACGTTCAATGTGAATTCAACAAACCGACACATTTATATTTCAATAAACACTAACTTATACTTACACATCATGCTCGTACGGAATTAGCACTGTTTAATTTACACTTATTGCCTTTAAAATATGGTAAACAAATTAAATATCTACCAAAAATGTTTCGTATAATTAAATTATTTATTGTCTTTAGGTAATAGAAAATCTTTTGTAATCATTTCTGTAACACATTCGTATTAAATTTGTGGAAATGAAAAGCTTCATAAAATTATGCATGAGAAGTTTGTGGTAGGTACATAAGACCATGACTATTCGTGATTCAGTTCCATATCTTATAGTACATATTTGGGCGAATCATTTTTTTACTTCTTCCTCAAAGGGAATTGAAAAGTATTTCAGCGATGAGAGTATCTCACGATATCTATTTTCATACCTTGCTTTGTCCGTTGCCGACGGTACCGACAAGATCGTTTTAGAGCTTCAAAATAGAAGGTAAATGTACCATATTACGGGATGATTAGGCATAACGCACTTTGAAGCTGTTTATTGAAATAAATATAAATATTTCCACCATAAAAATTGATTTGCCGTACAAAAGGATTTATTGAGAATTAGTTTTAATCATTTTTTCACGCCTAAGTCTTTAATTTATCGCATTAAACGTTAATTTTCTGAACTTCGATTTTGGCTCTAATTCCGTAATAAAATTTGGCTTTGAAGCTGATTCCGGGAATAGAAGTATGAAATTATTAAAATAATGTACATTTACCTTAAGTAATGATCCTTACAAATTTTTTTTAATTCTAATTAAAACGAATATATTCTGAGTTGTAATCGTATTAAAGTCCGCAGCCAATGGAAAGGAAACCCCATAATTCCATATTCCATATTCCAAAGGTTAAAATTCAATATTTGAAGGTTTGACAATTCAAAGGTTCAAACCCCAAAACCAATAATTTTGTTTGAAAATATTTTTGTCTGGTTTTGAAATAAAGCGAATGAAAATTTCGATATTTATAAAACATTAAAATAATATTTGACAAAATACTTCTAATAAAATGATTGACATTAAAATATTAATAATAACATGGGAATTGAAACTCAACTGGTTGTGAATTAATTCATGTTTAATATCTTTGTACACTTTTAAACGCAAACAGCAAATACAATTCACCTGTTATTTATGTATACTCATTCAAGTTAATTAACTCTAAATTGAATCCATTTATAATAATTATAAAATACTGCTTTCATAATTTTAAATAAAGCACATCAAATTAATTATTTATATGATCATTTATGAAGGATGTTGGAATAAACTATAAAAGTTTGATTCATCAAGAAGTTCTTATTTCTTCTTTTGATTTTGAATAGTTTTAAAATCAATAGTTTTCATCGTTAATGGTTTGGAAATTTTGAATGAACTGTTGATGTTAGTGTGACCCTTACAGCCCACACTAGTAACTCCCCAAATGATGAAAACAACTTTCCAGAACTGTCTTAAACTGTCTTAGTGTATTTTAACAAAGATTTGTAGCTAAGAGGCTAAGTCCGCGCTTTCTAGCCTGGGATCAGTATCCTTGCAAAAGTATGATTTTAAATAAAACATTAGTGCCTACCCACAAAAAAAATTATCAGAGGATAAATTATTGTTTAATTGAATTATTCAAACTTCCAGTCCAAACTTCCAAGTTTAATATTTCTCCTCTTCTCCTAACGCCACAACTTCTTTGTGTCGCATTTTTCAGGTAGTTCAGTACATCTTGATTTCATTACGAAACGATGTGCGCGAGTTTGATATTCTTATCACTTTCCATTCACGATAAATCCCTCACGAAAAAATGTTTCCGAAATTCTATACATGCTGTTATTAATGGAAAAGTGTGCTTTATGTAGCAGACGTTTCGAGGGTATTCATCCTGTATAACATAAACTGTACAAAAAACGTTTAACAGATTTGAATGATAATTGGAACGATAGCAAAAGGTTAAGCATATAAAAACGTGATATTTGATAAATTGAAATATTTATTTAAATAACAAAAATACTAAGAGCTTGGGGGTAACACAATTATTTCGTAAAAAATTGGAAATAAATATTGGAAAAAATCAATTAAATGAGCTATTAAATTAGATAAAAATAAAAGTAAAGAACGAATAATTCGTAAATATAAAATAACATACCATACATACACCACTTCTAACATTACACAATATTACATCAGATTCTGATGATATACAATCATTGTTCATATAATTCAACAAGCATATAATTGCTTTTGTTCTGTTTTTGATTAATTGAGTTTCAAAGCGTAGAAAAGAATGAAAATTTGAAATAACTGAAAGTACGGGAAACAATCCAGCATAAAACGATCAAACGACTTTCATGCATAACCTTTATAAACTTTTTTTTTGCTGCGCTTATGGGGATTGTTTACATTTCGAGCGAACCTTTAGGGACGTATATTGGTTACACTCATACTCATTTTAATGGGCATACATCTTCACAGATTCAAAACCTCACTCTCGACTTCAGTCTCAAAGTCTCTATTCATAAGAGTTCTTATTTTGGATTAAGTAAAAATGTTAAATATAAGCATAAAAAGTTGGATTATTTATCGTAGGAATAAATCAACCAGTGATTGCCTTCATGAACCTCAAAAACAGGCAGACACACCCATGTAATCCTGAAGGTATATATTTTTGCAAAATACCAACATAAAGAATTATCCAAACTCCTTACAAGTACAACAACACACTTTCAAAAAAACACAAACAAAAATCTAACGATGTGAGATCACATGAAGGTCATTTGGAGGTCAAATAGACGCCACCTTTCAATGATCCATTTCAAATGGTTGAATTTTCAGTGAACTAGAGCCAATTTTTATAAAAACTGGTATTCATTTAAGCCAAATATAGAGTTCTAAGGTGTTAAATAGCAAACTTGTCTCGGCAAAAAAAAGTGAGAATACAATATTATCTTCCATTACCATTTACCATTTGAAACTTCAAAGTTGGGTTGGGTGGGAGTGAAGGGGTTAACCCTAAAATTATTGTTAGGTACCATTTTTGAAGTTCTCCCCCGATATCTAAATCGACGTGTTTTCACTCAAAACAATAATCCTATCAGATCAAGAGTTATTAAGGGTGGATACTTTGAAATGAAAACACTGTGTAAGATTGATCCTATGAGATATCCTTGCTTAAACAAGCTGTAATTATAGTCAATTTTTACATCAGAGGTTCATTACTATACATGGTATTACTAATTTTATTTCTAAACTATTCGGTAGATAGAAATACAAAACCGCATTTTAATTATTTGTATGTTTTTAGTAAAAGTTAAATCGTTTCAAACAAGTAAAACCCATTGAATATATTTTATATGCAGGTGTTTCACGTTAGTAGATGATTGTAGTTGAATGTCAGAGTCAAAAAAAGTTAACCTTTTACTTACATCCGGTATTTTTGAAGAAGTTCCTGGTAAAGCATAGGCTAAGAACATCTGATCATTAAATTTTAGAAACCAAATTTTCTTCAACAGTTTAAAGGAGAGAAGTTTATGATTTAGGAAAAGTTTGAAAATTTAGTTTTTATTTAAAAAAATAAAGCAGTTTACGACAAAATTTGGGTATTGCATTTTAAAATTAAACTTGAAAAATTCTATCAATATTTACCAATCGATTCCCGAAATTGATAGAATATTAACTTGAAGGTAGTTTTTTAAATATTAAATTTGTCACGATATATCTATACCTCAGACTACAGAGAATTTTTTTCTGCATTAAATTACTAACTTCTATATAACCTGTATTACCTACTAAATTAATTTTACTCTTATTAATACTCATTTTCATACAAGTGGACGAGTTTCTAGGGTTAGATATTGAAAACTATCAGAACTTCACTAATATCACAAAAGTTGAGCTGACATTAATTAAGCTGAGCTAATTATGTAGGTGCGAAATTTTATAGAATAACTAAATAAAAATTATACAGACAGTTCATTTTATTTTTCAATAGATTGTACATGCAATCACATACAAGCAATATCACAAAAACAAGATTGATTTATTGTTAGTAAATTCAAGTTTAATCGAAATTGTATTACAATCATAGAATTAATTAATGTTTCATTTATTATTTATATTCTGTGTTCATTGATATGATAAAGGAAGTATTCTGGACTCGTATTAAATATGGGCCCATTAAAGCGATTTATTATACCATACGTAGGTGTTAAAACGAAAATATCTTGGGTTAGGTATTACACTTTCAAAACCATAACATTTTTTGGAAAGCATTTAGGCATGACGAGCCTTTCAAAAATATAGTTTTTAAATTTAGGACAAATATTCTGAGTCGTAATTATTAGCTGACCAATCATCCTCTTGCTGCCTGACCTTTGTTATTGAAAAGTATAGACAAAATGAAATCGTAAATTTTATATGGGAATATCAGTTATATATGTGCGACAAGTATGTATGTGTTATGTGTCCAAGTAATCAACACTGTCTATACGATGTATTTCAACAATTAACTCAGTCAATTGTTTGTTTTTCACTTGTTCATGTTATTTTATCATTTCTCAGTGCGATTTCGTTACTAAAACGAGGTGTTAACGTCACTGCGGTTTGAATTTAAAGTTTAGAAAAACCATTTTAATTGTAAAATCAACTTTTTCATGTTACATGTTTCAATGAAAAATCAAGTAAATTTTTTAAATTTTTCTTAGTAATTTTTAGTAATCTTTGGAAAAAAAAATTAAAAATATGCAACTTCTATTGTAAAAGACAATTCTTTTCAAATTAATTTAAAATTGTATACAATTTTCTGCATTTTTAGTGTACATTAAACAAACAACTTGGTTCATACTTAAAAATACAAAAAAGAAAATGCCTGTCAATTTCTCTCAAATGTCAGAATTTGTTTTTCTATAAATGTAATGTTTGTTTTATTTATAATATTAAAATAATAATAACGATGCGATGAGTTGAATCAGTTTTGACAGCCTTGAAGACAACAAACAGTTGAGTTGAGATTTCTATGAAACATAACAGAAATATTTTTTGTGAATATAAGAAGTACATTCACATTAAAAATATTATCTCGTTTTTGTGGTCTATATTTAGAATGATTCATTCATTTAATTTTTGTTGGCGAGACTTCTTTTCTATACGTACATATTTATATTATTTATTATATTTTTATATCAATTTTTTATTTTTCATTACACTTATAAATTTTGAATTTATTTTTGCAGGGATGTCAGTTCTTAAAAAATGTTCATTTCAAGACATTAATTCTAGAATACAATATTAGCTTTTGTGACAGACGCTTTCACCAAGAAATATTTCCTGGAAGTATGCCTTACAATTTTCTTTATACATATATATGCAAAGCTTCCTTTTACGCGAAATTCTGCCCAAACTAATGACTTAGTATGTATCTCTATAGTTATAGAATGATAACCAGGTAGTCTTTATTGTATATTAGGATCTAATTTCACTAAAGTCTCAGTATAAAAAAAGAAAATTATTTCTTCCCTTAAAATATTAAAATACCCATCCCTGCCGTTTATAATCAAAAATGTCATAATAATGCTTGTGTGTTCGTCAATCCATCCGGTGATATTTTACATAAATATATATTTTCATTTTTAAATCCAATGCATTTATTATGATCTTTTTTTTTTCTTTTTAAGAACATTTAAATTAACGGTCAATATCATCATCGGTAAAAGATGCAAAAATGCACGTTTAACACACAACTAACGCGTAGTTATAAGAATTACTTACTTGAGCATATCCAGTCACCAAATGTCTTATATAAGTCAAAATAATATTTTAATGAGTTTTTTTCGACATTTTAAATGATTGCAACGATTCAAAATTATTCGATAGATCTTTCTAATTTAAAGTGTTTCTTTATCTCTTACCGGTAACGAGTACGAGTCAAACTCGAATTGACTTTGATGGTCGAGTTCACAACCTTTCTAAATCATCATACTGTATAGATGAACAATTTCTGTCATATCCCTGGTTAATATTAATAACGTTTACTATAAATGTTCAACATAAAACGTTTATTATTACTGTGGTGATATAATTTCCCTACGCTTTCTATATAAAAATATACGAACTTAAACTACACCAAGAAAGTTTTGCTATGACACTCCCGGGTTTTTTTTTATTTTGTAAATTTCTCATGGGGAAATATAATAGAAATTTCTATTTTCCTGTCTTTTAAACTTTAGTGTTAATTCAAAGCTTACAAGATAAGGTTGGACTGTACTATAATAAAAATATAAAAAGTGGGATAATTTGACCAAATCCAATTAAATAATTTTATACTTTTTAAAAAACCTTTCCATTATTACTATTATCTACTGATTATCATTGGCTACTGGTTATCGAATGATAGCCAGTGAATGAACAAATTTATCAATTTTTGCCATACCTGTATCTCCCAAATTAGGCCTCAGATCTAAATTTGGAAATGAGTATTTTGGTTGCTTTTTATGAGCTTATTTTGGTAAGCTGGATTTATAAAATCAATAACAGAACACGGTGTATATAAAGATACTCTTTATCTTATTTAAATATTGTATGCTAATTGAGACCGAAATTAATCGATTAACGCACGGATTTAAGGAAATTAACAAAAGCAATATCACTTACTTCGTCGTTATAAAGAAACGTCTATATGTTATAATATCCTATTTCACGACATTGACAATCCCAAAGATTTATGTCGAAAGTTAATTATTCTATTTGTACACGATTCGATTCCAATAAAGTCGTTTCACTCATGCACACAGTAGTATTCATAGTTAAAATTTACAATACTAATATATAATTTTCTTTCTTTTCAGATTGAATATTTTTGGTCATCGATCATAGTCAATGGCGACATTAACGTAAGTACCATTATTCTGATTCTTCTCAATGTTGTTAAAATTTAAACGAATAAGCTTTCAAGAAAGTATTACTTATTATTGTTTATATCAATAACTGGTTGACATTTTCCGATGCTATCAATCAACTATACAACACAAAACTACACGAATATTTAGTGGAATCATTTTGGCTAGTCCATTTGTTAGTATACAAATGTTCACGTGAAAAGATGTACTATACAATTTGTTAGGTAGAAAATGGACTAAGCAATATCCTCAAGAAATTGTCCACTCTTAAGGTTAATACCTGTGTCTTTTCTGTGCATAGAATAGAGAAAGAGCAACTAACTGTCTTTTAAATTTTTGCTTTTATTTACTGTACAGTTAGATGGAAACGTTCAGTCCATTCTCTATGTCTTTAATCTGTAGTAAACAAACATTTCTGTTAAATATTATATATCTATAGACGTTAAGAACTATAATTCCTTTTTCAAACGCAAGATAGTTTTTCTTAGTATTAAAATCCAATAGAAAAGTTGCATTTACTATAGATCGAATATTTCAACTGTGGTGTATAAGAATAACTTCGTATGCGGCATTCGAAAGTGCAATATTTGTGATTTTTATGTGAAAATTTCATATTAAAAGTAATTTTTATTGCTCGTTTTAAGTTAGACATACGCTTTTTTACAACGTCATAGTTTTATAATTCTGAAGAGGGCCCCATGTAACGATCATTTATCTACATACGATTTTTATTTCAGTCTATTATTTTTTACAGATCCAAAACAATTTTTCTCAGATATAGATCATACTATTTATGTATTGCTCGTGAGCATACGATTTGGATATGTATTAGTGAAAACAAATTATTTATAATATTTGCCTATATCGAATGTATTATATATGCCTATCTAAACTAGAGTAACACTGTTTCATTCTACAATGTTCCAACTTTGTGTACTATTCCCGGAGTTAGTTTTAGGAAATTTGGGATATTTAATAATATTTTTTACCGCCATTAAGTATGGTTTCTCGGCTGAATAGCTAAGATCAAAGAAATAGTTTTCAAACTAAGAGAGCTTTCGATCTTTCGATCTAATCGTATAGAGCGTTTGTCTGTATCCAAACGCATGAAGTACTTGAATCAAACGATTTATATTTGGTATGAAGATTCTAATCTAACTCAACTGCTGCGCTACGATTTTTTACTTACCATCTTGATGGTTCCGCGTAGGTGCAAAAACTTTTATATGTTAAATGTTCATTAATTTTTATTTTTCTCGAGAAAGTTTTAGTTAAATAAAAACGCTAAACGTAGTATTTTAAAGAAAAGTTTAATTGTTTTGTGTATTTTTGCCCAAATTTCCATTTACCTGTATACCTAAATTGTATTTGTATACATAATAAATTTTTACTTTTAAAAACATTAAAAAAATTAAAAAAACTTGATATCATTAAAAATTTTAAAATTCTTTTGTGGCAAGTTTGTTTTTTACACCCTAAGATCAAACAACCATACCTACTTGAAAGTTAAATGTATGCTCTTTATATTTTTATACTTAGTAATGCTATATAAAATTATTAAAATAGCTACAAAATATTAATTAAAATACAATGAAGTAAAAAAAAAAAAATGTAAAAATATTATTTTATATTTTCACACATTTATCTAATGGAAATATCGGTCAAGGTTAATTTTACATATCTACTTCCACTCTTTCTTGTATCTTTCTACATAGGTTGCCATAGTTACCACTTTACTATCACTTATTATTAATACAACTATACGTGTTGTATACTAGAAAATAAAAGCTTGCTGCTAAATACCACCAATCAACGGAAGGATATCTTATATGGAAAATTATTTTAAACTCACCGGAAACCCACTTTTTTTTAAGTATAATAAACATTTATAATGTAAATTATTGTTGTTCTTATCGTATTATCTTTCACACGTTCCGTTGCCAATAGTTAAGAATCCTTAAAAGTTATTGTTGGATAAAAAAAGCATAAAATTAATTCCAAATTTTATGTTGCTACTTGAAAATCTTACTACTTGAATATATAGCTACTTTTCAATAGCTGAACGTTAAAATAATATTTACTTACTTTTAATAAATTTCTGCTTTTTATTATTACAAGCTTTTGTTTAATTTCACCTGTCCTGTTGTCTGTATGTAATCAAATCTTGCAAGTCAAATTTGACCCACTTCCCGGTTTCCGGTTGAGCTGAAATTTTGCATGTACATTTAGTTTGAATGGCAATGCATGGTAAGGTTATGGCGTTATGATTTTCCCTTTGCTTCCACCATATTTAAGATAAATGCATTTTTTTAAGTCTTAAATTAAAAATTTTTATAAAAAATACTTAAAAGGACAGCTTTAGTAGAAAAAAATCTTATCTGTGAGTCACTTATACCCGACTATTTGTAAAAAGCTTAAGGCGCTCATTTTAAAATAGCAAAAATGAATCAGAACACCTCACCTACTCCACAAGCCTAATTATTTTTCGATTCATTCTTAATATTAAGCGCCTCAAGCTTTTATAATAGTCGGATATGAGTGATTTATAAATAAAATTATTTTCTACTTTTTAGTACAGTAAAAGCTTGTCCCTTAAAAAGTATTTTTTATTAAAATTTTTAATTTATTAAGAATTATACTTTAATTAAAATAAACTTCTAAATAATTCAATTATCTAATATAACTCTACTTTAAATTAACTTCAATTAACTCTACTCTTAATATATTCCTACTCCAAAATGATTTTAACGGATTATCTAAATTGTTTATTCGATACCAGTTTTAATATTACTCTTTTTAAGGTAGTATGACTACCGTAGCTACAAACAGAATGAGGCTTAATTTTTCATTCTTTATTAACTTCCCAGCACTTTTACATTCAAGAAGGTTTTTTAAACAATCCTGCAAAAATTTCCATTCAAAAATTATTCATGATCAATGGCGGATTTTGCCGGGTATAACCTATAATTATTTTAACCCCGACCGAACATCCTTAAATGAAAGATGTATTAATAAAGTATAAACATCAGCTCAGTAAATGATTTTGAATGAAACACAAGTGGTGAGAGCGAACCTTAGACAGTGGTGTTTGATATAGTTATGAATCGTTTACTTTTACTTAAAAAATATCAAACTGAAAGCTGACTCATATAGGGATTAAAATACTGCTTTTTTTCTTCTTTAAACGGTTACATGTATACTTAGAGTGTAATTTTCAACTAATCCTTATATTTTTCAACACATTTGGGAATAATATTTTTGGTTTTAAAAAAAAAAATTAAATTTTTCATTTTACTTAATCTTGTACGTTTTAAGCAATATTTACCAAAGAAAAATTTTCATAATGTCTTATAAAATTCTTGAATAGAGTAAAAGAGACAAAAATAAAATTAATAAATATGAGGTGTACCTTACCCGAATATGAACTTTGTTTTAGAGTAACTCTAAAAATAAATGCATTCAGCTGAAATTAAAGATCAGTCGAGTCTTAATAAACTAATTACTCAGATAAATAATTAAGAAATGTGTCAATAATTTTAAATATGATTTTACTGGTTAAAAAAAGGAGACTTTAGTCAAAAAGCGGAACAAGTTACTAAGAAGAGAGTAGAAATAATCATTCCACTTAACTTTAAAGAGCTAATGAATTATTCTGATTTTATTTAATATAAAAGAACTAAAACTCCAACGAATACAAAATCACGCTCTCAAAAGTGTGAAAACAAGAAAATATTTTCACATAGCCTATAGCCAGCGGACGATCAAGACGCTTTTAATGATACTTCATTTGTCAAATTACGATAGAAGCTATGAGGGAGCAGATGATCCATACTTACATAGTCCCACACATAAATACCAATTACAAATTTAATTATTTATTTGACAAAATTTCAAATTATTGACATAAACAAATATAGTATAGTTTGTATGCTTAGTATAGAAACTGAAATGAATGTATTGTGCAACGCGTATCGGTGCAGAAAACATGGTACATATATGTATGTACAGAAAATGTATGAAATAATAACATTTTGGTAACCGGTTTCATAAATGTAAGCTACCCTTGCCCTAAATGGTACTCCGGCATTATAAATAAGAAACTTTTTGATTTCCAACTTTAAATTTTCTCTTGTTGACAGTAAAGTTAAAAATACACAGTTAGTAACTTTATCAATCATAAATTTAACTGTTTATTACAAAAATTTCACAAAAAATGAATAAAAACTTGAATTAAACATAATTTGTACATTTAGTATAGAAATTCAAATGTATGTTTTCAGCACGTTTGTATTGGTACGATTTAAGAAAGACGGTTTTTCAAAAACACAGCCAAATTTTATCAAATTGTTTTTGAAACCAACTAATTTTGGGTTAATCTTTTCATCTGTGATGTTAGGTAGTACAATTCGCCTTTTTGCCGCCTGGATCAAGATCCGATATTGTTGAAACCTATTATTGTGAGGTTGAATTTGACCAGAAATTTGAAAAGTATGGCCCAAATTTAGTTGAATTACATACTTGGTTTATCGTAATTGTAAATCATTTGGAGATGATAGAGCAAAATTAAATTTTTTCGATTTAATGACGTCGCATAAAGTTCAAAAAAATCAATTTATGGATTACAAATCCAAATTTTATCCAATTTGTATGAAATTTTTTTTGAAAACCATTAATTTTGGTTCCCTCTTTTCATCATTGATGTTAGTTTTTCTCTACAAATCACTTTTTGCTGAAAGTCGGTACCAAGGTCCCACATTCTTGAAACCTTTTATGGTGAAGTGGAGTTTGACTAGAGACCGATATGCAAAAGGCTACTCTTCCCTTTTTATAAATTGTTCACGGTTTGTTCACAGATTTTCTAAATTACCATATTCAGAATAATAATTTTTAATCATATCTGTATATTAATTATAGTGTACGCTATTAAAAATTTGTTGTTGTCGTATAAATTTCGAAACTTTCAACTATACACAGTTTATAAACGTACATAGTTCGAATTTTTAATGTTTTACGTTCTCGAAAAGAAGTGATATTTGCAATTCTAGATACAACCTTCAAATCCAGACCAGTAACTTACTGATGAAGAAAATTTGGGTTAACTTTTCGTAAAATTATGTTCTTTTATTTATCTTTAAAAACAGAACTTTAATATTTTTTTAAAACATGAAAAATATGAAATTCTAAACACAATGCAAGATTAATTAATATTTAAAGTTATAAAAAAGTAAAATTTTTGTCAAGCATTTAGGTAAATTTAATTTTGAAATTATTGCATTTTATAATTGAACGGGCTGCAATGTCTACGCAAGTAAGGAATTGCTTAAGATTACGTAAGTACAAGTAATATATACTTGTGAAGTCGAAGAGCAAATATGCTTGTATGCAAATGAAAATTACGTGTAATTTTGAAAATAAGATTAATTTTTGTCAGTTTACTTTAACATTTTTTGTTAAATACCTTAGTGTTCAAAAACGTCTGGAATGAAAATGATCATATGAAAGCTAAATTGTCTATAATAAAATTGATAGTCTAAACCAATAAATTCTATTAAAGAATCAAAACTTTCCTTTGCCCCGTTTCCCAAACTTTGCCTTGCCCTAAAAATTAATGGCAGTCACAAAAGCAAACACACACCCAGATACACATACCTTTTAAACATGCTTTTATGAGCTTGATATATGTGTCTATTGTAAGAATTATCATGGATCGTTGAAGATCTTCAGGTTTTACGATTAACTAAAAAATCTTAGATGGTGGAAGCGCAGATAACGTTCCATAATAATAATAGATAATAGTTTACAAAACTACAAGAGTCGCTTTTGTAGTAGCTAGCTAGAAGTATAATGCAGAAAAAAAAATTCTAATTTAAAAGAACTAAAAAAACATAGTTTTGTAACTGAGCTGAACTAAAAAGTAGAAAATAATATCTATTGGTTCAAGTAAGATAGAGCAAAAAGAAATGTGGTTAAAGAAAATGACTTTTACCAATATCTGTTAATAAAATACTTCATAATAACTGAAATCTAGCACCCCACGCTTTTTACGATAATGTTATTTTTTCTTAGTAATTTTCTTATTATTAAAGAAATTATTTTCTACTTTTTAGTTTAGCTAAGTTACGAAAGCGTGTTTTTTTAGTTTTTTTAAACTATTAATTATTTTTAAATTATAGACAATTCAAAACTTAAAACGTTGGAACAATTTTATAAAAATTTGTAATTTCGTTTTCAGAGTGAAAATAATAATCTTTTTTCAGATAGTTAAAAAAGTAAACAAATTTATTAAAAGTTATAAAATTTAAAATAAACAAAAACAATTAATTTATATAACACTTTAGAAACAAATTAAAAAATATGATGTGAACAGGTTATACAACCTCTATATAGAAGCCGTATATCTGTGGGAAAAATCTATATAGAAACTATCTGCATGTTTTCACGTTTCATGGCCAGGACAATGTATCAACACCACTTTCAGTTTGATATTTGAATAAACGGATCTGTATTTGATTAAACGGATCTGTTCGGCGACATTTTCCGTTTTTGATAGGGGTAATAGAGATCTCAGAGTTGCGCCAATTGTTGTGTAATAATAACTACAAATGCTGAAAATACTGCCAAAAGAAGCGCAGTATTAATTGAAGCGGTAGGACGAGTAGAAAATATCCTGTTTTTTTGTAAAAACTAAATATTTATAGAAATATTTATGATAACTTCTTTTCGGAATGTGTATTACATTAAAAAAATATTTTCCCATGTGCCGGGTAATTAATGTCACCTTTTGAATAGAAAGCGCTAACCTTTAAGCTAATTTTTCTTTAAGCTAATTATAATATTTTAGTATTTTAGGGGTTTCGGAAATAGCTATTTACGGTACAAGTTTTGGGTTTTATTTTGATTCACATTTCTTATTCCAACGTGTTCAAATGAAAAGAAGGGGTGCTACGTTAAGCTTTTTAATTATAACCTGTTTGAACAGGTTATACAATCTATATCGTTCACGATATAGATTTTGTTTCGAGTATGAAGAAACTGATAACGCCCAGTAGGTGGCGTTGTTTATATCTCTATATAGACGTTTAAAAGTAATTTTAATATTTGTCTAGATAGAATTTAAATTTTATGTTTCACATAGTATATTTTTAATGGTCTAGACATGGTACAAAAAAATAACTGTAAATGTGTTTGGAGATAATTAAGGTAAACATAAAAGCTTATGGTCATCAAAACACGTAGTGACTGTGCTTACTTGTAAATTTACCTCACGCTCCTGTTATAAAATACATTTTTAGACATTAAAGCATTTAGTTAGTTCGTTTAAACGAATCTGTTTTATTTTCAGGCATTAAAAGCCATTTCTGTTCGACATTTGTGCAACCTTTTTATTGCATTTTGGATTATTTAATACATCTTTGGAAAACTTAAAAACTGATTTGTTTGTTTGCTGGTTGGGAGGTATATTGCAAAACGAATATCTAATGTTACACATTGATTTTATACTTCGAGCCAAAATAAATTCAATAGTATTGGAATTTAACTAGGAAATATCAGGTATTACAGCTAGTTAAGCAAAACAATTTTAGGATAGAATGTCTAAAAATTATTAACTTGCAAATGTTATTCTATCGGTTTTTGTTAATCTAAAAACTAAATTTATACGGCCTCAATATCCAATTTGCGTAGGTAGGAAGTACGAAGTAGGCTAGAAATGTTTTTGGTAGAATTCTTACATTTTGCGGGCTAAATACCTGACCAATATCTCTCACTATTTCTGGAAGCAAAATCAATAAAACTATTCCATGAAATTTTTATTTGTTCCCAACTTATTATGCAGGATATCTGTTGGAGAATTTATTTTAAAAATTCCAATTAAACTCTCTAAAACTGAATATTTATTAAACGGTATGCAACTGAATGAAATTCGAAACAAACAATTATTCCAACCTTTTTTGTTTAATTTTATATGAAGAAAGTTGAAAAAGTTTAATAGGTATTTCTTGTCTGTCTGTCATCTAGATGATTAAAGGGCAAAAATACTTTTTCAATATATTTTCCAATAAAACTTTTAATATTCTGTTTTACGTTCGTTTTAACAATAGAATACTATAAAATGAAAAGTTCATTCATGTGTTTTACTGATAACTAAATTTATAGTGAAAAAAAATATATGAATGCCCAATGTATCAATTCACAATAAAAAGAAAAAAATTAATGTTACCCAATTGATTTTATTTGATATTTTTTTCTTTTTTTATAATTAATTTGCGAAAATAAAATTATGAAAGAAAATTTACTGTTATTTAAATTTGAATTATTTGATGGGGATCATGGATAATATATTCAAAATGTAAACTTGCTTCACACTCATACTACCTGATATAAAAAAAAAGCGATAATATTCGTTTCTTATGCCGTTTTTCAAAAAGGTCCGTTTTTCCACTAAACGTGCAAACGAAAACAAAACTGCAACTTTTTACAAACTTTTTGGTGGCTGGCAATGTATTTTCCAATTACAGTTTCAGTTTTGTTTTTGTTGCAGTTTGATTTTTGTTTTTTTGGTCCGTTTAGTGGAAAACTGGCATTAGAAACAAAAATTCTATGGAACTTTTTTTTTTATAATCTCACTATATTTGTTTTACTCTCAAGTCTAGTAATTACCCTTATAAGCGATGAAATTTTCATGATAATAGAGCCAACTATATCCCATCGGAGCAAACGTAAGAATCCGATGAGCTTTCAGAAGTTAAGACATTATGTGTGTCTTCAAACTATTTGAAATAAAAGAATAGTGAAATTATACTATATATATATATATATATATATATATATATATATTATAATAATTTAGTTTGTGATTCAATTCACAATCGATTTTAACTAGTTTTTAAGGTGATGTAGTGTTCATGTCGGTTTGCCTTCTTAATTTTTGCTGACGCATCCTGTAGTCCTGTACATTGTAATTAGAACTAAATGTCATATAAAAATATTTCATAATTTCATAGTGTACTAAATAATAAAGAGAACTTAAATATATAAATTTAATAATAAACGTATAAAAATAAATTTTTGGATGGAAATAATGAGGTAAGAATTAAAACAGCAGCTAGTACCTACTCACACATTATTTTACTATACATAAAGACCTACACTACATACTTACATTCCAAAATGGTATTTTTCGACATTAAATGATCGTAAATCTTTCATTTAACTTAATTTAATATATATGTGATATGTTATTATTTCTTAGCACTTTTCTATATAGAAATGTTATATTCATTCACATACATATATTTTATATACGTTCCACAATTTTATTCATCTTACTTATTTCATCTACAAAAAAGTATTTTAATAAATTTATCTTGCTTGTAAAAAAATTAACTTAAATTTATATTCGAAACAAATACAGGATGATTCGATTATTGCATCTTAAATTAATTTAAGCCCTCACGAGTAAACAATGATATTTACCAAAAAATGTTTCAAACAACAGTTGTTTATTTTTTTATATAAAGATCATTTTTGTACATATAAACTTTTGTTCTACGTCTAACGGTTTACTAGTTGGTTAATACGGACCCAAGACACGATTGACCTATGTTGAACATTTACGAACTTGACCTCACTTACTCGAACCACGCCCTAAATACGTTATAAAAATTTCAGCTTGATACCCTTTTGCGGTTTTTGAGTTATCCTGTTGTTAGACAGACGAACAGACATACAGAAGCACGAACAACCGAAAATGGACTATTTTATGAACAATTATACCAAAATTTTGATCGTAGCATCAATACTTTTAAGCGTTACAAACTCGGGACTAAACTTAGGATACCTTCATATATTACATATATACTTGGTATAAAAATTAGAATTGAGGTAAACAATAAAATTACATAACTTTTTTTTAATTCTTGATTACTAACAGTTACTTGCCAGCTTGGCTAGGAATTTAGTTATAGTTATAGTAATTTCTAATCCGTGCCTTTAGTTACCACTCCTACGTAGCACTTGCAATATAGACAATACAGTCTCTTCTAAGAGACCGCTTAGTGTACCATTCACCTTGCTTAACCTTAGTGTGCCATCTGAACATCAATTTTACTTACTTCCCTTGAACCTTCAGCCACGGAGCTCGCTGTGCTCACGATAAAGTAAAAGTATTAGTTTAGAATGTAAAAGTATTATGGTTTGATTATTTCTACACGAATTGTAAGAAAATGTAGTTTTATCGATATATCTCTGGTCACAATAACCGCAACAACATTATAATCAATGCCCTATTATCGTGCATAAGCTGCTTCTCGTTTCATCAAAATCTGCTAAGTAGTTTTTGAATGAAAGCGTAACAAACAAACAAGCAGTCGCAAGTCACATTTTCATTTGTAATACTAGCTAGGGTGGGATTATGATGAATATTCACCATCTATTTTATGCAGAACTGCAGATAAGTGTATAATGCTTTGATGTAGTGAGGAAAAATAAATATAAAACAAGTCCACAAAATAAAAAAGGTGAACTCATTTTCACACATAATTCAGTATAAAATGCTGAAATCATTTTGTATAAATTAATAAACACCTCCATTTTAATCTTTTTTTTTTCAACAATTGACAAGCTGTGTACATGCTGCAATATACCGAATACCTTTCTTTTCATTGCGTAGCTATTTCGTTTTATACGCTCATGTCTACAGACGCGTTATATTTGTTCAAAGCAGACTACAAACATTTTTATATCTAAATATATAAAACTAATTTAATATATTTAATTAAAAAGAATAAATTATACAACATTTACATAAAGTTTTTCTTTAATGAGTGTGTGACAATGAGAATATTAGATTTGCAATTTTTTACTTTAAAAAGCAATTATTTCGATCTATGAAAACAATAAATATTGGCATTAAGACGATCTAACACTGGGACCATGGATGTTAAATTATGAATATAGTCATATTGAAATATTCCCAAAATATTCTTAGGGCTTTACATCTTGCTTCTAATGGATCTTAAAATTTGTAGAATCGATCGATATATATTGTAGCAAAAAAGATTTTTATTGTGTGCCGTTTTCGAGATATTTCACTATATTCAACATTTGAAAACAATATTTTACTTAGACATTCTAAGCAGTTAAATCTTATGACCCATACAAAACTGTTTCATAGTTATCTACAAAAAAAAAAAATGGAAAAAACCCACCAAAAGAATTTTTAAGGCTTTATTTTTCAAACTTTGAATCTCGAAATCAGCTTAATTTGAAAAAAAAATATCTCTATTTTATTTAAAATGTAACTGAGTCAAATTTCAACCAGCCAACATAAATTTGTAATTTTCTGCACGTATCAGTCCTTAGATCTAGTTTCTCATATTTTGCATACTCAATTACCTCCAGAACCTGCTTTAATTGAACCATATTCTTGCATAATAACAACAAACTGTCGACTTAGAGAACAAAAAGTCTTAAGTATGTACGAGAGCCAGGACAATTTTTGGATAAAAGGCATAATTTTTTTAATATGAAGTTGTACTAAGTCTCAATTCTCAATATTTCAATCAATTCTGAATATTTTAGGAGGAGTTGCCCGATGATTTAAATAAATAAACGACTTCAAAAGAAGGAATTTTTAACATTGGCCTTATGGGAAAACAATTGACGGATGATATTTTTTCATAGATTCTTCTAAAACTAGCCGATGCAAATTAAAAAAAAAATATTAACATAAAGTTAAAACCTGAATAAATTTTTGCAAACAAGAAAACTCGTTGTGTCCGACTAATTAAGGATGTATGGACTACGGTAGGGGGACACAAATATAAATTTGCTGGTGAATTATATATGACAATATAAGACGAAAAGTATGAATAAAATTTTTCGTTATTTAGAGTAGTTTTCAAATTTTCAAATTATCGAAAATTTTCTTTAATTATTTAGCGTTCGATATTTCGAAAACCAAGGTAGATATAGAAAAATGTTATTATTATTTTTCGTCAATATTCACGAAGTTATAACAACATTCATCCTCAAATTTGAAAATAAGGTAAAATTAAGTTCAACTACAAGTCTAAGCTTTCCTTTGCGCTCATACTACCTTAAGAACTCATACTCTACAGGCGCTAATTGGCAGAGTTAAAGCAAAGCTATGGGCCGAATGAAAAATTTTATTGATGCTTTTAAATATTAATTACAGTATAGGTACGAATTCATGTGTTTAATTCGTGTAGGTATGTCCATAAAATGATACAAATTGAAGTGGAATAGTTGAAAACACCTATCAAATTTTATTTACGTTACTGTATATATTTTTAAACTTGATTGTTTCAATATATTTCGATTAGTCATCTTTCTGGTTCAATAAACACCGAAGTGAAAATGTTCACGTATTGTGAATACGGGAATGTGTTGCACCTTGATGACCTTGCGGTGTCTTGAATTACTCTTCAGTTTTATGTGATTTTAAAACAACAACCATATGAAACAAAATTTGATTACCAGGTGACAAGTATCGGATTTTTCTCAGAGACTAGTCGGTTAAAAAAATGAATTAAATCAAATTTGAAACGTTGAAACGTGAAACTCAAAAGAACCGTTGTGTCCGACTAATTAAGGATGTATAAGCACGGTAGTGGGAACAAAAATTTAAAAAAATATATATTTTCAATTGTGATGTTGAATAATTGTTACAACTTAATATTTTGTTTAATTATTTAGCTTTCGATATTTTGAAAACCAAGGCAAATATCGAAAAATTGTATTTTTTATTTTTATTTTTCGCCTCCTTCATTCATGAAATTATAATAAAATTCATCATCAAAGTTGAAAATAAGGTACAAATAATTTCAACCCTATAAATCTAAAAATACCTTTGTACTCGAACTACCTTAATGGATAAATTCTCATACTATATTCCAGTTTAAACATAGAATCTTAAAGTAAAGTTGAAAGGAAAATGCAGCAAAACATGAATATTAACTTTGATTCAAAGCAAAGTCTGGTGTAAGTGTTTCATTAAACATACCTAGGTACCTTTATATGACAATGAAATAATTAGTCCCTAGACGCTCACGGAAGTATGCCAATAAGAAAAACTTGTTGGATTTGAGTGCACTGTAAAGATTACACATTGATGGAAGTGCACCTAGGGCACATTCAGTGAAGGTACAATAGGGCTTGGTCTATGGTACTTCCTGGTCTTTTACCAATGTTCAAATTTGCAGGAACAAATGGTTTAAATAACTAAAACATTAAAAATTTAATACAAGGTACAGCGCTATACCACATCCATATATATGCACACGCACACGTAAAAAAGGTACTAACCTTTAACCACCTGGAAATAAAATTCATTTCAAATATTTTTATAGGTAATGTTTTTTACAATATAATATGAAATGTTTTGTTTACCCTCTGTAAACATAATATAATGGAAAACGTATTTTATAAACGATAGACAGTCGTTTAATTTTTCACACTTGTGAAAGAGTAACTAGGAATGTACATTATTTGATCAATGTTACCGTTTAAAAAAGTTTTTCGCAATTTAACACTACAATTATCTCAGTTGATAAGTGAAAATCTCACTGATATGTTGACATTATTTCGTCACTATAAAAATGATAATGGTTTAAGGATATTTTCTGATGAAAAGCAATGGTTTTCAAAAATAACAAAGTTGGTTTCCAAAAACCCACTAATAGTAGGAAATATTAATGAAATTTAAATTTGGTTCAAATATTTTTTTCCCGTAACTTTATTGGCTGGACATTTCAACTAAATCATTATTCTAGTAATTAATATCTTTTTAATTACTTACAGTTAATTAATAAAAGTACAAATTCAGTGAGGGAATTAAAAAATTTCTAAAACGGAAATTCAAATTTTTAAACGGACGTGACATCGTATTACTGGCTTGTCAAATTTGTTGACAAATCTGTATGGTATTAATTACTTACATTTTTTATGGTATTACATTGAGTTATATCATTCTACGACTTTTTATTAGAAAACTTGATAATAACGAGTGTAGATTCTGTGTTGTAAATTCATTTTTTCAAAGTGTAAGTTATACATTGAACTGTCACCAATTGACAGATCACATACTTATAAGTCATCAACGGAGAGCGCCAAATCTCTGCGTTTAAATATCTCAAAACTATACTGTATTTTAAATATTTGTTTACATTTAATGTCAGCATTTTGAAACAGTATTTATATTTTTTACTTTGTTATAACGGTGTAAACAATGAATTAAAAATATAAAAAAATACATGAATATTCCCTATTAATATGTATCAGAATAATCTAAGTTAATAAATTTAAAATAGAGGTATAAAAATTAAAAATAAATGTGTATTACTCTCTCTCCTTTAAACTACGGCAATGACTGTTGGTACAGTGCTAAGAATATTATTTTAATTAGGTATGTTGTAACAGTACAATTCACATCAAAGAAAGGAAGTACGTTTAAAATAAATTTCATGATGGAAGAAAATTACTCTTTGTGGGGTTAAAATTTTTGGTTAATATTTTTATTTACATACAACAGCAAACACCAAGTATTTGAGAATTTTCACTTTCATTTTTTAACTCTATGTACACTCTGCGTCACAAAATTGGCACCAAGCAAATGTAAAAAAGATGCATTACTTTTTTCTCTAAAGTATATTTGGTGATATACATGTCATAACTATTTTTAAGAAACCTTAGAAATTTTAAACCTTACAAACCTTAGAATTTTAAGGAATTAATGAAAATGGATAATAAATTTTCAACGGATATTACGCTCCAGAAAAATTACTTTTATTCAATAGCCGGAATATAGCGGTATGAATAAGTGACCAACTTGCTTCCTAACCAAGAGCCTGGCCGGTAATTTCCTCGTCGTGCAATAAGTTGCTGTAAGGCTTGTGATATGGGACGAATCTTGTGATATGGGTGGTGTCGACCCAGCTCCAAAATAGTTGCAATCAAAGAACTAGCTAAGATGTCGAGTAACTCTGAATACAAGTGTTTGTAGTTATTTTTGATTGATTCCAGTTTTCATTTTCACAAAATGTTTTCATAAAACTATTTTTAGCCTTCCTCATGAATTTGTTTTTTTCAATCAAAGTTTCTCATTACACCTCTAACATTTTTCTTCGAAACGTTGAATGGAATTAAGCTTCTCTTATCTAACCAAGTAAGAAATGCCAAATTCAAGCATGTATATAGATCAGTACCTAAATACTGTGAAAATTTTACTTTATATATAATAATGCATGATATGAAACTGGTTGAGGGCAATGGGCAGGGTACACATAAAAGAATTTTTTATAGCATTCTTTACATCGATTTCAATTATTATTTTAAATTATATTTTAATGACCTTTGGACCGTGAGTTTTAAGAAAATACTTTCTAAATTGATGAGATCCAATGTCGTAAAATTTGTGCAGTGGTTAATATTTCCTAAAAGATATTTTCTTCTTCTTACTCGTTATTGGGAAAGGTACAATTTATAACCACTTTACGTGTTTTTTTTTTAAATAAATTTCATAAAACGGATAACATTATTCTATAAAGATGTTTTTTTCTAGTTTCTCTAGGTAATCTATATAGAAATTGTACATATTATATAAAAAGAAATACAACTGAATATAAAACTTTTTTGTTTTATAAAATTTTATTACATCAACAGTTTATAAACAAACTTTTTTTGCTAACAATTTATTTTATAGGTCGTTACCACTGTTTATCAGCATATCTCTCGGGTCATATTGTCGGAGTTGATAAATTTCTTTTCTAACGAATCTAATCTTGTTATGCATTACATAGTTTGCTCAAGTTATTTCCAAACTAACGTGTAAGAGTTTTATATTAAAAATTGAAAAACACTTGACTACATTTGCTTATCTAAATTTTAAATAAGTTATCAATATGTTCACTTTTAAGCTGAATATAGCAACATAATTTCAAAAAGCATAGCTTGGTTAGACGGCCATAATTATATTATCATTTTCTTCTACGAACAAAAAAAGTGCCACGATTTTGTGTCTAAATGGTTTCGTCGACTTTCTGGCCTTCACTACGTATTTTATTAAACAGCTGATTTTATTGGGATTGTTTTCAAGGCTATCATTTCCTTCACTAGTTTTAAATGATCTTTATCTTATAATTTAATCTCAAATTGCTACCTTTAGGACAAGGCAAAAGGTAACAATTCAAGATAAGAATCAGATATTGGCTGAAGGAATTGTATCCCCAAAAAAGCGCCATTTGTTAACGAGATAAATTGAATTGACTTAGATGAAAGTTTAAGTGAAAATTTATTCAAACGGGGTTAAAAGTTATTCATGTTTTTTTCTCATTCATAGACTTTTTTTCTGATATATTTATTATTTTGTTTTCAAAAATTACCTAGATAAATTATAACCGATCGTAAAATTTGCAAATCGCTTTTTACTGAGCAAATTGAAATACAAACCTTATTTTTTGTAGAACAAGCGAAATGAGCAAGATGTAATAAGTACAGTTTTTTAAGAAATTGTTTTGCCTTAGTTGCCAACATCATCCGAAAACAATGGTATTTACGAAAAAAGGTTTCACACAAAAATAATTTTTGCATTTACCCATGATCCTTTTGACCTCGTTTACGTAGTCAAAGTCACATTTTACGCCCAGATCACAGCGTAAAAATTTCGACTCGATATATCTTTTCATTTGAGTTTCTATTTTGTCTGTGCTATTAATATTAATTTCTAAGCCTTAAAAACTTGGCCTTGGCGGTCTAAATTTAATTTAATTTCATATCATTTATATTCATATCATGTATATTTATTCTTTGGTAAACTGAATAAATGAAAAAGATAATAATTTCCAATAAATTTGTCTATAATAACGAACACAAAGCAAAATCTGATCATATCATCAATGCTAATTATGAACAAACAAAGAAGCATAAAAGGTCCTCCCTCCTCTGGTATGATAACAACATAAACAAAATAAATATCAGTCAGTGATAATAAAAACAAAAAAAAATGATTGGAAAAAAAAGTTAAACATTCCCACAGATTGTTGGTTTTGTGGTTTTGATTATAATAATTCCTAGTTGTTTTTTTTTACTCTACTCCGTTGCATATATTATTTTTTTAATACTCTCACTCTACCTCGAAAATAACAAAATATTGTTGTAAACGGTTGGTTTTAAAAACTTTTCAGAATGAAAAGAACAAAAAGCTTTTCTGTTTATACAAAGCGGAACATAACATTATGTAATAAATATAATATATATAATGTACATACACAGTGTTAACGGGAATACGTTGCATACAAAATCAAATATTTGATCAAACAAAGGTGACAAGATCTATAAACACTTTAAATGGCAGAAGAACGCTTTTATAGATTTGCATCAGGAAAACTTAAAGCCATCTTTAAAAACCAAAGTTAAAATTTTTTTTAAATCGCTTTGCATCAGTGAGATCATAGGAGGAACAGAACAGACAGCCCGATTCTTAACTTTTTCTTTCGCCATTATTAAATAATCTAGTATTTCGGTTGCGCCATGGTGAACTGGTTATGCCTATAACCAACGAAATAATATTTCAACTAAATAATAAGACAGCGGCTGGAATATCGATAAGAACTGTTAACCAATCACAGAGTTGAATCAGGCATGTCATTGATTTTTATGTTTTTTGGCTTTGGACCAAAAGCTCGCATTTTTTATTGCAAAAAACGTAATAATCATTCATCGATGCCATTATATGGGTATAGAAAAAGAGAAAAGAAAATAAATGTCTCCCTGAGATAAATACGCCTTTGATTAAGAGTCCTTTGGATAGTTCTCGGTGTACCTAGAACATATTGATACACACTTTCACATAATTTAAGGTAGTACCTACACGAAAGTGATATTCCAAGAATTTCTCAAAACTCAGAATATAAAATATTTAATTCATAATACACTTGCTGTGAAAATTAGAAGATGATTTACCATGCCATTCATGAGATATTAGCAATTAAAAGTGACGCAATTTGTACGTGTACATGGGAGAAGTGTATAAAAATACACAAATTTACAAATATTATATTTATTTACCAATGAATGACGTCCACCATCTCTATGAAAAACTAATATAATGTAGAATACTATATTTAGAAAATATATAAATAAAAATAAAAATTATTTACCATATAGTTTCGATAAAAAACTTAAATAAATAACTCGTTTTAGCGATAATTTTTGTGGAAAGCATATAAAAACTAATGTTAAATGTATATATCAAAGTATGTGTGTGTATACGAATAGAAGATATAATTGTGTGTAACTACAGTCTGTTGAAAATAATATATTGTATATGTATAATAGTCATAGCACAGTTAACGCACTGAATGATAGTATTAGTCCAAAACTTTTTGACTGGACGGTCGCGGAGGAACTACCTTAAAAATAAAATCTAGTAACATGCGATGTTTTTCATCGATTTATTAGCGATTTGTCTTTTTAAAGATATGGTCATTCTATCACAATCGAAACTGTTGAAGATTAGGAGTAATCCTCTTTTCTGTATTGACTAAGCAAGGAGTACTTACCTTCTATTCTTGATTTATGTAACGTAATAACTGTAACTTTCTGTACCTATTATTCATATCTGTGTGTAGACCTGTTACATTTTTATACATCAAAACAACCACCATTACAAACTCCATTCCCATAGTATTATATCTCTACCTACTTTTAATATTATTTAACTTTCATGATGAAAAACTTCCTTCTAATATTTGTAGGTTATGTAACATCACATGACTTGCATTTATTCTATTTTATTATGTAATATGTGCAAGAATTTTGTTAAGAAATGTGTGTCATGTATTCTCTTTAATATTTTCAAATTCTTTAAGTTACCAGCACTTATTTTATATCTCACCATTCATTGGAATTAAAAAAACATTTTTATATTCCTATCTTCAAAATTATCCCACATATACGATGCATGTATTTACGACGTATAATAAAAGATGGAACTGGAAAATTGTTGAAAGTTTTAAATGCGAAATTCATTTGTATTTTATTATAAAATGGAATTGTTGTCTGCTAATGCATGGAGTTACTGATTTTTCAAGATACAACTTGCTTAAAACTTCGCAGACTTTTTGAAAAAAATACACAAATAGGACTTTTAAATATCTAAGAAATCCGGCAAAATTTATAAAATTATCATTTCTTTCGATATTTTTGAAATAACCACGAATGTAAGTTATCTTTGCATTAGAATGGCTTAAAAAACGACTAATACACGCCATGAAATTTCTTATACTAGCTTGATACTCGCCCGCTGCGCTGGGTTTAAAAGTAAAGATTGGTAAGGACCACCGTGTTATAGCCTTCACATCCCTTGCTCTTACTCATCCCTCATCCATGAAACTCGAAAAAAGAATAAAGATTATTTGACACAGATAAAATATATAAAGAGTTTTCAATATTTTTTATCAAATATATAATAGTCATAATTCATTGAGTATATCAGAATAGATGGCCATGAATTGTTTTTTACCATTTTTGCGGTTACGATTTTTATAGAAATCTTTAATTTATGGTTCAAAATGATGGTGCACTGGAATGCCAGGCTAAATTTCGTTTTCCCATTTAAAAAAAAATATCTTGATCTGAGATTAATTATTTTTATACTATATGTAAATGTGAATTTTAAATTGTTTATTTATTTTATCATTCTGCCAAACACAAAGGATATTTACAATTTGCACTTGTCATGATGCATCTAGCGAATAAGTCACACCTCAATATTAGGCTACTATACTAAACCCAGTAATGAGAAATGGACGTTTGTCTTTTTCTGGTTAGTAATGGAACAGTTAGCTAAAGATACCTTTTTTAATTATGGAAAAATTAAAATTATGTTTATGAAATTTTTATTTTGTCATGTGGTAAGCTTTGAAATGCATTATTTAGCGCAACTGTATCAAAAATTCCACTGTAACTTTCAAATTCAGGAACAGAAATAAATATCATGTCAAAGTAGCTTGAATAAGAACCCCACATCTCCTAACAGATATCGAGACTAACATGGTTTTAAATGTTTTCATAAATTAGTTTCATTTATTTGGACTAACATCTAATAATATTGCCTTACTTTAAGATCCACTTGAGTGAAGCTATGGACAACAGCATATATACAGTTTTTATGTTATATTTATACTGAATACATATTAAAATTTTAAATATTCTAAAGTGAACTTTCCACATAAAAATCAACAAAACAATGGTACCTACTACATATTTTTGTAATGAATTAAAAATGAAAAAAAAAATTATGTATACAAATACTACTATATATATATATATATATATATATATATATATATATATATATATACATAAGAATATTACTTTTAAAAGAAAATAAAAATGTACTCAAAATATTAATCCAGTAAAGGAAAAAGAAATTCATTTGTCTATTTGTATTTGCTCAAATGTAAAGAGTCGTGGTGGATTTGATCCTTAAAGTTCTTAATCACTTTCTGGTTCTATTTAGTTAAAATTGACTGACTATACCTTTTCTAATAACAAATTTTTAAAAAACAATTGTTGTTTTAAAAATCGATTTATTTTGTAAATATATTGTTCAAATTTGGTTTAAAATATACTATGTTTCAATAAATGCTATTTACGATATTTTATCTATTTTTCTTGAATATTCAAAGAGGTCCTAGATCGGGGCTCTGGCAAACTTCAAAACAAGCCGTGAGGAGGGTCTGGGGCGATATTTGACGTTCACACGACTAGACCGAATGTGTAGAAATTCCATTTGGATGATATGACTGTTAATACGCTTCAATCGACACCCAAACGAAGTCGATACCTTTTTTTGTTCGTGCGATTTCGATCAGGAAAAAAATGACCACGAACACACACACACACATATACTTCTTCTTAAAATTGGTGTCAATGCCTTGTCCATGAAATGACGATGAAACGTAAAGATATTTTGAAAATTTATATTTCGGAAATCGGACCCATTACAATAACTTTTCATACTGGGAAGTTAACAATCGGATCTCACTGGTTGAGCCCAAGCAGTAAGACCCTAAGCATCTTATTTCCACACCGTCCGACAAAGTTATATTTTCTTGTATATAATGTATTCATATCATAATTTTTAATTTTCAAATCAATATATCATATTTAAAATTAACATCAGCCCAGAATTTTTATTCCGGCTTTTAGCCTGGCTTCTTACTTCAATCTCAGAGTTTTTTTGAAGTGAAAAGATTTTTTGACACGTTGACCACTCTACAGGGTGAAAAAAAATCATGGAACTCGTGTCATCGGTGTTTGTACTTGAACTCTTTCTAAACTGATGGACCAATTTTGATGGCCAAAAAATTAAGGCCCTCTGAAACAAATGGTGGAAATGCATATAAATATTACATCTTACTATTCAGCTCACCGTCATTTACCAACTGATTGAGTTCCAAGCATATTGCAGTCATTTTCCGGAGAGTTGTCATTTGAGTTTTACCACGGAAACACTTTTACATTTCAAAACATACATATATATATACAGAATACATACGTACTGAATAGTCCCGGCTCAATACGATAAGATATCATAAAATATTTTACGCGTATTTTCAGTATAAGAAACTTTCTACCGCAAAGTAAAAGCAGAATTTAATTTGGTAGTAAATACTACTCAAAAATATCTTCCTCTATATTTTCTTGTTCCAATATGGTTTAAAGAAAATATGTGATAAATAACAAGTTTGTACATAATAATAATAATGTAATGCAACGGAAACTTTTTTATATTTTAAAAAAGTAAGTTTATATGTTCTACGTTATAATATAACTTGTACTACCAGAGCTGATCAAACCAAGAATCTAGTTTAATATAAATACTAAAAAATAAATTTTCATGATTCATCTTATGTTGGTACTATGATTACTGTGAAATAAATTAATACCTGTAGATATACAACAATTTTCCAAATCATTATACAGTTTATTGATAACAAGTCTCCCAACGGAGATCGAGTAAATAAATAAATTCCGACAGAATATAGTACTGGTTCGATGTTTGCTTGTTCTGTAATATTCTCAAATCTCTGTTATTTATAAAAACGTGAGAACAGTTTATTGGATTATATTGATACTCATACACGAAATGTCAGATCGCAAATGAGGGAGCTTTTTAACATTAATTTTTTTTTTGTTGTTTCAGGTAAGTGATGTGGCGAACCATTTTTTAAGAAAACGAAAAAAAATTATATTTTGGATTAAATCGTAAGTTTCAAAATTCAAATTTCTATTAGACTACAGTACAAGGAGGGTTGTAGCTGTTTAGAAAACATTTTAAAGAAATTCACCATCCATCATCGTAGCTACTGAACCACAAAGGTAATCACGAGAATGTGTATATGGAGCTCACATGCATTCGTTTGGATGCCTCAAGGGGCCTTTGAATTGGGTACAAAAACCGAATTCGGGCAAGGCGAAGCGATGAAAAGCGAGGTATCACAAATACCTTCTCTGATTTTCAGAACTTTGACCCCATTTCAGAACTTAAATCCATACGTCGCTTTGGATTTTTTAAAATTAAAATGCTCATAATTATCATAATTGATGAGGCTGTAAATTCAACAACTATCCTAAGATTATGATTTTTGATATAAATCGTGTAAAGAAGTTCATAATAATAAGATATTTTGTATTAGGTGAGATAAAAAGCTTTAAAGTCGAAAATAAAGAACATTTCGTCCCTCGGAGATATTAGTTTTTATATGACGATATCTTACCCAGTTAAGTAGATATTTATTTCTTCACATAAGATTTTCATTCATATAAGATTTTTTTTAAGTTACGTTAATAAAGTGAAAGTCTCAAATAATGTCCCTTTTATTATTAAAATAATAATTGGGAGCGAAAATTGAACAATATAGAAGTGTCCACGATTAAACATCTATGTTATCTCTACTATCTATGATTGAATTACCTATATATAATTGAAAATTTCTCGAAAATGTGTTTTTTGAAAAAAATATGAAAAATGTGATAAGATTTTATGTAAATTTTTTGTTATAAAAATTCAATGAAATCATTTTACAAGGTGTCTTTCGGGAAATATTGAATAATTTTAAAAAATGTACATTCAATCTTTAAAAAATTGCTTGCGAATAGTAAAAGATTCGCCAAGCACGTAGCCAGAGGGGCTGAGGGTGCTGAAGCCGCCTTCCTTCAAATTTAGAAAATTTAAAGAATCCAGAGAAAACTCCATGAAAAAATGTCAGTCATTCATGTGCGGAGAAAAAAACTAGTTTTCTATTTAAGTATCAGAATCACTATACATGTTGAAAACTTCACTTTCGAAATTTTCTGAATGAATTTCAAGTAAAACAAGTAAAAACACACGATTGATTGAGTTAATTGATGAAATACCTTGTATAGAAAGTGTTGAAAATCAGTGCTTGCATTATTTTTTTATAAATTAGAATAGTTTCAAAAACCAACACAATTATGGCGGCCTTTGGCCCGCCATTTAATTGGTTTTCGAAAGTTTCAAAAATTTTTGAAAGCATTTTCTAGAATGTTGTTCCATTTTGCCAGAATCTTTCACAAGACCACTAGTCGTAGTTATCTGGAAATTTTTAACTCTCTATCATTTATAGCTTTGAATAAAGTGGACACCAAAGTTTTGTCCTAATTTGCGTTTACGAAAAAATGTTCCAAACAAAAGTTGTTTAGTTTTTTGTAAGAAATATTGTTTATATTTAAACTTTTGTTATATCTTTCACGGTTTGCAAGACGGATCCTACGGGCCCAAGACCCAACCTATGTTGCTCATTTACAAACTTAACCTCACTTTGTTAGGTGATTTTATGAACACTTATACCAAAATTTTTTTCGTAGCGTCAATATTTTTAGGCGTTACAAACTTGGAACTAAACTTAGTGTGCCTTGATATATATTACATATATATACAAGGTATAAAAACTATTTCGACGTTATATATATCTGGAATATTTTGGCTTTAATATATTTTTTCCTTTGAGGGATCATTTTTCAATAATTTATCATACACACACCCACATACACAAACACAAATTAACGCATACAGTTTTCTTTTTGTTACTTTCGCATTATGGGTGTAATTCAAGCCGTAAAGATATTTCAAAAGTTTTGATTGCGTTTGTTTAGAGGAAAACAAAAAGTAATACCCTAATTTATCTTTTACTCATATTTTCTGACTTTAACTGTATCTACCATGAAATATATTCCTCTTGAAACTTATTTAATAACAAAATATTTTATGATTTTTATTTTTTATACTTTTTTTTTTCTAAAATGTATCACGATATTATTATATAAACCTGTACGGTGCGGTAAATGATGAAAACCAAAAAAAATTAAATAAAAAATTTCATCAAAACTATAAACTGCTGCATTCCGGGAGTTGGTGACGTTATAGAATACAATAGTTTACACATTTCAAAGTACTTCGGAAGAATTATTTATAAATATGTTAACCTACATGTCTTAAACCTATGAGTTTTGGTAGAAATATTCTATCGCATTCATATTTTTTCTACAGTCAAATCATTTTTTACAACTGCTTACTGGTGACTTCAGATTAATATTTCGTTTAATTTGAATTAAATGTCGAGTAGAAAGTGTAAATAAAGTTTTGCTCGTTTTTCCTACGTTTTTGGGCAGATTATATTTTCAAAAAAAAAAAAAGAAAAAAAGAAAGATGATCCATTGTAGATTCGTTAATATAAGTGCGAATCTTATATTTTGGATTTTCTTTTACGAACCAGAAGAAAATTTAGGGCTCATATGTTTTAAAGTTGTAGAACCATTTTACTCTATTCATCATTGAAGTTATTGAAAGACTTCATTTATTTTAAAATTTCTCATTCACTGAATTTATGGATAGAATGCAAAATTTTCGGATGGAAAAATTATACAGTCACCCCTACAATGTGTTGGAGGTAGTCTTTTAAAATAAATTAAAAGTCCACCAAACTTTTTCAAAAACTCAATTATGAAACTTGAAATTTAGTTGCCTTGAAATTTTGAATCACTAAACCAAAAAATATATACGATATTCTTTTGACTAACACCATCTCCTGGAGTTCTTTTAATAACGTAGATTTTAACACTTACAGGAATGTAGTGTTTTGTAGGAGGTTACGACTATGTTCTGAATGGGTTGTAGTGTAATAAATTTTTATGACAAAATTAGATCGCCTGTAAAGTTAACAACGTATCATGACGTCACTATTTACTACGAATATTTAACATTTTTATTACTTAAAAAAGGTCATAAAAACATGGTATTTACATGATTATTATTACAGTAAAATTTTTTCTTATAATTTGTCAATCTCGTGAAAATTGTTTGGTTTTGTACCAGTAATGGAATTTCAGGGAAATATTTTCAAATTTTGACATACCTTTGCGTGCCTTTAATGTAAAATCTTTATCCTATCACCTTCAATTCAATTTTATTCATTCTTTCTTTAAATAATACAGAACATGCCATAAAAAGAGATTGATAAAATGATAGCTTAATAAGGAACTGTCCCGGTATTTATTGTGCAAACCAAATTGAAAACCATAAGCAAAATAGCCTTCACCTCATACTAAAGATTAAATGCCTTCCGAGTATAATATACATAGATAATATCAATATATAAGATCAAATGGCTCATAGTTTGATTCGGTTTAGAATGAAGAATACAATTGATACTGAAATAAGTTTACAGTAAATTTTAAACTGTAAATTACATAAGTCAAACTAAAATATTTTCTCAGTTGAATAGATTAAAATCAAATAAAAAAACAAAAATTTATTTTTTAAAATGAAACCAGTATAATTTGAACTTCATCCACTTCCAATCCAATTAACAAGTTTAAAGAAAAAAACTTTACCAATAAAGTACTTATAAAATAAATATACATATCTATCCATAATCCAGTTTGCGAAGCAATTTGTAAGTCTTTTAATAATATTTGTCACATAAATCCTCCAGAGAATATGGACAAATATTCAATAAAAACTTTTTTACTGCACTTAAAAATTCGATTCAACTTTTTCAATACAGAATTAATTGTTTTTACAACTTATAAATTTACTATGTTTTATGCCTGATTCCGAATTCCAAAATTGTCACATTTGTAACGGCAACAGGAATACGCTTAACCACACCGCTGTCTTATGTAACGATTTGTAGTAAATTTAACTTTATGTTATCGAACACTCTGTAAATCATAAATTATACAATTTTGTTAATTATAAAAAATATCATTTATCATTGTTCAAAAAAAATGAAAGAAATAAACTATTAAAATTTTTAGAACATGATTAATGAAGTTAATGACATTTCAAACATCTTTTAAACTATAGGTTTCCCAATAATTTCCTAACAAAAATGAATGAAAAAACTGAATGGAAAAGATAGAAATATATTTGGTTTTAATTATACAAAAAATATATTCAAGCTCATTTTAAAAAAGTTTCCATTTTTATATTTCGAAAACGGATTGGAAAATCATGAATCATTTTTCTCCAATTTCCATTGCCTCTAAATATTAGTTATGATTTTCCAATTTCGAAACATAAGTATGAAAACTTTTTTTTTTAGTTTCAGAAAAGTACCATTTTTATATTTCAAAAACAAATTGGAAAATCACAATTCATTTTTAGAGGCAAATGGAAAGACATTTTTTTTTGTATTTTTCTTGTCTACACACAGGTATTTTTTCTTTTCCACAATTATCGGTAGATTTTATTGGATGATTTTACGGTTTCTTAAGACTAAAAACTACTGAATTTTTGATTAAAATATACTGTTTAATAAGCGTCAACTAAATGGATATTTGAATTTAATGATATCAATTATTCGGCCACAGTTGTCACAATCTAAGTCTCAATTCCGAAGAAAAAATTCCAAAATTTTAACTATTTTAAATTCTACAACGAAAATTTTAAAGATAAATTTTGAAAAGAATTTGTATTCCATTCACGTTTCTAAAGGATTTGTAGCTAATTTGGCCACGTAACACGAATTTAAATAATTTTTTCTGTTTTTTTTAGCTACGTTTTCAAAAAGTTGTTTTGTTTCCTTGTTCCTTGTATGGTTAATATCGATTTAAAATATTCCCTATGAAACGGTAAACTTGTCAAATAAAAACACTTAAAATGAAAATAAATTGGATGATTGAAACCCGATCGGTATTATTTTTAAAAAGAACACTTCATTCAATTCCTAAACACATACATCAACATTGTATGTATTTATTTATAAATTTAAAATAAATGACAGGGTTTATGTATTTTATGGTTTACACTTTATGCGTAAATTGTCTTTGTGTAAATATATATTGTGTAGAAAATGATGTCAAAGGTTATTTATATTCAAGACAGTACAGTATTACTACACTCTTCTATAATAATACATTGTGTTCTTACTGTAACATCACAAAAATTATGTTATGTTAGAGTATATATGGCGTACAGTCGAAAATTATTTTTGTGACTGATACTAGGAAGGTTAGTATAAGAAAAATTTTACACATTCCTTTCGGTTGTAATGCCCTAAAGACACTTTTAAGAAGTGTTATTTCAAATTTTTGGAAATATTTAAAAAAAATGTTTTCTACGGTAGAAAAAATCCTTCTCTTCCGCCCTTTGCCGCGGTGGCAACACTTTTTTTAAATACCCGTAGAAAATTTTCAGGTTTTTTTTCCACTAAATTTCCTTTTAGGTAATTTTTACTAACAAAGATCTTGAACAAACCAACTTTGCTTGATCTGGTTGACTTAATTAGACGTACGCGAAAATACATTTGAATGAGTCCATCCATAAATTTTATTTTTTGTTTAACTATGTTCCTTTTCGCACGTTATCGTTCTTATTTTTGCTGGTTGGGAGTTAAAAGCAAAAAAAAGTGCAACAAAAAAAAAACCAGATCAAAATCCGACATAACTTACCTAGAAATCTATGGGTTACCTAGGAATCGATTCAGCTTGCCATGAATTTAAAAAATGCAAAAATATTTTTATTTCAATTTGTATTTTTTGACAAAATTTTATGTTTTATCATTTCAAAAAATTGAGAAGTGAAAGTTATCAGAAGCTAAATATAACAGAGATAATTTAAATTAAGTACAAAGAAATTTGTATGTTATGTCATAATAAATATCCTGATCAAACCAAACGTAAAGTAATACTACAATGAGTCCATATGGTAAAAACTAAAAGTAGCTATCCTATCAAATTTAATTCTTAAAGGAATCAAACAAGTATTTGACTTCTAAAATTAATAGCTTATTTTTCAGAAAAATATCTTAAATAAAAAAGTAAGTGCTATTCTTGCCATTCAAAATACTCAAATAAGCAATGCTTTATAATTTCCAAAGAGATTTTCAATCTCTCTATATTTCATAACCAAATACAAAAAAAAAAAACAATGTCAGAACAGGGATTCAAACCAAAATTTGGAAAATTTACTAAATTTAATGTTTTTAAATTATAATTGTTCCTAAATTATTTAACACATAACTTTTACAATTTATTGTTTATAGTTTTTAAAGTCTGGCCAGATAAATACAAAGTTTTTTTTTCAAATCTCCTTGTTCTTCCTTGTTCTATGTACAGAAGTTTATAGTACCATACACTTGACCTAAATATTAGAAATATGCAATTCGTATTTCGTTACATGGTATCGATATCAACTAACTAATGATACGATGGTACTTTTGATGTCCATATAAATGGATTGTACTGTATATACCTGTAATGAAAAAGCTGTTATCTTATCTTTGTTACTTTTCTTTATCTTTTGCGAAATAATTTCGAGTTAGGATTCTGTATTAAAAAAAACGTCAAAAACTTGAAAAACTACTAAAGAAAAAAAATCAGAATAATAAATAAAAAATACTATTTCGATGCGTTCGGAATTCCGAAATACGATACTCGTGACTCAACACAGGCTAGAGAAATAATATATAAGTGATAATCTACTTTCTTTTTATTTATAGGCAATTTTCTTACAGATAAGACACGCAAATTCCATAATGAATAAAATTAACGTACATAAAATGGAGTGGAAAACTAAAGATTTCTAACGAGTATAACAGTTTTCATAAAAGGGGCGTTACACGCGTAGGATAAACCTATTTTTAACACGCTTTTATTGGTCTCACTTGTAACTAACTATGCATGTAAGAAAATCTTGGAATCTTAATTTGACCCACTTCCCGGTCTTCGATTAGGGTAAAATTTTGCACACTGAGTTCTGATGACAATACATGACTAGCTAAGAAACGTCATTACAAATCCAATATGGCGGCCTTTATTACATTACAAATCCACCTCCATGATATGGATATCAAATGAAAGAGTTTGCTGTCAGGAAAACGAAAAAAATAGTCGCGTGACTTAAATCCAATATGGCGGACGCCCAAGATGGTGGACAAGTTATTTCAAATGCACTTTTGCAATTTTTAGTACGTGCTAAAACCGTGTTTTTTAGTTTTTTAAACTATTTTATACTTATTTCAATATACAAATTAATTTGAATTTCCACTTGACGCTGTTTTTCGAAAAAATTGAGTGATTTTGGAACAAATCGTGCTTTCACTTTTCTTAGGCCCAAATGATCTTTCAAAATGGTTTTTACCGATCCTTCCGATATTCCAAGGACCCTAGTAAGGTCTCTGACTGTTAATCGTCGATTCTCGAGCACCAATTACTTGATTTTAAACGTGTTCATCATCAGTTGATGTTGAAGGCTGTCCTGGACGTGGTTCGTCGGCAACGCGTTCTCCACCCTCTTTGAACAACTTGTACCAATCAAAAACACTTGCTCGCGACATATAATTATCACCGAAGGCCTTTTGCAACATTCTGAACGTTTCGGCACCAGAAATTTGATTCCGCACACAGAATTTGATGGAACTTCTTTGTTGAATAATTTCACTCATTGTAAAAATCGCCGATTGCACTTTTAATATTTCAGAAAGACAGACGTATACTAAACATTAATGATTATTTTGACGTGGCACTTGGCACAGATGTCACTGACAGTCATTCCAAAATAGAGAAAAAAAAATTCCAACGAATAGGGTTTCCGCGCGAAATATAATTCAAAAGTCTTACTTTTTTTGCCCACCGTATTATATTGGATTAACTCACCTTCAAGCTCACTTCTTTATTGTTAAAATAATTCTTGGTAGAATCCAAATAGACAAAATATAATAAAGTTACATACCGAAAACTATTATATACTTTTTACTATTTTATATTTTTAACAAAACAAAAATTTTTCCATTTTTCTTTTTGATAAGTGTATTTTGTAGAAGCATTTTCTTTTCACAAACATTACAAAATAATGTTTGCCTGTCAATTATTTGTATTCCTGCTGTTGTACAGGACCTTTTATACATGACATTACATACATGATCGGCTTTTTTGTGAACATAGTTTTTGTATCTATACAAACAGATTGAGGGATAATATAGCAATAGCTACACAAAATCAGTTTTCATGTATAACAACAGAGATTTTCACCATACATCCAATTATTTATTGTATCAGAAATTTAATAGTCGGTATAAATAAGATAAAAACCTACACACACTTACCTACACTTGAAAGAATTCTATTTTGTTGAGTTTATTGCATAATTTATATAGATTGTCCATAATATTATATGGCTTTATTTTTTGATCCATACTTAAAAATTGATTGAAACATTTATTTTCTATGTTTTACAAAATTTTTTGACAAACAATAATTTAAAATTACTGTGGAACTTGGTTAAGTGGGACCTGGATGAGTGGAAACCTTCATACCTGGAGCTCATGCTAATGTCCAAACGTTTTTGCATCTCTGTTAGCGGGATGAAGCAAAATATTATATGTGGGATTCGTTCTTTCGATTTTATCGTGATAGTTGAATCTATAACTGAAACAGCGAGTGAATTTTATATGCATTAACCTCTGTAACTGAAAACTGAGATAACATCGTTTTGTTTGATACGGATGTTTATTCGAAAAATGCCGAATCAAAGGTTCAAATCGTTATCAGTACGTGAAAAACTGTAGTTAAAATCCGTTTATAAAATTTGGAAGACACGCGATGAAGTCTGTGTTGAATTTAATGTGCCAAAATCTACTCTTTGTAGAATATTTTGGAGTAAAGATAAAATTCAATCACAATATTCTGAAGGATTAATATTATTTACATGAATATTTTTACGTATTACCTTTATCATCTTTTTTTGATTAATAATAAAGGAATCTTTTATTGATTCCCAATAAAGATAATTACACTGGGTAAGTGGAATACCTCTATAAGTGATACAAATTTGCAGGCCCCTTGATGTCTCACTTAACAAGGTTTCACTGTATTTTATTATGTACAGAAATTATATTATAGTATTTTAGAACACGTTGAGTATTATTTAAAAAGGATAATTTTTGAATCAAAAAGGCCAATTTTGGAGGTAGGTACTCGGGTAGCGTATCAGCATACGAGAAGTTGGTTGCGCACGAGAGGGACAGTAGGACTAAATATTTCAGGCGGTAATAATTGCGCCAAAAAAAAATATATACATAGGCAACCAATTTGTGTTTGGTATGCATAACGTCTATACAAACAAACAACACTCCGTATATTTCAAGCCAACATTTATCAAGCATATTGCACTTAATCTGATATTATATCCATAGATAGATATTATTTATAAATATAATCTAACACTCTTGAGATGATATCAGAAGATATTTATACATATAAATGATATGACAAATATTATTGTGTCCAGGAAATAGACCGGACGTGATACGGGTAATTTATTCCTCTTTATTCTATGGAAAACGGGTTCATTTCAGTGTTCATCTTTTATTCATATTTATCCATTTCTATGTAATGGGTGTCGAAAAACGCAGGATTTAAATTTTACACAATTTGTGTGGTAAATTGTAAACGAAAAAAGTGACAGCTTATAAAAAAGGTTTTTTTTTTTAAGTTGAGAGATACTTATACGAGTTTGCAAGGTTTTATATTTGATTAAAAATGTAAATTTTGTATTTATTGAATCCGTACGAGTATGAGTTTTATTATTTTATGGAGTTAATAATAATCCGTTTCCTGGATTTTTTCGGAAATTCGTTATATAATCGGTTCAAAGTCGTTACTCGGGGGTTTTTGTCAATACATGATTTACCACAGTTATATTATTACTTTAGTAATTTTTGGTGTCAGAGTTTTATGTTAGCAAGCTTGTGACCACGTCTTGAAGAAAATAATTGATAATCAAAGGAAAACTTAACCTAGCCCTGTAGTTTTATGAAATATTCCATACACAATCAGAGACTGTAAATTTATAAATAAATAAAAAATTTGCAATTTTTAATTTGAGCTTTTGCTTTTTTCACTTTTTTGCGTTAATTTTGGAACACTCTTTATGATAAATATGTGTGTGTTGGTTGGCATTCTATCTATCTAGAACACACGGCACACGAGAATTGTTTCATTTTAGATTAAATGCTAAAGTTATCTAACTATAATGAAAATTTTATGGGTATACTATGATGCTATTTTAATAATAACTCGAAATCAACTGAAAGGATGAAGTATGTTAGCGAAACCCTAAAATTATTAAGTAGTTTCACCTTTGAACATCAATAAGTCGAAAACTATCAATTATGTTTGTTAGAAAACTTATAGACATACTTCTGGTGTTTATTAATGTAACAAACAAAAAATTATATAAAAATATACTTAAAAAAATCAGTTCATGGTAAAAGGCGTGAGGTTCGAGATTGTAAATATTTTATTGATAGGTATTAGTAAAAGTAAAGTCATTACAAAGTACCTTAAAAAGCACCCCACGTCTTTTTATGATAAAATGATTTTTCTTAATCAATATATTTTTTTAAACTTATATAGAAATTATTTTCTACTTTTTATATCAGCTATCTCTAAAAGCATATTTTGTAGTTTTTTAAACTATTAGTTAATCGTATTGTGGAATATTATCTGCGCTTCCACCATCAAATATTTTTTTAAATGTCGTTTTGAGTAATTTTCATTGAAAAAATTCTTTTTATGGACTGAGATAGCTGAAATATTTCTTGAAATTAAAGTTGTGGACAAAACTTCATACAAAACGAAACTTTGGCCAACCTTCAAGATCTTGTTTTAGTTATTATTTTCTGAAACCTCTCTTCAATTTAAAGTCTGACAATAATAAATTTCAACCATTTAACAACTTAAATACCTACAAATAAATTGTTATAATTTTAGAATACAATTTAAAAAAAAAAAAAATTGTAGCTTAATTCTATATCTATATAATTATAAAATCGATATTCATATCATAAACGAAATTGGTATGACCATTATTTTATTGTATCTATCTATCCATCTAATAGTTTAGATATTTATATTATTATTGTTACTATTATCTTTAATACGAAACACACAGAAAAAGCGTTGAAAAATCAATTCTACCTTTACTTTTTAGAACTATAAATAGCATAATGTATTATCTATTTATTAAAACAATTTTAATTTAAAATAACAAAAACTTTGCTTACCTACTATAAAAGTGTATTTATAAGGACTAATCATAATAAACATCATTTTATGATTTTGAGAAGCTGATATTTAATTATTAGCGTATTTTTCAGCTATGATAATGGCCTTCTAGAAATTTTTCACAACATTTAACTGTTATAATCATTTTAAGATTTTGAAAAATTGATTTTTAGCCTCGTTTTTCAGCATTTGGAAATTTTTTCCAACATTAAACTGTTAATAATTCGAAAACGGTCAATTTTAGGAGAAAATCACAAAGACCTTTTTGCGAAAAATGACCCAATCTAGCAAAATCCGGAATGTTAATCTATAAGCTTATCTCAACAAGAATTAACTAAAAAATGCAGTCCGCACATTTTTTAAACTCAAATATCTCCAGCTTTTAGTCTATTAAAAGGGAAGGGCTTATTTAATAAAGGATTCAAAAAAAGGTGAGGAAATTAGATAAATAAATGTGATGAACAAGAAAGTCAGCAAATACTAATCAACTATAAATTGCTAAATACAGTTTTTTGCTTGTTTTAATTTTGCGTTTAGATCACTCCTCCAAACTATGATAATACACATTTTCTGTTTAATTGGTCTATTATTTCATGAATGTCTTTTTTTTATTTAACTATCTCACAATTTAAGCCTCATGTCCAAATTTGGTAAAGAGCTTTTTCTTTCTTATTTTTTTAGCTTATCCTGGGTGGAAAGAGGTCTGCATTTAATTAGAGAACACCCTATATATATACTACTATTTCGTGCCAAAATCGGCTTTTTTTTAAACAAATATTGAAAGACATTTGAGTTTTGAAGTTCGATACCTTAACTGTCTATTGATCCTTTTGGAAAGTAATAAAGAAATACGAGGTAAGAAAGAAATTTACAAACAAATAATATACATACATACATACATACATACAAGATACGCGCGAAAAAAATAACTACACTTGAACAGTCGGGTAAATATGGCTGTTCTGCCATATATAATATGTCCTATCAGAGAAAATGCTCCACATCGACTCAGAATATATATCTCAGAATAATACAGAACAGTCATTTTCAAAAAATATATGAGAGTAATGCCGATTTTATATTATTTCGTAAAAGATTGAAATTTAAATTTCTGGAAATATATAAAATTTTCTTATAAAAAGTTGCGTTATCGGACATTGCATATGATAGAGTTCTGTATGTTATGTACCAAATGTTTTTAATCGTGTAAATTGTTTTAACCAAAATACCAATTACAACCATTATAATATACAACTATTTTAAAAATTAAATGTAATAATGTTAATGTTTAAATTTATTAGTATAATGAATGTTGATACTAAAATTATATTTATAACATCATGGGCATAATTGTTTTTAATATAAATGGATACAAATTTTAATAAATACAAGTGAAATTTACAAAATTTTAAAAACCCCCGACAAATGCTATTTATTTTTGCTATAAAATGTTCTCAATCAAGGCGGTTTGACCGTTTAGGGCCTACGATGCCACTGAAAAACTAACAGACGCACAAATAATGTCTTTAAACTTATAACACTCCTTCTTAAATCAATATCAAAGTGATGGTCAAGGACATCAGATAAGATGAAAAGGATACTAAGAAAGCTATCATTTTTTGGGACAAATTTTTGGAAATATTTTAATTGAAATTGAAATATTTGAGTTGACTTTATTATCTTGTATTATTGTTTTAAATTACCTAATTATTTAACCATTTCACTTTTCGAAATGAATTGAACCAGGTTTATTTGACCATTCATTTCCATAGTAATTATTTATATGTCATGCCTTTTCCAAACTGAATCCATTTTCACATCATAGCGGCTCGTGTCTTAGGTCACGTGATATACAGATTCAAAATTCCGACTATTAATTTTAATATAATAAAACAATAATGTGCTTTTATGACTCAAAATCAGAATATTTCAGTATATTTTTCTACATAAATTTTAATTTTTATCAAATTTCATAATTTATTTTTCATGAAGTACCCTATTAGGGTGGGGCTGTTTACACCCCCAAAAGGCACATCCTTTGACACCCACTCAATCGAATACATACTTCTAACGACATCTCAAGACTAAGAGACTAATTTCTTGCAAGTTTTGATCATCTAGCACAACTTATAGATATTGTCAATATGCGAAAAAGATTTATAACACGCCCACCTATGTACATTGATCTTCGATACAGTCCATAAGTCTATATTTTTGGTAAACTAAGAAACTGTTATAAATGTAATAAAAGTAAAACAAAATGAATAGACAACAAAGGAAATACTTGAACAAAAGAATAGAAAGAAAAGCCTCTTTCTTATTGATAGATACGGATCTACATTTTTATTTACTTTTAATATTTACAACTTTAAAGTAAAACAAACAACAAAATTTAAGATGATAGGTCGGTATAAATAGCAGCATATGGTGTATTATATAAGATCTAATTATTACAGCTATAAGAAAACATATATAATTGTCTTGAACGAGCGATGCCCAAAACAAAACTACTACTGTTAGGTATTACTAAAACATGAAAATATACAATGACTAATAAATTTTTCTACCTCGACCCATGAGGAATTCCGCTGCCGTAATTACCTTAACCCGTGAATACCCTGTACTGGAGGCAAAAAACAACAAACAACAAATTTCGTGGAAAAGTGGTGAAAAAGTTCTTAAATATAAGGTGAACCGCGTATTAAAAATAGTAATTATGTCTAGAGTATTAGGAGAGCATCTGTAAAAACTAACATTTTTGCCTAATAAACTCATCATTTAAATTTATGATATTTTTTCGTTCAAATTATTTGCCTAGTGTGTTTCTACTAAGTGGTGCAATTTTAGACCGTGAGTATATTTGTCTTCAAATCTAGACATAATAAGCTTGAAAATGAGAGATGAATCATGTAATTTGATAAAGGAATAAAGAAGATAAGGTAAGGACAGAAAAAACTTGCTAGAGTAATATATAAGATAACATACCTACATTGATACGGAGTTACATTGTTATCTCAAAGAATCATTTTCAAATTCGTGGGACGACATATGTTATACCTGAGACTAAAGCGAATCCAACGATACCTCATATATCAAAATTAATCCCTATTTGCTAACAAAAAATACAAATAAACAAAGTTCATCTTTTTATTATTTCTTACCTCGACAGCACAATTTAATGTAGTTACTCTGCTTATTGTAACCATTTCGATCCTGCAAAGTCTCTCACGATCTTCTTTTTTTCATGATTTCATCGTTATTTCCTTTAGTTATTTAAAAATATATTAAATTTGAATCGAAAAAAGAAAAAAAAAACTTATTTTTTAACGTGTATTCCCCATTGTGTATGAAGAATGAATAATTTTTTCTTACACCAGGATAAAAACATGTTTATAATAATTAATTACATCTTTCAAGTCTTCGTACAAAGAACATGGAAGCTTAATATTAATTTTTTAACACACGTGTTTCGAAACAAAAGGAAATAATATTCGAAGGTAAAGACAGGATTTTGAACTTTCCACTTTAAAAGAAAGAAATTTTCTCTTTAGGATAAATCTTTCAAATAATTATTTTACTGCATAGTTTCGACCGAATTTTTGACGAAGAGTTTTTGATCTGCATAATTTCAAACCCCTAGAAAACCCAAGTTAAATAAAAGCTTTTAAGACACCGCGTCATTCACGCCGTACATCTCCATTACAAAACTGACTTTATTGCATCAACATGCTCTCCAAAATCATGGTCTTATTTTGACAGTCTAGGCTGAGTAATGGTCTATAAATGGCAATTCAATAAACCATGATAATGTTGATAATGATAATTAAAATTTTTGCATGTTTATTATTTTTTCGAAAACTAAATCAATAAATTATCATTGTCACTAATGAAATCTGCAATGTAATATATCTCATTTATAAAAACAATTTCATGCAAACGAAAATTATAGGTATGAATGAATGAATGAAAAAGAATAATAATGAAATGAGGTCAAGTATGAAACTGTAAACATCACTATTCATCCTGAACATTATTACTTGCATACGATATAGTACATGCAGTAGTATATGGCAGATAATGTATCTGCTAATCCATAACACCGACCATTTTCTAGCCAAATAATGATTTTGTTAACGTTTTAATAGGTCGTCACAAGCCATACAAAAAGCTACTCAATTGATTTAAGTCTTTCCCCATGTTTAAACTAAGGAGCATGCAGAGGTCGTTTCACGGTAAGAAATCCATAGCGTTTACTACAATGCTGGTATGGTATAAGGGCAGATACTACAGTATCTATATTAGAATAAGTAATATTACATTATTGAATAGGGTAGGATGGTAAAGCAATTGCTTAATACTTAATATGGCGTTCACATCGAAACAGTATCACGTTCACACCGATACTGACATAGTGATATCCACAAAAAATTTCTTACCGTGTAATGGAGTTTTCCCTAGCTCGACAATTCTTTCCTACATTCATAGTGATTTTTTCCTACAAAGCCAAAAATTATTGTTTTTCAAGAACCACATATCATTTCATCAAGAACCAAACATTTTTTTTTTAATTTTGTAAATAAAAATTGCTACAATAGAAATTTTGGCACATAATACCTCCGTTCACCCACCTCTACAGAGTCGTTTTAATATTGTGAAATAAATCAAGTCGATACAATTTAAGGTGGCATATGCCAGACTATAACTGCTATAGAGTCCGTATTACATGCATTGTATAAATATACTGTTGAATATGTTCTTTATGGTGGTTTTCCCTATACTTCACACAAAGAGTATGTTAGTTGGTTTTATCAAAAATAGTGTCACATTCTTCACAGAATTCGGACAAAGAAAACTATTCGAAACCTTATGAAAGTTATATTTCAATTCATAACAGTCTTATAGTCCTGATAAACAGCTCCAACAACCTTACACTTAAGGATTCTGTGATGCTAATACAAAAATTGTTTGGTTTGAGAAAGCACAGCAGAGAGTCGAAGCACTCGTTATTCACCGATACAATGACCGTTAAAAAAGCTAGCATTTTCCCCAAGAAAATATAGACTACGCCTACATTATTAACAAACCATCGTTTTTTAGGGAACTCTTTCGTTCAAACTAACGCGTTACAGACTTTAGCAACTTTGTCCTCACTTATGTTCCTCCATAGCACTCATAACATATACAGTACGAACTTTGACAAATCCGCCACATGCTATCCTGAACCCCACTCGCTGCCCTCGCAATTTCGAAAAGCCATTAGTTGATAATTTATTTTTATTAAAAGAACTCCGCTCCCTTGACCACCAGAGTGGCCATTGCCTTTAACGCAACAAAGAAAAAATAATTATATGAAGCGAATGAAAATCAAATAAAAAACCAAAAATTATTTAAGGTTTTTTCTATTTTCAAAAGGGGAAGGGGGGTGTTTCCTTCAAAATTTTAAATCTTTCGATTTTTATCATAAATTTCATGGAATTTGACGACAAATGTTAAAAATTCTAACCAAAATCAGCCCAATCCGTTCAATGGTTAGAGTTTTGTCATTTGTGTAGATAAATCAGTCAGTCATGGTCAATGGTCAATGTCAGTCATGTTTTCCTGTTAAATATACATATAATTATAGTTAGACGAAAAACATAATATTTCGATTTTTCTTTCAAAAAACATTCAAACAATTTGAATTCACAAAAAAGTTTTATTTCACATCTTATAACAGGAAGCCTATGCAAATTATTTTAGTTTTGCACTAGGCGAATAAAAAAGACAAAATTTTTTTAGAATATTTTTGCGTTTGAAAATTACACTTCTACTTTGATCCAAACTGAATCCTAAATTTTCAATAAAAAAAACTTCATAAAATGAAATATTTACACAAACGTTTTGAATTCTTTTATACAGGGTTGAGTTAAAATCTGGAAACACATGAAGATTTTACATTATTTTACCGATTTATTTACTAAACTAATGTCTATCCACCAATTGTTTATAAATGGTTCACTCAATGTTATATCAAAGGATGTCAATATTGTCCACGTATCTTTTGACATTAAATTATCCAGCTTAATAACACAAGGATTGATATGAAGTACATCAGATCGTGCATATTTTGCGAGCAATTTTTTAAGAAAAACGGTCATATATTTTAGAGATTTCCAATTGTTCATGTATATTTGGTTTCTGTACTTACAATTTTATATGAGAAAATAAAAATTTTGTTTTTTTTTTTTTTAAATATTTTAACTCAATTTTATTTCTCAGAAACACTTTAAACATTAACTTTTCTTGACATCTTTCCACCGCAGCATTATGGCAGCCCCAGTTGGTTTCAAACGATGTGCACCTTCTTCAGTTGTGTTCAGCCCTGTGTATATCATCCACCAATCCCAAACGGTATCTTACAAGTGCATAAGTTGACTCCACTACTAACTAAAGCATTGAACTGAATACAAATTTACATAATAAGTAAAATGTTAGTTTTTAAAAGTAAAAAATAAAATAATAAAAATATATTATGTTTGTATGTTTTTTCCGCACTGAATAAGCCATTCGCCATTGTTTTTAACTATATGTGAATGGCTACCACGTTCAAGTACAGACAAGATAAGGTAAACACGAGTTCTAAATCCGTTATGAAAATGATTAAGTCTCATAAAAATGTAATATTTAAAGTTTCAGCCCTAAAGTCTAGAGTAGAATCAAATACGTCAACCAATACACTTTTGAAAGTCATGCATAAGATAATATGAATTGAAACGTTAGTTAGGGAAAAATATTTTCAATTTTAAATCGATTTTCTTAATCTCTTGCAATGCGGTAATTTTATAGAATAAAAGTAGAAATGAACATTTAGAGCGGTACATTCATATCACCAATTTTATTTATTTAATTTACTGTTTACATAAATTTTATCGGTAGATGCAATAACGTAGTATATAATTTACGGGTAAGATATTCAAAATGTAATAACTGCTAACCCAAGAGCTCTTTTTTTAATTCAAAAAAACATTAAAAAAACATTTTGATGTTTCCTTCTCACTGATAAACAGGCAAGATTTCGACGCGTTTCACAAATGATAGTGATTTTTGGCACATATGGCACAAAACTGTTCAAGTAAAGACATATCACATATCTTCTAACTTTGTCAAAAAGCAGCGCTCTTTGATAAAGGTAAAAGATATTTATTTTATTTTCTTTACTTGAACGGTTTTTTAACAACTCCGAAACAATAACAAATCGATGAAAAGGCCTTTTGGATAATTACGGTTTCTATCAAGAATGAAATTTGCCATCCACTGGATATTTGTACATGTTTTGTTGCAAATAAAAAGATTAATTTTTTTTAATTTGAGGTTGGTCTATGTCTAAATCAATTCTAAAAAATTTGGGAGGGAGGTTCCTTGATTATTTAAATAAATAAATGATCCCAAAAGTAACCATATTTAACATTGGTGTTATAGGAAAACGGAAGATGGTTGATATGTTTTTACAGATTTCTCCAAAACTAGTCGGTGGAAATTAAAAAACAAATTAATTTAATTAAAGTTAAAATCTTAATCCTTACTAAATTATTAAAAACAAAATAAAAACCCGTGTGCTCGATAAATTAAGGATGTATGAGCACGGTAGGTGGATCACAAGTAAAAAAATATAAATTTTCAATTTTGATGGTTATGTTATAACTGGACAATATAAGCCCAAAAGTAAGAATAAATTTTTTCGATATCTTGAGTAATTTTCAAAATATTGAAAACTGGAATTTTTGCTTACTTATTTAGCTTTCGATATTTCAAAAACCAAGTCAGAAATCGAAAAATTTTATTCTTCTTTTTCGTCCACATTCATAAAGTTGTAACAAAATTCAATTGCCTTGGTGCTCGTCCTACGTTAAATTATAAAATGCTGTTCTAATCTTCCCAGTCCTGCAAGAGATATTTGCGAAAGATTCACACTGTATCATATTTGCATGGTACGTAGATGGAATTGATTTTGAACGTATAAATTTTGTTTATGTTTATTTAACGAAACAAATAAAACTACTAAAAAAATTTATGATGTGAATGAAACGATCTGATTGATGATAAATCGGTCACAATATTTATTATTATTACGTCTAGTCAGTCATCCATGTTTAAACTCAAGTATTATTTATTTAAAATAAAGTAAATAATAATATATATAAAAATGGAAAAACAAAACATATTGAACATATAAAACTAGGCAAAAAAAAAAAGAAACTGCAAAGAAAGTATTCTTATCACTAAATCGAGTGATCTACTCTATCGTTCAGTAAACTATGAGTAGGTTATATACAACTTTTATAGGTGTGTAGAAATATAAGAGAAATGGAATTTCTATAATGCTAACAACAGTTCTTGATTTATTACATAGTTGTCATGTAAATTTTACTTACAACATTTGATAAGATTTTCTTTATTGATTGAAAAAATACTATAGTTTGACAATTCTTCAAACGTATGTTACTTATTCTGCAGTTATTGAAAAATTTTCTTTGCATTGAAGGCCCGATGGTTCTTAGACGCAAAACTTTTAATAGTCCTATCTTACCTACGAAAACTTAAATAATAATATAAAAAATTTACAATTTTTATTTCCTTGGTCGATAAATTAGTTAACATGAATAAAACATCACATAATGAAAGTTACAATCGCACGCAAGGTCTAAAAAGGGGGTGGGGGTACAAATATTGTTTAAATTTGATGAACATACCTACAAATATAAAATTTTGTTAAAAAAGCATATCAATTAAGCATTTGATAGACAAGACAATAAAAGGTCAGCAGCTACTAAAAGAATTCTGTTGTCGAACAAATCTTGTGTGACCTTTTTATACCATGTATATATGAAATATACATAGTATATTAAGTTTAGTCACAAGTTTGTAACGCTTAAAAATAATGATGCTAGGAAAAAAATTTTGTCGTAGGTGTTCATAAAATCACCTAATTAGTCCATTTCCGGTTGTCCGTCCGTCCGTCCGTCCGTCCGTCTGTGGACACGATAATTCAAAAACGAAAAAAGATATCAAGCTGAAATTTTACAGCTTACTCAGGACGTAAAAAGTGAGGTCAAGTTCGTAAATGAGCATCATAGGTCAATTGGGTCTTGGATCCGTAGGACCCATCTTGTAAACTGATAGAGATAGAACAAAAGTTTAAATGTAAAAAATGTTCCTTATCAAAAATTAACTTTGCGTATTCCATTCAAAATTATTAATTATTCCAAAATTACAAGTATTGGTTTTTTCGATTTTTTGGAATTTTTTTAAGGGGTACGCCTTTATACAAAATCGAAAAAAACGAAAAAAAAATGTTGGCTCCGATTTCGATAAAACTCTGTTTATAAGGTTATTTTAACCCATAATTTACAAAAATCGTATTAATATAACGGTTAGGCAACTAGTTTCGGAGATATCGAGCCAAAATATGAGAAAATGGGTGATATTTCTAAAACTATGCTTTCAATCAACAAATGAATACGATTTTTGAATTTTTTGGGTCAAAATTACCTTATATACTAAGTTTTATCCAAATCAGAAACCATAAATTTTTTTGAATTTTTTGGAATTTTTTTAAGGGGTACCCCTTTACAAAAATCGAAAAAATCGAAAAAAAAATGTTGGCTCCGATTTCGATAAAACTCTGTTTATAAGGTAATTTTGACCCATAATTTACAAAAATCGTATTTATATAACGATTAGGAAACTAGTTTCGGAGATATCGGGCCAAAATATGGGATAATGGGTGATATTTCAAAAACTATGCTTCCAATCATCAAATGAATACGATTTTTGAATTTTTTGGGTCAAAATTACCTTATATACTACGTTTCATTCAAATCAGAACCAATAAATTTTTTTCGATTTTTTGGAATTTTTTTAAGGGGTACCCCTTTAAAAAAATCGAAAAAATCGAGGAAATTTTTATCTCTCCAATTTCGGTAAAAGTCAGTTTATAAGGTTATTATGACCCATAAATTACAAAAATGGTTTTAATATAACGGTTAGGCAACTAGTTTCGGATATATCGAGCCAAAATATGAGAAAATGGGTGATATTTTTAAAACTATGCTTTCAATCAACAAATAAATTCGATTTTTTACCCCTTTACAAAAATCGAAAAAAAAATGTTGGCTCCGATTTCGATAAAACTCTGTTTATAAGGTAATTTTGACCCATAATTTACAAAAATCGTATTTATATAACGATTAGGAAACTAGTTTCGGAGATATCGAGCCAAAATATGGGATAATGGGTGATATTTCAAAAACTATGCTTCCAATCATCAAATGAATACGATTTTTGAATTTTTTGGGTCAAAATTACCTTATATACTACGTTTCATTCAAATCAGAACCAATAAATTTTTTTCGATTTTTTGGAATTTTTTTAAGGGGTACCCCTTTAAAAAAATCGAGGAAATTTTTATCTCTCCAATTTCGGTAAAAGTCAGTTTATAAGGTTATTATGACCCATAAATTACAAAAATGGTATTAATATAACGGTTAGGCATCTAGTTTCGGAGATATCGAGCCAAAATATGAGAAAATGGGTGATATTTCTAAAACTATGCTTTCAATCAACAAATGAATTCGATTTTTGAATTTTTTGGGTCAAAATTACCTTATATACTAAGTTTCATTCAAATCAGAAACCATAATTTTTTTTCGATTTTTTGTTTATGTACTTTAGTTTATGTATATGAAATATACCAAGAAATACCAAGAAATAATAAGTTTTGCCCCAAGTTTGTAACGCTTAAAAATATTGATGCTATGAACAAAATTTAGGTATAGGTGTTCATAAAATCATTAAATTAGTCCATTTTCGGTCTGTCTGTCTGTCGTCTGTCCATCTGTCATCACGATAACTAAAAAACGAAAAAACATATCAAGCTGAAATTTTTATATAATGCATCTAAGTGAGCAGTATTATATACATGTGTTCTCTCCCACTCTATGCAGGCACACAACAGAAGAACTGTTGTATAGCTGAAAAGACATCGAAGCCACGATACAAGTCTTTTTTGCAATTTCATATAACATCTATAATATCTCTTACTTAGATGCATTGCTTAACGCATGTACTTTGTCATACTCGCGATATTTATATGCCTAAATGTAAATCGAACTAGTGGTATATGTGTGACATGTATGTATGTGTAATGTGAAAGAGTAATCAACACTGCCTATACATGGTATTTCAACAATTAACTCAGTCAATTGTTTGTTTTCACTTGTTTAATATATTATTTAAACTTCTATAATAATTGTAGCAAATTTTATCTGTCTGTAGAGATCCATTATTTGAATTAATATTTTCAAGCTGACATATTTGCAGAAAAGTAAAAGACGTACGTTTTGCATTCTGCAAAATAGTGATTCAATAAATGAACCTTTTTATTGTACAAATGATTTTATATTTTAATATAGAAAATAGAGAATTTCTAAGCACCACAAATTTAAAATGAGACTTTATATTCTACCATCTATTAAAGGTATATTTGCAATATAAAAATACGCTTTTTCAACTTCGAAGTTTTAAATTAAGGCTTAATATGTAATTTAAAACTTATTAAAAATTTTTACTTATTAAAGAATTTTTATACTATGTTTAGAGATGGTTGGTAGATTGTTGGTTAGATGGTCCACGTGAAACACATCTAGGTCCACGGTAACAACTACTTTTCGTCACTATATTTCAGCTCTTCATTTATTTCAAGATACTTTGTGTACCCTTTTGGGAAAATAACATGCACTTAACCAATCCAATATAAATTTCTTATTATAACGTCAAAAATCAAGGTGTCTAGTTACCCAAAGCATATCCCGTACATCAGCTGGTATTCTCTACCCAGCTGAGTCTCGTGGGTTGTGCAAAGTTTTCCGCACAGCTCAAGTAGGTTTTCTGATGATATTATGAAAATTATTTATATTAAAATATGAAATGTTATTAAAGTATATTTCATATTAAAAAACGATCAATCTATTATGATATTAAATTTCATGTTGAAGTTTGTAAATAAAATTATAGGATAGTTGAGAAAACAATGACCATCGAGACGCCACTTGTAAAGTATAGTCACTTATATTCTAACAAAAATAATTAATCTAATGAAATAAATAATAGAGAATGTGCAGCATATTTGGAATAAGCAATTTTGGAATACTCGAGTATCTCAGTTAATGTACGAGCTATTTGTGTTTTTTCGTTTTTAACAAGCAGCCAATTGAAAAACAAATACAATGAGTACCAAAAAGAAAACACCATTTTGGCATTTTTACTATCACACGGAAACGAAACACTTCATTTGAAAACATAAAGAAGTAAAGTTTCCAAACTAGGGGGAAAAAAATCAATATCTTTTTATTTTTTTGCTGCGAGTAATCATATTATATTGTTTAGGTTAATTTTGTACACCAAAGGGTTTTGTTTACTTGATAGGACTGTAAAATCACAAAAAAAAGTTTGCCACAAAAATTCATTTTGAATTCGGTCACATGATACTTCAAAATTAAGTCTAATTTAATTTAAAAAAAGAAATTGAGTAAATATAACTCTAAAAATCTAATATTGCATTTTTAAAGAGGTATTATTGCATTTCAAGAATTTTAATTTCGTCTAGAGAAAAAATCACAAGATTAATTTTTTGCTTAAAACCCATAAAATACAAAAAAAATTTTTATTTTGAAAAAACTCAAAATTTTGATACTTGCGCACCTCCCCCATCCCTTGTTTATATGTCGATTTTTCGGACATAGCCTTTCAAATACAAAAACCTTTCTTGATAACAATTTTTATTCAAATCGGACAGAAATTACGACCGCTAGAGAGGATAAAGTTAGGAACGACGTAGGTGTTAGGTAGGAATACTTAGATTTTATTATTAAATTTTTAAATTTCCATCATTAAAACAAAAGTTACTCTTCTTGTAGTCTAAGCACAATTTTTATATAGGTATGTCCCTACGTGTTGTTTATATCAGAATTTTCTAATAAAATATTAAAAACAGTAATCATAAAAAAGAAATATTTATTAAAAAAATTACACAATTATCATATAAATTTTATCATAAAAAATTTGCATCAATAAAAAAGTATGAACTAACAATAATCCTTATTAAACTTGTACGACCTGAGTTTACAAAGTTTTTCATATAAAAACCGACAAACTTTACCACTTTATAAATAATTTTTTTAATGAATAACAAAAATTTTTTAACTTAATTATTTTATTACTTATATTACATGTATAAAACTTTAAAAAATATGAAAATTTCACTCCATGAAAAAAATATACAGGACTTGCACAGCTATTAAAATATCAGTTTATTTGTGATTGGTCGTTATTGTGAAGGGAGTCTGGATTTCATCGATTTGGTTCAAAAATCTCCGCATTTACATCCATATTTTCATGAGCGATTTGCAAACACAATGCGTATTTTGGGACAGGAAATGGGAATTCTAGTTTTAATATATTATATTATTTTGTATATGTAATGAATGCTATTAATTTCTGCAATGAATGCTAAATAAACGATCACGTATATATTTTATATATATTGCTTATCTAACTATGCACACCATGTAATTTCTATCATAATGTACCTCAATATTCGTGTTTCTGTTCATAATATTGAATTAAAAAATAAAATATTTTAACTTTATTTGAACGCTCAAATTACTGAAGAAAAATGTTGGAATAAAAATCAATAAACACAGAAAACGTATGAATATTTTTGTTGAAATTAACCTGTTACAAAATCTCAAAATAAATCTTAAAAGTATGAAAACAAGAAAATATTTTCATCTGAAAATATATATATGCTAAAAGTGCTAATCACGCCCTTTCATTTGTATTTAACACGGTATTTTTGAATTTTTTTTTTTTTTTCCGTGGCTTTATGTCCCCTACAGGGCGCTATATTCAATGTGACACCACATATTTTTGAAAAGTGCTAATTATGCCCGTTAATTTGATACCAAACAAACTATTATTAAATCGAAATTTGGTTATCGGACATAACTTTACTTCCTCTAGAGGGTGCCATATTTAATTTAGTGTGACGCCACATAGCTAAGTGGGAACAGATGAACATACATACATATGGATCAAACACATAACCCTAGCCTTTGCATAGCCCGGGTAAAAAGAAATGCAAGTGACATTAATGAGTCTGGACATTATTTTTTTTCTGATATAAATCGCTGGATTGCTACTTTTTATTTAAATTAAAATATTGAGGTTCTTGTAAATTTTAAAATAAAATAAAGTAGCTTTAAAAAGTGGTCCCCACGAATTTCTGTCAAAACACTTAAGTTGTGCATGTGTAAAAATATAGACTCATGCCTCTAAAACAGGGCTTCTTAAACTATGGGTCGCGACCCCATTTGGGGTCGCGTAGCAAAATTCTGGGGTCGCGAGAGGTAAGAATACAATTTAACAGAAAATGTTTTTTAACTTGTAAAATTATTGTTATAAAGATAAAATAACAATTATCGTAGATAAATATATCATAAAATCTTCTAGTTCGGAAAGATTGTTTGTACCTGCATTTCTATTAAGAGTATTATAATAACTTGAATAACATTTACTATGAATTATGAAATGTTATTGGAATTAATAAAAAATATAAATTTATTTTTGTCAATCTCTAAAAGCCGAAATAATCCCGAGAAATAATTATCAACAAAATTTCTAGGTATTAATGCTGAAGAAACAGCTTTAACACATATTAAATCCCAATATCGTTCAGCGATAAAAAATGTTGAAGAGGTTTTACGTCCAGCAGTTTCAAACATTCCACCAAGATTTGATTTGTTATGCAATAAAAAACAGGCACATCCATCTCATTAAATTTTTAACTTTAATTTAATACTTACCATGCATGTACTTGAATATATTTCAGAGAATTAAGAAGGTCAGAATCCACTTTTATTTTTGAAACTATAATAAATACAATTTTATAATTTTTTGTGCAATTTTTAATTTTAGATTTTTGAATGTTTCAAAACGAATTCTAAACTTATATATTTTCATAGGTATATGTATATTGTTACCTAATAAATAAATCATCAAAAAATATTAATTTATTTTTCTTTTATATTTGTATGGGGTCGTCAAGAAACTGGCAATCATAAATGGGGTCGTGAATTACAAAAGTTTAAGAAGCCCTGCTCTAAAAAAATCGTATTAAGACAAGTAACAATCGTTACTACGTAAATTGAGTTACAAATAATAAATAAATCCGTTAGATGGAACCATAACCGAAAATATTATAATTCGAATTTTTTTTTAAATTACTATTTTAATATCGCAAACGATCTATGAAGTCTGATTACCTACTTGAAAAATATCTCTATAAATAGATTGCATCGAAGAAAAATTTAAAAGGAAAATGGTAGATAAAGAAAATAATGATAGTTTTATTTCAGTTAACAAACTCATTTTATGTGCAACGAAGATTTTCATCGCGTGCTCTCAACTATATAAGTGGATATTGTTTTAAATAAATAGACGTTTCCATTTTACGGAAATTTAATTTTTATATTTATTATGTCTTTGGTTACGTATTTGTAACGATCTGGAAACATTTAAAAAATTGGAAAATTATGATGATAACTAACTGATATGAAGATTGCCGATGAATAGGCTGTGGCTTTGTTAAATTATTAATATATACTTCGTGAGTGGCTTCATTTTGGCGAGTCTACCAAATTTTTCTCTATGACTTTTTTCGAAAGTGCTGCATTTTTAAATGAGCATGTAAAGGCATATTTAAGCTATCGATCTGAAAAAACGCAACAGAGCCGGTCTGAAAAAACGCAGCATTATTACTGTCATCATAATGTCTGACAAATTCCATGCCGCGTTTTTCAGACCGATAGTTTTTATATGCCGTTATCATGCTCATTTGAAAACGCAGCGCTTTGGGTAAAAGTCGTAGGGAGAGGTTTTGCAGACTCGCCAAAAAAGAAGGCATATTAATAATTTATCAAAGCACCCTTTCTGTCCTACGGTCTATTATATGAGAAATTTAAAAAAAAATTGATTCTTTACGCGAAATATTTTTATAATTTAGGTCATCGTATCAAAGCAAATAGATTGATGCCCATAGAAAAATTAACAATCGAGTTAATTTTGTTGCCCTTCCAATCTTGTATTTACATCATGTAGTAACATCGTTCTAGCCTAGGCTGTTAGATATCGGTTCAAACCTGATTTTCGGTTTTCGGCAAAGAGTCGTGGCTGCAAACAAAAAAAACATTAAATTTGGCGTCTTTAATAATCATATTTCTAGTTTTTATCTATATTGACCCAATTTGATACTAATCTGCTTTTAGCTTTATACAATAGGTATTAGGTACTAAATTTGATAAAACGAGTTTGCTACAACCGGGGTTTGAAACACTGTATGTCCTTAGTGATTTATTCACACTGGCTATGGCTTGGACAATCATTGGTTTACCAGATTTTCTACTCTATATTCTGCTGTATTAGCCGCAACTAAGCTAGGGCAAACAAAAAGGTTTAATAAACTAACACTGACATAAAGGTTTTTTGTTGTTTACTCTTTAAGATTGAAAAACCAAAGTCCAATATAAGTATGTTCATAATTCAAAAAATATTATCAAATTTTAATTAAAATATTCCTTTCTGTTACAGATTTGCAGTCAAAATCGTTGAACCCTGAATCTAAAAATATAAATTATTTGGTAAGTAAAAAAGTTTATTTTAATTTTAATAAATAAATTTTAGTTAATATGTAAATCACATATTTGAAAATTCAATCAACCCAAAAGTTTTTAAAACATACATATATGTCCAACGAATCACCATGCATATCAAATGTATGTTAATAATATACAAAGTGTTCTAAAATAACGAAAGCCAGACATCAGTAAGTTAAACTCCTATAACCATAACGTACGCATTACATTTTTTCTGGGCTATCAGGTTCAATGATATGCTCAATCTGCCACATGACTGATTAAAGATAGATTAATAATTTAATAAGAAAGTTGTTCGTAATAAAAAACTTAACATTTGTTTGAAACATTTTTTTCGAAAACTGCTCATCTGTTAAGTCAGAAACTAAATGCAAAGTTTTATATTCATAATGGCTTTATTTTGCTCTTCTCTGATTGTTTTCTATGCAATCTAGATGCTTATCGAAAAAATTATTGTTATAATAAGTTGGTTATTGTGATAAAGGCAATGTTTGTTATTTTAAAGTATTTATTTATCTGTTTCCTTTGCCAAAAATGGACTGAAAAGAACGCACCGAAGCATATTCACATTCCATTTCTATCTAAGCAGTTCGATTTTCAACAAAATTTTTCAAAAACAATGCTAGGTTGGTGCCCACGTAAGATTTTCTTTGAACCCAATATTTTTCGATTAAAGCATTTTTCTTGTTTTAATTTATTTTTCGACTATTATCATTTTCAAAAAGACAGATACATAGATAGATAGTTTTTTTGCTTTCTAGCTGTTATAAAAGTACTATATATTATAATTTTTTATAACAAATGAAATGTTTGGTTTTGGTATTACAATTTTGTATCCAATATATATAAATAGATGCATGAATAATTAAGTATTTGAGTTGAATTTCTCAAAAATCTCTATTAGGTTCAAAGTTCTTGTAAAATAAGGCCATTATGTGCAACTTGCTCCCAATAAGCCTACTTTTTCACTCATATCGTCACTTCTAATAGAAATAACGGTTTTTATACCGAATCATTTAGGAGACCTTAACAAATTATATTAAATTACTTAACATCTCTGAAACAAAATAAAACATTATAGCGGAGAAAAAGCGAAAAAAGTTGTTCATGAGATCTAACGGACATTTAATTATCGTTATTTGCAAATTTTTCTACTTTCTCACTTAGAATCTGTAGTAAATAACACAAGCCGTTCGAAATTTCTCGGTGTGTATAAAATATCATTGAAATGATTTTAGTTTAATAGCCTTTGCCTAATATCGGCAAGGTAAGCTTAGGCTATATTAGCTGTTCTCGAAGGACACACTTAGGCTTTAGAGCTCATTGTGATACCATATATGTGTTTTACCACCTTTTCCGCTGATAATTTCCTTTATCAGCTCCTCAATTATTTTGAGAGACTGAATGTAAGAAGCTGGTGTAATGTTTTGGGATGAATATTATGGGCTGATTGCTATGGGCTAGTGTAGTGTATATACCATGCACTACATCAGCCCATAACAATACGCCAAATAATTTAAATTAAATTTGTTGTGAAGGCGGGAATCGAGCCCGCTACTCTAGGCATACCGCGAATGGAATTGGTTACGCTTTAACCAACTTAACTACTTGGGTTAACTAATAATAACGGCCAACACTGTAGCAAATTTTTATAAACAAATACGATTTTGACGAAAATCGAAATTTTATACGAAATATTATCGATTTTAGTACAAATTTAGTAGTGTACAATATCGATTGCCAGATGCTTAAATTACGAATCAGCATTCTTTCGAATTTCTTAAAAATGTTTTTTTTGTTAAAATATACTTACATATGGAAATTAGACATAGAAGACATGCTTTTTTTCATTTAGACTTACTTAAAATATCCATGAGATACTTAACAAAAAAAGTTTAAGAACAAAAAATCCTATTTTTTATAAATAATTTTTTGCATTAATAAACAATAATGATTATTAAATAATAAAAACAAATATTTCATATTTATGACACACATCTCGGTATAGATATAATTAATTTACAAGCAATTAAAGTTTATTTTATAATGTAGGGTAATATTTTAAAACAAAGAATTTATGTCATTAACATGTATAATACTTATTACTATACACATATGAGAGTACTATATGTATACTATCTATATATACCGTATGTTCTAAATACAATATGTGAGATTAAAACAAAGAAAAATTTAATACATCGTTTTGTTTATTTTATGTATTCAATTCAATTAAGTAGGGTAAAGATGGTAATTTGAGTTCTTCTATATATTATATAAAGTATCTCAGTCCCATTTAAAACACATAAACAAGACAAAACATTCCAAATTTAATTGCTATGCCATATACTAAGAATGTGACTTATTGTTGCAAATATACCTATTGGACCTGACTATAGTTTACTAACACAAATATTAGTCTTCTTCTTTAATGCAAGTTTATAAACAAACAAAAAAAGCGCTGAAAAAATTTTGATTTAGCATAAAAATTTTAAAAGTTTCATGCTTATGAAGATAATAAGAAATAAAGATTCTTATCAAACAGAAAGGCCTGTTTTGAGCCACATGAAATAGAACGCCACCCCCCCCCCTGTTTACGAGAATATTCGTAGAGATAAAAGTTCTTAGCCTTAGCATTTTCACCGCGGGAATAAGTATAATCAACTAAACCTGGTGGCTGCTTAAAATACTTAAAGCTTTTTAAACAAGTTCATATCCTGCCTACTGAATTACCCTTGTAAATAATTTTATGGGCAAATATGGACAATGTCTGTTAAAATTTCAATATTATTAAGGTTTTTTTAACTCCATGTGGTTTAAAGTATTCACAAAGGAGAATTCTGATTATTCCTCTTACAAATAGTATGTAAGGCATGTTTCTTTATAAATCGAAAATTTTAAATGAATATTTTATCTAATATTGTAAATTGTTAAATATATTATATACGATAGGTACAGTAATTGAAAAAAGAAATACTATGTTTAATTTAAATTTGAGAATAAATATTCTTTTGCAAAGTATATTTTATCATTATACGAAAAATTGGAAACAATGGCAGTATTAGTTAGAAAGAATCTTTTGTAATTCAACCCCTAAGTCGAGATAATGGGACAAATATCTAATTATCGTAGAAATAGGAGTAAAGTTTGTGTTTAGCGATCAGGCTAAGGAAGGACTGGTGGGCTATCGAGTAGACCAAACGGGCAGGCTAAGAAATAGTATTATAGCTATTGATGAATAATTAGACCTCCAGGTGTTAATTTAGTTTAATAATCGCTTATCAATAGTTATAATCAAATAACCGACGGGGTCAGCTAAGTAATTTTATATAATTAATTAAAAATAAAAATAATTCAAATATAGTTTTTAACACATATGTTCGTTGGTTTAAGTCTCCCATGTCTTGTTTTTTTGCTTGCTGCCATTTAATAGATGGCAAATATACTTTATTAGTATGCAGAATAAAACGGAATAAAACGATATTAACCCAGATTTTTATAAGACAATAAAACAATTTTCAATTTCTTGTTTTGATTCTAACGAAATTTTAACGAGAAAATATCTTTAGTCTCCTTGAAACATTGTGTAAGTTATGCATACTCATTCATAATACAGTTAGTATACCTACTCTCAGTTATCGTACATAAATAAAATTTTGCTCTAGTATGTACTGTAGAGTAGAATATAATATCTATTATGTAAATTACATAAATATATAATAATATATGATGTTATATATAAAGATATTTCCTGTTTTAATTAAATTTTATAAAACACTTTTAGCTGTCAAATTCATGTTATGACATTTTAATAATTATATAAAAAAAAATAAAAGTAGTTTATTCGTTATTGTGGGTGTGTAGTGTTTTGTTTTATTTACATCAAAATGTTTACGTTACACGCTCAAATATATCAACCATAGTTATTATGTAAATATTAGCATGAGCCTTCCCAGAAAATTTAATAATGATTTCATATATATATATATATATATATATCTATATTTATTGTGTCACCTACGTCAAAAAGAAGCTTCTAACAAGGAATCGAAATGGGCTTTGCAAGTATATCCCTTCCCCTATCCCTATATATTATAAATGTGAAAGTAAGGATGTTTGTTTGTTTGTTTCTTTGTTTATGACGCTTTCACACAAAAACTGGCCAATGAATTTGAATGAAACTGTGCAACAATATAGCTCATACATTAAAATAACACATGAACTATAATTTATAAAGATTTGTTTAAAAAAAATTAAATTAAATTGATTATGGCATTTTACTGCTCCACCAATGGTTATCATTTTGAACAATAAAATAAAAATTCCTGTAAAAATTAAAAATGGTAAATGTAAATTCATGGCCATCTTTTCTGAAATACTCAATGATGAAATTATGTCTATTTCATATTTTAAAAAATTGAGAACTTTGCATATATTTTAGACGTGTCAAACAATCTTTTTGAGCTTTTTGGAAGTGGTATAAGTAAGATCAAGAAAGGTGGAGGCTATAAAGCGGTTTTACTTTTAAGTCCAGTGAAACGGGCGGGTATCAAGTTAGTGTCTTAATAATTATGAATAATAAAATGTTTTTAAGCTTTAAAAAATATTTGATGATCTGTGTGAAATTTACGCACCCCCAGGTGTACCAGAGAAATTCAATATCATCCAGTATGCACCCAGTTTAATCTTCAGCAGGTGCACCCCCTTCGCGATTTGAAGGTCTATATAATTTTGAACATACATATAAAAGTGGATAATACGGGAAAGGAATTTGTTTTTAATAAGTATAGGGTATATGCTAATTTGCACGACCCAACCACTGAACATACGCTGTGTACAGGCGTTGTATTTTACAGCTATTTTCGAACGGCTGGAAATTTGATATCCTCGACGAAAATTTTCATAGCTGAGGGCTTGAAAGTTGAATATGCCTTAAATTTTCAATTTCTCGCTAAGCTTAAAGCAAAGTTTATGTGAACTTTTATCTCACGTTCAACAAAGCAGCGTTTTCACCGCCCGACTCTTTTTGCATATGTTATTCAATTACAATATTTTTTTTATACCATCCTGAATGAATATTCACCAATTTTAAGCGACGGCTCAAGAAAAGAGGAATCCTTGGCTACGAAAGTTACAGCAAAAACGAAAATTTTCATGGATGCAATTTTTTTGGACGCAACAACAACCACCTGTTAAATTTTCAGTTGTTCTGAAATTACTTGTTCTATTATAAATTTTTACTTTTTGAGCTTATATGTATATAATTTATCGTGTAAACGGATACTGGGATTGTACATACAGCTAAATGGATGAATAATATTATACAAGAGTTATACCTACGTATGTAGGTGAACTAATAATCAATACCTCATGTATGCTATAAAATAGGTAACTGACATATAATGGTGATGTAGTGACCTATCTATTTTTTTTTTACAAATAAATTTAACAATAGAGGAAGTTTGTATAATGTAGAAAACAATTTAAATGAAAACTTGGTCGAGATAGCCAAATATTTTTTTTTTTTTTTAATTTTTAGTCATAAAAACTAATAATCTGGAAACTATGTTTTCTCAAGTCACGATAGTTTAAATCCGATCGTGACCGTTAGATATTTTCAACATTTTAGAAACTGCACGTTGAAATAAAAATTTATCTAAGAAGAGCATTTATTACCTTTAGTTGAACATTACTGAATTATATTTTTCTTTTTCAAGCTACCAAACGATTCTTCACAGACTGCATGTATCTGTATAAGTAAAAAAAAGAGTAAACTAGCATCAACCAAAAATAATATTTAAAACAGAATACTTAATATGTGATTTCTATTTATCGTTGTATGTACGTTAATGATTTTGTTTCCGGACTGCAAGTTAGTATTACTTTAAAAAAAATTAAAATAGATGAAACGAAGATATGCTTAAGTTTGTGAATTATTAAAGCTGAAATTATGAATAATTAAAGCTGTACACGGCGACAAACTCATGTTGACACTTATTCAACAATTACATGTAATTGAAGTTAAGATGATTATAATTAATAAATTATTAGTAGTCTCGCCTCGAGAAAAAAAAAAGCACACAAAAATTAGATAGTTTGAATTGATATCGGTATTTAAGCTTTCATTGAATCTCGAATATTTAATCGGTATCGTCTTTTTTCATAGCTGGTTTTCTACAAAATTAAACGTTCAATTCAATTTATAAATGGTAGTAGATCGGTAATTATCCTAAAAATTCAATTTTAAATAACGGTTAAATTAAAAAAAAAAAATTAAGGATGATTCTTATAATATTTTGGCATTTGTATTTAGTTGTTAGAAAAATATCAGTATGGTGATATTATAAATGATTAGTTGTTAATGAATGAGTATGAGTATGAGAAATGATGAGTATGATAAAGTGCATGCTTTAAGCAATGCATCTAAGTAAGAGGTATTATAGGTGTTATATGAAATTGTAAAAGTGACTTGTATCGTGGCTTATATGTAATAGTTCATCTATTCACCTATGAAACTCCCACTCTCCAAGCGTCTTACAACTATCTCAACACATATCGAAGCTTCAACACATGTATATAATACCTCTCACTTAGATTCATTGCTAAACGCATGTTTTCTGTCATACTCTTGAAATTTATATGCCTAGATGTAAATCAAATATTCTGTAATCTTGTTTTCATTTTTAACGGGCTTAATTTTGGTTTATATTTGTTGTAAGAAAGTATTCCCTCGCTTCATATACGATATGCTACAATACTATTTGGTGAAAAATAAATTTCCACGTGTTGTATTCAAGCATGACTAATTCAGGTGTCATTCTAAATCAAATGAAAAACTCAGATTTTGTATATTTATATAATTATACTCATGTAGATTTAATATTATGACAGAAATATATTTTTATAAATAATTTATTTTATTTAATTCACCCTAAAAGTAAACTCAATTAGGATTCAAATTACATGTCTCACATAATGTAGGTAATTTAATACTTTCAATATAATATATTATAATTATTCAAGAATATTTTTGTACATTATTATTACACTTTTATACAGGAGGTGCCGTAAAAGCCCCATTCAGGCAATGTGACGATGTAGTGAACAAACTCCCAAAAGAAAAGCTAATTATATGTACGCGGAATTCTTCTAAAATTTCCATTTCATCGAAATATTATTTTTTTGTTAATACAGATGATATATAAACAGTGAAATCGGATGACAATCAGTCGGATGAAATCGGATTACATGAGTTGTAACGACGAAAATTAAGAGTCCCGACTTAATTACTGTATACGCACAAATACGAATGTATCGGCTATAACGATATAGATTATAATGACATAAAGCTGTAGCGACCAATATTTATTGGAACTATAACGGCCAAAGCAGTATTCTCCCACTTTTGCTTCATATTTATCTACATACTTTTTGAGTTTTGAACACAACTACACGATAATACTATCTTGAACATTTGAACATTTTCAACTTTATTTTGAACAATATTAACTTAATTTTGGAATTTATTAACTTACCTATCGGTTAAAGCGGCCAATTGTCATTGGAATTAATCAGCAATAACAATAAACTAATTAGTACATATGCATATATACTTTCACTTAAATATGAAAAATTTCGCTTATGAGAACTATTGGTTATAACAACCGAAATTTATTGTGCTTTTCAATGTTGTTATAACCTGTTTAAACTGTAGTTCACTTAAATGAATGCGAATAATATTCCTCAACAACAATGTTAGTCGTACCCTCTAGCTGAATATGATGTATTTAATAAACACAAAAATATCGAAAAATTCCCGGTAGGAACTATATTCCTTTCGTACCTCGATACATTATAAACGTAGTGCTTACTTTTTCATTTACAAGATATATTGCTGAAAGTTAAAGGTATTAATTTTAGTGTTTGCTTCTTTAAAGGATTTAATTTTATAGCTACTTTTAGTTTTTACTGTAGGGATTAATTGTAATATTAGTTTAAAAAAGACTTTTGGTTTAGTAGTCAACCCAATATGTGCGTTCATTACGTTTGGCTGGATGAGGATATTTATTATGACATAGCATAAAAATTTCCTTGTACTTGTTTTAAATTGTCTCTATTATCTTTAACTTCTAATAACTTTTGCAATTCAATTTTTCTAAATGATAAAACATAAAATTTTGAGCAAACAAATTGACAAAGCTGAATAGATTGAAAAAAATCAGAACAATAACGTGTGATAAGGATCATAGTTCCAAAAAGTTATTGTAGGCATGTTTTAAAACATGCGAGACTAGTTTAATAAACAATTCAGCCATCTGTTTGAACTGGGCTACTCTTATTGATTAAACTACCGTAGTATGAAAAAGCACGAATTATTCAGCCTCGGTTGATTCTTCAGCCCTATAAAAACCCGTGGATACAGCGTTGAAGCGATAACAAATATATAGTTGCTTTTTTATATTCTCCATACTGCTGTATTTTTGATCACTTTGTCTCATACGAAATGTGAAAGATAAATTTGAATACAAAATTAGAATATATATATTATTTAGTACATTATACAATAATAGGGGCACACATTATACAAACAGATATACATTTATATGAAATGTATAAATTAGTTACTGATAATCGTTAGGAGCTGCGTTTTCTTAGTAAGTTTTCTATCATGGAGCAAATTATATAACATTTGCTTACTAATCTTTATCTATTCTTATATTAGTTTCAATATTTTGAACATACAAGTATGCCATTGTTTTCTTATCGAGTGATAAATTATAGTAAATTTAATTTCTTATTACAGTTTCGGATATTTTAAATGTTTTAAATCCACTTATATTATTCGAAAAATATCTAATTTTCAATTTATATTTAATTTTCTACAATATTGTTTCTTTTTTACTTACGCTACTTTTATTGTCTCTTCCTATAAATTTCAATTTCCTTATTATTTAAACATTCCCAAAATTGTTCTAACCTTTCTATCTAAAATTCCAAATTAACTTCATATACCAAAAGTTGTTTAGATATCAAAATTTATTCTTTTCGAAATTGTGCCAACCAACAGCTCCATTATCTATCAGCAATTCTCCAAAAATAAAATGAAAACATTATCGATGACAATATATTTATTATTATATATTTATTAGTAACTGTAAATGTAAAATGGATGATTAGTTTACAACATAGATTATTGTGTGTCTATTTGTTATCCCACATTTGTAATAATGATATTTGTACGTCCAAAATTAATTTCAATGTTTTCAATCTAAATTGATTAAGAGTTGCTGTTGGTATCAAGTCATGGCATCTTTTAACTAATTCTGATATAAGAAAACGAAGTACACCTTAGTATACTTGTTATTACAGTTTCTAATTTTTAAACCTCGAACTAAAAAGAAGGGTGTGGTATAAGCTGAACCGCTATGTGTGTCTGTCGGTCTCTCTGTGACAACGTAGCTCGTTCTTGGCTATATTTCAAGTGCGAGTTGTGGATTCAGTACCCGAAAAAACTAAAAAAGAAGCGTTGGTCTTCAAAATCGGCTCAAGGAGAAAGCTTCTATCAAAAAACCGCATTTATCAGAGATTTTAAATTTTGTAAATTTCACTTGTTTCATATTATCTAGAATTAATGAATATAAATATGACATAAAGTTTTCAATAACTACCTTTGTTTTTCATAGGGCCTAATCGTCTAAAACTGTTTTAAACTTTCGTTACTCTTTGTGAATACAAAACATATTTTGTATTAATAGTTAACAGTCATTATGTATTTACAATATATATAGTACAAAAAAATTTTTTCCAACAAAAATTCTTTTATATTATTGTTTTAATCTAAATTTTGGAATACTATAAGGTAGATTTATGCCAAACATAATTGTGGATGCACTGATTAACTAAATTCTTTAACCAGTTTCTACTATCAACCAATGCAACCTCAACGTATATTGTAGATATATGAATCTCTGTGAATTTAAAATTCGAGATCGGAAATTATTGTTTGTACATTCATGATAACATATGTATGGTTGTTTGATAAATTATACACATACATAGATTTATTGTGTTCAAACTATTTATAAAATGAAATTAATTTATGTAATTTATTTCAAGTGCTATTTTATTAAATACACATTTATTGGTTTTACTATAATATTATTTCATGAATTTACAATATACACTTCTCTACAATGATGTATAACTAAAAATGGTATTGGGTAGAATCTGATACGAGTTTCAAATTTTCGTGGATAAATACTGTGGCCTATTTTCCTATCATATTGTTAGGCTACGTTAGGCTAATTTAAATTGGCTGGCCACTGAAGACCAATTCTTATACCGTATGTGTGTTTTTCAATCTTTTCAATGATAGATAAATATGGTGGGAGCGCAAATAAATACATACAATATAGTAAGATGTAATCTCTATCTCTATCTCTATATATTATAAATGCCAAAGTAAGCATGTTTGTTTGTTTGTTTGTTACGCTTTTACGCTAAAACGAGCGAATGGTTTTAATGAAACTTTACAGCAATATAGCTGATATATCAGAATAACACATGAGATATAATTTATAAAAATATATTAATAAAAAAATAAAAAAAATTAATTTAATTTTGGCATTACTATTAATTACAGATTTCAGTAGTCATTTGACATTACCATTAATTACAGATTTCTGTAAAAATAGTCAATATAAAATGTTTCACGGCCATCTTCTCTGATATATATTTTATCTGTGTAAAACAATCCTTACCATTATTTCGAGTGTTATAGAAAGGGGATAAGCGAGAGCAATCTTTATCAATCTTTACATTTAAACCCAGCGAAGCGGGTGGGTATCACTCTATCGTAATATATCTATATGCGCTCCCACTATTTAAAGAAATTTTAATTTTTTGTGTGGAACCTTCAAATATAGTAGTAAAGGACCGAATTTCGAATATAAACCATCCGCGAATTCACTTGAACACGCACAAAAAATTGTATCAAAATTGATCAATCCGTTTAGCAGGAGTTCAATTACAAATACATGCATACAAAAAATATATATAATAGATTTGGGCCATAAAAATGATTGCAGGTTTATAAACGTGTCATTTTTCAATAGACTTACTTAAAAAAGATAAAAAAACAAAATTGCAAAACGTAATATTAACATTTATACAACTTGTTTTCTAAGATATCCTGAGCTTGTTATTATTAAGTAGTATATTTTTCCCGCCTACAGGTGTTACATAGCCATCTTCAATGCAAAATAGCAATTAGACACTCCTATGTGGCATATGTATCCTTAGGCTAAATAAATCTAATAAATAAAAACGAATGCCACTCTGCAATTTAAAGATGCATAACAGAAGTACGGGTACCATCTGGTTTATAATGCACTCAAAGTATATATGTAATTATCATTGATTTTATTTTAGAAACAAATACTTTGTATATTTAGTGTACACTTATTGTCAAACTTAGATTCATTAGCATTAGGGTTGGCCAATGAAAGCAGATCCGGATTAACAACTGACAGAGTAGACAATTGCCTCGGGTGGCAATAATTTAGGATCGGCCAAGTTTAGTCATAGTTGTATAGGGCTAGTGTAAATCGATCTCCAGCAATTCGTAATTATAAATTAAGTACTGAGTACAGTACAGCACTCAAAATTTTAAAAATCCTTTCTTTTTTGGAATAAAATTATTCTTTGTTCCGTTTGCTCACAAAAATAGTGCAACTCTCACACTGTCACATATTGTCTTTCATATTTCTCAGACATTAACTAGAAATTAAACTTCTCGAATGCCAAAACCAACAAAAGCATCCGAGAATTTTCTTTAAAGCCCCTTATTTTCAAAATTTCTCAATTCCTCGGTTGATATTAATAATTATTATACTATGAATTAAATATTATTGTGAATTGAATATTATTGAGTTGTAAATTAATTATTATTGTAAATTTTTACTTCCTTGTACAAACTAATGGAAGCATTTTGAAAGTATTCGATGAAGACATTCCAACAGAATGTCTATTTCGAGTATTAGTTTTGACTTTTCATAGTAATCATAAGTCGTAATATATAAAATTTTATACTTTGGTTTCATTTGATATCTAGTTTTCCAAGAGGAACAAAAGGGAAATGTTTTGTATTTTTACGTAAATTTTAATTTATAGGTATACAAGGAAGTCATGGGCTTGTCCGCATCAGGTTATTTAGGTTTATTTCTATTTCAAAGGTTTTTGAAAAAATGTAAATAAAATACAAATTTTTATTTCAATTGATATTAGATTATATTTCATTATTTTTTGTAATTATTTAGAATATGTTTGAAATTTGAATACTAGAAAAATAATGGCATACTATTTTAAATTATTGAATTTAATAATGAAATATAATAGTAATAATAAAGTAAAGAGTCGTACTAAAGTCATAATTTACATATGTACGTTTTTGAATAGAAAAATTATGTTATATTATCCCTACTGACTATGCTTTTTTGAAAATTTGAGTGCTAAACAGCTCCCGATAAAAACGAAAACTTAAAATAGCTATAAAAAAAATGCATACAATGTATGTAGTAGTAAAGTTGATGGGGAAATTAATCGATATCGAGTTCAATTGGTAGAAGACATTGGTATCAAAATAGTAGTTCTTGAGCAATATATTCCAAGAAACGAAAAAATGATCCAAGAAAGAACACTTACATCGTAATAACAATTTAGCCTTTTTAGCCGTCAACAATAAAAGTGATTTAGAAAAGTTTCATTCAAATCCATTTAGTAGTTTTTTGTGTGAAAGCGTCTCAAACAAACATACGAATACCTTACTTTCACATTTATAATATATAGGAATAGGGATGAATGATCTAAAACATAATATGCCACGATAATTTTTTAAAGAATCTTTAATATAAACATATCGAAATATTGTTAATAAAAAAAATTCGTCAAAACATGGTTAAATAATCCATTTAAGGATTATATAGAAAACAAATTTTGTTCTGATAATTGTCCTTTAATTTTACTTTTTATACGATATGTAGGAAAAGGTGAGCTATACGGAAATAAAAAAGTTTAGTAAATATGTTTCCAAATTAAAGATATTGGTACTTCTTGGATATCAAGTTTGATTGCACTATGCTTCAGGTCTGGAAACAAGGGAGAGGAGTCGGGTCATACTCATCATAATTTCAAAGAATCATAGTTTAAAAATCTTTTAACTCTGAATTTTATAATCTAAGACTGAATTGCATGTAATTCGGTTTTGTTTTTCTAACTGTTTCTATTTACGATGCTAAATTTAATAGTTACTTTACTCAAAATTCAGGTGTAAAGTAAATATTAACTTATCTCAAAAAGTAATTTTTACCCCTCTTCTACTACTCGTCCAGCACTTTCTTCCACACTCGAATTGGAACCAATTTGTGTATTTAAGTCATTAACTCTGTTAGTTTCATGTTTCCAATAAACTTGTATTTACACAAACTAAACCGTTGCACTTCGAGCCGAAAAACAATTATTATTATTTTTTTTTATATAAATTTTTCAATATAAATGAATATTAAAATGAACAATGATTTCGATTAAAAGTTACAAAACGCTAGAAACTAATATCGAGAACAGACACGAAATATTTAAATATACACCTATTCATCATCGAATGTAATAAAGCTTCATTTTTTATTCATCAACTAATGAATATTTAATATAGTTTTTGTATTCCAAATGTATGCACCATATCAACTAACTGTCAAATTGAAAAAATAAAATGATTGTTTTTAGGCAATATTGTAATTAATTTGTTTTTCAAATGATCGTTCATCTGAACATTTGTGAAGAAGATTTACTGTCTTTTCGCTCTTCTCTTTGACTTTTACGTTAACTTCCACCTTAGTACATTATAAATTCTGCAAAAGGCTGCAAAATACTACAGCCTCGATTCCATCGTTACTATTAGCAGATCCTATATGGGTTTTTTTATTTGTTATATTGACCCCTCATTTCAATCTGCATATTCTAAAATTATATTTGCATTTTTAAAACATACCTTTCAAACTATCGCCCGAATAAAAGTGGTGTAGTAGCTATTATTAAGAGAAGGATTCAAATGAACATGTAATCTGACAAAATACTGCAAGTCAACTGGCTACTGAATCCTACTATAATGCTTATAATACGTAGCCGAACCTTTGAAAATAATTTTTTATATAAATAAATAATTATTTATTTTTTTTTTTAAATAAACCATTTTTTAAACTAATGATAATAATAAAAATTGGAAAAAAAAATTCATGTAACATATAACAAATGTATTTATTTAAATATTAAATTACAGTTTTATCATTTTTGTTAATTGCTTTAAATGAAACAAATAATTAATTTCCTATGGGATTCCATAACATGTATTGCATGTTTTGTTTAATAAAAAGGATGGGCTCGACATTACTTTTAAAGTTATTAATTAATTTATACGACTATCACTATAATATAGACGAGGATTATATGTTATTATTGTTATTATTGTAATTATAATTATTATTATTATTATGCAAGATATACATGCGAAAGAAAAGGATAAATAATTCTGGTTTATTCTTATGTAAAATAGGTCCGGTATATGGAGACAGGAAAATGTTTACTACTTTCCAGATTAATTATTACCTTTGAATTATTACCCATATAAGAAATAATAATCTGGTCAATATTAGTTCAAGCATGGCTGGAGATTGTTGAGCGTCGGGTCACTTTGGAAACCAAGAGTGTCTCAACTAGCAACATCGAATAATAACATTGTTTAAACATGGGTGTCAAATATTGACAAGTTTTGTTTCTGATCTTCACGTGGGCCTAAATACAAGTAAAAAAACTATAATTTCGAGCATAAAACATTAACAAAAAACAACTAACTTGCGTTCATTTACTGCGATCTAAGCTTTCAGATTAAATTGAAACCTCATGATTCATTACGGGCAAAAGTTGGTTTTGGAAAATAAATATTTCATTTTCTGAAAAAAATAAGAGATAGAAAAAAAACTCTTAAAGTAAAGTAATACTAGTAAACAAAAACAAAAAAGTTTTATTAGAAATATTTTACGAAAAGCACAAATCACTCCCATTCTGCAGGTTACATGCGAAAAAAACCATTTTTTAGTAAAATTTTGTAGTTTAAATGAAAATGATCATTTTGAAAAGTTGATTTACTCGCTAGAAGTTTAAGCCGATTTACTTGCTAGCATTTGCTAATTAAACTTATGCCTCTAGTTATGAAACAGTTTAGTAAAAAAACCGCAGACAGAAAATCTAATTGTGATTATTATATTATATAAGTTATTATAATGAATAATTAATTGATGCAACTATAAATTTAATACTCTGAATTGTGTATGTTTAATGTATATCTATTCTGTATCTAATTTTAGAGTAGTATATTGTGCAACACGTGCATGAATTGTTCATTGCTCACTTTTAACCGGTAATGTTCAAAATCAATTTTGACTTTGCATTCTTCGTCTTTGTCTCACAAAACTTAAAAGACAAACTTCAAGACCAGGACTACTTCTATAGTCCAAGAAAATAACTATCTCTATATAGGGCAATACCTGTAGGATAAAATCATGTTCTGCGACTTGCAAAAGTTTTTTCAGTGAGAAAGTAATCAGAATACTATTAAATTTGTCAACATATTTGTTTTTATAATTTAAACTTCTATTCTAAATACATAAAATATCTAAATTTCTAAAACTATCGAACACTAATAAATAACTACAAAGAATTGATATTATTTTACACCAAGGCGAGACTAGCTTTTATCACATGCTCTGATCGAATTAAATATCGAACATGGTTTAACTTCCTCCATTTTTTAATATTAGGATGATTTGAACGGCTAATTCATATCTAATTACTCTAAATATTCATTTCAATCAAATTTACAGTGACATATGTGCATTATGACTTCACCCAAATAGAAATTCACCCTTCATATTCGATTTCTAGGTACTTTAAAATTCAAAATTGTGAAGGAGCAGCGTAAACTGCCTTTCTTGGTGAATTGGTATACCGGTGTCCTTTCAAAATATTTATAAAATGAAAAAAGTGCATGTAGCCAAGTTAGCATCTCTGTTTAAGTAAAATCAAAACATCTGTGAGATCTATGCTTAGATTGACTAAGTATATAAAGCAAGATCAAGAAAGTCTTGAATTCGGTGTAGCCCATCACTCAATAAAGAGTGTTAGACAATCCACAAATTACATCATTATTCTTTTACAAAATCTCTATTTCTGCATGATTTTCCGTACAATGACAAACAGAAAATTGTCCTTGAGTGCTACAAATTTGTTTGTCGCATTAAAATAGTAATTTAAATAAATTTGGTGCTCGCAATGGTCACATGGATGTAAAATGAGGACTTATCCTGAATGAGTAACGAGAACAACAAAACTGTCTTTGTTATTATAATATTATTATTTAAATCATGTAAAATAGAGTTGTTTTATTATAATGCTTCATACGACGTACGTATGAAGCATTGCCTAATACTATAACATATTATGTATACAATATATGTCATCCTGTTGATTTTATCACAAAATAATTGAGTTAACTATAATAATTGTCAATCAGTACAACTAATTTTCATCCACACAGCCAACACATTGTTGAATGATACTCTGGAGTACAATATGTATGATAATATAAAATAATATCATATACTACTACTTCATGGTATATTTTCAATAAATATCAAAGTAAATTTTATAGTTCATAATATTATTTTAAGGTTATATTTTACTCATAATATAATATTTTATACTATCAGAAATATTAATTGGTTCTGTCTTGTCTTCTTTATAGTAATAAACAAAGTGATCTCCATTTCAAAGATAGTTTGATAGGATGAACATTTAAGGATGTATGAGCATGGTAGTGGGGGCACAAATTTAAAAATAGATATTTTCAATTTTGATGATAAATTTATATTATTACTTGACGATATAAGACGAAAAGTAAGAATAAAATTTTTCGATATCTGGCTTAATTTTCAAAATATCGAAAATTGAAAATTTTGTTTAATTATTTAGCTTTCGATATTTCGAAAACCAAGACACATTTCGAAAAATTTTATTCTTATTTTTCGTCTACAATCATGAAGTCATAACAAAATTCATCATCAAAGTTGAAAATAAGATAAAAATAATTTCAACCCTTAATCTACCCTGCTCTTACATCCCTTATATGGACGGTGACACTTAGTTTTTTTCTTTTCTAATTCATTGCTAATATGTTTACTTTCTATTAAAAAGTTTTTTTTTAATTTGTTTTCATTCATTCCAAATGAAAATTATCAAAAACTTCCAAAATATGTCGTTTTTTGAGATTCCTCCATAAGAGCCAATGTATTTTATATCAATTTTTAATGACTTTTTTCTTATAAATTGTACGGTTACCTAAGCTGAAATTTTAACCACATATTCTTTGAGTAAAAGACTACCTACAAACAAATTTTGAGCCTTTAAATCAAACATTGTTGTCATGCTCATACATCCTTAATCGATAGTTGAAAGTTTTCAAAAAAAATAAAATATTTAACAAATACTAACAAAACAACTTTATTTTCATCAACTTTATACCTTTAAGATAAAAACCGAATCTTAAATTTAAAAAAAAGAAGATAGTCAGCCATGGAGACTGTCGACGGAAGAGCAAACTTCAAACTTTGGAATAACTGGTATTTGATCCTTCTAACATTTCTTCTATATTCGTCTAGTCATTTATTCGATTCCAAAAATATGACAGATATTTCTTGTAGTGACGTACATTAATTATTAACTACTAAAAATTTTTTATGTTCACGTAATTCCATAAAAGGTTTATCATTGTAAAGATGCTAAGTAAACTTCCTCCTCCTGTAAATTTAGTGCGAGAATTATAAAACCACGGAGTAATAATCGAAAAAGTAAACCTAAAAAATGATGCACTTCTTTTTTGTAGAAAATTTAAGCAAAATTATTTTTGCTTTTTTGTGCTTGTACGTTATGGTGCCTTTGGCTGAGTGTCCAGACTTTTTATAAAGATATTAAAAATTTATCACTTCTTTTACTTTCGCCAATATTAATTATAAACTTAACATTTATCATATAATTTGAACAACTCTTTTTTACAAAGATATATACGATTAAATTAAATTATACAGCTTTACAGTACATAAAATTTATTATTAGTAAAATGGAAATATTTATCAACAGCAAACTTATATATAAAAAATTTAACAGTAATTTGTTCCTGAATACATTAAATAAGATGAATACAATAAGGCAGATCGATTTTTTGTACAATTAAAAAAAAAAGATTTAGAGTAGGTACTTTTAATATGAAAAATTAACTATTTGAATAAACATTTCGTATTCATAAGTATATATGATTATATTAAAAGTAATTTTATAGACAATACCTTCTAATATAAAGCTACCTTTATAATAAAGAGAGTATAGTTTTCATTTTCACGTTCGATCATTTGAACAGCAAGTGATACTAAATAAAATAGAAGTAGGTACATAGTAGTATAGTGATGTTAGTTATAATATTTCATTAATGTTAGTGTAGTATGAGTTAAAATGCTGGTGACCTAATTAATTTCCTCCAATATAATAATAATAGTAATAATAATCAAGCGTAGTAGATATGACATTTAGAGACTAGATCAATAAATTTATGACTGAATGTATTATCGTAACTTTTGATCAACAGTTAAAACTACAATGTAAGTAAGATGTACAGAAAACCAGGCCCAAGTGTGTAAATACCGACCCAAAATTCAATCGAAAATCATAATATCACCTAGTATGTTCCACTTCCAATTTTGAATTCAACGCGGGAAACAAGCTCGCTCCAAGCTTACGCATGGTTCACCTACAAATACAAACGTGATAAAATCAATAACACACATAGTTATGGCAATAGCGGCCGCTTATATAGGTCTAATATGTAAGTATCTGTAATTTTCTATATACGGCTGAGTTAGCTAAATTAACTCGATTGTTCGGTTTCAGTCAATTGCTGATGTCAAAAAGGTTGTAAGCTTTTATAGGCAAGTGAAGTACATTTGCTCTTGAGGAAATATGTTTTTCATTTCGAAATTTTTCCAACCAGCTACAAACTCGGGGTAGTCTTTTTTTGCCGAGCCTGCTAGAAAGCCGGGCTTGCTTTGTTCTTGGTTCAAGATAATATGTTCTTGGCATGGTTGCAAGTTGCATGGTAGCACTTAACTAAAACATAGTTTTTCTAGTACATTTTGTTTACAGGGTACTTTATTCAGTAAATTCTCGTTTCAAGATTTATTTGTTAACATGTTATGCATTTTGGAACAATGAATCGAAGACCAAAAAAGTATGGCCAGGGAGCCAGTAATTAACAAATTATATTAAAATAATGGTTTTTTTGGACAATATTCCAAGCCATTAGGGAAATTTGTTTGTATTTGGTAAAATGCTTCTCGGTTTTTTTTTTTCGCTGTAACAGCCCTATATTCTCAATTCCGAAATGGGATTTTTGAGGGATGCTACTCTAATCCTTTTAACAAAATATTAGTTATAGGTAAAATATTTTCTCTTACTACGTATCATTAATATTTTATTTTGTTATATAATGTATTTAGTACCTACCTAACTGGAAAAATTAAAATTTTCTTTTGACTTCTCTCGAAATTTTCCATTTTACAATATCCATGCTTGTCTGAAAAAGTCTTTTTAAAAGAGCTAAAATATTTGTCACTTCTCAACAAAAATTTGCTTATAAAAACGGCTTAAATGCGTTACAAAAAAGAAAATATAATTTTTTCTTTCAATTTTCGAGGTGAAAAGAATAACTTGCTATTCGATAAGTCATAATAATAATAATATGCTTACCTCCTCATGGAATTCTTTCATCATGATCATGAATGAAAATCGATCATACCATGAAATTTAAATTTATTTATGATGCTATTTAGATTATTATTTTAACTATAAGAATATTTTCTTTGATAGCTTTGTTTTACATTATTCTGTTTAATATCATATTCGTTTGTTTGTACAGGTTAGTCCTTCCTAAGTAAGAAAAATCAAGCTTGATTTTTAATAATAAAATTGAGGTGATATAATAAATTGATAATGATATAACTAAGGCGAGCATTGAATAATCCATTTTTGGAATTTTAGTCCCTGTCCAAGCCTCAACCGTATCTAAAATATAAATATTTTCCCCTTTCAAAACAACCACAATTTTTTAGACACAGATTTTATTTCAAAATTGCAAACTTAACTACAAAATTAGAAGAAGGGGTCTATGAATAAACACCCTTCACTCCTGCTAAAGCAAAATAAGAAAATTGCGAATTTAGTAAAAGTCATATTTTAAATTATTAATAACATTTCTATCGAGTTTTTTAATTTTATATCATTTTTTTAATTATATCCCAACCTCCTTTGTCTGCAAAAAACTAACCATCCTATTTTTGTTACATGGTACTTGAATGACCCCTTAGGAAAAATTCAGAGGAAAACTAAAAAAAACTAAATGTGTATTTTGAGTAAAAATATTTTTTGACAAATGATAAATAAACTTCAATACAAATTTCCTATTTACGAAAAAAATTGACTGTTTGTGCCAACTAAAGCTCGGATTCAAGACACTTTATACAGTAAAAAGATTTTAAGAAATAAAAATACTTCTTCTTATTTTGTCCTGTTTCAGTTTTTTATATACTTATTTTCGGTGAATATACTGTATTGGGGATGGAAAAGAGGCATTGAAATACCCAAGCATTCAGTAACGGTTAAATTCGTTTTGTTTTTATTCGTCGCGATTGAGACTTCTTTTCTCAGCTTGTACTTAGCCAACTAACATAACATTTTACAAAAGTAACTTTGTTTGATCCATGGTACATATAGCGGTTCGTCTTATAAAATTTTACCTTCCAGGTTTTACGTTACAGTTTCAAATGTTCATTAGAAAATGGTAATTTTTGTAGATTTTTGGTTGATTTTAAACTATAAAACGCAATAGACAACTGGAAAATAAATAAAAAGTAATAAAAATATTTTGAACTCTTAAAAAATATTTATTTCTATTTTACCTGTAAACAAATGCTATCTCACACATAACGTGATATTATATTTACCTCACCCAATAAGTGACATTGTACCTACCTATTTACTTTGCTAAACATTTATAATAACATAAACGCCTCAGCCGGTACTTTTTCTTAAAATACATTTATTTAAAAATATAAACCTTAATACGATCTACATAAAATGACTGAAATCTAAATTGTCAAAAATGTCTAAGAAATTAACAATATTTAAGCGAAGCCGAAAGAAAATAAATAATAATAATGTTTTAATTACTGTGTTAGGCAAATAAACAAAACCGGTAAGTAAAATGTTTTCAAGTTTTAAAAAATGTGTATACCAATAAATTTTCGCTAACTACAAAATATTATTAATAGAATCCACTCTTTAGTGATAACTAATATCCTACATATAAATACTGCCAATGTAAAATTTATGCAGAACACAATATGTTCACATATTTTTTCCCAAAAGTCATTTACTTTTATTTATTTACGTAACAATATTGAACGAGTAACATACAACATAAAACGAACGAGCCATTAAAAATATTTTACATTATATTACATACAATATTATTGTTCAGTAATAGTACATAGAGTATTATTACATTTTCAATTTGTTAAAAAAATTGTTTGCAATAACGAGTGTCTCAAAATAATACTGACCAGGTTATCATCTCACATTCGAGTTGAATAACCACATCAAAATCTTTTTGAAACTTAAGTTACATACCTTATGTAATATTATTTTTGCTGGAAAGTATAGAAAGGACATTCTTCTATTAATTATCGATTAAGTTCATACTGAACATCTTTCTAGGTATTTTTATTATCTAGATTACAATTTAAATATTAAAATACCAGAAAATACTGTTATCTTGACAATAGATTCAAAATATTGTCAAGACAATCAGAAATACCACTTATAAAAAGAAAAAATGTTTAAGGATATATGCAAAGATTGAATAATACTAGGGGTTTCAATAAAACTTTATAAATACATTTTTTTATTAACAAAGTCACAAAAAATTTCTAGGTCATTGGGCTTTTTATTGTTATTTCATCGTTTAAAGTTGGCTGAAAAATGATGAATCATATAGGTTATCCTTTTCAATTGGATATTTCTATATCAAAAAATCTAGAGAGTGTGATAAAAAACTATCTGAAATACTTAGACAATCTCGTAGTTTATAATAATACCATAAAAATATTAGGTAGCCGACGATATAAAAAAAAAAATTTTAATTATGAGTTCATTGCAGATCCATCATGTGAACAGAGACGACGTTAGTTAGAGTATTGATGATTTAATAACACATTATTTGACTTCAAAGCATGTATTTGGTTTATGTGTATGTACCGTGCAATAAACCAAAACTTGTTTACAATACTGTAGGGAAACAATCACCTTAATGTTGCCTGGACGCACGCTCTAAGGCCTAACTTTTTAATTTAAAGTCTCTCTATAAATTTAGAGCATGAGTTGAGGCCAAGGCAAAATTCCTATGAGATGTCACTCTGTATGTAGAACCAGTCTTACTTGAGATATTTTCTTTTTAGTCTTCGTTGAAAGAAATCTGAAAAGAAATTTTCAGGTGGATTGTTTAAAATGGAACACCTGGTATGTAAAACTTATACACATTCCAAAACCTATCTATCAAAAATACAACAAATTTTGTAAGGATCATTTTGTTGATAATTTTATGTTTTTTAAATTAATCATTTTCAATCTTCTTTTAATATTTTCTGAGATATTCGAAGTGAAATTCAGTGCATGTTTAAAATTAGTCCTGGTAAAGCCCAAAACTAACAAGGACAACAAAATTACATGCTAATATTTTCAATTCTTAGGGAAACTAAAATGTTGAGGAAATTTTCCTAGTCTATTTTGGGCGACATTGATTTATATCAAGTGGATGAAACTTTCAAATTCAGAGAGATCAAACAAAAAAGCCCCATTCCAAAATTTTTCCCTGCTTTCCAAAAATATGTTTCCTATTTCACAGTGGCGGATTTAAGGAGTGCAAAGAATCAGTTGCCCACTGGGCCCTCAAAATAAAGCAAAGATTAAAAATAACGTCTTTATTTATTTCATGGCCCTTAAGGAGATTTTTTCTTAATCCGGCACCTTTTTTCCTCGATCAGCAATTTTCCACTTTTCAAACAAGTTGAATTGTCATCATCTCACGATCACCGTCATTTAAGTTATATGAAACCAAGAACTGCAAAAACGAATCGAAACAAAATAAAAACTAAAATTCATTGTTGCCAGGAGGGGGATTACAATGCTCAGCCCTCTTTAGTTTTAAAAGAAAAACTTTTAATTTTCCGTATTCATCCTATATTATATGCTACATGACATAAGAGTTTCGTGATTCGTTAAACATTTTCTATTCATAAGAATAATAAAAAGATTCATTTGCATTTAATGTATTCTCTACATAAATAAATATCTTTTTGTTTATCCTACCCATAAATAATTTTTTATTGTAAATATGTTGTTAGGTAAAGAGAAAAAAAAGGGGGGAAAAGCCTAAATTATTTATAGGACATGCAACACAGATACTGTTATTATATGGTTAACATACCTATAAATATACGAAAAAATTAAAACTCCATTTAAGAGTCAGAACCATGTCAAATTCTGTACACTGTCAAAACTTGAATTTAATCAGAATAAACCCGTTCGCTCTAAAACGACTCTGCAGCTCCAACTGTCCCTTACATCCTTAACAATGACTTTTCTCTCGAATGGTGTTAGAACGAATACTACGTTTGAAAGGGGAGAAAAACAAATTACAGAAATAAATGTTATCATTTTAAGACTTGGACTTTTAAAGTAATTTGATTTTATTAAACGGTCAAACAACGAAATTCCGACTTTTCTGCGCACCATTAAATATTTTACGAGAACTAAAACATAATTTTCTAATTTAGTAATTTAATAATCATTAAAAAAACACTAAAACAGCAGAGCTCTAATTTTCTATGTATACAAGTAAATAAACAAAAATCTTAAAGGATTTTGTAATAAAAACAAAGGTAAAATGCTTCGGTACAACAAATAAGGTAAATGTTACATGTACGTTGGTATTTCGGTAATAAAACTATGTGTAACATATTCTTGAAAATGTAATAAAATTTATCTTAAACACTACATTTACCAATCCTTTACAGTACAAAATATAAGTTTGTAGTCCAACCGCTGACATGTAAACAAAATGGAGGTTTTCTAGTAATATTGATACCTCAAATTGAGCTTAAAACTTCAACCCGTAATTTTTGTTGTCCAATCAGTGAACTTCAGGAAACGCTTAGAGAAAAACTTTTAATTTTACCAGTTTCATGAAGGTATGTAGAAACCATTGTTGCTTGCGTCAACGAGTTGAATTAAGGGATGTAAGAAGGTTATAGGAGAGGGATGTAAGGGAGTGGAAGCTGTATCTTGTATGTAGAGTCGAGGGCAAAGTGCAAAGTTTGTTTATGATATTCAGCCATTCCTTACATTAATTTTATAAATTTTTGTTGAAAAAATCAAGATTAAAAGAAAAATTAACCGAAATTAACAATTCCTTAATTCAGATGTTAGTTGCCAGTTAACTACTGGTTTCTACTTACCGAATAGACTAGAATAGAATTATAGAATTCTACGGTATTTAATATCACAAGCATTACATTTACTTCATAGAAATTAAGAGTTAAAAGATATTTAAGGTTTATCTATGTATATGGGTATTTATATAGAACAAACATTACCACTTTGATACTTTTATGGACAAGCTCAAAAATAAGAGTATTAATTCAAACTAAAGAAAAGGCAGCGCAACACACTCATTTAAGGATGTACGAGCACCAAGGCAATTTACAAAAACAAGTTTAATTTTTCTATATAGTTTTAATCAATTCTGAAAATTTTAGGGCGGGGGATTGCTCGATTATTTAAATAAATAAATGACTTCAAAATTAGGCATATGTTTTCATAGACTTATCCAAAACTAGTCAATGAAAATTAAAGAAAAAAATGTGTAAATTAAAGTTTAAATCTAAATAAATAATAGAAAACAAAAAAAAAAAACCGTTGATATAGTGAATTATGTTATAACTTGACAATATAAGACGAAAAGTAAGAATACAATTTTTCAAAATTTGGAGTAATTTTCAAAATATTGAAATTTTGTTAATTTATCTTTCGATATTTTGAAAAGCGGGGAAGATTATTTCATTATTTCATTCATTGAAGTATCCCAAATTATACATTATGAGTTTTCATCCTTTTCTCTCATATCTCGGATAAAAAGAATGATAACTAAAAAAAAAAACTTTTTTTTATGCGATAACGTTTTTCTGTACAAGAAACGAATTATTTTTTGTAACAGATTCTTGTACTTTGCCTAAAGCAACTTTTGTATGAAAATTTTTTTCTGGGCCTTATTTTCTGTACCTGTTCTTTTAAGACTTAAAACTGTAAGAATAGTATAGGAAACAAGTGCTACCAATTTGAGTTATCTTTTATTGAATACTTTAATAATTGTAACTTATTTAAAATATGATTTTGATCACGCTATAATATCTTATTTGTACATAACTTAAACAGCATAGGTGTAATATTGTTGATAAGCAAAATAATCTGCATGTATATTATGTTATAATACTAACAAACTATTTTAATCACCTTTATCGGGTATTGTCTTGATAATATAGAAAGCTCTATTTAAATAAACTTCAAACTATGAATAATCATTCAACTTAAAACTATACAATTATAAAGCTAATATTATGGTTACAGTTATAGAGCTAATATTAACAAAACCTCATAAATTGAAACTATAAATTTAAGCGAAAGTGTCTCACTATAAAATAGTTTCTTATCAAAATAGCTTTTATATGAATTTATAATAAGTTATAAGTATACTAGCTGTGAACTACCTGATTCGCTGGACAACTTCAATTTTAAAAACAAAGATTTTTGTGTTATAACCCCCACTTCATATATCGTCAATCCCCCTTTTGTTCTGAATTTCCTCTAATAGATAGTCATTTCTCTTGAATCACTCGATCTATTAAAAAAACCGCATTAAAATCCGTTGCGCAGTTTTATAGATCTAAACATACACAGAGACCAAGGGGCAGGCAGCGGGAAGCGATTTTGTTAATTTCCCAATATAGGAAGTTATTGTAATGGGTTCGATTTTCGAAATCGAAATTTTTAATATATCTTTCTTTATGTTTCATGTTTAGGGCGAGGCCTTAACACCAATTTTGAGAAGAAGTACGTGTGTGTGTGTGTATCACGCGAACAAAAAGTGATATCGGCTTCGTTGAGGTGTCGATCTAAGCATATTAACGGCAATATGATCCGAAAAGAATTTCATGACATTCGATCGAGTCGGTAGATTGTTTTTTAAATTCTTCCTGATCGATATCGCGTGAACAATAAATGATATCGATTTTTTTGAAGTGTCGATCGAAGCGTATTACCCGCAATATCATCCAAAAAAAATTTCATAACATTCGATCGAGTCTTTTTGAGTCGGTCGTGTTTTTTTTATAACTATTTATTACGCTGGGAATTTATTTGTGTGGACCTCAGGGGTTGCTCCAGACCCTATTCGGACGGCTTGTTTTATATTATGTATTGATAAATATTTATTTTATATATTTAATGTTCGACTCTGTAACGCACATACTCTTTGATAACAAATGTTATTTTGAATATGTCAGTCACATTAGCCTGACTGATAATTAAACAATAGAACTGTTTTTGTAATTGATTGAACAGTATAAATAAATTTAAAAACAAATATGTCATCGTGACTTAATGTTCCTAAATATTATGATATTTTAAATCAAAAATATCATTATTTTGTCAAATATAATTTCTAGAAATAAATGTTGTAACAATGTCAGATACAAAGAAAAGCACATAACATCTGCAATGACAATTACAACAAAGTCAACATGGATAATCATTCCGTTTGTTTCTATTTTCAATATAAAAGCTAAATACTATTTCAGTTAATAATAAAACGCAATATAATCCGTGATGCAATGAAGTTATTAAACAAGAAAATATTATTCCATCAGTGTAGGGTAAAACATTGTACCTTGGTACCAATATGCCTTGGATTATCCTTCAGATTCTTGAAAGATATTGCTGTTAAGCAGGCAGCAACTAAATGAAGAAAAATTTCACTTACCAGATCACTTAGAGAATGGTTGTTCATATGCTTTTATTTTCAAGTAAAATAATAGACATTTTGTTTAGTGTAGAAGGCAAAAAATTTGGTTTATTTTTTTGCATTTGTAAAAATAGTAGACATTTTTGTTTTTTCATTTGCAAGTCGACTATTGTGTTTTGTAATTTAAATCACAATCTAACAAAATCTCTGATTTGGATGTTAATTTTTCTATGCCATCCCTCAGTTTTTAGCATAATAAGCACAAAGTGTTTAAAAGATAAAATTTGAAAACCCGTACTGTCAAGTGCCTGATTTTGTCTATTATTATAGGTTAATATACAACGTGTTCTGTTATTGACTGTAGAAACCTAGCATCCGAAAATAAGCTCATCAAGAGCAAGAAAAAAATTATTTTCAAAATTGGAATCTGAGGCCTAATTTGGGAGGTCGGGTATGACAAAAATTGATACATTTGTTCATTCACTGACTATCATTCGATAACCAGTAGCCAATAATAATCAGAAGATATTAGTAAATTTCATTTAATACGTAAACAAACGTAAACAAACAAACCATGTGACAATGGATTTGGTTTGTTTGTTTATGTCCAATGAGAAAATGTTTACTTATAATAATTATTATTTCTCACGATAATAGAATAAATATATAAAAGTAGGGCAGTTGGACCAAATTCAATTAAATAATTTTACACTTTTTTTAAATTCCTTCCATTATTAAGTGAAACTTACTAATATCTAATGATTATCATTGGCTACTAACTATCAAATGATAGTCAGTGAATGAACAAAAATGTATCAATTTTTGTCATACCCGTATCACCCAAATTAGGCCTCAGATTCAAATTTTACTGTATGGCCAGAGAAGAAGATACCTATAAGTCAGACTTATACTATTTTCAATGCAAATTTGAGTTCGATTCATATAACATTACAATCTTGTATCTACTACCGTGGAACACATATTAATACAATTTAAATATATCTATAGCAGTTGAGTATTAAAATTACAAGAAAACTATTTTCACTGTTAAATTTTTAAAACCGATATTAAACAGCATACAAGTGTATATTTTGGTCCTAGATACGACATTTTCCCATATCATTTCCAATTTCTAGTTTTGTTTATCTTATCAAGAATGGCAAATTTTACTTAATTTCTACTGACATTTTACATTTTCGACAAGTTAATTTAAATTTGGAAATCTTAATAATGTACAAAAGGATTTTGGAAGAGACAGGTTAAAACACAGACTGTGATATTATTTTAACAGCAATATGAAAATATACCGCATCCCAGGTAATGTTTATTTTTATTCTATCGTATCAATACCAGATACCACTTTTTCAATTCAAAGCTGGTGTCTTTATATAAGAAAAAATAAATTTTTGTATATATATATTTTTTCGAAAATTGATTACCTTTTACAAAAATTGAATGAAATCACAAGAATGGATAGAATTTATTACTCAACTTCTGTCGAATCGATAGATTATTTTTTATAAAATCTAGAAATGCTACGATTTCCTCAGATTAAATTTGAAATTGTCGATTATTTAAGTGAAAAAATAAAACAAAACCTTTTCCATAAAAATTTTCAATAAAATAAATGGAATATAAAAAATAATATAATAATAGAGAAACTAAACACAGTAAAATAAATAATCAAAACACTAAATTAAATTTTGATTACAATTTCATCTGACAGAATGAAAAAGGAGAGAAAATGATAAATGGATATGTAGTTTATTTAAGTTAAAGTTCAGTACAGGACTCTGTAGTCTCTACTCTCTACCTACATGAAAGTGACTTCATTAGTCATGGTTTATGTGATGTGATGGGTTGAGTATGTTATATGTAAGAATAGTAAATATATCTGTTTATACAGGGGCTTTAAAAAATTTCATTACTGTAATATGTTTTAAAAAACAAGTAAAAAAATATTATTGTAAATCAAAGCAATACGATACTTATCAAAATTTATACTCTTCTTTCAAATATGAAATATTTACAGAAAACAGGATCAAGCGATAAATTATTACTGATACAGAAAATATGTTATTTATGGTATAATTTATTTTTTTGTATTTTTGCTTACGACAAATATTTTTATTTGGCTCACCGACAAATAAACTTTTGGGAAAGTTAGGAAAAATGAACACCCAAACTGATAACTAAAACTAAAACATTTCAGTTAGGCCACCTTCATAACTTTCCTACCTGTATTCACATATTATAATCGGTACGTCAACAATTCGCATTCTCTTTTTACCCACAATAAACGAACATATTGTTTCAATTCACTATTCTTCTCTATCTCAACATGGAAGCATTGTTTTATTCTTAAGATCGATGCTGTAACAACACGTAAATCTCTTGATTTATTTCGTAATATATTTATAGTTTTATAAAGAAGGTATGTATTACTACTGTCATTTGAAACAGCTTAGTCCACCTACCTACTTAACCAACTTTTAATGACATGTTGAGTTTGATTGCAAATATCTCCAAAACAATATCTTTGAATAATACAAAAAATTGATAATGAATTCAATATAGAATCTACCGTTATTTAAAGTGTCAATAACACTGTTTCTGAATTGAAACTTTTTTACACGTAGCAGTCAAAAAAAAAATACAGAGAGCGAATCGGTAGTAATGCGTGACATCATCACATTGGAATTTTACGAAACTTGAAGCTCCGCCTTTTTTTATATCTATCTTATATTAACGATAACTAATTTTATTTCCCATTCACAAAAAACGCTTTTGTATTAAAATTTAACAAAAATTCTATTACCGATTCACAGATGGCAATTTATTGCCATTTCACAAAGTCAATTATGAATATTTATAACTTTTATAAATTTCGTTTCAATATAAAGCGAGTGAAGTTTTCCTTCTATTCCTTCTATCGTCTCCCTACCCACGATAGAAGTTTTGGAGATATTTCCAATAAAAGTTTTTTTGGAGAAAATGGATGAAAATTTCTACGTTGGGCTAATATAAAGTCCGTTTAACTAAGCGGACTAGGTCTGCTTAGCCTGCACGCTAAACACAAGTTTTACTACTATCTTTGAAGAGGCCTTTGACCTTCGACCTGGCTGAAGCCTTCGGTGGTGGAGCTCGCATATAGCTCTAATAATTCCCTGTTCACAATACATTAATAATAATGAATACTACCTCAATACTATTCAAATACCTGTTCATAATTCTAGATAAATATGGTGGGAGCGCAAATAAATACATAAATATATAATACGGTAATATAATGCATCATTTATTTGCGTTTCCACCACTTATTGCATTTAATATTTTGTCTCAAATTTTCTACCGTTCTGCTCAACTTCCTTAATTGTTTCTTTCATAAAACCCTTCTCCAAACAATAATTAACACCAAAAAAAAAAGAATTTGCGAAAATGTTCAATCTGTTCTCAAGTTACAGCGTAACCAGTAGCAATAGAGGTTCATTTTTATACATATAGGTAGTCAACAAACTCTATGTGTGACCAGGAGAAGCGAAAACCAGGAGAAACGAAAAGATAAGTGTACTAATAATTTGTAGGTAATATATTTAAAGTTGAATTAAACCCCATGGTATCATTTTTTTATTGTTTTAACGTAAGCGTGAAAATTGATTTTTTTAAGGCCATTCATACACGACTCCTGTTTTTGAAACTCAAATTATTTAATTTCCTTGAAATGCTACTGTTTTGGTTGTTTACTATTTTTGAACGTACTAAATCTATTTTTGAATACATGTATGAAACTATGAAATTAAAAATTTTAATTTCATTTCTTGCATAACTCCAAAACCAAAAACATTGAAATTTTTTTTTTTATCGTCTATTCGTGCATCTCCTGTTTTACTTTCTGATAAATAGTGGTATAGATTTTTAAATTTCAATAAATTTATTCTTTTTCATATATAACAGCTCTAAGTATGAATGGTTTTCCATATCAATTTTTTTCCATATTTTGATGACTGAAAAATAATTTTGAAATACTCTTTAATTATTCTTAATTATTTTTTAAGTGTTTTATACGTGAGAGATAAATTAATTAAAACTTATAATTTATAAAATATTATGCTTTCGTTCATGTTTCTTCTATTTTCGTAATTATAAAGGTTAGTAATATCACGTACAAATAAATACTAACGCAGTATATTCAAAATATTTGAATCACTTATAACGATTTTACAAAACAAAAAAATTATTGTTATTATACCCAATAAATGTTATTTTAATACATAATCAAACTAAATTGAAGAATATTCCCAGACAAGATTCAAAATTAATTGATACTAATTCCCATATGATTTTCAAAAGTAATAAGAGCTTGTAAAGGCAATATCAACCAACTATTGATTATTTAGAAATTGTTTATTTTATAGGTTAAGTTTATTATAATTAATTGAATCGTTTTATAAACATAATTCCGTCCATCTAACTACTGTTATTAATAAGAATGTCTGTAGAGATTCTGTTTTACTAACGAAGATAAGAACTATTTCAATATTTAGTAAACCGTTAAGTCGTCAATACTTCTGATAAATCGTTAAGAATGGCTTACTTATGTTACTTGTCCACAGCATATTTCTTAAAGTTTTCGTTAAATTTAGATACAATTAATTATGCCATTTGAAAATAATAAGTTAATAATAAATTTTTAAATTTGACAAATTTAATCAGCTAGTTTTGCAACGAGTAGCCAATCATTGTTAATTACGGCACGTAATATATTTATTATTTGCTTTTCTTTTAATAATTTTCTCTTGAGCTATTATTACGAAAAGTCATTAACTTTTTGACTAGACTATCCGTATGTTTACACTTATTATAACAAAGCCATTTAACACTGTTTATATAGATTTAAGTGTACGGAGGTAATTAATGAAAAGAAATTTTATTACAGTGCAACCTCTATATAACAAATCGTAAGGAAACAACTAATTCGTTCAAGGCTTGAGGCTGAGGCTTGTTATATAGAGGTTAGGTTGGTCTAAAATTTGTTATAAAGACGTAATTAATGATGTTTCGCTTTTTTTCAACTGATAAAGAACATCTTTCAAGTTTCTGAGTCATTGCAACTTGAATCTTTAACAATAGTGGCAGCAGTGTTTACATTACTTTCTATAGGTTTTACGAAACAAACGTGTCGGGACTCGTCGCGACATGAATCATTTACTATGGAATTAAGGGGCACATATTTGTGGGAACGTTATATAAAGATTTTGCGTGGACAAAATTCGTTAATTTGACACTTTTCTTGATAGTTGAAAATTCGTTATGAAAAGGTTGTTCGAAAAAAAATTTCGCATTGTAAAGGTATTTTTGACCCTTATGGACAATTCAAGGTGATACCAAAAAATAGTTAAATCGAAGAATTCGTTATGTTGACTTACGTTATATTAAGGTTTCACTGTATATCTGATGATAGAGAATTTAATTAAAATATAAAAATTGTACATTATTTTTTATTCAACAACACACCAGAAAAAATGCAAAATATCAGGTCGATAGAATTACCAAAAACTGCTAAAAATCAATTTCATAACAACTTTACCTTATAAATAAGTTAAATTATAAATTACATTTTGATTATACTAGTTCATTCCAAATCTAAAAGAAGGTACTTTTCATTTTATACATCTGACATGAAATCCATTTTATAAACCGTAATTTCAAAAGATTTATTTATGAAAAACCATTTTCCAGCTTTCAAACATTATCATTGTTGTATATATTATGTATGAAGTAATAATACGTTACTTACACATGTATAGGTATTACGTGGGTAAAAATCCATTTACACAATCATATCTCAAATACATGGTCCATTATTTCCCTGATGTATAAACCAACCACTTTCTATAAAATACTGCAAGCCATATTATCTCAAAACATGTTCGTCAATTTGTTTATATCAGATATTTATGAATATCCTTTCTAGAAGACTATGTTATTGTCCGGTGAAACGGTGATTACATTTGAAAATAATTCAAGTATTTGATTTCTCTGCGATTCTTTATGTTTCTGGTAGTGATGAATCAAAATTTAAAATAGGCCAAAAAAACTTGGAAGATATTCATAAACAAATTTTTACACCTATTTAAGTTTTTTGTCCGTATTAATACAGTTTTCCATTTTATTCTGTGCACAAGTTCATGAAAAAATTACTTTTTACTTCCAATTTATTTATAAGATCTTTAGAGGACATGTGTTGAAAGATAATAATAAATTATTTTGTATTTTTGTTGCAGATTAAATCATAAACGCAACTTGTTGTATATTCGAAGTATTTAAATTTCTTATAAGAGGTGCATGCTTGTGCCAGCCTATGAGCTCGCCGGAGGGGGCCCCTCAAGGCCATGCGCGAGGTAGATCAACGGCTAGGCCTCAACCTGGAATTCCTTGATGCCGTATCTCAATTGGATGATAGCGCTACACAAACCGAGGGTAAATTATTTAATGCATAACATAACACAATGACAATTTTAATTGAAATAATTTTCTTATAGATCTGGAGAAGTTGCGATCAGCTTGTAGTCACTCCGGAGAGCTGGAGGAACTGCAAGATCTGCTCCACTTCCCTGAAGAGGTTGCCCTCCGCCTCGCTGATGCAGAGTATCAGTTATTTTATCAAGTTCCACCAATCGATTATTTACGACAGGTGACACTAGATTTGGGTAGTGTGGGTGGCTCCTCAACTCACACAGAAGCCCCATTACCACAAACGAGTAATGCTCGTTCTACAGTGGCAAATTTAATAAAACGTTTCAATGAGGTAATTATTGATATAGTTTTGAAGAAAATAAATTAGTTTCAGAGCTAACCGTAGTAAACTTTCCCTAATAATACTAAATTTTAATTTTTTTAAATTTCATAATTTTAATGATTTCATAGTATTCTTTAAAACATATAAGGCTTTGTAAGTGCTGAAAGTGTCAACCTTATTTCTCCTTGTTATATCTAAGGCAGTAGTTATGTAACTAAAAAAAAGAGCTTTCTATAGAAGGAAAAAATATTCCAGCAATCTTCTATTCTACTTTTCTCAAATCTCTAAGTAACGGGGTCTATTGTGCACATTTTAATAAACAAAATTGTTGATTCAGGTTTGGTCGTAAATTTTATGTAGTTTAAAAATTACAAAAAAAATAAGAATTGAACTTTAGTATTAACAGTAAGGATTTATTACGATCAGCTCTTTTACTTTATCACAATTCAATATTCATTAAACATTAATAGGTAAGCGCTTGGATAACGCAATTAATTATAAGTCAACCTACTCATGATGAACGCCGAGCAGTCTTATCGTGTATCTTGCGGGTGGCATTATCCTGCTGGAACATCGGTAATTTTAACGGTGCTATGGAAATTATTGCCGGCCTCAAGTGAGTAGAACGATTGGATCAATATATTATTAACAAATACAATTTATTTTTAGAATTCGATATTTAGTGTAGGGGTTTCTATCGGCCTCCAGCAGATACGATAGCTGTAGGCCGGCGGAAACTACTTGCTCTAAAATTGAAAAGGCACCGTTCTTTGTTTATATTTATTAATTTAATCATTTCTTTTATTTTACTAATAAATTTGATAAATTGCTTATGCTTGCATTTTCTATCTATTTTCTTAAAATAGGTCCACTAAACTACGACCATTTTGGCTATCAATTACGGAAAAAGAAACACTACCTATACTGGACTTTCTATCAGCTGCCTTATTATCAGCAGAATATGATCGAGCATTATCTCGTGCTCTCGATATGGCTGAATGTCGTGTTGTTCCATTTTTTGGTGCTTTTCTTCGTGAATTGCGTGAAATTTTGGCATCAACACCATCACTTATTATGCTCGAACCACATAATCAAGGAAATTATGGGGTTAATCCACCACAAAGTAATGCAAACACATCGACACAAAGTACCTCTGGCTATGAACGGAGTAGTATGAGCAGTACAGACGGGGGTGGTGGAAGGCATCATAGGCATCATCATCATCGCCATCATGATCATCGATCGTCTTCTCCGTCATCTCAAAATACCAACGCACCAGCTGGAACATATTCACCAAAGCATGGTAGCAGGGAACAACGATATCACGGCCATCGACAAGTAGTAAGTGTGAAAACGTTTTATAAAAAGTATGAAATTGTGGATTTGTTACAGTACTGAAGAGAAGTTCTAAGTCCTTTTTTTAAAGGCTGTATTTACATGTGTTTCCATTTTAAATGCAACCTAACCCTTTATGGCTTTGTAGATATATCAATCAACTGTACCAGATGAAGCATTGTACAAATCATCTGAAATACCCTGTATTGCACTCCAATGTCTACATGACTTAATCATGAAATTCCTCATTGTAGATATTTTATTCGCTTAATTAAATTAAATATTGAACTAAAATAATTAGATTTACTAAACTACCACTACCCACTGCTCTCAACGAAATACCATCTATACTAATAGGCGAAGAGGCCACCGCTGAAAATGTCACCTGATAGGTTAAAGGAAATATGCAATGAGACGTATGTAAGTGGAAACAATGCAATGTGAACCGCAGCTCCCCACAAGTTACGTCACTATTCAATTTTCAACGCCAAAAGAATGCTTGGACATTCTTATTTTAAGAAAAAAATGGTTTCCAAGCTTAATATAGAAAATTTGGCAGCCCACTTTGAAGGCGGACAACCTGAGTGTAATCTGAAATGTCCTCCATAAGAGAATTCTTATTTATTTATAATAATTTAAATATTCTATAAACAAATAACAAAATTAACTGTTTTTACAATCAATTTCTTGTTATTAACCAGGATAGGATTTTTATAACCAAGATAGCGAGGGGTGCTCCATGTACACGAACGAATACATGTAAAAGAAAGTTAAAGGCAGAAAAAGTTGAAATTTTAGACAAATAGTTATTTTAAAAATATTTTCTATTGTTTTATTTGCGTAGTTGATTAACAAAAAAAATTGTTTATAAAATTTTATAGGATATATAAAATATTCTAAATAAATGGCGAAAAGTTGATAGAAGGTTCTTAAATTAAAAGTTAACATTCTTAAAGAGTATATAATGCAAAACTATCTGAGGATTGACACACTTTTGTCCCTAAAATAAGAAAGTTCAATCTTTCGTTTGGCGTAAAAATCACCCTTTAACAAATAGTTTTAAAAAGAATAGTTTCCTAGAGACGTAACTTGCTGGGGACGTGGGAGTCATTGCATTACTTCCACTTACATACGTACTATTTTTTCCAATAATATATTTCCATTAACCTATCAGGTGCCATTTTCAGCGATGGGCTCTCCGACTATAACAAATCAACACCAATCTATGTAGCCATATAGAAAGCAAGTTTGAGCAGTTGGGGGATCGCCACTTTAATTATATTAAATTTCATATATTGTATACCACAGTCAAAAATGAAATGGCGCTTTTCACATAACATTATTGAATTTATTTTTTCGAAATACCTCGACTACCATACATCGTTACTTCACACGTATAGGACACTATAGTCCCAACAAGTTAGATGAAATTTTATATATTTACTAAAGTTTTGATTTACAATTTTTTTGCAATTAAGTCGAAAACCATGGATTATAGAGAAATCTTGATCAGTACAAGGTTATCGGACGCTCTTGATGCTTTTTTGAAATTTACTTGAAAACTGTGCATTTTGAGAAAAAATTCTTTGAGTAAAACTTATTGAGCCTAAAATTACAGCCGATTTGTATATTTTCATTGTACCTAATGGAAAATTTTATTTTATTATCAATTTTTATTCAAGTAAAACAACTTTTATTCAAATTTTTTTTGCCTAAAATGCTAAGTTTTTCAAACAGTCACCAAAGTACAAAAAGCCACCAAAAACACGGAAAATTGTACATTGATGTAAATTTTTTAGAAAATATGAAAATTAATCGATATATATATACAAATCGATCGAAAATTTTACGCCCCATAACTTTGGATGGAGTATATTTTTTCTAAAATGCATAGTTTTCGAGTAAATTACAAAAAATTGAGTAAAAACGTGGCCAATCGAAAACGTGGCCCATTACCTGAAATCACTCTTCTTTTCCTGCGGATATGAAATGCTTTATTCTACAGATGAAAAGCTAAAAATTGACATTGATGACATTGCTTTACCCAAAACTTATACAGTAAATTTCACCTATATATACAGTAAATTTCACTTAACTTGCTGGAAACAAGTTAATTTTTGTGTAGAATTGGCGTGAGATCAATTTCTCTCATACGCATCTACTAAGACTCGAATCAAGGTTCTCCAAGATTCTCCCAGGTTCTCCAAGCTTGGACCAAGCTGTGAATTCGACTACTTTATGTAATTATTTTTATTTAAGGTCGATAAAACATATTCATATTAGGCCAGTGAATGGCGCAATTATCCATCATTGAAATAATATTCTGTCCCCTTCGAGGCAGAAACGAAATATTTTAGCATCCGATTCATTAACATAACAAGTTAGAAATATGATGAATGTTTTTAATTTCATCTTATAAATTATTTTCAGTTCATATCCGATTATAATGGTGAAGATCATTACTTCACACGTATAGGACCTGGTAGTTTAATAAATTTGGAAAAAATATATCGAACACAAGCTGTAATGGATCATATATCAACGTTTCATCAGCACTTTCATAACCGAAATCGATGTTCACCGAGTAATAATTTTATCGATTACTTAAAGTAAGTAAGAGTAATAACATATAAGACATCTTAACTTATAGATCGGGCTCTTTTAACAGAAATAAATGGAAAAGCAGACTGCCCTTTTGAATACTCAAAATAGACATAATTTCTTATGGAATGTTGGATATTTCTGTTAAGAAATAGGAAGCATGTTTATATTAGATAGTTATTTTTTATAAATTAACCTTTATTAAGTTAAAGGGCAAAGATTTCGAACAAAAGTCTCTTGTTTCAAGAACAACGTTCTAATAAAAATTTGCCTCTAAAATTTACCAAAAAATCCAGTTACGAATTTGAGGCATTTTTATCCCTTTCGTTATGTAACACTTTCTACCTCATATTTCGCATTCCGTATTAGGAACTATCCTAATACGGAACTATACTATTAGGAAGTAAGAATTTAAAAGTAAAAGATAAATATGAAAAATAGATTCAAAATGGAAATACCCAAATCAGTAATCGAATTCCTAAATTAATATTACAATTATTTGGTTTTTTCAGATCGGTTTCAATAGCTGGCGGTAGAGTCCTTCAAGCTACACCACCAGAGAAAGTTGAATTGGATGAAGAATATGAAACAGAAGTTGATGCATATCATCCTGTACAACCGTTAACTAACGATCACGGCGTTAGTTTTGTATCGATAACATCTCCATTAACAGGAATTGATCAACACATATTACAAGTGAGTTACTTAAAAAGTTTTATTCTTAGTCTAAACGAATTCTTTGAAATGAAACAGAAAATATATCATACTCATATCATAATACTATAATCTATAATTTAAGCGAGGTTTCATTGAAATGAATTCAAACTGAGACATTAATTACAAGTAATGATTCGTTTCGTATGTATTGTACAGTGTGTGGTCAGTTTTGGTTGATTATAGCTGGTGTGATATACGTATATCGTAGTTAACAAAATAACGTACATAACCGGGCCATTCAAATTAGTAGTTGTGTGGAGACATTTTAAACAAGTCTCATATTAACGATAAAATTTGTGTCTTTTTAACACAAAAAATACCGAGCTTATCTCGGTCAGTCGGTCAGCCAGATACTTATTCTATTTATCAAGTGTTCCATTTTAGACAATCCTGCTGAAATTTATTTAAATAAGGGCTTTTGGAAAAAAACCAAGTAAAAGTTGTTGAAGTAAAAAAAAAAAACATTCTAATTTGCAAACCCAGGTCAAATTTCAGATGACTGTGAGATGCTATCACCCCCTTCGAGTGGAACATCTTTTACTTGAATCATTTTTTCCCAAAAATCTTTTGTTGAAGAAATTGTTTAAAATAGAACACCTGGTGTATGTAAAGGTAAGCATCTAGTGAAAACTGAAATATTGATTTAGGCACAGCCTCCATACTTCTCATTACATTACAGTCTGTATAAAGAAGATGATGATGATGATGATGATGTGTCATGTCTGTTTACAGACGTTGACGGATATGCTCTTCCATAATTTTCGGTCGTATGCCGAATGTACGATTGTTCGTACATTCCACGAAGCAATATTAATATTCCCTTTATTAGTATTTAGTTTGTTTTTTTGTATTTTCTGGGATTGAAGAGCATAATCTTCCTGAGCAGTTTTGAGTGGGGGTTTGCCATTGCCCTCCACTTGAAGTTTTTTCTGTGTCCATTCATAACCTTTTCGTAGCCTTTTCGTCATCGTTAAATCGTTTTCGGTTTTGCTTGTCAGTTTTTTGAGCCATCTCCAATATTTTTCTTATCTACTTCACTCATTGAACTACTTCTTCTCAAAAAAAAGTCAATGTGCCTTTTGTCTTTAGAACTTTCTCCAATTTTTGGGTATTTTATTTTTTGTTTTATTAGAGAGGATTGTTCACAATTTTCTTCTTCTTTACTATCTTCTCTTTTATTTTTTTTATATTTTTGATTTTCATGGTCTGAGTTTGGGATTTTTATTTCTTCTTTTTGACCACCGAACTCATGCACCAATGCCTTTGCTGATTTTACATCATACAATCGTTGATTATATAAAAGTTTATCTTTTCTAAAGGTCGCTTCTTTTCCCTGTTCTTTTAGTTCATTCATGATTGGTATCAATTGCTTTCTTGACTCTCTCATATATTCAGGCATGTCATCTGTTATGTATATGTTTGTGTTTTTAAGTTTATGTTTAGATTGCATAATTAATATTTTTTTTCTAAATGCAATCATGCCAACTACAATTGCTCTGGTCTTCTCTTGGTCTTTTTTTCCGATTCGATTAACAAAGTCAATATCTTCAATTGAAACATTTAGCATAAGGGTTTCTCGTATCAACTTCATGACCTTTATAAAGAAGATAGAGAACGGAAAACTAAAAAAAAATCAATTATATTAATGAAATATTACAATATAGGTTTTTGTAAATATTACTTCATATTTAATCTAATCTTTTTTTAAATTTTCTCATAGAAAGTATTTTTTCCACCCCGAAAAACGAAATTAAAAATTATATGATACCTCTGGTCGTTCTAACGTTCTAAAGTGTCTACAATGCTAAAATAATATTTTCTTTAAAAATACACGCGTGTGTGTGTTTTAATATTTGTAACCAAATTTTTATAAAATCCATTATTCAATGTTATACAGAATGTTTGATAAATCATTTGGGATGCAAAATCAATGAATATAAGAAAGAAGTCAATGAATAGTGGGGATTTTGACATGCATTAGTCAGGCATTCAAGTACCGCTGAGCAAAGCTAGAATCGCATACAACAAGCATACACACAAACATATAATAGTAAAAATATTCTCTTTTAAACATCTAATCTCTCTTTTAAACATTGCTTAATGTATAAGTAAATATGAACTATTGCACATTCATTGATTTGCAGCATCTCAAATGATTTATCCAACAAATTGTATAACAATTTGATGCTAGGGATGAAAAAAGAAAGAAATATTGATATTCGGTATTTCAAAATAATATCACCACGTATCGTTAAAATCAGCGTTCGCTATCGATGCTATTTTTTGTCATTATTCAACATTACTCAAAATCAATATTTCTTAAACAATACCAATATTTTAATATAGCTGCTTATGTTTTCTGTTGATTGTGGTTCGCTTTCTTGTCTGGCTGTAGCTACGTAAAATAGAAATATATTCTCAGAAGTTGTATAAAATCAATTTTTTTTTTAAATTTGATTATTAGATCGTTTTTGTTAACTCGTAACTTAAAAAGTTATTTAATTTTAGAAGAAAACTAAAAAATTTTTTTATTCGAACGCAGTTATATTATTATATCTACACTCGAAGACACTCTATTAATGTACATGTATCTAAAAGCACAAGGAATATTATATATTTGAAGAGCTATTGTAATAAAAGTTTATGTTACTATTTAAATCAAAACACGAACAAAATTATTCTGTAGTGAAAATAGAAAGAACTATTATGTAAGCACAAAATATGGATTACTTTTAGATGCATAGAACTACTACTGTTGCAATAACTTAGGTATAATAGAATAGGTTGTAAATTAAAAATAAAAAACCGTTACATATACAGGGTGGACCATTTTAATGAATAAGTTTGAAAAGTTTAAGGCAGACAAAAATAAAATTTAACATTTTTCTTAGAACACTTATGGCCCAGTTGGTAAAGGCGCTTGACAGTAATGTAAGAGACCCGGGTTCGATTTTTAATTAAGATTAACTAGATAAGTTATTTGTCTTTTTAAAATACACAATTGTATCATAAAATACATAACAATCTCAATCTTTGACGTTTAAATTTGTATACAAAATTTAGTAAATAAGCATAAAAGTTAAATAAGTTAATATTGACTCGTTAAGTTCGTTGAGTTAAATAAATTACCTTTCTTCTTCTCTCAAAAAGACTAATTGCGTGTTAATGCATTATCCTTTTTACAACATAAACGTTATTTCTTCAGGCAAGAAATCCTTAATTTTTTTCAGTGTGTTGACTTTCTTTATCATTTCATCTAGTATTTAGTCTTCTATCAAACCTACACATACCCTACAGCAGAACATCGTCTGCTATTTGATGAAACAAGTGTCATAGTGTCCTTATTCTCTTTGTTTGGCTTCGAAGAAATATATTTTCAAAACTACACGCAAAAAACGATTTTGCTAACACAATTTTACTATAGTTTCGTAGTAATTTTAATGATAATATTCCTTTATTATTTACGTTTAATTTTTAGACTTTATATCAGGACAAATAAAAATGTAACAATAATTAAATTTTTTAAAACTTTTTTCTTTTGTAGATTTTACATCATGGCACTACTGCAGTTATGTTAGAAAGTGATGGAACTAGTTCGAGTGGAGGCGGAAGTAGTGGTATTGGTGGTGTTGGTGATAGTGGTACAAGTGGCCGTGGGGCAGTACTTTTATATGTACGGCTGGACCGTGCGGGAGTAACGCTTACATGGAGTCGACCTTGTTGGAGTGCTTTGCGGGCCGGAGCACTTTATTTTGAAGACACTTCATCGAATTCAGCATCTTCGTCACAATTTACTGCTGATTTTAATTTATCTGCCAATCCTGAGGAAACTCTTTCTCCAGGATTACTATCAAAACTATCTGCCCAAACTGGCCTTGATTCAAATACGAATAATTCAACCTTAGATGAAGGATATTTAGATTTAATGTACGTGAAAGAATTAGTTCTTGGTGTTCGGGAAACAGAACGTGAAGCTGAAATTTCAATTATTGCAAGAAGATTTGGTATTGCTTACGGATCAGATCCTTGTTGTTTAAGCTTAATGTATGGTTATTCATTAAGTGATAATCGAATAATTTATATGTTATTACCCCCTGTTCTATGCAGGTAAGTTTTTTAATGTATACATGGAATGGACCATTTTATAGATCCAAAAGAGTTCTTTAGGACAGCATTCCCACCAAAAGGCATTAATTAGTGATATCAAATTACTTAGACATTGAAAATTTAAATTCAACTCAACTTTAGAACTAACAATAGGTATAGTTAGAGCTGACCACGATGATGCCCTCGTAGAAAAAAATCGAAAAAATCAGTTTGCTTTACATTCTTAATAATTATTCTTGAATAATATTTATAGTCGAATAATAATTATAGTACAAATTTTTTGGTTATGAAAAATAATTCCAAGCAATGAAGTATGTCGACTTTAGGACCGACCCTCAAGAATATGTAAAAGTATTGAGTGTCAAATATTATTGTCCGCTATGGTCGCTGTTAAAATTAATGTTTATCAGACGCTGCTATCTTTGAAATCGTAAGCATATCCCTAGTCTGATTTATATTTTTATATTTTTATAAACGCTTATAAAACGTACCATAAAAAATGCCCTTAATTCCGAATATTTTTGAATTGTTAAGAGTCAAAGATTAATTAGAATGGTCCACCCCGTATATATTCCTAAATATATTAGCCCATCTAAAATAAACATGGTATTGAATCTCTGCGTAGATTGTGGTATGCAGGATTAGGTTGGCTGATAAAGGGTATTGCTAGACAATTACGCCTAGCAGATCGACGAATATTATGGCTAAAAGAACAATATTTACAACTTTACTATGAAGATGCTTGCTGTTGTGGACCGTTAGCCGCTGACGCTATTCGAGTAAGTTCTGTTTATTAAGTTTTGTTGTAGATAATTTATTAAAACATGCATCTACAGGCTTTTGGTGGTAGAGATTGGTCTTTTGCAACAGTAACGCAAAGTGGTATTCAACCAGGAGATTTATCCGGTGCATTGAAAAGAGAAGCATCAGTTAAAATTAAGAAAAAACAATTAATTCAAGGTAAAAGAGATTCTCGAACTCATTTAATGGACCCCATTGCTATTGCAACTGACAGTTATTGGAGAAATCCAACACACCATAGACAATCTACACCTGCAAGATTCTCAGAGCCACAGCCAGATGTCGCACGCCATCACAGTTTAGGACATTTGGCATATACAACGCAGCCAAAATTCGATAGGTAAAATTGAAGGAATATTTTAAATTTATTATTGGAGATAATATTATTAAAATTTATTATAGAGAACGTCATGGATCGATGGAACAACTTTGGCATGGACGACATCCGAGAGTTGGATTTATTTTATACGAAACTCAATTAGATTTTGTTGATTTTGTAGCGTTATTTCGTTCATTCAGGTAATTATTTTTAAAAAGGATTGTGCCAGTTTACTGCTGATTCCCGATAAGAAATTAACCAAACAATAAAAATAGTCTTGGCCACATTTAATTATCTGCCTCAATTTTAATTATCTGTGCCCATAACTCTGGCCTACAATTATCGATAACCTTTAAGTATATTTTCTTTCGATTAAATGTAATAATGACTTATTTTTAAGTCACATTTTCTCCGAAAGCTAACGTTTTTTGAAAAAATTTTTAAACAAAAAATGTTAGTTATGAGGATCAACTTTCTAACTTAAAGTGTTATTCCATCTGCTACCGTTTAGAATCTAAATTGGCTATTAAAGCAAACCAAAGAACAAGGTCCAATCTGATTTCAGAACATGATGTCCCCCATCAAACTCTGAAACTTTTGTTTAAGTTGTTTTTTGATTGGCTAACTACAAAACGAGCTATTAGCCATTTTAGATTAAAATGACCCACCCTGTATAACTAAAAATTACGTCTGGCTTAAATAGAAATCCAAGGCTTTGTTCAGTGAACTTCAAATAAATTACTACATACGGGGAAAATAATAAACTGACATAATCTCTCATATTAAATTATTTTTAATTTTCTTCTATAAATCTGTTTCAATTATATAATAATTATTTTTTTTAGCCTTTTGATGAGAAAAGATCTGCGTGATTTATTTGATCAGCTGGCAATTTCGTATAGAAGTATGACTGGAACTAATTCATCACCTAAAGTAAACGGCGTTAAAGTATCCTTAGAACTAGCTACCTCAAAAAAACCACAAAGGATAGGTAAATAATCTCTCAGATAACTTATTTTTCAATAAATCCCCAGAGCAATTGTATAATTATTGACATTATTGTATAAAAAAAATATCATCTCGAGAACAAAAAAATTTTCAAAATATTTTTTTTTAAATATTCACCAAAAAATAAATGCTGGTAAAAAATTGCCAAAACAATGTCCCAAAATCAAAAGAAAAACTAAGCTTGGTATGAAAGTGAGCAATTCCAGGTAAAAAGTTCGCCCTTTATATATTGAAGTTATAACAAAATTCATCATCTATGTCAACGGTACAAATAATTTCAACTACAAGTCTAAACTTGCCTTGGACTCGTACTACCTTAGGGTATTGCACATCCAATTCATCCTATGAAATGACATTGAGCTTGAATTTGTTTATTTTAGGCCTCTTCACGAGAAATAGTTCATCAGAATTGGCTGGTGTAACGACCACAAACTCACAAAAGAAAATATTTGATGCCATAGCTGCAGCAAGTATTTTTTCAAACTGTGCTGGAATCGATTCGTCAAACAGTCAAGTAATTACATTATCTACATTTACAAAATTTCTGGAAACTCGACAAATGGAAAATTGGTCAACCAGCGACGTTAAAGCTTTAATTCAGAGGCATGAACCTGATCCAGTATTACGTTCACAAGACTGTTTGTCGTTCGAAGGTTTTGCACGTTATTTAATGGACAAAGATAATTTTGCATTCATAAATGAACGAGAAGTACCAAAAGATCAAGATATGTCTAGACCTATGTCACACTATTACATAGCATCTTCACATAATACTTATTTAACGGGACATCAGCTAAAAGGGGAATCATCTGTTGAACTATACTCTCAAGTATTACAATCGGGATGTCGTTGCGTTGAATTGGATTGTTGGGATGGTGATGATGGTTATCCAATGATTTATCATGGACACACTTTTACCACAAAAATACCATTTAGCGCCGTTGTAGAAGCAATAAATCGTAATGCCTTTGTTACATCATCATTTCCTGTTATTTTATCATTAGAAAACCATTGCTCTTTACATCAACAAACAAAAATGGCACAAATATTTCAAAGAATTTTTGGTGATAAATTAGTAACAAACTTTTTATTCGAAACGGATTTTAGTGAAGAACCATTCTTACCTTCACCAATGCAATTAAAAAATCGTATTTTAATTAAAAATAAAAAATTAACAGTCGATTTACAACCAACATTGACTACTACAACTTCTGCCCCGATGGGAGTAGCTATAAGGTAATTTAAACTTAAAAAAATTTTCTTTTTGCCACTTTACTGGAAATCTAATCGATAGTGTTTCATTAATTACAGAACTGCAACGGGAGTTAAACATTCGGGTGGTCGCACGAGCTCGATAATTTCCAATACTAGTTCAAGTTCATTTAACGATGACTTTAGCGATGACGAATATGATGAAGATGAAGAAGATGAAAATTTAGACGGTACATAACATTTTATTGGCTATGTAAAGAGATTTATAGACTAATTATTACAAGAAAACAGGAAACGGTTTCAATCTCTTAATTTGTATGTAAAAAAAGTTTTTTCAATTTTGCATCTCTTTTTTTCTCTATGGATTGTAAGAAATGTCTTTTTATGAATAAATTCCAAACGATTCAATTTTAGAAAAATTTTACTAATTATTTTTTACAAATTAAGACCGTGTGTTTAAAATTACGTCAAGTAATTGTAGTTGGAAAGTATGCTAGTATAAAAAAATGGATTACATATACAAAAAAAATTCGTAGCACAGCAGCTGCGTTAGCTAAGCGAATCCCCTCAGAGATTGAAAAAAAAAAACACATTTTTCTTAAAATCGAATATTATTCCATTTTTTGTGTTTTCACAAAATACATATTCATTGAAAAAATGAATATGTATTTTTTTGAAAAGACATTAATAGAGTAGAAACAGAATAATTAAATAATTTGGTGCAAAAGTTTCCAGTTTTCCGAAAATCAATTAGCTTGCAACTCATCTTTCGAATATGTTTTCAGCCTATGAACTTAATAATAAATTTCATTTAACTAATATATTTTGAATTTTCTTTAAATTTTAGATAAAAATTTAGTTTCCATCTTACATTCAAGTCCTTCTAATATGCCTTCAACCACGAGTGGCGGAGGTAGTAATGAAGCATCTCCACGTTCATGTGTAGGAATGGCATCGCATGCAATTTCAAAAACAAGCTCTACCAAACGTATTATTGCCGATGATAAAACAAAAAAACGTAGTAGTCAAATAGCAAAAGAATTATCAGATATAGTTGTATATGTTCAGGCCATTAAATTTCGAGGATTAAATACTGTCAGTCCGAGCAGTTCAGTAAAACAGCGACCTGTACCACCAAGAACTTCAAGTTCAGGTAGTTCGATAATGACAGTTTGTAGTGGATCAGGATCGGCATCAAATGTCAGCAGTTCTGGAGGAGCAACTACAACTGGTATATTAAAAGCAAATAGGTTTTGTTTTTGAAATACTAATACAAAATTACATTTTAGGAATATCGTCCGCTGATACCGAAGCATCAGCAATGGAAATGGAGTATGCATCATCAAGTTTAAAACCACCACGAGCCAACTATAATCATCCATGCTATCAATGCTCATCAATTAATGAAAATACTGCAAAAAAATTGTGCCGAAAACAACCATTAGCATTAGTTGCGCATACACAAACACAATTAATGCGCACATATCCAGCTGGAATGCGAATCGATTCCTCCAATTTTAATCCTGTAATTTTTTGGGCTTTTGGTATACAAATGGCAGCTTTAAATTATCAAACCGAAGACCCATCATTGCAATTGAATACAGCTTTATTTGAATCAAATGGGAAATGTGGATATGTTTGTAAGCCAGAAGTAATGTGGGATCGTACTCATGTCATGTATCGACGATTTAACCCATGGGATAAAGAATTTGATGGATTACATTCATCACAACTTTTAATAAACGTTGTGTCAGGGCAATATATCAATCATGCAAATATCAATGCCAGTACATTTGTTGAAGTTGAAATTATTGGAATTCCTATTGATTGTAACAAGCAAAAAACTAGAGTCGTACAAAAAAATGCATTGAATCCAATATGGAATGATACATTTTTCTTTCGTGTGATGTTTCATGATTTATCATTTATTCGATTCAATGTGTATGAATCACCGACGAATCACCTAATTGCACAACGTGTAATACCTTTGAAAGGTTTACGACCTGGTTACAGACATTTAAGATTACGTACAGCACAAAACAAACCGTTAAATATGTCTACACTGTTCATATATTCTCGTACAGAAGAAGAAAGTTTGGAAAATACTGGAACAAGTGAAACGGAACCTTGTAATAAAGATACAACGGAAACAGATGAAAGTGGAACAAAAAATACTACACCATATACGGGAATATCTGGAACACCATTATGTGTGAAACGTAAAATGTTCTTTTTGATGGTGTATGGTGTTTTAAATGAAGAGCCTTATACAATTTTAAAAATTACTCAAGAAAGTACCACACAAGATGTACTTATGCAGTGTCTACAAAAAATGAACCTGCCAGCAGATCGTGTCAATGATCATATTTTAGTTGAAGAAGTTGCAAGGGGATGGGAGAAAAAAGATCATGAATTACCTGCAACTCAACGAATTTTAGATCTACAAGAACGTCCTCTTCAAGCTCAATCCAAATGGAAAGGAGAAGGTCGATTCTTATTGAAACGAATGGGTGATGATCCAAGTAGTCGTGCATGGCTATCGTCAATTCGTAGTGTAGCAAATCGTGAACGAGAGGCCCAAGCATCTGAGAAACCTAATGCTTGGGATGAACATGACAATTTTTTAGTTTGCATATACAATGTATCACCAGAAATACCATACGCAATCTTAAAAGTTCCTTTAGGATCTACTGCTCAAGATGTATTAGCTCAAGCACTTGTTAAAGCACGTCGTTTAGAAGATCCTATGAATTTTGTATTAGTAGAAGAATTAGAATGGGCTGGATCTGGTGGACATCAACAAAGAGCATTGGCAGATGATGAAAATGTATACAGCACACAATCTCATTGGCAAACAATTGGGCGATTTATTTTGCAAGAACGTGCCCACGCAACACCAACATCTTTGCGCCGTAATCGAGTAACCACAAATCTAAGATTAGCAACTTTAGACCGTATAAGTCGAGGATTAAGTGCTGCTCGATCCGCTGCATCGAATAGTATAAAGGCACCTGTTCAAGCAGCATTAAGTGATCCAACCACGGCAAAAATGAAAGAGTCTAGAAAGTCTTCTACTGGAGGTCTAATAAGAGGTAAAGGTAATTCTGAGAAAGAAACATTAAGTACACAACAAAGATCGCAATCTTTACAATGTCAACGTGAAGTTCATTCAGAAGGTGAAACTCTAAGTGATGAAGATAGTAAGGAATCTGACTTAATGTCAACAGTGTCACGATTAAAAAAAGTATCTTTAAAGAAATTTAAAGAGTGGAAATCTTGACTCTTTCAGTAAATTTTAATTTTTACTTGAAGGAGTCAGATTTTTTTTATAATTTATTGTCCCACATTGACTTTCTACAAATACTTTATTAAAAGTATATTTCTTTTGCGTAGATAAAAATAAAGTTAAAATACGCGGAAAACGAAAAAGCATGTAACACTGAAAATAATTTTATAAAATTTTAATTTAGTCCATAAATTTTTCCAAAATCAAAAAATATATGAATATTAATTAATATCCATTAATTGGATCATGATCTTTTATGATTAAAATGACTTTTGATCTTTGATCATTGATCTAAGTTAATTACAGTGTTTAAGCTATTCAATGATTAACAATTGATTAATTTAATTACTTAATTAAATTATACATCCATTAATAAATTACAAAATTATTACTTCGTACATATCAACTCGGATATATCTACAAAACATATTGACATATAAATTTGTACATAAAAGATAAAATTAATAAATTATTGAAAACAGGATTTTCCAAAATTAATTTCTGTTTTTATTGTTTTAATTAGATTTTGTGTTTTTCCATTTTAAATTGTTTTTGTTCCTGCTGTAAATCGGAGTTCTTTAATTTTACAATAATTTTTGCTTAGAGTAGAACGCTATCTCGTATTTTATTTTTTAAACAGTGGTTTTGTTTTCTGTGTAATTCATAATAATATCCAGGAAATTGTTAAAAATCAATTCTGGATTTTAACTGGATGCATTTTCAGATCTGGTGGTTGAAGGATAGCGGTATCTTTAGAACCTCTTTATTTTCAAACGTATAAAATTTTTTGTTGCAAAAAATATCTTTGGAGCAACTTGTAATTTTTTTAAAAGTAAACTTAAATATTGAAAAATGAAGAAAATAAACAAGCCAGACCATTTGCGAAGGATTTTAACAATGCAAGAGGCTTGCAAAACTACTTTTCTTGTAATTTTCTTGATTACCCTCCTAAATGCCTTTTTTTTTAGAATATTTATTTTTAATTAATACTAAACAATACCCGATAAAAATTTTAACTTAGCTCAAACATAATTTCGTATTTTTGCAAGCATCTTACAGGGTTAAAACCCTTCGCAAATGGTCTGGCTTGTTTATTTTCTTCAATTTTTAATATTTTAGTTTACCTTAAAAAAAATTACAAATTGCCTCAGAGATATTTTTGGCAACATAAAATTTTATATGTTTGAAATAAAGATGTTCTAAAGATACCGCTACCCTCCAGCCTGGTACATTTTTGTATGTCCTCATACATTATTGTATGAGGACATTATGAGAGAGGTATCTGACGAAATTTCAGAATGCTTGAGGCATATCCACACATATCCAAAAATGTCAACCAGCTCTCCTACTATTTCTCTGCTAAACCACTGTTTACAGATATAAAACACTAGATGGCGCAAAGGCCATCCATCAAAAATACTTTGCTAGTGTGTAGAGTCTATTCAAATTGAATTAATTCAAATTAGTTTTTCATGTATCCAGAATTAGTCTTTTCCCGAGTCTGTTAATTAAAATTCGGTGTAATGTACTCGTTCAAAAAATAAAATGTAAATTTAATTCAAAAAAATTAAAAAAGGAAAAGTTTTATTGTAATGATTATCCCTAGAAAACAAAAAAATATTTATATGAAAAACCACAAGATTATATTATTGAAGAATGCAAACAAAAATCATTTTTGGAAAATCCTAAAATGTTTATGTTACATGGCCTATTCAGTTTTCCTAGATATATAATAAAATGATGACTTTTCAAAGTATATATTTTAAATATTTCATAAGACAATACAAACAAAAAATTTTACTCAAAGAATTTATATCCCCAGCATTATTTAAAGTTTATATGTGAATTCATTCATTCATTGATCATTAATATTATATAAATCTCAATTCATGCGATCCCAAACTGTACAAAGTATTTCCTGAAATTGTGTGTTTTCATTTTGAATAAATTTTTTATCTTATATATATTTTAACATCGATGACCAAATGTTTAATATTAACAATACTGATATCAAATTTAATTGTTTTATTAAAAGTTTAAACATTTATAATCATAAATTCATAACAATTAAATATAAACATGGTATTAATATGATGTTGGTAACTTAAGACATTATGCAGAGTATTAAATTGATAGAAAAGTATTTTCGAGCATGCTGTTAATTTAATTCTTTTGCAATCATTTTCTTCCGAATGAATCCGTACCAAATCATATGCTCAAAGGGGTATTATATATCCATGCTATTTTCATTTTATATTAATAAATATTAAAAATATGTAATGGAGACAAAAATGGGGCGGAGGGGCAGTTAATCATTTTATGGAAATAACTCAACGCTTTTAGGTACTTTAATTTATTTAAATTTTTATCCAATTTATCTTTTTTAATTACTTAAATCTCTCCTTTTTTTAATAAGTAAACTTTGTTGTTTTCACAGTTCAAAATCAGTTTTCAATCTCCTAAAATTGGTTTACCTTTGTTTATTTCTGTTTATCTCCAAATTAAAAATAAGTTATATTGTCATCATTCAAAAACTCAAAAACAAAAATTATAAAGACTAAATGTCAAAAAGCTAAGCTGGCAAAAAAAAACCTTCATACAACGCCGTCTAACAAAGATATAAGTTATTTTTTTGTAGCCTTGATTAAAGAATATAAGAAAGAAAAAAAGATTCCCACCGATTTTCCGGGAAAAAATAATTTTTGTTTGTTTTACTTATCAAATTTGTCATCTGCCACCAAAAAATACTCAACTTTCATACTGCGACCAAAAAATACTTTTCTACAAATTTTCTATTTTTTAAATAAAAATTCTTATCAGCGTGCTAAAAAAGTTATACAACTTGTAATATTTTCCTTAAATTGATATAACGGATGAATTGTCTCAATTTCCCGCTTTCCGCATTAATATTGTGGAAAACTGACCCAAAACACATATAGGAATCCATTTTCAGACTAAAAAACATTATGGCTCTTAACTTGGAAAAGCGCTATATGTATACATTGATTTTCCGATCAGAAAAATTTATATTTTCTTATTTTAAAAAATAGTCAGTTAAAGCTTAAGATCTGAGGAGTATTTTGCCCAAAATCAAAACTCGCCCAGATAAAAAAATTTGAAATTAGCCATTAATTGGTCAGTCATTTTCATTTCTACGCACTTTTTCGAGGGTTTGGTTAAATTTAATAAATCCCATAATTCCTGTACTATTGGGTTTTGGACAGAAGTAAATAAGACACTTTTGACTTAAAATAGTCCAATAAATACGCTATGTCCAATCGAGTCACGGCACTCTGTATTTTGATTTAAAAAAAATAATTTTATTCTGTCCCGTAGAGCATGAAATTTAATGAAGGTAAAAAAATTTTGATGGTCATTTGAAATATTGGAAGAAAAAAACGTAAAAAAATAAGTGTAAGAGAATCTCTCTACGCAACTATTTTGGATGATTAAAAAATCTATTAACAATCATATTTTAAATCATTTTTGTTTGAGTACTCATTACATATTTTATTAATTCTTATTAATATAACTACAATATCATATTAACTAAAAACCTGCACTTTTTGTAAATTATATTTTCATTCATTCATTATAAATTAATTCATATGTTAATATAAATTAATATTATTGTCTGTAAAGAAATATATGTGTAAAAAAAAAACTTAATTTTAACAAATTTTTCTACATACAAATGCAATACATACATATTATTCTATAATATCATAAAAATAATCAGTGAAATTAGTAACAAATAAAAGAAAACTTACCTATTCAAATTTTAAATTTAATATGTATTAAAAAATTTTTTGATACATTTATATACATACTTCTTGTAATTTGTATAAAAGTAAAACAAAATATATTAAAATATATATCAAATATTATAAAAGAAAATATATAAAAAATATATTTATTTAAGCACATATAACCCATGTAAGATAAACTTAAGCTAGGGTTGAAGTTAAGAAGTTGAAGTTTAATTTACCAACTAAAATATTTTAACACTTTATCTTTTACTTGGAATAAATCTTTGTCCAGAGCAAGAACATATATATTTATATAAGTACGTGAAACTTGAGTGAAGAGGGTAGCAGTAGAAAACCACCTGCCTATCTGGAAGAGGTCTAGTCTTCGGTCGTTGTACTTTCAACTGCCCATCAGACTGTATTTTGTTTTCAATCACTTAGACAGCCTGATGTACAGTACAAAATACGCAACAACCGATGACTAGACCCCACCCAGATACGCTCGGTAAATGCAGCCACGGGTGCTTATAGCTCGGCATAGGAGGTTTCACGTTCTAATACACATATGTTCTTGGCCTAGAGTTTGTGAAACTTGATTGCGGTAGTAACAGGAACGCTTGCTAACTTGCCCGGATATAATAATCATGACATAATAAACTAAATTTTTGGGGGGAAAACTTGAATTCTTTGAAACAGGGTTGATATTATTAAACACATATGTGTTCCAGAAACCTATCATCATCATTTTATATGTAAATGAAGTGAAATATTTATTAATTTTATTGCTCGACAGCTTTTATTTTCTGATCGTTTCACATTTATTTTAACATTTAACTAAAATGATCTGTCATTTAATAATAAAGAAGAATCATTTCCTAAAAATATATAATGTATCCTGGAGTTCAAATAAGTAAGTGAAAAAAATGTCTCTGCCTGCGATTTGTGGAATACAAAATTTTTTGTGTTTTCATTTCAAAAACTTTAAAAAGAGTTGTTTTCGATATCTTCTAACAAAAATCAATGATATTTGGTGAGTGAAAAGAGTGATAAGATTGCATCGGACGTCAAATGAATTTTTTTTTGTGTGTTAAGTAGTCTACATAAGGTGGAGGTGATGATCCTTTTACGCATGTAGAAACAACATTTACAGTCATTACTACAGTAAATAAGCCGGAAAATACCATCAAATGTGGAAAAGTGGTGGAACAGCTCCGATTTCAAAAATTTTTTGTATACGTGTTCCTTAGACCTCTAGGAACATTCAGCCGCACTAACCTTGGCATTGGAAAAAAAACTGAGAAAGTTAGGGTAGTTTTCCCATCCCCAAATAGTAACAGTGAAAACAAATCAATATTTCACCTCAAAAATCGTCTTCCGAGGGTTTTCGAGGTCACTGATCATGAATTCAAGGTTTAAAAACAACTGAAAATGGTTCGATCCCATTAAAACTACCCCTAGAAGTGTCAATATTTAAAAAATTTTGAAAATTTTGAATTTGACCTCAGAAATTGTCTTTCTGCGGTTTTTGAAGTCGTTAATAAAGAATTTGAGGGTAAGAAGCAACTGAATGTAGTTCCAAGCCACCCCTAAAAGCCACCCCTAGAAGAAACAGAGATAAAATTTTAAATTTTTAATCGAATATCGTCTTTCGGGGGGTTTTTGGCATCGCTGATCACGAATTCAAGGTCAAAAAGTAACTTGGATGGTTGCAACCCTATTAAAACTACCCCTAGAAGTGTAAATGATTAAAAAATTTTGAAAACTTTGAATTTTATTTTAGAAATTGTCTTTCTGTGGTTTTTGAAGTCGTTGATAATGAATCTGATGGCAAGAAGCAACTGAATGTAGTTCCAAGCCACCCCTAGAAGTAACAGAGTAAATATTTAAAATTTTTCCTCGAATGTCGTCTTTCGGGGGGTTTTTGGCGTCGCTGATCACGAATCCAAAGTCAAAAAGTAACTTGGATGGTTGCAACCCCATAAAACTACCCGTTGAAGTGTCAATGATAAACAAGTTTAGAAAATTCTGAATTTCACCTCAGAAATGGCCTCTTTGTGGTTTTCGTAGTCGCTGATCATGAATTTGAGTCAAAAAGCTACCGAATGTCGCTCCATCCCCATTAAAACCACCCCTATAAGTGAAAGAAAGAAAATTGGATTCGTAATCAGCGCCCCCAAAATTACCCGAAAGTCGATATTCGAGGAGAGAATTCAAATTTAAAATTTTATCTCTGTCACTTCTAGGGGAGGTTTTAATAAGGATGCTGTGACATTCAGTTACTTTTTGACCTCAAATTCATGATCAGCGGCTCTTAAAACCGCAGAGAGGCAATTTCTGTGGTGAAATTCAGTATTTTCAAAATTTATTTATCATTGACATTTCTAGGGGTAGTTTTAATGGGGTTGCAACCATCCAAGTTACTTTTTGACCTTGGATTCGCGATCAGCGGCCCCAAAAACCCCCCGAAAGACGATATTCGAGGAACAATTTTAAATTTTTTCTCTGTCACTTCTAGGGGTGGCCTTTAGGGGTGGCTTGGGACTACATTCAGTTGCTTCTTGCCCTCAAATTCATTATCAATGACTTCTAAAACCAGAGAGAGACAATTTCTGAGGTGAAATTCAGAATTTTCAATTTTTTTTTATCATTGACACTTCTAAGGGTACTTTTGATGGGGTTGAAACAATCCTCAATTGCTTTTTGACCTTAAATTTTTGAACACCTTACCTAAAAACTCCACGAGACACGATTTCTGAGGCAAAATTTTGAATTTAATAAAGTTTTTGTCTCTATCACTTTAAGGGTAATTTTAATGGGGTTGAAACCATATTCAGTTGCTTTTTAACCTTGAATTCATGATCAACGACCTCAAAAACCCTCGGAAGACGATTTTTGAGTTAAAATATTGATTTGTTTTCACTGCTACTATTTAGAGAGTTTTGGGGATGGGAAAACTACCCTAACTTTCTCAGTTTTTTTTCCAATGCCAAGGTTAGTGCGGCTGAATGTTCCTAGAGGTCTAAGGAATACGTACACAAAAAATTTTTGAAATCGGAGCTGTTCCACCACTTTTCCACATTTTCCGGCTTATTTATTGCACTACATGGTAAATATCGTTTGCTTGTTTGTATGCGGACTACTTTGATCCCCTTGTCAACAGCCATCAACCAATGAGTAATTAATATATTTTATTTTGTGATACCACATCATGGCGGCTCGTGTTAAGGTTACGTGATATACAGATTAAAAATTACGACTTTTAATTTTAATATAATAAAACAATAATATGCTTTTATGACTCAAAATCAGAATATTTCAGTATATTTCTATGTAAATTTAAATTTATTTTTACTACCAAAAATACCTTATTGGTACCATCACTAACTTATTTTAAATTTATAAATTATAACTTTATCCTATGAAAGAGATGATATAATTAGATCCCCGACCCTGATGCGTGGTAATCATTTTTCGCCAAAATTTTAAAGATACATAACGTAAATTTTACTTTCTTTTAAAAGTCAAGTTAAGACAGTCTCTACATTTCAAATAAAAAATTTTACAATTTCAGGGGACTATTATTCAAAAAAATAGTTATCAGAATGTATTAAAATTTGTAAGGCGCAATCTAAACAAGAAGCAAAAGGGACTGGCTCGCAATTTTCTAAAAAATAATTGTTTTTAAAATTTTTTTTCACAGAGAAACTGAGTCTCTTTCTCCACCAAAATTTTCAAATTTTCTTTTAAAGATTATACTGAAAAATATGAACTTTTTCCAAAACACGGCATACCAATCACAGATTCTTTCTTATACTTTATACCTTCAAATATCAGCATTCAATTGTCAAATGTATTTTAATAACAAAATTACGTTCATTATTTTCTCAATAAAAATGTCGATATCAAAAAACAACATCTCTAAAGATATTAGTTATGTGTTTTAATCGTGTTACTAAACCATAAAGTTGTTAGCGCCAAATATTAATATTTGAAAACAAAATTATATATCAAAGAATTGCTCCGGAAATGCTCCTTCAGAATATATAATTGCTTCAGTTAAATAATTATAAATATTTCACTTCGTACATACGTAATTGTGCTGTATTCCTACACGCTTAATGTGGTCCAAATAGAGCCACAATGATCCGTTTTCGCATGCTCATATTACTATTATTAGGACCATAAATGCGTGACTTCAACTTTATCATTTCAACTCTATTTGCACCACTTTAATTCAATAGAAAACAGCTTTTATATTAATATGTGCATAAAATAACGGTCCACTGTTATATGAAAGAAAACAATTTTAACAGAAAGTTAAAATTATTCTAAATAAAAATAATATTAATAAAGAAAACTTGTTGAACAGTATATCAAAGTCAATTTCGTGTTACATAGTGTGAATATATTAAAAATGTAATGTTATGGGTATAAATAAATCTAAGTAAAAACTTTTTTGACATTTATCATAATTGGGTTATTTATTAATTTCATAATGTTACAAATATCAAACATCAACTTCCATAAGACAGCTGTTTTTTGTTTACTCAAATTTTTTGTGTCCACCCAGGTAAATTATTTTTAATACTTTAGAAACAAAATAACAAAAATTGAAAATTATTATTAATTTATGTCCAAAAATTACAAACATTTAAAATTTCTTTTTCGAATAATAGACTATACATTATTACGTAAGTGGTGCACAACAGGCCGTTTATCGAAGATGTGAGCTCTTATTTACAACGCTAGAAAACCCAGGTTTCCCTCTCTTAGCTGAAAAACCCAATAATTATCAATTTAAGAAAATTGCATTATTTTAAACTGGCAAAAATTGAAACAATAATAATTATTTGACATAATTTATTAACATTGCTCAATTTTTGTTCTATGGTGTTAAAATATATTTTGATCATGTCGCTACTTGATCTTAAATAAAATGAATTCAGTAAAATTGCTTTACTAAACCAGGCATAAAAAATTAGTTGCGAACATAAATTAGCTGATTTATCGGAAATGAAAGTTGATATTTGTGACATAATGGCGTTAAAATCTTAATTCTTAACTTAAATGAGGATAATGTACTTAAACAGTATTTTGAAGTTTTCAATTTGGTTTTATACTTGCATACAATTATATCTGGAAACGGTTAATGCATTTTTTCTTTTAACTTTATCAATCAGTGTTAATGTGATCTGAAGTCATTATTCTTTTTGTTGTCTATTAGGAATTTTATTTTTTAGCAATACAAAAAAAAAATGAAAAAATTATTAGGTAAGGCCATAAAAAATTACTTACAATTTTCAAGAGGCGAATTTGTTGATTTTACACTCGAAAAGGATAAACATTAATGAAAAAATTTAATTCGCAAAAATGCTTGGAATTTATTAAAATGTAGATGCATCTGAATTTTTGCAAAAATTTTTGTACCTACTCATTTACAAAATAATTTTTTTATGATAAAAATTCTGAACAAATTTACATGGTCCTATATTTTGGAGAATTTTAGGCAATTATACTTCTTTGAAATTTTTCTATAAACTTGATCCTTTTCTAGTAAAAAATTAAAAAAATTAAAATCTATAAATGTCAAAAAAACTATTTGCCTACATTTACAATTTATACCTGTCACTTAGTTAATCCACTTTTATTATCCCAAAAAAATTCTAATAATTTATAAAAATTATAAATTATATAATTAAATAAAATAAGAATAAAAGTGCACTAGTTTGACGAACACACACAAAAAAATTTACATATAAATAAAAAAGAAAAAAGTTGTAAATGTATTATTTGACTTTTAACTAGTAATTTAAAAGACAAGAAATTCTAATAATATTGTAAATTTAAAAGAAAAAAATACTACTTATATAAAAAAAAAATTACTATTATAATTATTATTAATAATTACAATTAATAATTATTAAAAATTTTAAAAATAATTTTTTTAGACACATCAAAAAATTATTTAAATTTAAAAAAATACATATACATTAAATATCCAAATACTAAATAGTAAATATAAAAAATTATTATTATACAATCGATTCTTTAAATAAAATGTATTATGATTATTTATTTATAAAAATAAAATATATCACTAATTATAACTACTATCTTTCAATTATATCTCTTTTTAATAAAATACCTAGAGACAGGAGACGTTCATAATTTTCATATGAGGAATTTTTTGGCATTTTTCACCATCTTCCATCCATTCATAAAATGAATTACGATCTCACGACTTACTACTAATATATATCAAAAAATATCCTGGGAATAAAATAGCGGGACAAAGTATCCCAGGAAACATATCTCTCGATAAAATATGCCCCAAAAAATTACCGCGGTGTAAAAAATATATCGCAGAAAAATTTTCGAATCATATTCCAAGAAGCTTTCCAAAAATTAATGCCACAGATTTACCAGGTTGTCTTCTTAATTCAGTTAATATTGATATAATGAATTATTAGAGAAAATACTAGCATTTTATATTTTTTAGAGTTCATAACAAATTTTTGTTCAGTTTGGTCAAATTTTCGTGAAAATCATTAAAGTATAAAAAATTTTCTTTATATGAGCAATAATTCGGTTTACAACAAAATGTTTTTGAGTATTAAACACCAAAAGAATTAAAAACCCACAAAAAATAAATGGTGGAAACGCATATAAATGATTACATCTTACTATACAACATAACATCTTACTATATACTAAGTATTTATTTGCGCTCCCACTATAACTGTTGTCTAAAACTGTGAACAGCTATTTGAGGTATTATTTATTATTATTCAGGTATTGTGAATAGGTATTTATTATAGCTATATGCGAGCGCAGCGAGATCCACTGTCGAAGGCTCCAGCCAAGCCGAGTTCCAGTAATTCCAAAATTTTAATTATTCACTTCCAACGGTTTTCATATTTTGATAATAAAGGTGAGAAAAATTTTGAGAGTATTCTCTATTGACAAAGGTAAGTTTGGTAATATAGACGAGTAGTTGAAATTGGTTTTTTCAATTTTCATGATTTCGAGGAGTTTCTTACAAGTGAAATTTGCAAAATTTAAAAAACCTCCGACAAATGCGAGTCCTTGTAAACTGATTTTTGGAAGCGTTGCTATAATATAATATGCCACTGAGAAACACACAGACGCACAGATAAACACTTTAAACTTATAACACTCCTTCTTAAATCAATATCAAAGTGATAACATCAGGTGAAATGAAAAGGATACTTAGAGAGCAATCGTTTTTTGGGGCAAATTTTTGGAAATATTTAATTGAAATTGAAATATTTGAGTTAACCTTGTTGTTTTGAATTACCTTATTATTTTACCATTTCACTTTTTGAAATGAATGAGTCAGGTTTATTTGACCATTCATTTCCTAATAGTAATTAATATTTATATGTTAAAATTATATGTCATAATCGCCAATTTTTTAGTTTTTCGGATACGGAACCCTAAGCTCGCACTTGAAACATTGCTAAGAACACTCAACCTTAAATTACCTTTCAAATGAAACCAAAAAAAATTAAAACCGTTCCATCCGTTTTGGCGCTACGATGCCACAGACAGACACAAACACATAGCGGTCTTATAACATCCTTTTTTTCGGGAAAATATTTCCTTAAAACTTGAGATTTTTGTTTGAAAAATTTAAAAAAAAAATACATATCCAAATGTTTTTCTTCATCAACTTTTAAAAGCTTTTTTTTAAAGCTTTTTCTTTATTTAAAGATAAAATATAATATTGTGTTTACCTGAAAATAAGCAAGGAATTTCTAGACGTGCAAAAATTTCATATACATCTACTGAGTTAAATTATATTTTCTTATTTGTTTCATTTATATTCAGATACGACTTGTGTTATTACAATTTTCTGGTCAGGTTTCTATAAATTTATAATCGAAAATTTTTTAAAATTCACATTGACCTAATATCAACAAATAAAACTAGCAGCCATACAATTTTATGATAGTTTCTAAAATATTTAAAGACTTTCTCTAGAGAGATATTTATTATACCAATAAAAGTTTGTTCTGATTTTAAAAAATATATTTCTAAATAACAATTAAGTGTTACAATAAATTTAAATTATATTTTTGGCAGATATCTTGTGGATCATTTATTCACTGGATTATGAATATACTAGAGTGATACCCACCCGCTTCGCTGGGTTTAAAAGTAAAGATTGCTCTCGCTTATCCCCTGTCTATAACACTCGAAATAATGGTAAGGATTGTTTTACACAGGTAAAATATATGTATGATTTTCTATTTTTTTAAATGTATAATAGTCGTAATTATTCATTGAGTATATCAGAAAAGATGGCCGTGAAATAATTTATATTGACTATTTTTACAGAAATCTGTAATTTATGGTAATGTCAAATGACTACTTTTATAGAAATCTGTAATTTATGGTAATGTCAAATTAAATTGATTTAAAATTTTTTTATTTTTTATAAATATATCTTTATAAATTATATCTCATATGTTATTCTGAAGTATGAGCTATATTGCTGTACAGTTTCATTAAAAACCATTCGCTGATTTTAGCATGAAAGCGAAAGAAACAAACAAACATGCTTACTTTCGCATTTATAATATATAGAGATTTTTTATTTTAATTATTTATAAGCTGATAAGTTTAAAGAAATATCACGCCGAATGTAAAAACTGCATGCAGTGAAGTTATAAGAGTGGAATTAAGAGTTTTTTTCTCATTTTCGAGGAGGGGGCTATTTACAATGGAAATAATAAAAATTTTTAGTATTATGCTTTTCATTTGAGCTTTTAATACAGGTAATATAGAAGCTTCATTACTCTGCTTAATGCACTAAATAACAGGGATTATTATTTTTTAAATAGGTTCACTATCACATATTGAATGTAAATACGCAAAATCGTTTTGGTCTATCTCTCCGTAGCTGTGCACTTTAGATCAAAAATGTCAATAGCTTTTGTTTTAGAAAAAAAATAAAATAAAATAAACAATAATGATAGTGACATAATTAGTAAATTTAACTATTTACAGTCAAGGTTATTATCATTTTTGGTCTAAACTTTGGCACTCACTTACAGAACGTTCAGTACGTGATACTAAAAAAAAATAACTAAGGTAATTTAATGCAGAAAAAAATTCTCTGTAGTCTGTATTATTTCTAGCATGGATATATCTGAAAAGACAAATTTTGAGGGAAATTTTTGCAACGTTTCTTGAAAGTGTCGAGAAATTTTACGCTGCATGCAAATAACTAATGTCTCTAGCATGTCTGTTATGTTAGAATTTGTATAGATGAGTGAATCAGTTAATCAATCATTAATTATTGGCCCTTTTATTAATTAAATATTAATTTAATTATTAATTATTCATTTATTTTTTAAATGTTTAGTCCATACTCTTTGCTCATAAAAATCCATAATCCGTATATAAACGTATGCCTAATGTGAATGTGATCTAACATTTTATAAATTTGTTTTTAAATATTTTGCTTATTCATGCAAAAATGTTTAATGTTTCATCAAATTATTCATAATTTTACACAGCTAATAAAAATTCATAATTTCATGTGATATTATTGTTCCCCTATACTTGAGGAAGTTTTTGATAGCAATGTAATGGAACATATTTTATTTCTTATATGTTTGTTATATACATGTATAATTCGTATAGCGCGTATTAATTTTCATTCGATTCTTGAGACTTTCATTTGTTTTGATAATAATTGGAAAGCCAATCATTTAACTTTGTTTTTTCATGAGATCCCCGGATTCTGGTGTATGCATTTTGTTTTTGAGTATTTCGAGGATCATCTTCATATGTTTGTAAGAATCTAAAAGTGGGGCAAAAGCTTTCGAAATTTCACTCATTTTGAGAGAATTATAAAACTTGTCTCCACAAAGTAGAAATATCACTAATTTCTTTCAAAAAACGGAAGAATGTTTCAAGTTACATTGTCTCCAGTGTACAAAACCTTACCGTAGTTTTTTCGTAGAACTATAGTCCGCGTTATTTGTATATTATCCGTATATATTTTTTCCTGAATTATAACCACCCTTATCTTGTACACTCCCTCTTGTTCTGAATTTAACATGTCTAGTTTAAACTTTTATTAATATTAGAACAACTATTCTATATTTAAAATACGTCACGCAAGGTATTTAGATTATAATCTATCCATATTAATATTTCTCAATGTCAGTTTATTTGTTTGTTTGTTTGTTTGTCTTTCTTCTACGAGAAAGCAGAACTTCTCATCCACGTACTTTTGTATAAAAAGAGACGCGAGAAGTACCGTACTTTTATTTTTAAAAATATATAAAATCTACGTGAGAATGCTTATACGATCTTAAAAAAGTACCTGCACTGCCGAAATTGTGAATAACAGAGAATATCGAAAACAAATCATTCTCAATTTCTAAGTGCAATTAAGGTATCAGTGGTGTAAGTTTATTCAAAATACCGTGAAATTTATTTCCATAATCACGGAATTGAATTCTTGGATGAAGCTCCTATTTACTAGATCTCATAATCACTCTATCTACAAAACCTCCAAATTTTTCGGGATTCGATTTACGAAGGAAAATATTGATAATTTTTTTTGCTCTCAATCAAAGCTACAGTTTTCTGAATAAATTATGCCTTTTTACAAGCATTTTCTAGGAATTGTGAATTGTTTTATGGTAAATAGCTCAAATGGGTTAGGTTTGGTATTAAGGGTGTTTTCTGGATCGCTGCCAATTCATTTTATGAGCAAAATTGCTTTTTTGACAGCATCAAAATGAATCCTATCGGTGGAAACCTGATGATTTGAACTGTTTTAATAGATAACTAGCCTATACAAATTTGCTATTTTTGAAACTTTAACGCCATTTTAAATCTACACTCAATCATATTTTGCTAAAATTCAATTTGGATAAAAAATAAAATATTTGTGCAGTAGGAAACTTGAAAATTAAAATCAAATGGTGAAAATTTCAATACTTTTGCCATTCGAAATACAATACAATATTATGATATACAACCATTAATTATTCATCAATTGTAGAAATATGGCATTATCTACAATACAAAATTCTTTTTTTCCCGTCGCTTCCACCATATTTCTTATTATTCTTTTTTTAAACATTTTTATACCCTGTATATATGTAATATATATCTAGGTATACTAAGTTTAATCCCAAGTTTATAACGCTTAAAAATATTGATGTTACGAACAAAATTTTGGTATAGGTGTTCATAAAATCACCTAAAGAGTCCATTTCCGGTTGTCCGCCTGCCTGTCTGCCCGCCTGTCCATCTGTGATCACGATAACTCAAAAACAAAAAGTGATGTCAAGGTGAAATTTTTATAGCGTGCTCAGGGCGTAAAAAGTGAAGTTGAGTTCGTAAATGAGCTACATATATCAATTGGGTCTTGAATACGTAAAATCCATACTTCAAACCATTAGAGATAGAACAAAATTCTAAGCGTAAAACATGTTTCTTATAAAAAAAATAAACAATTTTTGTCTGAAACAATTTTTCGTAAATATCATTGTTAACCCATGAAAGCGCAAATTTGATAAAAACTTTGGTGGCCATCTTATCCAAAACTATAAAATATTAATAGTTGAAAATTTACAGATAGCTTCAACTAGTAGTCCTGTGAAACATTTGCGAAAAACGAGAAAAAATTTTAGAAAATACTTTCGAAAAATATGTTGGTTTTTTAAACTCTTCTAATTTATAAAGCAAGCACTGGCTTTAAACATTTTCTATACAGGATATTTCAATAATTAACCCAGTCAATTATTTGTTTTCACTTGTTTTATTATACATTCAAAATATTTTTCAAGCTCCTGACAGTTGTATACTATAATATTGTACAAAGTATATGAGAAACAAACCATAGAAACCACCACAAAATATTGATTATTTCATGAAAACTAAACACGGAATGAAAAATCAATACTTCTCACTATAATAATACAAAAACTTACCTACTATTTATACCATGTATATATGAAATATACATAGTATATTAAGTTTAGTACCAAGTTTGTAACGCTTAAAAATATTGATGATACGGACAAATTTTGGTTAGGTGTTCATAGAATCACCTAATTAGTCCATGTCCAGTTGTCTGTCCGTCTGCCATCACGAATATTCAAAAACGAAAAGAGATATCAAACTAAAATTTTAATGGCGTGCTAAGAACGTAAAAAGTGAGGCCAAGTTCGTAAATGAGCAGCATTGGTCAAGTGGGCCATTTAGTTAACCGTTAGAGATAGAACAAAAGTTTAAATATAAAAAATGTTTCTTATTAGAAAATAAACAACTTTTGTTTAAAATATTTTTTCGTAAACATCACTGTTTACCCGTGAGGGCGCAAATTAGGCGTAAATTTTATAATATGTATTATATGACAATATCAGTTATATATGTGTAACATTGTATGTATGTGTAATATGATAGAGTAATCAACACTGTCTATACATGATATTTCAACGATTAACTCAGTCAATTGTTTGTTTTCACTTGTTTTAATATTAAAATATCTAACAAAAAAGTGTTTGTAATGTACCATGTATACGTGAAATACATTGGTATTGTTCAAGAAAAATCAAACAACATGCAAAACACTCGTCCAAGACAACAATATTATTGTTGCGTATAGATGAAATGTTTCTTAACTTGAATTCTATTTTAAAGTATTTAGTTCACTTCTTTCTATTATTAACTTAAAAATATGTGAAATAATGGTTTTAAACGCGTGAAAAAAATAAAAGTGATTATCAATATATTTTATCTATTAATCGTTGATATCTGAGTCAATATTTACGCCTTAAACTTAAGGCTGTGTTTATATTCTCACTTTTTTAAACATTTTAAACAAATCCAATATTTTGGAATAATTGAGAAGAACTCTTATAGAATGGTGGCGGAAATATCGATAAATACGTTATTTAAAAAATATAAGCAATAAAGTTATTTAAATAATAAATTTAAGTGGCATTAAAATTTTAAGAGGGAACTTTTTGTAAAATATACTTAGAATATAGAATAAACAACTATGTTTCGTTTTCGTGATAAATCGATTATTTTTTATTTAATCACTTTATACGCTGTATTCAGTATGGCAATTTTAATTGGTAAGAAACATTTTTTACGTTTATATTGCAAAACAACTATTAAGTTTTAGAAATAATGCTCAAATAAGGTTACGCCAGTTCTGAAATTCGAAATTTTAAGGCATCCACACATTATACAGAAATTCTTAAAAAGTAGAAGATTTTCTAACAGTAGTCATAAAGAATAGTAAATATCTAAGTCACAGACGATATAGATATAAGAAATATTCGTATTATGTCGGAAAATCGGTACGTCTAAAACTTTCGGAAATTAAATTATAAGAAGTTCTTATAAGAAATTCTAATATTTTATAAGAAAATATGATAAAATACATTATCTAATGAAAAATATATGATCAGAGAGTCGACAGATTTTTTTATCAGATATTCTTTTAGTGTGTGGTAGCCTTATATTCTTCCTTGTAAAATAAGTTTTTCTTGGAAATATTTTTCCGACATCGAATACTTTATCTATTAGTTTCTTTTCGAAAAACTATTTGTCCATCTGACCCTCCTTGAGGGCGGTGAAGTACAAAGCGAAAAGACATGAAGGACTAAAATTTTAGTACATATTTTTATTACTTGAATGATAACTAATGATAAAATAATGAGGATGAAATATTCACCTGGTGGGCTCAAATGATACTCAGTCAAAAATAAAGGTTAAGCCAAAGTACTCGTATAAAAATAATCGAAGCAAAATAACCGATTTTGTCAATAATAATTAATCGATAACAACTGGGTATTTCCCAGGTGATTTTGTTCTAGTTTTTGTTCGATACCCTACGTGAACATTCAAATTGGTGCGCCTCAAAACAAAATAATATGAGTAATAGACCCCTAATCAGTGGGAAAAAATGGTTGACAATCTTATAGGGACGTCTAATAGACATCCCTATATTTATGTCGAAATACATAGATTTTAATTGTGTGTCGGCATATGGGTTGAATACTTTGTTTTGATTTCGTAGCATATACCTACTTGCATAAAGTTTTCTACTTTGTCCCGAAAAACATATAAAAATGTATAAATGTTATTATCAATTTTGTTCCAACATTGATAAAAGAATTATTCCACATTCTTTTCATTGATAAAATTTACAAAGCAAAAAAATCATTGAAGCGTTATTTCTCTTAATGTGAATGAAAATTTTAGAAGTAGGTAAGAATTGTAATCTTATTATTATTAATCTAAATGAGCATCTATTTTAAATTCTTTTGTACTTTTATAAGACAAAATTCCTTATACATGATATTTTTGATAGACCTAGATATATAGAGAACCCGAGTTCAAGCCCCGCCTTAATTTTTACGTTTCTTTCTATTTGTTTAAAAAAAATTTAAAAGTTTTTCTTCCCTTAACAGTGAATAGTATTGATTGTTTCAAATGTGTATCAATGAATTGGGATAATCCTGCATGTGATGATCCCTTTCACAACAATAATACATTTGACATATTAGAATCGCCATGTATGGGTGGTCGGAAAGGAAGAAATGGTTTATTCCCGGCTACTTCTTGCATTAAAATTGCTGGTACTTTTGGTAAGTTTTACGTTTGACAAAGCTGAGAATTGTTATACATATTGTATATTGCATATTGTATATTGCAATAACAGCTATGTCAGTCAGTCAGTTAAATGAACAAAGCTGGTCAGTCAGCCCTAATGTATGTAAAATAAATAAATAAGATGCAATTCATTTATTAAACATGAATTTTCTTAGAAGTACTTTAATTTTTATTTGTAAAAACTTTGTCATTTTTCCGTCTTTCTATATTTTGAATATCCACACGATTTTTGAAAGCATCGACTTTAGCACCATGTGTAGAAAACATACTACTTACTTAATAGTTAACCGTAATTTTACTTTTTTTTTTTGCAGATGATACCGACGAACATATAACTGTTCGAGGATGTGCCTTAGATAGCGGTACACTTACTACTGATACCGAAATCGTAAGAATGTCTCATTGTGGTGGACTTTACTATGATGATAGGTAACGTAATTTATATAAATTAATTTAATTGGCTGTCCGGCGGGAAAAATTGTGGGCCAGTGTATGGAGTAATTCAAAACTACAATTGAAAAACATATGAATAAACTTAAAAGTTGCTCGAGATCCGTGCACTTTCGGTTTTTTTTGGTCAAATTTATTTCTAATGAAGTCTAGCACAAGCTGCTTTAAGGTGACTTTCGAAGTACCAAACATTCTGTATAGCTGTAGAGTTACAAATTAATAATTTCGTAAAGTTGAAAAACATAGTTTTCCGATGAATGTGAAATAAGCTTGAATTTACATACTAACACCTCAATATTTCATATTTCATTGTTTTTGCGAAAAAGAATTGTCAATCTTTAAAAAAAAAGTTTTTTTCTTAATACAAAATGAGAAGTTTGCTTTGGCAAATATTTGTAAAAATCTATGCCTTTAATTACATGTTTAACTCGATATCAAAACCATTGTAGATGGTGAGAAAATTCTGTGACACTTTTTGTATTCCTTTTGGAGATCTGATAGAAGTGTGTCCAAAAAAAAAAATTGGCATTAAGATTGTAAGTGAATGGCACAGAAAACATTGAGGAGCAAAAAAACGTATGGAAAACAAATTTTTCGGTATGCTACCAACGCGTTTCACTCTCAAACTTTTAAACTTTGATTACTTTCGAATCAACACTGAAATCTATTTTAGTCATTTCCAATTTAACAATCAGACATTAACAAATCAAAATAATGTGACTGATTTGAATAAATAAAGTAATTCATGAATCGTACAGTCTAATACTGACTAAACTAATAAAAATTCAAAGCTAATAAAAAAATGTTCTTTCAGGTATGTTCATGGATGTTTACAAAGTTGTAATGATGCAGATGCATGTAACGATTCTCCACTATCATTGCATTCAATGGGCGAAGTTTTAATTATTGGTTTGATAACACAATACGCAATTTATCGTTATGTTTTCTAATATTATTCATTAAACAGTAGCATAACAAATAGTTGAACGAAAAAGATGTGGAAACGTGCCTATGCCATTTTGTTTGTTAAAATGTTAAAAGTAAAAGTGACCTAATAGCTAAATCATTTTTATTAAAAATAAGGGGAATGTTTTTTTCAATGACGGTATATAAAAGACTCTTAAATTTGTTAAAGCCTGTACTGAGAGGTAATGAATTTATAATTTCCTGAAAAATTTTAATATTTTCTTTTCTAAATATAATTTTTTTCTATTAAGGCTTTTAATCAGTTTTTATCGATAGGTACTTGATTATTTTGTAAAAGTAAAGTTTTATTTTGTTTTCCATAAGAAAACACTCTCAAAATCATTTTATCTAGATACAAGTTTTATCATTTAACTTGAGACTGGAACTCGAAAAAAATGTTTTCCAAAAAAAATTTAAGCAAAAATTGTGGAGCATACAAAAATTTATACTAAAAAGTTGAACTAACGAGGTTTTTAAAAGTCACACCTTGCTCATTACTGGTAAGAGATAGATGTTTAGTTTAAATTGTAAAGTTATTCGTCTTAATAAACCCTTACAATTTTTGTTCGTAATATATTTTCAAAAATGTATACATTCGGCAGAAATCTAATGGGCTAAGAGATAGAGCCGAGTTTTGCTCGTGATCTGTAGTCCTTCCAACGTAGTTGTCACTATGTAAAGGGGGTGGGGCTTTTTTCGGTAATAGTAGACAAAACATTACCATTAAGCTTACACATTTCTAATATTTCTATTTCTATAAGCCAGAATAAATTTTTCTTTTGATAAACCTAAATACTGCCTTCTACGTAGCCATATGTAGAAAATATCGGAAGATTCTACATAAACAAAACAATTACATATCATAAATACCAGCGAAATTTAGTCATCTTTTCGAACATGGTTACATTTCCAAAGTGCTTTAAAATCTAATGTAAATATAATAATACTAACATAATATTTAAGTAGACAATATTAGACTAAATCACTAAAAGCATTAGACCTTTCCCATTTTCGAAGTTTGCCAAGTCCCAAAAGTAGTTTCCTGTTTCGTTATTGCTTGTAGTTAGGAGTATTGTGTTAAATTTGTTTCTCAATTACAAAATAGATAATAAAAATTTTTTATAATGTACTACATATTTTGTGCACAAAATTGTGGGAATCGTCTACTACTTCATACGCTTTAACAAAATTTTTTGGGTCGTTACATTTTATAAAAAAATTTAAAACGCTGTAATTTCTAAATGTTAATTAAGGTCCTGAAATTTCAAGTAATAAAGACTACAAATTTTTTGAAAACTGTGTGTTTTATTTCCTAATACTACGGTCAGGCACGAAAGCGAACTCCAAACGACAACGAAATTAGAGCAAGTATCAAATAAATGAGTGTATAACATCGTATACTGTTTGATAGTTACCAATTTTCATTCTTGTTTGGTGTTCGTATTTCGTTTCAATTTTCGTTTTTATTGAAAACTAAAAAAATGTTTTAAAAAACAAGTGAAAACAAACAACTGACTGAGTTAATTGTTGAAATACCATGTATAGACAGTATTGATGATGCAATCGTTTGTTTTTTGACGTCACGTAAATAAAAAAACATATCCACTTTTAAATAGCCACACACACATTACTGATATTCCCATATTAATACATACTATAAAATTTGCACCGAATTAGCGCCCTCGTGGGTAAACAGTGATGTTAATAAAAAAAATGTTTCAAACAAAAGTTGTTTATTTTTTTATAAAGAACATTTTTTACATTTGAACATTTGCCTATTTCTAACGATTTACAAGATTGGACCCAAAGCCCAATTGACCTATATTGCTCATTTAAGAACTCAGCCTCAGTTTTTACTTTTCGAGTACGCTATAAAAATTTCATCTTGATATCTCTTTTCGTTTTTGAGTTATCATGTTGACAAACAGACGAACAGACGGACAACCCGAAATGGACTAATTAGGTGATTCTAAGCGTTACAAACTTGGGACTAAACTTAATATACTATGTATATTTCATATGTACATGGTATACTAAAAAAATAAAAAAGGAAATTCCAGAAAATTTTTTTAATTTAAAATTGTACAACTCGTTGAAAAAATAACTTTAAGATCTTAAATTTCCAACTGTTATAAAGTCTTTAAAGTGTTCCGAATAAAACATACTTTTTTCAAATTTTTAAATCAATGTTTAATACCTAAAAAAATTATTTATTGTGACGGTAAATAAAGTAGATAGACTTCCGGAAGTCGAAGTTTTTTATTGGAAATTTCCTCAATAAAATATTTCATAAATATTAATAGATTATGAAATATTGTTGAAAAACGAAATACGTTTTTTTCCATCTTTAATTGTTTATCACTTTTGCAATTTTGTATGTGCTGAAAAACGCTTTTAGCACAATTTTCTAGACGCCATTTCGAATCCAACGAGCTATCGCTCGTATTTTTACGACCATTATTTCTATATTTCATCAATTTGAACTTGTTGACCAGGCTATTTACATAGAAACGCCAATATTTTAATATTATTTATTAATAATTTGTCATGCTTTTTTGCGTGTAAAAACATTTCCAATTTTGAATTTTAAACAAGAATTGTATTTTGAATGTTTTCAAGAAGACACTATCGTTTTGCACATTCGCAAGAAAAATGGGGGATGATGGTATAGAAGGTAAGTACATAACTATATTGCTTTAAAATAATTCAGTAATGTACAGTAAAACCCCTAATAATAATCTTATTTTGAGACCCCTAACAATTTCTAAGCCTTCGTATGTTATACTATTAAGTTTTATAAACCCCCATAAAATGTGAATTATATTATTGAAAATTTTGCAGTCATATTAAATTATGAATTATATAAAATAAGATATAATGGTTCTTAAGAAAACGACTAAACGGTTTAAATACAACTTCTTAGATTACGCCATTGTTTGGTAATGAAAATGTCAATTATAATCAAGAGACTTTAACGGTAAATAAATGTGTATACAAGAGTTAAGTCAACAAGCACAAATAATCAACAAATTTTAATCGTTATATAATTTTAAACAATAGATATTTTTGGTTACTCAAACTATCTGCCCTTGTAATGTAATATTCTATTAATTATTTTTAATTTCTAAGGATTTAACTATATTATAAAGCGTCCAACATTTGCACCAATATGTTTTGGATCAAAGTTAAATCGAGATTCACTGCCGCTTGCTGGTCCTGGTTTGTCATCGTTTATGGCAAGATCAGTTTTAGAACAATTTCCAACATTGGCGCCCAACACTTACGACGTCAAAGGACAAGATTCTTTAGATGATGTTTTGAATAAGGTTGTATAAAAAAAAACAATCAATAAAAATTAATAATGAATACTGGTTCAATCTAAAAAACTCAAAATTATTTCATAAACGCTTATAATTATCATCATTTATCACATCAAAAAATCACCCGTTGTTTCTCTGATATTTTAATACCTTTATTTAAAATCGCCGTTTTCGCCGTTTTTGTTCTAATAAAAAAAAAAGCAATTGAAAAGACCTTAGTTATTTTCTTTTTTCAATACTTACGTACATCTAAAGACCTTGGAATCGAGCTAACAGAAGTTTTCGAGTTTTTTGACGTATGCGTTTGACGTTACCTTCGATTTAAATGTCTAGGCGATATTATGCTATACTCACTGGCGGATTTAGGAGGTTGTCGAAAGTTTCAAAGACAACTAACACGCAGAACCGTAGGACACCAATCATGCACTCGCCAACGATTTAAACCTAAATAAACTCCATAAATATTGATCGACTTACTAATATTATTATAAGTTTTTCGAGTTTTAATATTTTAGACCTTAGCATGTGACGCAACAAAAATTTTGCTCCCCTACCTCTTGTCACACAATGCCACATTTCCTTGACCACTCCCCCCATAAACGTGTTGCATAATTTATGGACAGCCCCTAATCAAAATGTCCATTTTCTTAATATTAAAAGAAAAGCTTCAAGTTTTATGTTGTGGTATAATATAATAATAATTTTATAATTTTTTTGAATAGAAAAGTAGCACAAAGGGATCAATTGGACAAGAACCACGTTTTCGGGAGACATATACAAATATTGCACCAACTAGCACCAAATACAATATGCGTGTATTTCCAAAAAAAACGAAAAGGAATAAAATTTCATTCAAGCAATCAGCTAAGAGATTTCCACCTGTGCTATACAAAGATAATCCAGGGTAAAATTAATGATAAATTTCCGATTCCGAAGTTTTAGCAATACAGTTGGGCCAAAGTACATAATTTTGAATTTTTTCAAAATAAAAATTATTTTGTATTACTTGATCAATTTTAAGCAGAAAAGTACTCTAATGATTTTTTTCTCTAGACGCTTAGTTTTCGAAATAAAAATTTTTGGAAAACTAAAAATGCAATATTCGATTTTAAGAAAAATGTGTAATTTTTTCTATCCTTGAGGGAATTCGCTTAACTAAAGCAGCTGCTGTGCTACGAATTTTGTTGAGTATTTAAAAGGGTAGACTATATTCTGCTATTCCACTTTTTATGTTAAAAGCAGCCTATCTAATTAATTAATGACTATATAATATGTTTTAGGCCAGGTACTTATAACTTATCCAAAACTAAAAAACGAGAAATTCCTTTTTGTCATAAATTCGGAGGTCCGGCGATACTAAAACCTGCTGTACCAATTGAATGTGTACCTTTGAATTTACATGTTTGTGAAATGTGTCATTTAACACCACTAGTTGATTTTTGGCAGAAAAGTTTTACAACTTGTATGTGTATTCAATGTTATAGTGAAGAATTTGAGGAGCATAGCAAATATTCGTCAAAACAACTTCGAGAATTTAAAGTATGAACGCGTTTTATACTTGGTATATACAGTGAGATCATTTCAAAAGAATCCACCCTTAATATCTCTTGCCTTAATGTGATTATTATTTTGAGTGAAAACTCGTCGATTTAGATATCGAGGGAGGAGTTAAAAATGAAACCTAGAAAATTTTAAGTTTCACCCCTTCGCCCCTTGTCACCCCAACTTTGCATCATTTGAAAGGGCATAAAATTCTCAATTTACCATGATAAAAACAAAATTAATCGATCCGTTGGTTATTAAAATAGACTACCTAGAAGATTGAATTCATACCTTCAATCTACTGTGTAGTCTATCTTAAGAACCAATAGATCGATATCATTTTTTTATCATGGTTAAATAAATAATTTTATGCCCTTTCAAATGAGGTAGCACAAAGTAGAAAGTTCCATTTAATATTTCAAAGTTGGGATGGGTGGGTATGAAAGAATGAAAATAATTCGGGGGTGATGAAATAATTCATATATTTGTATTGGAATATTTCAGTTAATGCGAGATTGTTCATTTATGCACGACCATCAAGGTACCAACACATATAAAACAACTCTGCCAGCAAAGTATTTAAAAAAGAAAATTTTAATTGAAACATACTTAAGCCAGTACTTCGATGAATTCATTCCCCAGCCCATTCATGATATACCTGTTAAATTAATAAATATTTCGAAACCTGATACAATTAATTTCAAAGATACAACTCAATTCTATTCACAATTTAAGCAATATTTAATGAGTATATCTAAACGTAAAGCAAATAAGCGAAGATTATTGATTAATGCAGGAAACGATTTGATGGATGATTAACAAATTTTGGTAAAATAGTTTTTATTTTAAAAAATAATTTTTATAAAATAAGTTATACAAAAAAATAAATAATTACTAAATAAGTAAAATAAAAGTTTTTTATTCCACTTAAAATGAGTACTTTCGTACCAATCCATGTAAGTAGTTTGTATATTTTCTCCATCTTTCTCCTTATCTTTATATTTTATAGATTTGAAATTAAATATATATTTATGATTAAACAGTTTCCATTATTGAATATACAGTTTTGTTTTCGTAAAGCCGATTTGCAACAATTTTGACTATATGAATCCGGAATGTGAAAATGGACGGGTCTCAACCCCTTGGTTCAAAAAAAAGAGTTCCTGTATAAAATAACGAATGCGTTTGTGACTTGAAGACGTTTGCAAAAATACAACACACGTCACAAATCATCACAAGCTGGAAAATATATTGCATCAAATTACAAATTTGTTTACATTCTGTGTTTCTTTCGAAGAAGGCTATTTTGTATGTATGTATGTATATTTGTTAGTTGTTTGAAAGAACAAAACAAAATGGCGGATTTTTGGAGCGAAAAAGTAATAAATACATTAATAAACAAAAATTAACAAAGCCTATCGAGTAGGGTAACAAAATAAGGGAAATTTAAAGGATTATAAAAATATATATGTATAAGTTATATGTTTAAAGTTAATTAGACATAATAAATTGATTAAAAGTTTTAATATTGTTTAATAAGAATTTTCGTGCCAGGGCACTAAAAAAACTAAAATAAAATTAATATCTAATAAAAAAAAAGCCGGCTGGCTGCGTTTAATTGGATCTAAATTGGTCCATTGAAATATAGTACGACTCAAATCTTCACAATAATGGGCCTCGGCGGTTAAAGTAATAAATAAATATATAAATTATTCATTTTATTCAATAAAATGCTTAGAACTATCAAATTTGTATTCGCATACTTGGTTATTGTACTATACTCCATAATAACAAAAAAATGTTTGTAAGAAAAAGTACTAATTTGACATAACAAATCTACTAAATAAATGTTTAGATACTTACAATGAGATTGACTTCGATTATCAATTAAAGTAACGTGTTTGTATAAAGCTTTTTTATTTTCTCTGGAATGTTTTACTTTCTAAAAGTGTTGCAACAATCAACTGCACTATCTATGTCATTTTTCAAATACTATATTCTAGAGACAAACCAACATTTCGTCAGTATATAGATAATGCTAAAACGTCGAGCATCTAGAAATACAACGACATAGCTTCAACATTTCGTCAAGAGATAGCTTTCTGGTAATAAAAACTGCATGCATATATACTCATACTTATACAAATGGTCCGAGAGAGAACCACAGAAATTAGGAAAATCTAGATGTAGTGGAAGTTTATATAGTAATATAGTAATCAAAGATAAATGTGTGTAATACAAGCGAACAAGTATGACAAGCCAAATAGGCTAATAAGGATGCAGTTAGAATCAATAGTAACAGAGCATCAAAAACTTTAATGTCCGCAGACTATTTGGTCCAAATTAATGAAAAATAAGTTTTTTGTTATTTCGTTAATTTTGATGAAATTGATACCTCACCCCAGCGTTATATTTAGCGCTCCAGACCGGTGTTCTGTTATAAAGCAAGTTTTGAGCTACCGATTTCTAGATCCGTATTGATAGTACACTTTGTGTTTGAAATATATGTTCTTCAAATTTTAGATAAATCTCGCAAGACTTTTTGCCTCACCAAACGGCCTGGCCTTTGGTGTATGATATTTTTAGGATGCCCTCTATCTTTTGGTAACCTTCTAATAGCGTATTTTCTTTTGATTAAATGCAATAATGACATATTTTTAAGTCCCATTTCCTCTGAAAGTTAACGATTTTCGTAAAAAGGTTTTAAATAAAAAATGTTAGTTTTTTATGAGGTCATACTTTATAATTTAAAGTGTTATTCTATCCCCAACAGTTAAGAATCTTAGTTAATTATTAAAGGATCCAGAAAACGTAGATCAAATCTGACGTTAGAATATGATGTCTCACTTTAATCCGAATTATTTTTGTACAAAACATTTTTTTGTAACGTAAATATTTTTGAGGAAATTTGGATCCATCGATTAAATTGGGTTACCCTGTATAATAGTTTATAGAGAATACATCGGGATTAATTGTGACAATATATAAGAAGCAGATATTTAGAATACGACATTAATTATTAAAGGTATGGAATAGATGATGATATTAATTATTATGGTATGGAATAGATGATTGATATCACGTTTGATCACAGTATTGAGGAAATGTAATAGCACCATTCTTTCAAACTTGTTTCTAATTGTCATATATTCCTAAATAATCCATTCATTCGAATAACTCAATTCATTCTTTGTATATCTTAATTGAACTAGCAAGGGAAAATTCAGTTTACTTATTTTGGTTAAAACTTTTCATTTCAAATGCATTATTTTATTTAAAATAAAATTATACCAAAAATATTTATTTTTTTTATTTTTAAATATTGGTTATTTTTTTTGTTTTTTGGTATTTTTATAACATGGAAAAGGTTTTGTTAATATAGAAGAAAATAAATTTTGATCAAATTTTACAATTTATTAAAATATCGATTTATAATTATAACATAAATAAATTCTTGTTCATATCACTTAGAAATTACTTTAAGTGCAAAAAATTAAATAAATAAACTATAATAAAATATGATACAACAAATATATATTTGTATAATAAAAACATAATGAACCAATTCATTCATTGAGAATTCCATTTCAAAATCGGAAACGATCTAATTTGTTTAACAACACACCCTAAGTGAAATCTCTTCATGATGGATTTGTCAACTTTATTCAAAGTTCAATTAATTTCTCAACTTTTCTCAATTGAAAATATAATTTTAATAGAATTTTATATAATATTAAAGATGCATTTTTTTCAATCTTTAGGTGGTCTATTTACCGCATTCTCCATTATGTAAGTATTAAGGGCTCAAGGCAAATAATAAGTGTACACTGAGATATATTCAGTATCTGACTATTTTTGAAAGTTGTAGAGAAACTGCTTAAAAATTTTCTTTCGCTTATATACAGCTTAGGGGCCATTTATTAATTATTGAAATTTAATATTAGAAATAATGTATGTACATCGCGAACTATAGTCTTTGTCCTAAAGAATAAGAATCATTAATTTACGCCAAACTGTGAGTTTTTGTGTAACTATGGTCTTTTTAACAATGTTTTGTTATTCGGCAAAACGAGATTGAATCTTACGTAAGAAGGGGAAAAGGATAATTCGAGAAATCTTATGTATACTTACGTGGGGAAAGGAGGTGCCAACAATCGTCAAAACCCCACTTAGGTAACTAATGAATGGCCCATTATTACGTATAAACAATATTTATAACGTATAGCACAAAGAATATATCTATTCATAGAATAAAGTTTCCAAATAGTCCTGTAGGAGTTTTACAACACTTGCGAAATATTCTTGAAGAGTTTACATGCAACGTTAAGTTAAAAAGTGTCTCAATTCAGCTATAGATTTCTAAGGGCTGTCAAACAGCAAGAGAATTAACGTGAAAATTAAGTGAGAGTAAATATTTGGGTAAAAAATATTTTTAATCTACTATTTTATATCACAACGCTGATTACAATTAATTTGAAATTATTTCATAAATGCCTGAAATGGATTTTATAAATTTCCAATTTATAGTAATTAATTAATTACATAAAGATCAAAAATATGATATTTTTGTACAAATAAATATATATCTTCAAATTTTTGATCAGTATCGTTTGACTACCCGAAAGTTCACTCCTTATTGGTTCAAAATGATGAGTAAAATCAAATTAAATGCAACATTTTTGCATCTAATTGGATAAATAAAATATATTTAAATTTTTATAATTATTATTGATATACATTTACATTTCAATCCATATTATATAAAGGCATCTGAAAATTAAGGTCCAAACAGAAGTAAGAAAAACGGTAGATATATATTGAGGTAAATATTTCAAGATAAACGATAAATATATTGTAACAATGTTGAAAATGATTATGAGCTTCGTAGTATTAATTTAACAATATGTACAAATAATAAACTTGAGTGGAAAAAATTTCTCAAGGAGACATTTCTTAAATCGATTTTTCATTTCTCAAATTGTTTGTAGTTTTCTAGTAATGAGGGCCGTGTATAAAAAAGGTCATTTTTCAATTTTTTTTCAAAATTTGTGAAACTTCATTCCAAATAAGGGCGTTAGATTTTTGTATCTTTAAATTTTTTTGATTTATTACAAAAAAGTGACCCTCGAATTACGACTCAATAAAGAAGATAAAGATACTTAAAGCTACGCCGAACTATCAAATATCGCTATGAACTTTAATGTACTTTACTATTACCAAGTCTAGAAAGTAGCAGTGTTTGGTAAGTTTTTTCAGATGCCTAAATAGATATTTTAAATCTACATATGAAGAATAGAGTTGCTTACCCTTTACACTATATCAAGTGAAATTTTTAACACTACCCCTTAAATTACGACACAAATAGGAAACCAATTATTTTTGTGTATTTTGTTAATCACATAAAATATCCATCTTACATATTGACTTACGCCCGCAACCCAAGTGAAAGCCGTTTTACTTGAAGGAACATTATACAAAGGCTTCGAATTTTACCTAGACTTTCAGGGTAGTTAAAAATTCAATTATTCACCCAGGTAAAAGCTAAGAGATACAGCAAATGTCTAACTTAGAAAGTTTTTCTTTATAAAATAACAATTACCTTTTGTTGGAAAAAATTTTTTGGAAACTTTGTAAATTGGGTGAAAATTGAATTGATTATTTCTCTGAATTTATTTTTATGTTCGATTTCTAAATTTTTGGGACTTCCTCTCTATACCTTCCGCTTTAAATTTTCCTATCCCATTTTATGACATGTTCTGTACAATGTGTATTGTTAAAAAAGAATAAATAAGTTGCTTTGAATTGATTTTCGAAAAAAATTTTGTTAGTACCTTGGATATTAAAGTTTTTCTTTATTTCCATTAATTTTGTTTCATTTTTTTATTTTATTTCTGCCGAATGTATTAACAGGGTTTCAAAAAAGAGGTTTTTTATTTTGTAAAGAATAAAGAATTTAGTCTTTTTTCATTTATTAACATAAATTGAATTTTTAATGGCCTGGAAAGTCCACGTCAAATTGGACACCTTTGTAAGATATCCTCCTACAAGTAAAAAACCTTTCACTTGAATGGAACACCCTGTACGTACTCGATATAGAAAGTCGAACTGTGGTTTTTGCTGGATGACACTGGCAACAGCTACTCACATCCAACTTATAGATTTATTTGAGATTTAGTGTAAAAGGAATGCAGCTTAATGTGTACAATAATTTAAATTGATGAAATGGTGGGAGAAATATTACTATTACGTATTGAATATTGAGAATTACATTTATTAAATTTATTTTCATTTTATTTACAATTTAATATTTAAATTTTATTTCTTGTATACACATTGAAAACGTTTGGAAGATTGATACACAAATACAAACTAATAAGGAGAGTCAAAAAAATAAATTATCAAACAAATTCCGTTTTCGACTGCTAACACGCAATACAGGGTATAGATTCTTGAAGCGCTGACCTGACTTAAATCAACTGTGTGTAAAACGAACGCTCATAGTATGAAATTTGATTACGTCCGCGTCGAGTTGTCTCAAATTAGTTACTTTACTCTACACCCAATAGCCTATATAAGATAAAACTGGCAGCCTAACACAGTAATAGTTTTAAAACGATTATCCAACTTTAAGTCAGTTCATGACTTTAATAATGAATTCGTGAGCACTTTCATTGCTTTGAAGCGCTAGGTAAACAAACTGAGTGCCCTTTAGACATTCAGTACGACATATCGAGAATTAATTTGTTTTCTTTTAGAAAAATATATGCGTGAATTTTTAAAAGATACTCAGTCTCTTTAACGACCTTTCTTATCGACCAAATGCACTACTTGTAATAAAATGGAACTACCAATTTATTGGAACTAACAGAAAAACCAATTATTCCGTTTTACAGTCTTGGACTAATCTCTAATCGGAACAAGTCTGTAATAAAGGCCTAAAATTTAAAACAATTTCAAATTTTTTTAAATAAAATTGTTATGTCTGCTATTTGAAAAAACTTTAAAAAAACAATTTTTCAGTAAAATTATATCGAATGAAATATATTAAATTCCTCAGCTATAAGAGAGTATTTCTTAAAATTATTGTTCAGAATTTATTGTTTTTTGAACAATATAAACTTTTTTTACTTAAAAATAGTCAATTTGTTTCTTAAAACTTAATGAATGAAATTGGTGTCCCGTAAATGGTCGAAAATCTTTCGACTTTCACAACTGTATTGAAATATATACAAAAAAATGCCACGGATTAATATCATAAAGTAACGAAAAACTTCTAAAAAGAAAAAAATTAAAAAGTGGACAAAAAATTAATGTTAGAATAAAACATTCAAATTTTACTTCCTTAAATAAAGTTCAAGTATAGTAATCGCGAAAAACTTTGTGAAAAACTAACATATACTCATTCATACTCGATAGATTGTCTGTCAGTTACGGGACACCGTTTTTATAAATTACAATAAAATTATTTAGATTCAATAGATCTACTTTCAAGTTTATCAACATCACTAATTTCTTTTTGAGTTAAAATTGAAATAAAATCATCAGCAATGTCAACAGATGGTCGTGGGGGCATCATTAAAAATGCATCATGTGCTCGTTCCCAAAATGTGGGTGGGCTCGTTCTGAAACAAACATTAACCTGTTAGAGTTTAATTAATGAAAAAAACATTCAAGAAGAAAGCGATTTTAGAAATTTAAGATTTGGGCTTTTTAATAAAAATAGGAATCTACTGAAGAAGAATCTAGAAGTCCACTGATATTTCTTAAAATACTCCATATACTTGTCGAGCCTTTCTGGTAAACATATTGTTGGCATATCTAATGATTTCACGAATTGTGCAAATTTGCACAGTGTGAAGCGTAGCATAAGTCAGTTTGGTGAAATAGCAAAAAATAACTGAGAATAATTTATCTGCCCAATATCAAATTGTCTGTCACTAAAAATAGTGTCGTCATATATCAATTTCGCAACTCTGACACTCGCTTTATTCAGCAAACCAAATGAAGTCTTTAAACATTGTTTATTGGAATACAAGTGGTAAATTTTTTAACCCAGGATAATAGCTAGTAGTATTTGTTAGTAATAATAAGCAAGTAAATGACAAATATATCCTCTTTTTATTAGGCCCAAATAAAAATTATTTTTTTAAACAGATTTTTTATGAAAATATTTACAATGAAGTATAGTTTAAATTTTATATTCATTACTATTATGGATCTACCCATAAATGGGAAATTTATATACAATGTGTTGCATTTAAAATAAATACACCCTCATATTTTTGTTACCTAAAGGAATATCGATTTGAAATTTTGCAGTCATACAAGGTGATGGGTCCTTTTTTTTAAGATACTTAACCGAAATCTGAACTTTAAACTCAGCTTAAGACGAATTGCCAGGGCCGATTCGTAATATTTTGCCTAGCGCCAGAGAGGGTTACAGATATCGAAAAAAAAACTGTTAGAAAAAGTTGCTTCGAATATTTTTTTTATTCCCAAACACCGATTTTCATGACAAAATTCGCATTTTAAATAGTTAATTATTTTAAACAATTTTTTCTTATAATTTTTTTTTCAATATCTGTAACCATCTCTGAAGCTAGGCAAAATATTGCGAATCAGCTTTATTTGTCAATTTGTAGTAGGCTGAGTTTAAAGTTCATATTTCGGTTTTAAAAAATATCACACATCTTAAATGTATGTCTGTGCAAAATTTCAAATCGATATTCCTATAAATGACGAAAATATGAGAGTATCTTCTTCTATAATAATCTCAGTCTCCCCTGCTTTCAGGAGAAAAAAATGGTTAGAGTAGAGATAGAAGTAAAAGGTAAAATTTAGAGTTAGTGGTTTTCTGTTTTAATTTTCTTACCTACATAACAGATACTCAAGGCTTTTTAAAATTTACGAAATCTATTTTTCTAGCGTAATGTGATTTATCATCAGATTGGAATTGGCATGCGATGAATATAAAAAATAAACTATATATCTAAAATATTGAAGAACTTTTGAATAAAAACAGTAGCGGACGTAATTAATGTCCAATTAAAAAAAAAATTATGTATATAAAAAACTACCCGCTACCAAAAAGGAAGATATTAACTCACATGCAACCAGGACTTACGGCTCGTCTACATCCTGCACAGATTCTTTTAATTTATTTTCAACATTATCCAATTTTTCTTCCATATTTTCTATAGTGTTTTCACCTTCAATTTTAATTAATTGAATCGTTTCGTCTGTTTCATCACCAAGTTTTATTATTGTATTTTCCATATTCTCCTTTAAGGTTTCGATTTCCGTATTAATATCATTTGTTAGATTTTCTACATGTGAATCCATTTCATTCTTCATATTTTCCATATTCGTTTTAATATTTTCTATTTCATTCATTGCCGCATCTTTTCTATTATCTATTTCATCCGTTATGTCGTCAAATTCACTTTTTGTCTCTTCCACAATATTATCAGTTTCTTTTAATACTTCGTCCATCATATCTTCAGCTTCATTGGTTACTGCTGTTTCTGCTTCTGATAATTTTTCAGAAATTTCTTTTGTTGCATTATCATGATGAATTCCTAAGAAAAAAAATATATATAGCCAATTTAACTACAAAATGAACAGCTTCATTAAAACTGAAGCATAGAATAAACGAATACCAAGGCATAGCCCCCGCAAAGGATTTGGATTGAAAAAGAATATCTTACGAGGATCCAATTAAGTAATCATATTGGTGACAAATTGTGAAAAGTAACGGACTCTCTAGGTGTGTAACCCATTTTAATGTATTTAAAATATGTGGGATCTCGAAGCGTTCATAGCGCACAGTGATATAGAGATTAAATGTCTAATAGAAAAGTTCCTGCAATTTCCGACGAATCATTAAGAAGATTGAGCTTCGTTAGTGATAACTTTCAATTTTAATTATTTTTTTATTAATAAAAGATTTGCGTTCACGGGTTTATTATTGCAGGAATCGTTCAATGGGTTATTCAAGAAGAAAAATCGCGAAATGTTATTAAATGAGAGTGTGGAAATTAAACATAAATCAGATTTTTATAGAGAATCAAATTTTACATCGGATAAGTATTTTTAAAATTTTTTCAAGCCAAAACAGTTAGAACAAACAGGAAAAACAATGGCAAATTTTGATTTTTTGCTTTTTTCTCTGTATATTTTTTTTGGGTAGAAATGGGGATAGGTATTCCAGCAAACAAAAAAAAGTAGATTAAATTTCTTTTTAAAATGGTATACTGAAATTTTTTTTTTTTTGTTAATATAGTCAATTCAACCTGGCTTTTTTTCTCATTTCATCCCTTGTTCACATTTTATTGTAAAAATTGTTGTTGTTCTCATTAAAAAACGGTATTTTACGTTTATTATTTAGGAATATACACATCAATTGATGGTGTTGCCGCAAGGCAGTAATCAAAGTTTCTTCAATGATTTTCAAAACTATTTGATGTAATTGAAACATATTATTGCATGGTAGTTATTTTTTTATTAAAGCAAATTACTAATTTTTGTTTCAACTCACTTACCTAATGTTTCTCCGATCGTATCCACAGCTGATGTTAGGCCATGTTCGACTGATGTAACCGCTGACTCCATAGCATCTTTCATATGTCCTACACCAGTAGTAACCGTTTCTTTTGCATGTTCTCCAATATCTGCAATATAACGAGATATTTATTATTGCCATAGGTATTTTTAAACGAACTTTCTTAAACACTTCCGATGAATTACCATAAAAAATAATTTAATTATTTTTAACTATTTTTATAAATATTCAAGGTAATATTACAAATATATAAAAAAAGAAAATAACGGACATATTATAAATGACTTTTAGAAATTAACATATTGTTATTGTATTCATTATACGACTACTTTCTCGCCAAGGTTTACGATAATTAATCAACGTTTTTTTTTTTAATCGATAAAAAAAATTATATTTATTTTACATAGTAACAGGTTTAATTCAACTTGTAGGTGTAACATTAATATTTACTTTTTAAGAACTTTAACCTCGATCAAAATCACCATTTAAGTTACTCAGATAACAAGGTTAGAATTCATAACATCAACTGTGACTAAATCAAGAATAGTGCTCATTTATCTAGAGGCTACAAAGTGAAGGGAAACATTTAGACAGACAAACTGACAAAGGTTGCAATAGCAAGACAGTGTCAGGAAATTTTTACTGATCGGTACCACCAATCAAATGTCGAATGGATCTTTTCCAGAAAGTTACAATGAAAAAGTAAATACAGATATGACAGAATTGAGTTGATTGTGATATTGTTCGAAATTTGTGCCTGAAGATTAAAAGCAGTTATATTGAAAATTACTGACTCATACGAAGAACTAGCGAAATCTAAACTACGAGATCGAAAATGACAACTTCTGCGAAGAGTGTGATGAGGAAGAAGAAGCAGTAGAGCATCCGCTAAACCAATCCAAGACACAGGAAAACTGGCGTTCTAATACCTTGGAACAAAGTCCTTTCAAATGATCTTGAAAAGACAGTGTAAACGGGCAGCGAGAAAATAATAAGCTAAAAATGCTTCATTGCGAAAGCTTATGAGAGATTCTTTTTTCTGAAAGTACCCTTCAGTTATTTTTATACCATGCATATAAGTAATATGCAAGGTATACTAAGTTTAGTCCCAAGTTTGAAAAGCTTAAAAATATTGATGCTACCAACAAAATCCGTCTGTGGGCACGATTACTCAAAAACGAAAAAAGATGAGGTCGAGTTCGTAAATGAGCAACATAGGTCAATTGGATCTTGACATATGGGTCCGTAGGACCCATTTTGTAAACCGTTAGAGATAGAACAAAAGTTTAAATGTAAAAAATGTTCCTTATCAAAAAATAAACAGCTTTTGTTTGAAATATTTTTTCGTAAACATCACTGTTTACCCGTGAGGGCGCAAATTAGGCGTAAATTGTATAGTATATACATATTATATAAATTGTATATGTATGTGCAATGTGATAGAGTAATCAACACTACTTATGCATGGAATTTCAACAATTAACTCAGTCAATTGTTTGTTTTCACTTGTAATTTTTTAATTTAATTTAATTTTTTTTTATTTGCAGTGAAGAAAAGAGCAAAAACCAAAAAACAAGATATAAAAATATATTATTAGCAGATTTATATGTATAAATATGAAGATTACAATTTTCGGTCAAAAACTATTCTATGTAAATCGATTTAAACAACCTTTATCAGAAAATTTTTTTTAATGTTTGTTAGAAATACATATTTGGCTTTTTATTTTTATGGAGGGCTTAGTTTTTGAGGGGGGGGAGTTAGATTTTTTACAGGAAAAAATCTATTTTAACGAAGTTACGATTCATTTATTAAATTCTCTTAGTATGTAATAATAATTATACTATAAACGCACATATATAAATGTGCGGTAAAATATACAATTGGTATTTAAATTTAATATAAACTTAATGTCGTTTAAAAATAGTTTCGTTAAAAATATTTTTATATTTACGCTTCTTGCACGTATTTGTCCATCAATTGACGTAATAAATTTACATTAAAAATTAATTTAAATTGTAAATTTAATTTTATTATATTATTTTTTTTTTTTTAAAGGACATACATACTTGCATGCAAGTATATAGTTGTACCGACACCATCATACAAAATTTTCAATTTAATTAAATTAAATAAAGTATGAAAAAAAAACATACAACAAAGTAAGTTTTTGACTTTATAATATTATCTTATTTTGACTTATTAATTGAAGTTGAAATATTTTCACTATAACAATTTTCAGCTTTAATAAATTCAATTAAATACCACGAAAAATATAAATGAATCTGATGTATTTATTGTTCACAAATAAGCGCTGACTGACCAGCCCTGTTTTAACACCTAACTGACTGACAATCATAACTGCTATTTGTATGCTACATACAATCTGTATAACAATTTTCAGCTTTAGTAAATTCATTTTAGTTCCACGTAAAACTGCACCGTTTCGATAGCACATATCTGACCCATGTTCTATCGTTCGCTTGACTGACCGCAATATGGGTGTGTACACAACTACTATAGCCAATCCTCAAATGATTAGCTTTAGTAATTTCAACGAATTTTTTTTGGCCTGGCTCTTATTCCGTAGTATGTAACAATAAACAAAAACCGGACAAATTGAATCAATCGGGAATCTATTAGCTAAAGTATAAAGACTGTTCTGGGGTGGAATCCGGGAGATGTTTCAAAATTAGCAAAGGTGAACATTGGAGATACTGGTGGAAGAAAACAGGTGAATCAGTATTTGAGCCACCTTACACAAGAAGGACACATTCCTGACCAAAAAATGAAGATTTTGCATGTTGCCCAAAAGGGTCCAAAATTAAATCTATGGGAAGCTATTGAGATATACAAACATAAGGAAGAAAGTTTACTAAACGACCAAGCGAACTTCTATTCGACCTTTTTCGGGATTGTCCAATAGCCACCTCAAAAATCTTCTCCCGATTTTAACAAAAAGTTCATAGATCTTTATAATTCGTAGATGTGTAGTAAATCTATCGTTTTTCTAATTTATATGTTTAGATCTTGTTAATCTTATCTATTATATCTTTTTATATCTTGTTATATAATTTGTTACCTATTTATTATCTATTTAAAATTTTATCTACTCTAAAATATTATCTCTTGTTATTTAATTATCTTAAAAAATTTTTATCTATCCTAATGTTATCTATTGTTATCTAATTTTAAAACTTTTTGATGATTTATTTTAACCTTCATAAATTTCTATTGTTTTTAAGTAAAAAATCCTAACTTGTCGAATATTGTAACACATTTTTAAAAAATACGTCAAAAGAATTTTGGTACTTATCAACATATTTTTAATTATTAAAATATTAAAAAATATAGTGGACTAAGCAAAGAAACTTAGAAATTTTTTTTCTTCAAACTCCTAATTATGGAATTATACAAAGTAAAGCTCTCTACAATTAATTATAGTATGTGTATATTTAATAAACCAGCCAGTCACAATCGGGGTTTGAACCATTATATGTTGTATATATGCTTGTTTTAAGTTGATCGTCTTTCTCACATAGCCAATTTTGGTTCGTTATCCTTGGTCAAAACTAGGTAAAGACAAACCAACGCCTTGTTCATTAGATTTGATTGAGGCTTGGACAAGGATTGGAATAACCAATTTGGTTCTTTATCCTTATCAAACCAAAGCTTAGTTTATTAGACTTGTTTGACGCTTGAACAAGGATTGGACCAGCAATCATGGATTACCCAATGTTGACCCGACCTCAATATTGTTTGCAATAAAACCGCCACCATTAATCAAATGCAATTTGTATGTGAAATGATTACAACAATTTTTCATTGATATGATCAGATATTGTGCAGTATTTAGTTACATAAAGTATTTGAGACGTTGCGGTTGTTATTATGAGTAGAATGCAAGTAAATAAATGTTACCCAGTGATAAATATTTGAAAAGTAAAATGTATATTAATTAATTTTAAATATCATGGACATTGAACGTACTTGAGAATCTAAAATCATTTTTTACAGAGTGATTAATAAATTATAATGCAATGAAATGGATTAAGTAATGAATAATGTCTTTTATATATGGATGCTACCGACAGACCTTATGGTCTGTAAAGTATACGAGACATTAAACAAAATGATTCTGACCTCTTACAAATTTTAAACAGAAATTTAAACCTTAAAAGTCCGCCAAATTGGTATTTTATTTCAAAAGTGCTTACAATGTTCATGATACTTTTCATAATAAAAACCATAAAATCCATAATATTTATATGTCGTCGATACTACCTAAATAATTATTTAATACCTTATATTTATAAATATTGATCCAGCACTGAAGTACGCTAAGCTGAGCGTATCATCTTCTGCGCCCTCTATTTCAAAAACAGTTCAACGTACAAAAAAAAAAGTTTCAAGAAAATGTAAATACGATTGAAGGCAAAAAACGAGATATTCAGAAAAAATTGATTTTCGAGACCGTTGACCTTGAATATCTAAGAACGCGCTCGTGAGACTGTATGTGATATTTGAGACGAGATTTGTACTATCAAAGTAAAGGTTTGAACAAAAATTCAGCTTATTCCGTTAGATTCCGAGGTGAAATCCTAAGAAGATTGGATTATTATTTATTTGTCTTCATTAATTTGTTTGCAGTAATGTTAAATAACGCTCCAAAAAAACATTCCGTCAAATGTACTATTTTTGCTTATTTCCCATTAGAAAAACTAAGAAAAAACGTTATTTCACGATGATATATTGTAGAAATAAATATATAGTTTAGTGCACGCCTATGGTTTTTAGTGATTTGTCGAAAAAATTTCTAGGACAAAAACAGCCATATATGTGAGCTTGTTTCAGTACATGTGTATCTGTATTCTTTAACGCTTCCAAAGTTCATAAACATAATAAAAAAAAGCAATAAAATAAATCAAAAGCTTTTCATTTTCGAGATATATACGATCAAATTTTTGAATTTTTGTTTATTATGATCGAATTCCTCGTCAATAAAAGTGTGATGACCAAATATGACCTTTTTCCTTTTTTTTTAAATTTATCTCATAGTATCTTAAAGAAATAAACTACTATTCGTTATCAAATTTTGGTTAAAAGTGTACCACCATGTTGACTGGCATAATATGTATAGATTAGTAAAAAATCTTTCAAGAATTTTCCATAGATTTTCTTTAAATCAACCTGTACAATATATAACACTAAAATAATTATACAATATTCACTCTACATATTATAAAAACTAAGGTTTTATTATATGTTTATCAAGATAATATTAAAAGTCAAGTCATATAAAATAGCTGAAATCAAAAAGAAAATGTTAGAATTGTGTATCGCATCGCGTGATTCTAATTCTAAGTACACAATTGAACTAGTAAGCACTAGGTAATGGTAGGTGAACAAGTAATATATTCGGCCATTGAATTTTATAAAAACATGTTGCTTTACCTAATTATTTTTATTTTAATCAAGGTTTATTTAAATTTTATTTACATAAAAAAAAAACTAAACCACTTGTAATTAACAGGAGATACATACAAAGTGATTTTTAAGAAAGTTTCCATCTAAATATTTCGAAAATATAATGGAGAACCACAAAATGGTAAAATGATAAAATGCGTATTCGCTTATTTTTAAGGGAATAGAAACATTTATTTCTGTTTTTATAGTTAAATCATTACAAATCAAAAAGGAAGAAACTTTTATAGGATGACTCCCGTATCTGCGTCTTGATAGTTCCAACTGTCACAGCCTATTTGCTTATAGCCTACTTGGTGAAAGTGAAATTGGGTATCCGTATAGAGTTTTGTGACATAATATTGGGCTTATAGTTGCTCCAATCATGAGCTTATTGTGTCATCAATCGAATTATGATTTTAGGGACTAGTTCGAGGGGTAAAATAAAATAATTTTTCCAAATTAAAATTAAAATTTTTCAATAAATTGAAAAAATTACAAAGTATTGTGGCTGACTCAAAGTTTACAGAAAACCAAAGTGAAAATTATAAGCTGATTTTAAGGGTTTACTTTAGGGGATAATTTATTAAGGTGAGTAAAACTTTTTCAAAGTGTATCATATTATATCAACTGAAAGAGGAGAGAGACGAATGGGCCGGGGGGGGGGGGGGGGTACACAATTAAAATATCATGAATATTGGGCCTTATTCAAAGTATACATAAAAACCTAAGCGGAAAATTACCACGATTTAAAAAAAAAAAAAAGAATATTACATATAAATATTCGTAAAAGAAGTTAAATTTTATAATGCAAATATCTTTTATCACTCAGGTCATAAACCTTTGAAAGGTTTATGTAGTATGCACTTTGAGAACGTGTATGAAGAGAAATGCCAAAGGTAAGTTTGCAAAATTATAATCGAAAAAAGCTGAAATTTTCACGAGTTTTTTCGATTTTTTACAAATTTGACTTAGTCGCTCGAGGTCACAAACTTGGATTATTCAATGGGACAATATCTGAAACAAGTCTTCAAAATATCAGAACTACCGGATTTTATGCAGACTGTAATGTATAAAGTTACTGTAATAATTGTAAGATACAATCAACTATCGCATCATTTAGAAAACATGATTATTTGTTAAAAAATCTTAGAAACAATAGTTACCAATTTTAAAACAATCCAAAAATTCAGATCGCATTCTAATAAAAAAAGAGTTTTTCTCATTGATGTGTGCAATTTTTAATAGATTTTCAAAATTGTGGGCAATTTCAGTCATCACCAGTGTATAATTCAATCAGTATAGAAAAAATAAACTATTTCGTGGGAAATCTAAAAGTGGTTCTATTTAAATGGCAGTACGATTTAGGCAACCCGTTATGAATTAATTAAAAATGTTTGTTTCTTTTTTTCCAGTGTGTAATATTTGGTGTAAAACAAATATCATGAAAAGTGTACTTTAAAGTGTACACACTGACGCACAAAAAAAAACATACGAATAAAAAGAAGATATTTATATTGTCATTAAGGTAGTACGAGCGCTAAGGCAAGTTTAGATTTGTGAATGAAATTATTTGTACCTTATTTTCAACTTTTATGATGAATTTTATTATAACGTCATGAATGTAGACGAAAAATAAGAATCTAATTTTTCGAGATCTGCCTTGGTTTTCGAAATATCGATTAAACAAAATTTGCAATTTTTGAAAATTACTCCAGGTATCGAACAATTTTACTCTCTTTACTTATTGTCAAGTTATAACATTCACCATCAAAATTGAAAAAGTATATATTTCTTAATTTGTGTCCTCACTACAGTGCTCATATATCCTTAGTAAGTCGGGCACAATGGGTTTTTATTGTTTCCAATAATTTATTAAGGTTTTAACTTCAATATAAATTTAATTTCCAGCGACTAGTTTTGGAGAAATCTATGAAAACATACTTATCATTCATCTACATATATGCCTACTTTTGAAATCATTTATTTATTTAAATAATCGGGCAATCCCCAATAAAATTTTCAGAATTGATTTAGTCCTACTTTATATTAAAAAAATCAAGCCTTTTTTCCAAAATTTCCCTGGCGTTCGTACATCCTTAAACCAAGGCTGCTAGTAAAATAACACACTTTCCCGCGCGTTATTGTGGGGTATCCTTTTTCGATAGAATGTGGGAAAAGTGATGATTTTATGCTAAAAAAAATATACTATTGAGAAATTGGTCCGTTCGGTATGGTAGTAAGGGTGATTTATATCAGTTGCAACGAGATAATTTTAATCACCTCCAAGTCAACTATTCTTGACCCAATACGTTGTCATCCACATACACAATGAAAGAATAGATCTATGAGCAATATATGATAAACATAGATAACTTTTAATTAAACAATCTTATTTTCTTAATTATAAAATAAAAAAAAGTATATACCGCCTGCGAGGGTTTCACCAGCTTTAACTGTATCACTGACAGCATTCTGAGCAGCGTCCAATAATCCATTATTTGGTCCACTACTTGCACAACCCATAATTATCAAAAAATTCAAACTCAACTAACTTTTAGTAGGATAAAAAGTTTCATTTAATTTTATTTAAAAAAAAATAGAATTGATGTCTTTTTAAATTTTGTTCGTATTCACAAAAAATATCACAAAATCAAAAAGGTATTTCTAAAAAACTATCATTATACTTTAGCACTTGATGTTAGTACTTTTTTTATTAAGTCCACGCTAGTGAAAGTGTTGACTCTAACTAATGGCTATTTCTACTGACCAGTGCCACTGTCGACCACAAAGGTAGTAACCGTTGAGTTTTCATATATTGTGTTAAAATTACGATTAAAACTAATCAATATTTTTATTTCTTGTACCTATAACGTTTTATTTTATGTACATTTTTTGTGTGTTTTGTTTTTATTTAGTTATTATTGGTTTTTTTTCGTAGTCTATACTTTTGTGTTTTAGACAATTTGCAGTTGAAGAATGTTCAAATCACCAGCTCTGGATGAAGTATGAAAATAAATTTACACTATAACTAGATTTACTTCAGTAGTTGCTAGGTTCATCTTAATAGGCAAAATTAAGAAAGGGGAAAAGAACCACTATTATTAGTTTAAGGATGTACGAACACCAGGAAAATTTTGGATAAAAGGCAAAAAAAATAATATAACTGCATAATTTGAAAAGAGCCCGAAAATTTTGCAGTTTTTCACGGAATTCGCAGGTAGCACAACTTTTTTTGCTTGCAGTCGTCCAAATAACATACCAAAAAACAGCTTTACATCGCGTTTTGTGATTTTCTTTGTTTTGTTTGTAAGATTTCATTGGCGTAATTAGAAAGCATTTACTGTTAGTTTTCATCAATTTTATTTCTCCCATTAATAGATAAAATTATCTACTCCTAAGGTTGATGAAGGATATAAGCAATATAAGATAGGAAAATGGCTTTCTGTGAAACTTTTTCAAACCGCCCCAAAATTTTTTTCGTATCGTTTCGATCAAAAGCTTTCACGGCCACAAAATTTTTAACGATTAGTTTTCGAGCTTCGATTGCCCGTAGCTCAAAACCTACCCGAAGTTTCACAGAAAGTCATTTTCCTAGTCATAAACTAAAACTATAATATATTCGTAGCTTTGGTTGATCCAGATTGATCCAAAAAACATTTTAAGGTGGATTAGAAAAAGTTTCACAGAAATTAATTTTCCTATCTTATATTTCGGGGTCCTTTCCGTTTGCTATGTATTATTAGATAATATAGTTCCGTTATTGTTAAACATAAGTATGCTAAATTTTCAATTTTCAACGAAATATGAAATAACTAAGAACGCATTATTTGTTTCCACTGGTTAGAGATGATATTTCATTCATGGTACGTTTTATCTATTTTATTATTTCATTTTAAATAAACATGCTTAATTTATGTAGCTCATGCAATACGGAATTTTTCGGAATTTTTGTACATGGATCACGTTGAACCCAATTTTGTAGCGTAAAAAACGGAGGGAATATTTTTTAATCGCGCACTTTCATTTTTTTCAAGTTTTAAATTCAACCCATTTACGAAGTAGTTGTTTTCGATCAAATTTTCAAGGCTTTATCGAAATGGCGTATATAATTTGTGAAGTTAGATACGAATCAAAATTTATACAAAAAATAAATAAATAAATATCAAAATCTAGAAAAATTGAGTTATAGATTATTTATATTTGATATATTATATTTAAATATTGCGTGCAATCAAAACATATCAGTTGAAATACATTTTATATCTTTATCTATTTTACTATGTTTTATGTATACTTTATTGCACTCACATGTTCATTTCAAGATCAACAGCAATAAAAACTATAATAATATACCACCACGAGTAGTTGGGGTGGTCAGCCCCAAACGTATATATACCTACAATTCTATCCATAATTGATTTTACATTACCTTAAAAATTTGTTCTTTGTTGTCCATATCAAGTATACATTTATGTAAACATGGCACTTTTTAGAAGCTTTTAGCTATTGTTGCTTATTTGTTGGTACACGGACAAAATAAAAATCGAGAGGTGTGGTGGAACACCCGGTAAGAACTATATTCCTTTCGTACCTTAGTACATTATAAATGTGGCGCTTTATAATTTAAGGTATTAATTTTAGAAGTCAAATACTTGTTTGATTAATTTTATAGCTGCTTTTGTTGAATTATGTATCTTTATAGACAAAGTTGTTCGAATTTGGATCACAAATAATTCTAGTTCGTACATATATATTTCATGCCTTGTAAAATTACCTCCTGTTGTGTACTGTAATGCTGTAAATTGAACAACTACATGTATTTACTGTACACACATAATAATATAATCATTATTTATAATGTTGTTACAATAAAAGTTATTTTCTGACCGTCAACCTTTTCAAATTGATTTATTTTGTTGAACAAAGAATATTTCTATCATTCCATTCTTTGTTTTTTCTCTGTCTCACGTAGGTAAATGATATTTATGTAACTGTCGGTTGGTCATTTGCGTTAACATTACTAAAGCGGAGTCAATAAACAGTTAGGAAAAACCCGACTGCACGAAAGAAAAAAATTCCAATAAAGTTGATTTTATATGCCAGAGAGCGGGGATGAAGCTGGTATCAAATGAGAAGGCTTAATGTGTATATACATTAAACAACTCTAAGTTACATGAAAGTTAGTTCAGTTTGGAGCTTTTCTTGGCAAAAGTTCTAAAAATCGAAATTGTATCCACGTAACTAGAAATAAAACTGTTCATTGATTCAACTAGGTACTATAACATTTAAAACTTTAACCTTTTAATAAGTTTTATTTAATAAATAATTTCATATTCTGTTGATAGATAATGTGTTCCTGTAAATAATAAATATCTTTTAAATGTGTGGGATGCTCTAAGTAAATGACTTGATACAGCAACAAAAAATATTCAATTAAATGAATATTCAAACTATTTCTAATAATAGATATAAATAAAATTAATATACATACAGAACGGATTAAAAAAGTTTGCACCTTTATATTTCGTAAACGTAAAGAAAAAGCTAGCAGTGGCAATTTAAGTCCGATTTGGATAAAATTTGGCCGCATCAAGAACGGTTTTGGTATTTGAAAGGTCAAGTTCTTTATTTTTAAATATAACAATGGAAATAGTCTCTATTACAGCACTTTTATTCCTACACGTACACTCTTCTGAGAAGTTAAATATTGAACAGCTCTAGAAAAATAATTCGTGCTATAAGATCAAAATGTGCCATGGACCACATCCTAATATACCTAGTATCAGGTCTACCGATTATATTTAAAGGAGCTTTCTTCAACATTTAAGCTTCATAATCATCTTTAGATTACTGCATTATATGGATTTATTGTATTTTTTTTTTCGTCCACATTTAGTTCCAATAAAAAGAATCCAATATTTGTTCAAGGTGTTGTTTTCTACATTTCAAAGAAAAATTTTCCTACTGAACATTATTTTAATACCTTATCATTGTCTGAAATCAGAATCGTACTATGTTTTTTTTATTCGTTACGTTCCACTTAAAAGCAATCGTTAAGCAATCAAATTAATTAACAACAAAAATAAAGTGTACTATACTAATATTGTAGGTGAATGAATGCTTTTATAAAAAAAGCACAAGGTTATATGCAAATTTTATATTTTTATTTTTGTTATTAAAGTTTTAGGCATAAAGCCAGCAAAAATTTGTATACACCCTTCTTAATGTTGAAAAACTGCTTTTTTAAATTTTAATTATGCCACAGACTTAAGTTTATAAATTTTTTTTTATGTTATTGGATCGGGATATTGTTAAACCAATTTTGAAAACGAAAGCTGGTTCAATCCTCCTTTGACACCGAATGATCGTTTCAATATTGGTCCAGCAAGTCAGTAACTGCAAAAAATAATAAATACAAAATAACAACTAACTTGGTAAATTACTGTTCCGGGTAAACAGTGATTAAACCAAGTATCTCTCTAAAGGAATGCTTAAGACTTTTTTATACAAAAATTAAGGAAGAGGGACATACTGTATACACAAATTAAGGCCTCTTTTTATGTGAACAACAGTTGTTGCGGTCTTTCAGCAGGAAATAAGAAAATATTTTATTATACTAATTTATACATTTTATGTACGTTAAAATTTTTTATTGTTATACCTTTAGTGGATAATAATTATTTAGTCAATAAAAATATTAAGAATTTCCATGAAAACTTACATTTTGATTACTATAATACCTAATATTTTCTTTTTCTAAAATATATAGCAAACGTTGACCCCATAAATGGATAAGAAAGCGTGAACGACAGACCACAAGAGGATAATTTAACGTAATTTACGGATTAATTTAACGTTTTAAGAATGTATAAGGGTTACAATCGAGGACTAGATTTATTACGACGAATGAGATTTTTATAAAATTGTTAAGATGTACATATTTTCAAAACCTACCACATATACAGTACATGGAGTTTCTGAAGGTGGGAGACTGCTTATTATAATCAGCTTAGGTTGAATACGTTGGAAGGGTTTCTGCTGTGGATAAAATTAATTGTCACGGAGTTAATTAATAGAGGTTCTTTCTCTATTAAAATTACTTACAAACCGTGTTATTTAACCACTCTATGAATCAAACTAAAATTATTTAGTGATATAATTGATCTTTATTTTTTCTTTTTTGTGTTTATAATTTTTATTTTCATTAATAACAGACAACAATAAATATATTTTAACATCCAGTCTTACTATAAAATGTACAAAACTATTGGAGAAGTGGCTATATACATATATATTGGGTGTTTTTTCTAGCTTGACACAAGAAAATAACTCGAAAAATAAGAGTAATTTAAAAGTATGTCCATTTTCATAGTTAAAAGTGTTCTTTGTCTCTTGCCATCAATTTTGTAAGACAAACTTGAGTACCTAGTTAAAAAATAACCAAAATTTTTTTCCTAAAAAAAACATTAAGACGGTTCTATACACATTTTTCAATGGCGTGAAATTATGATTTGATTGGCATGAAACTTTATAATTTTTAAGAGCCCTATTAAACATTGGTTGGTGGAAAAAATGTTTATAAATAAATACGGTTTTCCAGATAAGAATGGTTAAAGTAACAATTGAATTTCAAGCACTGCGATTATACCCTTTCCTCTATCGATTTGAAATTTGGATATGTTATAGATACTCATATTCTATCTGTCCTGATTACTTTTATTTTTCGAAAATCCTGTTAATTTTCACAATTTGCATTGTTCACACTTAGGTATTTTTTCGTATTTCACTATACCTGGATGTGAACAATCAAAATTTTGAAAATTAACAGGATTTTCGAAAAATAAAAGTAACCAGGGCAGATATAATATGAATACCTATAACATGTCCTAATTTCAAATCGATAGAGTAAAGGGTATTAATCGCAGTGCTTGAAATTCAATTGTAAATTTGACCATTCTTATCTTGAAAACCGCTTTTCATTATAAACATTTTTTTTCCACCAACGAATTTTTAAGAGGAGTCTTAAATAAATTATAGAGTTTCACGCCATTCAAATAATGATTTCACGCCATTGAAAAATGTGTATAGAACCATCTTAAGAAGATAAATTGAAATAATATATAAAAATTCATTTTTTTATTTACTAATCAACATTGAATTTCTATTTGATACCTTTTTCTTCGTAAAATTTATATATCGAATTATTTTCTTTTATTAAGATAAAAAACCACTCTTTATTTAAATATGTATACAATATTACATAGTGTTTTATTTTGCTTTTACAAAAATGATGAAAAATTTATTTTTAATACATAAATTTCAATATAGAAATTGTCAAAAATCACAATTAAGTAAAAATAATAATTATTAATTATATTATTTATTCTTATATATTTTATAAATAGTTGATTATATAATTCATAAATAATTTTTAACAATTTCTTATCCTTTTTTATTTAATTGGAATTTTTAAAATTTGATTTCATATTCATAAAAAAGTGAGCCCTCCCAGATTAGTTAGTATACAATATCGTAATTAAACAACAATTATTATTTTTTATACATTTTCCCTAATTTACGAATTTACGGTTATCGTAATTATTCCGTTAAGTGTTAACATAAGTATCCATCCGAAATTTCTTTAGCAAATAATTTAAAAAAAATAGTAAAATGAACAAGATAATCTAATAATATATTTATAGCAAAGTAAAAATAAATAAAAAATTTTTAAGTAAATTTTGGATATCTTAAAAAGGGACTGTTCTTATGCGTTAATTTTTATTAAATCAGGATTGATAATGACGGAAATTGCGAAGAAAAGTCACAGTTTGGCAGATATAGCTTAAAATATTTTTTAAATATATTCTAAGCTGTATCCATTTATTTTTTAAATGGTGCAAAATAAAATCGTTGGTATTTTTGTAGATATACCTAATTACTTATAATATTTTCCTACTTACACTCACGAATTTATTGGCATTAATAGCAGCCACCCTTTGCTCTGCTTTGTTGTGGGATGCAATAAACTTTTAAAATCAAAACAATGTCTAGAATGTTTGAAAAATTATTCCTTTTGGTTTTTAATGTTAGTTTGAAATAACAAGCTTAGCCCTCTCATCTTTTACAGGTTTCCGATGTAACATAGCTCTGCTAGAGTTGAGATGGACATCCCTAAAGCCCTTGAGCAAAATATTAAAGCTATGCCAAACAAAATAGAATGAAAATAAGTTCTAAAACGACTTTTCAAATTATATTTTATGAAAAAGGTGACGATTTGCTTTGACGTAGCGCTAGTTTTAACGGAATCATTACTATAGCACATTTTTGAATTTTCAGTATGTTTGCCAATAAATAGTGAATTTATTACGAGCTACAACATATATTTATTGGTTTGTTTTTATTTTAATACTGCCAGTACAACATTCTAAATTGATTAATTTTTTATTTTACGAGTTTTAAAAAAAAAATACTCAATTCCAATACTAGGTTAAGTAGAACTAAAACAAAACAAAACAGGAAATGGATAAAAGACGCAAAAAATGATCTAAACTTGTTAAACGTTAAAATTCAATAATTTTTTCAACGAATAAAGAAAGCAAAAAGCAGAAAAGAAAACCATTTTGAGGCCATAGGGTTATTAAAGGAAGAGGTGTTTCTTTTTATTTATTTTCAATAATTAATTAAGGCTTTTACTTTAATTGAAATAGTTTTTATTTAATTTCCACCGCCTAGTTTTAAAGAAATCTATGAAGACAAATCATCAAGCTACCGTTTTCCCATAAAACCAATGTTAAATATGCCAACTTGTGATGTCATTTATTTATTTAAATAATCGGACAACCCCTCCTAAAATTTTCATAATTGATTTAGACTTGGTTCAACCTCATTTAAAATAGAAAGTAAAACTAATAGGCAAATCAAAATATTGAAGAAATGTACAAATAGAATGAATACATGAATGTACAAATAGTATGTGCCCGCTTTTCTCCCAGAAAAATACTTTTGAAATCAGATAAATTCAAAACTGGAAATGTTGTACTGACAGAAATATTTAAGTATGAACGGCAATCAGTGCTTCAGTGAGTTAAATATAAAATATTGTCTTATAGATTAGTCATTACAAGAAACCTTTTCTTTGAAAAATTAGATACCTATTTAGATTTTTTTGTATGATACGATCTTTTCATACGTTTAATTTGTAAAGTACCTTGCTTATTTCTATTCTATAATTGAAATCGTATGCGAATTGTCGGATGAGAATGTTAGACGTAAAAAACAAACGACAACATCCGAAATAGACTTATTTATAATTTTAAATAAACGTCAAAAACTGCTGTCAGTTTTTCAATGATCATAAATTTTCAATTTCTCATTATAAATGAACTATTCTAGGATATGGTGCGTCAAAAACTCTATGAACCCTATCTTTTTGCCGCGTGGTAACTAAGCTCCTGAGACGATGTGGAGCATTTTCTGTCATTGGAGACATGTATGACAGAACGGCTATTTTCGAGATAGAAGGGGCTGTAGAAATCTAGGGAAAAAAGTGGATCCTAACCGCCTGGAAGCAGCGATAAGTCAAAGCAACCATTTTTTATAAATGGGGAAAAATGGTAGCAGGAAAAACTTTATGGTGGTTTCGAAAGTGGCGGGTTTGAAGTAAACCGGCAAAAAAAGTTTATATATACTCAAGTGCAATTTTCGTGTCGTAACCAATACTTTAATGGAAATTTAATCTCCTACTTTTTAGGATCTAAATTGTCTACTAAAGCAACCCGGAGAATTATGTTCAATCTGATGTCAATTTGTTTAACTTTTTTTTTTATTGGTTAACTACAAAACGAGCTATAATCCATAATAGATTAAAATGATCCACCCTGTATTTTTACTTTTTTTAAACAATAATTTTATTATATCGAATGTTCGATTTACATCTAGGCATATAAATATCACGAGTATAACAGAGTTCATGCGTTAAACAATGCATCTAAGTAAGAGGTTTTATAGGTGTTATATGAAATTGCAAAAGTCACTTTTATCGTGGCTTATCTGTTGTAGTTCATCTCTTCAAAGAAACTCCCACTCTCCAAGCGTCTTACAACTATCTCAACGCATATCGAAGCTTCAACAAATGTATATAATACCTCTCACTTAAATGCATTGCTTAACGCATGTATTCTGTCTTATTCGTTATATTTATATGCCTAGATGTAAATCGAACATTCTGTATATGAATTCAACATTTGTCATTCAACAACAGGAATAATTCTTTAGTTAGAATGGAGTTTGAGTCTCTTTATATCAGAGTTAATTTTGTATTTTGTAATGACTATTCTATTAATTAGTAATATACAATAATCAATCTCATAATTATATAAATTTTTATTAATATTTATATTATTTTATAACAAGAATCATGTAATTTCACTTTAAATTACTTTTATACAAAACATGATGTATTTATTTAAAAATACACAACAGGCCTATAGTTTTATGTTTTAGAATTTTGGTTTTTGTATTAATTAATTTTTATTAAAATTTTTTTTAAATTTAATTTTGAGCTATTCAATTAGTTACCTAGACTTAAAATAAAATATTTTCTCTCAATTCGTTGTGGTTTCTTTCATCTGCAATTTATTATTTCATTTAACAAGATGTAACCGTAGAAAATTTCGGTACAGATGAAGGAGATCACATTTCTAATAAAAAATAACACTCCTCGCAATGACTTGAAATAAAATTATTCATACGTTATTTCTTCGTCTTAGAATTGATTTATTTGTTCAAATTTTATTTGAACAAATTGAAATATATTTGAAATATTCTATAGTCAAAATATAATTATAGTTTCTTGTATTCGTTTGAACAAGTTAATGTTATAATCTGTTTATTTGAATTCTAATAATGTTTTCTGGTTTGTAAGTTTTTTTATCACTTATCAAACTAATTGTAAATTTAATTCATATTTTATTAATTACTGATTATAGGTATTCATTAATCATTAATTTAATTCACCTGTTTATATAAAATTTTCTATATATTCACGGGCAAAATATCCGATTATTTCGAAAATATATTTGTTATTTACTGCATTTAGTAAAATAGTTGAAGCTAAATAAAAACAACGAGAGGTGTCCTTTCTGTATATTCCTTTCGTACCTAGATACATTATAAATGTAGCGCTTACTTCTTTATTTACAAGATATTTTTCTGAGAATTTACGATATTAATTTTAAAAGTCAAATACTTGTTTGATTTAATTTTAATTTTAAAGAATTTAATTGTATAGCTACTTTTAGTTAATACTGATGGAATTAATTGTAATATTAGTTTAAAACAGACATACTCCTGATTTATTTGTCAACCCAATTACTGCGTTCAAACGTTTGGTTTGATCAGGATATTGATTATGACATAATATATGAATTTCGTTGTACTTACTTTAAATTATCTCTGTTATCTTTAACTTGTGATAACTTTCACAACATTATATTTTGACAAAAAATACAAATTGACAATTATATTACCTTGATATTAATCCCGAAAACTTTGAATTCAAAGTTTGAGATATCTTTGCCCGTGAATTTATTATATTTATTATGAGTGTATGTATAATCGATTACATTTGCATTGCGCTTAAAATAACAATAGTTTTTTTTTTTTTTTTTTTAAATAAATAAATAAAATTCTCTTTATTTCAATGGAAATAAAAAATGTTCTTAATATTAATAACAAACGTATTCTTATTGCGAATCAATTTTTATAAATGTTCATAAAAAATATGATTTTTTGTTTTATTCTTAATAGAGAAAATTTAAGAGGACGAATGAGTTTAGAGTGGTTCGGTAATTGAAGGCAAAACTTTACTGTAGATATTAATATCAAATAATAACTAGTTCATTATGGTTTTACACTATAAAATTTCTTGAAAGAAGGTGTACAAATTTTTTGTCAATTGTGCTTTTTTTAAACAGATAACTTCAGAATTTTAACAAAAAGTCCGACTTCGAAAGTTTCTAAATAGAACCAAAAAAAATCTAAATAGAATTTAAAAAAATACTCTTACATGTAGTTGATAAATGTTGCTTATTGGCTGCCATTCGATTTTTGAAATAATAATGTTTAATTTTGAAATAGAAACTAAAAATCTCCACTAATTGCAAAATCTTTATATATAAAAATGAACCTATATTTTTTCAAGTAATAAATATTGCCAGAAGAAGATTTTCATGAAAGAAAAAATTAAGAAAGTTGAAAAATTAAGAAAAAATATTAAACTCAATAAATGGTGGAAACGCATATAAATGAGGCATTACATTACATCTTCATATGTATTATCGATTTATTTGCGCTCCCACCATATTTATCTAGATTTGAGAGCTATTTGAATAATATTGAGGTTTTTCAAGGACTGTGAATAGGTATTTATTTGAGCTCCACTGTCGAAAGCTTTAGCCAGACCAATGGCCTGTCCAAGTGATAGAAGTAAAATTTATGTTTGGCAAGCAGGCTCAGCGGGCTCGAACATTACAATAATAAACACTAGGTTTTGATAGTTTTGATATATTCATAGTTAAGACAGGACAACGTCTATCGGGTCAGTAATTAATAATTATAATAGTAATGTTAAGCACATTTGAACAATGCTTGCATTGAAATATTTATTTACTTTATGTTATTATTTTATTTGAATGAGTTTCATAATTTTTAGCTACTCCCTACTGATGGGCAAGTCGTTCTTATATCATCGCCGATCAAGATTAAATTACTATTGTGGACCAAGACACAAACGACGAAGATTTTTCAGTTCACGTTCGTTTTTTCGCTTTTTAACTTGGATTTTTGCGAAAGTGATTAGGAAATACTATCAAATTATTGTTATTATTTGAATTTAGATTCCAAATTTAAAAACTGAAATATTAAAAATTAAATTAAAAAGTTGTGTAAGACGAAACTAAGTAGTCGTTTTTAGGCGCTCTGACCACATTTTTACATTTCAGGGGAATAATTCAGATTTTTAATATTATTGCATTAAATTTAATGCTTTTTCTTTATAAAATAAACGTTTGACTAAAATGGACATTTTATAAATATGTGCTTATATGATTAATTTAAATTTATGAAAGAAGAGCGTATAAACAGTAATGGAAAAATTAAAAATTTTAAGTACGGGAATTTTTTTGTAAAGATTAAGATTAAATTTCTATATTTGTTTCTAACTTTTTTTTTAAAATTGCTTTAAACAATTATGAATTTTTCAAGAGTAGAAGCATTTTTAAAACTAGAGCTTAAGTTTATATTTGAATGGATGATATTTCATGTATCGAAATTATAATTTGTTTCATCTTAAAATATAGTCGAAACATACAATTTATAAAGAGAATTTTATTTGAAGCAAGTAGATTTTAATTTTATAAATATAAATATGTTTTGAAATCACAGTTCATTAAAGTTTTCTTTTAAACATTATTTACTATTTCAAATAAATTGAACATTAATTATTTCCCTGTAAATGATCAGTTAATTCGAAATGTATCATATAAAAAGAGAGTTTTTATAATTTTTTATCCCTTTAAAATGAAAAGTAGTAAATTATTGATATTAGACCCTGTAAAGACATATATTTTTTCATCTATTTAAATATTGAATTAATTAAGTAATATTTGCAAAATAGTTTTTCATAATTATTTATAATAAAACAAATTTAACGGATGGAGTTAGATTCGATAACCTTCGGATATGACGACAAGTGATCAAAAACCAACATAAACACATGCATACACACTTCAATATTAAAATAATAATTAGTAGTGTTAAAATTAGAACTTTAATCAACAGGTCAAAAAAATATTAAATAACTCAGGCTACGCCAAAAGGGAGCAGCAATTCCACTTTTCAGCCGCACTATTTAGGTCAGCTTCATTTGTAGATCGCAAAATTTGGTGTCTGTATATTCGTTTTATTTTTTTGCCTACACAATTGTAAGTACCAAGTGTTTTGAGTCCGTCGTCAAGATTATTGTAACAATCATAAATGCCAAAAACCAGCGATCAACGGGGCCCGGCCTAGACTCAAAAAAATTATCCTAGCCGCCTTTCTATTCTATGTATTAAGTACACGATTCAATGACAAAATAACTGATCTGCAATGCGAGTTTCTAGCCGTAAGTTTCTAGATTTCCGTATCATATTACAATTACATATTACATAAATAAGTTTTATAACAAAACTGTTTTTATTTTTTCATGATATTTTTAAAGTTATAGGCAGTTTTAAAAGAACTTTTCAAAAGAGAAACGAAAACGCCCAGCAAAAAAAATGTTCGTAAAATATCGTGTAACGTCATAATGTTAATTAATAATGGTATACAGTGTATACTATTCAATTAACATTATTACGTCACAGCGATGTTTTACGAACATTTTTTTTGTCGGGCATTTTCGTTTCTCTTTTCAAAAGTTCTTTTAAAACTGTCTGTAACTTTAAAATTACCATGATAAAACAAAAGATAAAAACAGAGCATATCTATCCATTTTTGTCCAAAAAAAAATTTGGTTCAAAATCAATCATCTCTTCATTTATTGAGATTGTAAAGAAATAAAAACAATTGTTGATTATTTTTAGAATTTTACTTATTTACCCTTATCTACACAGAAACCTGTGATCCTTATGGGGTCAGGGCCTCCAAAAGGTAGCTTGGGCCTCCAAAAGGTAATATGAATTCTAATTTTAGCACCATCAGATATTTGTTATTTTATTTGCTTTAAAACTTGTTAACATATTCGAAGGTGTTCAATATTTAAATCCACACCGCTTGTATTTAGTTGCAGTATTTAGTTATTTATTTTGTATGATTGTCAAGTATGAAGATAAACAATATATATTAATATTATGGTTTCTATTTCAATTATAGGTCGTTTAATCATATTTTTAACGCTACCTATATTCAAATATCTAGCTTAAAAATTTTAGGAAATTTATAACGGATTACATCGATTAATATAATATTTCTAAATGGAATAATGATTAGAAAAATTCCCGTTCAATATATGACAAGTTTGCCATTATCTTTTTATAGAATAGATAAATATAGTATACATAGGATTTACACAAATGACTATAAATAAAAATATATTTATGAATGATTTGCAGTGAAATTTGCTTTATCCTTCTTTCAATATTTACGCAAATGTTTGAATTAGATAATTAAGATTTTTAAAGAAAATTATATATTTTATCAGTAAATATGCTACATTAAACTCTGTTTATCGATGTTTATTTCTACAAGACAAAAAAAAATTGAGTAAATTAAATAGCACAATCGTCTTTTAAGATCTACACTTCAAAATATTTAATTTGAATTTGAGATATAAAATTGTTCAATATTATTTCTATTCAAAAGAAAATGGATCATGTAGTATTTATTTTATTGCAAGCAAATTTTATTGTAAAATTGGTCGAGAAATCAGTCATTGAAATTCAAACACCAAACCCAAATCATCATATTCATAATTTTTGAATGAATCGTATTCATGACATAATTTTCCATTTTAATTCTGTACTCCTGCATTAATATAAGGCATGCTTCTGGTCAAAAAATTCATGATTATCGAGTTTATTTAATTAATAATCAAATATCTAACTTTTTTGAATCAAAATATAATTTTAACACCATAGAAAAAAACAAAAATTGGAAAATATTATTTATTATCAGTTACCCGCCCGCATAGCTGAGGAATTACAACTTCAAAGAAAGAAACTACCCCGGCATAGCCTTTACTTTCCTTGCTCTCATTTATCCACACACTTATCAATGGAAAATCACGAAAATTTCATCAGCCAATTACAGATCGATTTTTAGAGCTACGCGATAAGTAATTTATTTTTTACTTAATGCAAAACATTGGCACACACATTTTCAAAATTGTATTTTTACATTTAAAATTTTCGATTTTTAGAAATTTACAAAAAGTACATAGAAATTTTAATTGTACACGCCATCACGAACATTAGCACAGATTTTTTTATTAAAAATGATTTAGTTCCAAGAACGTTTTATACCCCATTTCATGTATAATAGGGTATTTGGCGAAAACATAGAGTTTAAGTTTTATACATATGAGTGACTACCTATTTAATTTTTAATTTATATATTGAAGGGTAGACCTTATAAGCCCTATTATGAATCAATCTTCTGCTTGAAAATTCCTAAAATTCTTAAACTATTTAGGCGAAAATTTATTTTTATTGACAGGTTGTGCGTAATTTCTGGTGATTGATATACATAAAAACAAAATCTATGTTTATAGAATAATAATAATAACTATAATTGATAATAATAGTCTTTTTAATTACTACGATTACCACTGCCATTATCTTTAGATTCAATTGATGCACCTCCTTTAGGACTATAACTGCGTTGTTTTCTAAACTCACAACTATTTCGATGAGTTTTACAATGTGATTGTGTATGTTTTCGTCTTTCATTTACAATACTCGATAAACCCGTGCAACACGAACTTCTATGTTTCGAATGTAACGGTAATTCCTGTGAACATGTGACTCGATGATTGTATGACGGATTTGGATGATACATTTCATGTGTCATTACACGAGCATCAGTACTAGCAGCCCGCTCCAAGAACGGTCTCGATGTGTCTCGACGTCGTTTTCTAGCATGATGCATGTGATCGGATGCATTTGAACTTCGACGTCTACTCATATGCACTCTTGGATGCTGTTGTTGTGAAGTTGTGGATGACTGCGATGGAATACTTTGTAAAATAGTTGATATTGGTGATTCCATTGGTTCTTCAACAGCTTCAACCGGTTTTTGTCTCGTTAACATTCTTCTTCTGGCTGTATCCTTTACACGAAGTGTTACAGGTTGATCATTTGGATAGTGTAAATCCATTGCCATTGATGTTTGGCTTCCATGCAAACTTTCTCTACTATTTTTGTGAATATCACTGCTATAATAAATAATTGTAAAATAGTTTCTATTAATTTAATTACCTTGAATAAATTTAGTGCCGTAAACTTAGGTTTTGAATACTCACCCACTATTTTATGGATATATTTGATATAACAGGGATCATTAACTTCAAGAGAAAACAAACCATTTATATTTTTAACAATCTCTTCTCATATACCCCCTATGAGGTTAAGATTCCAAAATGTTTAAATAGGGGGAAAGGATAGAAATCAATATCTGAATATATCTAAAATAGTAGCTGAAAATATCAATGATATAAAAAGGCCCCCAAATAAAGATAAAGAACCCTTCATTAATTTGCAGATTTGAATTCATTGCACCAATAAATCATTAGATTTATAAGATAGTCATAAAATATCCCAACTGTTAGCAATTTTAGTTTGGTCACGTTGGATAATAGATTCTTATTAAGAATAGAATAAAATCTTTGTGGTTTTTTAAGACCAATATTTTGCCAGATATAAGCTCTCGAAGGCGTTATTATTTTACAGTTTATGAGTTACCTATTCTATTAGTATCTCATAATAAATTACTGTAACTAAATCTTCTCAAAAATCGTAGAAATCCAGCATGATAATTTAAAATATTTTTTAAACTTCATATTTGTATTCATTGATCGTTTTCTAACTAACTAAAAATTTAAGTTTTTCTTTCTTTATCTAATTTACCCATTTGCATTTTTGAAGGAGAAGGGGTCGTTAAACCTCGAAAATATTTGATTTTATATCAAGTTTTTATGATAGAAGTGGTTTCTTTTTCACCTGAATTTACAGCACTGTTTATATATAAACGTTGTGTATTAAATGTATATGCAAATCACCTGTAAGGCCCACTTTCATCAACGGATACAGCATGTCGTTTTAAAAGACCAGCTGGACTTAATAAGGAATAAGCCCCTGGCCGTGTAGAAACTACGCCTTTATTAGATCCATGCGCTATATTGGAGGAATAATGATACCTGGAAAATGGATGTAATGATGGACGGGGACTTGCCGATGCAGACGGTGAGGCAACGCCTTCAGATATAATACTTGGTGGCATACCAGGACAAAGTAATGGTGCTGAAGGGCTTCGATTTAATTGTGTTTTTAATATAGGGGATAAATGATTGGAACTTTGTTTTGGGGAGTGTCTGTGAAAAAAGAAGAAATATTTGTCATAGAAATTAACCAATTATTTATAGAGTTTCAGAATAAAAGTCATTTCATTGCAGAGTATAATCTGATTTTAAAACGAATTCGAATTTGGAAATTTTGTTAATAAAACCACTCATTTAAGTTATTAAGGTAGTACGAGCGCCAAGGCAAATTTAGACTTGTGGTTGAAATTATTTGTACCTTATTTTCAACTTTGATGGTGAATATTGTTATAACTTCATGAATGTAGACGAAAAATAAGAATATAATTTTTCGATATCTGCTTTGGTTTTCGAAATATTGAAAGCTAAATAATTAAACAAAATTTTCAATATTCGATACTTTGTAAATTACTCCAGATATCGAAAAATTATATTCTTACTTTTCGTCTTATATTGTCAAATTATAACATTATTCCCCATCAAAATTGGAAAAATAATTTTTTTTAATTTTTACCGTGCTGATACATCCTTAATTAATTAGTAGTTTTGTAGAAATCTATGAAAACAAGCTACCGTTTTCCCAAAAGACCAATGTTAAATAATCCTACTTTTGAAGTCATTTATTTATTTAAATAATCTGGCAACCCCCTTAAAATTTTCAGTCCAGTCCAACTTCATGTTAAAAAAAATCAAGCATTCTATCCAAAATTGGCCTGGCGCTCGTACATCCTTAATAAAATAGAGTGTATAATAATAATCTTAATATCTGTGGAGATATTATTGGACGGCATTTTCTTTCGGAACTTAGTTTAGGTTCCGCTGTATTCCGATTAAACTCCCATGAACACATTTTTTTATAAAAAGTTCAATTTGTAGTTTCTGACTCAAATCTTGATTCGTTAGGATTATTTTTCCTTTTTTTTTTTAATAGTATATAATAATAAGTAGCTTTTTTTATAAAGAAATTGTTATACTGTGCAAGAAAACATAAAATATTGAAGAAAATCTAAATAAAATCAAAAGAATTAATAGATTATTACATGCCATTCTATAGTTAAGATGTGTCATGTAACTATTAAAGTAAATGATTCAACTAAAACTTCTAATTAACATATCGATATTTTTACTAACTTGATACCACATGTGGTGCCTAATTCTCTACTAAATTGTTGTAAAGCTGCAGTTAAGGCTCTCCTGTCGGTAGGTGAGGATTTAAAAACACCTAATTGTTGGTCCCATTCGTTAATAGGTTGTTGTTGTACAGTTGTAGTGCCAGTATTTGTAGCAGCATTCTGAGTTTGCGACACGGCTGATCGTCGACTTGAACCACCAACGGTTCCAAGACCTCTATGATAGCTTAAGCAAGTTCCTCCAGTACTACCCATAGCTTTTAGTCGTGCAGGAACTACTTTAGCTGCTGAGTCACGTGCTTCAAAGGTCATTACGCATGCAGCAACCACAATAAAACCTGGAACAAAACATTAATATTTGCAAATCAGTTTTTTATTATAATAAACATGGAAGTAAATTTGACTGACTGTATGTAATCTGGCCATCACATTCTCTACATAATTAAACACGTTAGCAGACTTACCCCCCCCCCTTCGCAAGAAATAGAGCAAGAGCGCAAGAAATAAAGAACCAATAAAATGCTAGATGATCTGTAGTGACAACTGTCACCTTAATTTATTTGAAGTAACAACTTCTTTTGACACGTTGAGCAGTTTTTGGGGGAACAAAAATCATGGAACTCTCGCCATCGCGTGTTTGTAAACGAACTTCTCCTAAACGAATAGGCCGATTTTGACGAAATTTTGTGCGTGTGTGTTGAAGTAAGAACGAGTATGGCTTTAATTTACAATTCGGTCCACTACAAAATGTTTTTGAGGGTTCCTCACTAAAAAATTAAAACCTATAAAATAAATGATGGAAACGCATATAAATAATATATTTCATACATCTTACTATTCAAATGTATTTATTTGCACTCCCACCATATTTATCTAGAATTTTGAACAGCAATATGAATAGTTTTGAGGTATTATTTATTATTATTCTGGTATTGTGCATAGGTATTTATTAGAGCTATATACGAGCGCAGCGAGCTCCACTGCCGAATCTCCAGCCAGGTCTAAAGCCAAAGCCAGTTATTCCAAAGTTTTAAGTTTTTACTTCCGTCGACAGTCCTCATGACTATCTTTTTTTTTAATTAACGAGTGAGAGTAGGCAGTGACACATTATTTTTCCCACTGATGATTATCGAATGTTATTCTTCTCCCCACGTTTTTTGAAATCTTTTTAATTTTAATATGTTTAGTATCACCGTATGGTGATATTAAAAACGGAGTGCTTGTGATTTTATTAAAGCATATCTTTGAAGTCTGTATTGGAAAACCCCTTTTCTAGCGTGAGCTACTAAAAATAGTAAAATAGTGTCCAAATTACATACACCCATTTGGTTTATCGAAAAAATTTAATATATAGTTTGTATACGAAAACAAATTATATATACGAAAAATCAATTTACACTTAATTAACGATATGTACCCTACAAGGTATAAGTTGACCTCACTATAACATACCATGTGAACAAATTAAGTTCAATGTACAGTTCAGAACCTTTGTTACTTCGATGTTGACGAAGTTAGAAAAATATACTTGATTGAATCGACTAGAAATGCTGTATGTGTGGTTGGTCATTCATAATATTTTAAACGCTGTACATTTTTTTTAAAACAAAGTTCTAATCAGATATATATTTTCACGATTTAATGTTCTTATAGATTTTCTTTGTTATAAGTGACGTAAACCGCCGTTCAATGATACTAAGAAAGGTAACTGAACGATTTGAATTAATAAAGTATTAATTATAATAAGTTTAACAATATTAGATTCTTATCAAGGACATACCCAGACCTTGAAATGGTTTATTATAATGATGATTATTATAAATATTAACAAATTTGTCCAAGAAACTTCTTTTCGAGTTCTTCAAATTTCTACCGATCCTAGTATATATCGAAAACCACTAACGTAAAAGTATGAATCTTTCATTATTATAATAAATAAAGAATCATACTTGCCAAATTTCCGACTAAAGAAACTCAAAAAGGAGAGCTAGATTAGCTAAATAAAAAAACAATCTATTTTTCTCACACAGAAAATCTTACTTTCTAGCGTTTAGGTCACACTAAATAGAAGTAATCCAATTATCCCCTAAACACTGTATTTGAGCGATTTTGATTCTATAAAAAAAAACCCGTTCAAAAAACTTTAATGAGAGGTGAGTAGTTGATTTTTGAATGAAAGAATAATACCCACGTTTACACGCTAATCTCTTTAACCGCAGTAACCAAAGCAGTGTTGTAACTATATTATATCATGTTTTAGCGGTGTCATAATCCAGAGTTATTTCACCGTTGTACCGCTGGTTTAATGATTCTGGATTAAAATATGAATGTGTAAACGGGGCCAATGATAATCCTTTATCACTTCATTGGCAAGGATTTTTATTGCATCTACATATCTTGGGAAACATTAATATGGTTTAAAGTTGTAGAGTCGCGGAAACAAAACACCAAAAACAGTTCGAAAAATTTAAACAGTAAGACGAAAAAATTATGCAATTTTCATAAATAATATGGTTACAATTACCACAATTCGGTTAATAGTTATAAAAATTATTCCAAACTTATTACAAGTTTTTGGGGTCATAGAACACAAATAACTCGATAGAATTGGTCTCTCAGGAATCTGGAGCTCAGGGTGAACGATATCGCCGTCGTCTCTTGCAGTTTTCGGGAAATTCGTTATATAAACAGTCTAAACTCGCTCCGCGGGTATTTTTAGGCTCGTTGAACACAAATATTGCAACAGAACTGGTCTCCGAGGTACCTAATACCTAGAGTACCACTGGTACCTCGGGTACCCCAGACACCAGGTACCGCCCGATTTTCACCGATCCCAAAAATTCCCAATTGGTAGCTATTATACAACAAATTTCCCGAAAACTACAGGAGACGACGGAGATACCGTTTACCCTAGGCACCAGGCAATTTTTACAAGAATTTTCATGTATAAAAAGTTGCTTGACTTAGCATAATTAAGCCGCACACCAATTTCTCGAGATATATTTACCATTGACATACGTGACCACAGGGACTAATTGATTTGCGTCTATTCTACTCATGTATTTGGCATTGATACAAAATGAATTGTTTGTTTTTTGTTATTTAAATTTTTATTAAATGAATAAACTTAGTAAGAAATCATACTTGAATTTATATTTTCAATATTTGAAAGCTTTTTTTTTACAAGTACACGCAATCACAAGTGAATATATAAATATCGTATTTAGATTAATCACTTTTTAATTATGTTTGTGACATTGACATATGAATGAAATTTAATAGAGGTACTACCAACTCTCATCAATAAAAACATAATTTTCTTAGAAATATATGTAAACAGAGTGGTTCACTAAACATATTATACTAAAGCACAGCCAAAGATGATAGTATAAACATTGTGTGAACTTTTCTGATCCTACCATCCTAATGGTCGCCTAAAATTGAAAATGTGCTACTATCGACACCTTAAGAAGAAGTGATAAAAATATAAGTTTTTTCGTCATTACTGCTAAATATTAGAGGTAGACAAACAAATTCAAATAAAAATTGAAGACCATTATAAAAATTAATAAAAACAAGTAAAAACAATCAATTGACTGAGTTAATTGTTGAAATACGATGTATAGACAGTTTTGATGACGCAATCGTTTGTTTTTTTGACGTCAAGTAAGTAAAGAAAGATATCCACTCTTAGATAGCCACACATTCATAACTGATATTCCCATATAAAACATACTATAAAATTTGCATCTAATTTGCGCCATCGTGGGTAAACAGTGATGTTTACAAAAAAATATATCACACAAAAGCTGTCTATTTTTTTATAAGAAACATTTTTTATATTTAAACTTTTGTTCTATCTCTAACAGTTTATGGATTCTACGGACTCAAGACCCGATTGGCCTATGTTGCTCATTTACGAAATCGAAATCTCTGACCCTACGATTCTGGATTGTGCTTAGATTTTTGCCGATTTGTTAAAGTATCAAGAGAAACGGATTTAAACTGCTTTGACGTAGTTTGATAGACTTTAATACAAACATCTCTCAATGGGTTTTTTTGTCTGGTGAAAAAGTTCCTTCTATGTCAAATTTTAGCAAGAACGTGGGATCTGGTTTTAAGTATTTCAAAAATTTGAATTTAAAAACCTCTTAGTTCCTAAACGAAACAACTGTGTACAGGGCAAGGTTTGCTAAAAATAGTTATTTTGATGCCTGGTATACGGGGTGGAGCATTGTCCATACACTATTCCGGGGACCCTGTATGTAAAGAATGGTAAGAAAAATAGAGATAGTGTAAAATATCGCACTAAGCTACAAAGAATCGAATGGTAAGAAAAATATTGTTTGATATAAATGGTGCCGTTAAAAAGAGTTCCGCTCCATTTTCGAAATAAAAAAATCAAAAATAAAATTAAGCAACCGCATCTCTAACTTTACATATCCTGAAAAACCTGATCAGTATTCCGTGAAAACTCAATCTGGACCACTCTGTTATCATATACAAAAGAATTAATTTTTTTATGGAATATATTTTATTTTTCTATATTATTTCATATTAATATCACTTCAAGGTTGCACAAAATACGTATATATACTTATATTATTTTTTATTGATCCTTAAAGTTCATTAATCAAACATACATATATACCTACTTAGGTGAATGTAAAGTTTTAAATCGGTTGACATCAAAAACAACCAAGAAATTATTTAAATACTCAACTCTAAAATAATTAATTTGAAAATCCAAGTCACATCAAAGTGCAGTTAATCAAGAAGACCATTTGCAAGTGGCGAACATTACTGCTACACATCAAACTTTTTGGTGAACAATAAACATTCGTCAATGGAAACTTATCATTTTAATTTTAACTATCATTCTAAGTTAAATAATAATTAATCTTATTGAAAAAGTGAAAGAAGTAAAAAAGTTTTTCAATCAGAATTGGAATTGAAAAAGTTTAAAAAAAATAATAAACAATAATTTTGAGTCTTCGAACATTAAAACTTAGTTACTGCAATCAAATAAAATATCTTTAGAACCGCCTCACATGAATGTAAGTTGGAAACTAGATTTTTACCATCAATTTGCAATTCAAAATGAAGTAAATGCAAATAACCACGAAAGCTGATTATTTGCAACCTAAATTGCTATCGTTAGATAAGAGTAAAAAAAGGTAACAATTAGAACTTTTTCAGATACAGGAAATATGTTCTTATCAAGTTTGAGGATTTATTCATCTTCTACACTTCAATTTTTGCATCTTAACACCTGGAACCATAAGATTATTATATTGTGTTCAATTTAAGGTGTCTTCAAATCTACTAAAATTAGAACACCCTATAAAAATTAATAATTTCTGTTTTTATAGAAATGGATTATTAATGATTATTAAAAAAAATTAATTCAATAATGATATGATCAAAATCATAAGAATTCATTATAAACTAACCCTGGCCTAATTGAGTGAAAAATATTTTATTAATGGTTATTATATCGTTTTATATCTGTTATTAATTTTCCAAACAAGATACTCGTTCTGATATTGAATAAAACAAGTGAAACCAAACAATTGACAGAATTAATAGTCGAAATACCATGTATATACAGTGTTGATTACTCTATAACATTACATATATACCGATACATGTCACAAATACATAACTGATAATCCCATATTAATACATACTATAAAATTTGCATTTAATGTGTGCCCTCGTAAGTATGTTTACAAACAGTGATGTTTACAAAAAAATGTGTCAAACAAAAGTTGTTTATTTATTTATAAGGAACATTTCTTAAAATTAAAGTTTTGTTCTATCTCTAACGGCTTACAAGATAACGAGAGATAACGAAGGTTACGAGACCCAATTGACCTATGTTGCTCATTTACGAACTAAACCTCACTTTTTACGTCCTGAGTGCGCTGTAAAAATTTCAGCTTGATATCTTTTTTCTTTTTGAATTAGATGATTCTATGAACACCTATACTAAAACTTTTTTCGTTGCATCAATATTTTTAAGCGTTACAAACTTGGGACTAAACTTAATATACTATTTATATTTCATATACACATGGTATACAAATCTAGAAGGAGTGTTTTTTCTGTGGAGATATCTTGAATTAATCAAATAAACTAAAATCCAATGTACCTGCAAGGCTGCCAATGTAACTCTGGAACAAGAGGCAGAAATATTGGGTTAATCTCACTACTTTAAGTGAAAATTCTTTTTTTCAATTACAAATTTATTTTTTTACTTGAATATTTATGGGTATATTGCACAATGTTTCCTCGTCCTTGTAAAGTTTGGACGCAAACACTTAAAATGCTTTTTTTGAATTCAATATTGATTGACTAAACCATTTGTTTAAAGCTGATATATTTTAAGAGGTAGTTTAATAAATTAATTAAAATGAATCACCTTGTATATTTCGATATTTTTTTAATAAAGGAGATTAGTTACACAAAATTTAAAACTTCTAACCTCGGGTTGTACTTTTGTCAACTGTATCAACACTACTCTGATTGTACATGTATCCAAAAAAAATGAAAAAAAGGTGTGAAAACCAAATTTAAAAACCTTAAAATTTTCTGCGGGAGAAACAATCTTACAAAAATTTTCGCATTTTTCAAGGGTTTATATTTAGTAATTCCACTCTTGTCGTTTACAAAACTAATGATATCTCACAACCCAAAAAACGTACAGATATAATTATGGACTAGTTGGTTTAAACGTTATAATTAAACATTAAATTTTAATATTTGAACAATTGGAATAATCTTAATGACTGAAGATAAAAATAAGGTGAATTTGAACATTCATAATTATGTGCAAAGCATATACAAGGTGAGTTACAAGACATGTAAAACATGAGTTTTTTGAAAGGGTGAATAGGGTATGAAATTCTAAGAGGAAAAGTTCTGGAACATTTTTGTCTCATCGTTAATTAGATATTAATTAAATTAAGTAATTGATTACAGAATCGCTTTCACTCGCTCTACGGTAGTGGTAAGAAGAACTCTTCTTTATTGAAAGCTCCTGCCACGTCATTCCCCACCATTTCTTATTCTGTTTGCAGCTAATCAAGTTACAGCGTGCTTCTATAATTAGATACTTTATTTAATTAATATCTTATTACCGGTGTGTAAAAACTCCATAACTTACAACCCTAAAACATACAAAATACATTCAACTTTCGATAATTCTGCTAAGAATATTTTCTCTGAAAAATCTTAACTTCTTTGAACCGTATATCAGCAGTTTTTTTCAAATTTTGTTTATGTGGAAAGATATTTTTAATCAAGTGTTTTTCGCGGTAGAAAAACTTCCTTTCCCATCCTCTGCGTATAGAAACCATAGCAAAATTTCATTAAAGTAACCTTAGGGCATGTATCATGAGTGTACAAAAGCACCAACTTTGAATAAAGTTTTAGGTTTTGTGTAACAAACCTCGCTAGTAAATTATATTATATAATATATCTTATGAATATTATTATATTTATATAACGTGAATATCTTAAAGTTGTCATATTATATCGTTCAGAATAAGTAGGTAATATATGATTCAAATACACATAAATAAAACATTCATAGAAGCATTGAAAAATACACAGCCACTTAAATTATTACAAGTATTGTACAAGTTTTGTTTAGATAACGCGAATAGACCCATGGGGCACTGTTTGTGTGTATACTAATCTACGAAGATACCACTCAAAAGGTCGACGGTTCAATTCTCATCGGAGAAGAGAACGAAGGATATGTACATATAAATTGTCAGTATCGTACATAAATTTTTTCTGAAAAATCTATGTTAGTATAAGTAATATTACACAGCCACCAGAAGTATCGTGGTTATCGCCAATCGGTATGAGCCTGACGCCTATACTGCATTGACTCGTCCACCATAGCTATGACTAATGATACTACTCCTTCAATACAGTACACAGTACACACAATGTCGTTCATTGTAAGTAGGATTCAGAAGAATTCGAATCTTTCTTATTTTTTGCTAGCTCTTTAAAAGTAAGGAAGTGTTTTGTTCTGAAAAATCTCCAAAGTTTAATTCTCTTCATGGGTCACAATGAATATTTTTCATATTCGAAAATATGAACTATTTCCGTACCTACATTTCAAAAAAAGATCTCTATCTCTATCTCTATCTCTATCTCTATCTCTATCTCTATCTCTATCTCTATCTCTATCTCTATATATTATAAATACGAAAGTAAGTAAGTAATTCATTTCAAACTTTTCTGATATACTCAATGAATTATGCCTATTTTGTATTTAACAAAATTGAAAACTGTTCACATCAAGAGAGGTGGAGGATATAAAGCGGTGTTTTTTACTTTTAGGCCCAGTGATACGGGTGGATGTCAGGCTAGTTTATGAATAATTTAGAAACACACACATATGCAAAACTAGGTCGTAGGTAAAAAACGCGAAGACTAACGTAGTAACGAAGGCTAAAATACGTATATTTTGATTGATATTTTAATAAAATATTTTATTACTTAGCAGATAAAATATGACTAGTAAGTCAGTGTTTTGCGGTTGCTAGATTTTGTTGGGGTGTGAGTGGAAAATTTCTTAATCAGCCTCTGATAGTCGAATCTATTCATATTTTTTTAATAAATACTCTCTGTAGGTATTTTATAATATTATTCTAAATAAAAATAAATAAATAAATACTAGTCAAATATACATACCACCAACTCCCATTACAATTGGTCCAGCATATGATAAATTATTCAAATGGAAGCCTCTCGTTTCATTTTTTACTTTAACTGTATGATTTCCACGTACAACTTGAGCTGATGATAGTCGATCTGCATAATATCCTAGTGGAATTTTAAATTGATATTAAAAATTATTATTATTATTTTAACAACAAAATAACAAGATTAACAATAATAAAATGTTTTTATTCAATTTTATTACAGTTAGTTTAATTTTATAATAAAGGAATGCCAAAAATAATATACAATTTTTTTTCATTGTATATCCCTGCAATGTGTTTAATAGTTTTCATAAATTTATATTTCAAAATAAATTCCATAAAACTCAAACTAAACAATTGAAGATCACTAACTAACCTAATTGATTAAATATTCTGGACTTTTATGCTAGAATATGCATTTTTTAAATGCTAATAATTATTGTTAAATTACACAAACTACATTCATGTAGATAAAAACTGACTTTGACCTGAAATTGAAACAAATTTATAGAAAAATTCGAACAAAATTGTAACTTTTTTCAAAAAGTAAGTTTATCAATAAAATTTTTCCTACGGCTTAAAAGTTTTTGCTCGAACTAGTTTTTAGGTCATAGAGACGTTGTAAGAGTTGAATCTCACTATCTCTTTTCGTTTTGGATTTATTGTGTCGAAAGACAGGCAGGTGGACATTCAAACTCCATTAACTCACCATGTTACTGGCAGTATAGTGGGTTAGTGAAGCTTACTATAGCTATTTTCTAGGGGGTAAAATTTCATATCGAAAGTCCAATTGCATGATTTTATAAAAGTAATTCGAATGATTATTCTCTTATTCACTTTTTTTTATTTTTGTATGTTTAATTTGTTACTGTATCACAATTATATGTAATTTGATTAGCTGGCCGAGCATATAAACTAAGATTGTAATAATAAATATTCCCTTAAAAATTATTTTAAGTCATGGTTTCAATAATTATTTTTTCCAATAGTTCTTAATGTTAACTTCAACGTCCAAAAATTCATAAGCATTATTTTTCCTATGTCTCTTTTTTGCGATATTTAAGAATCTAAGAATGAGGAAACACACATCTTGGGAAACTTAACCTGACCCAATATTCGCATGAAAAGAAAATCAAAGGAACATTTTAAAATCATATAGAGAAATTCCGCACATAAAGACGATAACGAAAATACTTTTATCACAGACAGAAAGAAGACAATATCCAAAAAGTTGGATTAAAATTTTAATTTTTTTTTAAACTTGTTATGCTTTTACAAACCGCCATATAATGCCAAAGTTCTACCAAAGAACCTCACCAAATCCTAAGAAATTTTATATTTTAAAGTCGGGTTTTGTTTACAAATGGAGCCCTAAAAATTGTCATTTCCGAGCATACACATTTGAATGTAAACTAAAACATTTTTTTTTTTTTCAAAACCAATTAATTTGGCTGATAGAGGGAAAATCCGCACGAGATGGCTACATTTTATCTATATAAACGATTGAAAGAAAATTACTTGAAATTAAATTTTAAATAGAACTGAATTATTTAAGTAACAACTTTCCTGTTCGCTAATTCGGAAAATTTCAAAAAAGAAAAAATAATTTACTGATGACTGCTTATATTCCAAAGAATAAAAATTGTTCTTTGAATGATTCTTTTTCTAAAAATTAAGTTTTTATTTTAAGCAAGCGTCCAGGATTGCAAGAATTAAAAAAATGTCAAAGTTTATGTGAATAAATTATTTTATAATATTTTTTTATTGAACAAAATAAATTTACTATTATAATTAATGATATCATAACGTAATGAGTAAACATACGGGCGTAAGCATATAAAATATATCATTGAGTACGTTTACTTGACAGAAGAATTATCTTTTTTACTTCAGACCATGTTCTATATTCATTCATACGTAAATTTACAGTGTGTATCAAGGTAATCGCATTGAAAGAAAAGCGATTAGGAATAATCAAATTTTAAATAAAAAACTTTATTTTTCTATAGTTGGACCAAGTCTAAATCAATTCTGAAAACTTTAAGGGGGGGAGGGTTTGCGCGATTATTTAAATAAATAAATGACTTCAAAAATAAATACATTTAACATTGGTCTTATGGGAAAACTGTAGATGGATGGTATGTTTTCATAGATTTTTCCAAAAATAGTCGGTGGAAATTAAAAAAAAACTATTTAAATCAAAGTTAAAACTTCAATAAATTATTGAAAACAAAAAGAAAACATAGTGGGGACACAAATTTTTAAAAATATGTATTTTCAATTTTGATGTTGAATTATGCTATAACAATTATTGATGTTGAATTTTGTTATAAATTTTCGTTTCTTGTTGACGAAAAGTAAGAATAAAATATTTCGATATCTGGAATAATTTTCAAAATATCGAAAATTGAAAATTGGTTTAATCATTTAGCTTTCGATATTTCGGAAACCAAGGCAGATTTATTCTTTGTTTTCGTCTACATTCATGAAGTTATAACAAAACTCATCGTCAAAGATGAAAATAAAGTACAATAAAGTAAAACTGTTTAGCGAGAAATTCTTCTAGTCGCCACTCTTATTTAAAAAATGATAATGGGGCTAGATATATAATTTATCCTTTATCGTTATTTTTAGGTTTTAATTTACAATATTTTGCACGCGGATATTTCCATAATACATGATTTTGCGCGCGGAAAAATATAATTGTTTTTTTTTAAACTATAATTGAACTATATCTAATTTTCGAGTAGGTGAAATCTGTTTATTTCTTATAAAAGGGCTATAACAGGCAAAGACGACGTACGCAGAGTATCTAGTCACTAGTTTTATGTTTCTAAAACAACAACTATTCAGATTGACACTTTTTTAAGGCATTATATAGAAAGTTGTTAGACCTATTTAAATCCGTGGCTGCATCTAATAAAAGTCATTTATTTATTGAATTATAGTTTTATATTTGTAACAAAATGATTATAATAAAATAATTTTACATTTAATTATTTTATTTGTAATATTATTGTTTTATGTTTCATAAAATTTATTTAATAAAATACTGATATAATCATAAACAAAAAACGAATCAAACTCGAATGCTGAAGAAAAAAATGCTTCTTCTAAAGTGCTTATCATAATTTGACAAATGAGGTATCGTTGGAAGCGTCTTGATCGTCCGCTGGTTAAGCTATGTACCGTCACGTTAAATTAAATACGGCGCCCTCTAGAGGACATAATATAGGACTATGATAGGATTTTTCAAATACATATATGTTGTTATACTTTCTCACGAAATTATAACCCCAAAATGGTTTAAAAAAATAAAGTTCGAAAATTAAAACCCCGAGAATTACAGAATCACGTTCTTAAAAGTATGAAAACAAGAAAAGATTTTCATCTGAAATTATTATAAGTAAAATTGTCATTAACCTCTAAGATTAAACAGTTTTCCACAGGACCAAAAAAAAAGATCCTCCGACTGTAATGACGATTTTCTTGTTTTCATACTTTTAAGAGCTAGATTCTGTAATTTTCGGGGTTTTAGTTTTCGAATTTTTTTTTATAGTTAAAACTTCTTTCTATCACTCTATAAAAACCGATTGCCTTTATACAGATTGTATTCTCGAATATATTACTTATATACTTTTATATACAATTGAAATGAAATGTAATTTAATCTACCTTAAAGCTCCACAGAGAGTATCATTGCCTTGGGTAACAAACAGTGCAGAATCTGTATAAAATGTATATGAATGTTAAATGCTATGTTTATGTTCCTTGCCATATATTTTACTATATCGATTTTCAACTTTTCATTTCAAACATTATATATTTTTCTTAGCACTTAAATAAATTATTTAACCAATAAATTATATTACGGTTGAAGTATTTTTTTATTTATCATATATTCGCTTAGTGCCCAATCAAAATACTCGTCACCTCGTAGTAATATTTGTCACATCAAAAGTTCAAACTATAAATTACATTATGTGTAAGCTAAATTTGGAATGTTGTTTATTAGTTCAAAAAACGAAAGAAATGGCTGAAAAATTTTGACAAATGTGATATTTTTGTGGTAATTAAGTAAAAATATGAACTGGTCACGTAAAAAACATTTAAAAAAATTCTAAACATATCAGAACATGTTCAAAATTGCATTTTTACCTAAGACAAAGGGAAATTTTCAAAATTTCATAAAATAATAATAACACAGCATGTATTATATGCTACAGTAAAACCCATAACCAGTCAGAATTTATTCTGATTGGAAAAAGCACTCAATATGGATTTTATTTGGAAGCTTCAATCATCAGTCAAACTAATTTTGATTGAACAATATTGGTATAAAACGATCTTGATCAATATTTTTAGTTAAAATAACTTCAATTTCAAGAAGAGAAATGTCAAGTGAAAAACTACTTGCAAAATCATTTTACTTTCTTTAAGTTAGACTCGTGCAGATTCATTTAAGTTACAAAGTAAATAATAATATACTTATACTTATTTTATCCGAAATAGTATTTCTACTACCTTGTATTTCTTTCAAGTTTTGTTAATTTGATTGACATTTGGGAAAGAAAAGTGGATACATCAATACAGGTTGGGGGGCGTTAGTGACCCATGAAATTTTTAATTTGCAATTTTTCCTATGCAAAAAATGTTCTTGAGGCACTTTGAAACCTACACCATTTTAAAGTCTAATTTGCAATCATACGAAATATCATCGCCTGGCATGATTTGGTAGGGGCCAAAATAGCCTGGCAGGTGATTTTAATTTGCAATTTTTCCTATGCAAAAAATTTTCTTGAAGCACTGAAACTTACACCATTTTAAGGTCTAATGTGAAAAGTGGATACATCAATACTTCTTATATTCTTCTTATATGGAAAATATAAAAACTAATAAACATCATAGGTGTAACCAGGTTATCCGGTGATTTACGTTATAAATAATATGTGCCAAATATTGAATAACACCGGTAACACATTATATGACTTATTTGGGAAACATTGGAATACCAAGAAAGAGGTGTTTTGCATATACAAATTATGCCGTCGAGGTTTTGTTTTTTTTGTAGATTTGTATGCTTCAAAAACAACTTTTTTTAAATGTTTTCAATAATAATCAATTACCAATTGTTGCCATAGCAGTGCCTAAAACCATTAACAATAAACCTAATGATAATGCTTTACAAGCATTCCATAAGCAGCGTCCCGTCATTTTCCCTTTAACAACTTGGACATTCCATTGTGCTCCACTTGCTGGACATGCCCTTCTTAACGGGCCTGAGACACTTTGTCCAGTTAATTGCACATTTGTATTATTGTTAGTTATGTTATTCGTCGTATTATTATTGGATGAAGATATTCCACTATTTGAATTAATTCGAGCCATTCCAACATTAGATGGATTGGCTGGGGCAGCTGGAGCAGTCCAAACACCACTGCCATTACCACGATTCATTTTATATTCAATTCAATTCAATTCAATTATTTTAATATTAAAAATAATAATCACAACATTTTATAAATCCATGTAAATAAAAGATCAACTAATATCAATAAACAATATGTTAAACAAGGATGCAAAAACAAAGAAAATGATATGGAATCACATTCACATAACGTTTTTAAAATGAGATTTACATGTAAAAATTTATTTTTTATATCACTAAATTTCTAATTATATTAAATTTTAAGTAATCATTATTAAACTTTTCATTTAATTGTTAAATTTAAGATTATATTGGTTAAAGATTTAATTCAACACTCTTTATACTCCAGATTTTATATTATATCACTAGTTATATTCCAGGTTTTCATGTGTGTTGTGTGTATATTATACTTGGTATCTTTATTTCTCTCATTTATACAGGATTTGTCTG